>NC_064629.1:134431875-135681875 GCF_023864275.1 Schistocerca cancellata | reverse complement strand
GCAAAGTTGGAAATCTATGTTGAAATCTCCTTCAGGGTCCCATTTCTTTCTCACAAAATTTTTAACTTTCCATCCGGTCACTGATCTGTCTGTTCTCTTCTGTAGTGTGTTGTCCTTCTATAGTCTTGACAACTGTCATACTGTACACTGATTAGAGAATATGAGTCATGTGGTAAGAATGTACACTCCTGGAAATTGAAATAAGAACACCGTGAATTCATTGTCCCAGGAAGGGGAAACTTTATTGACACATTCCTGGGGTCAGATACATCACATGATCACACTGACAGAACCACAGGCACATAGACACAGGCAACAGAGCATGCACAATGTCGGCACTAGTACAGTGTATATCCACCTTTCGCAGCAATGCAGGCTGCTATTCTCCCATGGAGACGATCGTAGAGATGCTGGATGTAGTCCTGTGGAACGGCTTGCCATGCCATTTCCACCTGGCGCATCAGTTGGACCAGCGTTCGTGCTGGATGTGCAGACCGCGTGAGACGACGCTTCATCCAGTCCCAAACATGCTCGATGGGGGACAGATCCGGAGATCTTGCTGGCCAGGGTAGCTGACTTACACCTTCTAGAGCACGTTGGGTGGCACGGGATACATGCGGACGTGCATTGTCCTGTTGGAACAGCAAGTTCCCTTGCCGGTCTAGGAATGGTAGAACGATGGGTTCGATGACGGTTTGGATGTACCGTGCACTATTCAGTGTCCCCTCGACGATCACCAGTGGTGTACGGCCAGTGTAGGAGATCGCTCCCCACACCATGATTCCGGGTGTTGGCCCTGTGTGCCTCGGTCGTATGCAGTCCTGATTGTGGCGCTCACCTGCACGGCGCCAAACACGCATACGACCATCATTGGCACCAAGGCAGAAGCGACTCTCATCGCTGAAGACGACACGTCTCCATTCGTCCCTCCATTCACGCCTGTCGCGACACCACTGGAGGCGGGCTGCACGATGTTGGGGCGTGAGCGGAAGACGGCCTAACGGTGTGCGGGACCGTAGCCCAGCTTCATGGAGACGGTTGCGAATGGTCCTCACCGATACCCCAGGAGCAACAGTGTCCCTAATTTGCTGGGAAGTGGCGGTGCGGTCCCCTACGGCACTGCGTAGGATCCTACGGTCTTGGCGTGTATCCGTGCGTCGCTGCGGTCCGGTCCCAGGTCGACGGGCACGTGCACCTTCCGCCGACCACTGGCGACGACATCGATGTACTGTGGAGACCTCACGCCCCACGTGTTGAGCAATTCGGCGGTACGTCCACCCGGCCTCCCGCATGCCCACTATACGCCCTCGCTCAAAGTCCGTCAACTGCACATACGGTTCACGTCCACGCTGTCGCGGCATGCTACCAGTGTTAAAGACTGCGCTGGAGCTCCGTATGCCACGGCAAACTGGCTGACACTGACGGCGGCGGTGCACAAATTCTGCGCAGCTAGCGCCATTCGACGGCCAACACCGCGGTTCCTGGTGTGTCCGCTGTGCCGTGCGTGTGATCATTGCTTGTACAGCCCTCTCGCAGTGTCCGGAGCAAGTATGGTGGGTCTGACACACCGGTGTCAATGTGTTCTTTTTTCCATTTCCAGGAGTGTATTACCGTTGCAAGTAAATGTGATAAATAGTGATAGTAGTGAAGATGCATAGACCTCTCGCAGAAATGAAAACAACAAATAAACGGGTGTGAACTATGTTACAACGAAGGAATTCAAGAGTCAAAATTCCAAAACAGAACGCAAGAGTCATAGCATGTGGTACTTCTATAGCACAAATAGGAGGTACGTAGGTCTAGAGGTCCCTTCCTTACACCTCGCCGTTGCAAATGGACGTTACACCAAGAAACAGCGAACAGGCACATCAATGACCACGGACAGTTCATAATTTCGCCGAAAAAATAAAACCTGAGGGAGATTTGAAGGCGGGTTTCCCCCATGGCAGTCCAACACCGTGACCACACAACCACGACGCAGTGGCGATTTTAATTCCGCTAGATGTTGCACATCTATTACTTGGACTATTCACTGTTTCTATCTTACTTCTTTTTCTTATTTCTTTCATAGTTCAGTACATCTTCTTCCTGTTTTCATGCTTGATCTGTGTTTAGTTTTTGACGGTTTGTCCACTGGACCATCTTACCACTGCACGTGAGGGGAAGGGGTAGGTTGGGGGGTTTTCCTTTGGTAGTAATGTTAGTGTCATGACTGACCGTTTGGCGCCGGTACTGGTGCGGTGACAAAAGGCTGAAAGACAGGCGTCAGTATGCATTACAGTAGCAGACAGGAAACATGAGGATGGACAAGGAGAGCAGGGCTTTACTCGTAGAGCTGTTTTATCAAAACAACAGCAATAGCGCTGCTGCTGCTAGTGACTATCAACACATTAGAGGAATACGGGGAGATCCTCTTTTTGCACAGGATTGAAGAACGTGATTTGGAAATTCGAATTAACTGGTGACTTGGGAATTGCTCGTAGGAGACGCCGACGGCTAATTGCAATACAAAATTTTGACGTTATTGTTACCATTTGCCGGCCGGGGTGGCCGAGCGGTTCTAGGCGCTACAGTCTGGAACCGCGCGACCACTACGGTCGCAGGTTCGAATCCTGCCTCGGGCATGAATGTGTGTGATGTCCTTAGGTTCCTTAAGTTTAAGTAGTTCTAAGTTCTAGGGGACTGATGACCTCAGAAGTTAAGTGCCATAGCGCTCAGAGCCATTTTTTGTTACCATGGCTGGAAAACCTGGGCGCAGCGTGCAATGTTCAAGCATTGTACGAGCTGTGTCGCGAAATGGTACACCATTCGAAAAGTACTGCGAACAATTGCGACATGGTGTGAGTACAAACTTCCAGTCTGTCGTGGATGGAGATAGTCGTCACCTTAGCCACTTTTGTAGCCAAGAACGTAAACATGATACGCGAAAATCAAATGTTACCCTCTCATGCACAAATTAAAATGTTTTTCTTTCGATAGTTTACTCGTTATTTCTCTGTCGCGTGTCCTTACAAATGTTTCAACAAACATTCATTGTTCCATGATCACTGGTATCTCATCATGGGGCTCTTTCAGGTAGCAAAAGCTTAATCATTACCACCCTGTACATTCCCAAGTTTCCAAGGCAAATTATTTTCGCCGGAGAAGTACAACAGCCGCAATGGAGATAAGGAAAACCTCGAATCTCAGATAATTCCCTATTTCTACAAACCATTTGACAACAATACACTATGTGATCAAAAGTATCCGGACGCCTGTCTGAAAATTACTTACAAGTTCGTGGCGCCCTCCAACGGTAATGGTGGGATTCAGTATGGTGATGGCCCACCCTTAGCCTCGATGACAGCTTCCACTGTCTCAGGCATACGTTCAGTCAGGCGCTGGAAAGTTTCTTGGGGAATGGCAGTCCATTCTTCAGGGAGTGCTGCACTGAGGAGAAGCATTGATGTCGCTCGGTGAGGCCTGGCACCAAGTCGGCGTCCCAAAACATCCAAAAAGTGTTCTATAGGGTTTAGGTCAGGACTGTGCAGGCCAGTCCATTACAGGGATGTTGTTGTCGTGTAACCACTCCGTCACAGGCAGTGCATTATGAACAGGTGCTCGATCGTGTTATAAGATATAGTCGCCATCCCCGAATAGCTCTTCAACAGTGGAAAGCAAGAAGGTGCTTAAAACATCACTGTAGGCCTGTGCTGTGATAGTGTCACGCGAAACGGCAACAGGTGCAAGCCTCCTACATGAAAAACAGGACCACACCATAACACCACCGCCTCCGAATTTTACTCTTGGCACTACACACGCTGGCAATGACGTTCATAGGGAATTCGCCATACCCACACCCTGGCATCGGATCGCCACATTCTGTACCGTGATTCGTCACTCGACACAACGTTTTCCTACTGTTCAATCGTCCAATGTTTACGCTGCTTACACCAAGCGAGGCGTCGTTTGGCATTTACCGGCGTGATGTGTGGCTTATGAGCAGCCGCTCGACCATGAAATCCAAGTTTTCTCACCTGCTGCCTAACTGTCACAGGACTTGCAGTGGATCCTGATTCAGTTGGGAATTCCAATTTGACGGTCTGGATAGATGTCTGCCTATTACACATTACGACGCTCTTCCACTTTCGGCCGTCTCTATCAGTCAACAGACGAGTTCGGCCTGTACATCTTTGTGCTGTATGTGTCCCTCACGTTTCCACTTCACTATTGCATCGGAAACAGTGGACCTAGGGATGTTTAGGAGTGTGGAAATCTCTTGTACAGACATATAGCACAAGTGAAACCCAATCACCTGACCACGTTACAAGCCCGTGAGTTCCGCGGAGCTCCCCTTTCTGCTCTCCCACTATATGTAATGGCTCTGAGCACTATGCGACTTAACTTCTGAGGTCATCAGTCGCCTAGAACTTCGAACTAATTAAACCTAACGAACCTAAGGACATCATACACATCCATTCCCGAGGCAGGATTCGAACCTGCGACCGTAGCGGTCGCTCGGCTTCAGACTGTAGCGCCAAGAACCGCACGGCCACTCCGGCCGGCTCAAGTATGTGTAATGACTACTGAGGTCGCTGATATGGAGTACCTGGCAGTAGGTGGCAGCACAAGACACCTAGTATGAAAAAGTATGTTTTTGGTAGTGTCCGGATACTTTTGATCACATAGTGTATATGGGCAGGTATCACTGAAATTAAACTGAACATTTACAGCATAAATACGAAAGTATCAGATACTGAAACCACTTGATAATGAGAAATGCATGATGGTCCAAATGGACCTCAACCGTAAAAACTATTAAACCACTTCGACAAAATTACTACCGTAAGTATTACTTGTTACTGAAACTAATAAATAACTTTAAATCACGTACATTCTACTGAAGGAAAAAATGTAAATATGCAAAACCATGACTGTTGAGAACCTGTAACTGAACTACGCTTTTGATTAACGGACCACAGTAGGCATGTTAACATCTTTTGGAATAAAAAACTAATTAATGCAGACATCAGGAGAATCTCAAAAAAGTAAACGAACAATTTGGATAGTCTAATGCAGAAAGGGAAGTCTTACAGGTACCACTGCTTTGCTGCATATGGTAGCTTTGTGCAGTGGACATGCAAACGAAAATATTAATATTTTTTTAATAATCTAAAATGTCTTCTCGAAGATTTTATACGTTTTACTGGTGATGTTTTAAAAGGGAACAGAGATTTGTAAATAAATATGCATATCATGTCACAAGCAGTATTTTGAAGTTATATATGCCGTCACTCGCGGAAAAGGAACGGCAGTTGTAATTAACTGCCTCCTTTGACGCGCAACGTAGGAGACGCTCCGTCAAGAGCGCAAAGAGAACTCTGCTTACGCTTGGGAGACGCTTGTCATAAACAGCTGAGACACGTGATCAAAGGCACGGCTGGCACGGCTGCGTCGCGCCCCGCTGATGTGCCCCAATCGCGGCACGCTGGCAGCTCCTCTGCCCCGGCTGCTCAGGTGTGTCACGCCTACACGACGCTACCTGCCAACCTCGTATTTTACCACCAGCAGTATGTTGGGATGGGCTACGAGGAAACTGAAACAAACGTCACTGCGTGCGAATTCGACGAGTGTATGTATTACGTTATTTCACCGTGAAAAAGAAAGTACATGCGCTCTACTGACAGCTACACTGCTGTGGACAATTCTTACAGAAAAGTGCTAGGAGCGCAAATAAACGAATTTATAACACAAACTGGTGGAATGATGTCCTTCAAATTTAAAGGGCTGTGGGGTGCAAGATTATACAGCCAGAATGTCCCATTTATCTTGACCACCTCAAATAACTGTTTCTACAGATGCAAATTACAAAATGTTTCAAGCAAATGTTCTTTAGCCGCCAGGGGGACATCAATAAGCATGATTTACTTCGTTGTAGCTTTGTTTTTCTACAAATATATGAACAGCGGTATGACTTTTTTAAATGGCACTCTGTATTTTTTATTCGATAATTCATTTCCTCTCCTAAAGACCAATTCAAAAATGTACCACAGTGTACCATTCACTGAAACAGAACGTTATTAATTAATAACACAACATTGACGTTGATGCTCGCAGCGCTTAGTGCAGGTACTCGGGGTAATGGAACACGTCCACGTGGTGACGTTGAGAGAGGACAAATGTAAACATAAGTAGAATGCACACCCGTCACTCCGTCAACCATCGTCAGCTGAAGAGTTGTGTAAGTAGAAAGTACACCAACGAAGAGAAGATAGAAATGTTACTCATCTATGGAGAATGTAAGTTAGCAGAACGATAATTGCAATACTGTTTTCTTATGTACCGGTGCATTTAGTACAGTAGTTTAGTCCTTTTAAATACTGTTGTGTAGAGTAGGCAGACAGTAAAGTCTGTCCTTCCTACTAACTGCATCGACATAACATTATTTTGTTGGTGTTGTTGTTGTTGAAGGTAGACGAAATGCTACGCAGGCAGCGGAACTGTACAGTGAGCGACATCCTGACAAGAACCCACCTTCCCGACGGATGTTTTCTCGTCTTGTTGCGACGCTTCAGGAAACGGGAAGTTTCAACCCACGACAACGCAATCGTCGTAGCACTCGCACAGACGAAGCTGCCATAGTTACTGTTCTCGCTTCTGTTGCTATGAATCCACATGTGAACACGACTCTGGCATTCCTAAAACCAGTGTACATCGTATTCTTATACGTCACCAGTTCCTATCCTTACCATGTACACCTATATCAAGAATTGAATGAGAATGATTTCCAGGATCGTGTACAGATCTGTCAGTGGGCACAGCAGCAAATACTCGCCAACCCGAATTCTTCTCCAATGTTTTATCTACCGATGAATGCTCCTTCTCAAACAAAGAACAGGTAAATACACGGAACATGCATTATTGGTCCAGCGACAACCCACGATGGCTTAGACAGATGGAAAAGCAGCGTCAATGGAGAGTTAACGCCTAGTGTGGGATGCTTCGTACTGCAATTATTGGCCCTTATTTCATCAATGGTCGTCTAAACGGCACAGCGTATGCCAACTTCCTCAGACGAATTCTTCCTCCTCTTCTGGATGAAGTGCCGCTTAGGATGTTCAAATGTGTGAGAATTTCTAAGTGACCAAACTGCTCAGGTCGGTCATCGATCCCTGGCCACGCGGGGTAGTCGTGCGTTCTTAGGCGCCTTGTTTCGGTTCGCGCGGCTCCCCCCGTCAGAGGTTCGAGTCCTCCCAAGGGCATGGGTGTGTGTGTGTTGTCCTTAGCGTAAGTCAGGTTAGATTAAGTAGTGTGTAAGCCTAGGGACCAATGACCTCAGCAGATTGGTCCCATAGTCCTTACCACAAATTTCCAATGTCATCGGTCCCTAGACTTACACACTACTTAAACTAACTTAAATTAACTTATGCTAAGAACAACACACACATCCATGCCCGAGGGAGGATTCGAACCTCCGACAGGAGTGGCCACGCAGTCCGCGACAGTGGGCCTCAAACAACGCGGCCACTCCACGCGGCTATGCCGCTAAGAACCAGAATGCTTATGCGGTATCAACAGGATGGATGTCCAGCATATAATGCCTTGCGTGCACGCCGTGTTCTGAACCGAAGGTGTCCTGCCAGATGGACTGGTCGAGGAGGAACAGTTACTTGGCCTGCTAGGTCTCCTGATTTAAATAATTTGTACTTTTCTCATTGGGGATGCATTAAAGACGTTGTCTATCGTGATATTCCAACAACTCCAGAGGACATGCAGGAACGTATCATGCTCGCTTCTAATTCTCTTCGGCAGGCAACACTGGAAGCAGTAAATAATTCTTGCATTCAACGAGTGTACCAGTGTATCGGTGTCCAGGGTCACCGCTTTGAGCACATTCGAATGTTCTATTTTGGGAAATGGTACAGGAGAGTCAAAGACAATTTTGTGTTTTTTTTTTTACTTGGTTTTCATTTGTTCTCTGACAACTCGAGCAAGTCGACGAGTTTGTGATCCCGGACTCAAAGTGAATGTTGTGTTATGTTATTAATAGCATTGTGTTTCAGTGAATGGTACACTGTGATACATTTTTAAATAGGTCTTTAGGAGAGGAAATGAATTATCGAATAAAAAATACAGGGTACATTTAAAAAAAGTAATACTGCTGTTCATATCTTTGTAAAAAAACAAAGCTACAACGAAAGCAGTCATGCTGATTGATGTCCCACTGACGGCTAAAGAACATTTGCTTGAAACATTTTGTAATTTGCATCTGGACAAACAGTTATTTGGGGTGGTCAAGATAAATGGGACATACACTACGTGATCAAAAGTACCCAGACACCTGGCTGAAAGTGACTTACAAGTTCGTGGTGCCCTCCATCGGTAATGCTGGGATTCAATATGGCGTTGGCTCACCCTCGATGACAGTTTCCACTTTTGCAGGCATACGATCAATCAGGTGCTGGAAGGTTTCGTGAGGAATGGCAGCCCATTCTTCACAGAGTGCTCCACTGAGAAGGGGTATCGATGTCGATCAGTGAGGCATGGCACGAAGCTTACGTTCAAAAACATCCCAAATGTGTTCTTTAGGATTCAGGTCAGGACTCTGTACAGGCCAGTCCTTTACAGGGATATTATTGTCGTGTAACCACTCCGTCACAGGCCGTGGATTATGAACAGGTGCTCGATAGTGTTGAAAGATGCAATCGCCATCTTCGAAATTCTCTTCAACAGAAGGAAGCAAGAAGGTACTTAAAACATAATTGTAGGCCTGTGCTGTGATAGTGTCGCGCGAAACAACGGAAGGTGCAAGATTCCTCCATGAAAAGCATGACCACACCATAACACCCCCTCCTGCGTATTTTATTGTTGGCACTACACATGCTTTCGGATGACGTTCACCGGGAATTCGCTATACGCGCACCTTGCCATCGGATCGCCACATTGTGTACCGTGATTCGTCACTTCACACAACGTTTTTCCACTGTTCAATCGTCCAATATTTACGTTCCTTACGCCAAGCGAGGCATCGTTTGACATTTACCGGCGTGATGTGTGGCTTATTAGCAGCCTCTCGACCATGAAATCCAAGTTTTCTCACCTCCCTGCTAACTTGCGGGGTTGGGTTGTTTGGGGGAAGAAATCAAACTGTGAGGTCATCGGTGTCATCGGATTAGGGAAGGACGGGGATGGAAGTCGGCCGTACCCTTTCAAAGGAACCATACCGGCATTTGCCTGGAGCGATTTAGGGAAATCACGGGAAACCTAAATCAGAATGGCCGGACACGGGATTGAACCGCCGTCCTCCCAAATGTGAGTGAAATGTGCTAACCACTGCGCCACCTCGCTAGGTTCCCACCCAACTGTCATAGTAATTGCAGTGGATCCTGATGCAGTTTGAAATTCCTGTGTGATGGTCTGTATAGGTGTCTGCCTATTACACATTACGACCCTCTTCCACTGTCAGCTAACCTAAGGAAATGGATGTGTGTGATGTCCTTAGGTTAGTTAGGTTTAAGTAATTCTAAGTTCTAGGGGAGTGATGATCTCAGCAGTTAAGTACCATAGTGATTAGAGCCATTTGAACCATTTTGATCAGAGCTATTTTTTTCCAATGTCAGCAATCACTGTCAGCCAACAGACGAGAACGGCCTGTACGATTTTGTGCTGTACGTGTCCCTTCACGCTTCCACTTCACTATCACATCGGCAACAGTGGACCATGGGATGTTTAGGAGTTTGGAAATCTCGCCTACAGACGTATGACACAAGTGACACCCAATCACCTGACCGCGTTCGAAGTCCTTGAGTTCTTTGGAGCGCCCCATTCTGCTCTGTCACGATGTTAATGACTACTGAGGTCGTTGATATGGAGTGCCTGGCAGTAGGTGGCAGCACAATACACCTAATATGAAAAACGTATGTTTTTGGGGGTGTCTGGATGCACCATGATATTGATGAAATATATTCGCGTTTGCGAGTATGGACATACATCAGCTTTATAATGGAATGACAGACACTAAAAATGTGTGTCGGACCTGGGCTCGAACCCGGATATCCCGCAATTTTGTTTTTTGATTTCATTTTTTTATTGATTGTTCGTTCTATTTGTCCGGGGTGGACGTCCTTTGACGCCTGTTCAACTCGGTGGTCATTCCTTTAACTCAGTTATGTTATTACAGAAGACGACTAGCCCTCCGACCGAACACGCTGAGCTACGTTGCTGGCATACCACTAGGCTATGCGAGCGCTAATCTCAGCCAGACCCACATCTCCATAAGTCGTCAATCATGTGTCTAAAACCTTTACTCGTACATCCATTACGTATATTCCCGTACATGGGATATACTTTTTACTTGAAACCGTTGGCCCGGTGTCGGTGGATAAATTCGATATTGCAGTTCCTCTGTTATTCCGAATTACGTTGCATACTTCCATATGTCGTTAACCATGTGTCTACAACCTAAGTAAGTGGGCTGCTTTTGTGTTGGCAACGATGTGTAGCGCTTTGCATTGGATCTCTGACTGCACTTTCCTTGTAAGAGACTGTGGCTGGTTGGACTCGTTGTTGGAAGTTAATCGCCAGTAGTGTTGGGCCGTTGGAAGTTAGTCGCCAGCAGTGATGGAAGTACTGTTGGGCAGTTGGAGGTGAACAGCCAGCAGTGAGAAGTTAGCATTGACGGAGTATAGAGGTCTGAAGTGTTAGCGTAGGCTAACGATCTGTACATGTTCGACTTGAAGACTGAATATTATTCATGATTGTATACCTTTGTACTAGATGTCAATGGCGATTTATATTCGTTTTTGAACTGGATGTCACATTATTAAGGTAAAAATACATTATTTTGTTTGCAACAAAATCTTTCCTTTGATAAGCACATGCCTGTTAGTAGTTAGTGGCTTTAGAAGTTAGAATCTTTTATTTAGCTGGAAGTATTGACGCTCGTTGTATCGCAGTAGTTAACGTAATGAAGATTTTTGTGAGGTAAGTGCTCAATGAAATGAATAGGTTATTGTTAAGATTTTTTTTTAGTCAGGGCCATTCTTTTAAATTAATTATCTGAAGTCAGATTGTAATGTTTTTTTTAGTAGTCAGACCTCATTGCGCTAGAATATTGTGGGTCAGTGTTGACATGATAAGAAAAAGTAAAGAGAAAGTAGGCTCAGTACGTTCAGTTTTACTCAGCTGTTTCAGAATCAAAAAACCTAGAAGTTTCATCTTCTCAGTCATTCTGCAATTTAAATACAGACACACTCATTTAAATAAAGAAGTTTCACCTGTACTCGTACACCCGATATCTATTTTCCCGTATAGGGGAGATATTTTTACTTGAAAGCCATTTGCCTTGTGTGGGCAGATAAATTCGATACTGCAGTGCCGGTATTATTCCGAATTACGCTGCAATATCGTATTTATCCGCCAACACCGGGCAAGCGACTTTCAAGTAAAAATATCTCGTCTGTACGGGAATAAATGTAGTGGATACACGAGCACAGGTTGTAGACAGATGTGGACGACAAATGAAAGTTTGGGTCGCGGTCAAATGTCCTAAGAGTAAGGCAACCACTTGCGATAAGCGGGAAGTCCGAATTCTAGTCCCTGTCGGGCACAAATTTTCACTCTTGTCATTCCATTATACAGCTGATGAGTGTCCATATTCGCAACTGCTAATACATTTCACGTATTTCATAACGGCTGTAGCCTCCGCAGTATTTGTCCAAAGGAACATTCCATCGTAATTCGGAATAATTTAGGCACTACAATATCGTATCATGACATTACGTGGGACGTTCGCTGCAGTTGACAACAGCTGAGGAAATCGGAAAAAATTATCGTAAACTCTTAATCAGCGAATTTTTTATAAAGGAATTATTTATACTACGATTATAGAGGAACTTCAGGTGGAATTTTATTGCAGAGGTTGGAAAACGTCACATCTTCTGTGAGTCAAGCTGCAACGTAACAGCCTTAGCTCTGTCTAGTGGCAGATATCCTTTTGAAATTATTGTTGTTTTAAATTCACATAATTCCTGACAGCTGCATAGCTACAATAATTGCTCCCTGGACAAGAGGATTGCTTATATTTAAAAAATTTAATATCAGTTTGTAAAGGCTTTGATGAACTTTCTTGGTGCAATGTAGTTTCGCAATCATTCGTCAATAAACGCGATTATTAGCTGCTTATGGTTCCAGCTGTTGACAAATAAGTTTCTGAATCATTCATACAAACCGAGGGGGTATTTTGGTGAACAAGTGCAAGTGAGAGTTGTTTTAGATCGAATTAGGTGCGCAGGGGATATCATTACAAGAGAAAAACCTATCGCGTCCCTCGATTGGCAGTGGAATCTATAGTCACAAAAATGTGCGCATGTATTGTAAAAGCTGAAACGCTACGTATTGTAAAGTTACGCATTTGCAGTTTTTGTTGACAATGGAAGAAAGATTATTGTTCTAAGTTCCGTCAACGACGAGAATATCGCAGACGGAGCACCATCTCAGGTTAGAGAATGGCGTTGAAGAAAATCTGCAGTGTATTTTTCGGGGGAAATATTCCTACATTTATTCTACTTAGGAAAAGTTCGGAAATTTAAATCTGGATGGTCTGTTTTTAAAAAGAATAGAAATGGAATTAACGACCTACAATATTTAAGTCGTAATTTATAAGAAGAACGAAAATAATAATGATAATGATAGTAGGGTGTTGAGGGACCGTTGTCGTATTTTTTTGCACCCAAACTGAAATTTTCAGGTTCTAATGTGCTTGAAAATGATCAACAGGAATTGTGTCGTGTACCTATAACACCGCATCAAATGTATGTGGTGGCTGATCAGTTAACTAAAATTGGCTGAACCAACCACTTTGCTACACACTTAAGTATCCTATACTAATGTTTAGTTTTGTCTCCAGAAAAATACGCCACAAATATAAAGACCAAGTGGGTCCTGCCAAAAGACTGTAAATGTCATGCATGAAGATACGACGCTTTGGCTACAGACGCGTGAGAATGACTTCATACCCTCTTTGTGGACAGAATGAGGTGGAGTGTGACGTTAGGCCTCACAGACTACAACAACTTATTTCACACTTCCAGCGACCCCTCCTACCACTGCGTTTTGATCTTCCGGCTAAGCAGCGTAACTTGTGTACAGGGGAATGGCACAACACCGTAGGGGCCTGTGGCTGGTACATCAGCTTGCTCGTTTCTCAATACGCCCTTGCATCCAACCTCTTACCTTAGCTTTTGTAGCGTGGGTAAGGAGTGACGTATGTTCTTATACTAGCTGAGTATCCTGCGTTGCCCAGGAATATATTTATTCCTGTATTCTATTAGTCCATCTCCTCTTCCCCCTCTCTCTACCTGTTTCATCCTACCCCTCTCTACGTCCGTCTTCTCCTCCCCCTCCCTCTCCATATTATCACCCAGTCCCCAATAGGAGGCTGGGGGATCTTACCCCCATAGTATTTCTCTCCGGATCGTAGCTTACATGTGCACCAAACTTGATAGAAAACGTTGCTAGGGTTTTGAATGAGCTTTATACCGTGGCTTTACCCGCGTACGCACATATCAAACAGATTTCACATACATTTAACACATTTTAAACGTTTTTTTTACGCATATTTCACCTGTATGTGCAACGAATTTCGCTAACCAGTTTCATTTTCACGCAGCTCAATGATTACTCTGAGGTGATAAAATTCATCGGATACCGATATGCAGATATGCAGGTGGCGGCAGTATCGCGTACACAGCATGAACAGCGAAACTGTAGTAAGCCACCAATTTTTTTTCTTTCATCATTTTGTGGGTGTCGTCAGCACACAAGGTAAAAAATGGCAATACGTTGTCGGAGATGTCATTTATACTAAGGTTATTCATGTAAAAAGATTCCCGACGTGATTATGGCCACACGACCGGAATTAACAGACTCTGAATGCAGTATGGTAGTTGGAGCTAGATCCATTGGACATTCTGTTCCGAAATCATTAGGTAATTAAATATCCGAGATCCACAGTTCAAGAGCGTGTCGAGAATATCAAATTTCAGGCATTACCATTCATCACGGACAACGCAGTGGCCGACGACCTTCACGTAACGACCGAGAGCAGCGAGGTCTGCGTAGAGTTGTGAGTGCTAGCAGACAAGGAATACTGCGTGAAATAACCGCAGAAATCAATTTAGGACTTACAACGAACGTACATTGCTATTATTTGGCTGGTACACTCAGTGATATACGTGAATACTGTGCCTACAAAATGTGTCGCGAATAGAGCTAGAAGTACAGAATTAATCAAAATTTCATTCCTCACGTGGCAGTTTTACAGCATGAACAGCGAAACTGTAGTAAGCCACCAATTTTTTTTCTTTCATCATTTTGTGGGTGTCGTCAGCGAGGAAAAGTTTCGTGAAGGTTTGAAATTATGAGTAAAGTTTGTTGCAAGTTACTAAGTACTGTCATTCACAAATACTGGATGAAGAAAATACGGTGATCGCGCGTTTTGTGCTGCAAAGCTTTTTCACCCTCACCTCCATCCCTTTGACACGTAGGTGATTCTTACCCCAACAGCGATTCCTTCCAGACCGTAAGCGACATGTGTAAGTTTGGTTGAAAGCGATCAAGTGGTTGAAGAAGAGATGTGGAACATACATACCTACTTACATTACATACATACATGCACTCTAGGCAAAAAAAAGACACACCATGAACGAATTATCCGAATGTGATGGAAATCGGCAGATGTGATGTGCATATATAGACAAACAAAGCCGGGCGCAGTGGCCGAGCAGTTCTAGGCGCTTCAGCCTGGAACCGCGCGACCGCTACGGTCGCAGGTTCGAATCCTGCCTCGGGCATGGATGTATGTGATGTCCTTAGGTTATTTAGGTTTAAGTATTTCTAAGTTCTAGGGGACTGATGACCTCAGATGTTAAGTCCCATAGTGCTCAGAGCCATTTGAATTATTTTTAGACAAACAAATTATAAAAATTTCACGAAAATTGGATGATTTATTCGAGAGAAGGAGCTCCACAAATTGACCAAGTCAACAACGCATTAACCCATCTGTGGCCTTTATGCAAACAGTTACTGTCCTTCATTGACAGACTTGTTGGATTTTCTTCTGAGCTATATAGTGCCCAATTCTTACAGATGGTGTGTTAGATCGTCAAAATCCCGAGCTGGTTTGAAGGCCCTGGCCATAATGCTCCAGACGTTCTCAACTGGGGAGAGATCCGATACCTTTCGGACCGAGGTGAAGCACGAAGAAAAGCAACAGAATTTCACCTTGTGCGGGTGGGCATGGTGGCTTGCAATGAAGGGCAATAAAACCCGGCAGTGAATATAGTCGACGTACCGCAGTGCTGTAAGGGTGCGCTGATTACAACCAAACGGGTCCTGCTATGAAATGAAATGGCACCTGTTTCGATAGCTTAAATAAACTTACATTCGATAATCTAACCATGCAGGGTCATAAAAGCCATATAATTTGTGTAAAAATTTCTTAGATCGTCGCTGAGTAGCGACCACCTGATATTTCAAAGAATACCTTACGCTCCACGGCGCGGAATACGAATTATTCATAAACTGTATCGATAGAGATATTTTATGTTTCTTATTTTTTGACAGCTGAAGAATTGTAATCCTCTTCTGTTATCACAGTCGTGATATTTTTTTAGAGACGGCGGACGCGTATATGGCGTTGTCCGCAATCAATAATTAGTTAGTATGAAATATTACTATTGTGCAGTGCTATGTAAGAATTTGTGTGTGCAACTAAGATGAAATGTCGAAAATGTTAAAGGACTTTATTTATAGAAACAGCCAGCAAGATATAAAATTGAAATGTACGGAGCCTATTGTTAGAAATACTGACTAAGGCAATTAAATTTGTTATTGTGCTCTCAAATGCTGTAGTGCCTGCTTATTACTTAAAGTATTTCTATGCTATCCATCTCCTATTAATAGCAACAAAAATAACGGTGTTTTTATAGTTTTCATACAGCTACAAGGGACCGACTGCATGTCGGCAAACGTCGTAGTTAATGGAGAAGGCGCATTGCTATTTTACCTCGTTTGTGATTTAAATTCAACTTCTTTTAATGTGTGGTGTAGTATAGCAAAGAAAATTTCCAGCTCTGTCTGGTCCCTTACGTTTCTCTGCTCGTAGTTGCTATGTCTCATATCCGGCCGTGATCGAACATGATCACGACACAAATAAATTAAGTGGCAATGCGAACTCTGTTCTTGATCTTGAGAACGCTACGCCTTATGCAAAAGATTTCAGGAAACTATCACATACAGTACTTAAGTTTTTTTAAAAGTCTTTGCTCTTCCCGCCAAGAAGTGGTGCAAAACTCACAACAGATTTCTGTATCTTCAAAAGAGAATAATAATTTGATCAAAATATAAATATCTTCTTTAAAAAAGATATACACCACACGCCACAGACCATTACTCCCTGCTATAAGGCCGTATGGTGGGCGACAGTCAGATTAGTATTCCATACTGTCCGAGGCATCTTCAAACACGTCTTCGCTGATCATCGGGGCTCAGTTAGAATTGGAACTAATTACTGAAGAAAATTCTGCTCCAGTCAATTAGGTTCCAGGCCAAAGACGTGGCTAGAGATGCCCTATACAGCTGAGTGGCACTAACCTGATGTCGCCGGCCATGTGGACTGTCCACCAGGAGAGATCGATCGTCTAGGGTGCCATTTCATTTCGTAGCAAGACCACTATCGTTGTCATCCGCGGCACCCTGACAGTACAGAGGTACGTCAGCGATATTATACGCCCTTCATGGGCTTACATTTCATCAAGATAATGGCCACATATACGCAGTGATAATTTTTACTCCTTGTCTTCGAATTTGCCGAAACCTACCTTGCCCAGCAAGTTCGCCGAACCTCTCCCCAATGGAAAACGTTTGGAGCTTTTGGGGCAGGACCCTCCAACCATTTAGGGATTTTGAGGATCTAACTCGCCAATTGGACAGAATTTGGTACGATATCCCTTGGGAGAACATCCAACATCTACACCAATCAGTACCAAGCCGTATAACACCTTGCGTAATGGTCAGAGATACGAGGGCTATCCACAAAGTACATTAAGTTTTGGAATTAAAAATAAATAAAGTATTGGAAATTTTTTTAATATATACAGATGAAAGCCACACTTAAATACTACTTTTCTACATAGTTGCCATTTAAGGCACTTATCGTAGCGATGGACGAGCTTAGAAATTCCTTCGTCGTAAAATTCGGCCGCCTGCGCCTTCAACCAAGTGGTTACCTCTTCTTGAAGCTGTGCGTCGTCATGAAAACGCTGCATAGCCAACCACTTCTTCATTGCTGGGAATAAGTGGAAGTCGCTCGGTGCCAGGTCGGGACTGTACGGCGGATGAGGAAACAACTCCTACTTAAAAGATTCGAGAACTTCACGAGTGTCATTTGCCGTGTGGGCCCAGGCGCTGTCGTGAATCAGCAAGATGTTTGAGCCCAACTTTCCCCCGCGCTTGTTTTGTATTGCTCTTCTGAAGTTGTGCAGGGTTTGGCAATACCATTGAGAGTTTATTGTAGTGCCTCTTTCCAGGAAATCCACAAAAATCACACCTTTTCTGTCCCAAAAGACAGTCGCCATCACCTTCCTTGCCGACATTGTCTGCATGAATATCTTGGGTTTTTGGGGGGAATTTGTGTGCCCCCACAGCACTGACTGCAATTTTGTCTCGCAGTTCACATGCTTAACCCATGTTTTGTCACCAGTTACGATGCGATCGAGTAATGAGTCGCCATCTTTCTCGTAAGCGTCCAAAAACGTTAACGCTGTAGCCATTTGCTGATTTTTGATGAATCTCTGTCAATATTTTTGGTATCAATCTTGCACAAAACTTGTGGTAACCAAGCTTTTCGGTAATGATTTCGTGCAAGAAACTTCGTGAAATTTGTGGAAAACTCATAGAGAGTTCCGTTATTGTGAAATTACGGTTTTCACGGATCGCGGCATCGACTTTTTCGACAAGTTCGGCAGTCACTATGCTGGGTCTTCCACTTCGCTCTTCGTCGTGAACGTTAGTTCGGCCATTTTTAAATTTTATGACCCATTGACGCACTCCACCTTCAGTGATTATGTTGTCCCCATACACTTCACAAAGCCGCCGATAGATTTCTATCGGTGTACAGTTTTTTGCAGTCAGAAACCTTATTACAGCATGCACTTCACACTTCGCGGCATTTTCAGTTAACGCTGACATTTCAAACTGTCACAGTAACTCAACGGAGTACAGCACGAACCTTTCACTAGCACGGCAGGATGCCGACTGAGCAACGGAATGCCATGACACCAAGATGGCCGCGCTAGCCCCACCCCTAACGGACACAAACGAAAACGTAATGTACTTTGTGGATAGCCCTCGTATACCACCGCGTTATTGGCTTGATCAATTTGTGAAGCTCTTTTTCTTGAATAAATCATTTAATTTTTCTAAAACTGTAACCATTTCTTTCATTGAATGTGTGCATCAAATTAGCTATTTCCATCTCATTCTTATAGTTCTTTCGTGGCCTGCCTTTTTCTTTTTCTTCGTATTAGAGTGTCCACCGATTTTTATAATACGTATGGATATGGATGTATAGATTGTGGACTAGTTTGTGTGCTGCGTAGAGTTAATGACAAACTCGATACACCTGCGTTTTTCATCTTTCAGTGCACAGGTTATTGAAACGCGATGCTTATACAGAATATTCCGAAGTATCTAAAGGCCAAGTTTTATTGTTCTTGTTGTTATAGTTTTGAGTCCGAAGCATTGTTTGATGCAACTCCGCCTGCTACTGTATCCTTTGCAGTCGTGTTTATCTTTGTACAGCTACTGCAACGAATATATTAATGTAGTCAAATATTGATTTCTCTATACAACTTTGACCTCCTCCCCAACCCTCCCTCCACAGACACATAGTCACACACGCACTCACACAGACATACACGCACACAATCGTTCTCACATTACCAAACCGACGATTTCTTGATGCCCCGCGGTGTTCCTATCAACAGATCCCTTCTTTTTGTTGTGCCACACATTTCTTTTTTTCCAGTATTCTAGTCAGTACCCATTCATTAACATAAGATCCCTTCTTTTTGTTGTGCCACACATTTCTTTTTTTTCCCACTGTTGTCCGCAGCTCGTGGTCGTGCGGTAGCGTTCTCGCTTCCCGCGCCCGGGTTCGATTCCCGGCGGGGCCAGGGATTTTCTCTGCCTCGTGATGACTGGGTGTTGTGTGATGTCCTTAGGTTGGTTAGGTTTAAGTAGTTCTAAGTCCTAGGGGACTGATGACCATAGATGATAAGTCCCATAGTGCTCAGAGCCATTTTCCCACTATTCTAGTCAGTACCCCTTCATTAACTATCCGACCTACTCATCTAATCTTCAGCATTGTTATAAGATAAAGCTGAAGATTAGCAGCACATTTCAAAATGTTCGATGTTCTTCTTGTCTGAACTGTTCATAGCCAGTTTTTCACATCCGTACAGTTCCAACCTCACACTTAAATCCATATTCAGTGTTAACAAATTGCTGTTTTTCAGAAACTCTTTTCTTGCTGTTGCCAGTCTATATTTTATATGCTCAACACTTTGTTATTTATTGTGGTCCCAGAACAACAAAAGACATCTAAGTGGTTTGTAAATGAATATCGGGGTTTTAACGTTTTATAATATTCATTACATTAAACTTACAGTTATAAATGACATATCAAATGGAAGGGCAACTCAAACAGTTTTACTAAGAACCTTATAAATGTTCAATGTGAGCACTGGCATAGCGAAGTACGGGATTGGTTCAACTTCACTGTACCCAAGCGCTGGATGGGCCGCAAGGGGCCCAATGACAGTGCTTGCTTTGCATGGCCTCCACGTTCACCCGAACTAACGCCATGCGATTTTTTCCTTTGGGGCTTCATCGACGATCGTGTGTACGTGCCTCCGCTACCAGCAGACCTCCTTGAATTAAGAAACCGGATTGAAGCAGCTGTTGCTACAATCACTGAAGACACACTTATCAACTCGGCTATAGACTTAATGTGTGCCGTGTGACAAATGGTGCTCACATGGAACATTTATAGGGTTCTTGGTAAAACTGTTTGAGTTGCTCTTTCATGTGACATATCATTTATAACTGTAAGTTTAATACAATAAATATTATAAAGCGTTAAAACCCCGATATTCATTTATATACACCATGTACTTTTAATGTTTTATTCCATAATAAAATTCACTCAACATCACCTAATTTGGCTGAACTTCGGTCTATTACCCTCGCCTTACTTAGTTAAAATTCTTTTTATAACCTCTTTTCAAGACGCTATCAACTTCTTTAAACAGATTTTCCAAGTCGTTTGCCACCTTTGTCAAAATTACAACGTCACTGACAAGCCACAAAGGTTATATTTCTTCTCCATGAACGCGTAATGTTTATTCCTGAAAAGTCTTAGAACAATTCGTGGTCTTATAAGACGGAAAGGTCGCATTTCATACGATCTCGATGTAAGACATTAATATCTGTCATACTCACTTTCAGAAAATAGCTCTTTATACGAACGCTAAAAGACCACATCGCCTCGAAGGCGATTATTAAAAAGCTATTTACAGATGAAGAAGGAATGTTATGTACTACAACCAGCATATTGTGTATACTTACCACGTCCTGAGGCGTTTCCATCTGATGCAAAGCAAGTTGTCGCAGGTGGGTAGGAACAGAGGCAGACAGGAAGGAAATTGGAAATTTGTGGTAAGGTCTTAAGGGACGAAACCGCTGAGGCATCGTTCCCTAAGCTTACACACTACTTAATCTAACTTAAACTAATTTACGCTAAGGACGACACACACACCCATGCCCGAGGGAGTATTCGGACCTCCGACGGGGGAAGCCCTGCGGTCCGTGACAAGACCGAGCGGCTACACCGCGCGGCACAGGCAGGAAGTGAAGCAGGTAGGAAGAAAGTAGAAGATTATGGTTCAACATTTCCTTTGATGACGATATCACTGGAGATGGAACACAAGCTTAGTCTGGCTAAGTATGAGGAAGGAAATCCCTTTAAATGATTTACTGTAAGCACGATATACATAGGTATCGAAGCTCGAAGAGGATCTTAATGTGGGCCATCGCAAATGCCAATCCGGGGCCGTAATCAGTGCGCCACCACGTTTTGTGGGTTAGAGACAACGATATTCGTCAGAGTGTGATGAACGCCTAATTTCCTCATGGACTACCGTGGTTGATCCCTCAAAGATTGATGGTGTGAAAAATTCGTACATCATGATTCCGCAGTCAAGATGAGGATGTAAGAACGCTGTATAAAACGCGAGCATACAGGCTCAGTTTGCTCCCCGATGATCCATGACAACTGTAATTTAAAAATATAAGCCATTTGAACAACTCGTTCTTCGGTCCCTCCTTATGTGCCAATAACGTAAGTTTGTAATCGAATATAAGGCTCAGAAACCATACCATAGCCTCGAAACTGGGAACATTGTCCTTTATGGTAAGTTATAGTTGATCAAATGGTGATGTGAAAGAGTAAAGGGAAAATACATTTTTCTCTCTGCGAGATAGTCGAATATTGTTTGCTATCCATCCGGCCTTTTCATGTGGCAGTTGATGGGTACAATATATGAAGAAGTAGGGATGTAAGTTTTCTTTTTTCAGATATCACATAAACGGTCTTACTTGAAATGATACCTTAAAGAAACAACGCTTCCATGTTCAAAACTATCTGAAAAAATCTCACATTTAAAATAATGTATCGTGCGGAAGTCCCACAAATGCATATGTCCGAGAAGAGGCAAAATCCAATTCCCCATTAAGAACTGAGAGCTGCAATGCTGATTGACTTCAGAACTGAGATGCCAACTACTCCGCTAAATGATCAGTCGGTGACGGTGGAATCCGGATCCTGGCTATGGTGGCGGCAATTGGACAGAATTGTTGCGCTCTGTATAATATTTCATACACTAATCTCCCACGAATTTAATAGTAAATTCCCCATCTCTCACTGAAATCCTAAGGATTGCTTTTCACCTCAGTGCTGATTTAGTGACTTGGTTAACTGTGTTCAGCTACAGTTGCCACGATCTCTTCGTGCTCTTCTTAATAATACGATGACATCCGACTTTGCCATTCGGAAGGCTGCGAACTTCTCGGCAGCAATTTGCACATAAACCTTTAGAAACCTGCACGACTGGTCCTGATTCTTTGAAGTGTTTTGGATGGTGGGTGGTTGTGTTCGACATGGTGTTAGTGCAAAGAGAAGCAGCCAGTGATCAATGTATTAAAATAAATTGAAGATTTTCTAAGTAAAAATTATGATGAGATTTGTTTACATTTTATTCAACCATCGATTCGACGCAGTTCCATAATTATTTCAGGATGAAATTGTACTTGAGAATTCGTGGATCGCTGAAATCAACTACAAAAACTCTAGCCGAATCAGATCAAAATTTGGAAATAGCTATTTCTCAATCTGTGATAACGAACAGCAGCTTCAATCAACGCGTTACAAATGGGAGCCTTCGGTAAACACATCGGATCCTCACCACCGGATCACTGCTCTCGAGCGGTGCCATTTACATTCCTATTTAGGGCAGTAACTGGGGCGAGAGCTCAATGAATGGCTACGAAATTGACTTCCACATCATTCCCTCCCTCGCAGCCCCCTCCCCCGCCCGATCCCACCTCTCGGATCACTGGCTGGTAATGAAAAGGTCATTGATAGGACAACACAGTCGCTTATAGGCATTCACTAAATGCAATGACAGCTGGAAACTCCATCCGCTACTAGCAAAATGTCAGCATGGCTACGAATGTATCGATGCTATTCATGTGCTTTAGAACTGTTTTGTATTAATCACCTTTTTATGACTGGCCGAGATCCAGATGTGTTACGCAATTACTTCAAAATACACTGATATAAGAAGCTATCTAATTTTCTAATCGGTATATATCGGTTCGGAGCAATACATTTTCTGAACCGATTATGTAAAACAATATGACAAGAAAGCCGGCCAGAGTGGCCGAGAGGTTCTAGGCGCTTCAGTCTGGAACCGCGCGACCGCTACGGTCGCAGGTTCGAATCCTGCCTCGGGCATGGATGTGTGTGATGTCCTTAGGTTAGTTAGGTTTAATGCTCAGAGCCATTTGAACCAATTTATGACAAGAAGGAAATTTATAACATAAACATGCCTATGAGTAATTCATTATTTTTGTTGTATTGCGAGAGAAGGGTGAAATATTTGGACTGATATTGCAGTATCGTTGATATGTAAATATATCCTCGTGCACCAAAACTATATTTAAACTACTTTCCTTAAGGTAATATTCTTTATTTGACTAGATGATATGAAGATAGAAAGATTCTTAAAATTACTTGACTGTTGTGTGCAGATTGTTTTTTGCACTTATACAACGCTGAGATATGTTTTTTGTTCAACATAGTGATACTCCTCACGGATTAATAGCAGAAATAAAAACTTTGATCGTACTACGAAAGCAATAAAGATGTTAAAAATGCACTCATATTCAGGGAAGCTAGGTTGAAATCATGGTACTCTTTACCTGGTTTAATTTTTTTTCTTCATATTCCATTGGCAGTGTGTAACCGTTCATGAACTGACGTTAAGAAGCAACGGCATTTATTTACGATACACAGGAAAGTAACGTCTAGAGACACTAACACCAGCCAGTTCTCAGCAACCATTACCACAAAAACATGCTACCTTCCACTCCATGGTGCATCACCTGCTATCTGTACTACAGAACCAACCAAATGTTGAAAATTAATTGAAAATAATTAATGAAACAGCATACTGCAATGGTTATGGTTCATCCCTAACTGACAATATCCTGGGTAGAAAGAAGAGACAGAGGATAATACCTCTTCTGTATCCTTCTCAGAAAGCACCAGACCACACTAACTGTCAACGTCTATCTTCAGGAGTTCTGTGAACCGGGGTGTTCCCAACCTTTTTTTGATGTGTGTATTCAAGAAAGGTCTACAACTCCAAGTGAGGAATGACGATTATTTTATGTATGTGACGATCCGGAATTCGTGCTACATTATAAGAATATGCTTGGTAGTAGCGTTCACTCCTTGCATAGCCAATAAATAAATTAATTAATACATAAATTGAAATCTCAACGGCCAAACGTCTGCATCACAGCGGCGTATATAATTTCATAAATTAATTACAGTGGAATTGGCTTACAACGACGGGTTGTAGATATTCCATTAACGTGCGGGCAGTAACTCACGCAACGCTTAGCTTTAATCTTTATCTGAAATCTCATTCTCATAAACATTTTGTCTCTACTCCTACATTAAAGATAAGACCTTCCATAAAACGTGTGCCAGTTAAGTGTAAAATAGTGGTTTCTGAGTGATACAGGATATCAAGTACAATTAGCATTCAAAAACCGTCCTTGCAATTACTAAAAGATGAGTATTTACTTCGCCACACACGATACATTTTACTGAATTAAAACTTCGCCACTGGTCTGGATTGAAACATATATACGATTTTGGTTTGCCTTTCATATCTAGAAACAGTTCTTTACAAAATCTGACAAAAGAAGTGGAGCACTCGGAAGACATGGTAGGATTTCGATGAAACTTGGTACACATACGCACAATCACCGGGTACGTTAATGAGGAGAGACGTAATTCTTTGTGACAGGTAGAACGGTCACCAGAGTGCCATATATTGTTTGGTTTTAGTGTTGTTACCCGATTTGGTGAGGTATATAAGGGGCGTGAGCAGGGTCAGATACTGAGCGATCACAGGGAAATGCTGGGTAATCGTGTGAGATAGCGTTATCAGCACCTGACATGGTTTGGGAAAAGCCTCAATATGTGTCTATTCGGTCAGTTGGTGGCATCACGAGATATCCAAATTAGTGGTGGATTTATGAGGACAGGCATACTAATTGTCAAGAGTACAGACAACGACGTCTGATCATCACAAAGGAGGATCTCCGTTTCGTGGTCCTAGCACATCGTAGCATCTGCACCTGCTATCCGAGGACAATAAGTGGACTCCCTGCGATATTTCGTCTCATCCCGCATCATTGGTTGGAGAGTAGCGTCGTCTGAATTAGAGATTGCAGTCCCACTTTTAATGCTTTCCAACTGTTTGAAACTCATCAGCTGGTGATTAAGCTGACTAGTACGGTTCCATAAACGGCTGCTGTTAGGTGCTCTCATTACGTGGCAAAAGAACATGTGTTAAAACAAACTCTATTATTCCACCAGACGTGCTTCCACACAACATTCGTATTACTACAACTAATAATATCCAAGTGCCCCGAATACAAACACGAAACCGAAAGCGGCTGTTCTGGCTGATACTTTCGATCGTCTGCCACCACACACTTCATCGATTAATTTGAATTTGTATACATAGATATACCATTACACGAAAGTGACTCTAACTCTATTTCTTGATGGAACCACACGAGACAGGGGTGGGTTATCTGCTACCCAACTGAAGTCTGTTCATTCCTCACATCAGGAACAGCTCTACTGCGGCATTACACCAATTTCCAGGGAATCTGCGCTTACCAGTGCTGCTACGGTACGTAATACTAGTTAATAATCACGAAACAAGTCATATTACAGTGTCTTACGTGACCCAGAAAACCACATTAATTAACATTTTCATAAAAAGAAGAGTATAAAAATTATTATTAATCATAATAACACACATTCTTTCAACTGAAAGCCATTCACACTTGAGTTGTACCCAATGTGTCATACAATGACGCTGTATGGTATAACAATCCAGTGGTTGGGTAAACATAACAGCCATCTACAGAACAACCTGCCACGCCAGAATTAATATAGCTTCCGATTTAATTAATCAGGTTTTAGAGAAGAAGTTTATGACACTAACGTTTTCCAAATATTTTGTCTTCAAGGAAACCTATGATATTCATTGTCATATAAGCCAATGTGGCGTGTTTTCGGAGTCTCCTGCAACACCTCCAACCAGTAACGTAGCATCACTACGCAGGTCATAGTTCCAGCTCCACAGGCGCACCGGCCAAAGACATCCGAACTACGTCTGACGTGTTGGAAGCAAACTACACTTAAGCGCCAAAGAAACTGGTATAGGCATGCGTATTCCAATACAGAGATAAGCAAACAGAAAGCGGCGCTGCGGTCGGCAAAGCCTATATAAGAAAAGTGTCTGGCGCTTGTAGATCGCTTACTGTGGCTACAATCGCAAGTTATCAAGATGTAAGTGAGTTTGAACCCGATGCTATAGTCGGCGAACGCGCGATGGGACACAGCATCTAAAAGGTGGCTATGAAGCGGGGTTTTCCCTTACGACCATTTCAAGAATGTACCGTGAATATCAGGGATACGGTAAAACACCAAATCTGCGACATCGCTGCGGCCGGAAAAAGATCCTGCAAGAACGGGATCAATGACGACTGAAGAGAATCGTTCAACATGAGAGAAGTGCAACCCTTCCGCAAATAGCTGCACATTTCAATGTTGCGCCACTAACAAGAACCATTCAACGAAACATCATCGATAAGGGCTTTCGGAGCCGAAGGCTCACTTATGTACCCTTGATGACTGTACGACACAAAGCTATACGCCTCGCCTGGGCCTGTCAATACCGTCATTGGACTGCTGATGATTGGAAACATATTGCCTAGTCGGACGAGCTTCGTTTCAAATTGTATCGAGTAGATGGACGTGTACAGGTATGGAAAAATCTCATGAGTCTATTTCAGCAGGGGACTGTTCAAACTGGTGGAGGCTCTTTAATCGTGTGAGACGTGTGCAGCTGGTGTGGTATGGGACCCCTGATACGTCTAGATACGACTCTGACAGGTGACATGTACGTAAGCATCCTATCTGATCACCTGCATCCATTCATGTCCATTGTTCATTCCTACGGACTTGCGCACTTCCAGCAGGACAATGCGACACACCACACGTCCAGAACTGCTACAGAGTGGTTACAGCAACACTCTTCTGAGTTTAAACACTTCCTCTGGCCACCAGACTCTCCAGACATGAACACTATTGAGCATATCTCCGACGCCATGCAACGTGCTGTTCAGAAGAGATCTCCACCCCTCGTATTCTTACGGATTTAAAGACAGCGCTGCAGGATTCATGTTGTCAGTTCCCCCAGCACTACTTCGGATATGTCCGCTATCGGTAGCTAAGTGGATGCGTGTTCGGTCAGAGAGCCGGTTGGTCTCTGTAATAAAAAAAAAAGCTGAGTGGAAGGATCAACAAACAAACTTGAACGGATGTCATTGTGACGTCCGCAACGACCAAACACAATGATCAACAACGAACAAAATGCAAAAAAGTGGCCAGCACGACAGAATGTCAATCGTAAGGGTCCGGGTTCGATTCCCGGCTAGGTCGGGGTCGGAGATTTTTCTCCGCTCAGGGACTTGGTGTTGTGTTGTCCTAAGCATCATCATTTCATCCCCATCGACGTGCAAGTCGCCGAATGGCGTCAGATCGAAAGACTTGCACCCGGCGATCGGCCTACCGGACGGGAGGTCCTAGTCACATGACATTTAGGGGAAGGCGGGACACGATGGGGAAGCTGACTTTAAACCCTTACAGAAGGGACAAAAATAAACAAATTCAATTAGGTTTGATTATCATTTGTTTATTTAACAAATTGAATTACAATAGCATGTAAAGAAACCTGCAAACTTGTTACATGTAGTTAGAAATATTTTGATTTGAAATATAAACTACCAATTTCCCGTCTTGCCCCATATGCGGGGTAAGATGAGGAATTAGCATGAATTCATCTCTAAACCTTCAATAAGGACTGGAATAACGGAATCATGTGACGATAAGTTTTCGAAACATGGTTCTGGGAATTGTAGAATCAGGTATTACGTTTTATTTAGGCCTCTTACTTTCACATAGTACACAAGTGTAGATTTTCTGTCCCTGCACAAGTGTCGTGGGCACCCCTACGTTGAAACACATATTTCTGTGGCACGTTGAACTGTCGAACAGCCCTGAAAGAACTCATATGACCTTCCATAACAGCATTTACAGCACCTTCCATTGACTCCAATGGCCAATCTTGCCTAGACGTTCGTCGCCGATACTTGCGAACCATCTGAAATAAAACACGTGGAACGTACTATTGAGACAGATCTGGTAATCTATATTATACAGTAAATACCATGTTTCCAATAGTCAGTCGTTAAAGCATGTCAGGAATACTGACTTTGCACGTTTTGTGTATTTTTATTCACCATATAGCCTAAGGCATACTTTGTAATTAATTAGGAAACGTTGGAATAAAGAATACGATTATATTTACAATTGTATTCAACGTATAATGTACGTGTTCAAAACACGCAGCGAGGTAAACAGATGAGACGATAAGAACGTAATGGTTGGACAAATAGTATGGACAAGACGGGGAAGCTTCCCATCTTGCCCCACCCCGTCTTGCCCCCTACCATTCTGTCAGGTTATATTACGCCTACATGAACACTATGTGAACATTGACTACTGACACAGCACTTTACTGTTAATAAGACGTACTATTCAGTGCTATATACACAGTCTGGACAAATGTTCACGAAACACAAGTTTTAGGACCTCTAAAGGTGTAAAACATTGCAAATCAGTATAACAATTGTACGTACCTTGCAAAGCTCACAGAAACCGCCGCGAAACTAAGGTTCAGCAATGTCAACACACTGGGACTTGTGTATTGATGATGTTGACGTAGCTATCCACAGATGGCAATACTCTAACTGTATCTTATAGCCCTTCCCCGTCTTACCCCACCTCCTTGTCTTGCCCCACCTTCCCCAAAATTTACTTCGGATATTATTCGAGTCCACGCCACGTCGTGTTGCGGCACTCCTGATTGCTCGCGGGGGCCCTACACGGTATTAGGCAGTTGTACCAGTTTCTTTGGCTCTTCAGTGAGGTTCAGAAGGCACTCGCGAGTGCAGTAGAGGCCGCTACATATACGGACCTTTTGCTGCATCCGTTCCGCCATGTTCCTCAGGCAGTTCTAGCCCACATCACTACACCAATAGCTAGTTGGTAGTTATCAGCCACGCGGGTATAACTACCCTCGCCAGTCGAGTAGCAGATTTCC
Source organism: Schistocerca cancellata (assembly GCF_023864275.1). Taxonomy (NCBI): domain Eukaryota; kingdom Metazoa; phylum Arthropoda; class Insecta; order Orthoptera; family Acrididae; genus Schistocerca; species Schistocerca cancellata. The sequence goes on along the minus strand of NC_064629.1, from coordinate 135,652,737 downwards.
GTTTCTGACAGCAGAATTAGAAGATGAGTCCGGGATGGACAGCGCCCTTGCTACTAGACACTACTGTGCATCGCGACCAGATGCCCCGGCCGTGGACTGTGATGTTGGAACTCCTTTTACCGGTCATGAGACGGGACTTTAATTCTCTGTCTACTTTCGATGAATAAGGAGATAGTTGGTTTCGTTCGCGAAAGAACTTTCCAGAAGACAGCCTCACGCAGATACTTATGTTTTCCAAGAACTTTAAGTTTTCAAAGGAGTCATGCCTTTATTTTGAAGGAGAACTTTTCGTATTTGTTAAATGTCAATAAACTGATTTTTGATTGTAATCAACTGACTACTGTGAAAGTGCCCCAAGCAGCGACACTTCACAATGATTTGGTTTACTTATTTTGTTAAACCAAATTTATAAGGTATGAGTTGATGACAGGTTTTCGTTTAGCTGTAGCTACATGTCTAGCACGCAAGTAACTGTCGGTGATAGTTGTGGGAGTACCATGAGCGTGCTGAGACATGTGGAAGTCAATTACCGTGAGGAGAGCAACCAGGTATCGGAGATGAAGTATGGGAAGAGCCCCACTTGCAGCCATTGAGTTAATATATTATTCTTACGAATTGCGAACTAAAATAATTGTGGACAGTCATGAGAGCGTAAGCGAAAAACGAAATACTGAATGACCACTATTCTGGTTGTGGTACATGCAATAAAACTGCTATTGAGTTAACTGCTGTGATCGATGTGGTAACATGAGATCAGCCGAAGGATTGATTAGAGAATCTTATTTTGCAGGTTTCAAATAGTCGTTGTCAAGACAGAGCCTAGGTTACTTTACTATGTTAAACTGTAGAACGATCATTATATTTTCACCACAATAATTGATTTTGTGTTTACGTCTGCGATATTTTGATATGATTCTATTGCATTCTCCATTCTTTTCGTGAATCAAAGAATGACTACAAGCGCTTCATCCATGCTTAATCGATTGCTTCAGAAAGAAGGCTCGTTATTCGTAACTACCTAAATAATGATAATAGAGATAACGATCTTACGTAAGACAATTTCGGCTACTATACTACATAAAATTGCTTGAAATTATGTTCCCCGTTAACTTTCTCAGCTTTCTTGGTGTGATTAAAGTTATCATGTTTGCTTTTTCTTTCAGAAATTATTCTTAGCATTTCGAAGATATTATTCTGGATGTCAGTACCACCTCTTCTTAATCGCAGTGACATAGGTTTTGTGAGGGATCGCACACGACTGATATGACAGCATTGCTCAACAGTTTATTTGAATATCTAGATGTATATTTGCAAAGCGATATGAAATGGTACGAGCGTGTAAGGATGGTAGTAAGACTGACGAATGGTCGAATTTGGTTTAGTAGGAGAATTTCAGGAAGGAAGAGCTCATCTACAAAGAAGACGGAATATAGAACACTAGCCCGATCCATTCTTCAATACCATTCGAGTATGTGGGATTCCATTCTCACCACGTCGGGTTAAAGGAAGACATCGAAGCAATTCAAAGGCGTGCTGCTGGATTTGTTACCGGTAGTTTCGACCAGTAAGCAACGATTACGGAGATGCTTCGTGAACTCGAATACGAACCCGTGGGGAGAAGGCGACTTTCTTTTCGCGAGGTACAATTGAGGAATTATAGACAGCCGGAATTTCAGGCCGGCTGCAGAACCATTATACTGCCGTCAACGTGGATTTCGTGCAAGGCACATGAAAATAAGATAAAAACAATTCGTGTTCCTGCGGAGGCATATAGACGGTCGTTTTTCCCTCGCTCCATCGCTAGCAGTGGTACAAGGTACCCTCCGCGATGCGCCGAACGATAGCTTGTGAAGTATATTTGTAGAACCTAGATGTAAATGTAGAACCTTCTTCTCGATACTGAATTTCACACACACTGCAAAAGCTCGAAGTATCTCGATCTGAAATTTGTTTATCGAAAACACTACACTGTAATTCTCGATTACTCAAAACTCCATGGATATGCATCGGTAAATTACGAGAAAATTTGCCCAACGAGTTACTGAGTTGATCAGTTTGTGAAGCCCTTTTTCTCCAATAATTCATCCAATCTTTTCTGAAACTGTGATCTGCTGCTTGTCTGTACATATACATCACATCTACCGATTCCCATCCCACTGCGATAACTCCTTCGTGGTGCACCGTTTTATGTTGTTATTTCTTCTTTTCATCTACATCATATTCCGCAAGCACCTAATGGTATGTAGCGGAGAGTATTTTCGGTACCACTATCTGATCCCTTCAACCCTGTTCCACTCGCGAACAGTGCGTGGGAAGAATGATTGTCGGTAAGCCTCTGTATTGGCTCTAATTTCTCGAATTCTTTCCTCGTGGTCAACACGCGAGATGTATGTGGGGAGAAGTAATATGTTGTCTGACTCCTCATGAAAAGTGCTGTCCAAAATTTCAATAGTAAATCTCTCCGTGATGCACAACGCTTCTCTTGTAACGTCTGCCAGTGGAATGTGCTTATTATCTCCGTAACTCTCTCTCTCTCGCCAGCTAAACGATCCCGTGTCGAAACGCGCCGCTCTTCGTTGGATCTTCTCTATCTCCCCTATCAGTCAGACCTGATAGGGATCCCAGACAGATGAACAATACTCAAGAATCGGGTGAACAAGCGCCTTATAAGCCTAAGATTCTCCCGATGAATCTGACTCTGTTGCCTGCTTTTCCCACTATCTGTTTTGTTTGGTCATTGCACTTAAGGTCGCCCTGGATAGTTACGCCTGGATATTTTACGGCAGACGCAGTCTCCAGCTGTTTGTCATCAATAGTGTACTGTACAGTAATAGATTTCTTTTCCTATGTATGAGTAATACGTTACCTTTATTTACGTTCAGGGTCAACTGCCAGAGTCTCCACCATTCATCAATTCTCTGCAGGTCGTTCTGCAAATTCATACTATCTTCTGGCGTTGCTACTTTAGTATAAACAACTGCATCATCTGCGACTGTATAGCCTTAAAGAGCATCCGACGCTTTCTACTAGATCAGTCTGTTTGCGGAATACATGTTGATATTAATAGAGGAGCTGTTCATTTTCCAAGAACGTCATAATTCATGAGCATAAAACATGTTCCATAATATTTAAACAGCAACGGTCCTATCACACTTCCCTGTGGTGCTGCGAGTATTACCTTTACATGTGTCGATTTAGTTCCATTAAGAGTGACGTGTTGAGTTCTATCTGCAAGAAAGTCTTGAATCCAATTGCACGATTGCTCCGATACTTCGTAAGCTCGTATTTTTTCATTAAATGGCAATGCGGGACGGTGTGAAATGCATTACTGAAATCAAGGAACACGGCATCAACCTGAGCGCCGTTGTCCACTGCGTTGTGGATCTCATGGAGGAACAGGGAGAGCTGAGTTTCGCAGGATCTCTGTTTGCGGAATACATGTTGATTTTAATAGATGAGCTGTTCATTTTTCAAGAATGTCATAATTCTTGAGCATAAAACATGTTCCATAATTCTACGACAGATTGTCGTCAACTACACTCCTGGAAATGGAAAAAAGAACACATTGACACCGGTGTGTCAGACCCACCATACTTGCTCCGGACACTGCGAGAGGGCTGTACAAGCAATGATCACACGCACGGCACAGCGGACACACCAGGAACCGCGGTGTTGGCCGTCGAATGGCGCTAGCTGCGCAGCATTTGTGCACCGCCGCCGTCAGTGTCAGCCAGTTTGCCGTGGCATACGGAGCTCCATCGCAGTCTTTAACACTGGTAGCATGCCGCGACAGCGTGGACGTGAACCGTATGTGCAGTTGACGGACTTTGAGCGAGGGCGTATAGTGGGCATGCGGGAGGCCGGGTGGACGTACCGCCGAATTGCTCAACACGTGGGGCGTGAGGTCTCCACAGTACATCGATGTTGTCGCCAGTGGTCGGCGGAAGGTGCACGTGCCCGTCGACCTGGGACCGGACCGCAGCGACGCACGGATGCACGCCAAGACCGTAGGATCCTACGCAGTGCCGTAGGGGACCGCACCGCCACTTCCCAGCAAATTAGGGACACTGTTGCTCCTGGGGTATCGGCGAGGACCATTCGCAACCGTCTCCATGAAGCTGGGCTACGGTCCCGCACACCGTTAGGCCGTCTTCCGCTCACGCCCCAACATCGTGCAGCCCGCCTCCAGTGGTGTCGCGACAGGCGTGAATGGAGGGACGAATGGAGACGTGTCGTCTTCAGCGATGAGAGTCGCTTCTGCCTTGGTGCCAATGATGGTTGTATGCGTGTTTGGCGCCATGCAGGTGAGCGCCACAATCAGGACTGCATACGACCGAGGCACACAGGGCCAACACCCGGCATCATGGTGTGGGGAGCGATCTCCTACACTGGCCGTACACCACTGGTGATCGTCGAGGGGACACTGAATAGTGCACGGTACATCCAAACCGTCATCGCACCCATCGATCTACCATTCCTAGACCGGCAAGGGAACTCGCTGTTCCAACAGGACAATGCACGTCCGCATGTATCCCGTGCCGCCCAACGTGCTCTAGAAGGTGTAAGTCAACTACCCTGGCCAGCAAGATCTCCGGATCTGTCCCCCATTGAGCATGTTTGGGACTGGATGAAGCGTCGTCTCACGCGGTCTGCACGTCCAGCACGAACGCTGGTCCAACTGAGGCGCCAGGTGGAAATGGCATGGCAAGCCATTCCACGGGACTACATCCAGCATCTCTACGATAGTCTCCATGGGAGAATAGCAGCCTGCATTGCTGCGAAAGGTGGATATACACTGTACTAGTGCCGACATTGTGCATGCTCTGTTGCCTGTGTCTATGTGCCTGTGGTTCTGTCAGTGTGATCATGTGATGTATCTGACCCCAGGAATGTGGCAATAAAGTTTCCCCTTCCTGGGACAATGAATTCACGGTGTTCTTATTTCAATTTCCAGGAGTGTATATAGGTCTGTAATTGGATGGATCTGTCTTACGACCTTTCTTAGAAACGGGAATCACCTGCGGTTATTTCCAGTCGTTCGGTTCCTTTCGTTGCTCAAGCTATCAACAATAAATTGCTGCTAGAAGGGGAGCAAGTTCTTTTGCATAACATGTATAGAATCTTATAGGTATCTCATCTAGCCCTGAATCCTTCCCACTCCTAAGCGACTGTAGCTGCTTTTCACTTCCGCTATCGGTTATCTCAATATCTCCCCTTTTGACGTTCGCACGACGATTGAAAGGAGGAACAGTGTTACGATCTTCAGCGGTGAAAGAACTTCGGAAGACCGAATGCAGTATTTCGGCCTTCTCTCTGTTATTTTCCGTTTCGGTGCCGGTGTGGTCGCTGAGAGAAGGAATAGACAATTTTCTTTGAGTGTGTTAGAATCGGAACTATAACGCGAAATGAAATTTCCTATCTTTTACTAAACCATCCACTGCTATCCGTAATTTCATTAATGAGACTTTTGTTCTACAATTTCAGTTGTCACCTCGTTTCTGCGGATATGTGTGCTGACAAAGCTATAATCTACCGAAACAAATTTCTTCGCTTTCCATTGGCTGAAGAAAATGCTTACTAATAAGCATTTCTTATTCAGGATTATCTGCACGTATAACTTATTTATGTAGACATACCTTCAGTTTGTTAGCTCTTCGAAGCTATTAGCAGTAGCAGAAAGTTTCCAGGAAATGTACAAACACGTTTCTCCATCTGACCAAAAAGGCTTTGTGATCAGCTCATGCGTAAAACACGTACTTGTGGCTTCCATCACTAATAGCAGCACCTGCGCAAGAACACACTGCTGCAGAGCAGTATGTTGATTTCTGACCAGAACTATAACATTTGCGAATAAAAAGTCAGAGCGCGTTGTTCGCACAACGTAATACCTCAGTCTCAACGTTGCACGGATTTATCGTAAATTTACTGCCAAAAGTCTTCCAAAAAGGCATCGCCCGAAATAAAAGTATCTGGAGTTACAGGAAGTTGCAATTATGGTCTACAAAATACATCTTTCAGCAATGAAATATTTAGATGTGTACGTACTCTCGCAAAATGTGTATTCATTTGAAATGTACTAAATGGAAAAATACGCTATGCAGTCATAGCTTGTATGCTGTCGAAAAACAAATGTTATTAAATGGAAATTATTTTTCCTCTCTGTATCAAATATAGCTGAAAAATTGTTCATTAGTTTGACCATAGTGCCCGTAGTTGCTTTACAGTGATTAAAGTTATTTAAAATCCTTGTTTGTAACTAGTAGCGAATTCGTATTTAATTTACCACGCACGTTTAGCTCTATTTCTTTAAAAAACGTTAGTCGTCTGGAATGAATCATATTTTCAATTTTTCTTTCCTTTTCACCTCTGTGACACTTCAGAATCTCTCGTAACTGTTTTCGTATCTCCAAAGACAGTCCGCAGCTCGTGGTCGTGCGGTAGCGTTCTCGCTTCACGTGCCCGGGTTCCCGGGTTCGATTCCCGGCGGGGTCAGGGATTTTCTCTGCCTCGTGATGACTGGGTGTTGTGTGATGTCCTTAGGTTAGTTACGTTTAAGTAGTTCTAAGTTCGAGGGGAGTGATGACCATAGATGTTAAGTCCCATAGTGCTCAGAGCCATTTGAATCTGCAAACACAATCGAAATTTTAAATACATTTCGTTCCACATCACTGACGATGGTTTTCCTAACAAGTGACATCGGCTGAAATTGCGTGCCTATTGAGTATCGTCTCAGCTGGGCGACTGGATTCACTATTTCCTGTTAGAAATGTCAGAAGCCGTAATAATCGAGGAAATGTCATCGAGTAAACAGAAGTGATATCTGACGTTCCCGAAGGAAGCGTTAAGCGTTGTGAATTGCAGAGCAGTCATGAAGGTGTAGATGTATATTGCCGAACCCCATTAAAATCTAAGCTCTTTCTAATCTATATAAACGATTTAGAAGACAATCTGAGCAGCCCTCTTAGAATGTGTGCAGATGATGTAATTTACCGTGTAGTAAACTCACCAGAAGAGTAAAAGCAATTGCAAATGATTTAGAAAATATATTTGTATGGCGCGAATAGTAGTAATTGTCTCTGGATCAGGAAAAGCGCTAGGTCATTCACGTGAGTATGAAAAGGGATCCGTTAAATTTCGGTTACAAGATAAATCACACAAATCTACCGGCTAGTAATTCAGCTAAATACCTAGGAATTACAATTACGAACATCTTATTCGTAAACTGGATTGATCACATAGGTAATATTATGGGGAACGCAAACCAAAGGGTGCGTTTTGTTGGTAGAACACTTCACAAGATGCACCAGCTTTGCTAGGGAGACTGCCTACAGTACGCTTTTCCTTCCTCTGATAAGGTATTGCTTTGCGGTATGGGATCGTTACCGGATAGGATAGATCGAGAACATCGCAAAAGTCCAAAGAATGGCAGCTTATGTTGTATTATTACGAAATACGGGAGATATTTAGGCTGGCAATCATTAAAACAAAGGCGTTATACGTTGCGGCGAGATCTTTACACGACATTTCCATCACCAATTTTCTCCTATGAATGAGAAAATATTTTATTGATGGAAACCTATCTTGGAACAAATGAACATCATAAAAAGTAAAAGATATCAGAGCTCGTACGGGAAGATTTTAGTGTTAATTTTTCACAAGTGCTGTTTGAGAGTAGAACGGTAGAGAAGTTTTCAGAAGGTGATTCGATGAACCTTTTTCTTCCTTTATTGATTTTCGATTTCCCGCCACCTGGGAGGGGGCAGGCTGACAGCAGCTTAATACGCTGCTCTACAGCCGAGAGAAAAATTAAACAAGCAATGGTGAGAGAACAAACAATATAAGGCGATAAAACGGTGACGTTGTTAATAACATTAAAATGGCGGAAAGTTGCGGGACTTAAAATACAAAAAAAAAAAAAACAAAAAAAAAAAACAGCGTTGACGATGCGGATGAAGACAGATAGGAAGGAGACATGCACAATTAAAAAACACAGCGACAGTCTGGTTTCTGTTCGCACTAGATAAAACACAACTAGCGTCAGTATGGTGGCTGTTCGCAACACTGACAGGGGACGTATATCACTGAACACTCACTTAAAACAGCACTGTAGAGGCGACACGGCGGCAGATGGGTGGGGGGGATACGATGGACCCTCTACCACGCACTTAAGTGTAAATCGCAGAGCAGACATGTAGATGTAGATGTACTGGGTGATCAAAAAGTAAAAAAAAACAAAGTTCACAAAATGTCCGACAGATGGCGCTGGACAGCAAAACGTCACTGCTTGCGCATGACAATCGTGTATAAAAGGAGCTGTAATCTGTAATGAGGGAGAGAATCAGATGCGCCAGCAGTCGCAGCATGTTGACGTTACCTGAAAAGGCGCTTTTAGTGAAGCTGTATTATCAGAATGGGGAATGTGCTAGTTCAGCGTTACGATCCTATCGCCATAGGAAGGGGATTCGAACGGGTAAAGGTCCGTTGACAAATGCAGCTGTGGCGAGAATGATTTCTAAGTTCGAAGCCACGGGTTGTTTAGACGATAGGCCCCGTAGTGACCGACCGAGCACAAGGCGTAATGCAGTTGAAACAGTTCAGGAAGAAATGGAGACTGTGGCGGGTTTGTCTATGCACGGGGTAGTCAGCGCTCGTGCAGTCGCACGTCGCACCGGCATTCCATACACTACTGTTTGGTTGGCACTTAGGCGTACCCTCCGATGCTATCCGCACAAAATCCATCGGCATCATGAACTGATACCTGGCGATTTAGTGAAGCGGAGGGCATTTGCGGTGTTGGCGTTTCAAAAGATGGTGGAAGATGACGATTGGTTGAGTAACGTGTTGTGGACCGACGAAGCTCATTTCACGTGCCGAGGGTCTGTGAACGCCCACAACTGCAGAATTTGGGCTACCGAAAATGCTAGAACTGTCGTGGACACTCCATTGCACGACGAGAAAGTCACGGTATGGGTTGGATTTACACATCTACTGTTATCGGGCCTTTTTCTTCGAGGAAATGCAGCCCGCATCTCGTGGTCGTGCGGTAGCGTTCTCGCTTCCCACGCCCGGGTTCCCGGGTTCGATTCCCGGCGGGGTCAGGGATTTTCTCTGCCTCGTGATGGCTGGGTGTTGTGTGCTGTCCTTAGGTTAGTTAGGTTTAAGTAGTTCTAAGTTCTAGGGGACTTATGACCACAGCAGTTGCGTCCCATAGTGCTCAGAGCCATTTGAACCATTTTTTTGAGGAAATGCGTGATTCTGGTTTTGTAACTGCTACCGTGACGTGTGAGAGGTACGCCGATATGTTACAGAATCGCATCATCCCCAGCCTGGCTGATAAACACCTGCTGGAACGTACGATGTTTATGCAGGACGACGCTCCACCCCATATTACTAGACGCGTGAAAGATCTCTTGCGCGCGTCGTTTGGTGATGATCGTGTGCTCAGCCGCCACTTTCGTCATACTTGGCCCACCAGGTCCCCAGACCTCAGTCCGTGCGATTATTGGCTTTGTAGTTACCTGAAGTCGCAAGTGTATCGTGATCGACCGACATCTCTAGAGATGCTGAAAGACAACATCCGACGCCAATGCCTCACCATAACTCCGGACATGCTTTACAGTGCTGTTCACAACATTATTCCTCGACTACAGCTATTGTTGAGGAATGATGGTGGACATATTGGGCATTTCATGTAAAGAACATCATCTTTGCTTCGTCTTACTTTGTTATGCTAATTACTGCTATTGTGATCAGATGAAGCGCCATCTGTCGGACATTTTTTGAACTTTTGTATTTTTCTGGTTCTAATAATACCCCATGTCATTTCATGCATGTGTGTCAATTTGTACCTCTCTATCTACATTATTCCGTGATTTATTCAATTTTCAAATTTATACTGGCTTTTTCATCACCCGGTATATTGCCGAACACCATTTAAATCCATTCCTTAGTATCTATAGATATACAGGGTGATTATAATTAAAGTTAAAACTTGAAAACGCTCTAGAAATAACACCACTGGTCAGAATGACGTCAAATCGCAAAGGAATATTATCGGAGAAGGGGGAAAACGCACGACGTAAGAAAAAAAAGTAGTGTGAAAATTGATCAGTAGACGGTGCAGTATGTGTCAGAATACGTACATGAAAACACCTGCCATGCGCACGAACCACTGACGTAGGCATAAACACGCCGGGTACACGGCTTTTCCTCCTTTCCCGTCTGCGACGTTCGCCATGACTGCCTCAATGCAGGATCGCGCTCCGCTTGTAAAGCTGCATTACAAGGATGATGACTGTGCACACGTCGCTCTGAAGAAGTTCCGGACACTGAAGAGTCTGAAAAAAGGCGTTGGTCCGATGACTGCCGTAGGTCTGGTGAAAATGATTCGGAAATTAGAAAAGACGTGTTCTTTTGGTATACATACTGGTAGAGGGAGGAAACGAACTGATTCGACGACAGTGGAAGCAGGGACCACAGCAAAGCAGGAGGAGACGAGTGGTGGTGTGCAGACGTGTAGAGCACGGAGAATTGCCCGAACATTGGACATACCCGTGAGCACGGTGCGTAAAATCCTACGAAACATCCTTCTTTGCTATCCATTCAAAATTACCCATGTGCACGAGTTGTTCCTGTTGACTTGCCAGAAGAGAGACCTTTACTTTAGAATTTCTTGCTGGCATGAAGGTAGACAATGATTGGCCGTGGAAGATTCTTTGGACAGACGAAGCGCACTTCACCGTCCGCTGTGGCCGAGCGGTTTTAGGCGCTTCAGTCCGGAACTGCGCTGCTGCTAGGGTCGCAGCTTCGAATCCGGCCTCGGGCATGGATGTGTGTGATGTCCTTAGGTTACTTAGGTTTAAGTAGTTCTACGTCTAGGGGACTGATGACCTCAGGATGTTAAGTCCCATAGTGCTTAGAGCCATTTGAACCGTTTTGAAGCCCAATTCCCTTTGACAGGGTATGTCAATACACAGAATTGTCGAATATGGGCAACGGAAAACCCACACGCAAATCAACCAGTACCACTTCATCCTGAAAAGGTCACAGCGTGGTGCGGGTTTACGGCATCATTTATCATAGGGCCATATTTTTTCGAAGAGACAGGAGCTTCCCGTCCTGTTAACTGTACGTTCACTGGTAAGCACTATGAGTGTCTTTTGCGCAACCACGTCATTCCAGCCCTCCAACAACGTGGATGTGTGGATGGGATCATTTTTATGCAATATGGCGCACCTCCGCACATTGCAAAACCAGTTAAGCAGCTGCTGAAGCGCCATTTCGGAAATGCTAAGAATTATCAGCCGCCATTTCCCAACAGCCTGGCCGTTCCGATCACCTGATCTTAATCCGTGTGACTAATGGCTGTGGGGCTATCTGAAAGATGTTGTGTTCAGTGTTCCGATTGCATTGAAGGCACGCATTGCGCAACACATTCTCAACAAAAAAAAATGGTTCAAATGGCCCTGAGCACTATGGGACTCAACTGCTGAGGTCATTAGTCCCCTAGAACTTAGAACTAGTTAAACCTAACTAACCTAAGGACATCACAAACATCCATGCCCGAGGCAGGATTCGAACCTGCGACCGTAGCGGTCTTGCGGTTCCAGACTGCAGCGCCTTTAACCACACGGCCACTTCGGCCGGCACACATTCTCAACGTGACCCCAGAAACACTTCGATCAGTTGTGGAATATGCTGTTTCTCGATTTCAACTTGTTGCTGAGAACAGTGAACAGCATACTGAACGTGTTTTGCGTCAGTCACTCCGAAATTAATAATCCGATTTGATTCTGATTGATGCTTTTCATGCGGTTTTTAGCCTCATGACATTTAAAAACTGATGAGATTGATGCTTCTTATGCGCTTTTTGGCCTGATGACAATTAAAAAGCGATTTTTCCCATCCGATGTGATATTATCTTGCCGTGGGCTTACGTAACTAACAGTATCGCACCTGTACACCCATGCACACTGAGTAGTACAGTTTGTTTAACGCCCCCGTACACCTTTGGCATTGTTGTGTGATTCATTTGTAATTTGTTGTCGGCCATTATTAAGTTACGATGCTTACAGCGCCATCTATTGCTACATTTTCTAACAATTTATTTTTCTTCTACCATACGTTTTCCCCTTCTCCGATAATATTACGTTGCAATTGGAGGTCATTCTGACTAGTAGTGTTATTTCTAAAGCTGTTTGAAAGTTTAATTCTAATCACCTGATCAGCAATAAGTAAATCTTTGCAGAAAGGAACTGCTCGAACTGTGTTCGTGTTTGTGTGCTTTGCGCTGGGGGTTGGTTGACTGCTGGATGGCCAGCGGACAGTTAACGGGAAGATCAAACGGCATCGGAAAGCGCTTCCCTAGGCAACGAGGTTACTTCATTGCTTGCACGGAGCCTAATTCGCATTAAACTCCAGCCAACTGTCGTACCCGTAGCAATTCATGCTTTTTCCGTTAAAAACGAATCCTCCACTTTTCGTGCATTTTAAGTGACTCTATAGACGAAATTAGTTTCGCGTTTTAACGATACTGGCTTCGGAAGGAGACTTAAACCAGAATCGTAAATAGAGTAAATTTTGATTGGAAGATTAAACATTGGCTGCTTCATGGGCATTTATGGGAGGAGTGTTCGACGAACTAAGAAATGTTAATTAAACTTTCTTCGAAATTGTGCAAGTATTATAGAACCTCACTGGTAAAAAGTTTTGAAAATAGCAAGGGACGTAATATCAGTACTGTGTACAGTCTACATCTTATTAGAATATGCTGTCAGCTACAAATGAAATACCGGAATTGTTGCGGCACTTATTTGTTTGCTCCTTGCTTTCTATGTAAATATTCGACTTAAAATTAATTCTCTTACGCTACTGAGCAATGTCGCAAGCTTGGGTGCATAAACGGCCATAAAGTATCCAATGTTAGGATGCATGTTGCAAAATTTTTACATGCAGATCACATTTAAACTTAGCTTCAGTTTCACAAGTTAGGAAGTACCATTATCCCACTTCAGGGTGATGTGTAGAAGTATGCTTGGAACCTATAAGTATATGATACACAAACTACGGGAGCACAATTAGACTAAAACAAGTACGCATAGAGCCCTATAAACGTTCGTTCTCCTTACACACACTACGCTTGAATACAGCTAGGAGAAACCTATATACGATAATGGGTGATGGTGATAACGCTGATACGTACGCATCGGCTCACGACGACAATGTCTTTATATCTTGTATTAAAAAATTGTAGGACGACTATACAGGGTGTTACAAAAAGGTACGGCCAAACTTTCAGGAAACATTCCTCATACACAAATAAAGAAAAGATGTTATGTGGACATGTGTCCGGAAACGCTTAATTTCCATGTTAGAGCTCATTTTAGTTTCGTCCACCTACGCTCAATAGAGCACGTTATCATGATTTCATACGGGATACTCTACCTGTTCTGCTAGAACATGTGCCTTTACAAGTACGACACAACATGCGGTTCATGCACGATAAAGCTCCTGCACATTTCAGTCTAAGTGTTCGTACGCTTCTCAACAACAGATTCGGTGACCGATGGATTAGTAGAGGCGGACCAATTCCATGGTCTCCACGCTCTCCTGACCTCAACCCTCTTGACTTTCATTTATGGGGGCATTTGAAAGCTCTTGTCTACGCAACCCCGGTACCAAATGTAGAGACTCTTCGTGCTCGTATTGTGGGCGGCTGTGATACAATACACCATTCTCCAGGGCTGCATCAGAGCATCAGGGATTCCATGCGACGGAGGATGGATGCACGTTTCCTCGCTAACGGAGGACATTTTGAACATTTCCTGTAACAAAGTGTTTGAAGTCACGCTGGTACGTTCTGTTGCTGTGTGTTTCCATTCCATGATTAATGTGATTTGAAGAGAAGTAATAAAATGAGCTCTAACATGGAAAGTAAGCGTTTCCGGACACATGTCCACATAACATATTTTCTTTCTTTGTGTGTGAGGAATGTTTCCTGAAAGTTTGGCCGTACCTTTTTGTAACACCCTGTAGATAAAGGGCGCAAAATTATTCAAAAAACTGTAACCACAAGGAAAAATTTATATAACTCCATAAGAAATGTGTAAGAGCGCGCGCGCTCGCACTAACACACACACACACACACACACACACACACACACACACAATGGTGAGTGTCAGTCACGTTGTCAGATGGAATAAAAAGGATGAGCCAGCCACTCTGTAAGACTCTAAAATGTGTAGCCGAAGAGTTTAGGCTCGAGTTAGTTCAGACACTTGACAACACTTTCAAACCTTTATCACATTTGTCCCCTCATCAGCTAAATAAGAAGGCAGGATACCAGCGAAATTCGCCTCAGCTCTTTCGTTGCACCATAAACTGCACTCAGTTTAAATGTGGCGTACGCTGATTTGCACGCTACAGGCACTGCAGACAGGGCTGACGTCTCGCCGTAGATGAAGCATGTGTTAGGGGACAATGTCCAATCCGCAGGCGGGCCGGGTTCACTTCATCCCGCCTACGTGACAGGCATGAAGAACGCATGGGCTGTATAGCTGGCCTCACCACCCGAAGCTCGCTGCCACTCACTCCTTCCACCACAAGTGCATAGATTTCCGACGCAACACTGTAACACTTTATGCTCCGCGGAGGCCTAATTGGTGGGCTGGTCTGCTTATTCATTCCAACAAATTCCAAAACTCCATGGTACCCAGCAGAATGATACATGCCCTCCCACACTGGGGAAGGAAGCGCATTTGATCATGTAATAGATTGACCATTTTATTTTCTAGGTACATGTGCTGCTATGATTTTAGGACACTAAGGGAATCGGCGCCTTCTAGAGTGTGTAAGTAGGCTGTTTAGGTTCTTATATTGGTAACGCCGCCGCCACGTAGCGCTCTCGGTATGAAAATCACTGGCTGTGCTGTGTGCAGTCTGTAGCTAGTTTGCATTGTTGTCTGCCATTGTAGTGTTGGGCAGCGGCAGCTGGATGTGAACAGCGCGTAGCGTTGCGCAGTTGGAGGTGAGCCGCCAGCAGTGGTGGATGTGGGGAGAGAGATGGCGGAGTTTTGTAATTTGTCATGAACTGCTATATATATTATGACTATTAAGGTAAATACATTGTTTGTTCTCTATTAAAATCTTTCATTTGCTAACTATGCGTATCAGTAGTTAGTGCCATCCGTAGTTTGAATCTTTTATTTAGCTGGCAGTAGTGGCGCTCGCTGTATTGCAGTAGTTCCAGTAACGAAGATTTTTGTGAGGTAAGTGATTTGTGAAAGGTATAGGTTAATGTTAGTCAGGGCCATTCTTTCGTAGGGATTTTTTTGAAAGTCAGATTGCGTTGCGCTAAAAATATTGTGTGTCAGTTTAAGCACAGTCTTGTACAATTTTTCTAAGGGGACGTTTCATATGGCGACCCTGCCAGGATTCGAACCTGGAATTTATTTAGCTGGCAGTAGTGGTGCTCGCTGTATTGCAGTAGTTCCAGTAACGAAGATTTTTGTGAGGTAAGTGATTTGTGAAAGGTATAGGTTAATGTTAGTCAGGGCCATTCTTTCGTAGGGATTTTTTTTTTGAAAGTCAGATTGCGTTGCGCTAAAAATATTGTGTGTCAGTTTAAGCACAGTCTTGTACAATTTTTCTAAGGGGACGTTTCAAGTGCCTCCAAGATCGTCTGGAGCTCTGTGGTAGGTATACTATATTCACGGAAAAGGTGAGTCCTGAAACCACAGCCGGGAAACACTAGTGAGCAGCCAAGAGAATCCTTGTGTATGGAACCATCAGTGTACAGAACTTTAAAACTGTGATATGTCTAAAATGTTAAATACCAGAGACAGAACTGTAAAATCTGGAGTTGAATCTTTCTTATAATTTATCAGATTTAAAATAATTCTAGGTCTGCGAGCCAAGGAGGAGATATGCTCCAGCCTGGTTGTAAAGCTTTAAGACCAGCCACACTATAGTATAATGGGCAGTAGCCACTGAAAAAGAGTTTACAGATACGTGGAGATTATAGATGAAGATGGGCTAATTAGCATTTAAAACATCGGGTTCTACACTGCGTATTGCGATACCGTCCCCTCGTCTCCTAATACGAATACCTTACGTTATTCAATAAATGTTTTTACAGCAATATCGGCGTTCAGCTGGTTGAAATCTGGAGCAGCACAAGAAAGCTGTCAGTTATTTTATTGCAGATACGCTTGTCTTTGACTGTACCAAACAGGTTTCCAATGTAGAACAGTCATCCCTACTGGACGTTTTCTTTGATATGTTTCATGTATGCCTCCTGCTTAAGCGTAAGATTAAAAATCATGTAACGCCTAATAAAAACTCTTATTTTATAATGTCTGCTCCTTCAGACACACATGCATGTAAGTCTGAAGGAACAGACGTTGCTGACGATTCACAGCTGTAATAAATATTACTAAATTAAATCGCTGATTGCAAATTCATTGACATATGCTGTATTAGGTATAGATGTACTAACCGAGAGTGACATGAAAATTCGGGACGGACTGGGACTGGAACACGGATTTCTCGTTTATCGAGAGCGGCTGTCTTAAATATTTCAGTTATCCATGCGCGCTCTCCATCTCGATCCAAATTGCCATATGCCACACTGTCTAAAACTTCTATTGCTCGCCGCAGTGTTTGGATTCTCTCAATAATACAACACTTGTAGAGCTCTGGATCGTTGGCATGCTTGTTTGAAAGAGCAGTTGTAAAATAAGTGTTACCAGCCTAGACAGGCAAGACGACGGTCGTAACGTTGAACACGTAGTCTCATTCTGCGTGTTGCGTCAATCCAAGTACTGTTGCGAGCAGTAGGAGATGCGACATATAGAGGTTTGGATCAGTCTAGGAAGCGTGCACGGATAGTTCAAATGGTACTTTGCCTTCGGCACGTTGTATTGCTGCTGATGGTGAGACTGTATACTTATTTAGGTTTAAAAAAAAATTTGATGTTGCGAAAATCTACCTATTTATGTTTTACGTTTTCAAGGAATATTGTGTTATTTTATGAAAATGAGACATAAGAAACTTAAAAATAAAACAAAATAAAATGGTTGAGGCGACCATTCGCATTTAACAAGAAATACGGGTTCGAAATCCGGTCCAGAAAAAATTTTCGTACGGCGCTATTGTGTAGAAGATCTCTGTAGCTAATGCCAAACAATTCGCAATCCGCAAATTAATTTTCTAATAAGTATTCCAACTAATCAAACATAGTTACAAGATATCAATGAAAGCTAAATATGTGTTTATGCAGATAAACCGGAAGATACTTCAGTTATCTACAACATTAATAAAACACACAAAAATGCTTCAGGAAAGTCATTTCTTATGGATGATACGTTTGTCGTCCTATAAAACATAAGGTAAATGCTAACATGTAAGTTGATGGAAGTGGAGCAAGTAATTACTTGGATGAGAAAGTGAGATTGTATCATCCGTTATTTGTTGAATCAAGCTGACTGTAATCCATCTGACATCATTCGGGCCTGCCTTTGAAATCTTAAATTGTCGATTTCAGGCAAAAATCTGATTCCTGTACGTCCTGAACGAGTCATGTTTCTTTTCCATAACGTCACCTCATTTCTGAAAGATAGTTCCACTTTCTATTACACAACATACTATAACCCTAAGATCTGACACTTCGTAATATTAGTCATTTTCACGAAGCACTGAACTTTTAATACCCTAATTTTCGTTCCAGTGTGATTAAAAATTCTTCTCGGTCTGTGGGCCACAAGTAATTCGTCTATGTAATTAAAGGTGTCCGTAATTAAAGTTCAAGTTTCAAAACGCTGTGCAAAGGCAACCACTGCTCAGAATGATGTTAGATTTGAACAGGGTATTACTGACGCAAGGGGAAATGTCATGTAACCAAAGAAAATTTAACGAAAATTTTATCAGTAGGAAGCACTCTATGCGTCAGTATCATCTCACCAACAAACGCGCGGCACACGGCTGTTCCTCAATTTGTGTCCGAGAATTCCAGCATCACTGTCTCCATGAAGAATCGCTCGCTACTGGTAAAACTGTTTTACAAGATCCAGTAGCCTTGCAGAAGTTTTGGACACTCAAAGGTATGAAAAATGCAGCTAGCCAGATGCCTGCTGAGGGCCTGGAGAAAACTATTACAAAATGCGGAAAATCCTAAGAAATTTTGGTCTTATGTCAAAGCGGTAGGTGGACGAAAACAAAATGTCCAGACACTCTGTGACTAAAATGGTACTGAAACAGAGGATGACAGACTAAAGGCCGAAATACTAAATGTCTTTTTACAAAGCTGTTTCACAGAGGCAGCCGGCCGAAGTGGCCGTGCGGTTAAAGGCGCTGCAGTCTGGAACCGCAGGACCGCTACGGTCGCAGGTTCGAATCCTGCCTCGGGCATGGATATTTGTGATGTCCTTAGGTTAGTTAGGTTTAACTAGTTCTAAGTTCTAGGGGACTAATGACCTCAGCAGTTGAGTCCCATAGTGCTCAGAGCCATTTTTTCACAGAGGCAGACTGCATTGTAGTTCCTTCTCTAGGTTGTCGCACAGATGACAAAATGGTAGATATCGAAATAGACGACAGAGGGATAGAGAAACAATTAAAATCGCTCAAAAGAGGAAAGGCCGCTGGACCTGATGGGATACCAGTTCGATTTTACACAGAGTACGCGAAAGAACTTGCCCCCCTTCTTGCAGCGGTGTACCGTAGGTCTCTAGAAGAGCGTAGCGTTCCAAAGGATTGGAAAAGGGCACAGGTCATCCCCGTTTTCAAGAACGGACGTCGAACATATGTGCAGAACTATAGACCTATATCTCTAACGTCGATCAGTTGTAGAATTTTGGAACACGTATTGTCTTCGAATATAATGACTTTTCTGGAGACTAGAAATCTAGAATGAGATTTTCACTCTGCAGCGGAGTGTGCGCTGATATGAAACTTCCTGGCAGATTAAAACTGTGTGCCCGACCGAGACTCGAACTCGGGACCTTTGCCTTTCGCGGGCAAGTGCTCAGATGGTAGAGCACCTGCCCGCGAAAGGCAAAGGTCCCGAGTTCGAGTCTCGGTCGGGCACACAGTTTTAATCTGCCAGGAAGTTTAACTAGAAATCTACTCTGTAGGAATCAGCATGGGTTTCCAAAAAGACGGTCGTGTGAAACCCAGCTCGCGCTATTCGTCCATGAGACTCAGAGGGCCATAGACACGGGTTCCCAGGTAGATGCCGTGTTTCTTGACTTCCGCAAGGCGTTCGATACAGTTCCCCACAGTCGTTTAATGAACAAAGTAAGAGCATATGGACTATCACACCAACTGTGTGATTGGATTGAAGAGTTCCTAGATAATAGAACGCAGTATGTCATTCTCAATGGAGAGAAGTCTTCTGAAGTATGAGTGTGTAGTGGACTGACCCGACAGCCAATCCACTATGACTTGTAGCCGAATAGCACGCTTTAAGCTCACGCAGGCTGGTGTGAGGTCTGGAACAGGACAATGTAATATAATGTACCAAATAAAGTACGTTGCTGCTGGAATACTTAACTTTAATCCATAACTGGTGCACATTGGTCTGATAGTACTTGCTTCACAAGATACATCGCAAAGGATAAATGGCGCCTTGCTAGGTCGTAGCAAATGACGTAGCTGAAGGCTATGCTAACTATCGTCTCGGCAAATGAGAGCGTATTTGTCAGTGTAGCTTCGCTAGCAAAGTCGGCTGTACAACTGGGGCGAGTGCTAGGACGTCTCACTAGACCTGCCGTATGGCGGCGCTCGGTCTGCAATCACTGACAGTGGCGACACGCGGGTCCGACGTATACTAGCGGACCGCGGCCGATTTAAAGGCTACCACCTAGCAAGTGTGGTGTCTGGCGGTGACACCACAGAGTGATTTCAGGTGTGCCGCAGGGGAGTGTCATAGGACCGTTGCTGTTCACAATATACATAAATGACCTTGTGGATGACATCGGAAGGTCACTGAGGCCTTTTGCAGATGATGCTGTAGTATATCGAGAGGTTGTAACAATGGAAAATTGTACTGAATTGCAGGAGGATCTGCAGCGAATTGACGCATGGTGCAGGGAATGGCAATCGAATCTCAATGTAGACAAGTGTAATGTGCTGCGAATACATAGAAAGATAGATCCCTTATCATTTCGCTACAAAATAGCAGGTCAGCAACTGGAAGCAGTTAATACCATAAATTATCTGGGAGTACGCATTAGGAGTGATTTAAAATGGAATGATCATATAAAGTTGATCGTCGGTAAAGCAGATGCCAGACTGCGATTCATTGGAAGAATCCTAAGGAAATGCAATCCGAAAACAAAGGAAGTAGGTTACAGTACGCTTGTTCGCCAACTGCTTGAATACTGCTCAGCAGTGTGGGATCCGTACCAGATAGGGTTGATAGAAGAGATAGAGAAGATCCAACGGAGAGCAGCGTGCTTCGTTACAGGATCATTTAGTAATCGCGAAAGCGTTACGGAGATGATAGATGAACTCCAGTGGAAGACTCTGCAGGAGAGACGCTCAGTAGCTCGGTACGGGCTTTTGTTAAAGTTTCGAGAACATACCTTCGCCGAAGAGTCAAGCAGTATATTGCTCCCTCCTACGTATATCTCGCGAAGAGACCATGAGGATAAAATCAGAGAGATTAGAGCCCACACAGAAGCATACCGACAATCCTTCTTTCCACGAACAATACGAGACTGGAATAGAAGGGAAAACCGATAGAGGTACTCAGGGTACCCTCCGCCACACACCGTCAGGTGGCTTGCGGAGTATGGATGTAGATGCAGATGTAGATGAAGACTCTTTTGAAGAGCAATATGGCAGAGGCTGGAATGCAGTTGAGCGGACGTCTTTCGATGACGTTGGCCACAGCATTACAGAAGGAGCCGAGCGGTCGTGTGCAAAAATGCGGTGCACTGTGAACTGCCCTAATGCTGGACATGTGCGTAAATCCTACGAAACATCCTGCAATGCTATCCACACAAAATCACCCATGTTGAGGATTGCTTCCTCCTGACTCGTCAGCAAGAGTAACGGTCACTCTGGAACTACTTCTTTGTATAGACGTGGACAATTAACGGCCATGCAAAATTCCGTCGACAAACGAGTCTCATTTCCATCTCCAGGGACATGTCAATATGTATAATACCGCCAACGAAAAATCTACACGCACATCAGCCGTACCACTTCGTTCTGTAAAGGTGACTGTGTGGTGCAGGTTAACGGCATCGTTTCTCATAGGACCGTATTTTAGCGAGGAGATGAGTCCTGCGAGTTGCTGCACTAAGACAGATAAAAGGAGATCCGACACGATATTAGCAGGTATCCCATGAGATTATTCACCTCAGTGCATGTCTAAGAAACATGGCAGATGACGTTCTTTCGCTAAGTGGTTCATCGAAGAACGTGGGTGAAATGATGACGTCTCAGGACAAGGTCGTAAAGACAGTCTGAAATATTGTAAGCCAGCATTTTCCCCGCAGCTTTGTTGCGCACGGTTATGTCACTCATATTTCACACATCTCCTCCTACTTCTCCCTCTATGCACCTCCTCCTAGCCCTCTCTCTGTCCATCTATGCCTCTCCCGTTACTCTTTTCATGTCCTCCTCCATATCTGCGTCCATCTCTTCCTTCCCTGTCTCTCTATCGATCTCCTATGTCACACCTATTTCTTATGCACTGCTCCTCATTGGGCGGTCGGTAGTTCTTACCTCCTCAATGCTTGTTTGCAGACAGGGAGTGAAATACGTACTTAGTTTCATCAAAATCGATCCAGTAGTTTAAGCACGGATGTGGAATATATATGCATACATACAAATATACATACATTTCAGTTTATAATACACTAGGTGAGTAGACTACGTTGCTTGAGTATGCATTTATACCAATCTTCTATTAGCCCACCTTCTCCTTTCCACTCCCTCTGTCCACTTTTACCCCCTCCCCCCCTCCACTCTGTCCACCTGCTCTATCACCCACTCTCTGTCCATCTCCTCTTGTCCCTCAGTCTGTCTACTTCCTCCTCCCAGCTCTATCCATCTGCTTCTTCCCTGTCTGTTCATCTACTCCTCCCCCTCTCATTCTGCCTCCTCATCCCCATCTC
Organism: Schistocerca cancellata; assembly: GCF_023864275.1. NCBI lineage: Eukaryota > Metazoa > Arthropoda > Insecta > Orthoptera > Acrididae > Schistocerca > Schistocerca cancellata. The sequence continues at coordinate 135,630,615 of NC_064629.1, read as the reverse complement.
TTTGTCAGTCTCCCCTTCCTCCTCACTTTTTTCGTCCCCCCTCTCTGTGTCCGCCTCCTCCTCCTCCTCCTCCTCCTCCTCCTCCTCCTCCTCCTCTCTCAGAATGTTTCCTCTCCTTTCCCTTCTTTGTCCATCTCCTCTTCTCCCTTCTCTGTCCACTTCCTCCTCTTCCCTTTCTCTGCCCATTTCCTCCTCCCCCTTTGTCTGTTCATCTCCTCGTCCCTCATCTTTCTGTCCACTCTTCCTCTTCCTCTCTCTGTCCGTCTCCTCCTCTTTCCTTTCTGTGTGCATCTCCTCCTCTCCCCTGTCTCTGTCCATTTCCCCTTATCTCCACCTCCTCCTATCTGTGCCTCTCTCTTCCTTCCTGCTCGCTATTTGTCCATCTCCTCGTCCTGCCTTCTCTGACCACTTTATTACACTCACCCTAATAAGAGGCCGGTGGTTCTTGCCCCTACAGTATCTCTTTCAAGATTGTAATTAAAATGCATACCACATTGATTGCAATCGTTCTAGGGGTTTAGGATAAGCTTTGAATCCATGACTTTGCCCTCATACGCATGTGACGAAACTTTCTAAACAGTCTAAATCACACAAATCACATTTATTGGTGACCAGTTTCAATCCAGAGGCGGACTATCTTCAGATCAGACTCTAATGTTGATTTGTGGAGGTGGATCCACGGAGCAGGAACTGCAGAAGTCTCCAGATGCTGTCAACGTTTCGAGGGGTGCGCTCAAGGGAGAGATTCAAGACACTTTATATCGATTTCTGGAAGAAGTAGTTGATAGCGCCTGGAGGCTTCTGAAGTTTCTGCTCCGTGGATCCGTCTTCACACATCAACTTAGGAGTAAAGCCTGAAGATAGTCTGCCATTGGACTGAAACTGGTCACCAATAAAATTGATTTGTGCGATGTAGACTGTTTTTCTAAATATGTAGTTGGGAACGACAGTCACTTTTTTTCCCAAAACCGTTTCGAAAATTAACGTACTTCACAAATATTTAACATATTTTAGTGGTACTTTTACACATATTTCTCCTCTATGTCTAGTGAACTACGCCCCGCAGTCTCTTTTTTATTCAGCTCATTGCTTATGACTATGTGCTATAAAATGATGTAATTGTGCAGGTACATCCAGTGGTATATGTGCCTACTGTCTGCGAAATGCGTTGTGAACAGAGATAGTAGTAAAGCAGTAATGAGTTAAAATCGCATGCATGATGCGGCAGTTCCTCACGCATCTCAATGTTTACGACGTTATACCTCCTGAATTATGTGCCATACAGTGACATATTTTTCTAGGTACATTCAGCAGCATATGCAGATAGCGTCTGCTACATGTGTTGCGAATAGAGTTGATAGTAAACCCATAAAAATTGTAAAAATGGATATACGTATGTAAATATTTACGCTAATATGCATATGTGTATGTTCCTCATCTCCTCCTAAACCACTGGACCGGCTTCTACCAACCTTGACAGGAAAAGAATTACTGTGGGGGTATCAACCACACATCTACCAAAGGGCAGGAGGTGGGGGTGTAAATGCTGTGTAGCCCACCACGCGAGAATACTGATCATTTAGTCACCAAGTATTTGAAAGTGAGAGCACTTACAGACTTGCAGCAAACATTACACATAATTCCAAACTTTTACGAAACTTTTTCTCGCTGACGACCCCTACTAAGTGGGGGTTGGGGGAGGCGAACAGGGAGATGGGGTGGGGGGGGGGGATGGAGATGGACAGAGAGACGGGCTAGGAAAAGATGAACTAATAGGAGATAGGAATAAATAGATACTTTGGCAACGCTGGGTTCTCGGCTAGTAAATAATAAATTAAAACGTCATGATTCATGTGCCAGTTTTCTGCATGAACAGCGAAAATATAGTAAGCTGTAAACTTTTTTCCTTTTCATTATTTTTGGGGGTTTTCAGCGAGAAAACTTTTTGTAAATGTTTGAAATCGTGTGTTTTTTACAAGTCTCCAAGTGCTCTCATTCTCAAATACTGAATGATTGAAGTATGGGAATTCTATCGTCACGGGCTACACTGATTTTCTACTTTCACCCATACTCGTTTGATAGGTGGGTGGTTCTTTACGCCAGAGTGATTCTTTCCGGACAGTAAATGATATGTGTACCAAGTTTGACTGAAATCCGTCCAGAGGTTTATGAGGAGATATGGATATTTACATTCTTTTCTATAATGTATATGGGTGTAAATACAGAGATATAGATTTTACTGTGCAACAGACTTCAGGGCTCGGCTAAGACCTATTGAATGTCATTATGGTCACCTGAACGTGAGTGTGAAGTACGTATTAAAAGACTATGCCGAGTAAACCTTCGTGGTGGTCTGAACGAGATGAATGCCTCACATAATGTCTAGTACTGATAGAGAGAGAGCAAAAACATTATTTCGCTACATCTGAGACTAATTTTCTCTTTTACCGAGTTTTCATTGACTACACCAACAAAAATCTTACTTACCATGGCACATGAAGTGAGACAAAGCGAATACAAAGCGTGGTAAAATGTAAACCACGTGCCGTGACTTCAGTTTAAATGTATTCTCATCGAAAACTCGTAGTGAGCGTGAATGTCAAAATCTGTTTAAAAACTCTACGAGCTCTTTGTCGTCGGTTATCCTCGGATTTCAGTGCATTTTTCCATACTCTTGGCCGTGTTCTTAGAAATTTTTGTAAATATTAGAGGGTTCCTGTTCCCTATTTCTAGTTCATCTACATCTACATTTATACTCCGCAAGCCACCCAACGGTGTGTGGCGGAGGGCACTTTACGTGCCAATGTCATTACCTCCCTTTCCTGTTCCAGTCGCGTATGGTTCGCGGGAAGGAAGACTGCCGGAAAGCCTTCGTGCGCGCCGGAATCTCTCTAATTTTACATTCGTGATCTCCTCGGGAGGTATAAGTAGGGGGAAGCAATATATTCGATACCTCATCCAGAAACGCACCCTCTCGGAACCTGGGCAGCATGCTACACCGCGATGCAGAGCGCCTCTCCTGCAGAGTCTGCCACTTGAGTTTGCTAAACATCTCCGTAACGCTATCACGCTTACCATATAAACCTGTGACGAAACGGGCCGCTCTTCTTTGGATCTTCTCTATCTCCTCTATCAACCCGACCTGGTACGGATCCCACACTTATGAGCAATACTCAAGTATAGGTCGAACGAGTGTTTTGTAACCCACCTCCTTCGTTGATGGACTAATTTTCTAAGGACTCTCTCAATGAATCTCAACATGGTACCCGCCTTACAAACAATTAATTTTATATGATCATTCCACTTCAAATCGTTCCGTACGCATACTCCCAGATATTTTACAGAAGTAACTGCTACCAGTGTTTGTTCCGCTGTCATATAATCATACAATAAAGGATCCTTCTTTCTATGTATTCGCAATACATTACATTTGTCTATGTTAAGGGTCAGTTGCCACTCCCTGCATCAAGTGCCTATCCGCTGCAGATCTTCCTGCATTTCGTTGCAATTTTCTAATGCTGCAACTTCTCTGTATACTACAGCATCATCCACGAAAAGCCGCATGGAACTTCCGACACTATCTACTAGGTCATTTATATATATTGTGAAAAGCAATTGTCCCATAACACTCCTCTGTAGCGCGCCAGAGGTTACTTTAACGTCTGTAGACGTCTCTCCATTGAGAACAACATGCTGTGTTCTGTTTGATAAAAACTCTTCAATCCAGCCACACAGCTGGTCTGATATTCCTTAGACTCTTACTTTGTTTATCAGGCGATAGTGCGGAACTTTATCGAACGCCTTCCGGAAGTCAAGGAAAATGGCATCTACCTGGGAGCCTGTGTCTAATATTTTATGGGTCTCATGAACAAATAAAGCGAGTTGGTCTCACACGATCGCTCTTTCCGGAATCCCTGTTGATTCCTACAGAGTAGATTCTGGGTTTCCAGAAATGACATGATACGCGAGCAAAAAACATGTTCTAAAATTCTACAACAGATCGATGTCAGACATATAGGCCTATAGTTTTGAGCATCTGCTCGACAACCCTTCTTGGTAACTGGAACTACCTGTAATATATGGTTTAAATGTATCAATTACAAGTTTTTCCGGCGTCCTGATATCTGATGAATGTGCTGCTGAACTTCTAAAGGTAAAGTCAGTGCAGAAAAGGGCTATACAGCAAAGTTATTAGGGAAATAATACGTCCATCTTCTTCATATATGCAGTAATTAGACTTTCTCATTTGCTGTATGGACCTTAACAACATGACAATAACGTCATACCGTTTAGATGGTCGTATTTCTTAAAGAAACGTGGTCCCAGCCTTTCAAATACTTCACATAAAACGGAGTTTTCGTGTTACAAACTAGCTATTCAATAGCAAGTGGACGGAGTGGACGAAAATATGGCAACACCAAAAACACATAACGTTACTATCCCCAATACGGTGTAGGAAAATCTTTGTCATTCGAAACAGCTTCCAATCGTCTAGGAATGGAAAATACACATGTCGTACGGTTTTCGAGAGAATCTTATACAGACCTTCCTGAAAAAACAGTGGTAAGGTCAGGTAACGACGATTGTGGAGGACAGAAATTACGCACGCTTCTCTCCTAAGCGAATAAAGCCTCAATAATATTGAGATCAGTTGACTGTGATGGCCAAAGGGGATGAAACAGTTCATCCTCGTGTTCACAAAACTAGTCCTAGGCGATGCGAGCTGTGTGAACAAGAACCCTTTCGCCTCGGAATACAGCATCACCACTGCGGACCAAACACTGTAGCACGGGATGGACCTGGTCACCCAAAATGGTCACATAATTATTGGCAGCAATGCGACCTTGCACAGTAACCATCACGCCAGTGGACTAATACGATATATTAGTTAGTTCTACAACTTTGCTTCCTTCGTTTTGCAATAGACGGCTGTAGCGGCAAGTGGGGTTCAGGTGGTTGGTCATAGGTGTAATACAATATGCTTAGGAACCTGTAAACATAATGCCATAGAAATATTAGTCTATTTGTGATTCCATCATAAGGTTATTCTCGATTAAATACGTCAACTTACGTACCATTTCTCGCCATTTGCAGGAAGTTTTAATTTTCTGCTTTAACATGAAGAAATCTGCGGCTGTGGCGCTTAAAATGTTGAGTAAGACCAATGGTGAGGGAACTGTTAGTGGAAGAACGTGCAGAAAATGTTTTCAACGCCTTAATAACGGTGATTTTGATGTCGAAGACCGGCATGGTGGCGGAAGACAGAACGTTTTCGTAGCTACTGAAACAGACAAGGCAGTCACAGGACACCATTATCGATAGCAATTGATGCGTTCGAATCCCGTGATAGACAAATAAAGGTAATTTTGCAGCAGGTCGGTTCTCGACCCCATGTCGCAAAACCCGTCAAAATATACAGGGAAACGTTGAAATGAGAAGTCTTATCCTTCTCACCGCATTCTCCATACGTTGCTCTCTCTGACTACCACCTTATTCTATCAGTGGCATACAGTCTGGCTGACCAGCACTTCCGATCATATGAACAAGTGCAAAATTGAATCGATTCATGGATCCCCACAAAAGACGCCCAGTTCTACCGCCATGGGATTCTTATGCTATCCGAAAGATGGGAGAATGTAGTGGCCAGCGATGGGGCATACTATGAATATAATTTTTTTGTAAGTTTTTCACAATAAAGCCCCGAACTTCGAGAAAAAACGGCGGAAGAAAAGTTGTAGACCTATTAGTTGCCCATGTCGTCATCAAACTCCCGCCGTGATTCTCTCTTGTTACATGTACAGTATTCGTCCAGACGTTGAAAACAGTTTCGAGCAAGACTCATCCGACCAAATGATATTATTCCATTGCTCCATACTCAGAGTTTTACAGGATGGTTACTACGTTTTCCTGTTAAGGGCATTTCAGCTGTCCGTGCAGTTCCCTGCTTCTGTAACTCACTTCGTGTTATTTTAATGCTAACCAAAAAAAATGGCTCTGAGCACTATGGGACCAAACGTCTAAGGTCATCAGTCCCCTAGAACTTAGAACTACTTAAACCTAACTAACCTAAGGACATCACACAAATCCATGCCCGAGGCAGGATTCGAACCTGCGGCCGTAGCAGTCGCGCGGTTCTAGTCACTTCCAGACTGAAGCGACTAGAACCGCATGGCCACCTCGGCCGGCTTAATGCTAACAGATTTTGCGAGTGCGATCTTTAATTCTGCAGTCATTTTTGCAGCTGTTGTCCTCTTACTTTTCGTCTCAATCCTCTTCAATGACCGTCTTTTACGAACTCTCAACACACGATAATGTTTTTCCGCTTTATCTGTATGCGTTACGAATCTTTGAAACGGTGGTTCTTGAACACACTTGAAGTACCTAGCATAGGGGAGCACCCACCTTATTATCAACAACAATTCACACACGTTCACATTCACATTCACTTAGATTCAACATAATGCACTCGAAATTACACGGAATACTGTTATGACCAAGTCCGACACTTTCCGCAAATTGAAGACATTGCACAGGTGCCATTCGTGGTCAAATATAACAGCGCAAACCGGAGGCTTGGCTAGCATCTGAATTTATGTTGAAGCATACATTTCTCGCAGTGTTTCCCTATTTTTGTTCGACTCCTTAATATACCTGCAGTAATTTGCATTCTGTTAACTTGGCTGGAGTCTAAATGTGGATCAAACCACCTATAATGTTCGAAAATGTATGGACTGAATTGAAAATATTGGGTAATGTTCATGTGGGACACAAATATGATGTTATAATTACAGTGTGTGCTTAGAAACGTAAACGGGTCTCTTAGGGTGAGCCATACCTAAAACCGAAGGAGATTGGTAGTAACATACGCACATTGTGATCCACACTATAATCTCAACCAATATCTGCTCGACACCGCCAACTGACTTCCATGTACTCTGTAACTCCATGTGTTTTCTCATTTTTAGATTCCTTAATTCATTGATATATTTTCTGATTATTTGATATCTGAAGAACAGCGGCCTGATTAAAACTGTAAAAGAAGGAAAATAAATCAAATACAATAACATAATCCACCGGTTTACTGCGTTTCGAAAGTTTCATATTAGATCATTCATCCTTACGAGATTAAAGAACACCGGTTTGCTTTGAATTAACACTGGTTTGATTACCGCAAAAACCTACATTCCTCAATTTTTCTATACTTACTGATGTCACTTTTTGCCAGGTCAGCCGGAAAATAACGAAATTAGAAAGCTATATATATCAGTCTCACATCAATTCCAAGAAATCTACGGTTAGAAGAATTGCAACTGTCACTCTAGGGGATCTATATACACTCCTGGGAATTGAAATAAGAACACCGTGAATTCATTGTCCCAGGAAGGGGAAACTTTATTGACACATTCCTGGGGTCAGATACATCACATGATCACACTGACAGAACCACAGGCACATAGACACAGGCAACAGAGCACGCACAATGTCGGCACTAGCACAGTGTATATCCACCTTTCGCAGCAATGCAGGCTGCTATTCTCCCATGGAGACGATCGTAGAGATGCTGGATGTAGTCCTGTGGAACGGCTTGCCATGCCATTTCCACCTGGCGCCTCAGTTGGACCAGCGTTCGTGCTGGACGTGCAGACCGCGTGAGACGACGCTTCATCCAGTCCCAAACATGCTCAATGGGGGACAGATCCGGAGATCTTGCTGGCCAGGGTAGTTGACTTACACCTTCTAGAGCACGTTGAGTGGCACGGGATACATGCGGACGTGCATTGTCCTGTTGGAACAGCAAGTTCCCTTGCCGGTCTAGGAATGGTAGAACGATGGGTTCGATGACGGTTTGGATGTACCGTGCACTATTCAGTGTCCCCTCGACGATCACCAGTAGTGTACGGCCAGTGTAGGAGATCGCTCCCCACACCATGATGCCGGGTGTTGGCCCTGTGTGCCTCGGTCGTATGCAGTCCTGATTGTGGCGCTCACCTGCACGGCGCCAAACACGCATACGACCATCATTGGCACCAAGGCAGAAGCGACTCTCATCGCTGAAGACGACACGTCTCCATTCGTCCCTCCATTCACGCCTGTCGCGACACCACTGGAGGCGGGCTGCACGATGTTGGGGCGTGAGCGGAAGACGGCCTAACGGTGTGCGGGACCGTAGCCCAGCTTCATGGAGACTGTTGCGAATGGTCCTCGCCGATACCCCAGGAGCAACAGTGTCCCTAATTTGCTGGGAAGTGGCGGTGCGGTCCCCTACGGCACTGCGTAGCATCCTACGGTCTTGGCGTGCATCCGTGCGTCGCTGCGGTCCGGTCCCAGGTCGACGGGCACGTGCACCTTCCGCCGACCACTGGCGACAACATCGATGTACTGTGGAGACCTCACGCCCCACGTGTTGAGCAATTCGGCGGTAGGTCCACCCGGCCTCCCGCATGCCCACTATACGCCCTCGCTCAAAGTCCGTCAACTGCACATACGGTTCACGTTCACGCTGTCGCGGCATGCTACCAGTGTTAAAGTCTGCGATGGAGCTCCGTATGCCACGGCAAACTGGCTGACACTGACGGCGGCGGTGCACAAATGTTGCGCAGCTAGCGCCATTCGACGGCCAACACCGCGGTTCCTGGTGTGTCCGCTGTGCCGTGCGTGTGATCATTGCTTGTACAGCCCTCTCGCAGTGTGCGGAGCAAGTATGGTGGGTCTGACACACCGGTGTCAATGTGTTCTTTTTTCCATTTCCAGGAGTGTATTATTACTCTTCTTACGCTCTCCCTTCTGTACGGAAAACATTTGCAGATACTGAAAAACATGTAACGTTTGCACTACACCTTTCCTCGCTTCATTGTTACTTCATGGGCACCCAATTGTATTAACCCACTCTTCAGTCGCCCAACCAATAACTGCTACAGAACAACGGGCTTTCATCCTGGATCTGCCGATTCATCGTATAGCAAAAACTGAGACCCGAATATGTTTTCCGTCGACTTTCCCGAATTTGTTTATAACAGTTGTCAGATATTTGTGTTTTATTTCGCTCTCCTGTTGTCCCCGGAATATCTGATCATCGGATACCTCAGATTGTTGGATCAAGGAAGAAGCAGAGAGTTTTTGAGTTCTCTTCCGCTCTCGATTTCATCTGAACACGTATCATCTCTGTGTTCAAATCTTCCACCTGCGAGATTGTGGGTGTGACATCTTTTGGTGTTGTGTGTCCTTCATCATCATTTCATCATCATTGACTCGCAAGTTACCGAAGTGGCGTCAACTATAAAGGACTTGCAATAGGGTGGCCGAACCCCTGCGAATGGGGCCTCCCAGCCGTCGGTGCCATACGATCATTTCATTTTTGTTCGTTTGGAGTGAGACACACTTCGGTCTAGCTCAATAACCACAATCAGGGCAACACTCTCTTTATTGGGCACACAGTAGGATACATTACCTGCATTGTCAGTATTCGAATTTCGCATTGCACATACAACCTTCTCAAAGACTTTTCGCAAGTATGCATTACATCATTCTCAACACTTCACACTTCGTGCTTTTCTAAGTCTTCCGTCAGCTTGGCACCAATGAGAACGCAGCTCAGGTAAACAATGTAGAACAGTTTTATTGGAAATTAGGAAGCGTACGTCTACATCTACATCTACATGATTACTCTGCAATTCACATTTAAGTGCTTGGCAGAGGGTTCATCGAACCACAATCATACTATTTTTCTACCATTCCACTTCCATTTGGAAGCTAAGGTCCGATTAGTCGCGAAATGGAAATCACTGGGAAAATCCGATTGAACTTTGCACAGATGTATTAGGCACTATCTTTAGTGTGCCTGTCGATCGCTTCATGTCGCTCTTTTCAGTTCAGAGCGCAAAGCGATCACGTAGAAATGCATAAAACAACAGTGTCTCCCACGAAGTACTTGGATCCGGTGAGAGATTTCGCCTCAAGCTATGCGGCCTACATAACATAAATGTCATGCGTTTCTTTCTTCAAGACAATTTTCAGGCGTATTCTGCAGGGGCAATGAAGACGCCCCTGTAGCGTTTTCGACGGAAGTGTTTGATTACCCACAATACAGCCCTTAATTGGCTCCCTCCGTTGTTCATCTCTACTCACAGGAAAATTGGAAATTTGTGATAAAGTCTTATGGGACCCATGTTCTTGGTCTCTTTACCACACCATATACACTCCCGGAAATTGAAATAAGAACACCGTGAATTCATTGTCCCAGGAAGGGGAAACTTTATTGACACATTCCTGGGGTCAGATACATCACATGATCACACTGACAGAACCACAGGCACATAGACACAGGCAACAGAGCATGCACAATGTCGGCACTAGTACAGTGTATATCCACCTTTCGCAGCAATGCAGGCTGCTATTCTCCCATGGAGACGATCGTAGAGAAGCTGGATGTAGTCCTGTGGAACGGCTTGCCATGCCATTTCCACCTGGCGCCTCAGTTGGACCAGCGTTCGTGCTGGACGTGCAGACCGCGTGAGACGACGCTTCATCCAGTCCCAAACACGCTCAATGGGGGACAGATCCGGAGATCTTGCTGGCCAGGGTAGTTGACTTAAACCTTCTAGAGCACGTTGGGTGGCACGGGATACATGCGGACGTGCATTGTCCTGTTGGAACAGCAAGTTCCCTTGCCGGTCTAGGAATGGTAGAACGATGGGTTCGATGACGGTTTGGATGTACCGTGCACTATTCAGTGTCCCCTCGACGATCACCAGTGGTGTACGGCCAGTGTAGGAGATCGCTCCCCACACCATGATGCCGGGTGTTGGCCCTGTGTGCCTCGGTCGTATGCAGTCCTGATTGTGGCGCTCACCTGCACGGCGCCAAACACGCATACGACCATCATTGGCACCAAGGCAGAAGCGACTCTCATCGCTGAAGACGACACGTCTCCATTCGTCCCTCCATTCACGCCTTTCGCGACACCACTGGAGGCGGGCTGCACGATGTTGGGGCGTGAGCGGAATACGGCCTAACGGTGTGCGGGACCGTAGCCCAGCTTCATGGAGACGGTTGCGAATGGTCCTCGCCGATACCCCAGGAGCAACAGTGTCCCTAATTTGCTGAGAAGTGGCGGTGCGGTCCCCTACGGCACTGCGTAAGATCCTACGGTCTTGGCGTGCATCCGTGCATCGCTGCGGTCCGGTCCCAGGTCGACGGGTTCGTGCACCTTCCGCCTACCACTGGCGACAATATCGATGTACTGTGGAGACCTCACGCCCCACGTGTTGAGCAATTCGGCGGTACGTCCACCCGGCCTCCCGCATGCCCACTATACGCCCTCGCTCAAAGTCCGTCAACTGCACATACGGTTCACGTGCACGCTGTCGCGGCATGCTACCAGTGTTAAAGACTGCGATGGAGCTCCGTATGCCACGGCAAACTGGCTGACACTGACGGCGGCGGTGCACAAATGTTGCGCAGCTGGCGCCATTCGACGGCCAACACCGCGGTTCCTGGTGTGTCCGCTGTGCCGTGCGTGTGATCATTGCTTTTACAGCCCTCTCGCAGTGTCCGGAGCAAGTATGGTGGGTCTGACACACCGGTGTCAATGTGTTCTTTTTTCCATTTCCAGGAGTGTATGTGTAAGTAAGCAGTAAGTACATAGCACTTACAACATGTGAAGATATGTAGTCTAACAGTCAAACTGGTTATATTTGAGGCACGCAATTACTGATTAGACACTTGGAAATTACAGTCTGCCTATGAAAGAGATTTCTAAACAACGCTTATGTACCCCACACAGGGATTCCGATCAGGTGGGTGCAACTAATATTCGATTGGTCTATGAGGCAACGTCGACGTAAACAAAGGAATGTAGCAACTATACTACTGACCATTAAAATAGCTACACCAAGAAGAAATGCAGATGATAAACGGGTATTTATTGGACAAATGTATTATACTAGAACTGACATGTGATTGTATTTTCACGCAATTCGAGTGCATAGATCCTGAGAAATCAGTACCCAGAACAACCACCTATGGCCGTAATAATGGACTTGATACGCCTGGGCATTGAGTCAAGCAGAGCTTGGATGGCGTGTACAGGTACAGCTGCCCAAGCAGCTTCAGCACCATACCACAGTTCCTCAAGAGTAGTGACTGGCGTATTTTGATGAGACAGTTGCTCGGCCACCATTGACCAGACGGTTTCAATTGGTGAGAGACCTGGAGACTGCGCTGGCCAGCGCAGCAGTCGAACATTTTCTCTACCCAGAAATGCCCGTACAGGACCTGCAACATGCGGTCGTGCATTATCCTGCTGAAATATAGGGTTTCGCAGGGATCGAACGAAGGATAGAGCCTCGGGTCGTAACACATCTTAAATGTAACGTCCACTGTTCAAAGTGCCGTCAATGCGAATAAGAGGTGACCGAGACGTGTAACCAATGACACCCCATACCATCACGCCGGGTGATACGCCAGTAATGCGATGACGAATACACGCTTCCAATGTGCGTTCACCGTGATGTCGCCAAACACGGATGCGACCATCATGATGCTGTAAACCGAACCTGGATTCATCCGAAAAAATGACGATTTGCCATTCGTGCATCCAGGTTCGTCCTCGAGTACACCATCGCAGGCGCTCCTGTCTGTGACGCAGCGTCAAGGGTAACTGCCGCCATGATCTCCGAGCTGAGAGTTCATGCTGCTGAAACGTCGTCGAACTGTTCGTGCAGATGGTTGTTGTCTAGCAGACGTCCACATCTGTTGACTCAGGGATCGAGACGTGGCTGCGCGATCCGTTACAGCCATGCAGATAAGATGCCTGTCATCTCGACTGCTAGTGATGCGAGGCCGTTGGGATCCAGCACAGCGTTCCGTAGTACCTTCCTGAATCCACCGATTCCATATTCTGCTAACAGTCATTGGATCTCGACCAACGCGGGCAGCAATTTCGCGATACGATAATCCGCAATCGCGATACGTTACAATCCGACTTTTATCAAAGTCGGGAACGTGATGGTACGCATTTCTCCTCCTTACATGAAGCATCACAACAACGTTTCACCAGGCAACGCCGGTCAACTGCTATTTGTGTATGAGAAATCGGTTGGAAACTTTCCTCACGTCAGCACGTTGTAGGTGTCGCCACCTGCGCCAACCTTGTGAGAATGCTCTGAAATGCTAATTATTTTCATATCACAGCATCTTCCTCCTCTCGGTTAAATTTCGCGTCTGTAGCACGTCATCTTCGTGGTGTAGCAATTTTAATGGCCAGTAGTGTATAATCACGGGCTTGTTTCATCGTTGGGATGATGTGAAGTGTTGGCAGAAGAGCCAACACTGTGTTGCTAGAGGAGGCCGAAATGCACGCGTTTAATTACACGCTGACTGGCGTGAGGTCTGGAACAGTTAAGGGAATTAATAGTAGCAAATAAAGTACGTAGTTGATATAATACTTAACTTTAATCCACAATTGGTGTACATCGCTCTTGACGGTACAGGTTATAATCTCAATATCAAATGCTATGGCGCCTTGCTAGGTCGTAGCAAATGACGTAGCTGAAGGCTATGCTAACTATCGTCTCGGCAAATGAGAGCGTAGTTGTCAGTGATCCATCTCTGGCTAAGTCGGCTGTACAACTGGGGCGAGTGCTAGTACGTCTCTCTAGACCTGCCGTGTGGCGGCGCTCGGTCTGCCATTACTGACAGTGGCGAGACGCGGGTCCGACGTATACTAGCGGACCGCGGCCGATTTAAAAGCTACCACCTAGCAAGTGTGGTGTCTGGCGGTGACACCACATGATGTAACAGAAATCTGTTGTGTCAACGATGGAAGAAAAGCTTCCAGTATCTTGCGAAAACCTATTTAGATACTACAGGAATCACTTTTCATGGCGAAATTTACGAATATTTTTCGTTCGCTTTCTTATTTCCACCATAGAGATGTTGAAGATAAATTCAGATTAGCGGCACCAGTAAGACAACGAAGCAATCATTCTTTTCAAGCATCATCCGTGAATGGGAGAGAACAAACCCCAATTTATACTTCAATAATGAGTACCCAACCGTGTTCCCTGCAGTGTAGACGTAGGCGAACTGATTTATCGCTACACTTTCTGTGAGTACTAGCTTTCAATGCACATTACTGGTACAACGAACGGTTTAAATGCAAAGACACAGGTATCAGGTCGTAATAATTTCAAAAAAATATAGAGAAATTTAGGATTAGTTCATGTGAAATACATATTCAGATTACATGTACCGTTCCGGAGGAAACCGAAGATGAAACAGTTTTGCAGCTGTGTACCTCTGCACTTTAAGTTATCGTAGCTTGATCAACTCTGGCAGTTGAGATAACTGTGTTTCCAAAGTGTTGGCTGTGATTGGAGGTTAGGAAGTTGTGCGGAGTACGCGGCTGCCTGCGCCGTGTTTGCCGACTGCGTGGAGCAGAGCGAGCAAAGCTACAAAAGGAATTTTCCCAAGAGACGGGCTAACCCGTCTCTCTCCAGCACCCTTCACTCACAGCTCAGGCGTTCAGAAAGGAAACAGAGCTCCCTGAGGAACACCTTGTGACAACGTAGAGTCTCCCTTTAAACACGTCTGTGGGCGTAAATCTTCGCTAAAGAAGAGAGATCGATGTAACGCACGTGTTATCTAGGTTAGTATGCAGTGAGAAGCTGCCTTGCATATGGTACCTTCTGTTATTTGCCAGTCTAGTCCTATTCTAGCTACACATCCGAATAGGATATGTATGAAACAGCATATCAATAAAAACAAACAGTAGATTTGACGACTACATGATGACCTAACCATGAAAAAGCTTTGTTTAAGATGGGGGCAGCATTGCCTGTGTAAGTGATAAATGCCAGTGGATGAAAAGTACCTGAGGAAAGGGCAGGGTTATGACGGATTAAGAAATTTTCCTTTTCAAGGCAATGATAGGTGATTTAGCATTAAGAAAACTATGGGATTTCAAGAAGGAATTACTGACACATCCCCGATATTCACCAGATTCATTACCCTCTGACTGCCACCTATTCTCACACCTACTGCAAAACCCCTCGAATTCAATGGAAAGATTAAGAGTCGTGAACCAGACTTCTGCGATTGACTCTACCTGCATAACGAAATGCTTGATCAGTATTAGGATTAGAAATTTTCTACTTGCGGTCGTAGGTGGGTTACTCATTGACTGTTTCATGAGACACGCTGTGTCCACGGAGAACTTCGTTTCGTTTTTTGTAACAAACAAATGCTGCTTAAAGGGTATTATTTGCTACTAATTGATGGTGTAGTCTCACATTGTGTAATCTTTCGAAGAATAATTGCCCGCCTGTGTGGCCGAGCGGTTCTAGGCGCTTCAGTCTGGAACCGCGCGACCACTATGGTAGCAGGTTCGAATCCTGCTTCGGGCATGGATGTGTGTGATGTCCTTAGGTTAATTAGGTTTAAGTACTTTTAAGTTCTAGGGGACTGATGACCATAGATGTTAAGTCCCATAGTGCTCAGAGCCATTTGAACCATTTGAATCATCAGTCGCCGAGAACTTAGAACTAATTAAACCTAACTAACCTAAGGACATCACACACATCCATGCCCGAGGCAGGATTCGAACCTGCGACCGTAGCGGTCGCTCGGTTCCAGACTGTAGCGCCTAGAACCGCACGGCCATTCCGGCCGGCTGTAATTATCTACAAAATAATAAGAGTAACCTGCATTCATGGCAGTGGGTGACCAATGTTACAATATGACGGTTCTGTGAATCGTGTACAGCCGTTACTTTCAACAAATATCCTTGACTACACATTGGGTATACGACGTGCATACTGAAAGTTGAGAGCTATCAAATGTTAAAATTCCAGTTCTAACAACGTACCAAAAACGACTTCAGGATCGTAATCACCAGAATTTTCACTGCGTGTTTGCTGTCTTTGAATTCGCAATTAAACAGGGATAATGCGTAGCTGAAATTCGATTCAGATTTGAACGTGACTACGGAGATGTCTGCGTGAGCGCCAGCAGTGTTAGGAGGTGGGCGAAACATGCCAAAGATGGAAGCATGGGTATCGAATATGTGCCTCGCAGCTGTAGCCCTAGAACTGCCTCCACGGGACGCAACAGGGAAAGAGTCGATGAGCTTATTAGAGAAGACAGGCGTGTCCCAGTGAATGAAATCACTGCAAAACTTGCAGTAGGACACAGTGCAGTGGAAGAAATTATTCAAGCCTTAGGTTATCCACACGAGTGCTAAAAGGAACTCAAACTTCGGTTACACGATAAATCAGTCTAATCTGAAAGCCGTAAATTCAACTAAATACCTAGGTATTACAATTACGAACAACTTAAATTGGAAGGAACACATTGAAAATGTTGGGGGAAGGCTAACCAAAGATTGCGTTTTATTGGCAGGAGACTTAGAAAATGTAACAGTCCTACTAAGGAGACTGCCTACACTACGCTTGTCCGTCCTCTTTTAGAATACTGCTACGCGGTGTGGGATCCTTACCAGATAGGACTGACGGAGTACATCGAAAAAGTTCAAAGAAATGCAGCACGTTTTGTATCATCGCGAAATATGGGAGAGAGTGTCACAGAAATGATACAGGATTTGGGCAGGACATAATTAAAATAATGGCGTTTTTCGTTGCGACGGAATCTTCTCACGAAATAACAATCACCAACTTTCTCCTCCGAATGCGAAAATATTTTTTTGACACCGACCTACATAGGGAGGACCGATCGCCTCGCTAAAATAAGGGAAATCAGAGCTCGTACGGAAAGATAAAGGTGTTCATTCTTTCCGCGCTCTGTACGAGATTGGAATAACAGAAAATTGTGAAGGTGGTTCGATGAACCCACTGCCAGGCACTTAAATGTGATTTGCAGAGTATTCGTGTAGATGTAGATATAGATGTTATCGAAAAGTTTGTGCTCGTTGGGTCCTACGTTTATTGGCCGAAGGCCACAAACTATAGAGGAGAACCACTGTCTAAAACCTCCTTCAGAGATTTCAGTATGCAGGTGGTTATTTGTTAGTGAGCATTGTGACAGACGATGAAAGTTGGTTTCACCATTGCGAGCCTGAAACAAAACGCAAAAGCCAGGACTGGCACCGCTTGAATTCGCTACTGAACAGGAAAGCAAAGACATTACCATCTGCTTGGAAAGTTATTGTAACTATCTTATGGGATGTACAGGGTTGCATTCTGACTGAGTTTTTTGAACCTGAAGGAACTGTGAATGCTGCCCGCTATATTTAGAGGCTTCTTAAGCTCAGTTGTGCACACTGCTCGTGTCAATGACGAGAGAATCAGGAATATCTTCCGCGTCCTCCTTACAGTCCCGAATAGGACCTCTTCGACTATCCTTTTTTTGGTACTGTTAAGGAACAGATACGAGGCCAACGCTGCAGCACGGTGGAGGAGTTTGGCAACGAGTGCGTCATTGTCTTTGGGAAACTAGAAAGGGTTACTGTAGCAGAGGTTTTTACAAACTCGCAGGACGATGGGGAAAACATCTGCAAAGATTTGGAAACTACGGTGAAATTTGCCAGGAAGTATGTAGATTAAGATGTACTTGCCACGACCAAAAAATTAAGAAAATTTTTTTTCTCCAAATTGTTGCTCATTACTTTCAGTATGGCCGTCTTAATAGTACGTTAAATATGTAACATCATCATCTTTCAGCTGATCACAAAGTGCGGTTGTGCAGCAGATAAGATATAGGCAACGCTTTCAGGAAGAGCTAGAGATAAAATCGCCTTCTGACGATCGAAACTGAATTTTACGTTGTTTATCCAAATCACCTCAGACCCCTGCCAGAATGGATTATTAAGGAAGTAAACGAAAGAAGATTGGAGTTCAGCCTCCCGTTAACGACGAGTTCATTAGCGACGGAGCACAAGGTATGATTGAGGAAGGGTAGTAATCTTTGTCAAATCCCTCCTTGTCCTCTGTATCTAATGACATCGTCACCACTAGGAAGATAAACTATAAGTTGTTTCTGTCTTTTTTTTACTAACTCATTAAACTGTAGTTTGAAAAGAAAATAACTAGTTGAAACATTGTTGCATGTGAAGCGATACGGAAATTAAAATGACTCATGCAGTTGGTTTGCTGATACTGATTTTTGCATCAGAACGAAAGAACAACCTAGTGTTTTATGACAGCACCGTTCTGCTACTTTATTAACGCGACACGCATACGCTTTGCGTTACCACGGTTTTATCATTAGTGTTTCGTCTCAAGCAGAGTGATGCTGAATTTTCAGTCATTCAGTGACAGTTTTGTCATTCGCTGATTTACGACCGTAATAATCACATATAAACTGCGTTACCATACTTCTCTTAACTAATCACTGACGCATATTCCCAAAGGTTTTACAATTTCACAACCTTTCAAGCTTTAATATATTCTTGAAAGCCTTTCACGAAGCTTTTGCGTTAGACTTTGTACATAACACCAGGTAGTTCATTAATGTATCTCAGCATTATCGTTTTAGTAGTATACGGAGAGTATAGATATTTAGCTCTGTAGACAATGTTCAAATGTCTGGTTTTCTTACAAAAAGATTTTTCTCGAAGAAAAGTAATTTAAGTTTTCGGAAGGAACTATTTTCCCGTACGCAATATATTTTAGTTAAGAAATTCTAGTGGACGCGAGGGCACCTTTTGCACACACGCTGATACGTACATCTGATAGACATTCACTCATTTTTAATGTGAACAGAAAGTGGTGAGTAAAAAAAGACACATATAGCTTGTTGCTATTTTCCCGAAGCAGGACGACATTGGAGATGGGATATACACACCTTATCTATACGTTTTATTGATAATTGCTATAGTAAACGTCGTCCAATATGGCTTAACAGCGTGATGAATCGGCATGGGGAATTTAGTGTAGTTTCGGCAGTGTTGAAGTTCAGAAGGAGTTGATGCAGTTACTTAGGTAGTGGGATCATAGAATTCGTAAAGCAGCATATTCGCAGAGGAAAAGGTAAAGGGAATGTTTTATCTTTACCAAGTTTTCGTGAAATGGCAAAAATGATATCGTCGCTTCAGAAAACATACAAAACGTGTCTGGATACTAACTGTCATTTGCGTCAATCACATTTTGTTAATGAGTTTATACGAATATAATAATTAATACCGATTAAAGTAGAATTACTAATGTGACGCTGAATTCTGATTTTAACAGGACTATTAACACTGAATCTAAAATGATTTTGCAAGAACAAGGCCCGCTGTAGAAGACAACGGTTATGTTCAGTACTAAATACTCTGCCTTATCTTCTCGTAATATTGATTCTCATGGCATAAAGTGTAAATGTACAAATAGGTAGGGGATAGATTTGCCTACGGAAAGCACCTGTCGCATTCACGTCAAAGTAATGTTTGCCTGACTTTTTGTGAGAGGCAATGTGCTGTCACGTAAAGAAATAAAATGGGCTGTTAGAGTGAATGTCTACTTTGGATCTTTTATTCTGGCCTGGAAGCACATACCAGACCTTCTCTCCCGTATCGGGTTTATATACTGGACACTAGTCGAGCTGAGAACACAGTTTCTTATACTATTGCAAAAGAGTGGACAACAGCGCCATTAGAACAATGTTGGTGTAATTAGTGCTCAGTAAGTTAAGAAGAGCAGAACTGTACTTGCAGTTTCGGCAGTTGTGTGAAAAATGTAGATACTCGCACGACATGTGTGAGAAATGAATCTGAACGGAAGAAGAATCCACCAGCT
Organism: Schistocerca cancellata; assembly: GCF_023864275.1. NCBI lineage: Eukaryota > Metazoa > Arthropoda > Insecta > Orthoptera > Acrididae > Schistocerca > Schistocerca cancellata. The sequence continues at coordinate 135,610,885 of NC_064629.1, read as the reverse complement.
CATGCAACACGTCGCGGAGAGGCAGTAATATGACAGACCTCACTACTGGCCATAATCTAGACCCGGCTGCACATTTACGGTGATGACTGCTATTTATAAGACAAGTGCAGACGGACGATTTCGAGAGACGACAACGTGTGCTGTTTCAGCGCGAGCTTCCTGGTGTAACTGCTCAGAAAGAAAATGATATCATAAGAACAAAAGCCTATGCGAAATTCTAGTCCGAAACGATCTGCACAGAGTGCCAAGTGCTCATACAAATAGACATGTCACACATGAATGCAGCACTGGACACCGAATATGACCGAAAAAAGGTGGTGATACTTTGAAGAAAACAGGCTCTTGCAGTGAATAACCAGTTTCCCTAGTTATTGTTTACGAAACGTTCAATCGATTAAAATGAAAGTGACCTACGTAAACCCAGAGACGAAAAATTATAATGTTATGTTAAAACACAGGACTAAAAATTAGCATTTGTCCCCTTTACTCCAGCGTCCTATAAATGATTACAGCTTGGGAAAACTGTGATACGAACTCATTTTGTTTTCTGTTATGGTTCCATCCAGTATGTGACTTTTTTTTTAGCCCTAAGATACTTCGCTTGAATAACTGCACGTAGTTTCCTGTTCTTCGACAGGAACCTACACACCCTGGAGATGACAGCCGATCACGATACACTCGCGACTGCAGGTAACCCCAAAGCCAATAATCGCACGGACTGAGGTCTGGGGACCTGGGAGGCCAAGCACGACGAAAGTGGTGGCTGAGCACACGATCATCACCAAACGACACGCGCAAGAGATCTTTCACGCGTCTGCAATACTTTTTTTTGTTCTAATAAAACCCCATGTCATTTCAAGCACGTGTGTCAACTTTTACCTCTCTATCTACATTATTCCGTCGTTTATTAAGTTTCAAAATTTATACTGACTTTTTGATCACCCTGTACATCGCGTACCGTTTCCTCCCTGTGCTCCACATTTACAGAACATGTCACTTCCGAAGCATGTGTCTGATGTTGTCGAACGGAAGCTTCACTTCACGGTCCTCCACCTACTATTGTTGAAGATTCCGTGGACTCACGCAGAAACATGGAACGAAGGCACAACTTCTTTGCTCCCATATCACAATGGTTAGAAGCTAATTTCGGCGCCTTAGGCATTAATTCTGCAACGAATCCTTAACGTCGGATATCTTAAAGTGTGAGGTAATCCGTTATCGTTAGGTTCGTGATTTGTTGCATAAAGTTTATTTCAATTGCATGTTCCTCCTTGTTGTGGATTGGCAAGAGAGCCAACACGGTTTTGAGAGAAAGCCGAAAGGCACGCGTTTTAGCTCACGCAGGCTGGCGTGAGGTCTGGAACAGGACAAAGAAATTAGACTAGCAAACAAGGACGTAGCTGTGGAATACTTAACTTTAATCCATAAATGGTGAACATCGCTCTTGACGGTACATGTTTTACAGCATCAATAGTAACTGGTAATGGCGCCTTGCTAGGTCGTAGCAAATGACGTAGCTGAAGGCTATTCTAACTATCGTCTCGGCAAATGAGAGCGTAATTTGTCAGTGAACCATCGCTAGCAAAGTCGGTTGAACAACTGGGGCGAGTGCTAGGAAGTCTCTCTAGACCTGCCGTGTGGCGGCGCTCGGTCTGCAATCACTGATAGTGGCGACACGCGGGTCCGACGTATACTAACGGACCGCGGCCGATTTAAAGGCTACCACCTAGCAAGTGTGGTGTCTGGCGGTGACACCACACTCCTTACTGCTACAATTTTCACGAAGTTAGGTGGAATTTTTTCCACTAAACTTATTTCTGGCAACAGATTACGTAGATTTAGATCTGAATTCATTTAATCTTAGACAACTAAGAGAGAGTAATAGAAACGAATTTATTTCATAGCTTCTTTGTTAACTTATATACTTCTCGCAAATTACAGCAGAGAAAGAAATTTCCCTGCGCAAAATATTTTTCGCGAGCGAGTAACGAGACAATGTCACTAAATGTCAGTCGGCGTATTCATCATGGGACAGAATTATTGGTTCGCACCTGATGTAATTTATACAGATTTTTACGCCGATAAAATGGCTGCTGCTTTAAATAGATGCTTTCACTTCAGTAGCTCGCAGCGACCTACACAATGGGAGCTCGAAACAGTCGTGGCCGAATCGCGGACTCCATTCCTCCTAGTCTTCTACTAAATTCCGATGAGATTCTGTTCTGTATGACATCGGAGAAACGTCAAGATGGAATTTCTGGCATGATTAAAAAAATTAAATATCGTATTTCACGGTGAGGGGATTTTAAAATCTGCGTTCTATGAGATAAAAGAAATTATTCAGATAGTGAAGGGAGACGAAAATTTAATAGTCATGGGTGACTGGAATTCGATAGTAGGAAAAGGAAGAGAAGAAAACGTAGTAGGTGAATATGGATTAGGGCTAATAAATGAAAGAGGAAGCCGCTTGGAGGAATTGTACACAGAGCATAACTTAATCTTAGCTAACACTTGGTTCAGGAATCATAAAAGAAGGTTGTATACACGGAAGAAGCCTGAAGATACTGACAGGTTTCAGATAGATTATATAATGGTAAGACAGAGATTTAGGAACCAGGTTTTAAATTGTAAAACTTTTCCAGGGACAGATGCGGACTCTGACCACAATCGGTTGGTTATGAACTGTAGATTAAAACTGAAGAAACTACAAAAAGGTGGGAAATTAAGGAGCTTGGACCTGGATAAACTGACTAAACCAGAGATTGTACAGAGTGTCAGGGAGAGAATAAGGGAACAATTGACAAGAATTGGGGGAAAGAAATGCAGTAGAAGAAGAATGGGTAGCTTTGAGGGATGATGTAGTGAAGGCAGCAGAGGAGCAAGTAGGTAAAGAGAAGAGGGCTAGTAGAAGTCAGTGGGGGCAAGAAGAAATATTGAATTTAATTGATGAAAGGAGAAAGTATAAAAATGCAGTAAATGAAGCAGGCAAAAAGGAATACAAATGTCTCAAAAATGAGATCGACAGGAAGTGCAAAATGGCTAAGCAAGGATGGCTAGTGGACAAATCTAAGGATGTAGAGGCTTATCTCACGAGGGGTAAGATAGATACTGCCTACAGGAAAATTAAAGAGACCTTTGGAGAAAAGAGAGCCACTTGTATGAATATCAAGAGCTCAGATGGAAATCCAGTTCTAAGCAAAGAAGGGAAAGCAGAAAGGTGGATGGAGTATATAGAGGGTCTATACAAGGGCGATGTACTTGAGGGCAATACTATGGAAATGGAAGAGGATGTAGATGAAGATTAAATGGGAGATATGATAACTGCGTGAAGAGTTTGACAGAGCACTGAAAGACGTAAGTCGAAACAAGGCCCCGGGAGTAGACAACATTCCATTAGAACTACTGTCAGCCTTGGGAGAGCCAGTCCTGACAAAACTCTACCATCTGGTGAGCAAAATGTATGAAACAGGCGAAATACCATCATACTTCAAGAAGAATATAATAATTCCAATACCGAAGAAAGAAGGTGTTGACAGATGTGAAAATTACCGAACTATGAGTTCAATAAGTCACGGCTGCAAAATAGTAACGCGAACTCTTTACAGGCGAATGGAAAAACTGGTAGAAGCCGACCTTGGGGAATATCGGTTTGGATTCCGTAGAAATATCGCAACACGCGAGGCAGTACTGACTCTACGACTTATTTTAGAAGCTAGATTAAGAAAAGGCAAACCTACGTTTCTAGCATTTGTAGACTAAGAGAAAGCTTTTGATAATGTCGACTGGAATAATCTCTTTCAAATTCTGAAGGTGACAGGGGTAAAATGCAGGGAACGAAAGGCTATTTACAAAAAAAAAAAAAAGGTTCAAATGGCTCTGAGCACTATGGGACTTAACATCTTTGGTCATCAGTCCCCTAGAACTTAGAACTACTTAAACCTAACTAACCTAAGGACACCACAGAACACCCAGTCATCACGAGGCAGAAAAAGGCTATTTACAATTTGTACAGAAACCAGATGGCAGTTATAAGAGTCGAGGAGTATGAAAGGGAAGCAGTGGTTGGGAAGGGAGTGAGACAGGGTTTTAGCCTATCCCCGATGTTATTCAATCTGTATATCGTGCAAGCAGTAAAGGAAACGAAGGAAAAATTTGGTGTAGGAATTAAAATCCATGGAGAAGAAATAAAAACTTTGAGGTTCGCTGATGACATTGTAATTCTGTCAGACACAACAAAGGACCTGGATGAGCAGCTGAACGGATTGGACAGTGTCTTGAAAGGAGGATATAAGATGAACATCAACAAAAGCAAAACGAGGATAATGGAATGTAGTCGAGTTAACTCGGGCGATGCTGAGGCAATTAGATCAGGGAATGAACACTTAAAGTAGTAAAGGAGTTTTGCTATTTGGTGAGCAAAATAACTGATGATGGTCGAAGTAGAGAGGAAAGCGTTTCTGAAGAAGAGAAATTTGTTAACAACGAGCGTAGATTTAAATGTCAGGAAGTCGTTTCTGTGAGTATTTGTATGGAGTGTAGCCATGTGTGGGAATGAAACATGGACGATAAGTAGTTTAGACAAGAAGAGAATAGAAGCTTTCGAAATGTGATGCTACAGAAGAATGCTGAAGATTAGATGGGTAGATCACACAACTAATGAGGAGGTATTGAACAGAATTGGGGAGAAGAGAAGTTTGTGGCACAACTTGACTAGAAGAAGGGATCGATTGGTAGGACATATTCTGAGACATCAAGGGATCACCAGTTTAGTATTGGATGGCAGCGTGGAGGGTAAAAGTCGTATAGGGAGACCAAGAGATGAATACACTAAGCAGATTTAGAAGGATGTAGGGTACACTAGAGATATACCCAAATGTAAACTACATCCAACCTTACGGGCAGTTCAACCTCATGAAGTCTACGGCATCATCTGCATATTTCTTACACATCTTTCAGGCATTTCATCTTTATTTTCAAATTCGCAATAAATCCGCGAGGAAACAATGAGCAAGCACAACACAAAACAAAGTGGAATACACAAATTATATCCTAACGGCTGCAAGCGCAACTGTTTGCTGAAGTTAGTTGTGTCGTAAACGTGATAACTAAGGCTCGAGCACTACCAGTATCTTACGCAGCTATACACCAAAATATCCCGTCAAGACTGTCACGTAAAAGTGTCCGCACATACCCTATGAGCAGTGAGGTCTGCGGTCGGTAAGTGTGTGCACGCGTACATTTGTGTGTACGAGAAAGATTCCGGAGTTGCCGTTACATTTTATTTCTAGTGCAGACATAAGTAAAAGACAATTAAAGCTACCACTCTCCCTCTTCCCGCCGTTGCAGTAATGCTTATTACTGTTTCCCTGTACATTTTGTTTCATACAGTTAACTCTGAAATACATGAATTACTGACAAAATTTCGAAACGAGTAAGATGCTACCAAACCAAGATTTATATTCTTTTTGAACTGCCAATGGAATGCATCAGCGACCGCCACTGGTGGCAACGGAGTGCTCAGACATGCCTGGGAGAGTGTATTTTCGACTAAATCCGTTAACAGTTTACGGGGTATAGAAATTAGTAAGTAATACAAGAAACGCTGTAATGCACTGCTAGATGCGGATACAACTGTACGGCAGGTAAGGCGCTCTTCCTGGGAAAGGTCACTTCCCCACAACATGAGCTGCTCGCTCTTCAATTTACAGACAAATTATAGCACCACGAGACGAAGCAAAACGCTGTTAAATCAAGGACGAGAAGACATACTCCTCACTTACTTTTAAAGGGACTTATCACGCCGTTTCCTTTCATGGAAATTCCAATGCCATAGCCTTATAATGTTAAATTTCACATATTTATGTCTCGTTTTTTCTAGAAGTATTCAACATAATAAAACAAAACTTTGCCAGGATGGAGTGTCATATCTTATACATTCACTGATCTACAACCAAGTATCTAACTTTGTTAGGAATCAATATACGAAATTTTTAATTAATTTAAAAACAAATGTTCTTAGTATCAAATTATGAAAGCTACCTCTATCATTGTAGATGCAAATAAACATAATACCACTGTCAATAAGAGGTAAAAATTCCAGAGCTTTTGCTTATACAGTTTCTAAGATAATTCGAAACATTTACAAAAAAAGTATTTTTTTAGAAATCACACTTGAAAGTTGAAGTAATGTAAAACTCCCTATTGAATGAAGGGACAACCGAAAACTCTCCAGCTTTGTAATCTTTATCTTCTTGAGGATCAACCAGATGCATTCTCTTTCTTCGTCTGAGGGAACTTGCTGCTCCTGTTGTATTTTTGACCATAATTTCTGCCTAGGAGACTCGCTGCCGGTCTAGTTCTTGTAGAATTGCTTCTGTATTATGACCAGATTTAAATTCAAATTCCTTCAGGACTTCTGTTTTGCCTCCATTTCCATCATTGGGAGTGATCACAGCCTAAGTGATCACGGCCTCACTGACCCCAATCTTCAGTGTTTTCAAGCCAACAAAAACGTTTTTGGGCACTCCAGTATATACAGACAGCATTGTTGACACACTCATTTACTCTTTCAGCTTTACGTGTGAGGCATTTCTTCAAAACATTTGGATGTGCTAAATCTCTATATACTTGCTCTATTACAGCTCCAACAACTTCAGGGATGGTGTTTCTATGAGTATATTCGGTTCCTTTTACCTCAGCTTATTACACCAGTCAACCCAACGCAAGTTGCGTAGTGGTTTTTCATCAATTGACGTCTTGCGGAAAAATGTTGGCGGAACTGCTTTTCTCATTCCTTCCAGAATGTTTATATTCTTTCTAATGGCTTGACCACAGTATTCACTTAGCTGATTCGTTGTTTTTTCAGTCCCACGTCCTCTAATAGTCTTGCAATCTTCAAGCTTTTTGCTAGAAAAATTCTGCCTAATTTTACGCAGTCGGATAGCCATTCGTTTCTGCAGATAGCAGGCACATTCGAACTTTTACGATGTTAGGTCATCATAAGGTTCGCTGTCAGTTATTGATGTGAATGAACTGGAATTACCATCACCAATGAATTTAGCATAGCGAACCCCCGTTGTTCCTGAGACCATTGGAAGATCTTCGCAACTGAGGCACTTTCCATTCCTCCACTCATCCCTCACGTGTCATGCAGTTGTTTCTTTTCATTATTAGTACTCTCTTTTGTGTATCCACGGTAATTTTTTGACAATACTTCAACATCAAGCACCTTCCCTGTATCAATACTTACGGCAGTTGCACAAGCATTTTTAGAGTGATGGTCCCTTTTCCGACATGATCCGTCAAATACTATGCAAATATCGTTGTTACTAAGCATTATCTTCAACTGCTTCCACTGTTGCAGATTTGGGATGAGAGATTCATAAGAGCGCAAAAAGTTTTTCCAGCCATTGTTCCTTTATCGACGCATCTCAGTCCATAGAAATATCTGACGTTCGTCTCAAAAAATTGTTGTTTCTGTATTTTTCAGATGTCCAAGATTCTTTCTTTTTCTCACAACTCTGTCAAGAGTCTTCCAAACTAAGAACTAAACCGTTTCTTTTGAAGACATGTTCACAAATTATTATTCCTTCAACGCACATATTACAGCATGCTGTTTGTTTAAACATTGTTTTTAATATCCTTAAACTTACTGTTAAACTGATATCACTTAAGCTGACGTCACTATACACTTCATTACTATTCACAAGTTTCTTCCTGGAAGAACTTGGCGGTAAAGAACATTCTTTAGTATTGCTTCCAATAACCTCATTCTTTGGATATAAACTTCCAACAGAACATGTTATTTCGAATCTGTTTCCCTCATTTTTTCTCTTCTTAATATTCCCTTTGGAGAGTCATATTAAATGGTTCAAATGGCTCTGAGCACTACGCGACTTAACTTCTGATGTCATCAGTCCCCTAGAACTTAGGATTACTTAAACCTAACTAACCTAAGGACATCACACACATCCATGCCCGAGGCAGGATTCGAACCTGCGACCGTAGCGGTCGCTCGGTTCCAGACTGTAGCGCCTAGAACCGCACGGCCACTCCGGCCGGCAGTCATATTAAAGAGAGAACATAGCGCAATGAGCAACAAGTTCAAATATACACAACGAAAGGTGTAACGCACCTTAGAAATCGTGGGTGACAGCATGCATTATACCACAAATAGGAAGTGATATCACAGCAAATAATGTAGCCAACCTCTACAGCAAGATGTTTACTATAAATCAACATCAATCATCCTCTTCTAGAGCAAACAGTTCCCGAGATATCTTGCAGTTGAACAAGTTCTCATGGAACCTGTAGAAATTACTGTGCAGTAACGTGTTTCAGATTAAAAACACAGTCATCCAAAATCGAGAAAACATGCATCAAATAAAGACAAAATTCCAAATAGCAATTTTCTATAAAAATAAAATAAAAATGGGCATTTTATACCAACACCATCTATTTTATTCCCCCTAATCGAGCTAAGGAAACCACAGGAAAACTAAATCGGGCAACCGATGGCAGATTTGAACCTAATCCTACAAAATGCGAGATTAGGGTATCAACCAGATGTATCATTTGCCTCACTACCTCTATAAGCAACTTTACCCTTTTCTTCTTGCGGTGAGTATCTTCTTGCTAGCAGCACAGCTGGGTAGCAATTAACCTTCCGACGGATTATTTTCTATCTGACCTATACAGGGCGATTGGAAAGGTTACTGATGAATCGAAGGAGCTGATAGCTGTGTTGAAATACATCTTTGGAAGAGGAGCTGATCGCCTTGGAAGTCATTCTGAGCCAATTAAAGCTTCGGAATGTCAAAAGCAACAGGGACTGTACACCTTAACTTAAATAAAAATAAAGTCCTGAAACTTCCTGGCAGATTAAAACTGTGTGCCGGACCGAGAATCGACCTCGGGACCGAGTTCGAGTCTCGGTCCGGCACACAGTTGCAATCTGCCAGGAAGTTTCATATCAGCGCACACTTCGTTTGATGCTTATTTCTTGAGATATTTGGCCCCTTCACTATCAACTGAACACAGTCCAATCTTGCCACTTTTAATGAATGATGATGGAATGATGAGGACAACACAAACACCCAGTCCCCAGGCAGAGAAAATTCCCAACCCGGCCGGCACTCGAACATGGGACCCCGTGTTCCAGAGGTAGCAACGCTATCCGCTTTTTTTTTTTTTTTCGTTGTATTTTATCGTAGCGGATATCACGTGACATACGCTGAAGTTCGTTTTTGACCCCTTCACTCAGTTTTTTAATTACAGAGACCAGCCTGCTCTCTGACCGAACACGCTGAGCTACCGTGCCGGCAGCCACTAGACCACGATCTGCTGACTCTGTCTCGTTTATCGGAATGTGGCGGGTTGGCTAATTGGTCTTAGCGAAGAGTGGCTAGACGAGTAGGGGTGGCCATGAAAACATATCAGAGAAGACCGTTGTGGCATTTAATAATTTACACTGGTGAGTCAGCAGCATCCGTTCACGGAGCTGTGGCAGTGCATCGACTGACCACTTCAAATACGATCACTCGATTTCGGTAGCGCAACAGAACATCGAAGTCTGCGCAAAATGGAGAGTTTGAGCCTGACATGTTCGTTTTTATGATGACGACTTACGAGACGTATTTGGCAAAAGGATGGCTTTAATAATACGATAGTAGCTATCATTAAAATAGTTTTGTCATGGACTTATGGATGGTACTTGATCTTGTAATTTTCTAAATGAAATCACGGTATGTCTTTTCGTTAGATGTCAATTATTTGGAAGTAAAGGTTGTAGTAGGTTTACCACAGACCTGTCAAGAAGTTATGGTTTGGTATAAAATGGTCGGTCCTTTACTTCGTGTTGCGCTATCTGCACAACACACACTCCTTTTCACCAATGTGACACCTACCACAGTCAGAACTACAAACTGGAGAGTCATGCAGCGATTGTAGACTACCTATGAAAGACATTAGTAACCGCATAACGGCTGTAACAGTGCTTGCGTTGTACGTGAAACATCCCGCTGTAACAAGCACAGAAATTACTAGTACATTATTTTTCAATAAAATTTCAGCCTCGATAGTATCTCATAAGAACCGCTGAGCAAGATTTTGGAAACAGAATCTCGTCTCATCTATAAGTAACTAGCAGTTCGAGTAATTGAGTATATCCTGAACCCGTAAATGCCGGCAAATGTTTATTGGATATAATAGTAATCGTCAGTGTTTAATATAAAATTAACTGACTTTGGTAGACCCAGACTCATCGCATAATTTATAGGAGCCACGATTAGAAAATTCTGAATTTTAAGTTAGTGAGACGATAGCACCGATTCCGTTGTAGAAGATGGTTCAAATGGCTCTGAGCACCATGGGACTCAACTTCTGTGGTCATCAGTCCCCTAGAACTTAGAACTACTTAAACCTAACTAACCTAAGGACATCACACACATCCATGCCTGGGGCAGGATTCGAACCTGTGACCGTAGCAGTCCCGCGGTTCCGGACTGCGCGTCTACGTTGTAGAAGAACTTGAAGTATGAATAACAGTGATTAACGGTAGCAGCAATTACAAAAATATACTAAATCGACGGCATTTTCGCATAGCTTCTGTAGCAGACACTTGTCAAGAATAAAGTGAGAACGTCTATATTATATTAAAAATACTACATTCTAAGCTACTGCTCGGCATTAAGTACATATTTGGGTGTCAATTACTGCGCTGCCTATGGCTGTTATATAAACATCAGCTGTTTGAAAAAAAAAGGAAAGAAATGAATAATGTGACAGCCAGCGTTGACAGCAGCCGTTTTTCGGTACCGCTGTCACATGCACGAGCGGAGCGTTTTGAGCGGGGAGCTTGGCCCGCAGGGAGATGACACTTTCAGGCGTTCACGTAATGTGTCCCACGCAATCGATACGCTAGCCCGCTGGCTACTGGCAGTTTTCTACTTGACATGAATACTACACCGCTGTCGTTGAAACAGAACCTTCTCACCGGTGGATTTCCTTCCGGATGGAGGTGACTCTGAAGGGGAAGAAATTCACCGCATCAATAGTGTGCGAAAAATAATCACCATCACATTACTTAAGGTGCCAGCGTATGAAACCAAATTCTAAGAACATCTGGTTCTTCCGAAACATCAGAAAGGCAAAAAAAGCTAGGCTGGTATTAATAAACAGCAATCAACAGAACGGAAATTACTCGTAAATATTACGTAATAACTTTGGTTCGAAGATCAGATTGGAAATATCATCAAAGATGTTCCCGCTTTATTAAATGAAGAGTCATGTTTTTAAACTAGGTCTCGATATCCTTGATGTCAAAACTAAGAGGATAATCTATTATGCGTCTTCGTGTACTGCACGTTAGAAAAGATCAGATAGTGGAGAAAATAGAGGGGAAAAAAGTAGGAGAACTGCTCAGTTTTAGAGTGTCCAAATTTGCGTAGAAATTAATGATGAACTTGTGCTCTTGGCGCCTACGGTTAAACAGCAGACCAACTGATTGAGGAAAATAGTGATTTGGAGAGCCATCAGTGAAATTTTTAGCCTTTTTAAAGTATTTGCTGCTATCCAGATTCTTGTTCATCAGTTATGATGATTCTGAGCGAGGGAGTGAGTGATTTAATTCTGATACCAAGAATGTGCTGCAAGGAAAATTACGGCTTAGTGTACTCTCAACGAAAAGGCCATGAGATACAGATCACAAACTCCGATGGACAAGGAACGATGGGCCGATTCCAGTACCCACTGAAAACCTAAAACTGCTTTCTATTACTGCGGCAAGAAGTATTGTTGCCAAATGCGTGTCCATTTCATTACCGACTATGCCTACTCGTTCTGTAAGAGTGCGTTCAATGGCTCCGTACAAAGCAAAGCTTCCTTCGACATGGCACGAGGTGCCGAAATAAGTTTAATCCCTATATGCCGAGGACGCTGTTGAACCTCATAAATTTAAGTGCAAAACAGTTACACCTCAGTGGGCTTGTGTGACATATAACGTTTCGAATAGTCCATCGTTCGAACAAGTGAGAGTGTTAATCAAATTTTAAGCAAGTTTCGGAAAGGTGACATACTACAAGAGAAATTTGTATACATATCTTCGTTGCATACGACTATATGAGATCCTTCTCGTTTTACATGGGTGCAATGCTACTTATAAATTCTTTTCATATATATCCTAAGCTACCATGAATTACCAATTTTTGTCAGTTTAAACTTCGTTCTGAAGAGACAACATTCGAGAACCGAAGAAAGAAAGAAATTTGAATATTATTAACATACCAACGCCAGTTACGTAGATGGGTAAAATGTAATACTTTTCGTGCGGTAGCGTTCTCGCTTCCCGCGCCCGGGTTCCCAGGTTCGATTCCCGGCGGGGTCAGGGATTTTCTCTGCCTCGTGATGACTGGGTGTTGTGTGATGTCCTTAGGTTAGTTAGGTTTAAGTAGTTATAAGTTCTAGGGGACTGATGACCATAGATGTTAGGTCCCATAGTGCACGGAGGCATTTGAACCATATTTTTGTAATACTTTAATCGTCAGTCAATGTCGATTGTGATAGTGCCTGGTTAATACTGTTCAAAAGCTTCTGTAATTGCAGGCCGGCAATGTGGCCGAGCGGTTCTAGGCGCTTCAGTCTGGAACCGCACTGCTGCTCCGGTTGCAGGTTCGAATCCTGCCTCGGGCACGGATGTGTGTGATGTTCTTAGGTTAGTTAGGTTTAAGTAGTTCTAAGTTCTAGGGGACTGATGACCATAGATGTTAAGTCCCATAGTGCACGGAGGCATTTGAACCATATTTTTGTAATACTTTAATCGTCAGTCAATGTCGATTGTGATAGTGCCTGGTTAATACTGTTCAAAAGCTTCTGTAATTGCGGGCCGGTAACGTGGCCGAGCGGTTCTAGGCGCTTCAGTCTGGAACCGCAATGCTGCTCCGGTTGCAGGTTCGAATCCTGCCTCGGGCATGGATGTGTGTGATGTCCTTAGGTTAGTTAGGTTTAAGTAGTTACAAGTCTAGGCGACCGATAACGTCAGATGTTAAGTCCCATACTGCTTAGAGCCATTTGTAATTACAGGTTGCAGTTTTTACTTGTCATTGATTTGAAAAGTGCTGTTGCACCTTACAGGATGAGTTGCCATAATGAGAAAAGAATTGATCGAAAAGTAAGATCTGTTATCTGACAAGTACAGAAAGATAACAATAAACTCACTTATGCAGGCACAACACTTTTCGTGCCTTCATATAATTATTGTGTTATTACACTTTAACAGAGAATCATTTAATAAATACGTCTTTGGGAATCATAATGTGGTGTGAAGAGGCAACGTCAATAGGTTAAAGTTTCCTTTGAAACAGACCACTGTTCACAACCTTGAACTATTGATAGCTTCATTGTTACAGGAACAAGACGTGTTTTAAGTGGACCTCCAATATACAGATTATTTTAAAATTGGAATATATAAGGGGTAATAAAAATATTTCCATTGGAGGGCCGTACCGTCTAGAGTCATTACGCCAATCAGGCATGAGCAGTGAGGCAATCATCCCATAGGTACACGAGGTTGAACATACTCGTTTGGTAAAATGCCATGTCCTGCATCGTGTTGAAGTCCGCAACTGCTTGCTGCAGATCCTCGTCCGACAGGAATCATGGGCCATTCAAGGTCTTTTTTTAACGAGCGGGAAGAGATGAGGACTATACGGTGGGTGCTGGAGTGTCTCCCACACGAGTTGGCTAACTTCTGCGTTACATTTGCAATACTGGAACGTGCGCTGTCGTGGAACATCAGCACCCCTTGTGGCCATTCTACAACATAGGTTTTCTACAGACAAGTTGCTCCGTACACATTCTTTGTTCTCCAGCGGATGAGTACCGCTGTTTATCCTTCGGCAGCCAAGATAGGAATAACAGCACGTTGGTCCTATTTGGACTAGAGTTGTAGAACTAACATAGGCTTCCGTAGACTACTGTAGGTAAGGGTAGATTACCGTAATTTTTCTAGTAGCTTTGGTCAGTAGCCGGACGTTGTGACCGAGCGCTTCTAGGCGCTTCAGTCCGGAACCGCGTTGCTGTTACGGTAGCAGGTTCGAATCCTGCCTCGGGCATGGATGTGTGAGATGTCCTTAGGTTAGTTAGGTTTACGTAGTTCTAAGTCTAGGGGACTAATGATCTCAGATGACAGTCCAATAGTGCTTAGAACCATTTGAACTTTGGTCAGTTAAGATCGTAACCATGTTACCTGGGGGTTAGGTATGTTGCGTACCTGTCGGTTGTTAGCTCTTCCCGATCACTTTGTTTGCGTATGCGATCAGTGTATCACTAGATTCCCCTAAAAACCGAAAACTGCGAACCGTCTAAAAACTGAGTGTGGATACACAGGGTGAACATTAATAGAACGGACAAACTGCAGGGACGGATTCCTGACTAGAAATGAAAGAATATGTTGTGGGTTGGCAGGAGAGCCAACACCGTATTATTAGAGGAAGCCGAAAGGCACGCGGTTTAGCTCACGCAGGCTGGCGTGAGGTCTGGAACAGGACGAGGAAATTAGACTTTAGAAAAACGGACGTTGCTGGTGGAATACTTAACTTTAATCCATTAATGATGAGCGTTGCTCTTGTCTGTACATGATTCAGTATCAATAGTAACTGGTAATGGGGCCTTGCTAGGTCGTAGCAAATGACGTAGCTGAAGGCTATGCTAACTATCGTCTCGGCAAATGAGAGCGTATTTTGTCAGTGAACCATCGCTAGCAAAGTCGGTTGTACCACTGGGGCGAGAGCTAGGAAGTCTCTCTAGACCTGCCGTGTGGCGGCGCTCGGTCTGCAATCACTGATAGTGGCGACACACGGGTCCGACGTATACTAACGGACCGCGGCCGATTTAAAGGCTACCACCTAGCAAGTGTGGTGTCTGGCGGTGACACCACAGAATAAATTTCCTATGAACATGTGTCCCGAAATGCATCGTTGCCACGATAGATGATGAGGACGAATGAAAGGTCCTCTGACCACGTGACGCTTGTTCCTTGTGTGTTTCAGGCTGTGTGATTGACGCAGCGTAATGTAAGTACCAGAATGGTCCGGTATTCATGTTGGGAAGAAGCCGAGATGGCGTTTGTGTACGGCCAAGTAGATGGAAACGGTGGAGTGGCAGCACGACTATACCACAACAAGTACCTTCACAGGCACCAAACACATCGCACAACATTCCAAGCCTTTTTTGGGAGTTTGAGTGATCGTGGGTCCTTTCAGACGGACGAACGTGCATGGAGGCGGCGGACTCTGCGTACACTAGATTTGGAGGACCGGGCTCTACAGACTATTGAGACTATCCCTAGAACAAACACCAGGCAAGTGGTCTCCTAACATGGTGAACGTGAATCAATTATACATTCGCGTCAATTGGCAATGAATCCACAATCTCCAGCGCGGGTGCACATTTACGTCCGACGTCATGCGGGAATATAGAATTAACATGGAGGAAATGGGCGGGGACTATAGATAGGTGGCGCTGAATGAGATTGTTAGTCGGCCGGGGAGCGTACCGAGATAATAGGAGCATTTGCGATAAACACAGTGTCTCCGCATGAAGTTCCTATGTAACTGATATCATCGGCTCGTTCCTTTGCCTTTCCTTCTCACCTCCTCTACTTTGAGTTTACATAATATGTATCACAGCTCGTGGTCATGCGGTAGCGTTCTCGCTTCCCGCGCCCGGGTTCCCGGGTTCGATTCCCGGCGGGGTCAGGGATTTTCTCTGCCTCGTGATGACTGGGTGTTGTGTGATGTCCTTAGGTTAGTTAGGTTTAAGTAGTTCTAAGTTCTAGGGGACTGATGACCGTAGATGTTAAGTCCCATAGTGCTCAGAGCCATTTGAACCATTTTTTTGTATCACAGCTGCAGATTTCGCGTGGTGTCTCTCCCTCCCGACATGTCCAAAAGAACAGACAACATGCATTCATAGAATTATGTAATTGTTTTAGCTGCATAAACGAGCTGAAGTTAAGCGATCAGCTGTTTTTCTTTTTCATTTATAAAATATAATTTACACTAAGGCCCGAGAGGAACTGATGTAGGCATGCGTATTCAAAATGGTTCAAATGGCTCTGAGCACTATGGGACCTAACATCTGAGGTCATCAGTCCCCTAGAACTTAGAACTACTTAAACCTAAGTAACCTAAGAACATCAGACACATCCATGCCCGAGGCAGGATTTGAACCTGCGACCGTAGCAGTCGCGCGGTTCCGGACTGAAGTGCCTAGAACCGCTCGTCCACAAGGCCGGCATACGTATTCAAATTCAGAGATATGTAAACAGGCTGAATGCGGCGCTGCTGTCGGCAACCCCTATATAAGACAATGTGGGTCCGGCGCAGTTGTTTAATCTGTTACTGCTGCTACACTCGCAGATTATCAAGATTTAAGTGAGTTTGAACATGGTGTTAGAGTCGGCGCACGAACGATAGGGCACAGAATCTCCGAGAAAGCGATGAAGTGGGGATTTTCCCGTACGACCATTTCACGAATGTACCGTGAATATCAGAGATTAGGTAAAACATCAAAACTCCGACCTTGCTGCGGCCGGAAAAAGATCCTGCAAGAACGTGAACAATGATGACAGAATCGTTCAACGTGACAAAAGTGCAACCCTTCCGCAAACTGCTGCACATTTCAGTTCTGGGCCATGAAATGTGTCAGCGTGCGAACCATTCGGCTTTCGGAGCCGAAGGCTCACTCGTGTACCCTTGATGACTGCACGACACAAAGCTTTACGCCTCGCCTGGGCTCATCAACATCGACTTTGGACTGTTGATGACAGGAAACATGTTGCCTGGTCGAACGAGTCTCGTTTCAAATTGTATTGAGCGTATGGACCTGTTCGGATATGGAGACAACCTCATGAATCCGTGGACTCTGCATGTCAGCAGGGTACTGTTCAAGCTTGTGGAGGCTCTGTAATGGTGTGGAGCGTGTGCAATTGGAGTGACATGGGACCCCTGATACGTCTAGATACGACTCTGACAGCTGACACGTACGTAAGCATCCTGTCTGATCATCTGCTTCCATTCATGTCCATCGTGCATTCCGACGGATATGACAATTCCAGCAGGACAATGCGACACCCCACACGTCCAGAATTGCTCCAGAGTGCTGGCCACCAAACTCCCAGACATCAACATTATTGAGCATATCTGGGAAGCCTTGCACCGTGCTGTTCTGAAGAGATCTCCACCCCTGTGTGATTTTACGGATTAATGGGCAGCCCTGCAGGATACATGGTGTCACTTGCTTCCAGCACTGCTTCATGCCACGTCGCGTTGAGGCGCTTCCGCGTGCTCGTGGAGGCCCTACACGATATTAGGCAGGTGTACCAGTTTCTTTGGCTCTTCTAAGTTTATTTTGTATGTATATAATATATACTGGTAATCCAACCATTCGCTACGTCATTTACGTACTTCACCGAAACTTCGGAACCGTAAAACTTCCTGGCAGACTAAATCTGTGTGCCGGACCGAGACTCGAGTCTCGGTCAAACATACAGTTTTAATCTGCCAGGAAGTTTCATATCAGCGCACACTCCGCTGCAGAGTGAAAATCTCATTCTACAGAACCGTAGTTTTGGTAGAGCGTAGGTTTAGTTTGTACGTATTTTGTAATAACGTCGCCATAGTTCACATTTCTGTATTGAACACACGTACGTCCGAAACACGTGAATGCTACACTAATCTCTGGCTTGTATGTGAGTGCTTACACACCCGCATCTGCGTTGCGCTGCGTTGCGCATACGCTGCAGAGCCGCGTGGGGTAGCCGCGCCGTCTAGGGTGCCTTGCCACGGTTCGCGCGGCTCCCCCGCTTGGAGGTCCGAGTCCTCCCTCGGGCATGTGTGTGTATGTTGGCCTTAGCGTAAGTTAGTTTAAGTTAGATTAAGTAGTGTGTAAGCCTAGGGACCGATGACCTCAGCGTTTGGTCCCATAGGAACTTACCACCAATTTCCAAATTTTACTCTGCAGAAGCGCCCTCAAACGTTAACTTTTTAATCGTTCTTTATAGTTTTCTATGGGGGAAATAGAAAATGAAATATTACACTACCACCGATGTGACACATCCTGTAATATTTTATAGAAGCACACCAGACAAAAATTTGTCATCACGAGGAGCAATGACGCTATTGCCGTGTAACACCGCCTCTAGTCTGTACAATAACCTCAGTTCGACGAAGGAGGCGGGCGACAAGTTCCTTGAGGTATGCCATATCCAGCTGACGCCACTCGTTAATGATTAGGCTCCTTAGAGCTACCCAGGAATGTTGATGACGACGTTCAAAGTAGTTCAGAACATAATCTAGGGAATGTAAATTACGAGTGTCCATAGCATATACGGGGTATAAGAAAGTGAAAGATTTGGTCTCCGAGAACGTTCAAATAATCATCCAGATTTATATAGACGATAACGTGCATGACTGAGCTAAAATGATAGTACGGACGTACCTCTGAGCAGCATTACACCCTTCATACGCTGTGGGTTAAGCGCCTCATTGGTCCGTCGTTTGCAATTGCCACTTAACAGGCTTCGAGTCTGCTCCTGTCCAGTTTCTGGGTACTTTGGCCCACTAGAGACATGTACTGTTATATTCTGCTGTCAGCAATGGCCCTCTGCGTGAAATGGATGCTACCTGGGAGCATTTAATGTTGTTCTTTCCTCTTGAACGATTGATGCCTGATATATACAAACTGAATTCTGACTACAGCTTGCCGGACGAAGTGGCCGTGCGGTTAAAGGCGCTGCAGTCTGGAACCGCAAGGCCGCTACGGTCGCAGGTTCGAATCCTGCCTCGGGCATGGATGTTTGTGATGTCCTTAGGTTAGTTAGGTTTAACTGGTTCTAAGTTCTAGGGGACTAATGACCTCAGCAATTGAGGCCCATAGTGCTCAGAGCCATTTGAACCATTTTTTGACTACAGCTTCTGTAAACATTACTGAAAAATTAAAAGCGATCTGATAGATGACTGAAGTACTAATCAGTCCTGATCGCAAGGATTTATCAAAAACTAAATATCACACGTCAAAATGGTAAGCGGTTTTGATTTTACCAACAATCGTCTTCAGACCATCTTTCTCAAACGCTAAAACGTTAACAGTCTTTAAAGGGAGAAAGACATCAAAATTACACATCTCATCCACATAATAAATAAAGACAGACAGACGTAAACGAATAAAAAGTTTTTACACCATCACGTGTTGAGCAGAGACGACGGCGGAGTATTGGTAAGTGTCGGAGGACACCATATATAACTGCTAAAAAGCGTCAAAACGCTTCGCGTTATAAAGAGGATGGTTCAAATGGCTCTGAGCACTATGGGACTTAACATCTTAGGTCATCAGTCCCATAGAACTTAGAACTACTTAAACCTAACTAACCTAAGGACAGCAACACACCCATGCCCGAGGTAGGATTCGAACCTGCGACCGTAGTGGTCGCGTAGTTCCAGACTGTAGCGCCTAGAACCGCTTGGCCACCACGGCCGGCTATAAAGAGGATGCTCCGCCCCTCACCTGCTGCATAACGTCACTGAGAGACAACAGGGCTTAACATAAGATGGTAACACATGTAAAACGTAAAATATCGCTTTAGCTGTAGATAAAATACAATATTAAGGATTACATAAAGTAGGTAAGACGAAGTAATTATTTGCATAGCAAAAGTGATTACGAACATATGTAAACAACCAAAATAAATGGAGGTGAGAAGGCTAAACCACCATGTACAGGTGTTGTGTGGAAGTTCAGTCTCAAGTATTGAAGCAAAGATAATTGCAGCGACGCCAACCGTTCCCATGGAGAGATAGCTTGGAACCTATCGATGATCTGCGTCAATGGGGAGGAATATCACGGGCCAGTGATGTAATGGCAGAGCGAAGCCGTCCGTCATCATGGAGACGAGGATCGATGAATGACGATCTGAATTGACTGCCAAGAAGTGTAAAACCTAAAACTCGGTAGTAAAACAGCATGAGTGTCGAAAGAATGTCGGAACACATGTCAGAATGGTTAAACTTAAAACGCTAAAAGAAAATGAACCGACAATTAGTCGAAGAATAGTTCATATACAGTGACAGGCTTATGACTTAATTTCATGACAGTAACGATATCATAATTACGACATTTATGCATTAAAATTAGTCATAAAAACATAAAAAGGAAAGTAATATATATTTTATAAAATGAGGGGAGGCTGGAAATTATAAATAATGTAAAACAAGGGAAGCAATAGGGTTACAGCAGATTGTCAAAAAGATCACAGAAAAGTTTCTCCCTAAAGTCTAACTGCTCATTCAGTAAGATAGATTGGTCTCTTTTATATTTCGATCTCTTCCAAAGCGTCTACTAAGAGCCCTTTGGGGGCTTTGTGTAGGACTTCTAGATTCTCCTGCATAAGCCCTACTGTATACGAGATGCTGCTCGAACATATAATTCCTTACGTTTTATCTACATCTAGATTGACGTTTTGTTTTAAATATGTTACCATCGTATGTTAAGCCCTATTGGCTCCCAGCGATGTCAAGCAGCAGGCAAGGGGCACATTTTCCTCTTTATAACGCGTAGTGATTTGACGCTGTTTAGCAGTTAGCAATTGCAAATATTTCGCCGTCGTCTCTACTCACCACCTGACGTTATAAAAACTTGTTATTCTATTAAGTCTGACTATCCATGGTTATTACGTAGGTGAAGTGTGTAATTTTGATACCTGTTTTCCTCTAAAGAAAATTAAAGTTTTAACGTTTCAGAGACACGGCCTAAAGATGATTTTTTTATGAAATCGAAACCGGTTACCAATTTGACGTGTGATTTTTAGTTTTAATAAATCCTTGGGATCAAGATTGATTAGTATTTTAATGAGTACAGACAGTTAATAAGTTTTCAAGCTAGTCACATATCCAAAAAGGTGCTCTATATGATACCGAATTTGTAAGTGCTAGATACTTTCAGACAACGATCTTATGCTGCAAGAAGCTTGAGTAGACACAAACCGCCTGTTTGGCACGCCTGCAAAGCAGCAGGAAAGCAGTTACAATAAAGTCACGTGAAACCGCCTGTAAAATTATTTTTCTCACTGTATGATACCAATATAGAAACGGAGAATATTTAAGCATCCACTCTTCCCTGCGTTATTGTGTTGCCGTGAAGTGACAGCTTCGCCTCCTGCATAATTCAAACTGAAAGAAGTTGAAAGCTTTCCTTTCAAATTACTCGAAGACAGCTAAAGTTTTAACCCGATTGCAGAACTTTCTCCCGAGAAACGGTGGGTAGGTGCTCATTGCGTTTAAGCTCAGAATATTAATTTTGAAGAATATTGCCAAACTCTCAATTACGTTGCAAACATTATTACTCTCTCAAGTAATTACTTTCAAACTTTCAAAAGGCGTGTAGAAATGTTTGCGAGAGAAATATGTTCATCAGGACATGTAGCGACAAGATAAAGTGGAATGCAATAAGTGACTAAGCGGAAACAATACCGAAATTTTCAAGAACCTGCACTGGTTCATAAGCTATGAGTTTGTATCGGTTGACAAGTGCTTGAAGATTACTCTTACCCGTCCCCAAATTAATGAGCGTGTTAAAGAGGAAACAGAAAATTAATCTTCTTTGGTTATCCACTGATTTGGATTATTAAATACGACGACAAAAAATGCTATGGGTGGAAAGTTATCCTTTTTATGTGCTATGGAATGGAATTGGACATGCGTTATGCAGAAAAATTTACAGCGTGCGCTGATCATATTTATTCGTATAACGTGATTTTTATAAATTACATTGCCTAGGAAAAAAGTGAAGCATCGAAAAGACATGGTCGGATGTCAGTGTAACTTGGTACACGTTTACGTACACGTGTACGGGTATGTAAATGATTAGAGCTACAATTTTCTGTGGCAGGTAGGGTTTCCAGTAGAGTGCATTAGTGTTGCTCGTTCTTACCAATGAAAGATTCTAAGTTATTTTGATTCAAAACTACCCTGTTTTTGAGAAAACTGCCCCTGAAATTCATGACGCGCAATCGACTCAGAACTGACAGGATCGATAGAAAATTGAAAACTGAGAGCTTTTCATCAACATATATGAGTTCCGCAAATATATATTTTCATAAATATCAAGGAAAGAAACTGTTTCGACTGCCGCTTGTGTGACCATTAGACCGTTAAACGTAGGGAGTAAGGCATCTGGCTCGGAAGTAGAGAACCTTGGTTTAATCCCTGTTGCATTCAGCAGTTTTTTATATTTTTTTTCACATCGAAAGTGGTAGGAGTGGGAGGGTCAATTAGGTAATTAAATCATTACAACTAAACTAAACTCCGCCAAAACAGGCCATGAAGGTCCACGGGTACCGACCGGCTGCCGTGTCATCCTGAGCCCAAAGGCGTCACTGGATGCGGATATGGAGGGGCATGTAATAAGCACATAGCTCTTCCTAGGCGTATGTCAGTTTACAAGACTGGAGCCGCTACTTCTCAATCAAGTAGCTCCTCAGTTTGTCTCACAAGGGCTGAGTGCACCCCACATGTCAACAGCGTTCGGCAGACGGGATGGACACACATCCAAGTGCTAGCAGAGCCCGACAGCGCTTAACTTCAGTGATCTGACGGGAACCTGTGTTACCATTGCGGCAAGACCACTAGTCATTTAAATCAATCAGAAATAATAAAAAAGTAGGCAAATAAATTTCTCATACGACTTGGATCAGTAACGAATTAAAAATTTGAGCTTCGCTGTATGAAAACAATTCTGAGTAAGATTACAGCGAATACGAGCATTCTTGAACGTTATCCGGCAAGGGAGAAAAACTAACCATTGTGGTAGTGTACATAAAATAACGCATTCGTAAACGATGAAATATGCCATCACAGAGAATGGAAATCTGTTGCCTACAGTTTTGCCTAATGATTAATTTGGTTCTCGTGCTGTAGAAGAGGTCAATAGTTTAGCCGATTCGTTAAAAAATGCTAACTTCACTTGCTCCTTAGCTGAGAAATAGGAGAATTCCATTTACAAAACATTTCTTGAGTACATATTGATTATCAGATTTGCCTAATACAGGATTCCTGGGGTGGACAGGCCGACCACTGTGGCCTAGCGGTTCTAGGCGCTTCAGTCTGGAACCGGCATGGATGTGTGTGATGCTCTTAGGTTAGTTAGGTTTAAGTATTTCTAAGCTCTAGGGGACTGATGGTCTTAGATGTTGAGTCCCATAGAAGTAATACCACCAAACTCCAAGCTTGCGTGTAGGGATATGGTTTTTATTTTCTATACCAAGTTAAAAACTTTATTTCGAAGCGTCAAAATTACAGTCTGCTTCTGGAAATACCACGAGAATTGCATTACATGGCAGATGCAATATCGATTCATAGCATTATTACATATTAGATTTCAGGACAAACTTTTAAGAAAATTTTATTGTATGCATGGCATGCATCAAAATTATATCCCGAAAAAAAATTCTAAATGTAAACCAAGTCTCTTTCCCTCCGAATCTTTGGAAGAAACGATGCAGTTGCGCGAAGATTGCAATCATTATATGTTCTTGGTGCCGCGAGTATACACTGATAAGAAACTTCCTGGAAGATTAAAACTGTGTGCCCGACCATCGACCAAGCGTAGCAAAAATGTGAGCCACCAGAAGAGCCGACACGTTTCTTTTGATCGACAATCGAACCCCGATAGTCCAGAGCCCTCTGCAATCGTAATTGACGATGTCGTTGGGTGAACATGTGATCATGTAGGGGTGGTCTGCTGCGAAGCTCCATGTTCAACAACGTACGATGAATGGTGTGCTCCGAAAGACTTTTGCATGCACCAGCGTTGTGCTCTTTCGGCAGAGATGCCACAGATCACCATCTGTCCTACATTACAGAGTAGACAAGCCTCCGACCCCGAAGATCTGTGAAGAGTCGTGGATGTCCAACCATTTAGCAACTAATGGTAGTTCGCTTGGGTGATCCCCGGTACATGTCTGCTCCGGTTACTTACTTCTTTTGGCGTCAAGTGCCGGTAACACCACCAGGCGGTGTCCAACGTCGCTATGGGCAGTGGTCATAATGTTTTGGCTTATCAGTGTATCCAGAATGAGATTTTCACTCTGCAGCGGAGTGAGCGCTGATATGAAACTTCCTGGCAGATTAAAACTGTGTGCCCGACCGAGACTCGAACGCGGGACCCTTGCCTTTCGCGGGTAAGTGCTCTACCATCTGAGCTACCCAAGCACGACTCACGCCCGGTCCTCACAGCTTTACTTCTGCCAGTATCTCGTCTCCTACCTTCCAAAATTTACAGAAGCTCTCCTGCGAAACCTTGCAGAACTAGCACTCCTGAAAGAAAGGGTACTGCGGAGACATGGCCACAGCCTGGGGGATGTTTCCAGAATGAGATTTTCACTCTGCAGCGGATTGTGCGCTGATATGAAACTTCCTGGCAGATTAAACCTGTGTGCCCGATCGAGACTCTGCCAGGAAGTTTCATATCAGCGCACAATCCGCTGCAGAGTGAACATCTCATTCTGGAAACATCCCCCAGGCTGTGGCCATGTCTCCGCAGTATCCTTTCTTTCAGGAGTGCTAGTTATGCAAGGTTTCGCAGGAGAGCTTCTGTAAAGTTCGGAAGGTAGCAGACGAAATACTGGCAGAAGTAAAGCTTTGAGGACCGGGCGTGAGTCATGCTTGGGTTGCTCAGATGGTAGAGCACTTGCCCGCGAAAGGCAAGGGTCCCGAGTTCGAGTCTCGGTCGGGCACACAGTTTTAATCAGCCAGGAAGTTTCATATCAGCGCACACTCCACTGCAGAGTGAAAATCTCATTCTGGATACACTGATAAGCCAAAACATTATGACCACTGCCCAAAACGACGTTGGACACCGCCTGGTGGTGTTACCGTCACTTGACGTCAAAAGAAGTAAGTAACCGGAGCAGACATGTACGGGGGATCACCCAAGCGAAATACCATTAGTCGCTAAATGGTTGGACATCCACGACTCTTCACAGATCTTCGGTGTCGGAGGCTTGTCTACTCTGTAAAGTAGGACAGATGGTGATCTGTGGCATCTCTGCCGAAAGAGCACAACGCTGGTGCATGCAAAAGTCTTTCGGAGCACACCATTCATCGTACGTTGTTGAACATGGAGTTTCGCAGCAGACCACCCCTACATGATCACATGTTCACCCAACGATATCGTCAATTACGATTGGAGAGGGCACTGGACTATCGGGGTTCGACTGTCGATCAACAGAAACTTGTCGGCTCTTCTGGTGGCTCACATTTTTGCTCCGCTTGGTCGATGGTCATCTCCCCAACGGCGTCATCGTGGTGAACAGCGGCTGGAAACGTGCAGCGCTCCACGAATACAAGCTAGTATTATGCTGTAGGAGACATTTGTTGTGTTTGCATGTAACCTGTGGTAGTAATTGAAGACACGCTGACAGCTGCGAACCTCCTGCTTCCAGCAGTATAATTATCCGGAGCTCGGAGCGAGAACCGTACATCCCATCGAAGCCATCTGGGTCGCTGTCGGACGCCATCACCACGTACGCAAATCAGCGAATTCCATGACCTGTACATAGACATCTAATGCCACGTACCTCCACAAACGTACCAATAAACTGTCAG
Source organism: Schistocerca cancellata (assembly GCF_023864275.1). Lineage (NCBI taxonomy): Eukaryota > Metazoa > Arthropoda > Insecta > Orthoptera > Acrididae > Schistocerca > Schistocerca cancellata. Next base: position 135,585,230 of record NC_064629.1, on the reverse strand, counting down.
ATCCGTGAGACACAGAATCAGTAATGTATTTCGTTCCAAAGCCGGACAAACAAGCTATTAAGCAGGTAGTCATAATGGTTTGGCTCGTTAGTGTAAAGGCTTCTCTCAACCACTAAATTTTGGATTCAGTACACAATTATTGACACAATAAGCAGTCCCTTGTTAATTAGAACGAACAAATACCATCACTTTAATGCAATTTTGGTTCAAATGGCTCTGAGCACTATGCGACTCAACTTCTGAGGTCATCAGTCGCCTAGAACTTAGAACTAATTAAACCTAACTAACCTAAGGACATCACACACATCCATGCCCGAGGCAGGATTCGAACCTGCGACCGTAGCGGTGCAATTTTAATTAGATTGCCTTTTCAGGTCCATGAAACAGCTGTTACTTATTTTTCAGTATAATAGCTAAGATGTCACGAAGTAGACAGGAGTTGACTTGTGATCAATTTTGGATCTTTTCTCGTTCCTGACAAAGCGTTGAGCTGTTGTTTGTTGAATTACTGGAAGGATGGACGAACGATAAAGTTTAAAAGCCGACAACACCACCGCACCACAAAAACAAACTCAATAAGTGCATTACATTAAACCCTTCAGCTGCATAACTGGATAGCCTGTATCAACATAGTTAAAACCATATTTTATTGAGAGCAACACCATCTCTGTGTCAAGCCAAGAGATTTTCACGTCTCCTGTCAATCACAGTATGAAATGAAATTTATTTGTGTTTCAGATCACAGAGTTCTTCCTTCAAATGTATGACATGCTTTCTCAAAACAGATCCAGTCTCGTATCACTAATGAATAACAATCGTTTCCAAAGGCGTACCACAGACAGGCATCAGTAAAACAGAATGTTGGAGTTCAAATGCGTTCAGACTGTGTAAGTATCTGGAAGTCTAAATGCAGTAAGAAGAAATACAGCATGGATCGATGACGAGAGGAAGACTGTAGTTACGTTATTTAACAGTTTACTATTATAATTGCGAGAGAGCAGTCTGTCTGTTTATGGAAATTGTTGTGGCTCTTTCAGGATGTGCAATAGAGATCAAACAAGATGTTTCATGAGCCATAAGAATGCTAATTTTTCAGAGCATTATTTTCTCTTTATTACGTAGAGGTCTTTTACATCTACTTCCTGGTAATTACATTTCTATGTTTTGCAGCTGCACGTGCTTTCGTATTGAATTAATAGTTTGAAGTACTTGTTTCGAATTTTCATGCAAAACCGTAGTTCGTAGTTTCATGAACTGAGATTTTGGTGTCTCCTTTCCTACTTATTATAGACTATTCTACGATGAATGTTACATGCTGAAAATGGGCAAAGGTGGTGTGACGAATTCGTAGTGTTACATCCTTTTGCAATGACACAACTCTAGGCTTAACTTTTCCAATCGTTGGGAAGCATACCAACAAAGGCAACGTATTGTTTCACCAAATAAGACGTGTCATACAAGAGTCTAAAATTCAGTCAAGAGAAAGGGCACTCATTGAGGTGACCACGAAACTTAGCCCCACTCATCTACTCTCCTGCCAGGGCCCGTTCAATTACGGCCATGAATATTCATTCCACTATTGTGATTTTAACGGCCTGCCTTCGGAGCGGGTGCAACTGTTCAGCACGGATTCGCAACCATGGCATTGGAGGTGGACTTCAGATCTCTGACGAAACACTTTCTTGGAGCTTTAATTCAACAACGTTTTGCATCGCAGTAGGCTACTTCTTATACAGAAGGGATTGCAAACAGTTAAGAAAAAATTATGTTCTATCATTGCAGGATAAAAGAAGGCAATTACTGGTTTACGACTGAAAGCCGTAACCTAGACACCCTTATGGTCTCTTACACTATGTGGCAATTGTTGTACGTTGTCAACTTAGTTCATATATTCCTATAGGTCTTTTAATATAGAAAAATCACCGAATTTGAACAGGCAGTGTTAATCATGGACCTCATCGGTGACAGTTTCGACAAGTGAGTCTCCTCTGCGACTGTTTTATCCACTGAGGTGACAAAAGTCATGGTACAGCTGTATCCACATATTCAGAGGACGTTAGTATCGCCCACATAATGGGTAATGCATTGGCGGAGTTGTCATTCCTACTCAGGTGAGAAGGTTTCTGAAGTCCTTATGGCAGCACGACGGGATCTGACAGACGTTGAATGCTGAATGTTACTTGGAGCTAGAAGCATTAGACATTCCATTTCGGAAATCATTACGGAATTCAGTATTCTGCGACCCGCAATGTTACGAGTGTGCTGAGAATGCCAGACTTCACCACGGGGAATGCAATCCCCGACAGTCTTCACGTAACGACCGAAAACAGCGGCGTCTGCGTAATGTTGTCAGTGCTAACAGACAAGCAACACTGCGTGAAATAACCAGATAAATCAATGTGGGACGTACCACGAACCTATCATTTGGACAGTGCGGCGAAATTGGGAATTAATGGACTATGGTAGAAGGTGAGCCTCCTCCACTCGATTCCGAGGGAGGAAAGCGGGGTGATAGTGGGTGGAGCTCGAGGTCTTCGCAAAATAGCTGTCCAACGTGTTGGAGATAGCTACATTGCCCATAATGACATCATATGCTACAGTCAGGCCGGAAATCAGGGAATAAACCTTGGTCTCAGAGAGGCGACAGATGTTGCCCCACACGACAGAAGATGGAGTGAAATTGTTAAAAGAACTAGCAAAGGAATCCAGCCAGCTTTTTTGCTATTCCGAAGAATGCGACGACACTGCACACACAACTGTTTATAACAAGTAGAGTTCGACGTTGTAGGATGATGGTTAAAACGCGCAGGGAATGTCTCCGCGCTCGAGTCGCGTTGCGGCATACAGCAGTCCAACAGAGGATCGGGACACGGCAGTGTGAGGTATGGAAAATTCTGCGGCGGTAAGGGTACCGTTTGTATGATAGTCCACCTGGTCGTTAGAACTGGCAAAATGTGGTTCGTCGAAGGTCGGCAAGGAGGAGTAAAACCTCCACTCAGCCTTAGAAACATGACAATTTTATTTACACACAAGTGTGGCAAGAATCAGAAAACGGATAGCACTCGGAAAATGATCACTCGAGTATGTGTCTTAGAGAACGGAGCACTCGAGATGACAGGCAAGGTGGACAGTGCAGAACAAGAGGTTCAAATGGGAATAGGTGTGGGTGGAGTCTGAGAGGAAAGTGGGTGCTCCATATTAAGACAATTGACGTCGAGCTGATTGAGAAGGTCAGCCAAGAGGGAACCTCTCGGACTGGTTCTCGAGGAGCCCCAAAGGCGATGGTAGCGTTAAAGTCGACAAGCAGCAAAAAGGGGCGAGGAAGTTGACGAATAAGCTGACAGCTAATGACCAAGGGATGTGGATGTTACAAAGAGAAAAGGTCAAAAGGAGGAAGGAAAATGTGAACCGCAACACCTTGCAGCCGTGTGTTCGATGAAATAGTTTGGCTATGGACGTCATTCGGAATCAGCAACATGACTCCATTACTCCCCTATGAGATGGAATACCGTCCTCGCGGGGGGGATGGGGCCGGAAAGGTCGGGGAAGGGGGAGGGGGGAGAAGGTCAAAGTGGATTGGAAGGAAATGCGACAGGTGAGAGTGGTTGTGAGGACGCTATTTCGTTTCTTGTAGGCAGAAAACAACCACACCCTGCGAATCCTAGAGCAGCTGTATTTCCTCCTTGTTGCATTGGATAAGAGTCATTGCTGGGAATGGGGAGGAGGGAACAAATGCCGGGCAGACACCTCGGCGGCTGCCAAGTGCCAGCCTTCAAAAGACTCACAGCTACAGGGCGCAGAGACTGGAGGACTCTGTTCCCTAAAATCTAGAGGCATCAGCACTCTCACTCGGTCGGCCTGCGGACTTCAGGGCAGAAAAACGGTAGGCGGTGCGCACCGGCGAGGAGGTCGGCCGAGTAAGAGTAACTTCCAGCGACATCGTTCAAGAGGATCTCCGAACCGAGGAAGAAGACCGTTTACCTTTGTTCCATTTCTTAGACTCTTTCAAACGAAGACTCAGATGTTTATTGGCTGGAGGGACGTAAAACGTTTTCGCGAGAGAGTTCCTTTGGTCCTTTCTGCCCTGCCGGTTGTGTAGCAGGTGATTTCGCCGCCGGGGTCGAAGATTTGGTGCCTTGTTGCGCAGCTGTAGGAGAACGAGACGGGAGTGGTACCGTGATACTGGGCGATTTCACAACTGCAGTACTGATCTGCAGGTCGCAAGCCTGCGTGCCCATATCGTTCGTGGAGTGAGGTGTAGCAAGAAGTACGGGACAGTAAAATGCACGGCTTTCGACTAGTCAACAACTTGCGAGCGGTAGGATAGGGCACTTTTCCCTTCACTCGGATCTCCTGGACGTCCCGCTCCTTGAAATACACAAGACACTCACGGGATGAGGAGGCTTGGTCGTCATTACAATTGAGACAGCGGGGAGAAGGTGGCGGCGGCCAATCGCTCCCCATGAGCATCTCTAGCACAAGCAGCGCATTTGGCCGTGTTTTGGAGGGACACGCGGGTGTGGTTATAACGTTGACATTGGTAGCAACGCATCAGGTTTGGAATGTACGGTCGTAACATGATGACATCACAGCCTAACTTAATCTTCGATAGAAGCCTTAGTCGATCAAATGTGAGATAAATAGTGCGTCTGGGCACTAAGTTTGCATCAACCTTTCTCATTATACGACTGACCGCAGAGACGCCCAGATCAGCGAGGTAATGTTGGATTTCCCCCTCGGCCTGAACAGGACAGCTATGGAGGAGAGAAGCTGTAAGCAGTTGTTGGGCTTGAAAATCACTACTGGTCTCCAGAAGCAACGTCCCATTACGTAAGCGAGAGCAAGATTTCACTGGGCCTGCAGTTGCAGCAATATCTTTCTGAATAATAAACGGATTAGCTATAGCAAAAGACTGAGTTTTATTTCAAGCTACTGTATCCAGAATAACTTGCTTCTCTTCTTTGTGTGTACAATATTATTATCCCCATATACACATTATCCCAATTAGCCCAATTTAGACACTGATACTATATTGGTACTCTGTTGTATTACAATACACATTAGGCGCTTTCACCGCTAGATAACAAATCAGAACATTACATGAAAGAAAGAATACAGATCAAAGCCCTAACACATTTCTAGGTCGTGAAGCGAATTGAAGAGCTTTTGGTTACTGGTAACTCACCTAGCAATCACGGATATTGAAACCAGCCGTTTTACACTCGCATTTCACCGCATTAGGAGATTAAGACAAATAATATGCAGCGACAATTTAAATAAACAAACATTATGATTCACAATGCAAATAACATTGATGTAGAATGTTTATAGCTGAAATAGCTGTTCATGTAAATTCTACAAGTTTTACATTACTTGGTTAGTTACGAATGGTGTCTACACGTCTAATTGCAGTGACCCGTGAGTCGCAAAAGCAAAACCGGTGTTTTCTTTCTTTCTTTCTTTCTTTCTTTCTTTCTTTCTTTCTTGTTTTTTGAGGGGTCCTTGTCGGGTCGTTCAAGTACTATGGAAAGACTCCAGCGAGCTGGAGGAAATGACTGAAGCATATAGGAGATGCACAGTGAGGGCCTGGGCTTCGGGTTTGGAGCCTCTCACCGATGACAAGGCGCTCAAATTGACTGAAATAAGAACTGAACTCCGCGCAGACAAATTCCAACTTCTGTCACAGTTGCCAGTCACATCCTTCCACGTTTTATTAGAAAAACGATTAAAAATGCCATTGAGTTGCGAGTGCCGCTTCATTAAAGGGGTACGGTAAATTATAGACGGTGAGAATTTCCTGTTTCGTTAAGTCTGAAGCACTGCAGGTATCAAGCGGGATTAGAAACTGTGGTGTCACCGCCAGACACCACACTTGCTAGGTGGTAGCCTTTAAATCGGCCGCGGTCCGTTAGTATACGTCGGACCCGCGTGTCGCCACTATCAGTGATTGCAGACCGAGCGCCGCCACACTGCAGGTCTAGAGAGACTTCCTAGCACTCGCCCCAGTTGTACAACCGACTTTGCTAGCGATGGTTCACTGACAAAATACGCTCTCATTTGCCGAGACGATAGTTAGCATAGCCTTCAGCTACGTCATTTGCTACGACCTAGCAAGGCGCCATTACCAGTTACTATTGATGCTGTGAAACATGTACCGTCAAGAGCGATGTTCACCATTAATGGATTAAAGTTAAGTATTTCAGCAGCTACGTCCGTTTTTTCTAAAGTCTAATTTCCTTGTCCTGTTCCAGACCTCACGCCAGCCTGCGTGAGCTAAAACGCGTGTCTTTCGGCTTCCTCTAGTAACACGGTGTTGGCTCTCTTGCCAACCACAACAGAAACACTATACAGAACATGGGAAATATGCATGGTGGAGACAGTACACAGGTAAGACAAAGACTTCAGAGGCAGTAACTGTTACTGGTGTTGATATAAACCGTGAGAGTTAAATGAAGCTGTTTATCTCAAAACCAATGTTTCTTAGACAAAGGTGAACTTAACGATAAACTTCTATTTGTTCTAATTACATGCTTTTCATCTTCATGTATGGTTACAGAGGATTCATTCAGGTAACGTTTTACTAATGATCTGCTGTGTATGGTCCTATTCGGTTTTATAACGCCGCGCGGGGCAGCCGCGCGGTCTAAGGCGTCTTGCCACTGTTCACGCGGCTCCCCCCGTCGGAGGTTCGAGCCTTCCCTCGAGCATGTGTGTGTGTGTGTGTGTGTGTGTGTGTGTGTGTGTGTGTGTGTATGTGTGTATGTGTGTGTGTGTGTTGTCCATAGCGTAAGTTAATTTAAGTAGATTAAGTAGTGTGTAAGCCTAGCGACCGATGACCTCAACAGTTTGGTCCCTTATCACCTACCACTTTCGTTGTAAAGGTGTCATGTGACGACTAACTGTCGTTATGCAAATCAAATGTGGGCCAAAACTATAGAGTGAGGATGGTTATAGTGCTATGCATTACGATCGTGTGGCTCTCGTCCTTTTAGAGCAAATTAGTGTGGTATTTCTTTCTGTCGTTAATGCGCTGGACTCATATATTCGAGGACTAGCTTTCCCGGTCCCGTTCATTACTCTTAACAACGTATGTTCATACACGGCATCATACAGGAACAACTGAATTGTGGCTTAGTAAATATTTTTTACCATCGTTAATGATAGGATAATATTGATTTACATATTCGTGGAACTCCCTAACCCTCGACACTGTTCACTTAATTAGAATGCAGTTCCGAGAATCTGGCGTAAATGTCACAAACATAAATACCCATTAAACATTTACACCGTTTAAAATGGACTCCAAAGCGCTGCATTTTCGTTCCAAGAGAAGAATGTTTCAATTTATCTCCGTATACAGACGAAAACGCAGTAGAGGGCTGCAAACGTATTTTTTGTGTGAAACACAACCTTGCTCCCTTATCAGATTCCGATTGCCCATCTACGTTGAGTGAGATTTGTAACTGCAGGCAGCCCGGAACGTGGGAGCTGTTAGGGGCCATTGGGGAGGGGAGAGTAATAGCAGAGATGCAGCCGACTCTTCCCAGAGGAGAAAAATGGAGAGCCAGAGGAAGCAAGTTCGGAACTTCAGCTGCTTCGAGCTTCTACCTCACAGGTGCCGCCCTAGCTGCAAAAATGTCTGGGTGTCCAATACTTCAACATGCTAAACACATTGTGACTGAAACTAGATATACTTAACGCCATCAATATCATTTATTATATGCACGACGCATATTAATGATTTTAATCGTTCTTATTGAAACAGACCATCGTATTTGAATAACAGAGGTTAATATGGTACTGATCCGACGGCTTTTTTGCTGATTGTTGTACGAGGGCTGTCCAGGAAGTAAGTTACGATCGATCGCGAAATGGAAACCACAGTGAAAATCAGAAATGTTTTATTTGTAACAGTTAGCTACACCTTCCAGCTACTTGTCTACTTAGTCGCCGTTCTGACTTAGACATCTGTCGTAGCGTTGTACCAACTTTCCATTACCCTAGTTTTAGAAGGCAGCCGCCAGTGCTTTCCGCCAATTCTCTACGCTGGCCTACAGCTCGTTGTCTGTGCCAAAATGTTGTCTTCATAGCCAGCGATACATGTGAGCAGAGATGAAACTCAGAGGGAGACAATTACGCGTTGTATTGTGGATAATCAAACATTTCCAATTGAAAGCTATGTGGGAGAGTCTTCACTGCCCCTGCAGAATGCGGCTGAGAATTGTCTTGAAGACGAAACCGCACGACAGTTATGTAATGTTGGCTGCATACTTCAGGCGAAATTTCTCCCCAGGCCCTCGTACTTGGCGGTAGACACTGTTTTCTAGACATATTTACGCGCTCACTGTGAGCTCAGAAATAAGAAGAGCAACGTGATGCTATCTAGGGTCATACTAGAGACACTGGCCAACACATCTGTGCAAAGTTTTATCGGATTTTCATAGTCGTTTCCATTTCACGACCGATTGTAACTTACTTTCTGGACAGCCCTCGTATATGTGTTTATCACAACAAAATTAAAATCAATTACACTTCTCAAATTTTTGTCTTACATACTGATTACAGCTAAAATTTTCTTGATATTCACATGCAAGACGTAACCAGCAACATATTTACAATGCAGGAGACGCATTTATATATTTTACAGACGTTAACACTGTCGAAGATAATCTATGTTGAAAAGCAGTTAAGGTGTCAAACAGTTTGTGGTAAGGCGGGGATGGAAAAGTGGTTCCGAGGTGGTAGCTAGTGGCGGGCAGAATGGGCTGGTGATAGCCTTTCGGGAAGATGTTGACTGGCATGTGAAAGCAAGGACGGTAACTATGGGAATTCCACTATCAAATGCAAAGGAGAGACAGAGATGATAGGTGGAAAGAGTATAACGAAGGCGTGTATGAGGGGAGGAATTGTCTGATGATGTGATGGAAGAAGAAACAGAAGTCGACAGAGAAGAAATAGAAGATCCAGTCATAATTTAAAACACGCCTTAAAATCAAATAAGGTAGAAGGAATAGATAACATTCCATCGTAATTTCTAAAATCGTTGGGAAAAGTGGCATCAAAACGCGTGTTGACGTTTGTGTGTAGAATGTATGAGAATGGCGACAGACCATCAGACTTTCGGAAAACATCATATGCACAACTCCGAAGATGGCAAGAGCCGACAAGTGGGGTAATTATCGCACGATCAGCTTAACAGTTCATTCATAAAAGTGGAGACAAGAATTATATACAGACGAATGGAAAAGAAAATTGAGGATTTGTTACCACGCGGGGTAGCCGCGGAGGTTCGAGTCCTCCCTCGGGCATGGGTGTGTGTGTTGTCCTTAGCGTAAGTTAGTTTAAGTTAGGTTAAGTAGTGTGTAGGCTTACGGACCGATGACCTCAGCAGCTTGGTCCCTTAAGAATTCACACACACACACATTTCTGAGGATCTGTTAGATGACGATCAGTTTGGTTTAAAGTCAAAACACCAGACTGACAGTTATGACATTGTGGTTGATAATGGATATAAGACTGAAGAAAAATTGACATACGTTCATATAATTTGTCGACCTGCAAAAAGCGTTCGACAATGTAAAATGGTGCAAGATATTCGAAACTCTGAGAAAAATAGGAATAAGTATAGGGAAGAACGGGTAATACGCAAGATGTACAAGACTCAAGAAATAACAATAAGATTGGAAGACAAAAAAGAAGTGCTCCGAGTAAAAAGTGTAAGACAGGGACGTAGCCTTTCGCCCCTACTGTTCATGCTGTACATCGAAAGATTAATGACAGAAATAAAAGAAAGTTTCAAGTGTGGGATTAAAATTCAGTTCGACAAGATATCAGTGTAAGATTCGCTGATGACATTGCTCTCCTCAGTGAAACTGAAGAAGAAATACAGGATCTGTTGAATGGACTGAACAGTCTAAAAAGTTCATAATATGGATTTCGAGCAAGCTGAAGAAAGACGGAAGAACTGAGAAGTAGCAGAAATGAGAACAGTGAGAAGGAATGTATGGAAAACACTGACAACAAGAAGGAACTAGACGATAGGACGTATGTTAGGATATCAGGGAGTACCTTCTATGGTACTAAGGGAAGCTGTAGAGGCCAAACACAATAGAGAAATAAAGTAATTGGAATACATCCCGCAAATAATTGAGGTCGCAGGTTGCAATTGCCAGTTTAAGACGAAAACGTTGGCACAGATAGAAGACTGACGGAAAACAACATTCGAAGCAGCTTTCCTGTCCTTATTTGCAATATTAACGTTAATGTAAACAAACGGGCCATGAATGTCGCACTTAATGGGTCGAAAGTCGAAGTGGGGGACATTTTAGTGAACTGAATGGCTTCTTCTTCTTTTTATCCTAACCTTATAGCGTGTCTTCAAGAGACCGGCAATTTATGATACATTTTGCGTGCAGTTCCGTTAGCGTTTTGTGGAGGCACAGCTGTGTTACTCCTGGCGTCGTGCTGTGGGGAGTCATCTGTTATGACTTCAAGTAACTCCTGGTAGTGACTGAGGGGACTCCGGTGACACAACGGTGTCACGAACATTCTGCATCGTATGTTTACTCTCAATAGACAGTACCTTTGTGCCATTTTCCAACAGGACAAGGCTCGTCCACGCATAGCACGTGTCTCTATGAACTGTTTGCGTATTGCTGATGCACTCTCGCTGTTAGCAAGATTCCCAGATGTGTCCCCAATATGACATGTGTGGGACCAGTCTGGCACTGGGACGGATCTGACTGCCAATGTCCAAACATCAACGACCAGTTGTAACAGTTGTGGTTCAGCTTGCCTCAAGAAAAGATACAATGGATCAACGGATTTATGATAGCCTTGCCAACTGAATCATTGCTTGCATGCACTCCATGAGGGGGGGAGGGGGTTGGGGGGGGGGGGGGGGCACCACGTCATATGTGGACTCATACTGCCAAGTTATTTGCACTTGGCCTTAAAGTTTTAACTAATACATAGACCAGCCGTGAAAGCCTGAATTGCATGTATCATTAATAGCCGTAACTTTCTTATTTACAAAGACATTGAAGAAACTTTTTATAGATGAAACGAGAAGTCCCGGAATAAACGGCTTTTTATAGGCTGAAACGAGCAGAAAAGAGAGAAGATAATATGTTAATGTTGATAGTGATATCCTTCGAAATACAAGCCAAAGAACGTGCTAAACGTGAGGTCGACGTCTGCTAGCACGTTGTAGTCCTGTTAAACCATGCTTAAAAAGACGAGTAGCTGAAACTTTTACGTGCCACTACGTCTAACATGAAGTGTAATTTTTGTTAATATTTCACGCTGCTGTTATACAGTTATGACAGCGAACATCCTTTTATCGGACTAGTAAATGTCATCCCATCTATAAAATAAAGTTGTCTAAGTACCTTTGAAAATAAAACAAGTTTTTAGTATGAACGATCGTACCTTCACTCATTGCTACAGAAGCGTACGCTGTAGAGCAAAATGTTTGTCCCGTAGCTCACTATTATTTGACAGGCACCTTAAGTCCATTAGGAACTAATGATGATAACATGACGTACATGATTCGCGTAGAAGTTATTTTTTCAACTTGAACTCACGGCAAAAGCTTGTGTGAGCTAACAAAAGGACAAATTCCTCTCGCTTCCGGTGAACAAATAGAAATGGAAACAGCAACAGAAGGGGGGAAACTAGTCTTTGGGTGTATATTCTACGTGCTATCATGCTCAAAAGTATCCGAACGATCTGCACTGCAGTTCTCCTAATCAGTAACCCCTAAAGGTAACTGTCTTGCAGGTCCTCTAGTCTCTTTTCAGCACAGTCGTTTGACTATACAACATGGTTACTGCAGCAGACAACTAGAGAAAACGCTTCAGACTAGCTGTTTTGCCAGATAATTTTGGAAAGAAACAATGAATTAAATTGGTATTATGAGGACAACAGACAAGTATTCTATACTAATAACAAAACAATCGCCTTACACTATTTGATTTTTGGTTGTTTTTGTTGCCAATAGAGAACTGGAAAGCGTTTTCTCACTGAACTTGTTCGTTGGTGAGACAGCAAAACTACCAAATGAATTATTTGAAGAATTGGTCCAATATTTTCAAGATACCCGCTTTTTTTAGGAATATTTTTGTGAAGAGTATAACAGAAAACTAAAAATGAACTCATGTGTTCAGAAACCCTTTGTACCGAATTTGCAGAAGCCATAAAGTGTCTCAAACGAAAGTTATGATTCCTTTTTAGAAATTACTTCAAATTCAAGCACGGTACCATTGTTCAAACCAATGTCACTTGATTTTTGGGGCATGGTTCGTGTTGAACATCCACAACTTGCCATATGGGCTCTGACTGTTCTCCTCCCGTTCCCAATACCGAGCGAGGTGGCGCAGTGTTCAGCACACTGGACTTGCATTCGGGTGGACATCAGCTCAAACCCGCTTCCGGCCATTCAGATATTAGTTTTCCGTGATTTCCCTAAACCGCTTCAGGCAAATGCCGGGATGCTTCCTTTGAAAGGGCACAGCCGATTTCCTTCTCCGTCCTTCCCTAATTCGAGCTTGTGCTCCGTTTCTAATGACCTCTTTGTCGACGGAGCATTAAACACCATTATCCACCTCGTCCTCGTCCTCCTCCCATCCCCCCTCCCCCGTTTCCAACAATATACTTATGGGGAACGGGATCCCCAGCATTAGCAGCTTTTTTTTTTCTTTCTACTGACTGGTTTGATGCGGCCCGCCACGAATTCCTTTCCTCTGCTAACCTCTTCATCTCAGAGCAGCACTTGCAACCTACGTCCTCAATTATTTGCTTCACGTATTCCAATCTCTGTCTTCCTCTACAGGTTTTGCCCTCTACAGCTCCCTCTAGCACCATGGAAGTCATTCCCTCATGTCTTAGCAGATGTCCTATCATCCTGTCCCTTCTCCTTATCAGTGTTTTCCACATATTCCTTTCCTCTCCGATTCTGCGTAGAACCTCCTCATTCCTTACCTTATCAGTCCACCTAATTTTCAACATTCGTCTATAGCACCACATTAGCAGCTACGAAGATAAAATACCGCAGTAGACAGGATACTGAACTCAACGTGCGTCTTCAACTCTCTTGTATCAAATCTGACATTAAACAGTTGGTCAAAAGCAAAAAACAACTTGATACCGCCCACTAAATAGCAATAATTTCAAAGATTTGCTTACTTTAAGGCTCCGTAAAATACTTAGTATTTCAAAAGGGTTCCGCCGCAATGAAGTTTGAGAAACCCTCTACTAGACAAATCCTTAAGTTATTCTAATTATGGGGATTGCTCATGCTGTAACATTTACATAATAACTTTCACCTTCGAAAATTTTTTTTGCACACAATTATATTTTTATTTCAAAGACGGAAAAGAAGAGACTCATTCTTCAGTTTTTCCCGGCGTATTTGTTGGTCGAACAGTCCACGGGTGTGCTGTCGGTTCATAGCGATCAACAGGCGCCGTTGGACAGTATGAACCGGCAGTCCAACCGTGTTTTGTTAGGACAAGAAAAGAGTCGCTTTGTTTCAGGTGAGATTTTACAGACGAATGATGAAAATTAGGTCTCTGATAAGATAAGAAACGAGGAGGCTGGCAGCAGAATCAACGCCGAAAGGAATACGTGTAAAATATTAATTAATGCAGAGAGACAGAATATGTGTTAGGCATGAGGAGAAAACACATGGTTCTAGAGAGAGCCTTAGAGGGCAAAAGTTGTAGTGGAAGACAGATATTGGAACACATGTATAATGTAACTGAAAATGTCTAGCTGCCTCGAGAGAATTATGTACTCGTATATGCTGTTTTGGTCGTAAGTCCGTAGGTTCATTTGATGCAGGTGTGTACGCTAATCCAACAAAGCATTCTCTTGATCTCTACGTAGCTACTGCAACTGGCATCCAATTGGACCTGCTTACTGTATTCAAGCCTTGATCTTCCTCAGGTGTTCTTATCCATCCCCCCCTCCTAACCACATTCACACATCTCCCTCTGTTACCAAATCGACTATCCTTGATGCCTCAACACGAGTACTAGTCAAGTTGTAATATACTTCTTTTCTTCCCAAATCGAGTCAGTACCTCCTCATTATCCGATTCACCCCTCTAATCATCAGAATTCTTCTGAAGCACTTCATCTCAAAAGCTTATGTTTTATTCTTGTCTGAACCGTTCATAGTTCACTTTTCAATTACGTTCAAGATTACTATCCCGACAAAAATCTTCCAAGATAACGAATTTTTATTTTTATTATTTATATTTAATGTAAAATAGTGTCTCTTTTTAAAAATTGCTTTCCTTGTTATTGTAGACAACTTTCTCTATCCCCTCTGCTTAGACAATCTTCACTTACTTTCCTGTCCTAAATTAAAAAAATGATCTATCTGTAGTGACACATTTTCTACTCTAATTCCCTCAACATCGCCTAATCTAATTCGATTACATTTCATTACATTTCTCTGGTTTATTTATCTTATAACCTCTTTTCATGACACTATCCATTCTATTCAGCTGCACTTCCAAGTCTTTTGCTTTACCGCCAGAATTAAAATGACATCGTCAAACCTCAAAGCTTTATTTCTTTTTTTCTGAACTTCAAATTTCTTTTAGAATTTCTCCTTGATATCCTTTATTGGTTCCTCAATACACAGACTGAACAAAATCGGGAATAGACCGCAACACTCTCTCTCACTCATTTTTCCAAATGGTATCCTTTAGATCTTTCGACGTTTTTATATAAGTTATTAATAAACTTTCGCTCCCTGTATTTTATCAAAAAAATGGCTCTGAGCACTATGCGACTTAACGTCTGAGGTCATCAGTCGCCTAGAACTTAGAACTAATTAAACCTAACTAACCTAAGGACATCACACACATCCATGCCCGAGGCAGGATTCGAACCTGCGACCGTAGCGGTCACGCGGTTCCAGACTGAAGCGCCTTTAACCGCACGACCACACCGGCCGGCGTATTTTATCATTTAAGTGTGTCTTCCAGTCAACATTGTCAAATGTCATCTCAAAACTGGCAAATGCTAGAAACGTAAGTTTGTCATTCTTCAACCAATTTTCTTCAATTCATATCTTCAGCTTATTTTCCCCTTCCATTGTCATTACTGCCAGGGCTCTCCGGCTTTTGTAAGGGAAAATATGCGGCAGATATGAACTTATGTTTGTGTTGGGCAGGGCACATAACTTGGATAGTTTGTGCAGCAATATTGATCATTATGTGATGGTGTAATGGCTAGCATTTATACTTATTTTAAGCAAGAAGACCTGGGTTCGAGTCCCGGCCGCAGTTGACATTTTAAATCATTTCTTTTGCTTCGATCATTATCATAGGTAACGAAGGTACTTACATGTCTCAGGGAAACATTTAATTATAAGATCTGTAAGATCACCTGTGGTAGAAGACTTTCCCAATACGTCCAACGCTTGGGTGCTATACCAATGCCGGAGAGCCCGGAAAGTAGTGACAATGTAAGGGAAAATAAACTGAAGATATGAATTTGCTTCTATTCGTTCTAGTTTTCCCATTTTTTTGTCAATAATTTGTGTCGGTAAGTTGCAGACCTGTTCTATTAAACCATATTTCATTAATGCTCACATCTGTCAGCTACTGTCACATTTGGAATTGGAAATATTACGTTCTTCTTGAGATGCGAAAGTGTTTCACCTATATAATGTATTTTTCAAGCAAGATGGAACAGTACTGTAATGTTATGAATTTATTTGTAAAAGTATAGACAGTGGAAATTAAAATGTCTTGTGGTGCTTCTCCTGCTCGAAGTCCTACCCCCCCCCCCCCCGCACCCTTAATGCATGTCCTGTCATCCTGTTTCGTCTTCTTGTTAATGTTTTCCTTAAGTAGAGGTGTGGACTTGATGAGGGCGAGTTGTTCCCTGATGGAGGCGGCGAGTTGGTACAGAAGGTATCAGCAGCCAGTAGTACCAGTTTATTGACTTGTAAATCGGATAGGTGGAGATACAGTGTCCGCAGAAGGAGGGCGGCAGCGGAGGTCTGCGATCCAGACCAGGACGGCCGGCGAAGAGGCGCCGGTGTCAGCGGTTTCCTCACTACACCACGGTGACGACCATGGTTGTTGTTGTTGTTGTGGTCTTCAGTCCTGAGACTGGTTTGATGCAGCTCTCCATGCTACTCTATCCTGTGCAAGCTTCTTCATCTCCCAGTACCTACTGCAGCCTACATCCTTCAGAATCTGCTTGGTGTATTCATCTCTTGGTCTCCCTCTACGATTTTTACCCTCCACCCTGCTCTCCAGTACTAAATTGGTGATTCCTTGATGCCTCAGAACATGTCCTACCATCCGATCCCTTCTTCTGGTCAAGTTGTGCCACAAACTCCTCTTCTCCCCAATTCTATTCAATACCTCCTCATTAGTTATGTGATCTACCCACCTAATCTTCAGCATTCTTATGTAGCACCACATTTCGAAAGCTTCTATTCTCTTGTCTTCTAAACTATTTATCGTCCGTGTTTCACTTCCATACATGGCTACACTCCATACAAATACTTTCAGAAACGACTTCCTGACACATAAATCAATACTCGATGTTAACAAATTTCTCTTCTTCAGAAACACTCTCCTTGCCATTGCCAGTCTACATTTTATATCCTCCCTACTTCAACCATCATCAGTTATTTTGCTCCCCAAATAGCAAAACTCCTTTACTACATTAAGTGCTTCGTTTCTTAATCTAATTCCCTCAGCATCACCCGACTTAATTCGACTACATTCCTTTATCCTCGTTTTGCTTTTGTTCATGTTCATCTTATATCCTCCTTTCAAGACACTATCCATTCCGTTCAACTGCTCTTCCAAGTCCTTTGCTGTCTTTGACAGAATTACAATGTCATCGGCAAACCTCAAAGTTTTTATTTCTTCTCCATGGATTTTAATACCTACTCCGAACTTTTCTTTTGTTTCCTTTACTGCTTGCTCAACATACAGATTGAATAGCATCGGGGAGAGGCTACAACCCTGTCTCACTCCCTTCCCAACCACTGCTTCTCATTCATGTCCCTCGACTCTTATAACTGCCATCTGGTTTCTGTACAAATTGTAAATAGCCTTTCGCTCCCTGTATTTTACCCCTGCCACCTTCAGAATTTGAAAGAGTATGTGGTGTCCCAGTGTCGGACCCGGACCAGTGACTCGGAGCGGCGACAGACACTGACGGCCCCGTGGCGGGAGCTGAGAGGGCGTTATCTCGACCCAGGCCCACCCGGGCTGCAATTTGACTCCAGGATCTAACGAGATGACGGACGCACGTTGGCGGGAACCAACACACAGCGGACGCCTCTTCGTAGCGAAATGCCAAGCCTAGCCGGACGGACAGCTTTTATACACTGCGGAGCTTGTCTTGCAGCGGTTAGGGTCCCATACGTGGCCCTCCAAACACCACCGAAATGTCTCGAAACACTGGTTATCCCTCCGGCCGCTGGTATGGCGTCAGTCTTGAGTTCTTGGCTGTCGACAAACGTTGGGATTTCGGCTCGGGGTAGTGTCCACACCACTATACTTGCATTTCTCTCTTCGCCAATTCTGTGAAGCACCACCGATTTATCATCCTATTAGTCCACTTAATTTTCATCATCTTTCTATAGCACCAAATCTTAAACGCTTCGATTCTCTTGTCTTCTTGTTCTTCTCTTCTTGTTTTTCAGAATCCGTAATTCGCTACCATACAAAGCTGTAATCCCAACATTCATTCTCTGTAATTTTTTCCTCAAATCAAAGCCAATCTTTAACACTAGTGGACCTTTGTTGGCCAGGAATGCTCTCTTTGCCTGTGCTAGCCTTCTTCTTATCACCTCTTAGCTTCGTCTGTCACTTTTATTTTCTTATTCTTCCTCACTTTCATTAAGGATAGTAATGTAATCAGCGAATTTTATCGATATCCTTTCACCCTGAGTTTTTAATTCCACTTCTGTACCTTTCCCAAATTCTGATTCGTGAAACACACATTCAACAGTTAGGGTGAAAGGCTTCAAAGCTGCTATTTACCATTTGTGGTTTGAACACTTCATTCTTGGCGCTTCGTTCCTATTTCCGCACTTGGTTCTTGTACTCATTCTATTTTACCCGTCTTTCCCAACTGCACACAACATTGTCCTGAGAGTAGTGAACACACTGCGAAATCATACATCGTCAAACGCTATTTCTAGTTTGAAAAATCCTACGAACAGGTCTATAATATTCTTAAATCTTGCAGTGAATACCGAGCACAATGTCCTAACTGCCTCTCTGGAGCCTTTACCCTTCCTACATCCAATCTGATCGTCATCTAAGAGATTTTCAATTTTCTCGGAACAGGGTAGAGGTTATACTCAACAGCCGTACCAAAATAATAATTGGTTTCTTCTACCGGCCCCCGACTCAGATGATATAATAGCAACAGTTCAAAGAAAACTTGAATCCCATAACAAATAAGTACCCCACTCATACATCTATAATTGGTGGAGACTTCAATCTACCCTCGGTTTGTTGGCGAAAATACATGTTCAAAGCCGGTGGTAGACAGAAAACATCTTCCAAAATCGTACTAAATGCTTTCTCTGAGAATTACTTTGAACAATTAGTTCATGAACCCTCACGAATTGTAAATGGTTGCGAAAATACACTATACCTCTTAGCCACAAATAATCCTGATATAATAGAGAGCATGATGACGGATTCAGGGATTAGTGAACACAAGGTCAATGTAGCGAGGCTCAAAACCACAACCACTAAAAATAAAGGTAAAATATATCAATTTAAAACAGCATATAAAAATTCGCTTGATGCCTTCCTAAGAGAGTGTCCCCATTCCTTCGAAGCTAATTATGTAAGTGTAGACCAGATATGGCTCCAATTCAAAGATACATTATCGACAGCAATAGATAGATTCATACCGCATAAGTTAATAAGAGATGAGACTGATCCACCATGGTACACAAAACACGACAGAACACTGTTGCAGAAGCAACGGAGAAAGCATGCCAGATTCAGAAGAACACAAAATCCCCAAGACTGGCTAAGTTTCATGGAAGATCGAAATTTAATGCGGACATCAATGCGAGATGCTTTTAATAGTTTCCATAATGAAACATTGTCTCAAAATATGGTAGAAACCCCAAAGAGATTCTGGTTGTATGTAAAATACACCAGTGGCAAAAAAACAGTCAATACCGTCACTGCACGATAGCGATGGAAATGTTTCCGATGAAGGTGCCACAAAAGCGGAGTTACTAAATTCAGTTTTCCGTAATTCCTTCACGGAAGAAGACGAAGTAAATGTTCCAGAATTCGAAACCAGAACAGCTGTTAGCATGAGTCACATAAATGTAGATATCTTAGGTGGTGCGAAACAACTCAAATCACGGGAAAGGCAAGTCTTCCGGTCCAGAATGTATACCAATCAGGTTCCTTTGAGAGTATGCAGACACAATAGCGCCTTTCTTAGCAATCATACACAACCACTCACTTGACGAAAGGTCACACCAATATTCAAGAAAGGAAACAGAAGTAACCAATTGAATTACAGACCCATATCACTGACCTCAGTTTGCAGTAGGATTTTGGATCATGTACTATACTCGAACATTATGAATCTCCTTGAAGAAAATGGCTTATTGATACATAACCAACACGGATTCAGAAAATATCGTTCTTGTGCAACACAGCTAGCTCTTTGTTCCCATGAAGTAATGAGTGCTGTCGACAAGGGATCTCATATCAATTCCATATTCCTAGATTTCCAGAAGGCTTTTGATACCGTTCCTCACAAGCGACTGTTAACCAAATTGTGTGCATATGGAGTGTTGTCTCAGTTGTGTGACTGGACTCGTGATTTCCTCTCAGAGAGGTCACAGTTCGTAGTGATGGACGGTAAATCATCAAGTAGAACAGAAGTGATATCTGGCATTCCACAAGGTAGTGTCATAGGCCCTCTGCTGTTCCTGATTTACATAAATGATCTAGGTGATAATCTGAGCAGCCCCCTTAGATTTTTTGCAGATGACGCTGTAAATTACCATCTAGTAAAATCATCAGACGATCAATTCCAATTACAAAATGATCGAGAGAGAATGTCTGTATGGTGTAAAAAGTGGCACTTGCCACTAAACATAGAAAAGTGCGACGTCGTCCACCTGGGAGCTAAAAGAACTCCGATAAATTTATGGTATACGATCACACAAATCTAAAGGCTGTCAATTCGACTAAATACCTAGGAATTAAAATTACGAGTAACTTAAATTGGAAAGACCGCATAAATAATCTTGTGGGGAAGGCGAAACAAAGACTGCGCTTTGTTGGCAGAACACTTAGAAGATGCAACAAACCCACTAAAGAGACACCCTACATTACACTTGTCCGTCCTCTGCTGGAATATTGCTGCGCGGTATGGGATCCTTTCCAGGTAGGATTGACGAAGGATATCGAAAAAGTGCAAAGAAGGGCAGCTCGTTTCGTGTTATCGCGCAATAAGTGTGAGAGTGTCACTGATAAGAAACGCGAGTTGGGGTCGCAGTCGTTGAAACAAAGGCGGTTTTCTTTGTGGTGAGATCTATTTGCGAAATTTCAATCACCAACTTTCTCTTCTGAATGTGGAAATATTTTGTTGAGACTCACTTACGAAGAGAGAAATGTTCATCATAATAAAATAAGAGAAATCAGAACTCGAACGGAAAGATTTAGGTGTTCCTTTTTCCCAAGTGCCATTCGAGAGTGGAATGGTAGAGAAGTAGTATGGAAATGGTTTGATGAACCCTCTGCCAGGTACTTAAGTGTGAATTGCAGAGTAACCAAGTAGATGTAGATGTAGGTGCGTCAATCTTCTAGCGTCTGTCAGGTCAGAGTTCCTAGCATTTCCGTAACGCTCTCCCTCGAGTCAAACTTGTGACCACTCTTGCTGCCCTTTGCTTACGTTCAGTATCCCCTGTTAGGCCTCTACTTTATGGATCCCATACTCTTAAGCAATAGCACGTGATGGATCGCACTTATTTGTAGCCAACGCCCGCTGTAGGCTTAACTGCATTTTCTCCGCGTCCTACCAGTGAATAAATGACTGTCACTTGCTTGCTAAGCTTTTGAAAATTTGCGTTTGTATTAACAACTAGGTCCATTGTTCGCAAGAGTGACGGGTGGGAAAAGATTCCTGATAAGAAGTTGAGTTACCTTGTGACTGGTCAGTTTTAGCTCGGTGTACGCAAGCGGAGCGCTCGACTCGGCGAGCAGTTTGTTGGTATCTGTTGACGCTCCACTTGAGAAAATAGCATCAAAGCCTTTGCATGTAGCCGTGTTCTGCGAGGGGTAATTAATTATAACAGCAGCTACAGGGAAGTAAATGGATGTGCTGCGTAAGTTCAGCGGTACGTGAAGCGTTGTGGCCCTATGGAGTGTGATAGCTAACAGCCACGACGCTTGTCATATCAGCTACACGAACTTACTCCTGCTGACTTAGATGACAAGTAGACGGTGTGCGTCTGGTCACAGAATGTCGAAATGTCAAGCAAATGAAGCCGACACGACTCCAGTTAGAATTCATAACTACCCAAAAGAAGTATGGGATCAATCAAAATATTCTCAAACTTGATTACTGTGTTACGCTCGTTTATGCACTTTAATCAGTCAAGTTCCAACGACTATTGTCGCATCCACGCTTCTTCTTTACAGCACCGAATGTTGCGTTAACGCCCGCATCTCGTGGTCGTGCGGTAGCGTTCTCGCTTCCCACGCTCGGGTTCCCGGGTTCGATTCCCGGCGGGGTCAGGGATTTTCTCTGCCTCGTGGTGGCTGGGTGTTGTGTGCTGTCCTTAGGTTAGTTAGGTTTAAGTAGTTCTAAGTTCTAGGGGACTTATGACCACAGCAGTTGAGTCCCATAGTGCTCAGAACCATTTGAACCATTTTTTTTTTGTTGCGTTAACGGAATCGTTTATTAGTCTACAGTCAACAACTGTGCTCCCTGCGCACAATCAATTAGTTGTTAACTCACTATGGTCAGGGCTTTCAGGAGAATCTGCTGTTACTACACTCAGGCTCATAAAGTAAGGACAGTTGCAGAATGTGGTGCCACACAACGTGGCACTACGCAAAACTGGCGCTAATAGAACAGGCACGTAGGGAAGACACACGGCACACATTTGAAAGTCCATAGTATTTGGGATAAGTTGAGAAAACCGTCCCGAAACACAATTACTACAAAACGCCACTGTTTCCTGCGTATGTACCCAGACATCAATATGGAATATGATCACCATGCACACGTACACAGGCCGTACAACGGTTGGCATACTCTGGATCAGGTGGTCGAGCAGCTGCTGGGGTATAGCCTCCCAGTCTTGCACCAGTGCCTGTCGGAGCTCCTGAAGTGTCGTAGGGGTTGAAGACGTGCAGCGATACGTCAACCGAGAGCATCCCAGACGTGCTCAACTGGGTTTAGGTCTGAAGAATGTGCAGACCACTCCATTCGCCTGATATCTTCTGTTTCAAGGTACTCCTCCACGATGGCAGCTCGGTGGGGCCGTGCGTTATCATCCATCAGGAGGAAGGTGGGACTCACTGCACCCCCGAAAAGGCGGACATACTGGTGTAAAATGACATCCCGATACATCTGACCTGTTTCAGTTCCTCTGTCAAAGACATGCAGGGGCGTACGTGCACCAATCATAATCCCACCTCACACCATCAATCCAAAACCTTCATACAGGTCCCTTTCAAGGACATTAAGGGGTTGGTATCTGGTTCCCGGTTCACGACAGATGAAAACCCAGTGAGAATCACTGTTCCGACTATACCTGGACTCGTCTGTGAACATAACCTGGGACCACTGGTCCAATGACCATGTACTGTGATCTTGACACCAGGCTTTACGAGCTCTCCCGTGACCAGGGGTTACTGGAATGCCCCTTGCTTGTCTCCGGGTGAATAAACCATGTATGTTCAGTCGTCTGTAGATTGTGTGTCTGGAGATAACTGTTCCAGTGGCTGCAGTAAGGTCCCAAGCAAGGCTATCTGCAGTACTCCATGGCCGTCTGCGGGCACTGACGGTGAGATATCGGTCTTCTTGTGGTGCTGTACACTGTGGACGTCCCGTACTGTGGCGCCTGGACACGTTCCTGTCTGATGGAAACGTTGCCACAATCCTGCGATCACACTTTGTGGCACACGGAGGGCCTTTGCTACGACCTGCTGTGTTTGACCAACCACCAGTCGCCCTAGTATTCTACCCGTCATAACGTCATCATCAATATGTGTTCTTTGAGCCATTTTCAAAGCACAGTCAACAATAGCACGTCTGATAACGTCTGTACACTTACTCTATGCACCATACTATGACATGCACCAACACACCTCTGCGTATGTGGACTGTTGCCAGCGCCACCGTGTGACGACAGCAGGTCAAATGCACCGCATGGTCACACTCCCAGGTGATTTAAACCCACAAACCGCCCACGAGAGTGTGGTTTGACCATGTATCAGCATTATCCTTAATTTTTGGGCATGAGTGTATATTGCTGTCCTGTAGCATGTCCCAGAGAGAAAGAATCAAAATGGCTCTGAGCACTATGGGACTAAACTGCTGAGGTCATTAGTCCCCTAGAACTTAGAACTAGGTAAACCTAACTAACCTAAGGACATCACAAACATCCATGCCCGAGGCAGGATTCGAACCTGCGACCGTAGCGGTCTTGTGGTTCCAGACTGCAGCGCCTTTAACCGCACGGCCACTTCGGCCGGCCGAGAAAGAATCAGAACAGTGCCTGTTCTATTGAGCGATTGGTAAACGTATGTCAAACATACCTTTAAAAAACGAATATCTGATAAGACAACATCACTTTTATTCATTATTGTTTTGTTGCAAGAATTTTATGGCCTACCATCTAAGTACTGAGACCAATCACGGCACATTTCTTGGTTGGTTCAAATGGCTCTGAGCACTATGGGACTTAACTTCTGAGGTCATCAGTCCCCTAGAACTTAGAACTACTTAAACCTAACTAACCTAAGGACATCACACACATCCATGCCGGGGGCAGGATTCGAACCTGCGACCGTAACGGTGGCACGGTTCCAGACTGTAGCGCCTAGAACCGCTCGGCCACTTCGGCCGGCGCACATTTCTTGGGTTCGTCACCATATCGATTGGACCCTAGACAACTGGAAAACCATGGATTGTTAAGGTGAGTCCTGATTTCAGTTGGTTAGATTTGATGGTAAGGTTCGAGTGTAGCGCAGACGCCACAAAGCCATGGACCCAAGTTGTCGACAAGGCTTTGTGAAAGCTTGTGGCGGCTCCGCAATGGTGTGGTGTGTGCGTGGAATGGACTGGGTCTCTGATACTAATGAGCCGATCTCTGACAGGAACTGGTTATGTTTTGCTGCCTGGAGAACACCTGCAGCCATTGATAGACTTCATGTTTCCGAAACCCGAAGGAATTTTTATGGATGACTGTTGTGACTTGGCAAGACAGCCAAGCCACTGTGATGGGTAGCCGAAAAGCACGCGTTAAAGCTCACGCAGGCTGGCGTGAGGTCTGGAACAGTTAAAGGAGTTGAGTCTAGTAAAAATAATACGTAGCTGCTGGAATACTTAACTTTAATCCATAACTGGTGTACCTCGGTCTGACGGTACATGCATCACAAGATAAATAGCAATTGATAACGGCGCCTTGCTAGGTCGTAGCAAATGACGTAGCTGAAGGCTATGCTAACTATCGTCTCGGCAAATGAGAGCGTAATTTGTCAGTGAACTCTCTCTAGCAAAGTCGGCTGTACAACTGGGGCGAGTGCTAGGACGTGTCTCTAGATCTTCCGTATGGCGGCGCTCGGTCTGCAATCACTGACAGTGGCGACACGCGGGTCCGTCGTATACTAGCGGACCGCGGCCGATTTAAAGGCTACCACCTAGCAAGTGTGGTGTATGGCGGTGACACCACAATGACAATGCACCATGTCACCCGGCCACAACTGTTCACGATTGGTTTGAAGAACCTCCTGGACAATTCGAGTGAATGATTTGGTCACCGAGATCGCCTAACAGGAATCTCACCGAACATTTTTGGGACGTAATCGAGATTTCATTTCGTGCGCAAAGTCCTGCACCGGCCACACTTTCGTAATTATGGACGGCTGTAGAGGCACCATGGCTCAGTATTTCTGCAGGGGACTTCCAACGATTTGTTGAGTCCGTATCACGCCGAGCTGCTCCACTATGTCAAGCAAAAGAAGGTCCGACACGTTATTAGGAGATAACCTATGTCCTCTTTCTACTCAGTGTAAATCCCTTTCATTAAGAAATCGTAACACTCATAGCAGCTTTTGAGACAGATAAGCCGGCCGGTGTGGCCGAGCGGTTCTAGGCGCTTCAGTCTGGAACCGCGCGACCGCTACGGTCGCTGGTTCGAATCCTGCCTGGGGAATGGATATGTGTGATGTCCTTAGGTTAGTTAGGTTTAAGTAGTTCTAAGTTCTAGGGGACTGATGACCTCAGATGTTAAGTCCCATAGTGCTCAGGGCCATTTGAACCATTTGAGACAGATAAACAAAATCCTTGGATAACACAGGAGATGCAGAACTGAACTGACAGAACACTGAACAACATGAGTCCAAAAAGGCATTTAAAGTAGACGACATTCTCTGAAAATTATTTAGAGTCTGTCTTGCTTATGACGAAAAGTGTACCTATAGCAACAAATGCAGCCAATAGTAAGTGAAAAATGGTGAAATTTCACATGTAAAAAAAAATATTTTGTTATGTGTTTGAATTCCACTCTTATGAGTGTGAATCCTGAATCCTTCTTGGTCATGCTGACAAAGTGTTATGAATTTATTTGTAGAAGTATAGACAGTGGAAATTAAAATGTCATGTGGTGCCTCTCCTGCTCCAAGTCGGCCCGTTTCACGTCCTACTTTCCATGCTGCTTGAGGGAGCTGCAGAGGCTAAGAAATCTAAGGAAAGACAAAGACTGGAATATACCCAACGAATCACTGAGGCTGTTGGGTGCGAGTATTACAGTGAGATCAAGAGATTAGCACAGGAGCGTAATTTGAGACAAGACGTTGTTCTGCAGCATACAGGGTAGCTCAGCTGAACCTACTGCTAAGTTTTATGCAACTCGTACCACTTTCATTAACTACACACGAGATTTTCTTATTCTCTTGCTCACTATGCGCGAACATTTAACCCTACAGAAAAACGAACGTTATTCAAGAAAAACGCGTTTGAAAGTAACTTTTGTACAGTTTTCTCGAATAATTAAAAAGCTACGGCCTCTAGGAAAAAAGTATCCCAGTACAAAATTTAAATATATTAAACTTCCTACAAAAAATCACCATTAACTTTTTCTGTAGGACCAACAGTTTGCATATAGCGAGAGAGAGAATATGAATATCTTGCACATGGAATATTGAAGGCGTTGCAGGTCGCATAAGGCCCATGTGTAGGGGTAGCTGAATCACACTCAATATGGATTGACAAATATCTACATCTAGATAAATACTCCAAAAGCCAGTTGACGGTGTGTGGTGGAAGTTAGTTCTAGTACAACTAACTAAATTCTACTCCCTAATTCATTTGTAAATGGTGCATGGGAAGAATGATTGTCAATTAGCTCCTGTATTAGCTCTAATTTCTCAAAATTTCTCGTGATGGTAATGTCGGGAGACATATGTTGGAGGAACTAATGTGTTGTCTGAATCTTCCCGGAGAGTACTGTCTCGAAATTGGTATACTAAACCTGTCCGTGATGCACAATGCCTCTCGTGCAGCATATGTCACCGCTCCCTCACTTACAAGGAATGTTAGAAATTCCGGGATCACTAAGATATATTATCTCTTTTACAGGGCGTAGCTTCTCTAACCATCTGGGTCACCGGAAAATATGTTGACTGCCATGTGTACCCAGCACCAAGGAAATTTTACTACATGCTTTCCTGCAGAATGGTGAGAGTGCTATAGATCTATTCTTTTTTATTATTTAACCTCTTCGCGTTTTCATTCCTTTGAGCATGTAACTCAGCGTCTCCTATTACATCCTTCTAGGCGCTGTAGAAGGAACTCAGTGGGTACAGTTTTGACAAGAAACCAATGCCCGGAGACGTACTGTATTGAGGTAACAGAAGTTCAAAGATTCGGTCACTTTCAGACTTTCTCTTCACGGTACTCGCACAGTGGAGCAATGAGCTCTTACCTCTGAGTTCTGCAGGAGCACATGACATGAGTAATTTTTCGGCTGGTTGTCGTCGGATTCTGTTCTACGTAGCGAAGAACGTCCTCTTCAGTCAGATTTCATAACTGCGAACTTACAAGTTTCTTGAAATCGCTGTTGTCAAACAAAAATGGTATGTGATGTCATAATTACAGCAGGCACTAATGACCGTCGTCCTCTTCTTTGTATGTGTACCGTGAAGCGGGTGTATTTCAAATGAAACGATTTTAATACTTATTTTACATCCAAACTCTACGTTTCCTGACATGGATTCTTTATCGAAATTTTATCTCGAACCCCTAGCAGCCTGTAACGGGAACTGTAACACACACTGTACATGCCAGCGAAGTTTACTGAACAACGAATGATACGGCCATCATTGGCACTTCTCTTTCGTCTTACGTAAGCGTTAAATTATTCGTACATCACACAGTTTCTGCTGGAGCCGAGATAAAACTTCACAGGTTTTATTACAACTTTACGGTTTCTCAGGAAAGCCGTCGAGCAGCCCTCTAAATTTTAATACTGCGGGTAACGACACACGGCCAGAGGGTATCTAGGCCGCAAGCCGACACCGAGCCCGGTCCACGTTTTACGACACTGCGGGTCCTGCCGCTCTGTTGAGTAGTGTCGTGCGTATCCTAGTTTTCTAGCCCGTCACGCGGCCAAGACGCATTTTTTTAATATTAGGTACAGAAATGCTCAGTCCCCTCCACACGCCTGATACAACTGATCAAATGATTAAATCTGAGTTTTATTATAATTAAGCAGGTCCTGGAAGTACCAAGAAATAGCTTCGTTACGTTCCACGTACAGTCAAATTCCAGTTAAAATAAATGGATGTTGTTACCTGGCAGTACTTAAGTAAAGTGAGCGTGGAAGTTGTGTTCACGGACAAGTACGGTTGCACACCACTACCGTCAATAAATTTATTGGTGCTGAAATGGGGAGCAGAGAAAGCAGCAACAGTGCCCACAGAGGAGATTGCAAAAGAAGTCAGAGACGCAATATCGAGAGAAGCGGAATTAGAGGAAATACCTCTACGAGCAAGCAGTGCACTGCTTATAATACGCATTCCATTGAAAGTATACGTACGTCTTATCAAACAGCAATTTTTCACATAATATGAATCTTTAATAAAGTTTTCCGCACGGTAATGTCCTTCCAGGAAAGAAAGAAACTTTGAGAAAAATTATGCTGCTTAAGGGGTTGGGTATGAGATGTACCATGTTATGATATGTTAACCGGAGACCTAGAAACGACGGAGAGGCTCCGTCCCCACCGCAGCCGCAGTGGTCCGCAACCCCACGACGACTACCGCAGTCCACTTCACCCCTCTGCCACCCCACACCGAACCCAGGGTTATTGTGCGGTTTGGCCCCCGGTCGACCCCCCCCCCCCCCCCCCCCGGGGAACGTCTCACACCAGAAGAGTGTAACCCCTATGTTTGCGTTTTAGAGTAATGGTGGTGTACGCGCACGTTGAGAACTTGTTTGCGCAGCAATCGCCGACATAGTGTAGCTGAGGCGGAATAAGTGGAACCAGCCCGCATTCGCCGTGGCAGATGGAAAACCGCCTAAAAACCATCCACTGACTGGCCGGCTCACCGGAACTCAACACAAATCCGCCGGGCGTATTCGTGCCGGGGACCGGAGCTCCTTCCGCCCGGAAAGCCGTGCGTTAGACCGCACGGCCAATCGGCCGGGAAAATATACCATACTATATTAATTTCTGCGTTTGGATTGGACAACATAGTTACGAAAAGGTTATATTACATTAGCTGTACGAAGAAATGGCCAATTCTCTATTTAGATAAGACGTTGATACAAACAATGCAACCCGATTAAATACTGTCAGACCATCAGTATGCGCAGACAATTACTCCAACAAAAATTCCTATTAATGTTTAATTGCTATTAGACGTTAACTACGTGACGGTGTGTAGCGTTATTTGACCAACGAGAAGTTACTGCCTCCGTATGTCTGAAAAGAAGGCTCCCATGCTCCTGCTCGCTCCCCTCTACCCTCCCCCTCGCCATCCCTCTCTCTCTCTCTCTCTCTCTCTCTCTCTGTCTGTCTGTCTGTCTCTGTCTCTCTCGCTGTCTCACACACACATACACACACACACAAATTGTAGAATTATGTACAATAGGAATCAAAGGAGACGATGTTGTTTGGTGGCCGGTATCGTATTCCTACAACATAACTGCACACATATATTAACAAGGATCCTTATTTACGTAAACAGGAAGCTACTTAGCTTTAAGAGTCCATGCGTTGTGGTTCAAGCTCTTCACTAATAGTTCACATTAGCCTCACTGCTGGTGAAGTTCAAGTTCCACTATAAGCACTACTCTTGTAGCTCTCGTAGTTGGTGATGTGGACTGCCAGAGTGCTAGTGAGCTAGTGACTAAGCTAGTACCTGAGAGACTGAGACTGACTGACAGACTGGTCAGCGGCGGCGATCTAAATACTTGTGGTCGAGAGGGCGTTGGCGGCCTGTTGCTTGCGAGTGTGTGTCTGGCCTCTCTCCTGATAGGCGCACTTGATCCAGCGCATGTTATCGATCTTCTTGCTACATCTTTGCCGACCGGTGTGTTGGCGACAGCTGACGCCAGCACACCGATAATCTTCAAACAACAAATCGTCCACACAGGGAATCGGGCTAAAGGCGAGGTTTCAAACTTAGACAAAGTCGTGGCTGGATAAAAGTTCACTCTAAAACGATAACGTGAAGTTTAAGTACCTATATAGAAAATTTGATACCTTCTGAATAATTGAAGTATATGTCTAGCAAAACAAATCTAAATGGGCATACTTTAGAGCCCTCATCAACAGGATGCTTAAGCTACCACTGACCCATAAAGACAAAGTGAAGAATTAAATGCGATTAAACAAGAAGGCGGTAAACCGATATAAGGACCGAGAGGTAACAAACATTTATAAAAGGTGAAGTCAGAAGTACATGAAAAGGAGACAACAGGTCCAGAGGGCAAGAGGTCTGTTGCTATGTCGTAACGATGGTGTATTTTTCTACTGGATTACAGAAGCCTACAGAAAAGCGAATGAAAGAATTTCATTTTAAATGAAAGATACTGTTAGTTCTAGGCTATGCCACAAAATTGGCAACACCATATAAAAGATTCAGAATCCCGGGTCTATAAGATCAACTGCCAAGACTTTGAAAAGTTTTATATTGGTCAGGCTGGAAGTACCTTCAAGACTCGTTTTAAAGTACATACGTATAGCCAAAGTAAGTGACCACTTGTTACACATTTGGATAAATCAAAACATATGGCAGGAAATACAGAGGATAAATGAAAGTGTGGCACAAAGCACCAAAAGGGCAGTTACTGGACCTACTAGAGGAGATGTAAATTTACGTACATAGAAAATGGCAACTCAGAGTACTGATGAATGAGCATAGTTCATCCTAAATGATTAATTTGATGTATTGAGAAACCTACTAGCTTGAACAACGTCGCACGCCGTAGCACCTTGGGAGCGTCGGCCACCAGCAGCGAAGACACTGGGATTTCTCCTTCAAGATCCGCCACAGGGAAATTGAGAATTTGTGGTAAGGTCTTATGGGACCAAACTGCTGAGGTCATCGGTCCATAAGCTTACGCATTATTTAATCTAGCTTAAACTAACTTACGCTAAGGACAACACACACACCCATGCTCTAGGGAGGACTCGAACCTCCGCAGGGAAACAAAAAGTTCTTATTCAGAAGCCATAAGGTGACAACAGTTCCACTCCGAATATGTTATCGACTGCCGAGATTTTAACTAACAGTCATTGTCTTTTTAATCATCTTAAACTTACGGTTATGTTTAATAGCTTTGTAATGCTGAGAAGTTTCGAGTAATAGATGCGATTTTACCTTTACTCATATTATTTAGACGTTACAAAATTATGTGTTATTTACCTCAGCAGGCTAGGAGGTTTCTGTTATTACTTTTTACATGGTTTATGTGGATTTTAAGTATAGATTTTACACATTTATTGTGTGATTTTATGTTTTATTGTCAGGCGTGGATTTTGTCATAGGAAACAATTTTAATTAATGACTCCGTATATTTCATTTTAACTGTTGTATTTACGATACTGGTTACTCATGTTCCTCAGAAATAGAGTCGTCAACTTACCTAATTTATTTGTATAGATACAGGACGCACCCAAACATCTGCACCTACCATGTGACCTAGGTGTATAGATATTGACGTTGATACTCATATCAGAGTACTTTTATGGTATGTATGGCTGGTAAGTTTGGCTGTTAATAATGTGTTTATGTTTTATTTGTTACTGCTTATGTATTCTTAAGCTCTCTATAGATTTAGCTTCAGCTTAGTTTGTCAAACCACTATTTTACTATTTGTATCACATCTGAAGATGACAGTGGCCAGAACTGGTAATTAGGAATTGTACAACTCACATGATCAAGACGGACCTTTACAAATAAAATGCCATAATATG
The DNA here is from genome assembly GCF_023864275.1 of Schistocerca cancellata. Taxonomy (NCBI): domain Eukaryota; kingdom Metazoa; phylum Arthropoda; class Insecta; order Orthoptera; family Acrididae; genus Schistocerca; species Schistocerca cancellata. The sequence continues at coordinate 135,553,535 of NC_064629.1, read as the reverse complement.
AACGCAGACTCATTTACAGACTTAATGTCTTCAACTGATAAAACAACTCTAAGTTAGTGAGTAACTGTCCGTTTTATGCACAACACTCTGTATCATTAGGTAGGAATAGGTCGATCCTGATATTGATGTAGTATTCATCAATGGGAGAATATGTGATATTGAAAGCACAAGGAGATGTGGCGTAGCTGGTTCGAGTGGATAACTAAGTCCAACGGGTGTCACTGCCATGAAAAGATTTGGGCACTGTGTGGAATGCTATAATTGTTCTGCGCTTGTATTACCGTACTGCATAATCGTGTCATAGAACCAAGACTGAATTGTTGCGAATGGTCTACCTCTGGCCCGGAATATATCAAATAGAAAAGTGATGCAATTCTCGTTGAGAATTTGTAGGACAGACTGGTGGATATATGTGGCTTCAGCTACATTGGCATACCATTCCGAATGTGGAAATGCAGAGACGATATGCCTATGGATAGAATTTGTAATTACCATTTAGATTTAACAGAGATTCCACAACTCGTTTCCAGCAACATGAACAGTGCAAGGACTTTTGTAATTCAGTTAAGCAATTGTTTTAAATGTATCGGTGGATGAAAGAACATTCACACATTTACAATCCAACACTGGGATTCTGCATCACTTTGCTTCATGCTAGGTTCAGATCGTGTATTCTATCTGTAGATGTGTGTAAATATGAAGCTAAGAAGATCCTGTATCATGCTAACAAACTATCGGCTAGAAAGGTCATTTTACTACGTAATGTGTATAGTTAGACTGACTGGAAAAATGTAAGCACATGTTATTTAACAACTTGGGAAATATTGCAAATCTTAGTGCAACATATACACTGATAAGCCAAAACGTTATGACCACTGTTCAAAGCGACGTTGGATGCAGCCTGGCGGCATTGGGGGCATGTGACTCGGTAAAAAAGTGTGAAACACGGACAGGGGTAAACGCCCTTGTGAAGACGTGGGCTGCAAAAGTGGAAATCCATTGAGATAATCGACTTCGGTAAAGGGCAGATTATTACGAGGTGCATTCAAGTTCTAAGGTCTCCGATATTTTTTTCTAATTAACTACTCACCCGAAATCGATGAAACTGGCGTTACTTCTCGACGTAATCGCCCTGCAGACGTACACATTTTTCACAACGCTGACGCCATGATTCCATGGCAGCGGCGGAGGCTTCTTTAGGAGTCTGTTTTGACCACTGGAAAATTGCTGAGGCAATAGCAGCACGGCTGGTGAATGTGCGGCCACGGAGAGTGTCTTTCATTGTTGGAAAAAGCCAAAAGTCACTAGGAGCCAGGTCAGGTGAGGTGAGTAGGGAGCATGAGGAATCACTTCAAAGTTGTTAACACGAAGAAACTGTTGCGTAACGTTAGCTCGATGTACGGGTGCGTTGTCTTGGTGAAACAGCACACGTGCAGCCCTTCCCGGACGTTTTTGTTGCAGTGCACGAAGGAATTTGTTCTTCAAAACATTTTCGTAGGATCCACCTGTTACCGTAGTGCCCTTTGGAACGCAATGGGTAAGGATTACGCCCTCGCTGTCCTAGAACATTGACACCATCATTTTTTCAGCACTGGCGGTTACCCGAAATTTTTTTGGTGGCGGTGAATCTGTGTGCTTCCATTGAGCTGACTGGCGCTTTGTTTCTGGATTGAAAAATGGCATCCACGTCTCATCCATTGTCACAACCGACGAAAAGAAAGTCCCATTCATGCTGTCTTGCGCGTCAACATTGCTTGGCAACATGCCACACGGGCAGCCATGTGGTCGTCCGTCAGCATTCGTGGCACCCACCTGGATGACACTTTTCGCATTTTCAGGTCGTCATGCAGGATTGTGTGCACAGAACCCACAGAAATGCCAACTCTGGAGGCGATCTGTTCAACAGTCATTCGGCGATCCACCAAAACAATTCTCTCCACTTTCTCGATCGTGTCGTCAGACCGACTTGTGCTAGCCCGAGGTTGTTTCGGTTTGTTGTCACACGATGTTCTGCCTTCATTAAACTGTCGCACCCACGAACGCACTTTCGACACATCCATAACTCCATCACCACATGTCTCCTTCAACTGTCGATTAATTTCAGTTTGTTTCACACCACGCAAATTCAGAAAACGAATGATTGCACGCTGTTCAAGTAAGGTAAACGTCGCCATTTTAAGTATTTAAAACAGTTCTCATTCTCGCCGCTGGTGGCAAAATTCCATCTGCCGTACGGTGCTGCCATCTCTGGGACGCATTGACAATGAACACGGCCTCATTTTAAAACAATGCGCATGTTTCTATCTCTTTCCAGTCCGGAGAAAAAAAATCGGAGGCCTTAGAACTTGAATGCACCTCGTATTACGCAGAGCCCATTAAGGACGCAGGAGGTCGGTGAAACTACCACTAGACGTTAAATGGTTGGGCGCCAACAATTCTTCACAGGACGTGGGGCTCGGAGGCTTGTCTACACTGTAAAGTAGGATAGATGGTGATCTGTGTTATCTCTGCCGAATCAGCACAGTGCTGGCGCACGCACAAGTGTTTCGAAGCGCACCGTTCCTCGTCAATTGTTGAAAATGGAGCTCCGCAGTAGATCATCCCTACGTCCTACCATGTTGACCCAACGAGACTGTCAATTACCATTGCAGTGGGACCATCGGGATTCGATCTTTGATCATAGGAAACGTGCCAGTTCTTTGGGTAAATCAAGTTCCAAAAAAGCCTTCGTTGAGGTGAACGACGGCTCGAAACATGCAGCGCACCACGGAAGCAGGCTTGTCGGAACAGTATTATGCCATGGAATACATGCTCCTACGCTTCCATGGACCCTTAGGTAGTAATCCAAGACACGCTGCCAGCTGTGAACCCCCTGTATCCCTTTATGCTTCCCCGGCGGCGATGTCATCCTTCAGCAGTATAATTTTCCGTGTCTCGGAGCCAGAACCATGCCACAGTGATTTGAGAAACATTATAGTGAATTCATGTTCTTGTCTCGGCGACCAAATACGCCTGATGTAAATCCTATGATACACATATGGGCTACAATCATCGCGTACACAAATCAGCGGCCCGTTATTTACGTTACAATTACATGACCTGTTCATAAACATCTAACGCCACATACCTCAACGAACCTACGAACGAACTGTCTGATAGCTGACGCGTAGAATCAGTGCTGTTTTTCGTTCCAAAGACAGGTGAACAAGCTATTAAGCAGATGGTCATAATATTTTGGGCAATCAGTGTGTGTTTTTTAGTTCCTTGATTGATTGCCTTTGTTTGACACCACATTTTCTTGTGATAATATTGTGGACTCCATGGTACAGTAACTGGTTTTAAAATGTTTTCAAATGGCTCTGAGCACTATGGGATTCAACATCTATGGTCATCAGTCCCCTAGAACTTAGAACTACTTAAACCTAACTAACCTAAGGACAGCAGACAACACCCAGCCATCACGAGGCAGAGAAAATCCCTGACCCCGCCGGGAATCGAACCCGGGAACCCGGGCGTGGAAAGCGAGAACGCTACCGCACGACCACGAGATGCGGGCTAAAATGTTTTGCCTAAACATTTGTTAACCACTGAATGTGCTTCACATAAAAGTAATTACAAGTGGACTTCTTCGGACAGAGCACATTTCTACTATATTTGCAGAGCATCGAAACTGTGTTCCAGTTTTCTTTCAAGCTGAAGAGTTCGGCATGGCAAATAAGGTTCCAGTGACATATAGAGATCTCACTGCTTTTAGCTTTCTGGGAAAAATATTAATTATCAGGACTATAGTAGTGTACAGTGCTGCCAAAGTCGTACAACATTCACCAAGGGAGGTGTCCAGGCGTCTCGGAGTGAACCAAAGCGATCTTGTTCGGACATGGTGGAGATCAGAGAGACAGTAACTGTCGATGGCATGCTTCGCACAGGCCGCCCAAGGGCTACTACTGCAGTGTATGACCGCTGCCTACGGATTATGGCTCGGAGGAACCCTGACAGCAAAGCCACCATGTTGAATAATGCTTTTCGTGCAGCCACAGGACGTCGTGTTACGACTCAAACTGTGCGCGGTAGGCTGCATGATGCGCAACTTTTCTCCCGACGCCCATGGCGAGATCCATCGTTGCAACCACGACACTATACAGCGCGGTACACATGGGCCCAACAATATGCCGAATGGATCGCTCAGGACTGGCATCACGAACTCTTCACCGATGAGTGTCGCATATGCCTTCAACCAGAGAATCGCCGTCGACGTGTTTGGAGGCAACCCGTTCAGGTTTTGAATGGCTCTGAGCACTATGGGACTTGACATCTGTGGTCATCAGTCCCCTAGAACTACTTAAACCTAACTAACCTAAGGACATCACACACATTCATGCCCGAGGCAGGATTCGAACCTGCGACCGTAGTGGTCACGCGGTTCCAGACTGAAGCGCCTAGAACGCTTTAGACACACCCTCCACCGAGTGCAGTAAGGTGGAGGTTCCCTGCTGTTTCGGGGTGGCATTATGCGGGGCCGGCGTACGCCGCTGGTGGTCATGGAAGGCGCCGTAACGGCTGTACGATACGTGAATGCCATCCTCCGACCGATAATGCAACCATATTGACAGCATATAGGCGAGGAATTCGTCTTCACGGACGACAGTCCACGGCCTCATAGTGCACTTCTTGTGAATGACTTCCTTCAGCATAACGACATCGCTCGACTAGAGCGGCCAGCAGGTTCTCCAGACATGAACTCTTTCGAACATGCCTGGGATAGGGCTGTTTACGGACGACGTGGCCCACCAACCTCTCTGAGGGATATACACCGACTCACCGTTGAGGAGTGGGACAATCTGGACCAACAGTGTCTTGATGAACTTGTGGATAGTATGCCACGACGAATACAGACATGTGTCAATGGAAGATGCAGTGCTAGTGTGTATTAGAGGTACCAGAGTGTACAGCAGTCTGGACCACCAGCTATGTAGCTCTTGCTGTATCGTGGTACAACATACAACATGCAATGTGTGGTTTTCATGAGCAATAAAAAGGGCGGAAATGATGTTTATGTTGATCTCTATTCCAATTTGCTGTATAGGTTCCGGAACTCTCGGAACCGAGGTCATGCAAAACATTTTTTGATGCATGTATTACGGACCAGAATTTGAGGGAACAGTTTTCTACGATCCTGTCACAGAATTAGGTCACGAAGATGATTACTGCCTGGTTTATCCTCAGAGGATGTAATTATCATAGATTATGACAAGTGTTGTCGAAGCAATAACAATAAGAAACTGATGGAGATACACGAAAAAATTAAAATTATTGGTTTTCGGTTACATCTGTGTGTGGGTCTGTACAGAATAATTTTCCGCTTACATTCTTATTGCATATGGTTACCCTTAAGAACAGTGAGAAATGTTTTACCGACGCTTCCTACGCAACTTACTTATTTTTTACCCTCAAGTGACGGATGACTTGTAATTTCTACAACTCAGGAAACAACTTTCCCTCAGAAATTTTTCTTACGAACCATAGGGTGAGCGGAATGATTCTATTCGCCCCCAGTTATCTTTGGTTTGCATCTGCCTTATTAGCCAGTGTTATGCCACTAGCGGTCTCGGTCTCTCTCTCTCTCTCCCTCTCTCTCTCTCTCTCTCTCTCTCTCTCTCTCATGAAGAATGAAAATTGTGTCACCCGTTCTATAAAATGACATATGGTCGTGAAAGCTTGACAGTGTTAATTTAGAGGTAAAATGACGTGCACCACAACTGCGTGCAAATTTTGTAATTATTACAGACTACAGCAGAATAGAATTTCAAAGTGACTAAAATTAACTAACAGCACGTTTATAATAAATGCGGCACCCCACTCCTCTCTACATGTAGATATTACTTACCACAGAATATTGCCAGGAATTATAGAATATTACCGCATGCTGGCCCTGCATTAATTCGACAGAAATTCGGCCAGAGGCGAAAGTTAAATTGCGGTAAATAACAATGTTGTAGGAACATTTATCCCGCTATAATTTTTTTTGCCACTGTTTAAACATACATACACACTCACCAGTATAAAAAAATCCAGTGGAAATTACTGTAGGAATTGAAGCCCTTAACAAAAGTAACGCAAATGAAGTATGTCAGATTTTCAGCTTCTACTACGCAATCAGAGGAAAAAAACCTTAATAGTACGCTAAAATGGCACTGTCCTTATAGTCGATCTAAAATAAATGGACACTAAAAGTTTTCTGCTACCGAAACAGGCAGTCATTGCCTATAGATTGAAGTAACTGCGTAAGTGGAAGGATATAGGGTTGGCTGGAACGTGGAGGGGGGTGGGGGGGGTGGCTTATTTATTAGGGTCATTCGAAAATTAACGAGCCAGAGACAGTAAAATGAAAACCGGCTGAGGTATTGCAATGTTCCACTGCCTGCGGAAGAAGGTGTGGTTCTGAAAAAGAGTGCTGAGGTCCCTGATTCGCCGCTAGGGGAACATAGGCTCTCACCTACTTGACGACAGCTCGACCATGCGCACGTGTAGGCTACGTAGTGCACTCAGTGGCGGAAAAAACAGAATGGAAGCGTTAAAAGAAGAGCGATCGGGTTCAAAAATGGCTCTGAGCACTATGGGACTTAACATCTGAGGTCATCAGTCCCATAGAACTCAGAACTACTTAAGCCTAACTAACCGAACGACATCACACACATCCATGCCCGAGGCAGGATTCGAACCTGCGACCGTAGCGGTCGCGCGGTTCCAGACTGTAGCGCCTAGAACCACTCGGCCGTGTGAGCGAAGGGGTTTAGTGCGTTTCCTGACAGAGGATATTCATCAAACAGTGTCACAAGTGTGCAAAGAGGACAGCATGACGGTTGCAAGGGTCAAGGTGTGGCACAAGCGATTCAAGGAAGGCCAGATATCGTTGGCCGTTGAAGAACGATCTGTCACGCCACTTTGTGTACCACTGTAGCAGGTGGATGGCCTCATTAATGAAGACCGGCGAGTTGCGGTGGCAGCCATTGCTCCAAAAGTCTGAGTGAGCTCGGGAATTGCAAAAGATATTAAGAGTATTCCGTACAATTGAGCCATTTTTCGATGAATTTTCGTTCCCCGCACTACGGAAACGCACTATACCTCCTTTCTCTTCTTTCGAAGCCTCCATTGGTTTCTTTTTAGCACCGCTGTGCACAGTGGACGGTAGACTCGTGCCCGTGCTCACTCCGTCCTCACATGAGGATGCGCCCATGTTCAGCTAGGGCTAATCAGGATCATCTGCGCTCTTATAGTGTTCACGCCTTCTTACGATCCCTTTAGCCGGCCGTGGTGGCCGTGCGGTTCTAAGCGCTGCAGTCCGGAACCGCGGGACTGCTACGGTCGCAGGTTCGAATCCTGCCTCGGGCATGGATGTGTGTGATGTCCTTAGGTTGGTTAGGTTTAAGTAGTTGTAAGTTCTAGGGGACTGATGACCTAAGATGTTAAGTCCCATAGTGCTCAGAGCCATCTGAACCATTTTTATTTTTGATCCCTCTAGCGGTTTTCATTTACAGCCTCCGGTTCATTTCTCTTTGATGCTCCCGAATCTAAATGTCAACACCTGCTTTTCCGTACAGTAAACCGAGCATCGTGGCGCAGTAGTCAGCACACTGGACTCGCATTCGGGGGGACGACGGTTCAAACCCACGTCCGGCCATCCTGATTTATGCTTTCCGTGATTTCCATAAATCGCTTCAGGCAAATGCCGGAATGGTTCCTTTGAAAGGGCACTGCCGACTTCCTTCCCCATGCCATAATCCGTTGGGACCGATGACCTCGCTGCCTGGTCCCTTCCCCCCGAATCAATCAATCAATCAATCAGTCCGTGCAATAAATATCAGGTTTGACCACAGTTTAAGTTACATTGTTCATATATTGAAATAGAAATTTACGTAGTGATTCATAATATGACAAAATATAGCCTTGGTTCTAAAATGCAATGCATTCGTAGTAAAATGTTAAGCGTAATTAATTACTGAGATAATACGGTGGTATTAACTCTTTCAGACCTGAATTTTTTATGGGGCAAGGAAAATGTTTCTTTATGCGGCAATGCTCTGGATGATTTTTTAATGAGTTTAGATTCAAGATTCATACTAAAATGTGTACCCATTTTCAAAACATACTTTGTACACTTGGCTGCATTTTATGGACTAAAGTAACTAATTACGAAACATTCTCTATTGTACTAAATAGTAAAATCATCATTCAATAATTTCCATGCAAAATAACAATAACAATATTCAATTATACAGTGGAATACCACGAACCAACCACATCCATGTATTCTGCTGGTCAAGAGCTGATGTGGACTGCTACAATGAGTTGTTGATATTTTCACTGTGATGCCCAACATTTGACACCACTTGCAATTGATGAATAGGTTGAACATTCACAAATATGTACCTCAGGTTTCCATTCGGAAAAAATACTTCTGTTGCATCTAAGACACAGAGAAGTTAGTGTACACATCTGTAACCAGAGGGTCTGAAAGGGTTAATACTATAAATTAGACTACTACGTACCCTTTATCTTTGGCTACACATTTAAGTTAATGCGGTGTACTTTAAAGTATGCGATGCACAATGTTCGCTCTAATAAAAGGAGTACGTGCGAACAATACTGGATAAGCCATGATGTTTAACTCCCCTGGAAGTTTCTCCCACACAACCTGCAACGTCATTTTTCTAATTTTTCTTCTGTTCTTTTTTGCATTGTATTGCCGGGCCGGTGGTTAGGATGTAGTCGATTTGTGCAGCGCCGCTGTTATAATAACAAATTCAGCTTTCAAAGTATCTGTGTGGGTCACACGTCATTATGTCTGTGATTGCGACATTTTATCAGCTGAAGATGGCCAAAGAAGCCTAAAACTGATGTTTGAATAATGAAATAACATTTCGTTTTTGTAACTATTGACACGTTCTGGCAAACACGGACACAAAATTCAGTTAATATGTAAATAATTGCAACATGAAGATAAAAGCTGTCGGCGAAAATCTTTTTTTTTTCTTCTTTATTGAATTTCAATTCCCCCCGAAGGGGGCGGGCTGGCAGCAGCTTAGTATGCCGCTCTTCAGCCTACAGATTTTGTGAGAAAGATCAAGAGAATAAATAATAAAAAACAGGCGATAAAATCGGAAACTTAAAGAGTAACATGGCGAAAAGAAATCGTGGAACTTAAAACAAACAACAGAGGGATGATGATGCTAATAAAATACATACGAAGCAGACAGGGAAAACAATAGACAGACAATTAAAAAACACGGCGACAGTCTGGATTCTGTTCGCAAAAGACATAAAATTCACACCTAGCGACAGCATGGTTTCTGTTCGCAACACGAGAAAGACAAACAACACTGAATAGTCACTGGAACACTGCACTAAAAAGTTGGCAAATGTGACATATCACAGTCGAGAGCAGGTGGGGGGAAACTGGACAGAAGATGGGAAAACAAAAAAGGGGGGAAAGGAGAGTAAAAGCGAAGGGGGGAACCGGGAAAAGAGCTGATGGAGGATGAGGACCCATAAGAGGGGTGGGGGGCAGACGCGACAGGGAGTGAGGTAGGCAGAGAACAGAGGAGGGGAATACAAAAGGACTTGGGGGGGGGAGAAGGGAGGTAGGGAGAGGTTTAGTGGGGAGAAAACAGGACAGAAGGGGGGGAAGAGGGAGCCCAGGGAAAGGACAGAGGAAAGGAGGGGGAGTGAGGATCAGAGTTGATAGGAAGGATAAATGGAGGGAGAGAGGGCATCGTCTGGGAGGGGAGTTGACGGAAGCCACCTTGGGAAAGGAGATGGAGGGTGTAAAGATGGAGGGTAGGGGGGACACAACGGTGAAGACGTGGCAGGGGGCGGGGATGGGAGAGGAGAGGTGCAACCAGGGGGTGAGGGGGTTCAAGACGGTGGGAGGTGTAGAGGATGCGGATATGTTCGAGGAATAGGAGCAGATGGGGGATTTTTAAATATGTGCCGCGACCGGGACGGCGAAAATCAAATGTACAAACTTTAAGTGGAGAACCTAGGACCGAAAACGACTGAGTCGATATAAATAAGTGATAATGAGGAAGTTGCACATTTACCGCTTGTCTGCTGACAAAAATAAAATTTCAGGTAGTCACATTTCTACTGTATCCAAAGGACACAGAGATCTCCCGCGATACAGCCATTCTGCAGGATTTCCTGTTCGGCTCATCATGTAACGTAAGCACAACGTAGTTCCGCTCAGGCTCACAGGTCGAGGCAACTCCACCAGAGGGCGCCAACGACGCCGCACTGCTTTACAAAGCTAGCCACGTACACTAAACTAGAGCGTGACAGTATTCTTCCTCTCGTTGCGTATTTACAGAGCCGCAAGTATCTATTTCCTGGATAACTCCATGCAAGACTGTGCCCCTCGAGAGGACCGAGGATCTGGGATGCGTAAACTACTTTCTTTGGGAGTTTGTCACCAAGCGATCATTGGTGGAGTTATGCGTCATTCACAAGGGTACATATTCCGCTTTAAACCTGCGCATGCTTGCTTGTTAGGAGAGCTGCTGCATTCTATGAGCAGAACGGGCAGGCTGCTTTACGCTCGTCCAAGCCACCGTATGACCAACCTAAGCAGGCTAAAGCTATCTTCCTTGCCTGCCCATCTTTCAACTGTGCTACGCTACGTAGCAGATATTTCTGTACGCTTTCATTGTAGTGAGTAGGGTTCGGAAGTTAATGACGTTTTTTCTACCCGAATATCGTAAGACAAAGCTCAAAGAAATATGTATTCATTTTGGGTCATTGTAGGCCAGATATTGCGGAAATTGGTGGATTTTATCTGTCCTTTTTCCATTTTTGGCATGTTTCAGGCTTATTTATTTATTTCTATATGAACGGGTTTCTCTCCCGCTTCACAATCTTTGGACTAGTATTGCTTACTCTCAATTCTAAGCATCTTCAGGTTGTCTCTGACACACATGTCCTGTAATAAGCGGAACCATCTCTTTGCACTTCAGAACCAGAAATTGTATATTATACTACAACTCCAATTTCAGTGAAGTTTTGGAATTTGTAGTTTCTGTAGCGTTAGTGTGCTTCTGCCAAATATGACCCCAGTAATATAAATTTTAATAAATTTTTCCAGGATCTATCTTACAGTTTCACTGAATTCATTCTAAGTGGCGAAAACAGTTCATTCTAAATTCTCTTAATGCATTTTAGCGAACACGAAGTTCGTTTTCCACATCATATTAACCTCCGTACATGTCTGAAAGAAGTAGCTTTTCTTTCATTCTAAGCTTTCTTCTTACTAGGTTGCATACCTCCATAATGTGGTTTTTAGCATCCTCTGAGCCATGATTTTTCCTATTTCAATCAATGTTTTCCCTGAATTTAGAAAGCAAACATACTGCTAACTGGCTTCAAGTCCTTAGCACATATCTCTTCACAATTGTCAGCCATTAAGACTTTGTCCTCCATCAAAACATTTGTTGCGTGAGGAAACTGCTGATCAAATTTAGGAATGTGTCATAACTTACTTCTGAGTCTTGAATGAGTGTTTTGTAACTTTGTCACAATCTGCATTGTGAGACCCTTCCGATTTATTTGATTTTTTTCTTTATTGTCATTTAATTCCCCTGCCCCATATGGGCAGGGGAGTGCTGGCAGCGGCACAGTCCACAGTTCTTCAGCCAGTTGGGTTTACAAAAATACGGAAGGGTGATTACATAAAAAGGGGGGATAAAAATGGGGATATAAAAAGCACAGTAAATGGAGATGATGGAAGTTAAAATATACCCTAAGTTGGGGACATGCACTGGGGGACAGTTAAAAAGTTGACATCTACATCTACATCTACATCTACATCCATACTCCGCAAGCCACCTGACGGTGCGTGGCGGAGGGTACCTTCAGTACCTCTATCGGTTCACCCTTCTATTCCAGTCTCGTATTGTTCGTGGAAAGAAGGATTGTCGGTATGCCTCTGTGTGGGCTCTAATCTCTCTGATTTTATCCTCATGGTCTCTTCGCGAGATATACGTAGGAGGGAGCAATATACTGCTTGACTCTTCGGTGAAGGTATGTTCTCGAAACTTTGACAAAAGCCCGTACCGAGCTACTGAGCGTCTCTCCTGCAGAGTCTTCCACTGGAGTTTATCTATCATCTCCGTAACGCTTTCGCGATTACTAAATGATCCTGTAACGAAGCGCGCTGCTCCCCGTTGGATCTTCTCTATCTCTTCTATCAACCCTATCTGGTACGGATCCCACACTGCTGAGCAGTATTCAAGCAGTGGGCTAACAAGCGTACTGTAATCTACTTCCTTTGTTTTCGGATTGCATTTCCTTAGGATTCTTCCAATGAATCTCAGTCTGGCATCTGCTTTACCGACAATCAACATTATATGATCATTCCATTTTAAATCACTCCTAATGCGTACACCCAGATAATTTATGGTATTAACTGCTTCCAGTTGCTGACCTGCTATTTTGTACCTAAATGATGACAAAGTTAAAAGAAAACACCTGGCAAATCAAAGTGCACTTAAAAAACACTAAAGGCAAACACAAGGTAAAAGTCAGCCACACGATAAAATCACATAGAGTACGACACTTGAAATACCACTGGAAACGACAGAGCACTCATGAAGAATAAAAAACCGTTGGTAGGGACCTGCCAAGGGACTGAGGACTGGAGGGGAGGGTAAAAGAGGGGAGGAAGGTACGATGGGGCGGGGCTGGGGGGGGGGGGGGAGGAAGTGGAAGAAAGAAGGGCAGGAGGCATACCAAGGGGCAGAACTCTGGCAGAGTGGGAGAGGAAGAGGGAACGCAAGGCACGAGGCAGAGACACTGAAGGGGAGCACAGAAGAGGGAGGGTGTGTAGGAGGGGGAAAGTCAATCTGGAGAAGGGAGGGGGAAGAGAGGGAGCCTGAATAGGAGGCAGGAGGAAGGTGGGCTCTGAGCACTATGGGACTTAACATCTGAGGTCATCAGTCCCCTAGAACTTAGAACTACTTAAACCTAACTAACCTAAGGACATCATACACAGCCATGCCCAAGTCAGGATTCGAACCTGCGACCGTAGGAGTCACACGGTTCAGGACTGAAGCGCCTAGAACCGCTCGGCCACCGCGGCCGGCAGGAAGGTGGGGTTTGAGGTGGTAGGAGAGGTAGACGTCAGGGCGAAGTTCATCATCCATGAGGGGTAGGTGCTGGAAGTTGCATTGGGAAAGGAAGTGGAGGGTGTGGAGATGGAGAGAGGGAGGGACACAGCGGTAAAGGTGTGGCAATGTGCTGGGGGTGGAGAGGAAGTGGGACACCAGGGGGTGAGGGGGATCGAGTTAGTGGGCAATATACAGGGTACAGATTAGAGATGGGGGATCCGCTCTTGAACTGATTCATAGAGTTGAATCTTTCAAAGGAGTGAACAATCAGTGATTCAGAAAAAAAGAACGGTAGCTCCAAACGTTTCCCACGGCAGAGAGAGAGAGAGAGAGAGAGAGAGAGAGAGAGAGAGAGACGGAGCATATCAGCAGCGCCTCTGCTGGTCACAGCACAGTGCACGCCACACAACACAGCCAGCGCCGGCCTCTGCCCTGCTTCTACCTTGGCTGCCTGCATTGTGCAATGCCCCATTGGATTTTGTGTTTCACATATGCCGTGCCGTCTCTGTGCGTCGTCTGCCGCGTGCAGTGTCTGGCGCAGCTTAACTTCGCATCCCACTCTGTCAGCGATCGTTTCAGTCACACATCCTGCCCTCTGGGCAGTTGATGCGAGCAACAGGACAGAGAGCCACCTAGCGGATAACATAGGAACTACTTGCAACAACCTGCTCGCAAGGGAATGGACGATTTGTCTCGGAGCGGGTGAGTGGTGGCTGTTCACCGCTCCCACCACCCTCAGAACTCGCCCGCTCAACGCTCACCCCACCGTTCTCGACTCTAGCCAGAGCGTTGAGCAAAGCAACTCAGGTGTCACTCTGGTCTCTGCAGTCTTAGCTCACGCAGTAATACAGCTCGCGGCTTGACCTGCTCAACTCAGTGCTTCTGCATCGGAGTTCGTCTCTACTGGATATTGTTCTTCGTAGTAATACCGCTATGTATATTACATTATTATGTTATGTATACATCATTTGTTTTTATTTTATTTTTATTTGTTTAAACTGATCAGATTAGGTTCCTGACGACTCCTCTTACTAAAGGATTTTTATTATGGACACTCGAATTTACGCTTTAATTACGAGCGAACCGATAAACGTATCGCAAAATGTGATACACCAATATTTTCCTTGTTTTATTCTGCGTAAGGCTATATGCAGCACTTTCGTTTTACAGTCAAATTTATATTTTTTTTCTTATTCTGGTACGGATTTTGCGATTTTAGGCGTCTTCGGAAGGAAACGTTCACTTTAAAAATATATGGCTTGCGATGTATTTGTATGAGGTTAATGAAATTTTAATACATTATAGCCAAATATATTGTTAATGTAAATCTCAAGTTACAACATTTTCCGATCACCCAAAAATCCACGATAGTGCAAAATAAATCAGTAATCAAAAACTTTGTCATATCGTGGAAATTTCAATAAACAATACAAAATTCTTACTCATTATCTGTGTTACTTCAAAATAGGATCAAATAAGATCAAAATACAGGTATAGTACTGGAATAAACCAAGTTTAAAGGGCAATGTGCCTTCCATTTATTTTCTATTGTAAATGAGTGGTGAGAAATGAAAAAGAGCTAATTCATTTCAGGGAGTGAACAGTTCTGATCCGATCTCTGAAAAGAGCAGTTTTGCCCATCTCTAGTACAGATGTGTTGTAGGGAAAGGAGAAGGTGGGGGAAGGGGATGAGGTCATAGGGGATGCGTGTGGGGGACGGAAAGCAGATACAGAAGGTGAGGCAGAGTGCATGGCGCTCGAGGATTTGGAGTAACCTGGGAGGGTGGGAAATCCAAGCAACGCTGGCATAACAAAGGATGGGGCGGATCAAGGATTTGTGGGTGTGAAGGATGGTGGAAGGATGCAGTCCCCATGTCCGGCCGAACAGAAGTTTCAGGAGGTGGGCTTTGAGTTGGATCGTAAGGAGATGGGGAGTCCAAGTGAGGTGGAGGTCGAGGGTGAGGCCAAGGTATTTGAGGGTAGGAGTGAGGTGGATAGGACGGCCATAAATGGTTAGGTAGAAATCATGGAGACGAAAGGAGCTGGTGGTGCGGCCAATGATGATCGCCTGGGTCTTAGAGGGGATGATACGAAGGAACCACTGGTTGCACCAAGAGGTGAACTGGTCAAGGTGGGTTTGGAGCGTACGTTTGGATCGTTGAAGGGTAGGATAAAGGGATTTATTTGAAGTTGTCTCATAAACTCACGAAAACTTTCCACCCACTGGACTCTGTTTTGTGGCTCGTACGTATTCCCTAATTCTCAGTTTCTCCTCAATCTACTTTAAGTTTGTTTTGCTAATTTTACTGCTCCAACCTGAAGCAAACCAAGCGCTGTATCATGTGTGAGAAACAGAGGCGAGCGAGAGCTCCGGGACTTACCCCAGTTCACTGCTAGCAGCGCCACGTCACCTTAACGCGTCTGCATGTAGCGCACAAGTATTGCACCACAATTAGTATGAAATTAAAAATCAAAATTTATGTTTAAGAATTTGTTGAATTATAGTTTAGTGTAATAATGTTCCAAATACCAAATCTTGATGTTCTAAACTTAATATTTTATGGAAAAATTCCATTTTGAGAGAAAAATCAGAGGCGCTAAATAATGACGCTAGGAAGCCAAAATTTGGTCAGAAGGTGCCGTTAGAAGTTATAAATAAGTGATGCATGTTTCCAAAACCATAAAACAAAAATTAACGCCAGAATCTACGTTTTTCGGAAAAATCAGAGACGTTAAATAATGGACTTAGAAACTTGAAAATTTGTTTTATGCTTTAGTACACCCCAAAAATAATAACAGAAAATCCACGTTAATCTACCTCTTATAGTTTTTGAGTAATTAAATAAAAACTAATTTTGTAACAAAAATGTACCTAAGTGTTGTGATTAAGTATGTGAAATTTTAATGATAGAGGATTTTGGTTAAACCAGATGATCAAATACATCCAATAATAGAGCTACACCAAGTGTAGGACTTGTAACATAAATAGCAACTGATATAAGTCTTAGCAAAGGTATGGTTCAGAGGTAACAATCTACCGTTAGTTCCACTAAATAAATTATATTAAGCAAAGTTTTCATTCTAGCGAGCTGAAACTTTCTACGTGCTTTCATACTGCTTATCTGCATACCAGCAAAAATAAAGAAGTTTCTGAAGTAATTGGTAACTATATTATTAAAGATTATGTGCCTGAGGTAGCGGTCGTTTGTAGACTGCCGCCGTATGCCAATAGACAGAGACAACAGATGTTTTCTCGGCAGTCCGCACCGGCACCTTATAAATACAGCCCCTGAAGCAGTAGGAAGGTTCACTTCGCTCTCAAACACTGTGAGGTCCACGCCAGTTAAACGTCTGGTCGTGCTCTGCCTCGAATGACGTCAGAGCCGAGCAGTGACAAGCGCGTATTCGGCAGTGAAAACGGACAGTGAACTCGCGAGGACTGTACACCGTCCTGGATCATTTAGAATTCGGTAAAATAGCTGTTAGTGTGCCGTCCGTGTGAAATTCAATTCCGCGTGGCAAGTGGTGAATTTATTTCCACTTTTATGGCGAGCATTAATGTTTGAACATTTGTTGCGAACTTTCAATTGAGTGATGTTAGTTCAAATGGTTCAAATGGCTCTGAGCACTATGGGACTCAACTGCTGTGGTCATAAGTCCCCTAGAACTTAGAACTACTTAAACCTAACTAACCTAAAGATATCACACACATCCATGCCCGAGGCAGGATTCGAACCTGCGACCGTAGCGGTCGCGCGGTTCCAGACTGGAGCGCCCAAAACCGCTCGGCCACTCCGAGTGATGTTAGTCATGGCGAAAAACAATCTGGTAGGAAGTTACCGTACAGGTCGCCTCTGAACAGCTGAAGGTGTTGTTAGATTCGAAAGACTTGTTTTCAATTGAACATAACGCAATTTTAAGTGTTGTCTGTGAGAAACTTTAATTAAATTAAATCTTGTTTGGAACTTTTAAACTTTTACTGAAGTAATAGTCCTGATCCCGCAAATAAATGGGAAATAGACACTTTTCTTTCATTGGGCTGGACCGGAATATGGCCGTGCAGACTGGAAACTAAGGTCATTATGTTTCCCTTCGCTTTCCGGCTGACCACCAAATTAGTTGCCAGGCTCACATGATTAAAGACGGCATCGAAATTTTAAACCAGTGAAGTAACTTACTCGCCGCCCCACACACCGTTATGACAAATGAGATGCAGTGAATCTACCTGCACAAACATATACCTGGCTATTTTGTAGTCACGCTGGACTGATAACGCAACCTGTTGTCAGCTGCAGCAGACTGAACAGGTCCCGTGAAGCTTTCCAGGCTTGCGCAAACCCAAGTTGACGTGTCTTAGCCACTGTGCTTCAGTACACATCTGCTCTTGTGTTTCCGTTGAGGCAGGTTGACTTGCTATAATGGTTGCGACGGAGACATGGCAGATAGGTTGAAAAGAGAATTTGTACTTCTCTCGTTGTTTACGGAGATACTCCTCATAAGTGTTAGAACTGTATTTACTGTACTTGTAATACATATGGTGATTTTGATTAAATTCTGCCACACGGTAGTTGTGCAGCCATCCTGATAAACTGAGACGAAAATTTTGCGCACAGAGCAGCACATGGTGACAATGGTCTGTAATATGTATTTGCACATTGTTCAGAAGGCCTTTCAGAAAGACACTTGTGGTGGGTATGCCACTTTGTTGTCATAAGTTTATACTCATCAATTGGTATAGGTACAGGTACGCTGCTCAAGGGGAGATAGGTAACTTGCTCCAGCATGACATGTGCTCAGGCAGGAGGCAGAAGCATGAGTATGGAATTGTCGAGTCGAAACTGAGCACCTTCGATGAAACACAAATCTTTTTTAAAAATATGTATGAATTTTAGTGGCAAGTATAAATAATTAATATTTAACCTATTGAATTTAAACGCTGATGTCTCTGGATGCCGTACTCATGTTAGCAGTTCATCTTTATAGTAATTTTGATATAACATTATTTTAAGAACGTACTATGGTGACTAATGTCATAAGTGCAACGTTTAAGAAAACTGAATCGTGTAAAGAGATTCACATGAACCACAAACAGATTTTTGTTTTTCCTTTCCGTTCAATCTATGTAATTGCTGACTTGAGTACGTATGATATGCCTGAGCGTATGATTGCCACATATTCTGCTGTGTAATCCGAACAAGACACATCCAGGGAAAAAGCACCATAGGTGCAAAGATGCGTGCCAATGCCATAAAGATTCGCCACTTGCGCGAGTTCCACCAGGGCCATGGGCGGCGCTGAGGATGCAGATATCGACTTCGCCTAGACCAATTGCCTGCCGAGCACAGTCTACCAATGGCCGAATTACAACGGAGAAGCCTAATCGGAAGATAGAAGAGCAGCTTTTTTCCCACTTGGTTATAAAACATCGTCCGGGGCTGACCCAGACAGGTAACGTCATTTAGTGAACTCTCAGAAGTGAACAAACAGATGTTGTAAATTGCATTTCTATGTAATGTGAAGTTTACCTTCGATTAGTTGCACTTAGCCATTGAGGGCCTTTCTTTCATTATATTACATGAGGTGTTGCAGACTTAATCATTCAACAAGTCGTGTTTTCAACAAGTCACTCATTTGTGTGACTTAGTTACTATTTTGTTGGAGTGTTGTAGACACTTCGTTCTCCTATCCTGTTTCCTGAGCCTTGAGGCATAGCTGTGTAATAGTGGCAGGGAGGAATTGTCTTAGCGGAGTACTGCTCTAGAAGCCCTTTCACGGACTCACAGCGGCCTACCGTAACAGCAGTGGCAACTCGACCTCCATAGCAGTAACGACGAGGCCTTTAGAAAACTGGCAACGAGGGCTTACAAAATATTCCATGTTGCATCTTAAGAATGATTCAGTGGACTGTTTACAACGTGCTGGAAAGTCCCTAGGAAGACAAATAATAAACACTGATATGCATTGTTCTGATTTCCCCTCCCGGACGATGCCCTCTCTCCCTCCATTTATCCTTCCTATCAACTCTGATCCTCACTCCCCCTCCTTTCCTATGTCCTTTCCCTGGGCTCCCTCTTCCCCCCACTTCCGTCCTGTTTCCTCCCCACTAAACCTCTCCCTACCTCCCTTCTCCTCCTCCAAGTCCTTTTGGATTCCCCTCCTCTGCCTACCCCACACCCTGTCGCGTCTGCCCCCCACCCCTCTTATGGGTCCTCATCCTCCATCAGCTCCTTTCCCGGTTCCCCCCTTCGCTTTTACTCTCCTTTCCCCCCTTTTTTGTTTTCCCATCTTCTGTCCAGTTTCCCCCCACCTGCTCTCGACTGTGGTATGTCACATTTGCCAACTTTTTAGTGCAGTGTTCCAGTGACTATTCAGTGTTGTTTGTCTTTCTCGTGTTGCGAACAGAAACCATGCTGTCGCTAGGTGTGAATTTTATGTCTTTTGCGAACAGAATCCAGACTGTCGCCATGTTTTTTAATTGTCTGTATATTGTTTTCCCTGTCTGCTTCGTATGTATTTTATTAGCATCATCATCCCTCTGTTGTTTGTTTTAAGTTCCACGATTTCTTTTCGCCATGTTACTCTTTAAGTCTCCGATTTTATCGCCTGTTTTTTATTATTTATTCTCTTGATCTTTCTCACAAAATCTGTAGGCTGAAGAGCGGCATACTAAGCTGCTGCCAGCCCGCTCCCTTCAGGGGGAATTGAAATTCAATAAAGAAAAAAAAAAGTTCTGATTTCTTGCCCGCATTTCGTGGTCGTGCGGTAGCGTTCTCGCTTCCCACGCCCGGGTTCCCGGGTTCGATTCCCGGCGGGGTCAGGGAATTTCTCTGCCTCGTGATGGCTGGGTATTGTGTGATGTCCTTAGGTTAGTTAGGTTTAAGTAGTTCTAAGTTCTAGGGGACTGATGACCATAGATGTTAAGTCCCATAGCGCTCAGAGCCATTTGAACCGTTTTCTGATTTCTTTTATTTGTTGTGTGTTCTTGTTTGTTATCTAGAAGATCAATGTAGTTTCTTGTTTTCTTTTATTCTACAATCAACCTGATAAACTTATTTTGTTTGTTCTCGCAGCGAATTCTTTGCAAATGTCATCACTGATTGCAAACGCTGTGTCATCAGCAGAGTGTTACATTATTCATGCAGGGTGACGTCACACCAGCTCTTCTGTTCTAGATTACTAATGTATGTATTCACTGTTCTGAATCTAATATCTTTACTCATTCCAAGACTTTAATTTACTGTCAATGAACATCGGTAATGGTCGAACGCTTGCAATTATACTTTCGTTGAGGCTGTTATTTGTAGCGTATTTAATCGGCATGCCTGCGCGGTAGATACTGATTCTGGACTATGTATGTATGTGTGTAATTTGGTGATTCCATTATGATGTCATCAGAAATGAACGGGTGATAGTAATGCACATAATTATTTAAATGAACCGTCTATTGTTTCGTATCATTTCAAAAGCGGTACGATATTGCAGTGCCTGTTGTTATTCCGAATTACGATGCAAAGTTCCTTCGGATATGCATGCACGTCCGAAGGAGCTTTGCATCGTAATTCGCAATAATACAAGCACTGCAGTATCTTACTTATCCGCCGACACCGGGCAAAGGGCAAACGACTTTCAAGTAAAATGTCTCCCCTGTACGAGAATATACATAATGGATGTACGAGTACATGCTGCAGACACATGGTTGACGATATATGGAAGAGGCCATGAGTCGTGCTCGGATAGACAAATGGTTCTCAGCACGATAGCTCAGCGTGTTCGGTCAGAGAACTGGCTGGTCTCCTGAGTGAAGGGATCAACAACGATCTTCAACGGATGTCATGTGACGTCCGCTACGACCAAGTACAACGAAAAAAAAAAAATAATAAATGAACCGGAAATGGTAAGGCGAGGTTTCGAGTCCCGATGCAGCAAAAATTTTAACTTTCGTCATTTATACAGCTGATGGTTATCCGTATTCGCAAACTGTGAATAAATTTAATACGTTTTAAAATCTGTCGATGTGCGTACATGCGTCAAAATAAAAAAAAAGTGTGACTATTTGTTTGGCTGTGTCTGTTTGTTGGCTAAGTGGCTAGTCATGCAGGCAAACGTCATTCCTTTCCACATCTATAGTTAGTAAGGAATGTATACTGTTCAAAATTTTCTCGTTTAAATTTTTTGGAATCGTTTAGTGAGGTAAATCTGTATGATTTGTTCCTCAGCATGAAGGAAAGAAAGACATGATTTCCATTTCCATGATAAACACTATGCAAATCAGGGATAACACTGATACTGTTTTCGTGAAAGGTGAAGGCTATCACTGCAAAAAAGGAAAAAAATATTTCGATACGAAAAGTGTTTAAGAGTAATTGCATGTTGAA
Organism: Schistocerca cancellata; assembly: GCF_023864275.1. Lineage (NCBI taxonomy): Eukaryota > Metazoa > Arthropoda > Insecta > Orthoptera > Acrididae > Schistocerca > Schistocerca cancellata. Next base: position 135,532,006 of record NC_064629.1, on the reverse strand, counting down.
TATCTAAATTACGTAAAAGGCACTTGAATCAATTTGAGAGTAACATTAGTGGTATTTCACTCCCGTGACTTCTATACTGTGACACGTTACCCACCTCGAAAATGGATGAGATTTTTAGTGGTTGAATTTTTGAGGAGAATTTGAAACCAACAAGAAACCTAAAATTATTGGGACTCTTAACGTACTGAAATTATGGTAAAGAGGCCCTCGGAAAATAAAATTGTAGGTCGTTGATTCTAGGAATAGTTTTACATCGTTGTTCAAGGAGAAATGTCACTTCAAGATACTTTTTTAAAAAATTTCTCTAGAAAATACTTACTTCGTGAAAAGTTGACATTATTACATCGTAAAATTAGCGTAAAAATCAGCGGCGCTTATTAACTGCTGTAGGACACTATGAAGTACTGTAATGAACTACTACTGCAAACAATAATGAGATAAATTAAATGTAGAGACTGAAGGTATGTACCAGAAACGCAATAATTTTGACCGCTATGCAGATCGTTAAATATTTATCTAGGGCAATGACTGAATTAAAAATTTACGACAGATATATGCTAACCATGATTGTGGCCTCGTTCATGTAGCAATGTCAATGTCTGTAATCGCAAATTTAACAGCGTATTTCCACAGTAAAGCATATTAAATTCGAAATTCACTTCATATTACCATTGCTTATTTTCTGAATACTACGTGTATGTTGATATTTTAAAAATAATCTCGGTGTATTACGAACTGGAATGAATTTTACGTCACTGTTTAAAACATCAAATGAAACTAATGTAGTGGAGGAAATTCTTAAAAACCTTTACAAGATGAATGGCGAGTGGGCAATTAAAACCTAGCTCTTTTTCTTTTATTTTCAAAATACTTTCCCACAAATGACTAGCGAGTTGATTCAAAAACAGCATAAAATTTGGCTTGCCTCTTCTATCGTGAGCTAAAACAGCATTATGTCTTCAAACTTTTTGACGCCGGCAGAATGTTGTTGTGTAAAAATAATAATGATAAAGATAATAATAACAATAATAATTACTCTAGAAAACGTGTTTATTCGGACAATACAGATTCTTTAATTATCAGCGAAACATTCATAATAATGTCCCAGAAACATCTAGCCTGAGCTCATGGCATATTCTCATTCCAGATAAAAGCAATAACTTACAGTAATTAAAAGAAAAACTTCAGACAGAAGCAGAATTTTACGCGTTTTAGTTCAAACCCCAACAGTCATTTTAAGCGCAATAGTTATACGTCACAAACTTAATGGAGCTCAAAGCTGAGAATTCTGGAAGACGGGAATTAAAATACCTATCCAGCCATCGAGATTTAAGTTTTCCTTTATTTCCCTTAATTGCTTTAGGGAAAGACTGACATTTTTCCTTTGAATAGGTCACGGCTGACTCTCCACCTTCAGCCTGTCCGATCCTAAATTCGTGCTCTGTACCGCCGTTTGATTAACCTCAATGTTTCATTAGTTTGTGGTATTCTGGAGATACTCTGCTTACGAGCAACTTAAATATACAGATATTTTTCACGAATTGGTCCATTGTCTAGTTCTAAGTGGTGATTCGCATCAATACTTACAACTAGCACTTCCATGACAAGGCGGTAGTACCGCATTCTCAGCCAGGCGAAGGTTAGAGGGAATGATTTCCTCAAATTACAGCAGCAGTAGAAGAGTAGAAGCAAGAGCGTAAGAGGGAACGTTAGCTCACAATTCCGGTACCAATACAGACAAAGGATTAGCTTGGAATGTATAGTGTCTTATTAGAGGTATCCGAACACCCATATGTAATGTGAAACAGACCACAAGTTGCCACTAGAGGCGGACCCACCAGGATAAAAGAAAGGGGAAGTATTACGCTTTCAGTAGAGAAGCAGTATGAGCACAATAGATCGGTCAGAAGAGCTCAATAACTTCAAACGTGGACTACGTATTACATGTCTCAAGATTAAGTGATCTATCAGAAAAATTTAAAGCCTTCTAAAGCTGCCTAAGTCGACTGCTGGCGATGTGACTGTGATGTGGAAACTCGAAGGAACAACCACAGACCCGGTAGACCTCATGTAGTGACGGACAAAGACCGTCGTGCACCGGAGAGTGTGGTTGTAAAAAGTCACACGACATTAGCGTCGGCAGTTAAATGTTCTGACCAGTAGTCCTCGTTTCTTAATAATATTTCTGTTTTTCGTCCTTCCTCGACCCTTGCAACCAAAGCTCGTCAGTAGAAAGTGACTATTCGACGGATGGAGGAATGGACGGAGACGGGGGGTTTTAGATTTCCACTGAGGAGTTAGTGTGCGTTCTTTATAACCGTTCACGTTCTGTTTTAAAAATTCCCTCAGTTGCAGATGGAGGACACTGGTCTGTATTTTAAAGACACGCTGAGGATTAAGAAATGGTCCAAATGGCTCTGAGCACTATGCGACTCAACTTCTCAGGTAATCAGTCGCCTAGAACTTAAAACTGATTAAACCTGACTAACCTAAGGACATCACACACATCCATGCCCGAGGCAGGATTCGAACCTGCGACCGGAGCGGTCGCTCGGTTCCAGACTGTAGCGCCTATAAGCGCACGGCCACTCCGGCCGGCTTGAGATTTAAGAGCTTCACATTTGTCTCTGCACTTAAATGTTTGCCGCTCCTTAGAGATCTGAAAAAAAAGGTCCCTAAAGAGCATGTAATTTTTTAAGTGTGTTAGTCACAATTAAAGTGAAGCGGAGAGAACTTGTCAGCTCCAACCTGACAGGGCCTTCGTGCGATCTCACCTTGATAATGGAAGCACGGTGAATGGGTTTGCAACTCGATTGTGGGTGCACAGTGTATGGGTCATCACGGCGTCCTTTTTTAAAATGTTGGACGTGGTGCAGCATGAAGGAATTTGGCTGGCTACTGGGACTTTAGAATCAGCCCTATACCTAGCCTTTGCGCCGAGGCTAATGAGCTTCGAATTTCTCTTTGTGCAACAGGCCAATGAAACGCTTTCCATGCCGTATAACATGCATCCCATACTGTTGTTCTGCCACGAATGGGAAGACTTTACCATAATCAACAACGAATAACAACACTCTATGAGGTTGATGCGAAGGACTGCCTTCTAAAGATGAGTGCGTCTGGTTTTAAGGATTTGCACCAAGGATGAAGCAGATCTCCATCTTGACTCTTAGAGGCTCAGAACTATTCTAGAATTAATGACTTATAAGATGGATTGTGTGGTGTCACCGCCAGACACCACACTTGCTAGGTGGTAGCCTTTAAATCGGCCGCGGTCCGCTAGTATACGATGGACCCGCGTGTCGCCAGTGTCAGTGATTGCAGACCGAGCGCCGCCACACGGCAGGTCTAGAGAGACTTCCTAGCACTCGCCCAGTTGTACAGCCGACTTTGCTAGCGATGGTTCACTGAAAAATTACGCTCTCATTTGCCGAGACGATAGTTAGCATAGCCTTCAGCTACGTCATTTGCTACGACCTAGCAAGGCGCCATTATCATTTGCTATTTATCTTGTGATGCATGTACCGTCAGACCGATGTTCACCAATTATGGATTAAAGTTAAGTATTCCAGAAGCTACGTACCTTTTTTGCTAGTATAATTACTTTACCTGTTCCAGACCTCACGCCAGCCTGCGTGAGCTTAAACGCGTGCCTTTCGGCTTCCTCCTCCTAGTGGCTTGGCTGTCTTGCCAATTCACAACAGATTGTCCTAAATATTACGTTACAATCTTTTTTTTAACTTTTAAAGAGGCATCACAGTTTTTTTTAAGTTCTGTGCGCTGATGGATCCAGAGAATTGGATCCCTTTGTTGCTCAGTAATATTTCCCGATCATTCGCCTTCCCAGTAAAAGTAATGAATTTCATGCGATGCTGAAGTCAGTGGAGCAGCTGAAGCATCCTCAGGGCAAACAGTTTCTCACCTTCTCTGATTCCCTTAGTGCCCTACAATCCTTGGAGCACATATATCCAGCAGAGAAAATGCTCCAGCTAACACATGACCAACTCTACTTGGTTCAACAGTGGGCTTAGCAAGCAATATTCTGTTAGGTACTAGGGCACATCGAAGTTCGATGGAAGGCAACAGCACACCAAGCTGCCGAGGACATCTGCACGGAATATGTCGGGACACAGTGAGCCATACCCCAGCAGTTTGTAATTTCACTGTTGCATATGAGATTGATGTAGCTGTCGGATGGGGAGGGGGGAAGAGTTGGATAGCAGTGAGGGACAGTAAGCTTACGAATGGTGACGCTGACTATATGGCCGTGATGTTCCTTGCGACGGTCACTCCAGTAGCATGAAGTTGCCCTGAGCCGCCCGTCCCCTAACACATGGCTTCCTCCTCCGGTGGGAGGACCCTCCGTCTATGATGCCTGTGACGTACTTATCACTTAACGCCACATTTTAAGTGAATGCGTTTTATATTTTGATAAGCAGGCAGAAGCAAATGTTGGGATCCGCCCGCTACTTTAGCTGATGAGAAGAAGTGTGTGGTCAAGCTGTTAAAATTTTTTGGCTTATCTGGACTCCGGCTTAGGCTCTTAGGCTGGATATTTTCGTGTGTTTCAAAGTGGCTAGCTCATCTCTTTAATTCAAGTGATTCCCCCCCCCCCCCCCCTCCGCAGGAATCTGCTACCTATTTCAATTCTTTCCTATGTTTTTTCCCCTTTTTACTTTAAGTTTTATATCTCACAACGCGCTTTTTGTCTGTTGTGTGTGTGTGTGTGTGTGTGTGTGTGTGTGTGTGTGTTTTAGTTCCTTCAGTTCACATATTAATACTTTTGCTACCGTTATCTACATTTGTTTGATTCACTTTTAGTAGGAGCACTGAATGCTATACTGAATGCACCAACACCGACATATCATGATCATTTACTTTTTAGAATGTCTTCTAAATGTTTTTCATCAACATGGACACCCATGAACTTGAAACGTTACACCCTGTATATTATTACCATAGGTGTGACATGGTTGCCAATACAAAACTGGATTACCTTTTTTAAAAATTTTAGATCAGGTTAACTTAGGTAAATCTGTTATTGTTTTCACAAAAATATAACCGATTATGAGGGGGTCCTGATAAGTAACGAATCAGAATTGTTTATGTGAATACTCTTAATGATTCTTCAATAAAACAGACTTATTAATATTCTAAATATTAATTCTTGATATCTACATATTTATTTTTTAATATAGCCCCAACCAGTGACCAGTTCGTTGACACCGAAACTGCAGCATGAAATTGAACCCCTCTAAGGGTTTCTTTAAGTTTTGAAAACAGATGAAGATGGAATGGGACTAAGTTTGGACTGCATCGAGAACGGTGTATGACAGTCAACCTAAGGCGCCGAATTCTGCACATGTCGTAGCGCTCGTGTGTGGTCTGGCATACTGAAGAAGAGGATGCACAATGTGCGAAATCTGTGGTTAGAAACTCTACTACAGCACGCTGTTCCTCACGCACCGACATATTCACGTTGAGAACAGAATACTTTTCAGCACACCCTCGTCCTGTTAACATTTACACTTATTTATTCGCCACGACAACGTTAAATAAGAGTTAGTTAAGCAAGAAGGTCTGTTTCTGTCTCCTGATTAAAATAAAATGTCAACCCACTAACACAGATCAAGACCAATAATGGCTCCACGACGGAAGTTTAAATAACACCTATTCTAATTTGTACTTCAGAGGAGTACGTAGCGTCTCTCTTATTGAGGCCAGTATATTCTTTTTTTATCCTGTTGCTTCAATACGAATTCAAATAACACATGTGATCGACCCAGAATACCATAAAAATTACGAGCGAAACGTTGAAACGCCTTTGATAAATGGTAGAAGACTACCGTTTAAGAACTGTAGTAAATGCTCATGCAATTTATGAATAGCTGTCCCGGTAGATCAACCTTTTGAGGTGTCAGTTGTAACTGGATAGGAATCTCTTCATTACAAAGTCGTTCTTTTTATCTGCATTTCAAAATACACTCAGTTAATACCTTATAGTCCGCCAAAGTAATAACATTAGAAATAAAAGTAATAATAATAATAATAATAATAGTAATGTATGTTTTGATATAGTGGGAATATTATGAAAACCATATGAACTCGAAGTATTGAGGGTATGAATTGATGATCGCTCTGTCTTGTAAACTGGTTGCACTTATTTCGCATACACCTTTAAAATGCGTTTATTAAAGCCATATGGTAAGCGGGTACCAACATTTATCATGCTCTTATTCCCTTTAATGTGAATGGTGTCATCTTCTCTAACTTCAACTGCCGAGATTAAGACTTATGTCCGTCCAGGTGTCCAGGATGTCTAACCTACGATGGAATCCTGCATTTCGTATTAGAGTCTTACTGGTGCAGAAACTTCTAATTTTCTGTAACATTTCATTTCACCACATTAGTAATAATAGGAAACGTAGACGAGAATGTCGAAACTGTCTCAGACTGTGTGTATCATCGACATTTGTGACATTACTTCATTTTTAACTCAAGCACATCGTTTACATGCAACCATTACGAATGCACAACACCCGCACACGTTACTTTCACAGTTTCTAAATTGTCGTTTTCCCACAGAAATGACAGGTTAAATGAACGCACTGATACTACAACACTTGAAAACTGAGAGCCTCGGCAGTCTCTCCATTGCTTGTGGCAAAAAGTCTTTTCACTTACTTATCCCTGGCATCTAAGACTATAATTACAACGTAAAATTTTATGAAAGCGCAACGCCTCATTCGGTGGAAGCAAGATTAAAGTACTGACGACTTCAAGAATTAGTCACACTGGGAAAGACTGTGGAAGGAAATAGACTATTGTTTTCATTAGAAAACCATCCCAGCATTATTCTCCACGCTATAAAAAATTGAATAACTGGACGGGAAATTGCAATTCCCGTGCTCACGAATATGGAACCAAAGCTTAATAACATTCAAATCGCCACAGTGCTAAGGGTCTCATGCACTCTGGTCGACTGAGACTGAGCTCCAGTGTAACTTACCGGTGTTATGCTGTGGCCGTATAGACAAAGAAATTATAGAGTTATCGTTTCGTCGGGACCTCGATGATTAAATACGAAACCAAAATGAACTAAACAGAACGGGAAAGGAAACCTTCCACGTCTGTTTTGAGAAAATAGTGCCTAAGGTCATCTGAAATAGTTTAGGTAAATAGCAAAAATAAAAATAAAAAATATGAAAAAAACTAAATCAGTATTAGACCCCTTCTCACCTGAATTAGGAATGCAGTTTCTTAGCCACTGTGGCATCTTGCTCAGTTCGTCTATCAACATAAAGTTTAAATTCACAGTATTTATGGTCATAAGAAAGAAGTGATGTAGTACTGCAGCGCCTGATCATTCTCGTTTATTAAAATGTGACGGAAATGCCACATTTTAATCATTTCCGCTACAGATTTATAGAAACAAGAAGAAAAGACACACACACACACACACACACACACACACACACACACACACACACACACAAACACACACACACACACACACACACACACAAGCAAAGCATGCCGCTGCAAGTGAACGTAAATCTATATGGTGCATGTTTCCCTGCGTGTTTTACTGACTTCTCAGACTTCATTCAGGTCAAGCGAATTCATGTCAAAATATTTTCTTCCAGCACTCGAAATCAATTTAATTTTCAAGTGTAGCAAACAATTCTGCAAAATTTCTACTATTGCAGTGTACATAGTTCCGCGTAGTCAGCGCGTACACAACTTTCCCAACAGAGTGCGCCCCGCTAAGCACAACAGCGCAGGCGCAGCGCTCGTCCGTCTCCGCACTACGAGATGGCACTGTCTTAGAGACGGACCAAATTCTGCTTCCGCCGATCCGCGTATTAAAATGTAATGCAGCCAATGAGATTTCTGTTAACGTAGAACCTTTTCTCCTCGCAGATCACACTCGCGCAGTGATACATGAACACGCGAGGTATTATAACGAGTGTACAGACCTCCGATTAGTCATTCTGCATTAGTCTGCATTTGTCTGTACCAGTCTATAGTCAAGTTTCAGTCTGCGCCTAATAAGATTATCATATTCCTGTACTTAGCCATGAAGATAAATGAATAGACACTTTGACAAGTATCAGAGATATGTGAAATAAGATTAACGTACCAAGACCAAAGGAACTTCAGATTGTTAATTGTAAATAACATCCAGATCCAAGTTAAGTAGTTGGTCACCGTGAGTCTGCTACTCTAAGCTTGCAAGTGGCATTTCTATCGTATGACCTAACGGCAGAAGATAAACACGCTACAATAAGACCACGAGACATATTGCTCACACTCACCTACTTCGTTAGGGCGACAAGTCAAATAATCTGATGGTGTGTGTACTGAAGGTCTTACAGTACGCACACCACATGCAGTCTCTGAACAAACTTTTATTGGTAAGCAACTTCACCACACTTCCGGCTTTCGCCAAAAATTTCACGATGAAAAATCCCTAGGGCGAAATAAAATGGAAGCCCAAATACAAGAAGGAAAGTAGTCACAAATTTGTGGGTAACAAGAAAACACAAGTTTCCTCTCTGTCGTGGCAAGCCCGTAAAAGCAGTTGCTGCACAGAATCGACTGCGAGCCTTCAGGGCGGAATACGTAATAAAGCGTGAAATCCCAGCCCTTCTTATCGACGCAGCGGGAAAACAGAATACATCACTCTCTATCTGTGCCGTGAGCTTGGCAGGACCTACATAAAAGTGCTATTCTGCACAGCAGTTCTCTGACTCCGTAACAACGAATATCGAGTAGCCCCAAAAGTCGTTGACATTCAAAATGGAATATTTGCAGAAGTTCACTGACGATACATGAAATTGTAATACATAGTTTTTCTGCACATTTTATTTCAAGAAAAATACATTTTATTTCAATCAGCCTGTTTATTATTTGAGTGGTAAAAACGGTAAAGAGGGCTTAAAGCAACTAATCGTACAAATTTGGCTGACGCCACCGTCATCGGAATGTTTTTGTTCTCCTGTTGATACACTAACGTATCCAAATATTTGTAAATCATGTGGGAGACATAAGACAGATGTCAATGAGATGTCTAGTGAATGATATACAGGTTCCCTCTGGTTAAGGGTACTACATACATTAAAAAAAGTTTTCCATCAGCCCGGTTCCTAGAACGCCTGAAGATAGACGTTGACTGTGGATATTGTAACACAGACACAATCCCATTGACTGCTCAGAGATGTCACCCGCCCAGACATGTAAACAACCATCTATGAGCAGCGACTATTCGACGGAGCGGGTCTAACAGCCGATCAGTTCCAGTCATTCCACCAGGAAGAAGGTACACGACTCGTGTTGTCTGTAGTTCAACCATGCCTAGACGGTCAATACCGCGGTTCGAACGCGTCCGCCTTGTTACTTTGTGCCAGGAAGGGCTCTCTACAACGGAAGTATCCAGGCGTCTCGGAGTGAACCAAAGCGATGTTTTTCGGACATGGAGGAGATACAGAGAGACAGGAACTGTCGATGACATGCTTCGCTCAGACTGCGCAAGGGCTACTACTGCAGTGTATGACCGCTACCTACGGATAATGGCTCGGAGGAACCCTGACAGCAACGCCACCATGTTGAATAATGCTTTTCGTGCAGCCACAGGACGTCATGTTACGGCTCAAACTGTGCGCAATAGGCTGCATGATGCGCAACTTCACTCCCGACGTCCATGGCGAGGTCCATCTTTGCAACCACGACACCATACAGCACGGTACAGATGGGCCCAACAACATGCCGAACGGACCGCTCAGGATTGGCATCACGTTCTCTTCACCGATGAGTGCTGCATATGCCTTCAACCAGACAATTGTCAGAAACGTGTTCGGAGGCATCCCGGTCAGGCTGAACGACTTAGACACACTGTCCAGCGAATGCAGCAAGGAGGAGGTTCCCTGCTGTTTTGGGGTGGCATTATGTGGGGCCGACGTACTCCGCTGGTTGTCATGGATGGCGCCGTAACGGCTGTACGATACGTGAATGAATGCCATCCTCTGACCGATAGTGCAACCATATCGGCAGCATATTGGCGGGGCATTAGTCTTCATGGACGACAATTCGCACCCACATCGTACACATCTTGTGAATGAATTCCTTCAGGATAACGACATCGCTCGTCTAGAGTGGCCAGCATGTTCTCCAGACATGTACCCTATCGAACATGCCTAGTATAGACTGAAAAGTGCTGTGATCCACCAACCAGTCTGAGGGATCTACGTCGAATCGACGTTGAGGAGTGGGGCAATCTGGGGCAATAGCTGCCCTCTGTAATAAAAAAAAAACTGAGTGCATGAATCAACAACGAAGTTGACCGGGTGTCATGGGACGTCTGCAACGAACAAGAACGAACGAAATGAGATAAAAAAAGGATGAGAGCGTCTGCCATGTAAGCAGGAGATCCCGGGTTGGAGTCCCGGTCGGGGCACTCATTTTCAGCTGTCCCCATTGAGGTATATCAACAACACCTGTTGGCAGCTGAGGGTTTCGATTAATTATCAAGGAAATTTATTGTCGGTCCCTTAGGAACGAAAATTTCATAGATGGATAAACGTATCATAGCCGAACGGTACTACCAACGATTTTAAATTCGCGGTTTTTTTAGGATTGTATCCAGAGGGACAAAGGTAACTTAGTGTCAGCTGTATCATTCTGCACATTTAATGTTTACTTATAGTTAATGACATAGGTGCAAACGTTTTCCGATTCCTTCAAGCAGGATTACTCCCTTCCAGAGACTGCTTAAACTTGCGTCTATCAACATAAAATTGCGTGGACTATGGTGTTATATATTTATTTTATTTCTTATCAAAATGTGTTTCGTCTCATTACTTTGGGATGTCCGGTGTACTACAACTGAATTTCTGTAATTGTTTTGTTGTTAACATGTAAATGATAGTAAGTGGCGTACTTGATTCAGAAACCAAACAAAATTCTCTTTTCGAAGATGATAAATAACTATACGTCTCTACAAGATAAGCAGCACTGAAGAAACATCTGAAGAAAAACGGCAGCAGTTGTAAGTAAAGTAGGTGGCACACTTCGGTTCATTGATTGGATACAAGGAAAATGTAATCCGTCTACAAAAGAGACTGATGGCAACATACTCGTTCTTCGTTCGATCTATCCTAGAATATCACTCATGCGTACGGCACCATTACCAAATACGACAAAGAGGTTACGTTAAATGCACACAAAGAAGGGCAGCACAAATGGACGCAGGTTTGTCTGATCTGTCGGAGGTATCTGTACTTTCGACGACGTCGGGGAAGAGGGAATAATCAAAATAGGGATCATCTGGAATGGAAAACACGTCGGAAAGGTGGGAGGCAAAGTAGTTGGCCTCACTGAGGTTGTTAGGAAAGGGACGGTCATCAAGGAGGAGAGGGTACTGCGGGGTAGGGCGGTTCCCAGTAAGGCGGTGGAAAGCAGACCAATACTTGGAAGAGTTTATGGACTGCGTGGCGTTGAGTTGTGTGCATGTCTGTCTCCAGGCACGGCGTTTCTTCACAGTAAGTTTGTTGCGGATGTGTTGTCGTAATTGCCGGTGGCGAGTGAGTGTGTCCCGGTCACGACTGCAGAGGAAGTATCGGTAGAGGCGACGAGATTCACGAAGGAGAAGGACAGCCTGTGGGATCAGGGCTGGGTGGTGAGGGTGAATGATTATGGTAGGGATATGGGTGGATACAGTGTCACTCAGGTTCTGGTGGAGGAAGGTACCAGTTTGGGAGATGTCGTCGGGAGATTGGAGGGTAGGGTCGTGGCGTTCGACTGGGTGTTTACAGAGTCCCGGGAGGCATCCCAGTTGGCGTGGGAGTAATCGTGGACAGGTTTAGGAGGAATTTCAGGGCGAGGAACTGGGCGGGGATGGTGACGATCAGAGGTAGTGAGGAGGACGGGGGCATGGTCTCTGTCAATTAGGTCAACGACTTCCTTGGTGATGCACCCAAGAAGGTTGGGAGAGGCTAGGATCACGTAACGAGAGGTGCTGGATTCGGGTAGGGTGTGTTGGGGGAGGGAAACCAGGTCTCCCTGGACGGTGGTGATAAACCGATGTCAATTAGGTCAAAGACTTCCGTGGTGATGCGCCCAAGAAGGTTGGGAGAGGCTAGGATCACGTAAGGAGAGGTGTTGGATTCGGGTAGGGTGTGTTGGGGGAGGGAATCCAGGTCTTCCTGGACGGTGGTGATAAACCGATGCCACCGCTGGAGATCGGCAGGAGCACGGCTGTGGATATTGAGATCTGTGGCAATCACATAGATGGAGAAGGTGCGATCAATTTGGGCCAGGAAATCGTATGGGATGGGGGTACAAGTGCAGATGTAGATGGTGGCACATGTGACGGTAAGGTTGGGGAAGAAGAGGCTGAGGGTGAGATGCTCAGAGGGATTACTGAGGAGAAGTTGGGGCCGAACAGGGAGGTGTTTGAGGTGGCCGACAGCAAAACCACGACGCGTTAGGGGTATGGATGAAGGTGCGGTGGAGGGTGTAATGGGCTGTGGAGACGGAGAGGCTGGGTTGGAGGAAGGTTTCGTTTAGGATGAAGGCGTCCATGCCGTGTCCATTGGGAGTATGCAGGAAGAGGAGTTTGTGTGTGAGCAGGGAACGGATATTATGGTAAAAGATACTGTAATGTTGTCGCACCTGTTCGTATGCAATGTGTGTTGCCTAGAAGACTTTACCTAACCTGCGTGAAAGCGAGAGGCGAACTTTTAAATAAATGTTTCTCCTCTTAGAAACACTCATTTTTAAGGTTTTCTGGTTTAAAATCCTCTGTAAACTTATTGGTGTAGGTTATATGCAAATGCAGCACTCCGCGCTGCCCTCCAATACTAAATTGGTGATCCCTTGGTGCCTCAGAATATGTCCTACCAACCGATCTCTTCTTCTAGTCAAGTTGTTCCACAAATTTCTCTTCTCCCCAATTCTATTCAATACCTCCTCATTAGTTATGTGATCTACCCATCTAACCTTCAGCATTCTTCTGTAGCACCGCATTTTAGACTCTGCTAGCTCGGTAAAATATCGTCGACTCACGACCGGTGAAAATAAAACGGCACCTGGCGTCGCTGGGAAGCATCAGCGAACATTTTGTCTCTAACAAAGGTTGTTCCCCATGACGTGGTCTACAGCTATAGACGTTTGGCATAAAGACTTTGAAACGCCCTGTATGTGATTCTGTGGAGTTAGGAGAGTACTGGTTCCAGTTCTCCCTCGAGCATGGGTGCGTGTGTTGTTCTTAGCGTAAGTTAGTTTAAGTTGCATGAAGTAGAGTGTAAGCTTAGAGACTGATGACCTGAGCAGTTTGGTCCCATAAGACCTTACCACAAAATTCCAAATTTCCAAGAGTTCTGATATAATACTCGTCTCCGACGATGGTGAGTAATTGAGATGACGTAGTGGGATACATAGACGCTCTAAGTAAGCAGGACGAGTCATGCAACAATACTCTTCTCTGGTGACTAGGAAACAATTTTGTTGGAGTAACTGGAACATTATACAATATTGCGTTGTTCAGAAGAACGGTGCAATGTTCTTTCCGACATTCATGCATGTCCGCAGAAACAAGCACTGTGGTGACTTCAGCTGTTATGAAACACATACAATGTATTCGCATTGCGAAAACAACCATCCGTCAGCTTTATAAAGGAATGACGACAATGAAAATTTGTGCCGGACCGAGACTCGAACACGGATTTCCCGCTTTACATTTGCGGTCGCCTTAACTGCTTTGCCTATCCGTGCTCGACTCACGGCCAGACCAAAACTTCCACACGTTGTCGTCCTTGCGTCAATACCTGTACTCGTACACACATTACGTAATTCCCGTAAAGAGAAAGGCAACTTAATCGAAAGTCGCTGTCTGTGTTGGCGGATAGATACGATATTTCAGTGCCTGTGTTGTTATGAATAACGATGCAATGTTGTTTCTGACATGCATGCATGTCTGAAGAAACATTGCACCGTTCTTCTTAACAATGTATTCATGTCCGAAGTAATATTGCATCGTTTTCCTTAACAACACAGGCACTGCAATAACGTATTTATTCGCCAGTACCGGGCAAATGCCCTTCCCTGTATGGGAATTACATAATGCGTGTACGAGTAAGGGTTCTGACGCAAGAACGACGGCATACAGAACTTCGGACGTGACTTTGGGTCGTGCACGGTTAGCCTAAACGGTTAAGGCGACCCACGAAACAAACAAAACTTATCCGAATCTGCGGAAAAAATTAATATTTGGGTCAACATTTGTAAAACTCTAATTTCTCTCTCTCAAACCCCAGGGAGAGTTTTAGTTTTAGCGAACCGCCGGCCGGAGTGGCCGAGCGGTTCTAGGCGCTACAGTCTGGAACCGCGCGACCGCTACGGTCGCAGGTTCGAATCCTCCGTCGGGCATGGATGTGTGTGATGTCCTCATGTTAGTTAAGTTTAAGTAGTTCTAAGTTCTAGTGGACTTATGACCTCAGAAGTTAAGTCCCTTAGTGCTCAGAGCCATTTAGCGATTCAAAATTTATGAAGTAAATAAGTATTTTTTATTAGTCCATAACCATTTTCCACTCAAAAATGAGAGCATGGATTTTCTAGAATTACAGGGCCAACTACTAAGAATCAAAACAAATGGTTAAAACAAAATGTATGTAGTTTTTTAAATAGAATCTGAGTCTGCAATAAAAAATGGGGGTCCCCGTTTGAAATTTTAAAATTGCCTCCCGCTCCAGTCCCAGGGGGCTGGGGTGGCGGTCTAATTTTAGCACCAGCAGATGTCCCCCTCGAAAATAATCAACTGAGGATTCTACACATTTTTTCATGTTAGGCTTATTTTTCTAGTTGTTCTAGTTTGTCAACTTGCACCCTGTATAGTCAGGAAGAATGAACATGTAGAATGTTAATAACGTTTGTTTTCTTCTAGAAGCTTTGGTAGTTTTCACATAAAAGATTTGGAGGATTACTTTTCAAAAATGGTTCAAATGGCTCTGAGCACTATGGGACTTAACATCTATGGTCATCAGTCCCCTAGAACTTAGAACTACTTAAACCTAACTAACCTAAGGACAGCACACAACACCCAGCCATCACGAGGCAGAGAAAATCCCTGACCCCGCCGGGAATCGAACCCGGGAACCCGGGCGTGGGAAGCGAGAACGCTACCGCACGACCACGAGATGCGGGCGGATTACTTTTCACCAAGCCCTCGTAGAAGCAAACACTTCTCAGTGAACAAGGGCTCTAAGACGAATATTGTTGTGTACATAGTTCCGCGTAGTCAGCACGTACACAACTTTCCCACTAGAGCGCGCCCCGCTAGGCACAACAGCGCAGGCGCAGCGCTCGTCCATCTCCGCACTACAAGGTGGCGCTGCCATAGAGACGGACCCAATTCTGCTTCCGCCGACCCGCGTATTAATACGTAACATGGCCAATGAGATTGCTGTTAACGTAGAACATTTTCTCCTTGCAGATCACACTCGTGCAGTGATACATGAACACGCGAGGTATTATAACGAGTGTACAGACCTCCGATTAGTCAGTCTGCAATTGTCTGTACCAGTCTGCACAAGCTCTACATTTGTCTTTAGCAGTCTGTAGTCAAGTTTCAGTCTGCGCCTAATAAGATTACCCTATTCCTGTACATAGCCAGGAAGATAATGTAGAGACAGTTTTGTCATGTATCAGAGATATATGTGAGAATAAGATTAACGCACCAATACCAAAGGAACTTCAGATTGTCAACTGTAAATAGCATCCAGAACCAAGTTAAGTAATTTTTATGCTTGTTACTATTTTAATAAATGTGTGTGAAAATTAATCAAGTTCTGTTTAAAGTTGGTCACCGCCAATCTGCTACTCGAAGCGTGCAAGTGGCATTTCTATTGTCTGACCTAACGGCAGAAGATAAACAAGCCACGATAAGACCACGAGACATATTGCTGACACTCGCCTACTTCGTTAGAGTGACAAGTCAAATAATCTGATGGTGTGTGTTCTGAAGGTTTTACAGTACTCACACCACACATACCTTACAAGCTATGACTACTTCTTCATCTTCAATATCGTGAAACAAATCTCTTCCATTTAAGGTCTTTGCTTTCCTTATTTTGCGAGGATGTAGAATGGACAAAAACAAGAAAAACTGTTTAGTAAACATGAGTGAATACCTTAAGAGCTATGAGCACTTTTTTGGTAAAACAAGACTTTTTCAGAGTAGCGAAGATGAAGAAGCGCACACAGCTCTTAACCTATGCACGTTAGAGCTCGTGTTTACTCGTCTTTTTTTTCTTGTTTTGGCCGGCCGGAGTGGCCGAGCGGTTCTATGCGCTTCGGTCTGGAACCGCGCGACCGCTACGGTCGCAGGTTCGAATCCTGCCTCGGGCATGGATGTGTGTTATGTCCATAGGTTAATTAGGTTTAAGTAGTTCTTAGTTCTAGGGGACTGATGACCTCCGGTGTTACGTCCCATAGTGTTCAGAGCCATTTTTTCTAGTTTTGGCCCATACCACCAGCTCTCAAAATATAGAAAGCAAAGAGCTTGCAGTAGAAGAGATTTGCTTCACAGCATCGAAGATGAAGTATTCATAGAATTTACGGTATGCGTTTTAGAGGTGAGACATTTTTCTTTGTAGTGTAAAGTAGTTTTTAGCTTCACACTTTCACGGCATTAGTTATGACACACCCTGTACAATTATGTAGATGCTGTTAGTGAGTGATACCTGTCTGTACACGCTGGCTACATAGTGAGCGATGCCCCGCGCTCCAATCGGCTGGCGGCGCGTGTTTTGGCTGGGAGCGTTTTTAGCATTGGCGCTGTGCGGGGAAGCCGCTGCCGCGTCACGCTGGCTGAGCAGCGGAGCATTCGCCTGCGAAGCGCGACATTTGCCGCTCGCTACGCCGCACACGCACACGCACACGCACACGCGCACGCAACCTCACGCACGCCGCCCAGCCGCTCACCGCCGATTCAAACATCCGACGCTTCGACGAGGCGCCAGCCTCCCGCCTTCTGCCGCTCGGCCGGCATCAAACTGACGACACCCTTTGCGGCTATTTCAAATCCTCGATAAATCTGCATCAGAACGAGATACGTATGTGGATGGGCAGACAGATCGAACCCGTCCGGATACCCGAGTGAGCCATGGCGGTAGCTCAGCCGTGTAAACAAAACTCTGTGGCCTCGAGTTCACTTACATAACACCGAGGCATGCCGTAACTATTCGAATATTTCGCTTTTTGTCCTTTCTACGTTTAAACTTGTGAACTGCAACTAGAGTAAACTGAACTGCTATTTTTTATATTTTTGGGTGGCTGTGTTGTAATACTGAACAATGCAAGTGGTGTAGTTATGGAAGCGCTATCTGATTTATGAGTCATCAAAACTGAAATTAGCCGGCCGGTGTGACCGAGCGGTTCTAGGCGCTACTTTCTGGAACCGCGTGACCGCTACGGTTGCAGGTTCGAGGGTTGGGTTGTTTGGGGTAGGAGACCAGACAGAGAGGTCATCCGTCTCATCGGATTAGGGAAGGATGGGGAAGGAAGTCGGCCGTGCCCTTTCAGAGGAACCATCCCGGCATTTGCCGCGAGTGATTTAGGGAAATCACGGAAAACCCAAATCAGGATGGCCGGACGTGGGATTGAACCGTCGTAATCCCGAATGCGGGTCCAGTGTCTAACCACTGCGCCACCTCGTTCGGTTTGCAGGTTCAAAAAGAAAATGGTTCAAATGGCTCTGAGCACTATGGGACTTAACATCTATGGTCATCAGTCCCCTAGAACTTAGAACTACTTAAACCTAACTAACCTAAGGACATCACACAACACCCAGTCATCACCAGGCAGAGAAAACCCCTGACCCCGCCGGGAATCGAACCCGGGAACCCGGGCGCGGGAAGCGAGAACGCTACCGCACGACCACGAGCTGCGGACTTCGCAGGTTCGAATCCTGCCTCGGGCATGGATGTGTGTGATGTCCTTAGGTTAGTTAGGTTTAAGTAGTTCTAAGTTCTAGGGGACTTATGACCTCAGCAGTTGAGTCCCATAGTGCTCAGAGCCATTTTGTTTGAACATGTGGAGAATTGTCCATGCAGAACCACTACAAGTATAACGTTTGCAGAAAATGGAGGAAAATGTAGTGGAGGGCTACCCATGATGAGTGTAGTTTGTTCAGTAGTATTTAGAGTGCTGTATACTGTGGCCAGTATTCCCGACATTGGCGCTATTCACCGATAAAGGCAAGCTCATTTACTACAGCATTCTGAACTCGCATAACTGTTATATTTCGAAAAACAAAAATTTACGTGCACAAATGGTTAGAACTAACCAACACAGAGTCACTGTAAATATCTGGGCCCGGATAGTTTGTAATCAGATCATTCGACCACGTGTAATGCCAACCAGACTAACAGGAACAACATACACTAATTTTCCAAGAGGTGCTCTTTCTTCCCCTACTTGATTAGATGGCACTAAACGTTCGTCACATAGTGCAAAACTACGAATCTCCAGTTCACTTTACTACAGATTTACGGAACATTATGAAAGCCACAGACCCATATCGATGGCCTGGTAAAAGGCTCCCAATTTCGTGCTACCATAATCATCACATCTTACACCTACTGACATTTTTCTGTTGGATACTACATACACTATGTTGCATGTTAGCCCGCAACATTACTGTACGAATCTACGTTGCAGCTGAAATACTAATGCACAGTTGGATTCATTTATTCATATGTGTCAGTTTTTACATTGATGATGTACACTCTGCAGTGTAGTTGGAGTTTACAGTTTGAACACCTTGTAAGGTGGCAGAATAAATGAAGGTCAGATTAGCTCTTCCCATCTCTATACATTCCAACAGGAAGGTGAATATGACACCTAACTAAATTCGGCAGTAATGAGCAATTTTGCCTATCAGTATGTAATGCAAAAAGAGATGACACTCAATTGATGGTAATTAACACACTGTTCCTATAATGCATATTTGAGCAGAAGGTGAAACAAGCAGCGAGAAGCGTTTTAGTTTGGAATTCAGAGGGACGAGGGCAGAGGCAAGGCCGTGCTACAGGGGGTACCATGGAAACCACTTAAAGGGGTGTCCCAGATGGACAGTCAACGACTGACCACGTGACTCAGATGGGGAGAGCGAGTATAATGGCCCATCTGAGGGAGGACAGGAAAGAAAGAGTTTAGAAAACAGCGTTTCGGATTTCCAAATGGATACGAAACAAGACCAGTGACGCATTTTCGATCACGTGTCCAGCGAGTGGTACACATGTGAGAGAGTCAATGTACGCATTAAGGCATCTGGGACCTTACAACTGGTAGAGAGAGTTTCCACAAAATAAAAGGATCGCTCCTATTGGTCGAAAGAAGCCGTAACATGAAGAACGAAAGAACCCAGGTGGGGAGATAGTTCAGCTATGAGTAAGACAAGAGCGAAATTTTCGGACACACTTCTCTGAACTGGCGTCAAATGCAGAACGAAGCCCATAACGCTCTGTAGATGCAGAGTAATTTGTGTGAACACTTCGTTCACAGCGGCTGATATCCAGCTAGAAATTAGCTGTAGCATCGTTTAGCTCCAACTGTGGAGAAACCAACCAGCCAATTAGTTAATTGTTCTTGGAAGAACTGAGAGGGCATTATAATATGCACGCTGCTCCAACCTTGCGACTGTATATCGCCACATTCTAAGACTAGGATTTAGTACATGTTCTCTCGCATAACGAGAAACATAGGCAAAGTTTCTGCTGGAAAATTCAGCAAAGGTGTAATTAATTTTATAGTAATTTCAGCGGAAGACAGCGGCCTAGCAGACGACAGTTCAGCGCAGCTTAAGGTAAATACCGCGTGCAGAGGCGTAAACTTGTTGGCTCACCAGCTTGCGCCCACTGTAAACTCGAACGACCTTGGGTAATCTTTTTCTCAATTTATCACATAGCTAACCACCCACCGTAGACTTGATTGTCATCCTAAAAATAGTACTGAACTTTGAACCGGAGTCGGACGATTTTCGTAGTACTGACCAACAGCATAACAGAAGTGTAGAACAATTTTGTAAAGAAACTTCTAGTTAAACTTTAGTATTGTCGTGCTTAGGATAATTTAACCTTCTGAGAGTTAATATTTAATATTGTTGTGATTAGGATTATTTCACTTTTTGATGTTGATGGGATGCGTTATCGTGATAACTGTTTTTTGTTGTCACGTTGAAAACTGTGCAAAAGTGTGTATTTTTGTGATAATATTACGACATTTATTCATGTCATATCAACTTACACAGTTGTCTTCAACCCTAGAATAAGTAAACCACAAATACTGCACCTTACACAACCTATTTATAAGTTACGACAAGATATGATACTACTTTTAGGTGTTTTACCGATACGGGGAACACACTGCTTAATCGTACGGAATCCGTTCTCAGACGTCGACGCCTTACAGCATCCTACCAACGAATTTCAGGACACGGATTTCTTCTTAAAAAAATGAACAATTTACCATCCTGACCAACAACTGCACAGGACTGTTCCGTGCATCTAACTTGTACAGATGACTAATGGACTGCATATCAGATTACTATAGAAAATAAAATCCGAACGAACTTTAGCACCACAGTTCTCAGACTTTGACGCCCGCGGAGCCAAAAATATTTGTTTCCGGACATGGCTACTTTTTGAAAAGTAGTCATATTGCTATATCGCACAATATATTAAACTGTTTCTGTTTTTTCTGTAAACCGTATAAATATGTAACGAGAAATTTTAAGGAAGAAATAAAGAAAGATTACGCTTCAATCTCCCAGCACGGACTGTTCGACTGGTACTACTAGCTCGTATTGGAGAGGAATGGACACGAAAATGACTCGGTCCAAAATTTTCCTTAAACAATTTACGAAAAACACTGGAAATTAAAATACATATGCACTTCTCTAGATAAGTACTGATCAAGTATAGCGTCTCACAATATATTAAACTGTTTCTGTTTTTTATATAAACCGTATAAATATGTAACGAGAATTTTTAAGGAAGAAAGAAACATTACGCTTCAGCCTCCCATCAAAGAGAATTATACTCATACTACTAGGTCATATTGCACAAGAGTGGATACGAAAATGACTCATGTCCAAAATTTTCCTTAAGCGATTTATGAAAAACACGGAAAATCAAAATACATATGCACTTACCTAGAAACGGTACAGATCAAGCACACCGTCAGAACGTACGAGAGATACACCTCTTCGATCAATATCCACTTTTTTATCTCGATTTTGGACCTCAGGGTTGTGATAACTTGCCCGGCTGTGACATTTCATTCCAAGAACAGTCGCTCGTTAGCTGCTTGCTGGCAGAAAGCCACCACAGGACACGACAAACAGAAGTGAAAAGAGGCTGTACCGAACGCTCTTTTGTCTTGGCAAATCGCCACCGGCTGTTTTATGACATATATCATCATTGAGATTAAAATCAGCACTAGTTCTCCGTCGTTTCGAGCTGAGATTTCCTTCCGATCAGTGACGCTCGCCCGTATTATCATACATTTTGTTTTAAAAAATTTTACGTAGGTTTTTCACTGATGTGAGGCCGACTTCCATTTTTTCTGGTCCTGTGCCAATCGCATGTTTTCTGCATTTCTTATATCCAGTTTTAAAGTAATTATGACATACACGTTGCCGTATATGCAGGAAAGTGTTTTTTAAAGCATAAAATGAAGATTTTTCGAATGTGAGATAATTTAAGCTCTTTTCTCACCTATACAATCATTAATATGTGTTCGGAGACTTTTCCCTGTTGCTAGATCTGAAACGTTTATATTTTGTACCCTTTCAGCGTTACAGTTTAAAGAACCT
Source organism: Schistocerca cancellata (assembly GCF_023864275.1). NCBI lineage: Eukaryota > Metazoa > Arthropoda > Insecta > Orthoptera > Acrididae > Schistocerca > Schistocerca cancellata. The sequence continues at coordinate 135,510,132 of NC_064629.1, read as the reverse complement.
CTTTCACTACTACATTTCAAATTCTTCTAATTAAATTTCTTACAGATTTTACTGCATATTCCCACTCCTTTTTGCCTTTATGCTATCGTTTGCACGATGTTTCAGAGTCCATTCCTTCAAATATTGCCACTTTAAGCCTTGTGTGAGTTTAATTTGGTTACGACCAGACAAAGTAGTTGACTACCACACGCTACGTTTACTTCACTAGCTCCTTAGTGCCCAAGCACCCCATTTCCTTTCATGCCATAATAAAAGAAACACAAGTTAACACTTATCTAATAACCTAGGTGTGCCCATTCACAAAATAAAAACATTCGAAAACTCCTGCGGTGTCGCGACTGTCCGCCTCTGGAAAGAGATGCCCTACTTTCTGCGCACAATTGAATGCACTGCTGCCTTTAAGAAGGTATTGCAGCACTTCCTTCTGTCACCCTCATAACAATTTCCCCAAAAATTAACATCTAAGACCAATTTCACCTTCGTCAAATAGTATAGCTGATACTCCTATCTGCTTTCAGTTATGATTCTTTCTCTTTACCTTTTCTAGGAATCAGACCATCTCCTTTTGTCTTGTATTCTATAACTGTCCTAACACGTTCCTCGGCCTCCTTCCTCAATACCTTTTTCTCATGCCAACTGCTGCTAGCACCCATAATTAAAAAACCCACTTTCCGATAATTTCTAATCACTGCTCTACTCATAAACGAATACTCGTATATACTTCGTGCGTGTATTTTTTATCTACATGAATGTAATTTTCAATTTCTAAATCTAGATCAACATGCTTATTGAGATATATGTAACGTAAAATATTTAGAATTCCTGTTTAGATGTAACAGCTGGCCTGATGGCCCTTGTCTTGCCATGTTAAATAATCTGCACATAAAAAATAAATAAATAAGTAATTAATTTTCATATCTTCTTTTTGAAGTGTTTAGTTTGAGAGCTCCTTTTTCCTGGTAAAGGAAAAGAAAATGATAAATTAACTTTCCGTCGACGTCGAGTTATTGAAGACCAGCGCACTAAGTAAGAAAAGAGGAGTGTGGGGAAAGAAACGGGCTGAAGCTTGCTAAAAGAACTGTCCTTGCATCCAAGCAATATTTGAAGAACTTGGATCATGTTGGCAGGGCCAGATTTTCAATCTCACTCCTGCGCCACATCCACTCCGACAACGTTCCGTGTCAGGAGTAGCAGTAGGTTTCTACAGGTGCAAGACTGTGATACTCTTGTTTTTTATTTTGGTTGCTCCGAAAATTGTATACCATTCTGTGATACATACTAAGAGTCTTCGGTACTTCCTTGTAGTTGTGGTGAGTAGTAGCTGATTTACTAGGTCTGATTGATTCCTGTATAGCACTACGGCCGTAGTGGCCGTGTGGTTCTAGGCGCTGCTGTCTGGAACCGCGTGACCGCTACGGTCGCAGGTTCGAATCCTGCCTCGGGCATGGATGTGTGTGATGTCCTTAGGTTAGTTAGGTTTAAGTAGTTCTAAGTTCTAGGGGACTGATGACCATAGCAGTTAAGTCCCATAGTGCTCAGGGCCATTTGTATAGCATTACCTATCAACAATACGTCAAAAATTCCCCGAATCTCAGTACCATGACAATAAACGTGTGTATCTCAGGCAGCATGAGACTCGCGACTTTAGTGACAACATTGGCTCATACGCGGGCCGCGTATAGGTATATATAAAAGCAAACTGCATCTACATCTACATAACATACTGCGAAAGGCATCGTACAGTGCGTTGCGGAGGGTACGTTGTACCACTACTAATCATTTCCCTTCCTGTTCCAATCGCAAATAGAGCGAGGAAAAACAAATGGGTCAAATGGCTCCGAGCACTATGGGACTCAACTGCTGTGGTCATCAGTCCCCTAGAACTTAGAACTACTTAAACCTAACTAACCTAAGGACATCACACACACCCATGCCCGAGGCAGGACTCGAACCTGCGACCGTAGCAGCAACGCGGCTCCGGACAGGAGCGCCTAGAACCGCACGGCCACCACGGCCCGCGAGGAAAAAACGACTATGTATATGCCTGTGCACGAACCCTTATTTCTCTTATCCCATGTTCGCGATCTTTACGCGAAACGCACGCTGGATACAGTAGAATAGTTCTGGAGTTAGCTCAAAATGCCGGTTCTCTAAATTTTCTCAGTAGCGTTCCTCGAAAAGAACGTTGCCTTCCCTCCAAGGATTTCCATTCGAATTCCCAAATCATGTCCGAAATAATCGCATGATGATCGAACCAAGTGGTAATAAATCTAGAAGCCCGCTTTTGAATTGCTTCAATGTCTTCCTTAGATCTGACTTGGTGGTGATCCCAAACCCACTATCAGCACTCAATAATGGGTCGTACTAGTGTTCTATATGCCGTCACCTTTACAGATGAACCACACTTCCCTAAAACCCTTCCAATAAACTGAAGTTAACCATTTGACTTCCCAACTACATCTACAATTACATGACTACTCTGCAAATCACATTTAAGTGTCTGGCAGAGGGTTCATCGAACCACCTTCACAATTCTCTATTATTCCAATTTCGTATAGCGAGCGGAAAGAATGAATATTTGTATCTTTCCTTACGAGCTCTGATTTCCCTTATTTTATCATGATGATCGTTTCTCCCTATGTAGGTAGGTCGGCGTCAAGAAAAATTTTCGCATTCGGAGGAAAAAGTTGGTGATCGGAATTTCGTGAGGAGATTCCTCCGCAAAACGCCTTTGTTTTAATTATGTACATCCCAAATCCTGTATCATTTCAGCGACACTCTTTCTCCCGTTTTTCGATAATACGAAGTGTGCGGCCCTTCTTTGAACTTTTATGATTTACTCTGTGAATCCTTTAGGGTAAGGATCCCACACCGCGCCGCAGTATTCTAAAAGAGGATGGACAAGCGTAGTGTAGGCACTCTCCCTAATAGATCGCTTACGTTTTCTAAGTGTCCTGCTAACAAAACCCAGTCTTTGGTTAGCCTTCCACACAACATTTTCTGTGTGTTTATTCCGATATAAGTTGTTCGTAATGGTAATTCCTAGGTATTTAGTTGAATTTACGGGCTTTATATTTGACTGATTTATCGTGTAACCGAAGTTTAACGGATTCATTTTAGCACTCATGTGGATGATCTCACACTTTCCGTTATTTAGGGTCAGTTTCCAATTTTCGCACCATACAGATATCTTTTCTTTATCGTTTTGCAATTTGCTTTAATCTTCTGATGACTTTACTAGTCGATAAACGACAGCGTCATCTGCAAGCAACCTAAGACGGCTGCTCAGATTGTTTCCCAGATCGTTTGATACAAAAGGAACAGCAACGGTCCTATAACACTGCCTTGCGGAACGCCAGAAATCACTTCTGTTTTACTCGATGACTTTCCGTGAATTACTACAAACTGTGAACTGTTTGACAGGAAATCAGGAGTCCAGTCACATAACTGAGACGATATTCCATAAGCATGCAATTTCACCACAAGCCGATTGTGTGGTACAGTGTCAAAAGCCTTCCGGAAATCCAGAAATACAGAATCAATTTGAAATTCCTTTTATATAGCACTCAACCTTTCGTGCGAGTAAAGACCTAGTTGTGTTTCTCAAGAACGATGTCTTCTAAATCCGTGTTGACAGTGTGTCAGTAGGCCATTCTCTTCGAGGTAATTGATAATGTTCGAACACAATACATGTTTCAAAATTCTGCTACAATCATTACATGCTCGTTCCATTTCATATCACTTCGCAACGTGATGCCTAGATATTTAATCGACCTGACTGTGTCAGGTAGCACACTACTAATGGACACGTAGGTGTAGTGACAGTGGACCATGGGGGATCCGGTCTCCGAACTTTGCTGGTGTTTGAGGTCCCACTCGTGGTGCCTCAAGAAAAGAGTGTTGCCGCTGTCCAGCCATATGGAAACGTCTTGAGTCACCTCGCGGAGAAATGGCAAACATTTACGACCTACCCAGTATTAAATGGCATCCGGCAGATCAAAATTGAGCTGACAAAACACGTTCCATCGAACCTGATGATTGGCGGTGTTCAGGCCATCGCTATGTACGATGGCCAGCCACGAACGTGCTACGGACGTGGCCAGGAAGGACATGTACAGTCCGAATGTTTATGCCGATATTTTACACAGACATCGCTGGGTGAAGTGACCGTGGCATTGACGTTCACGTCGCTACCCGTCACTTACGCGATGGTAGCACAGAACCCTGCCACGCCACTTCAGGATATCCCTGAAACCTCGTCAACGACACTCACCGCACCACAACATCCCGACGAGATCAGCATGGCGTCACCCCCAGTGCTCGCACCGGGACCATCCAACCTCAGGACCATGACGCCCGACCCTGCTCGAACCATGGACATCGAACTAGATGTCGTGCCGATTGCTGCCTTTATCCACACGCGTATAGGTTGGTTGGTTTGGGGAAGGAGACCAGACAGCGAGGGCATCGGTCTCATCGGATTAGGGAAGGACGGGGAGGGAAGTCGGCCGTGCCCTTTGAAAGGAACCATCCCGGCATTTGCCTGGAGCGATTTAGGGAAATCACGGAAACCCTAAATCAGGATGGCCGGACGCGGGATTGAACCGTCGTCCTCCCGAATGCGAGTCCAGTGTCTAACCACTGCGCCACCTCGCTCGGTTTACACACGCGTATAGCCTCGGATGGGAGGCGACCAGGTTCTGATTCGGACAACACATTTGGAAACAGCGGTCGCCCAGGAAGCGCAAGAAACAGCGAGGAACACCCTCCGACGACGCCTCGCGAGATGACGGCAGGATGTCTGATAGTGACCTTCCATATTGCATCCAGTCACATGGTACGATCACTTCCGATGCCCCACCTGTGACGATCCCTCCCTCAATCCAGAAGACGAATTCAGTGTTGCCAGAACATGTGGACGACAGATCCCCCACAGCTATTGTAGCAGCTCCTGCTTCCCCCGCTCCAACAGTAAACGACAGTCACATGTCTTAGACGTCAGCATCCTGAGCAGATGATGTTGAAGAAGGAGCGGATCAGACTACCAGCGTGTCTAAGAGCATCCCACAGAGGCGCCTGAGCCGGCACCCTGCCAGTAATCATTACCACTGTAGCACACCCAACGGGTCTGCAACCGCAAATGCCCTCTCGAACTGGCCATGTTCCGAGACACCATCTACTCTGCGGATGTTGTTATGCACTCCTGCATGAGGTTTTACTCGCTGACTTTCAAGTGCTCACCCGGTATACCGCCCATGTTTCTCACGCCTCCGACACTGGTAGTGGCGTTACCATCCTCCTACATGACAGACTCCATGCAGAGGATGTCGCATACCTCCTCATTGTACGGGATATGGCCCTCACCCTATTTGACGTGCGTATCATTAACATCTCTGCACCGTCTGTCTCTAGCTGCTGTCATGACTGACGTACATTTTTCGTCAAGGAGGTCACACCGCTCTTCACAGACCCACACGACGATGTGGTGCTGGATAGGGACTTCAACTCGACACCAGGACCCGCTGACCAACTCCAGCGGTATTGACCTTGTGTGGCTCTCTCAATAGTCGCCGATCGCCTTCGACTCAATGACACTTGGACGAAGCTCAACGGAAACTCAATCGGGTTACACATTTTACATCCCTCAATCATCAAGCCACATAGACCACACCTACCAAACCTGCCTGCTTGCTGATGGCACGTACCATGCAGAACTCTGGCCCATGGCCTTTTCAGATCATGAAGCATACATCTGCGGTGTCACTCTCACCCAACAGCGTGTGTGGTATAGTCGTGATCTGTGGAAATTCAATGTCGCCCACCTGACCTCGCCAGACTGTCGCCGATTGGTCGAAGATACGTGTGCACAATGCTGGCGTCGTCGTGACGCCTATGATTACACCTTATCTTGGTGGCTCTCCTGCGCAAAGTCGACCCTACGTGAAACATTGATGAGCTACGGTAAGGAAGCCAAGACATGCCGTACTAATGCATTGCACTTTTATTATTCCATTCTTCGTGACTCTACGACGACGCCGTTTTCACCAGCCAGGCAGACGGTGTGGTACACCAAACAACGGCGCAGATCTCCTTGATCTGGCGCCATCGACGGGAAGGCACTGCAGTCCGATCTTGGAACTCTAATCGTATACTTCATGAAAATCCTCCAGAAAAGACAACGATGACGCAGGATTCTGATGCACGTATTCACCGATGCGGAAGGCCACCGGTATGAGACCCAACATCGGCCATGCTCTCCACAATCATTTCACCAGACTGTATGCAGCCGTACCGCATTCCGTGGAACTTATCACAGAGGACGCACAACTTAGTACGAGGGCACTCTCGGTGGAGGTAGCGCATGAGCTCGAAGAAGACGTGACCACATATGAAGTACTCGATGCTATCAAGGCAGGATCTGACAACATATCCCCATATTTACAAAATTTGCAACTCTTTGTTGGCTTCCACATGGACGACCATTGCACAAGACCTGATGTCCTCTATGATGGTTGTCCCAAATACCTTTCTCGAAGGCATCATTATACGAGGTGAATTCAAGTTCTAAGGCCTCCGATTTTTTTTCTAATTAACTACTCACCCGAAATCGATGAAACTGGCGTTACTTCTCGACGTAATCGCCCTGCAGACGTACACATTTTTCACAACGTTGACGACATGATTCCATGGCAGCGGCGAAGGCTTCTTTAGGAGTCTGTTTTGACCACTGGAAAATCGCTGATGCGATAGCAGCACGGCTGGTGAATGTGCGGTCGCGGAGAGTGTCTTTCATTGTTGGAAAAAGCCAAAAGTCACTAGGAGCCAGGTCAGGTGAGAGGGAGCATGAGGAATCACTTCAAAGTTGTTATCAGGAAAAAACTGTTGCGTAACGTTAGCTCGATGTGCGGGTGCGTTGTCTCGGTGAAACAGCACACGCGCAGCCCTTCCCGGACTTTTTTGTTGCAGTGCACGAAGGAATTTGTTCTTCAAAACATTTTCGTGGGATTCACCTGTTACCGTAGTGCCCTTTGGAACGCAATGGGTAAGGATTACGCCCTCACTGCCCCAGAACATGGACACCATCATTTTTTCAGCACTGACGGTTACCCGAAATTTTTTTGGTAGCGGTGAATCTGTGTGCTTCTATTCAGCTGACTGGCGCTTTGTTTCTGGATTGAAAAATGGCATTGACGTCTCATCCATTGTCACAACCGACGAAAAGAAAGTCCCATTAATGCTGTCGTTGCGCGTCAACATTGCTTGGCAACATGCCACACAGGCAGCCGTGTGGTCGTCCGTCAGCACTCGTGGCACCTACCTGGATGACACTTTCGCATTTGCAGGTCGTCATGCAGGATTGTGTGCACAGAACCCACAGAAATGCCAACTCTGGAGGTGATCTGTTCAACAGTCATTCTTCGATCCCCCAAAACAATTCTCTCCACTTTCTCGATCATGTCGTGAGACCGGCTTGTGCGAGCCCGAGGTTGTTTCGGTTTGTTGTCACACGATGTTCTGCCTTCATTAAACTGTCACACCCACGAACGCACTTTCGACACATCCACAACTCCATCACCACATGTGTCCTTGAACTGTCGATGAATTTCAATTGGTTTCACACCACGCAAATTCAGAAAACGAATGATTGCACGCTGTTCAAGTAAGGAAAACGTCGCCATTTTGTATTTAAAACAGTTCTCATTCAATCTGCTGGCGGTAAAATCCCATCTGCCCTACGGTGCTGCCATCTCTGGGACGTATTGACATTGAACGCGGCCTCATTTTAAAACAATGCGCATGTTTCTATCTCTTTCCAGTCCGGAGAAAAAAAATCGGAGGCCTTAGAACTTGAATGCACCTCGTAAATGCTCACAAAACGCACAGGCGACCGAGCTTCCATCATTATAGACCAATCAGGTTGCTGAACAGCAATATGAAAATAATTACACAGCAGCTGGCATTGCGACTCAAGAAGGTCGCACGTTACGTCACCTCCAGTGAGTAGACTTCTCTAGGAGGCGACAACAATATCTGTAAGGCCCTTTCCTGTTACCGACACATGATGCATTTGCAAATCACCAACGTCTCCCTGGTGCCTTGGCATCGCTGGACTTTAGCCAGACCTTCGACCGTGTAGAGCACTCCTATTTGCAAACAGTTCTTCAACATATGGGTTTTCGCAGCTGTTTTGTCACGGTAATTTTACGCCGTTTTAACGGCGCGACCTCCAGAATCATTTTCAACGGTCGCCTCTCGCCGATCCTGGTCATAGCACGATCTGTCCGGCAAGACTGATGACTGGTCACTTTCCACGATTTTATACGCTTTCGCTTTGGAACCCTGTTCCAGGGGCTGCGCCAGCATTTGGAAGGTATGACTTTGCATCGGCACCGTTTCTGTTGCATGGCCTATGCAGACAACCTCGTTCATTATCTAAGCAGTGAGGATGATGTTCAAGCTGCCCTAACGTGCGTGTGGCGAAGCATCGGGCAGATCCTTCAGTGACGAAAAAATATAGATTAAAATTTAAGACTAAACCGGAGCCGAACTGTTGCCATCTCACAAAGCTCAAACGCTAAACCTTTCTTTTAATCTCGTTTTGTTCGTTGTATTTGGTCGTAGTGGACGTCACGTGACGTCCTTTCGTTACTGATCCCTTCACTCAGTTTTTTTATAACAGACAGCAACCAGCTCTCTGACCGAACACGCTGAGCTACCCAGTTGACTAATGTGATCACTAATAAGCAGTATCTACTCGCAGATACATCCATTACATAACTGATGCGTAAAACTTCTCTTGCGACTTTCTAGGAATTGCCATAGTAGTGCACCTTACTACTTGCACATTATGTCGTTTTAATGGCCTGCTAAAGGTGTACAAAGTTTGCAGTAAATATGTGATCCCAACGTCGTGGCCTCCCTTTTTAGTAGGCATCCTCTGAACTACATGGTTCCGTTTCGTCCATAGGAATCTTCTTTAATGATTGCTATATAGTATGGGTGAAATGTCTTCTATCACACAATTCTTGCATTTCCAGCCATTTGCTTATAAGAAGCTGAGTGATCTACATCCCCTTATGAATCGTCTCTTGTAGATTGTCCACATTTCTTGTAAATTGATTACCATGGTAGTTTCGGAGGACGAGCCAATCGACGCAGCTTTATTTCAGAATATGTATCATTACATGTGTGTTGCAGTTTAGAAATCCCATGAAAAATCGATCTTACGGACAGGAATCTGAAGTCTAATATTTCAGAGCTCAGCAATCATTGGCGGCGATATCTCATTCACGTCGAATTCGTTTCACATACCCACTCCTAATGAGCTGATATTCAACCCATTTAAAAAATACAAAAGTAACGACAGCTAAAATGCTGCATTTGTGTCTGATATATCGGAATACAGAGAAGACACTATATTGCGCAGATAATTTACGCAAATGGTAGTAACTGCAATCCTTTGTATCACAAAGCTGTATCTCATTCTCCATGAATGGAACGTATTAGTGATAGCTTTTATTTAAATGATGATGTCTGATTTGTGGGACGATCAACTGCGTGGTTATTAGAGTCTCTTTTATTTGTGTGCTGTTCGCCATCTTTATCATTCGACTGAACACGATGGCACAGGAGTTGAAACACTGGACTGTATTCGTAAAGATCAGAGCTGAAATGCCTATTCAACAAGCCTGATTTAGAATTTCTATTGTTGCCCTAAATCACTTCAAATTTTGCAACTTTGTGGGAAGTTCTGTAGTACAAAACTGCTGAGGCCATCGGGCCCTAGACGTACACACTACTTAACCAAACTTACGCTAAGGACAACACACACACCCATGCCCGAGGGAGGACTCGAATCTCCGACCGGGGTAACCACGCGAACCGTGGCAAGGCGCCCCTGACCGCACGGCCACCCCGCGCGGCTAAATCACTTCAGGAGAACGCCAGAATAGTTCGTCCAATACGGGGACAGGCAAAAGTTTCTCCCATTCTTATATAACTGAGCTTCACTCAAAGGAATGTACGTTTTAAATTCAAATTCAACTTGCTCCTGTTTTCTACGTACATGTTCACTGAGGATCAGCAGCAACATCAAATTCTAAGTTCCTAGAACATCTGGTCATGCCAGTACTGTAATTAACATACAATAGTGAACAACGACATTGTTTCTTCATAATCGACACTAATAACAAAAGTTTTGAATTCTCCGTTCCGGGTGGTGATCTTTCAATTGTGGAAGCCTGACTCTTTATTAAGAACGAGAAAATTAGAGAAATGTTTCTGAATTGTTGACTTCTTATGAAATTGATGGCAAGACTTTGATGACTATGCCAGAACTGAAGTAACACAGAATTTTTTGTACAGTAAGTTTCGCTGAAACACATTGAAACATCCCTGAAAACATGTGTACTACTACGTACTGTACATACCAACTTGTAGACTTTTTTTGATTTCAGTGCCACTTCAAATCCTACTGCGTGTTCTCAGAACGTCTTGCTTACTGCTTCGTTTCAGCTTACCTGTAAAACAAAAGGAAAAATTAATGTTATCATTCTAGGCAGCTTATCGTGTGCAGCGCGACCAAGAGAACTATGTGCTCTAATTGGGGCAGAAAATTGTAATGTAAATCAGAAGAGTTATAGGAATGTTCCTTGTCTTGGAGAAGTAATTGAGACCTGGATACCAAGAGGCACTGGGGAAATTATATCTAAGGTATTTTCAAACTGCATTGACATTCGTTGAAGCACATACTTCGCTGGTCATGCCTTTTAAGTGGTACTGTATAAAAAAACAGTGATACCTCCTTATGGCTCTCTAGTTTCCACAACCAAAATCTCTGCTGGCAGGTGATACGTGATTATTTACATATTTTAAATTTAAAATGGCTATCTGAAGTTTCCTAGAAACAAATATTTAGCTCCACCTTCGTTGTAAATTATTTGTGCACATAATATTATGCACTATGTGTTCAGAACAATCCGGTACCAGCTATAAAATGCGAAGTTGACTACCAGAGGTCACGAGAAGTGGATCCGACAGAATGAAAGGAGACGGATCGTATTTTGTTGACATTAGGAAGCAGTGTATAATTATCCGACTGGAGTGTTTGGATTTGGCTAATGCCTGGAGAACCTTACCCGCCATCATGTGTAGTGCCAACACTGAAGTACGGATAGGATAATGTTAGGCTATGGGGTGTTTACCGTGGTTATGGTGTGGTCCCCTTATTCAAATTAAGGAAAAGCTAAATGCCGAAGAGTACGAACATACACTCCTGGAAATGGAAAAAAGAACACATTGACACCGGTGTGTCAGACCCACCATACTTGCTCCGGACACTGCGAGAGGGCTGTACAAGCAATGATCACACGCACGGCACAGCGGACACACCAGGAACCGCGGTGTTGGCCGTCGAATGGCGCTAGCTGCGCAGCATTTGTGCACCGCCGCCGTCAGTGTCAGCCAGTTTGCCGTGGCATACGGAGCTCCATCGCAGTCTTTAACACTGGTAGCATGCCGCGACAGCGTAGACGTGAACCGTATGTGCAGTTGACGGACTTTGAGCGAGGGCGTATAGTGGGCATGCGGGAGGCCGGGTGGACGTACCGCCGAATTGCTCAACACGTGGGGCGTGAGGTCTCCACAGTACATCGATGTTGTCGCCAGTGGTCGGCGGAAGGTGCACGTGCCCGTCGACCTGGGACCGGACCGCAGCGACGCACGGATGCACGCCAAGACCGTAGGATCCTACGCAGTGCCGTAGGGGACCGCACCGCCACTTCCCAGCAAATTAGGGACACTGTTGCTCCTGGGGTATCGGCGAGGACCATTCGCAACCGTCTCCATGAAGCTGGGCTACGGTCCCGCACACCGTTAGGCCGTCTTCCGTTCACGCCCCAACATCGTGCAGCCCGCCTCCAGTGGTGTCGCGACAGGCGTGAATGGAGGGACGAATGGAGACGTGTCGTCTTCAGCGATGAGAGTCGCTTCTGCCTTGGTGTCAATGATGGTCGTATGCGTGTTTGGCGCCGTGCAGGTGAGCGCCACAATCAGGACTGCATACGACCGAGGCACACAGGGCCAACACCCGGCATCATGGTGTGGGGAGCGATCTCCTACACTGGCCGTACACCACTGGTGATCGTCGAGGGGACACTGAATAGTGCACGGTACATCCAAACCGTCATCGAACCCATCGTTCTACCATTCCTAGACCGGCAAGGGAACTTGCTGTTCCAACAGGACAATGCACGTCCGCATGTATCCCGTGCCACCCAACGTGCTCTAGAAGGTGTAAGTCAACTACCCTGGCCAGCAAGATCTCCGGATCTGTCCCCCATTGAGCATGTTTGGGACTGGATGAAGCGTCGTCTCACGCGGTCTGCACGTCCAGCACGAACGCTGGTCCAACTGAGGCGCCAGGTGGAAATGGCATGGCAAGCCGTTCCACAGGACTACATCCAGCATCTGTACGATCGTCTCCATGGGAGAATAGCAGCCTGCATTGCTGCGAAAGGTGGATATACACTGTACTAGTGCCGACATTGTGCATGCTCTGTTGCCTGTGTCTATGTGCCTGTGGTTCTGTCAGTGTGATCATGTGATGTATCTGACCCCAGGAATGTGTCAATAAAGTTTCCCCTTCCTGGGACAATGAATTCACGGTGTTCTTATTTCAATTTCCAGGAGTGTATTTTACAGCGTTGTGTACCGTGTAGAATAGAGTAACAGTTCGGAGGTAATGACTGATTGCGTAAGCATGGGTTTGTACCCTTTCTTTCATCAAAATTTATGAGGCAGTGGTTTCTGGACAGAAAAATTCTTGAAATGGACTGGTCTGAGCATAGCCCATAGCTGAAAAAATTTAATACAATTGCGACGAGTTAGAACGTGGACTCCGATCCAGACCCCAGCGTCCAACCTCATTGCCTTTTCTGGTGTCCGCTCTTGAGGAAGAATGGACTCCCTTTACTCCACAGATATTCAGACACCTTATTGAAAATTGCACCCAGCAGTGTATAAGTCTTCACAAAAATGAAGGGTGGACGCACCCCGTTTTGATGTCTACTAGTAGATCTCTTGTTATATTGATCAGATAGTGTACGTTGTGCCATCTTATAACTTAATACACATTGTAACATACCTAAACGTAAAGGGAAGGCACGAGAACAACGTCTGCACTGTAGTCTTTCCTATTCTCCAGATAGTTAGGTTCCTCCGCGTCACTGTTAAAACTCATTCATGTACGTGAATATGCACTACAGGCTAGTAAGGTGCCACGATTGTGCCATAAGAAAGTATAAAAACAATTTCCATATTTATCATTCCTCAGTTACAGCTTGTGCTTCGTATTTAACAGCCTGGTCGTTAATGTAACATTAAAAAATAGTTCTGCTTCTTTATGGCACGCCCTTGCTTTAATACTACTAACAACGATTGTCTATTAATCATGAGTCAAAATAGTGTTTCCAGATTAAAACCACCCGTCGGAGGCTCGAGCCCTCCCTCGGGCATGAGTGAATGTGTCGTCCTTAGCTTAAGTTAGTTTAAGTTAGTTAAACACTTTGCCGTCCGCACGTCTTGCTCAAATTTATTCGCTTGCAGTCGGCAGCGCTAATTCGGATTACTTGGCTTGTCGCCGGCCGTTCTTGACATTATCGGGACATTATAAATTGTTACGTTTTACGAATCTCATCATTAGTTCTCGTAAGTTCTCAGCCCCTACTTTCATGAAATTTCGAAGATATACATGCGTAAATAAATACAAAATTTGTTTGTTTCATATATTTGTTTATTTGCATTGTCTTTGGTACTTAGTATTTCTCTTTCATATGATATCCAGCAAAACAGTCTCGCAACTCCACAAGATGGCACATTAAGGTTATTGATCTTTTTTGTTTTAATTTTGGAACATACGTGGCAGTTTCTTCGTTTTCGTTTATTCGTTTCGGTAATACGTAGGCCTATTATTTGGTGTTGTTTTATGTGACCGAAAAGTCTGTCAACCGGATCATGATGAGACGTACCTGTCAACCTCCAAATTTTGCTCTGTGCATTCATCGTAAATAATTGTATCGTCTCTTTCGTCTCTTATGATGAAACAGCACACGTAATTATGAAAACGAAAAACTTGTTGATGTGTGTAACTTACAGTTACCTAAATAAAACACCAACACAATGCAAAAGATACTAAAGTGCTGTCGTCGGCCACTGCGCGATGCTATTCTCACGAAACCACTGTGATGTCGCCGGCCGTTGACCGCTATTTCGCGCACGACACCACTGTGGTGTCGCCGGACAGCAGTGTTAGGTATTTGTAAACCTAGGGACCGATGACCTCAGCAGTTCGGTCCCATTGGAACTTACCACCACCACCACCACCACCACCACCACCACCACAACTAGATTAAAAACTAAGTTTTCGCGTATACTGAAATAGATTACGCTTCAAAATAGTTCAGGCAGAACGGAAATACAGGGTATCAGCAATTCTTTTCCAACGCATTACTAATACTAAGTATGTCCACCACATCCCACATGGTACAAAACAAAATGATTATCAATCCCGGCCCAATGCAAAATAATACTGAATTTTCTGTGGTGCCTGCATGAAAGCCTGACGTGACTCTTGAGTTCGCTTTCGCCAGACAATGGTAGAAACTGTGATATCTCGTTAAGCACTTTACATTGTGTCCATTTATCAGCAGCACATGTGACAACAACAGTATGGCTAGAAATATGATGGCAGGTGAAAATCACTTTTTATCAGTCAAGTACAAAAAAATCGACCTTTTGATATCATTACGGGACTAAATTTGACGTAGATACATTCATTGAAGAAATAAATCTATAATGGTACGATCAATGTAGACAAAGTGCTGCATTTAAGAAACAAAACAGAGGCGACCTCCGTTTCAGTGAGAAGCGGCGCCAAGACAACGGAGAACTACTTGTGAATATGCTATAGAAGACATTTGATGAACGCTTTAAAGAACTCAAAAAATGCCCAGCCTTTGTCACTTGGCATGTATATGGTTGGATTCGAGGTAGAAAATACATTAGAAGAGTTGGTAATCGTTAGTGATCAACGACATTTCACACTTCAGCTAACACTAAAACATAATCTTGATGTTATTTTTCTTTTTCATTTCAAATATTTTGACAGCTGCTTCCTATTTCTACCTGTGGCAACCAAGTTTCTTCCCAGAGGTGGAAAATGTGAAGGTTGACTTCCTCTGCTAGAAGCATGGCACCTATCCATATTTTCATCACGAATTGCGGGATCACAAAAATTATAAATTTATGGGGCCATGCAGCCGTCATAGAAAATGATGTTGGGCTGATCAGTACGTTAGCGCGACCTCACCTCTGGTTATATCTTCTTACAGCGTTTAATTAAGGGTGACGTGTTTGTACAAGCATTTACAAGAACATTAGATAACCATTTAGAACGTGTTATACTGACGTACCACGACATATGATGGAAGATTTGGGATGTGAAACAAAGTGAGCAAACTGAACATTTCTAATGTGCTGACACAAACGTTTTGAAATTTCCGTTCCACGACGACGTGCGAAACGTCTACTTCACTTGTGAAATGAATTCCCGGCTGTATCTAAATGATACTGCAAGAGGCTTTATCCTAAGCACCTCTTCCACAAATTATCAAAAATTTGATTTAAGAAATAATTAACGAAGAACTTGACTCTTCAAACGTTTCAAAAAGAAAAATTGGGGAATATATGTGCTGAGTTAGCTTCAAGTTTTCTCGGTATTTTAAGTAATTTTTGCAAGAGAATTCGTCTCCTAGTGTCATGACAGCCTCTTAGCGGAACTGAACTGTTGAAACTTCCTCACAACTTAAAATTGTGTACCGAGTGTGGATTCGAACCCATACACCTACCTCTCGCTGCCAATGCTCTTACCGGCGGGGCTATCCATGCAATATTCGCGGACAAGTTTATAGCTTCAACGTGCCAGTACCTTTCTCAGTCATTCCAAATATTTCGGGACTAACACTTCTTGATGTCAAAATACGACAGAAAATGGTTTAAAGACAATCTTCATATCGATTCCAGTACGGTTATTTTATCTACTGCAGATGACAAATGTGTGCTGAAGCGGGACTCAAATTTCGCAGGCAACGCTGTTATCGAATGAGCTATGGAGGACCTCATCACGGTTTCCATCTCAGATAAATGAAAGGTTATGTTGTCAGTTTGAAGCTAAGGAAGTCTGTGAAGCATGGATTGAAATCTCAGTCGCTAATATCCTCGTTCCAGAAACGCAAGGATTCGTGTTCGAGCCCCACTGTTTTAATTGGTCACGAAATTTAAGAAATGGAAACAATATGAAGCAGAGTGACGGTGTTATTCTGGGGACTGGAACACTGAAAGTCAGAGAGCTTCCAATAGTCTGTTTGGTCTAGTTGCGAAACATACTGTCAAGATTTTGTTCGAAGTAGACCATTCTTTAGTAAAGTGCAAAATATATAAAAAGGGAGTAAGAATTTATATGGATGACGAGACATTAGTTTTCTGGAGGACAAAACATATTCTTAACCGACTGCCGTTTGGTACGTCCAGAGCTCTGAGCTGCATTTTCCTTGCTGTGTCAAATGTCCCGCTCGTTCGAGTATTCCATATATGGTGAGAAAAAGAGGAGTCATTTGGGAGAAAGTCTCTTAAGGAAATGGGGTCTCTATCAGGTAAATGGTCCAGGGAATGGTTGCTATGTTTCTTGTGAAGAAAGCGACATTCCCCGTCAGTCTTACTGCAGCGTGACACGAATCGTTCTAGTGCCATTTCTCCGATTGGTTTTTATGCAATCCTGTCACAAGATGTTCTACGAGAAAAAGTAGCGGGTGATCTAGTTCTTACTTTTCGGAAGTGTTTCACGAAATTCGACAGCTTTTTTTCGATAATGTACTTGCACTTTTCTCTATTTCTAAGAAAAGCCTTGTACCGAAATCTTATATCCAGTTACTGCACGCCACATATGCTTTATGTACATACGAAGTAACAGACTACAAAATTGTGGAGTCCGGTAATACGCGCAACGTTCTCGGTACTAGAGAGTACGCTTGTTCTCTGCTCATTTGTGATGCAGTAAGATAACAGAGAATTGAAAATACAATAAAATGAAATAATAAACATGCTATGTTCAGCTGTGTGTGAAATCTTATGGGACTTAACTGCTAAGGTCATCAGTCCCTAAGCTTACACACTACTTAACCTAAATTATCCTAAGGACAAACACACACACCCATGCCCAAGGGAGGACTCGAACCTCCGCTGGGACCAGCCTCACAGTAAACATGCTATATTTTCTTTCATTTCACCATAATCATCATCAACTTCTTGTTCTTCATATTTCGTTCAAGGATTAAGCTGTTGTCTGTTCCGAACTCACAAACAAAAAGCTGAGGCTTTAGTGCAATCACTGCAATATGTATTACGTGGGACATAAATTAGAACTATAAAATAATTTGAAAGTAAGAAATTTGTTGTGCCATGTTGGCGGAGAAATGTATGTAAGTATATTTGTACACAAGCACATTTGTAATTTCAGTATCAGTACTTATGGAGTGTCTAGTAATGAAAAAATGAGAGAAAATCAGCAGCATATGACACATAAATATTTTGTGTGCAAAGTAACGTTTTCTTTCCGTCTCCCTTTTTCTTTCGCAGCAGTGGAAAATAAGCCATAAAAGCGGTGCGACATCCCTTGTCAAATTCTCACGGATATCTGCAACATCAGAAAGCGCCTGTCATAAAAAGTTCTCCCTAGAGACGACAAGAAATTTAATTTCAATCTCGTTAGCTCAACCAGAGGAACCTTTACGAGAAGTACCGAAATAATTTCCAGGAGCGTAACTAAACTGTGAACGTGTCATTTCTTATTGTAATATTGCAGTTGGAAAACATCGACAAGGCGCTACAATATTTTCCATTGCTAATCTTCGAATGGAAGTGTATCTGCTTGATCAGGTATTGTGCTGGACACTTTAATGGTTCTTTATTTACGTGACCATTACGGCACTCCAACCCCCGTTCTCGATACCAGTAATATCGTACTACTTTTCTGCGAAGTAACAGACATATTTTTGCGTCAATATTCACATTTGGTTTTATTAATGTATAGGTACTCCGATGTATCGATATATTACAGTGATATGGTTCTTGTGTGTATTCATTTCTGTTAGACTGTCATAATCTTTGACTTACTTGTAAGCGCTTTGGCGCGAATAAGCGCAGAGCAGTCTTTGTTTCACTTTGCAGAAGTTAAGTTGTTATTTCGCTTTGTAAAGGAACAGTCAACGCTTGTGTTTGGTTAAAGTGGAGATTAAATATAAGAAGATTGATACAAAACTGTTTTCTTGATGATGTGATAATTAAGAAGAAGTATATGTGAATTACAAGAAGTTTAATAAAAATGTGGATCGTGAACGCCAAGTCAAAAATTATTTCTACCATACCATTGTTCTGATCTGGGATTGTTTGATCATTGAGAATTTCCTGAAAAACGCATTTGTTTTGTCTTCAAATATTGCTAAAATACAGATATGGACCTTCTAGCAGTCAAAGTGGAATCATCCAAGGATCAACAACATGAGCCATAACAATTTCGACGAAATCTACGTGGGAATCCATTCAAGATAAGTGCCAAAATTAATGACTTTTTTACAGTGACTTCATTATTTCAATTCTGACGATACCATCCACAGTCAATAACTTTGTTGTTGCCCGATAAAGCGAACATATGCTGTGAGAGCAACATTATTAATGTGATTTCTAACCTACTTTGCAAGTGGTGGTATTGTTAGAACACACCATATGTATTTATAGTACCATGCTCTACCGCCATGATACTATACTCAGTTTTCAACCATTTATCTATGACGTTACTGACAACGGGAATTCTATACTCCCAAGACTGTTACAATTGTTTATCACATTTGCCAGCACGGTAGCTCAGCGTGTTCGGTCAGTGGGTTAGCTGCCCTCTGTAATAAAAAAAACTGAGTTAATCGATCAACAACGTACTTAAACGGGTGTCTTTCGACGTCCGCCCCGATCAGATGCAACGAACGAAAGCGAACAAAATGAGATAAAAAAAATTACATTTGTTCCAATCAAAGAGCTATTACAATGCCTGACAAGAAAAGTGAAGCACCTAAAATACACGGGCAGCTGTCAAAGTAACTTCATACAAGTACACACCTTTCGTGGATGTGTAAATAGTTTGAGTTGCAATTCTCAGTGATAGGTAGAACGAGAACCATAGTGTATTAGTGTTGTTACCATGGATATTAGGGTATATAAGAAGGGCGAACACCGTCAGCTACTGAACGCCCTTGGGGAAGGGCACGGAGATACCGCGTGATCGTGCGGAACAGCATTATCAGTTCCTGGCAGATTAGGAAAGGGGCCTTATCGTGAGTCTCCATTTGGCCGGTTGCCCGAATCGTGTACTATTCAGATTCGTAGCGTAGTCGGCTGAGGTTGGTTGGTTGATTTGGAGGAGGGGACCGAACAAGGAGGTCATTAGGGAAAGATGGGGAGGAAATCGACCGTGCCCTTTTAAAGGAACCATCCCAGCATTTGCCTGAAGCGATTTACAGAGATCACGGAAAGCCTACATGAGAATGTCCGGGAGCGGGTTTGAGCCGTCGTCCTCCCGAGCGCGGGACCAGTGTGCTAACCACTGCACCATCTCGCTCGCTCATTGGAACGTGAGGGCAGGCATACCCGCTGTCAAGATTCCAGTCGTGCACGTCTGACCACCACGATGGAAGATCGCCATATTGTGCTCCAAGCACATTGTAAAGCCTCGCGCGGTAGCCGCGCGATCTGAGGCGCCTTACCACGGTTCGCGCGGCTCCCTCCGTCGGAAGTTCGAGTCCTCTCTTGGGCATTGGTGTGTGTTATCCTTAGCATAAGTTAGGTTAAGTATCGTGTAAGCCCAGGGAGCAATGACCTCAGCAGTTTTGGTCCCATAGGAACTTACCACCACAACATCGTAAACCGTCCACAGCTGCGCCTGCCATACGAGATGAAGTAATGGACTCCCTGAAACATATGTTGCCACCGCGCGCTAATAGTCGGAGACTAGCAGCAGCCGGACTAGAGAATTCCGTGTCATGCCTAGGCTGCCGTTAGCAACACAACGCAAACGACTGTATTTCGAGTGATTCTGTGACCGGAAAGTATGGTCTGCTGATGTATGGCGTTGCAGTGAGTTCAGCGATGAATCGTATTCTTCACTTCCCTAGTTAACCAACGCTTTAGAGTAGCACCGTGATGTTACCCGTGGCGCCATGGTGTGAGGAGCCTTGGGGTATGACTTAAGTTCACAGCTGGAGGGGAGCCTGACGGCACAACTGTACCTCACAAACTGCCTGGCTCTTGTGTGTTACCTCTCATGCGACGTTGTCACGGTTCCAGTTTTCAACATAACAATGCACATCCAAACGTGGCACGAGTCTCTCTGAAATGTTTGTGTAATGCTGAGGTTCTCTTGCGGCCAACAAGATCCCCAGATCTATCCCGAATAGAACATGTGTGGTACCAGCTGACACGTCACTTCCGCCCTAGTGCCAGTGTCAGGAATATCAAGGACCAGTTAAAACATTTGTGCGCCAGTTTGCCTCAGAAGAGGTTACAACTGCTGTGTGACAATCTTCCTAATCCCGTCAGTGCATGTATCCGGGCAGAGGGGGTGCAGCTTCGTACTGGTAAGTGTGCTCATACTGCCAAGTTCTTCGTAAATTAGTCTCTATTTTGTAATAACTGTAATAACATGACATATCCTACCAAGCCGTGAAGTTTCATTTCGTTTCCTCTACCCCTTCAGCATGCTTCAGTTTCTTGGTAATTCAGTATATTTACAACTGATTTACAGAAATTTGTAGTGATCGTGCTTCCGCAAGCGGAGATTTTCTTTTACGTCAACTAAAATCCGTTGCTGTTCCGTAAGACGTTATGATGTGCGCAACATGATCGCATAATATCGGCATGTGACTTACCGTTAAATAAAACTATTCGTAAGCATATCGAAGACTGCAGTATATTCCATTTTTCAAAAATATTTAGGAGGGAAAATCTGTTCCCAGCGTATTCAGCACGACTTGACCAAACCTCAAAAACAGAATCGTGGCAGTACGGTTCAGGAAATGCTCAAAAAATCGATCGAGGGCATATAAAACGCGCATACTACATTATAACGAAAGGAGAAAGTTAGATATACTCCTAAGAGTCGGAATCAACAGCAGTCTTCTGTTTGAGTGTTCCAGGATGAACCAAAACTAACACAAATTGCCTGTTTGCGTAACGCTTACAATAAAAAATCGCTTGATTCTTTGGATATACCAGGCGTTTCACGAGATTTGCTTTAGAGTATAAAAGAACAGATAATACTCAGTTGTACACAACAGTTTGTTTGCCATCGATAAAACTACACTAATATCTGTACCTATATCTACAGTAATAAAAAAGCCGTATGTCTGTTGTATCTGTTAGTTCAAACACGCTAATCTCCAAAACTAACAGACGAATTTTCATGGTGTGTACACAGGCTTAGCTTAGCTTAGCTTGCGGCAACGTATAAGCTTTATTTCATCAAAATCGGATCACGAAAAAAGGAAAAGATACCGTTATTAAAAGTTTAAGAGTCTGCTCAGCTCATTAGTTTGGATGTTTACCTTAGTGACGGGTTAGTACCGAAAGAACCATTAGATGGCATTTTAGTTTCGAAGTAAGCTAAATGATTAATAAATGGCGCTGTTGCTTTTTTTTACCTCATTGACAGAAGTATTTTAGGGAGTTTACGTCTGAATTAAGGCCCGCGATCTTATCTTTACGAATACAAACTGACATGAAATTTACTTGGCTAGGATACACGTATTTACTGATTCCGCTTAGAGTACTAAAAAATAAAAGGAATTGCCTTACTTCTTTCGATAGGTTGGGTCTAAATTTGACCTCTTGGGTACTAAAAAAGAGTTTATTGACAAAGTGATCCTATAACGATTTCTTTTTTAACGATTAAGGTGTGAAACACTAAAAAACGACGGTACTCAATGGCCCGTCTTTAATTTCCATTTCGAAGCACTGGCATACAGCTCGTCACTGTTAAAAATGTATGTTGGCACACAGTACGTCAAACGATTAGTTGATGAAGAAAATCATTGAATTAATTTTTAATTGGTCGTATTTACCTGCTTTATCGCCTAACGACCAGTTTTTTAATATCTGTAGCCATTTCCCTCAATTTTTACTTCAATTACGTTTATCCTGAAGATAAGAACAATATTATCTGTCTCTTGTGACTTATACACATTTCCTCCAAAACTCAGAAACAAAGTACAAGGAAATAAATACAACATAGTAATAGACAAAACGATATCCACTATGTACATTCATATCCGGAAGAAACCAGAACTCCTTGAACGACTAGAGATAGGACGTTCATATTCACAGGACATGTACGTTAGTGTGTTCTACATAAGTTATTATGGTTCAAATGACTCTGAGCACTATGGGACGTAACTTCTGAGGTCATCAGTCCTCTAGAACTTAGAACTACTTAAACCTAACTAACCTAAGGACATCACACACATCCATGCCCGAGGCAGGATTCGAACCTGCGACCGTAGCGGTCGCGCGGTTCCAGACTGAAGCGCCTAGAACCGCTCGACCACACCGGACGGCCATAAGTTATTAGCATTTGAATCGCTATAAACCGAAGGTAATGGGTCAGTGTCATTTGAGCAGATGCGCAGAATGCCTCGCAGACGTATGCGCTGATCGTACCGTCAAATCAGTGAGTCGGATAGAGAACGCATTATTGGCATGAGAGAATGTGATGCAGCCATCCGGGAAATTACTGTTAGTGTGGGACGAAGTGTTTTGTCAGTACAACGGGTGTGTGCAGAACGGTTCACGGAAGGCCGTAGCACACGACGAGATGCGTCAGATCACATCATCCAGACCACCCTGTGAGATCGACTCTTGTTCCGAACAGCAGTGCAGGACACATCTGCGTTCTCTTCGACTCTGGTGCAACAGTGGATCAGTGTACACATCGCACACTCTCAGGGGTGACAGTCCGTCACCGTTTATTACGGTATGGGTTACACGTGCGTAGTCCACTTCTCCGCCTACCTTTGACGAATGTGCAGAAACATGCTAGACGGCCATGGCGTATGGAACGACATCACTCGGGACAGGAAAGGTGTCAGATAGTGTTTTCGGATGAATCAAGGCTCTGTTTGTTTGAAAATGATGGCCGCGTTTTGGTTCGCCTCACACAGGGAAAGCGGCATCACAGTGCAATCGCGCAAGACATAGAGCGTCAACTCAAGGCAATTGGGTACAACCACAAACCACAGGTGGTGCGTGTCCAGTGAGCAGTGCGACTTACGTGAATCACATCCTGCGACCCGCAGACATACCCTTTCTGCACAACACCCCAAACGCCATTTTTCAGCAAGATAATGCGTGAACACATGTTGCTGCACGAACACGTGCCTTTCTGGTGTCACAGGATGTCAGCCTTTTGCCGTGGCCTGACCAATCACCAGGCTTTTCGTCAGTCAAAAATTTGTAGGCTATGTTGAAACGACGGGTGCAACGCTGTGCCTCAATGTCAACCACCACAGATGGACTTTATATCCAGGTGAATGCAGCATCGATGGCTATACCACAGGACTCCATTCGCGCCTTATACGCGTCGACGTCGTCACGCATGGAACCAGTTATCAGGGCCCATGGCGGATCCTGTTCGTATTAGGCGACAGGACACGTGCTGAAACGAGGTGCCTGAAATGTTAATCATTTCTATAGAAAATACTAATGTACATGTCCTGTGAATATGAACGTCCTATCTCAAATTGTTCAAGGTGTTCTGTTTTTTTCTGAACATGATGTACACGTTCACTTCAAAGTGAATTACACGTGATTACGCCATGCCAAGTAATTAATAGTGAATTCCTCACTAGACTTCAAAGCAACTCACATACATGACGCTATATTTCAACATAGTCACGAAGTCCCTGTAAATAACAGTCGGGACGTTCTACCAATCAATCAGTCCACACCTTCGCCACAGAGCCATTCGAGGATCACTTTGTGAACGTCCCTTTAGTTGGAAAATATCCTTCCTACCGGATGTTCTCTCAGATTCCGAAATAGATGAAAGTCCTATGTTGCGAGGCCTGGATGGTTCAAATGGCTCTGAACACTATGGTTAGAGGTTGCAACGTGTTCAAATGGCTCGAAGCACTATGGGACTTAACTTCTGAGGTCAGCAGTCCCCTAGAACTTAGAACTACTTAAACCTAACTAACCTAAGGACATCACACACATTCATACCCGAGGGAGGATTCGAACCTGCGACCGTAGCGGTCGCGCGGTTCCAGACTGCAAGGCCTGACTTCTCGATCAGAGTCACTAAAGTCTGTGCAGCCTTGGTCAAATTATTGGCATTATTTCACTACGGTTGGACACGAGATTCCACTTTTTCATATACCGCAAGAATTTCCTGGTGGATCTGTGTGCAATTTAGACATGTTGCTAACAAAAATCTTACTGTCCCGCCTACTTAAACATTAGAATACATTTCCAGTTGCTATGCCATTCCAGACGCACACTCTGTTCCACCTGATATAGCCTACATACCACAGCATACCTGCGGACAGCCGAGAACACGCACTCTCTTCTGGCTACGCTTTACTCTTGTTGCGCAATGGTCCTAGCGTGGGATGATATGTGTAACTTACTATCGGAATTTCCTCTGTGTCTTAGGAAATATTTCTAAAAAAATTACCAACACCTTCAAATCACATAAGACTGAAACAGCGTTCTCCACTGACAATAATTCAGGTTCAGCTGGCTCTGACTTAGAACTACTTAAACCTAACTAACCTAAGGAAATCACACACACCCATGCCCGAGGCATGATTCAAACCTGCGACCGTCGCGGTCGCACGGTTCCAGACTGTAGCGCCTAGAACCGCTCGGCCACCCCGTCCGGCAATAATTCAGGCTGCAATTTAAAGCTCAATACTGAACGCAGCCCTGACATTCGCTTAACCGCTGTTATCTACACAACTGTTCGTTCTGAGCATTCCGAGCAATATGTACTGGATGTAATCTCATTGTCTGACCTAACGAACGTATCAAAGCCATCCGATACAATGTACCTCATGGATCAGCAACAGCAATATACATGAATGACGGAGGACATATAACCGAAAACATACACAATATCTTAAAAACACTACATAAATTACAGAAACTCCTTAAGATCGGCCTGTAGGAAGAATTTGTGGTCTTTATACATAACGAGCTGAATGGACAACTACACTGACGGAAAAAGATTCGCAACACCACGAACAAGTTGTGTGACATAAACGAAATTTGGTAGGCAGGTTTCTGCAACTAGACGATGATGATTGTTCAAATTTCGTGCCAGTCGCATAAAAGTAGCGCACGTAGCGCGCTACTATGAGGATGAAAATCAGGTTTGCTTTAAATATACGCTGTAACTGTCGCGAGGGTTAGTTGCTTTTGAGATTGGTCGTGGTGAGTCATTGTTAGTGAAGAATGCCTTTAAAGCGACAGAGACGCCATTATAATCACCTCAATCACATTCAACGAGGTCCTTGTAATGCGGCTGCTAGAAGCTGTATGTTCCTTCTGCGATACTGCAGAAAGACTTTGTACGTAACTCCTGGCAGCTGTGGTCACGACACTGTAAGGCCACAAGGAGATCTGGCTTCAGACGGCCACATTGCACTACCTAGAGGGAAGACCACTGTAACCGGCGTATGCCTCTGCCGGATTGTGCTGCAGTTATTTGAGCAGCAGTTGCACCACAGTGACACAGAAGCCTGTTACAAAGCAGTTACTTCAAGGATAGCTCCGAGACAGTCTGGAGTGTACAATCCACTAGCCACACACCACCGCTGTGGCACTTCAGTGATGTCAAGCGATAGCTTACTGGAAGGCGGAGTGGAGGTCTGTTGCGTTTTCTGATGAAAGCTGGTTCTGCCTCGGGCCAAAAAAAAAGGTTCAAATGGCTCTAAGCACTATGGGACTTAACATCTGAGGTCATCAGTCCCCTAGACATACGAGGGTTGTTTTTTAAGTAAGGACCGTTTTTACTTTTAAAGAAAGATACAAATACTTTTGTAACAAAACTTTTATTTTCTGATTCTATACACTTTTACCTATTTTTCTACATAGTTGCCTTGTTTATTTAAGCACTTGTCATACCGTACAACTAAGTTTTTTATTCCCTCTTCAAAGAATTCGGCCGCCTGCTCCGACAGCCAAGAGTTCACGGCCGCTTTCACTTCATCGTCGTCA
This sequence comes from Schistocerca cancellata, assembly GCF_023864275.1. NCBI lineage: Eukaryota > Metazoa > Arthropoda > Insecta > Orthoptera > Acrididae > Schistocerca > Schistocerca cancellata. The sequence goes on along the minus strand of NC_064629.1, from coordinate 135,483,759 downwards.
TTGAAGCGCTGCCCGCCAAGATGGTGTTTCAGGTACCGGAAAAGGTGAAAATCGCTAGGAGCAAGGTCGGGGCTGTATGGTGCATAGTCCAAAACTTCCCAGCCTAAAGAATCAATCAAATCCCGAGTCTTTTGAGAGGCGTTAGGCCTAGCGTTATCGTGCAGGAGCAAAACTCCTTTTGTCAGTATGCCGCGCCTTTTGTTTTGAATTGCTCTGCGGAGCTTTTTTAGAGTTGCACAGTAGGCATCTGAGTTGATTGTCGTTTCTCGTGGCATAAAGTCCACTAGCAAAACACCGCGCCGGTCCCAGAACACAGTTGCCATAATCTTGCGCTTTGACAGCGTCTGTTTGGCTTTGACCTTGACGGGTGAGGTTGTGTGTCGCCATTCCATCGATTGTCGCTTGCTTTCGGGAGTGATATGGGATACCCATGTTTCATCTCCAGTGACAATTTGACTCAACATGTCATCCCCTTCTTCCTCGTAACGAATCAAAAAGTCCAATGAAGTGGAAAATCTCTTCCCTTTGTGGTCCTCTGTGAGGAGTCTGGGTACCCACCGAGAACACAGTTTCTTAAAGTTTAGGTTTTCAGACACAATTTTGTACAAAACCGATCTTGAAACTTGTGGAAATTCCAAAGAGTGGAAATTGTGAATCTTCTGTCCTCACGAATCTTTGTTTCGACTGCAGCCACCAAACCATCAGTGATCACAGAGGGCCGGCCAGAGCGTTCTTCGTCATGGACGTCTTGACGGCCATTTTTAAACTCTCTAACCCATTGACGCACTTTACCTTCACTCATTGCATTCATGGCATAAACTTCTGTTAACTGACGATGAATTTCTGCAGCTGATAGGCTTCTCGCGGTCAAAAAACGTATCACTGACCGTATCTCACACGCGGCGGGCGATTCAATAATCGTAAACATTATAAAGTAGCACAGCGATGCGTACACGTCAGCTACAGAGCTGCAACTTGCATCAGTGTGAACGGGAAGGATGCCGGCAAGTGGCGCGGTGGCTTGTTGTGGCGTCCGCGCGAACTACGGGACTATACGCGCGAACGGGACTTACTTAAAAAACAACCCTCGTAGAACTACTGAAACCTAACTAACCTAAGGACATCACACACATCCATGCCCGAGGCAGGATTCTAACCTGCGACCGTAGCAGCAGCGTTGTTCCAGACTGAAGTGCCTAGATCTGCTCGGTGCGTCGGGCCAGTGATGGCCCTGTGTTGATTGGAGGTAGGCCAGCTGAGGGCCTGCCCCCAACGTACGTGTGTGCCAGACACACTGGTCATACACCTGAGTTGTGGTGCGGGGTGCTATTTCGTATGACAGATGGAGCACTCTCGTGATTAACCTACGCACCCTGACTGGAAAACTGTACGTCAATTTCGCAAATTGACTTGTTGCGCTGACAGTGAAGAACAGCATTAATGGAGAATAACACTCGTACACATATTGCTGTTGTAACCCAGCATGCTCTACAGTGTGTCGACATGTGACCTTGGGCTGCTCGATCACCAGATCGGCCTTCAATCGAGCAGATTTTGGACACCATCGGACGATAACTCCGGCGTAATGCGCAAACAGCACAAATCGACCCTGTACTGGCCAACGAAGTCGAGTGGGCATGAAACTCCATCCCACAAACTGACACCCGGCACGTGACCAACACCATGCAAGCGTGTTTGCATGCTTACATTCAACATTCTTGCGGTTACACTGGTTATTACTGTATCAGAATTTCAGATTTTCAATGGCGTATCTCGCGCTTTCATTAACCTGTAATATTAATCACTTAAATATTTTACCTAGAGAAATGTATTCCCGAAAGTTCATTACTCGACATTGCTTTTTGGTGTTGCGATTTTTTTTCTGTCAGTGTATTAAATGAAAAAGTTGAATAAAACTCAATCAGTTTCTTTAGGAGTTACCAAATGTACTACTGAGATTCCAGCAGGGTGTCAACAACAGTTACATAGCCCACTTTTATCTGTAATTTTCACGAGACAATATATTTAAACACGTAATTACATGATGAAATAATACAAACTTCGATAGTCAGCTGCACAAATTACTGATTTTCATTACAGATTAATTTCGGTTAATTAATTTTGTGTTGCCCTACCGTTATATATATCTAAGAATCTCCAACATTATTATATGTCCATATCTTTGAAGCAGCTATTACCTTACATGCATACTCATTGTGGAAGTGGACATTTTCCAACTGTAAGGCTTGCAAAATATTGTAACAATGGAAAAGTGTAGTGTCAAACATATTGAGTTCGCTATGTCACCATAAAGCTATATATTCACACAGATATGCCAGTAGGGTGGCTGGGCCAGTTGTGGCACAGGCACCGTTGTTGCTAGATTTCACCCTTTCTACTCCCCCTACACCACCTCCCACACATCATCAATGATAATCAGCATTGTTGCCTAATTTATCCTCCACCACATCCATTACCCCATAGCCCAATTGCCCCATCTGTAAAATAGCAGAAAATTCAAAAACTGGTGAGAAATTATTAAAAAAGCGAAGGTTTTGGGTCTATCACAGTTGTTTAGAGTATAAACTATCTGTAAGTTCAAAAAATCCATGGTGGGCTATTGTCCTCTTGGTGGGAAACCCAAGATGGTTTAACTAGCTCACTTTCACTGAACATAAAATTCGGACATGGCCATTTGTCCTCATCCCCATGACGTCACAACACATGATGATTGAGATGGGAATGATAGCACCAATCTAATACATCACAACCACGATGACGATCCAAGGTGGCAGACCTGAAGATACTTACACTACCTGCATGGTTCGCGGGTTTCGTGGGTTTTCCCCATTCCTCTGATGTCAGAATACAAGATCGTGAAATTGATAGATACTGGCAAAGTCAGCTTGGTTGTAAGATCATTTGTGATAAGTATAGAAGCCAACATAGTGGACCTGGTGGAACCAGAACACCCTGTCTGGTTGCCAGGTCACTTGCGCTGTTCATATAATCGTGTCCTAAACGTAAAATGCCAGAAGGTTAAAAAGCTCAGCTTGTACTATTTAAACATCTTTCACCCGAAGTGTAGAACACATGTGCTGATTTATCCTAAGTTTAAGACTGTGTATTGTTTAAACAACTGCCATCACTGCTAGGACAGGTTAGGAATGTTAATATCTTATTTAAACAAATGCACAAGTAACCTTCTGCACTCACTAAGTTCATGAGTGACATGCTGTGCCCATCCATGCAGGCTGCTGTGCCCCTGGGGAGCTGTGTCTGGTAGCAAACAACCACCAGTCCCATACTGCAAGTTTCACCAAAAATTTTAGCATAACATCCAATGTTAGAGTAAAATAGTAACAAAATGCTCCATGTTACAGAAATAATTGAAACAAAAATGCCTTTATACCAGTGAAATTTTTACAAACTGGCTAAATGTAGTTATCTGACATTATCAGTGAACAAAAAGAGATCTGTTATTTCAATGAATGTTGATGTACTGTAAAATCCTTAGTAGGCAAGATCGCATTTCGGAAAATAGAAAACTAGTTTCAACATTTTCCATTCATTTGCATATCTGAAAGGTACTGAAATGTATGTTTACAAGACAGGAATTGCATTTAGCATTAATGGTATTTACAAAATAGTTGAACAAAATTATTGAATAGTATATAGCATAAAACAAAATGCTTTATGAAAGATTAGAGTATACTTTGTCACTGGGCTGTTAACAATGCAAAGGAATGTCAGCTGTGGAGTATATATATCATCTCTCAAAATGACGGAAAGATTGATATAGGAGCATCATAATGTAAGCCGATAAATGCCATAAGTGAAAAGCTGCATGAAAGAAATTGTACTAAAGGCATAGCTTGAAACTCGTGTTCGTAACATGTGTATGTAGTAAGTATATATAAGGCATGTTTATGATAAAATCTTCCCGGGTTGACAGCCGAGTCAATGCGTTTTTCTCCAGCAACGTTTCAACACGTTCCTCACTTGCCATCTTCAGGCGAAGTGTCGGGTTCACGACTCGTCCGGATGTTTATAGCCGCTGGACCTCAGGCTGTTCTGCATCCTCGGCGCCGGTCGGGCCAATCGGGATCGGGATGACGGCGCGTTGTGTGTGTGTGTGTGTGGGGTGGGGTGGGGTGGGGGGGGGGGGGAGACGGAGGTGCCGGATCCAGGCGTCTCGTCTCGGTGCGGCCTGTTTATTCCACCCGCCGCCACCGATCTGCCTCCATCGGTGCGCTTTCGTCTAATTCTCGCTGATGCTGTGTTCCACGCGGTGCTGAGTTGGAAGGCGCTGTCCCAGTTTACCAGGTTATCACTAACCCGTACCTCCATTGCCTCTTTAATAATAGGTGATGATGATTATGATGATGATGATTGGTCTGTGGGGCGTTCACAGTCATCGGCGCCCGTACAAAGTCTCAATTTTTACACAGTCCATTTTCTTTTCACAATCCAATCTAGTCACAAATGATGATGATCATGAAATGATGAGGAAAACACAAACACCCAGTCCCCAGACAGAGAAAATCCCCAACCTAGCCGGGAATCGAACCCAGGACCGCGTATTCAAAAATGGTTCAAATGGCTCTGAGCACTATGGGACTTAACATCTGTGGTCATCAGTCCCCTAGAACTTAGAACTACTTAAACATAACTAACCTAAGGACATCAAACACATCCATGCCCGAGGCAGGATTCGAACCTGCGACCGTAGCAGTCGCGCGGTTCCGGACTGAGCGCCTAGAACCGCTAGACCACCGCGGCCGGCGACCCCGTGATCCAGAGGCAGCAACGCTAGCCCCTAGACAACGAGCTGCGGACTTTATTGTCCCAGCAACCTATCGCTCTACACTGTCTCTTGGTTTATTCAAATTGAAACATGTGTTCTCACTGAGGCTGTGCTCCGCTACCGCGAATTTTTCCTTTTGTCCAAAGCGAACACATCTCACATGATCAGAGATGCGTTGTGTGATGCAACGCTACGTCTGACCGATATATTGTTTCCCACATTCACAGGAAATGCCGTAGACACCCGGTGTTCTTAGACCTAATTTGTCCTTCATTGAGCCCAGCATATTTCTGATTTTTGCTGGAGGACGGAAGATGGTTATTATCTTGTTCTTCTCCAGTATCCTGGCAATCTTTTCCATTGGCGGCCCTGAGTATGGGAGGAACGCCAGACCTTTATTGTTCTCTTCTTCCTGAAGATACTACTTCTTCTTGCTCGTCCTGAGAGCGCGTCTAATCAGCGTTATGTTGTGAGGTTTTCTTCAGGTGCTGAATCTCAGTAGATAAATTGTCCTTGTCGCATATGTCATGAGCTCTGCGAACAAGGGTCGTGAGCACGGATTTCTGTTGTGCTGGATGATGGCAGCTCTTATCGTTGAGGTACACGTCTGTGTGTGTTTTCTTTCGGTAGACGGAGTGTCCTAGTGTGCCATCCGTTTCCTTCTTTATTAGGATATCAAGGAAGGGTAGGCACCCATTTTCTTCTAATTCCATTGTGAACTTGAGGTTCTCGTGTTTGCTGTTCAGATGGCTGAGAAATCCCATTAGAGTGTGCTCGCCATGAGGCCACACCGCGAAACTATCATCCACGTACCAATAAAAGACCTTGGGTTTGAAGCGTGCTGTTTCCAAGGCGATATCCTCGAAGTATTCCATGTACAGATTGGCGACAGATGGTGCCAGTGAGGATCCCATAGTGACTCCAGCCACCTGTTGGTAAAACCTGCCCCCACACTGGAAATACGTGGTTGTGAGTGCATGGCGGAATAATTTCAGTGTGTCTTCTTTAAAGTGATTCTCCAGTAGTTTCAAGTAGTTCTCTAGCGGTAACCTCGTAAAGACGGATGTGACGTTGTAACCTCTTCACAGAGAAATAATAGTGTAACCTCCCCACAATAAAAATATATATAGTGTAACCTCCCAACAGTAAAAAATATAATTATTTAATTCACATTCAGCGTAACCTCCCACAGGTAAATTCCGTAACCTTGTAACAATAAAATGTGACTAATCTCCTAATAAAAACGTGACTCATATATAAACTTTCAATAATTAACTGACTGTGAATCTAAACTGGTAAAGTTGTACGTCATCAGTGCTGCGTCATGGCTCTGAAAGATCATACTGAATAAACTGAAAAATCTTACCTCAATGAAGTCACCGGATAACGCATATATATCTGCTCCTATACGAAATTTTTCTGTCACAGCCCAGTGCAGTGCTGCCCGATAGATTTGTCATGTATAAAAGGAAACAACTGATATTTCTTTACAATAATCGGGATGACCATGGATTGGAGAAATTAGTAAATTCTTTAAATTGCGATGAATGAATGTCTAAACTTAATTTTAATAAGCAAGATTATTATTAAGAAATTTTTTAAAATATTTACATGGGACTTGATAATACAATATTACATATGTGCGAGGCTGCTTTTACCTTATATTATATCGCTCAGGCTCCGCCATCGCTCCCCACGACCGGCTCAACTAACTTCATACACACGACTGCTAGCTACTACTTACTCCCTCTGCCACACAGTTCCTACTGCTGACAACACTGCTCTCTGATCTGAGATTCTCTTATAGCTTACATATCGCAGGCAGCGTGTGAGCAATCCATCGAAATTACATCTGCTCGAGTGCGCTAGCAACAAATTCCTCAATCATGGGCCTCTTACAACGTCAAAGCTAACCATAATATCATATTTGTCAAGACGCTACTCCCTGAGTGTCTTAACAAAGTCCGTGTAATTCTTGATGTGGTGGGGACATTTACCCATGAGAGGCCTGTGTAGTTGTGCCAGGTGTTTGGCTAGACCTTAGGTAGTGCTACCTCCCTCTTGTGTATCTTGGGGAGGCCGTATAACCGTAGTGGAACTGGAGCTCTGGGGTAAAACCTTTTTACCAGGTCCTGGTCCATACCTGAGTTGTTGCCAAGACCGATGGTTTTTCTAGTCACAGCTGTTGTAGGGTCCTTCTCCACTTGTTTGTAGGCCTGGTCCTGCAGCAGCGAATTAATCTCGTCCCAGTAGTCAGCCGCTCTTAGCAGCACCGTCGCGTTCCCTTTGTCTGCTGGTAGAATGACAGTATCCTCATCTTCTCTGAGGCTGCTTATCGCCCTGCGTTCTGCCGCCGAGATGTTGGATTTCGGCATTCTCACTTCGTCTAGAATTCTGCAGGTCTCTTTTCTCACCTCTTCAGCGGCTTCAGACGGCAGCCCGCGTATGGCCTGTTCGTCGCTGCTGCTGATCTCTCGTTTTAGTAATGTGTTCGGAACCGGTGCAAAGTTTAATCCTTTGGATAGCACGGATATTGTCGCCTCATACAGTTCCTTGCCGGTCAAGTTGACAATGGCCCTCGAATCCTCGGTATCTGCCTCCTGCAGTAAACCCCACACTTCGCCTGAAGATGGAAAGCAAGAAACTTGCTGAAACGTTGCCGGCTGACTCGGCTGTCAGCCAGAGAAGATTTTACCATCGAGATTCGTCGGGAAAGCCTGCATTCTCAGAAAAATGAATGGTCTCATCCATTCAAAGTGCTACAGAAGAAAGCCATGCTGTCTGGAGATAGCAACTGTCAAAGTTCCCATGAGCCTTCATAAACAAACTGACCAATGTTAAGTGGCCAGGTTCAAAGGTGAAGAAAGTGCCAGAAGGTGGCAGTACACTATAGTACAGTTTCGAGTAGTATAACAGGTACTACATGTTTAAGTAGTGAAATAAAAAAAACGTTGATATTACAATTTCTGTAATGAAATTAAGACACGTTCGAAAGAACGGTCACCACATATAGAATCGTATACATACACCTTGATGGGACATGGATTTTTTATTGCAATTGCACAGCATCTTTCGTCCCTTGTAAGAACACAGTTACGCTGTGATCAATGAGGAAAATGAACATGGTTACATCTGTGGTGAGCAACACTTGGGAATTTGGGTGTGATGTGAAGTGTGTGCTGATGGCCAATGGGGTTAAGGCAACCATTCTAGGGAAGGAAAGCATCCAGTTTGAGTCTCGGTACAGCGTAAATTTTCAAGTGCAGCTGTAGAATTATTTCAACGCACAATGCAGCGATGTCGTACCGATTTTCCTTAGGTTACGTATGGTTAGTCTCATAACATAACATTCTGTTTTCGTCATCTATATCTGCAACGTTTTCGATGGTTGCGATTAATCTGATCACTTCATATAAAGATGTTTACCTCTTAAATAGTGCTGATAAATGATGTGTGCATATGTTCAAGTGTTTTTTTTTTGTGGAACTGGGGCTTGATAGTGAACAAGGCTGCTTTGTGTAAACCTGCCACCAATTCCATATATTAATTTTTTAGTGGTGAACTGTAAATGCATAGTACCTTACCTGGAGCTTTCGACTCCAGAGCTATTCCACAAGTTCTGCAAGGGGACAAGTTGCACCTTCAGATTTACAAAATTCTTTGCAGAATGTATGTGCGGGCCATCACGCAAATGATGTCATTTTCCCCTTAAGACAATTTTCAGTTTCCAGCCGTTTTTCATTGTGGGTTAAAGTAGATGTGTACTTCTTGCATTTTCAAATTTCCCCATGCTTTTAACATATGTCACGTGGGCTGTGATGTCAGACCAGTCGTGGGGTAAGTGCAGTGTCACTTCAGACAACATATTAGTGATGGAAATCAGAACAACAATCTTGCATTTTTTATTTTCCTGCAATTTTTAATGTAAGACAGTTGTGCTCTGTAGTGCTGTGGAATACCACCAAAATCAGTCTGCACTTCATGTTGTCGTGAGTTGTCAATGGTCAGGAGGATTCATGGTGGTAGCAGCCGTTTGGTACCAGAGTCAGCCCTCTGGGAGCACAGTGACCTGTGTGAATAGGGGACACTCATGAATCTAGGGAATAGAGAAGGAGTATTCTGCATTTGTGTAAATAAACTCAAACATTCCTATCCAGTACTAGAAGTAGTGGCAACTTTTTAAACAGTCTTAGTTTTAAACTTATGGCAAGTCACCGCATTTGTTCTATCCTTAAGGTGATAAATGTTTAAAGAGCACAAGTTGAGCTTTTTAATTTTGCACCATTTTACACTCTGGACAAGATTCCATACTCAGCACATGTGATCCGGCAACAATGCAGGCTGTGTCACTATGTATCAGGTCCACCATCTGGGATTCTGACTATAGAGGGTGGAGAAAAATTAAAACCATGCAGGCTGTGGCAGTGTCTCCAAATCTGCCAACTTATTATCACTATCTTATATTCTACCCTTAGCACCAGTGACCTGGTCACCATCCAGGTTGCGCCAGTATCTCCAGTTCCGCCACCTTGGATCAGCATTGTGGACTGTGACGTTACAGGTCTGTGTCAGGATCGCCAGCCATGTTGGATTTTTATGTCATAGGGCTGCGGAAAGTGGAGTAGAAGAAGTGGCTATATTGGATTTTATATTTAGCACACGTGACCTAAACCTACCACCTTGCATTTGCCACCAATCTGAAAATAGCCCACCTTGGATTTCTTCAAATTTTCTGTCAATTTATATATAGATCAATTGGGTTGGGCACCACATCTTGGATTTTTTAATTCCCCACCAATTTTTAATTTCCCTCCATTTTATACATGGGAAAATTGGCCTACATGGTCGAGGAGTGTGTGGAGAGTAAATCTGGCAACAATATAGCTTCTGGCTGAGTTGCCTTAGCCACCCAACTAATGACAAGCTTTCCAAATACATGTAGAATGTTGTACAGATCGTTTCAGCACGGTAAATAAAGTAATGTTTCTTCACCAGTTTCAGGTTGACACATCCCTGACACACCTTTTTCAGTGAAACAAACGCCACATATGTGCGTCACAAACAAATTCAACGAGTTACTGCCATCTTAACCGACTTGGGGATGATGGATTTACCAATGAAACACTCTGTGGTGCTAAAATAGAAGTTACTGAAGCAGTGAAACAATAATTTACTGTTTCTGTTAATGCTATGCATCGTATGTGGTTTTATGTTTCTTATACTTTTCGTGTGTTCATTGTTTATTGATGATAACAGTCGTGGTTTTGAATTGAGTTAAATTAAAGCTGTTCATTTCACGGTACGTAACTTTTCTTGTGGCACACTGAACTTGACTTTGATATCTTTTAGTTCCCATGAATGTAATGAAACTGTGATTTTCATCAACTAAATCAGCTGTTAAATCCTTCCATATCTTGATTTGTACCACGATCAGAGTAAAAAGCAAATTTTTCCAAAATTAGTTCGAAAAGCGTGCAAGATTAAATAATAGAAGATTTTGATTTTGTCTCAGGTTAGTCGATTGGCAGCCACGAAGAATTACGTATGTGAACTAGACATTGATTTCTATACCTTAATCAGTTAGGAACGACACATGTCTCCTCCATAGGTCCAAGTGGACTGATTTCGCGGAAAAGTATGTATATTTCAAAGGTGAAAATTGTGAAAAGTAATAATATGATTTGTACTACAAATTCTTTTCTTGGATTGAATTCGAAAACATTTTGAATCAACACTTTGTGCGGAGGGTTAACGCCAAATACTGATATACTTCAGTGAGTTTTTCTTTTGAAAGACAGATAATTGATGTTGCTAGCTTTCGGTCGAATAATACCGGGTCGCATTCAGTGCTGTAGCTGAGCCCAAATTCGTTGTACAGTTTTAGTTGGTGTTCCTTAGCAAGTCAATCAAGGAAATGATCTAAATTTTTTTCATACTATCGTGCAACGGTTCTTACTTTATGGAAAGGATCTTAATAATGCTGATCCAGAAGAGATTCTTATTCTGAACTATCATTCCCTGAAACTCCTATGCTTCCTTCTTAGTTTTCCAGTCGTACTATTTTATACCGAGCACGTGCTTTATCAGCGTATTAAATTCATAGCCCAGCTCCTATTCCTCAAAACATTTAGAAATGTTATAATCCAGTAAACAGGAGCAGAAACACCTCACTTATCACTGAATCCACGACGATGTTACGACTTCACCAACTTGCAACTTGTTTTTTTCACGTCCTGACTCCACCTTGTCAGCTGACTTCAGCTTAACGATTCATACATGCCTGTTTCATCTAATTTCCTACCAGGTATAGACCATTCGTCTTAAAACTCCTGCTTCAATACTAACACTTTCCTATGTCTAAATTGCCATTACATTGAAATCATAACTCCCGTTCGACTGTGGTATCTGTTACTCAATTCCTAAATAAATGCGTTTTTGCTCTGATCGTATTTTGCGCATGTTATAAATAACTGTACTGTTCGACCTCGGAGTAAATTCTGACACGTCACAAAGTTCTGTCACAAGACGTAGGCGTTCTGGTGTTTCGCGATCCTACGGTATTTAGGTATCCCGAGCTAGGTGGAACATTCATTGCTTATGATAAAGGACTTGCAGTCATTCAAATTTCCGGTCATATAGATACATATATTCCCTGATATTCCTACATCGCTTAACGCAAATGCCGGGATGATTTCCTTGAAAAGGGACACGGACTTCCTCCTCGATCTTTTTCCATTTCAAACTTCAGTTCTGTCTGTGATGAGTTCGTCTATCGGACGTTGGATTATGACTCTTCTTCCTTTCTTGCTGTGTGCCGCGTTTATCTTCGAAGATACCATCATCCACATGGAAATTGTGGTATAGGAACTGATAAACTTCTTGCAAGTTTCGGCAGGTGTGTGAGTTGTTATTAATAATCATACTAATGAGTTGTTTGGGATGATTAAGACTCCCAGACGTCTCATGCAATCTTGAGACGGGACACAGTTCACCGTGAAGGCGCTGGCGAGGAAGCCTAGTATCATTCATACGGCGAACATAACCCAACAATACAGGGCTATTACAAATGATTGAAGCGATTTCATAAATTCACTGTAGCTCCATTCATTGACATATGGTCACGACACACTACAGATACGTAGAAAAACTCACAAAGTTTTGTTCGGCTGAAGCCGCACTTCAGGTTTCTGCCGGCAGAGCGCTCGAGAGCGCAGTGAGACAAAATGGCGACAGGAGCCGAGAAAGCGTATGTCGTGCTTGAAATGCACTCACATCAGTCAGTCATAACAGTGCAACGACACTTCAGGACGAAGTTCAACAAAGATCCACCAACTGCTAACTCCATTCGGCGATGGTATGCGCAGTTTAAAGCTTCTGGATGCCTCTGTAAGGGGAAATTAACGGGTCGGCCTGCAGTGAGCGAAGAAACGGTTGAACGCATGCGGGCAAGTTTCACGCGTAGCCCGCGGAAGTCGACGAATAAAGCAAGCAGGGAGCTAAACGTACCACAGCCGACGGTTTGGAAAATCTTACGGAAAAGGCTAAAGCAGAAGCCTTACTGTTTACAATTCCTACAAGCCCTGACACCCGATGACAAAGTCAAACGCTTTGAATTTTCGGCGCGGTTGCAACAGCTCATGGAAGAGGATGCGTTCAGTGCGAAACTTGTTTTCAGTGACGAAGCAACATTTTTTCTTAATGGTGAAGTGAACAGACACAATGTGTGAATCTGGGCGGTAGAGAATCCTCACGCATTCGTGCAGCAAATTCGCAATTCACCAAAAGTTAACGTGTTTTGTGCAATCTCACGGTTTAAAGTTTACGGCCCCTTTTTCTTCTGCGAAAAAAACGTTACAGGACACGTGTATCTGGACACGCTGGAAAATTGGCTCATGCCACAACTGGAGACCGACAGCGCCGACTTCATCTTTCAACAGGATGGTGCTCCACCGCACTTCGATCATGATGTGCGGCATTTCTTAAACAGGAGATTGGAAAACCGATGGATCGGTCGTGGTGGAGATCATGATCAGCAATCCATGTCATGGCCTTCACGCTCTCCCGACTTAACCCCATGCGATTTCTTTCTGTGGGGTTATGTGAAAGATTCAGTGTTTAAACCTCCTCTACCAAGAAACGTGCCAGAACTGCGAGCTCGCATCAACGATGCTTTCGAACTCATTGATGGGGACATGCTGCGCCGAGTGTGGGAGGAACTTGATTATCGGCTTGATGTCTGCCGAATCACTAAAGGGGCACATATCGAACATTTGTGAATGCCTAAAAAAACTTTTTGAGTTTTTGTATGTGTGTGCAAAGCATTGTGAAAATATCTCAAATAATTAAGTTATTGTAGAGCTGTGAAATCGCTTCAATCATTTGTAATATCCCTGTATTAGCTGCTGCCCAACTATAATGGCAATAATTTTGATGAACACTCTTGGTATAACTGTCATTCTGGTGACATAATCCACCAACCTACGTCTAGTAACAAATATAAGATTTTTCTGGTGGGAACAGTGGAAAGAGAATCACATTACAGCTCACCAAGTCGGTAGACAGATTCATGTTTCTTTATCTGGAACTCGATGGGCCAGTTAAAAAAACCGCGTATCTCTCGCTACATTAGCCACAACAAGGTTCATATTAAGCTCCTGTCACATCCGTAAGCTTCCTTCATGCGAACCACGCAATTTAAATTCCATGTAAGGTTAATAATGTCGTCACGACTACTGACAATCAATAAATAAAAATGAAAGTGTGTAAGAGGTTTATAAGAAATAGCGTTTCGCGATATTCGGTGCTGGGCAGCAGCTTTGTACGTGGAGCAGTCGGTGTTAGGTACGCAACGTACCACGCAGTGGAGCCCTTACGCGTTGCCCCCTTGTCATTTACTCACGTCCGTGTTGTCTGCCTTTCGCGAGGAAGGTAAATATTAAACATCCCAGTATCGTGTTTGTACCTGTGATGTTCTACAAAGAGATTCCGCTCTCAGTAGCCGCTAGCTGCCGTGCTGCACTGTTCTCTCCTTGATGTTAGCTGTACCAGCAGGAGTTCACCACAGAGCATTTGTCCTCAGTTATCGTTTAAAATCCGGAAACTGAAATACGCTTCTGTACTATAAGACATTTGTACAAAAGGTACTGAGGCATAAATGTAAATTCTGTAATTAGTTTTTATCTAAATACGAAAAGCATTATAGGTATTTCTAGGCTTACATTCAAACAAATTCCAAAAATTTTAAAATTAGGACTAAAAGTTGTGAGGGCAAACAATCATCATCCCTTGTAAATAGTATACGAGTGGTAACAAACGGAAACATAAATATGACTGAGCACATACTTGCAACCGACAAAAGGACGTACAGTAACAATCTATCCCATTACTGCACACGCCCGGGTTCCCGGGTTCGATTCCCGGCGGGGTAAGGGATTTTCTCTGCCTCGTGATGGCTGGGTGTTGTGCGCTGTCCTTAGGTTAGTTAGGTTTAAGTAGTTGTAAGTTCTAGGGGACTGATGACCATAGATGTTAAGTCCCATAGTGCTCAGAGCCATTTGAGCCATTACTGCATTATATATGAAAAGCTATTCCCTTTGGTCCTATAGAAATAAAAAAAAATATGGTGCAAACTTTATTTTCTCGTGTTGTCTACCAACACGTTGATCTGCACAGAAAAGATTACAATGCGTGTGATTGGTAATGAACGCTTGAGTACCGTGTAATTGTGACGACTGCCATTTTGATTAAATTTTAGTATATTACTCTTAGTTATCTTAGGTAAAGGGAGACGAGCACGAAAATTATCACGCGATTCGTGTGCTCTAGCATCGCATCAAGTATAAAGTCCCTTACATGTTTACATCATCTTAAAATTGATAAATATTATTGCTCAAGCTTAGAGTTCTAAAACAACCGTGGGCTACCGTAGACTATCATAAGTAAGCGAAGACCATGGTAGTGTTCATAGTAGCTTTGGTCAGTTAGGGTCGTACCCACATTACCTGTATGTTACCTGTGTGGCATAGCTACTGGGCGCTATCTCATAACAATCACTTTCGTTACATATGCGATCAGTGTCTTACTAGAGTCACCTAAAAACTGGAGCCGGTGAAACGCCTAGAAACTGAGTGATGATATATAAAGGGCTGGGTAACCTAAGGAATTTTTTATTCTACGTAGTTAATTAAAAATAGACAGTATTTATAGCAATACTGAAATTGTCAATGTTTAATTTATTCAAAAATTGTTGATTTGTAACTTGAAACTGACGGATGTAGTAAAAGTAAAGAAAACAGTACAGATTCATCATATAGCGCTAAAAACGCAATTTCCTCAACAAAAAGCAAAATAGAGTAACGCCAACGAAAGATATATCAACCATCGCTTCAATACTTCGTCGAACTTATATAACACATGTTTCTGTTATTCATATACCACTTTCACATTTATCAATAAAAACAGGAAACTCTTGCCTTTGATCATGATGAAGAACGTTCCACTTAGTGAAAAATAAAAACAAGAATTATATATTTTTAATTATGTTTGTGCATGTAAACTGTATTTGCATCAAAAGTAATTCCTTTGGTTATATTAAAGCGCAGAAGTTACGCGATCAACAAATTTTTATTATTTATAAAATGCAATTCATATTCTGTAAGGGCATAAAATTGACAACGGACTAACACTGAATGATGTGCGGCTCTAATGATGTGCAAAAAAAAAAAAAAAAAAAAAAAAAAAAAAAAAAAAAAAAAAAAAAAAAAAGGGGGAATCGTCGGCTCCCATTTTCTCTCTTGGACATTCATCTATATTTCTTTCCCTACCAATACTACCAGTAATCATATTGTTGTGGACTGACAAGACAGCCAGTCCACAGTGACGGGTAACCGAAAGGCACGCGTACACACACGCCGGCTGGCGTGAGGTCTGAAACAGGATACTTAATGAATGCTATAAAGAAAAGTACGTAGCTCCTCGAATACTTAACTTTATTCCATCATCGTGGTACATCGCTCTTGACGCTACAATTGAGAGTCTTTAAATACAAGCACTGTAAGGATAATGGCGCCTTGCTAGGTCGTAGCCATGGACTTAGCTGAAGGCTATTCTAACTGTCTCTCGGCAAATGAGAGAAAGGCTTCGTCAGTGCAGTCGCTAGCAAAGTCGTCGTACAACTGGGGACGAGTGCTAGTACGTCTCTCTAGACCTGCCGTGTGGTGGCGCTCAGTCTGCAATTACTGACAGTGGCGACACGCGGGTCCGACATGTACTAATGGACCGCGGCCGATTTAAAGCTACCACCTAGCAAGTGTGGTGTCTGGCGGTGACACCACACATATCATTTACTATGTCACTGACCGCACTCCACTTAAACTTCTTTTTAACCTCTCTTTCTTATTCAGTGGATAAAACATAAATGACGTCTACTTGTACACACGATGAAACATAAAATTTCAAATTATTGATATTCCTTTCCTTTCATCCAATTAAAACAATACACTGTGTGCTAAAAAGTATCTGGACACATATTAGTGGACATCGATGTCGGGCGTATCCATCCTTCGCCTTTATGATAGCTTGACATCTGCTAGGGACACTTTTAAAGAGGTGTTCGAATGAAACTTCCTGGCAGATTAAAACTGTGAGCCGGACCGAGACTCGAACTCAGGACCTTTGCCTTTCGCGGGTAAGCGCTCTACCAACTGAGCTACTGAAGCACGACTCACGCCCCATCCTCACAGCATTACTTCTGCCAGTATCTCGTCTCCTACATTCCAAACATTACAGAAGCTCTCCTGCAAGATTAGCTCTGCACTGGCAGGAAGAGATTCAGAAACCTAACATTCGTCCAGCGTTTCTCCTGTGGCACAACTTGTTTATGTCTTTCCTGTATTTCCTCCTCATATTGTTGGGTAAACGTCCCAGGCAGAAGAGCGATCCTCAAGAATCAGTCGAATGTGGTGTCTGTAACACACCTCAGTTATGGGAGTATACTTTGGTTTTTGAAGTATAAAATACTGCTGATGCTTCTTTTAAGCGTAATTTTTAATTGCTGACTATTTCCCTGACTGAAAAGTAATAATGCAGTTTTATTTTAATAAAATTATTTTGCGTGTTAGGCAGAATAATTATGAAACCATAAAATATCCACAAATCTGGTATTTCGACCGTCTTTACAAAATGGCTCTGAGCACTATGGGACTTAACTTCTAAGGTCATCAGTCCCCTAGAACTTAGAACTACTTAAACCTAACTAACCTAAGGACATCACACACATCCATGCCCGAGGCAGGATTCGAACCTGCGACCGTAGCGGACCGTCTTTACAGTGTAAGTCCGGGGCAACTAATATACTGCAGTTTTGTTGGTCGGAAGAGGACTACTACATTTTGCTTCTTCCAAGTAGTAGTTAAATGAAATAAATATAACACTAGGACTAAAAACATCATCTGCATTGACTTCATGGGGTAAACATTAGTTCAGATTGAAGTAGTGTACATGGCGACACAAGCATTCATCAACATGCCAAAGCATACTAAACGTATTTTTGGAAGAAACTAAGACAGAATAAAAAAAATTCTTTGACTGCTCCTCGTCAAAGAATCACTTTAAAGTGATTTATCAGGCTATTTTACGTCTACCGATAGCATTTCAATACAGTAATGTTTTATAGTGTTAAGTCATTTCATTGAACTGTATTGAAATAAAATGTACATTTTTTATTGTTTTCCTCATTCCAGACCCCTCTCCATGGGATTCATTGAATAAGATGTTATCAACAACTCATATCTGGAGCAGCACGAAATATCAGTTTATTGACAGAAATTGGCACTGGACCAGCTGAAATTGACACTGGACCAGCTGTAATTAGGACTTCCTGATGATGGACACTTCCATGAGTGGTCAGAAGGCTGGGCTATTAAACAGTACGACGAGGCGGTCACTTAGTGATAAAACTATTCGTGAATATTTTATGACAAGGCTGCGTAATCAGTACTAGTAGCCTCTAGGAAGCAAAATCGGAAAGAAATAAAGAAATATTTCTTGTATACAAACTCATAAAGAAACTATATAAGTACCTGCGTTTTTACTCCAACCGCTACAGGATATACATGAGTTAGCCACGAATTCCATGAAAATTCATTTTCCTATTAACGCTTTTTCACGACGTAATTATTGTTGATACATTTCTCAGGATTGCGGATTGATACTTTTGTCTAGAACGCTTGCCGTTGGTAATACGAGGGTACGTTCCAACTGTGCACACAGAATTTGAATAGCGTGCAGCTTTAAACGTAAATATGCATGGGTTGTAATCTCCCTCGTGTGGACATACGTGGCGCATTCAATATTAAAAACCGGAAGGATTACTGAGGATCATCGCTGTCGTAACTCAAGCAGCTTCTAATGTCTAGCTGAATGAATAGTCAAAGGCAGAGAGCCCTGGCCCGAATACCAACCACCAAGGTGAGCTGTATTTGTTCTGACCATTTCTGACCAACTGCAGCTACACACGCTTTCAGTTTCTCTCTCTCTCTCTCTCTCTCTCTCTCTCTCTCCCTCTCTCTCTCTCTCTTTGCCACTTTCTCTCCCCAGACCTGTTCCCTTCCCACAATCCCTTTTTCTATCTAAAGATGTCTTTATAAAATCCATTCTCATCGATTCTTTCGTCGATTCGGAAGCTACTTTGTTTTTCTAACCATATAAGGTTTCTTAATGTCTAACGCTTGCATTAATTATGTCAATTTTGCTACAATAACAGGTAGTCTGTATCTATCTGAAGTTATGAACGGCGTAGTCAGGTTGTCAAATGACCTTCAATAAATGTGTGGGTCCGCAGCTCGTGGTCTAGTGATTAACGTCACAGTCTCTGGATCATGAAGTCCCGGATTCGATTCCCTGCCGTGTTGGGGATTTTCTCTGCCCGGGGACTGGGTGTTTGTGTTATCTTCATCATTTCATACTCATCATTCGTGACAGTGACTACACTCCTGGAAATTGAAATAAGATCACCGTGAATTCATTGTCCCAGGAAGGGGAAACTTTATTGACACATTCCTGGGGTCAGATACATCACATTATCACACTGACAGAACCACAGGCACATAGACACAGGCAACAGAGCATGCACAATGTCGGCACTAGTACAGTGTATATCCACCTTTCGCAGCAATGCAGGCTGCTATTCTCCCATGGAGACGATCGTAGAGATGCTGGATGTAGTCCTGTGGAACGGCTTGCCGTGCCATTTCCACCTGGCGCCTCAGTTGGACCAGCGTTCGTGCTGGACGTGCAGACCGCGTGAGACGACGCTTCATCCAGTCCCAAACATGCTCAATGGGGGACAGATCCGGAGATCTTGCTGGCCAGGGTAGTTGACTTACACCTTCTAGAGCACGTTGGGTGGCACGAGATACATGCGGACGTGCATTGTCCTGTTGGAACAGCAAGTTCCCTTGCCGGTCTAGGAATGGTAGAACGATGGGTTCGATGACGGTTTGGATGTACCGTGCACTATTCAGTGTCCCCTAGACGATCACCAGTGGTGTACGGCCAGTGTAGGAGATCGCTCCCCACACCATGATGCCGGGTGTTGGCCCTGTGTGCCTCGGTCGTATGCAGTCCTGATTGTGGCGCTCACATGCACGGCGCCAAACACGCATACGACCATCATTGGCACCAAGGCAGAAGCGACTCTCATCGCTGAAGACGACACGTCTCCATTCGTCCCTCAATCACGCCTGTCGCGACACCACTGGAGGCGGGCTGCACGATGTTGGGGCGTGAGCGGAAGACAGCCTAACGGTGTGCGGGACCGTAGCCTAGCTTCATGGAGACGGTTGCGAATGGTCCTCGCCGATACCCCAGGAGTACAGTGTCCCTAATTTGCTGGGAAGTGGCGGTGCGGTCCCCTACGGCACTGCGTAGGATCCTACGGTCTTGGCGTGCATCCGTGCGTCGCTGCGGTCCGGTCCCAGGTCGACGGGCACGTGCACCTTCCGCCGACCACTGGCGACAACATCGATGTACTGTGGAGACCTCACGCCCCACGTGTTGAGCAATTCGGCGGTACGTCCACCCGGCCTCCCGCATGCCCACTATACGCCCTCGCTCAAAGTCCGTCAACTGCACATACGGTTGACGTCCACGCTGTCGTGGCATGTTACCAGTGTTAAAGACTGCGATGGAGCTCCGTATGCCACGGCAAACTGGCTGACACTGACGGCGGCGGTGCACAAACGCTGCGCAGCTAGCGCCATTCGACGGCCAACACCGCGGTTCCTGGTGTGTCCGCTGTGCCGTGCGTGTGATCATTGCTTGTACAGCCCTCTCGCAGTGTCCGGAGCAAGTATGGTGGGTCTGACACACCGGTGTCAATGTGTTCTTTTTTCCATTTCCAGGAGTGTAGATTGGACTACGTAAAAACTGGACCGTGTAACAATTGGGACTTTGTACGGACGCTGATGACCGCGCAGCAGGGGGGTAACCCTAAAGCCACAATACAAAATTTGGGAAATAAAAGCCTGTGTACCAAATCAATGGTCGTAAATTCGGTGCGCGTGACTGTTCCAGATCCCTGCCTACGATCTTTGACTTTTACAAGAGCAAGTTCATTTGGTAACATAATGTTTCATCTTTAGTCTCGTCGCCAGTACATCTTTCATTCATCTTGGAAAAATATTTAGTTTATTTTTTCTGTTAGTGGGTTCTTCGGTTATATAAAGAATATATATTTTTTATTATGATCACCCATTCTCAAAGCAGGAAACTTATGATACCTATTGTTGAATGTGTACAATGTAACTGCTAGAGCCGGCTGGGGTGGCCGAGCGGTTCTAGGCGCTACAGTCTGGAACCGCGCGACCGCTACGGTCGCAGGTTCGAATCCTGCCTCGGGCATGGACGTTTGTGATGTCCTTAGGTTAGTTAGGTTTAAGTAGTGCTAAGTTCTAGGAGACTGATGACCTCAGAAGTTAAGTCTCATAGTGCTCAGAGCCATTTAACTGCTAGAAATGACAACACTCAAAATACTGAGAACTCTTAGAAGATCTGTTTCAAAATAATTTTCGCATGTGTTGTGACTCCATAGGAGCAGCAGTATTTAGTTTATGGGTAGAAGTAACCACAAGTCCGTTCACAGTGGGCTAATTATAAATAGAAGCATAAAACTAAACAACAAGATATTACTCATTTCATCTGTTCATGGAAGTGCTACATGGCAGCAGAATACCGGTAACTAATGCTAGTATACCTTGCACCACAATAAAAGGAATGAGCCGCTAGACTGCCTTTGAATATGTGAACACTGTGCACATTATTCGAACACCGGTTAAGGATGTAATGTCCACACTATGGCATCACATATGAGATTTTACTTTAAGTTCAAAATTCAAAATGGTTCAAATGGCTCTGAGCACTATGGGACTCAACTGCTGAGGTCATTAGTCCCTTAGAACTTAGAACTAGTTAAACCTAACTAACCTAAGGACATCACAAACATCCATGCCCGAGGCAGGATTCGAACCTGCGACCGTAGCGGTCTTGCGGTTCCAGACTGCAGCGCCTTTAACCGCACGGCCACTTCGGCCGGCTTACTTTAAGTTCTGACAGATTTATAGAGTATAAAACTCTGTCAGCAATAAATAATGATGGAGATATTATGATCTTCTATGATGACTTTTCCAACCACTTGTATACTCGGACGCTAAAATCACGAGAAACACTACAACATCTGTACGAAACGTGCCGCTTACTGACTGCTGTAGACGACTCAGGAGGTTTTGATGTCCATTAAGTTCCAACGAAGTAGTGGTCTTGAAAACAATACCTTGTTGTTGTTGTTGCTGTCTTCAGTCATCAGCTCTACAGGCCACTCTATCCTTTGCCAGCTTCTTCATAGTCGTATAAGTACTGAAACTTGCTTCCCTTTGAACCAGCCTTTTGTAAGCTACAATTTTTACCCTCCACACGTCTCTCCATCACCCAACTGAAGATTATTTAATCTTTAACTCTTGAGGTGACTTTTCTGTTATGTATACCACGAGGTGAGGTCTCTCGGACCCCTATGTTTAAACCGAGATTTAAGGCAAAGAGCATTTGACATTTTTAATTTATGCTCTATAACTTTTATTTATACAATTATTTAAGTGTTGTTTAAATGCTTCTAGTTTATTTTATGTCACTAAACAAAGCCTGCAGCATTTTACTATTTATCACACAAAAGCACATAATTTTGTGTGGTACTTTTAAATGGTACACACACTATTAGTGTGCTGAATTTTACATTCTCAAAAATTATACAATCTCTGCAGCAAATAAATTTCCAAATAAAACTAAATTCCAGGTTTTAAATTTGCGCATATAAATTCCACCCGATAGGTACAAAAAGAAAGTCAAATCGACATTCATTGCTGGGAACTAATTTTTCTTATCACCACTCAGAAAACATTCGATTTTAATCGACACTTTAAGCATTTCATTGAAGAAACAGACAGATCCCCCTCACAACTTTCCTGAAGTTCTTCCTCTGAATGATACTCTAGTTCGATAGCAGAACTGTGATCACTGGCTAATGTAAAATCGTCGTCTTTTACGTATATTTCTTCATCTATATCACTGACACCTTCCTCCATAGACCAACTAACAATTTCATCAAACTCGGGAAAGTAGAAAATGACGCATACGTGCCAACCCATTTTGGTCTACACGGTACCGTACTGAAGAGAACAGGTACGTTGTTCACGAGGCGTGGTCTAAGAGACTCCGACACATCTCAATAACACGTGTCAACAATAAACACCGAATGCGATAACGCAACCGAGAGCAAAACATCGTAGGACTGGCATTTTAAGGAGGGTAGTGGGAGTATAGAAGTATTCCACCACAGATGGCCTTGAACAGATAGTTCGAAAATTTTCGCGCGGTCTGAGAGACCACCTCGTGAATTTAGGGTTAATGCCTTAGTGTAAATCACTTCAAATTTTAAATGGAAACAGTCACAAAGAGGTAAACCGTATGAAATGAAGTGCAATATCGGTAATATCGGTAACGTGCATTAGGAAGTATCATTCATTCTTATTGTCAGTCTTCCTAGCGGCTAGTACATCTTAATATGTTGCATGTTGATTGTGAGACAGCCGCGCGGAGAGGCCGCGCGGTTTAAGGTGCCATGTCACGAATTGCGCAGCCCCTCCCGCCGCAGGTTCGAGTCCTCCCTCAGGAATGGGTGTGTGTTGTTCTTAGCATAAGTTGGATTAAGTAGTCTGTAAGTCTAGGGACCGATGAATTAAGGAGTTTCGTCCCATAAGAATTCACACACATTTAAACACATTTTTGATTGTGAGACAGGAAGATGAATGATTCCCAAGTCGAATAAGCGACTCGTATGTAGTCTAGCACACCGATTCACTATGTCTGTCAATCAGACCGCGCGAGGTGGGTCAGTGGCATGAAATGAAATGACCGTATGGCATTGTTGGCCGGAAGGTCCCATTCGGGTTTGGCCGCCAAGGGTAAGTCCTATTTCAGTCGGCGCCGCATTGGGCGACTTGCGTCCGATGATGAGAATGAAATGATGATGAGGATAACGCAACACCCAGTCCACGAGCAGAGAAAATCTCCAACCCGGTCGGAAAGCGAAACCGGGCCTAGTACATGGGAGGCAAGCACGGGGCCACCCAGCTAAGCAGTTGGACGGAACAGTGGTTAGCACACTGGACTCGCATTCGTGACGACGACGGTTCAAATCCGCGAAGGACCTTCCGGATTCAGGTTTTCCTTCATTTCTTTAATTCAAATGGTTCAAATGGCTCTGAGCACTATGGGACTTAACTTCTGAGGTCATCAGTCTCCTAGAACGTAGAACTACTTAAACCTAACTAACCTAAGGACATCACACACATCCATGCCCGAGGCAGACTCGAACCAGCGACCGTAGCGGTCGCGCGGTTCCAGACTGTAGCGCCAACTGCTCGGCCACCCCGGACGGCTCTTTAATTCAGTCCAGGCAAAAGCCGCGATGGTTCCTTTGCAATGACACAGTCGATTTTCTTCCTCATCCTTGGAACAATGTGAACTTGCGCTCCGTCTCTAGTGAACTCGATGTCGAAAGGACGGTTAAACCCTAATCTTCCTTCAATATTTATGGCGTCATTCAGATGTTTCCGTATTCTCATTGTGGTGTCACCGCCAGACAGCACACTTACTAGGTGGTAGCCTTTAAATCCGCCGCGGTTCGTTAGTATACGTCGGACCCGCGTGTCGCCACTAACAGTGATTGCAGACCGAGCGCCGCCTCACGGCAGGTCTAGTCTAGAGAGACTCCCTAGCACTCGCCCAGTTGTACAGCCGACTTTGCTAGCGATGGTTCACTGACTACATACGCTCTCATTTGCAGAGACGACAGTTTAGCATAGCATAGCATAGCATACGACCTAGCAAGGCGCTATAACCAGTTACTACGAATGTTTTCTGAACAGATAACATTTTGAATCATGTACCGTTAAGAGCGACGTTCATCATTAATGGATTAAAGTTAAGTATCAAACTAATTACGTACACTTCCTGAATTCTAATTCCTTGGCATGTTCCAGACCTCACGTCAGTATATTTCTTCCCTCCTCACGCCAGCCTGCGTGAGCTATAACGCGTGCATTTCGGCCTCCACTAGTAACACGGTGTTGGCTCTTCTGCCAACACAACACTCATCTCACCAATGCCGCACTGCTTTCCTATTTGCAGCTCAGAAATATGACAAGTAAACAATTATGACATGGTAATATGCGTAGAAAAGCTTACACGATATAGAGAAATAGTGCAGCGCGGGATTAGCAGTGCGGTCTGAGGCGCTGCAGTCATGGACTGTGCGGCTGGTCTCGGCGGAGGTTCGAGTCCTCCCTCGAGCATGGGTGTCTGTGTTTGTTCTTAGCATAATTTAGGTTAAGTAGTGTGTAAGCTTAGGGACTGATGACCTTAGCAGTTAAGTCCCATAAGATTTCACACCATTTGAACATTTTGAAGAGAAATAGCGTATCACATTTTTTGTGCCGTCCTGGGTCAGACAGGGATATTTTAGAAATAAAAGACATGTCAAACGTACAATGTGTTCCCAAAAGGCAGCTTTAAATTTAGAATAGCCAAAAGAAAAAAGAAATGATGCGGATGGTGGGGCAGTGGGGGGGGGGGGTGGAGAGTGTGGGGGGCAGTGGGGGGGGGGGGTGGAGAGTGTGGGGGGCAGTGGGCGGGGGGGGGGTGAAGGAGAGTGGCGGGGGCGGTGAGGAGTGCGGGGGTAAGTGTCTGCGACTGACGGGTTTATTTGCCGCGTATCGCATTTTCTACAGGGGGAGCAGAAGTGTGTCCTTATCGGCACAAGAAGGAAGAGTTGGATGGCAGCAACGAAAGTGATGGGTAGGCTTAAACTTTTAACTTGTGGAAGAAACCATCCCGCGAGATCGTCGACTTTCCAGCATAAAATATTCACGAGCGTCGGTTACAGCACGGCGAGAGCGACCTGCGGGACGCACGCAGCCGAGTCTAACACAGCATTCCCAACCTGTTTCGGAGAGTATTCACTGTCCATTTCACTCAAAAATGGAAAATTTTGCGAATATTCCAGAATAAATACTGTAAAATGTTTACTCTAATTGAAGTGTTGGCATAAATAAATTCGGTATATGTCCTTAGATCTCAGCAGTGTTATCAGTAAGGTGCTTTCTGTCCTACACGAATGCCGCCAAATGATGATGTCTGTAGTATTTTCTTAATGTTAAACTGGGTAATAAATTCGTAAGGGTTCGAAGAGGCCGGCCGCTGTGATCGAGCGGCTCTAGGCGCTTCAGTCCGGAACCGCGCTGCTGCTACGATCGCAGGTTCGAATCCTGCCTCGAGCATGGATGTGTGTGATGTCCTTAGGTTGGTTAGGTTTAAGTAGTTCTAAGTCTAGGGGACTGATGACCTCAGATGTTAAGTCCCATAGTGCTCAGAGCCATTTGAACTACTTGGTTCGAAGAGACTCTCTCCATGCAGTACGCGTCATTCATGTGTAAGTGAAGTCTTAAATATTTCCAGATACCTTAGGTAGATGATACCAAGTTGATGTTTAGATCAGAAGGTACATGGCAGCAGATGGCGGAACACAGGCGGGAACAGTCATTACAGCGTGTCCTTGACATTCGTGATGACAAAGTTATCAGAAGCTTATTAGAAACTAAGCACTAGCTCATATTTTAAAAGGAAGAGGCAGGAAATTGACCTCGTCATTTTCTAAAGAATCTTTCCTGTATTCGCCTTAATCAATACATCTGCATCATGGGAAACCTAAATATGAGCAGCCATACGGGAAAATGCATCTCGCTACTATCGACTGTGTGGTCACTGTTTAAACCTCTCTTCTTTGTGTGATACTGAGTGGCCTTATAATCTGATGGTGTTTCTTGGTCTGTGAGTCATTTTATGATCACATGTTAGCATGAACTATTCTTATAAGTGGGTTGTCTCTGTTTACAGTGACAAATAAAATTCCTCGGGCACAATTCACCATATAACTGACAAAACAGTCATAAATCATCACACCGTATAAAACAACAAAATGTAACGAATACACATACGCGCACTTTGTTCTTCATGCACAAAGATATATATGCACACATTAGAAACGAACCATCATTCAGAACAGATTCCGAATTCACTAACGCGCACTTTGTTCTTCATGCACAAAGATATATATGCACACATTAGAAACGAACCATCATTCAGAACAGATTCCGAATTCACTAAGAACAAATCCGTAAGGATTCGTAAGTTGGAATACTGCATTTCGCGAAATAGGCACATACAAGGAAGTGCGGTAACTGTCACGCATCTCTAAGATGACATAAGTGCTAGAACCGACCACTGACCGGGCACTACCAATTCGAAAACAGAGGTACAAATGAATGTGAACCGAGTTCTGCGTGTAAGTATTAAACTAACGACGTATATTATGATACAAGTACGAAATGAATTCCTCATAACTTTTGCTTTAGAAAGCAACTAACGATGCTCTGACAAGAAATGAGAAACAAATCTACTGATAAAATAACAATTAAACATTTTCCTGCAAACAATGTGTAACCTCGGTCGGGGTAAAAAGCAAATTCAAAAGACGGATACACTGGCGGAAAAGCTACGATCCACTTAACTAAAAATTTGGACAGTCTGACACGATCACAGCAACATATAACATTTAAAGGCGAATGACTTTCACATAATGTGTCACTGCCAAGTAACATAGCTCAATAGAGCTTGGACCATACATAACAAGAATTGCTACAATACAGTATAGTAAAGTACAGTATAGAAGATAACTGAAAGAAATACAGAAAGAGACGAATGGGAATGGCACTTTTATTTAAATACGTTAATTACAATGAAGTCACCGTGATTTATATTGGTCCCCTAGACAATAAAACGGACGAGTAATGGTTCTTAACAGGGTGTGTGATCACAACGAATGACAAAGCATTGTATGCTATGTGCTCACATGCTGGGAACAAGGTTGTTAACCCTGTGGTGCACACGTCTGCTGCAGTGGACTGCTGTTAATGGTCGCTTCTCTGGCGTTTTCAGTCAGTCCTGAGGTTGCAAATGCGTGCAAAGCACAGCACCAGTACGGAGTGTCCACTGGAGACGCATACGTACATTTGCTGTTTCAGATATGACTGAAAACGCCAAAGAAGCGACATTAACGGCTTTCCACTGCAGTATACACATGCACCACAGGTTTAAGGAGTTCAGGTGTTAGGGCGATCCATTCCTCCACCACCGCGGATGACAATTGCTGGATGGACGTTGGTGCATGCGGACGTGCTACAATATGTCTCCCCAATGCACCCGACACATTCTCGATTGGGTGTAAGTCGCGAGAACGGCCTGGCCACTAAAGTCGATGAATATCCTCTTGTGCCAAGAGCTCCTCTACATGCCCTGTTCGATGCAGTTATCCACTGTTCTTGCTTCCCACTGTTGAAGAGCAATCCGGGGATGTAGACTGCATCTTTCAACACGATCGAGCACCTGCTCATATTGCACGGCCTGTAGCGGTGTGGTTACACGACAGTAACATCCCTGTAATGGCGTGGACTGCACAGAGTCCTGACCTGAATCCTATAGAATACCTTAGTGATGTTTTGGGACCCCGACTTCGTGCCAGGCCTCACCGACCGACATCGATATCTCTCTTCAGTGCAGCACTCCGTGAATAATGGGCTGCCGTTCCCCAAGAAACCTTCCAGCACCTGATTGAACGTATGCCTGCGAGGGTGGAAGCTGTCATCAAGGCTAAGGGTAACCCAACACCATACTGAATTCCACCATTACTGATGGAGAGAGTCACGAACTTTTAAGTCATTTTCAGCCATGTGTCCGTTTACTTTTGACCACATTGTGTACGTGTTCCCATATGTCAGAGTAAGAACGCACTTCCAGGTTTCGCTTCAGTCTGGAACCGCGTGACCGCTAAGGTCGCAGGTTCGAATCCTGCCTCGGGCATGGATGTGTGTGATGTCCTTAGGTTAGTTAGGTTTAGTAGTTCTAAGTTCTAGGGGACTGATGACCTCAGATGTTAAGTCCCATTGTGCTCACAGCCAGCCACTTCCAGGTGTAGTAACCACCAAATCTTTGAACTCAGTAACTCGCCGGTCAACGTTATTGTGACGCTGTACTCATTCACCACGTGCGCCTTTTTGTGGGCTGCATTTGGCCCAGATTTCATTTTAATGGATAACAATAAGCGACCGCATCAAACAGCGCAAGTGGAGGTTTTCTTGAAACGAGTGGATATTCGGCGAATGGACTGGCCTGACTATTCCCCCGACTTAAATCACATCGAACACTTCTGGGGTGCGTTCGGGAGGTTTATTTCAGCACGTCCACAGGCGCCATCGACCATCCATCAGTTGTATAACGTCCTGTAGGAGGACTGGGACACCCTACGACAAGTACTCTTTACCAACCTCATGGCCAGCATGGGGCCACTTTGCAGATCATGTATTGGCGTCCGTGGTGATCACACACACTGTTGAAATCCATGTCACACCTTTGGTAATGTCTAAAGGGCCAACACAAATCGCTGTGACTTCAGTGTACTTAAGTAAATGTGTCATTTCTATTCGTTCAATTTTGTATATCTTTCAGTTCCTTTCTGTTATGAACTGTAATAACTCTTTCTATGTATGATCTAAGTTTTATCGAGCTGTGTTACTTGGCAGTGACAAATCCTGCGAAATTTACTTTCATCCCTAAGTTTTGCACACCACTTTATTTTCACTGCGAGAACCAATAAACTTTAATTTTACAAATTATTCAGACATTAATAAATTTCATTCATATAAACCGTAAGGTGATCGTCAAAAAAGTCTCTAGAAACAGTTTCAAGCTGCAAAGAGTCTTCTATGGACATGTTGTTTATCACCTACCCGCCTCAGAAGCTACAGTCACTAAATGAAGTTAGTTCATTCATATTCACTCACTTCAATTCATTATGCATGCGTATTTTGAAAATGTTCATCCTTACAATTTTTTCCTATCTTCTACATTTTAGATATGGTGTGTTTTGTTACAGAAAATGGCCGCTGCTTTTCTCACGATGTTAACTTGAAAAGAGCAGTGGATGTGTTGAAGTTGTTCATAATCAGATATAGAGAAATCTGGTGGTAGGAAGAAAAGGATATTTGGTTATGTGAGTACAGGGTTTCCAACACAAAGTGAAGTAACAGTAAAACAGGAATCCTTCGTGATGTCTAATACTTTCTCCTTTCGTCAGTTAAATACAACATTTCGTTTCGTTTCCAAGGATTTCAAATTCGGCTTATCTTTTTGCTCAGTTGTCTGGCTAATTGCCTATTGGTATACCGCGTGCCTGGAAACCGGAGGGTCACGGGACGGATTCCCATTCAGACAATGCATTTTCCAGTCTGCCTGTAACCTAAGCCTTCATTTCTCACTGATGTGAAGATTTGCTAAGAACGACACGTGGTTCTGTTTCCAATTGAAGCTTTAGGCTGAGCTCTGAGTGTTGATGTTTTTTTGTGAGAAAGTAGTAACTCTTTTAGTACAGAAGTATAACACGCATACTGTTGTTATTACGCCAAATATTTATGCCATCATATACACGCACCAACAAATGGTGTGTTGTAAAAAAAACATTTAAGTATGTATCACTTTATGTATTCTAATTCCACATAGTGGGGACAATCTCTGGAAGGTTTCAGCGATTAAACTACGCTAGACTACAAGGAGTAATTTTTTTGCGTATCACTCTGAACTTCCACGTGTTGAATATGCGAGGGGTCAATTTACATCAGTATGTTTGGAAGTTCCATCATATAAAGTTTAGAAAATGGATGATATTAGTCTCAGCTCTACAGTAAATGTTCTAATTCACTGTTATTACGTCTTCAGGATCAGACTGTGATTCTCAAAAGCTATTGTCTTCCTTGTCCATTTATTTCTCCTCTCTCCAGCGAACTCCTGCTGTGCTGCCTGCAGGTAAGAGCGTCTGTAAGGTATGAAGTCGTGTTAAGGGTGGTAGGACGTCAAACGGGCCGACTTCGAGAAGGAGAGGCACCACAGGACATTTTAATTCGCTCTGTCTATACTTTTACAAATAAATTCATAAAACTTTGACAGCATGACCAGGAAGGATTCAGGATTCACATTCATAGCAGTGGAAGTTCAAAAACACAAAAAAATAATATTTTTTAAATGTGAAATTTCATGATTTTTTCACCTACTGTTGGCTGCATTTGTTGCTATAGGTACACTTTTCTTCATAAGTAAGCTTACAAACCATACTTACAGGTGTATGAAACTCTAGAATTTATTTAATCTATGGAAAAATGAATGGGCTGTTAAGTTTTAAACTTCATGTTTAGATAAAACTCGAAGTTTATAGTTAATTATCTCAATTTTTACCACAGTTTTAACAGATTTGGGAAATTCTAGAGTTTCATAGACCTGTAAGTATGGTTTGTATGCTGTGCAAAATTCATCTAAGAATCTCTCTTACTTGTGAAGAAAAGTGTACCTACAGCAACAACTGCAGCTAATACCAAGTGAAAAAATGATGATTTCACATGTAAAAAAACATTGTTTTGTTATGGTTTTGAACTTCCTCTTCTATGAGCGTGAATCCTGAATACTTCTTGGTCATACTAACAAAGTTTTATGAATTTATTTGTAAAAGTATAGACAGTGTAAATTAAAATGTCCTGTGGTGCCTCTCCTGCTCCAAGTCGGCCCGTTTCACGTCCTACCCCCCTTAACGCCTTTCCGAAGGATGTGGAAGTATTACGTATGAAGAATATCGTCTTTACTCTTTTCCAGTACGTGTATCACTCTCTGATTCCGCGAGATAGTTTGCCCACCTCTTTCAACCACACACTTAGTTGCCTCAGGGGAATTCTTCTCACGATTCACGTTGTACACTCCTGGAAATGGAAAAAAGAACACATTGACACCGGTGTGTCAGACCCACCCTACTTGCTCCGGACACTACGAGAGGGCTGCACAAGCAATGATCACACGCACGGCACAGCGGACACACCAGGAACCGCGGTGTTGGCCGTCGAATGGCGCTAGCTGCGCAGCATTTGTGCACCGCCGCCGTCAGTGTCAGCCAGGTTTCCGTGGCATACGGAGCTCCATCGCAGTCTTTAACACTGGTAGCATGCCGCGACAGCGTGGACGTGAACCGTATGTGCAGTTGACGGACTTTGAGCGAGGGCGTATAGTGGGCATGCGGGAGGCCGGGTGGACGTACCGCCGAATTGCTCAACACGTGGGGCGTGAGGTCTCCACAGTACATCGATGTTGTCGCCAGTGGTCGGCGGAAGGTGCACGTGCCCGTCGACCTGGGACCGGACCGCAGCGACGCACGGATGCACGCCAAGACCGTAGGATCCTACGCAGTGCCGTAGGGGACCACACCGCCACTTCCCAGCAAATTAGGGACTCTGTTGCTCCTGGGGTATCGGCGAGGACCATTCGCAACCGTCTCCATGAAGCTGGGCTACGGTCCCGCACACCGTTAGGCCGTCTTCCGCTCACGCCCCAACATCGTGCAGCCCGCCTCCAGTGGTGTCGCGACAGGCGTGAATGGAGGGACGAATGGAGACGTGTCGTCTTCAGCGATGAGAGTCGCTTCTGCCTTGGTGCCAATGATGGTCGTATGCGTGTTTGGCGCCGTGCAGGTGAGCGCCACAATCAGGACTGCATACGACCGAGGCACACAGGGCCAACACCCGGCATCATGGTGTGGGGAGCGATCTCCTACACTGGCCGTACACCACTGGTGATCGTCGAGGGGACACTGAATAGTGCACGGTACATCCAAACTGTCATCGAACCCATCGTTCTACCATTCCTAGACCGGCAAGGGAACTTGCTGTTCCAACAGGACAATGCACGTCTGCATGTATCCCGTGCCACCCAACGTGCTCTAGAAGGTGTAAGTCAACTACCCTGGCCAGCAAGATCTCCGGATCTGTCCCCCATTGAGCATGTTTGGGACTGGATGAAGCGTCGTCTCACGCGGTCTGCACGTCCAGCACGAACGCTGGTCCAACTGAGGCGCCAGGTGGAAATGGCATGGCAAGCCGTTCCACAGGACTACTTCCAGCATCTCTACGATCGTGTCCATGGGAGAATAGCAGCCTGCATTGCTGCGAAAGGTGGATATACACTGTACTAGTGCCGACATTGTGCATGCTCTGTTGCCTGTGTCTATGTGCCTGTGGTTCTGTCAGTGTGATCATGTGATGTATCTGACCCCAGGAATGTGTCAATAAAGTTTCCCCTTCCTGGGACAATGAATTCACGGTTTTCTTATTTCAATTTCCAGGAGTGTATCATCTACCGCCATATTGTCTCCCACTGCAGGACTGGCAGCACCCACAGCTGCCTTCGTGTTTAGATTTACTTTTGGCTCAAATGGCTCTGAGCACTATGGGACTTAACATCTGAGGTCATCAGTCCCCTAGAACTTAGAACTACTTAAACCTAACTAACCTAAGGACATCACACATATCTAAGCCCGAGGCAGGATTCGAACTTGCGACCGTTGCGGTCGCACGGTTCCCGACTGAAGTGCCTAGAGCCGCTCGTTCACAAAGGCCGGCTATACTTTCGGCAGTAGCCTTACCTCCCATCTTTTAGCAGCCGCTATACCAAACTTCATTTCGCCTCACGTTACTCTGTGGACAATAAAGAGGCAGTGCGGTATCCCTTACAGATATCATTGAGTTAACCAGCAACAGAGACTTTGACGCTTTTGATTTTATTTTCTTCAAAGAGGAATTTCCACATTCTTCCCTAAAAAATATGCTATTTCATGAAAACAGAACGGTTGATTATACAAATTAGTACATAATACGTTACAGTACCGAAAGTTACTGTGCAACGGTCGCCGAAAAAGTTTCGCTTTAAGGGCGTTGCGGCTGCGTATTCGCAACGTGGCGCGACACCCGTGCAGGTATACAGGGTGTTACAAAAAGGTACGGCCAAACTTTCAGGAAACATTCCTCACACACAAATAAAGAAAAGATGTTATGTGGACATGTGTCCGGAAACGCTTAAATTCCATGTTAGAGATCATTTCAGTTTCGTCAGTATGTACAGTACTTCCTCGATACACCGCCATGATTTCATACGGGATACTCTACCTGTGCTGCTAGAACATGTGCCTTTACAAGTACGACACAACATGTGGTTCATGCACGATGGAGCTCCTGCACATTTCAGTCGAAGTGTTCGTACGCTTCTCAACAACAGATTCGGTGACCGATGGAGTGGTAGGGGCGGACCAATTCCATGGCCTCCACGCTCTCCTGACCTCAACCCTCTTGACTTTCATTTATGGGGGCATTTGAAAGCTCTTGTCTGTGCAACCCCGGTACCAAATGTAGAGACTCTTCGTGCTCGTATTGTGGACGGCTGTGACACAATACCCCATTCTCCAGGGCTGCGTCAGCGTATCAGGGATTCCATGCGACGGAGGGTGAATGCATGTATCCTCCCTAACGGAGGACATTTTGAACATTTCCTGTAACAAAGTGTTTGAAGTCACGCTGGTACGTTCTGTTGCTGTGTGTTTCCATTCCATGATTAATGTGATTTGAAGAGAAGTAATAAAATGAGCTCTAACATGGAAAGTAAGCGTTTCCAGACACATGTCCACATAACATATTTTCTTTCTTTGTGTGTGAGGAATGTTTCCTGAAAGTTTGGCCGTACCTTTTTGTAACACCCTGTATAAGCACCGACATGTAGATTAGGGTTTAGTGTCTTTCCAACGTGCGTGTGGTAAATGCGAAAACGTGAACTATGGCGACGTTAGTACCAAATGCTTCCAAAGATTACCAACTTGCTGTTATTCTTTTCTTGGCTGCCGAAGGACAAACACCGGTAGACATCTGTCAGAGAAAGAAGAATATGTATGGGGTAGCGTGTCCACTGTTGTGGAATGGTGCGCACAACAAGGGTTGCTGATGCTTCGTGATAACGCACGTCCCAGTATCACAAATGTCGTAACCCAAGTGGGAGAAACTCGAGCACCTGCTCTGTAGTTCTGATATCTACCTACACAATTATCATGCTTTTGGCCCCTTGAAAAAAGGCCTTGGAGGGTCGACGATCCTTGTCGTACGAGGATATGAAGCAGACACTTACGGACTGGGCTCAACCAAACTTGGAAGGAATATTATTTACAATATGGGAAGAAAAACTGTCATGGTAAGGACCAACAATCTCCTTCTGGGGTGATAATGTGGAGAGGGATGGGGGAAGAGGAAATGAATCGACAGAGAGGAGGAAGGATTAGATAGACGCAGACAGATGGAAGAGGAGATGGACAGTGAGAGGAGAGAGAGAAATGAACAGAAAATGGGAAGAAGATGGGATGGTCATGGAGAAGTGACAAGAGGAGATGGACAGAAAGAGGGGGGTGGAGTGGATGGCGAGAGAAGGGGGGGAAGAGGGGATGGACAGAGAGAGGACGAAGAGGAGATGTACAGAGAGAAGGGCAGGAAGAGTTGGACAGCAGGTTTGGGCGGAGGAGGTGGACAGAGAGAGGGGGGAGGAAGAGGTGGACAGAAATAGGGGCTGGAGGAGACTGACAGAGAGAGGGAGAGGTGGACAGAGAGAGAGGATATGGGGAGTGGGGACTCAAGAAACTGTGGCTGTATATGTTGTGTTTAACGTGCACTGATAATGTTCGCCACTCACATTGTTTTTTGCCATCGATTGTGCTTTCTACACTCTACATGGGTTACAAAGTGACTTGCCTAAGCTTTAAGTAGTTCTAAGTTCTAGAGGACTGATGACCTCAGATGTTAAGTCCCGTAGTGCTCAGGGCCATTTGAACCATTTGAACTTCCTGGTAATGCGAATGGTAGTGTGTTCTGTATTGCTGAAAATTTCTTACGTTTCATTTTTGATGTTGTTAGTTATTTTGCTGCATGTGTTTGAAATCTGATATCAGCAAGCTGCAAAGTTTCTCATCTGTTTCTAAAGCGGGTATGCAGGGTTTGGGTGGTACTAGCTGACCCATCCCGTCGTGTTCTACAACCTTCAGCGAACCATTCTGCACACACCCGTTGCACTGCACACGACCAGCAATTTCCCGGGTTGATGCAACACATTCTCTTACGCAAATAATACGCCCTCATTTAAACTCACTGACTTGAGGGTGCGATTTGCGCATACATCTGCGAAGCATCCTGCACGTCTGCACAAGTCACACTGACCCATTGCCTTCGGTTTATAGCGACAACGGTAGCTGCAGGAACATCTGACCGTTAGATGGTGTTGCACCGTGATATAGATCTTGACCTTGAACCCGCGGGCCGACATGGTATCTGTAGAACACATTAATGTACATGTCCTGTGGATATGAACGCCCTATCTCTAGTTGTTCAAGGTGTATTTTCAGAACATGAGTGTGGAATACATTCCGAATACAACATATGCCTATACGGCTACATCACGCGAGGTGTAGTGGTTAGCGCACTGGAGTCGCATTCGGGGGGACGACGGTTCAAACTCGCGTCCGGCCATTCCGATTTAGATTTTATGTGTTTTCTTTTCGCTTCAGGGAAATGACGGGATGGTTCCTTTAAAAGGGCATGGACGATTTCCTTTCCCATCCTTCCTTATTCGGATGGGACCGATGACCTCTCTGTTTGGTCCCCTCCCCCAAATCAACCAAGCAACCTGCACGTCTACCACCATAATGTCACTTGTCACTTTTAGGGATCTCAAAGGTAAAACTCGTACACAAACCCCGCTCCTTTGAATGCGAGGGGTAATGTTTTCTGTATTATTGAAAATCTCTTACGTTTCATATTTGAGCCAGGCGGAGTGGCCGAGCGGTTCTAGGCGCTTCAGTCTGGAACCACGCGAACGCTACGGTCTTAGCTTCGAATCTGCCTCGGGCATGGATTTGTGTGATGTCCTTAGGTTAGTTAGGTTTAAGTAGTCCTAAGTTCTAGGGGACTGATAACCTCAGATGTTAAGCCTCATAGTGCTCCGAGCCATTTGAACCATTTTTTTCATATTTGATGTTGTCAATTATTTTGATGCATGTGTTTGAAAACTGATATCAGCAAGCTACAAAGTTTCTCAACTGTTTCTAAAGCGGGTATGCAGCATTTGGCTCTGGAGTGTTTAATCACAGTTGTTAATTAGAATATGGCGAGGAAAGTGCAGATAAGCACAGCACGTGCCAGAGTGCTGGTATTTCATACTTGCCTCTCAGCTGCAACGTTTGTGTTGTGTGCTGGAGTTCAGGAGGCCGCTTGTGTTACTGAATTACTAAACAGCTCAATTATGAGATTGCCGCTCATAAGCT
Source organism: Schistocerca cancellata (assembly GCF_023864275.1). Classification (NCBI taxonomy): domain Eukaryota; kingdom Metazoa; phylum Arthropoda; class Insecta; order Orthoptera; family Acrididae; genus Schistocerca; species Schistocerca cancellata. The sequence goes on along the minus strand of NC_064629.1, from coordinate 135,447,070 downwards.
CGGAAGCCTGAAACGATTTCAACATTTGATGAATGCTCGGTAGTTCATCCTCACGTGCAAGTATTCAAAGCTGGATCAGTCCGACTAAATGCGTTCTGTACACTGTGAAAAGCGCATCAACAGAAATTATCAGTTTTATAATTCGTTGGACCATATTTCTTCCATATCGTTATGTGTGTAATAAAAAGTAGGGAGGTTTGTTTCACTTATTGTGGGTGTCGGTTATGCCGCAAGTAGTATTTTAGGTGGCCTTAAATCATATTTTAAAGGGAAGATTGCACAGCTTTTTATTGTTTGAAGATCACACGTTTACGAGACGAAAATCTCTTTTTTCCTTGTTGAATTGAAAAGGAAATGAAACTTACGTCACTACTCTCGGCTGAACATCAAAGTATAAATTTCATTATCATGAAAGCAACTGAGGACAACTGGTCAAAAAACTTAATCTTTTTTATTTACTCTAGCCAACATATTTGGAACTCTTGATGTAACTAATTTTGTACATTACTTTTAGTGACTGTAGAGAGAAGTACTAAGGAAATGTTGACGATGTGACCAGAAATATTATAAGTATCCTTTTCCAGCCGCTATTTCTTTAGTACATCTGCAAGTGAGCAGTGAAATAAGAATCATACATATGGCTCATTTGTGGATATGATGACGACGACGCCGATGATGATGATGGTGACGATGGTGATGACTAAAGTGGTTTGGGAGCAAAGTGTGCATAAAATTTTAAGCCACGTGCTATGCTTTTTTGTCCTCAGCTGAAACAGAAGGCAGGTGCGTCCGTGAAGGTCTTTTCAACATATTATAAACTCAAGTCGCCCGCTGCTTTTTTTTGTTTAAATTTGAAGGGTAATCTGTGGAAGTACTGCAGGGATATTGACAATTTTTCACTAATTAATGGATTTCATTACGAGGAAGGTGTGTGTGTATAATTTGTTGTTTACAGTAATGATGAGTACGCTATATAGTGTATTGTTATCAGTTCCGTATTGTCCGCCCCCGGTTGCTGAATGGTCAGCGCGACAGAATGTCAATCCTAAGGGCCCGGGTTCGATTCCTGGCTGGGTCGGAGATTTTCTCCGATCAGGCACTGGATTTTGTGTTATCCTAATCATCATCATTTCATCCCCATCGACGCGCAAGTCGCCGAAGTGGCGTCAAATCGAAAGACTCGCACCCGGCGAACGGTCTACCTGACGGGAGGCCCCAGTCACACGACTTTTTTTTTTAGTTCCATATTTTATTGGCGACTGGAGCGACATATCGTGGCAACGATGAGAGCTGCGGGCTGATCAGCTAGAGAGGAGGGGATAACTAGCGAGAGAAAAGCTGTAAGATAACAGCCGCCGCAACACCGGAGAGGAACGGAGGTCGAGCATAATCTATACGTATCTTCTGTAGATATTATATAGTAAAGTACGTGCTGCATTTTTCTACCTGTGTAAGATGCCTAGTCGCAGGGACTAATGTAGGGACTCTGATGCGGTTTTCAGCAATACACTCATTCGCAAGGAAGGTTTGTGCGTATCACCACATATTATAAACATACCGTCTGTGTGTCGATACTTAGTGCTACCTATGTGAAACTGGGACGGGTCGATAGTTTTAATGTAAAATGTGCTCCGGGAATGTTCCGCACTGAAACAGGTGTCACTTAGTGCCTCCTTTGCTAGCGCAAGGAGGAATGTTGTGGCCAAGACAGTTGGTTTCATTGGGAGCAACTTATTGTCAGTCACGTCTAATCACCGTTTCAACCACTATGTCGACTGGTGGCTCATGACCTCCTGACTCCACAATGGTATCTCCGTAAGGGCGCAGTACATATCCCTGAATTTCTACGTGCCCTGGCAACTAGCAGAATGCTACCACCCTCGTCTGTTTTCGTAACAGGAGAGAGATTTCTTGTGGCATCCGAATCAATTTCTCTTCTGAGAGACTTTGCTAATTGATTGGAGGGCAACAAGGAAATAGGAATAGAATGGAAAACGCCATTCACGACTGTGTCTAATCAGCTCCAGCGTCCACAGGAATACTTGTATCTCTGCCATGTACACCGTAAACTTTTCTGGCAGGCTGATTCTGAGAAGCTATAGATCATTCAAGGGAATCCTCCAACGTATGCTACGGTAATAAAATATCATTTTTCCGAAACAATGGAAAGTGATGAAAGAAAACACTGGGAAGCTTTCCTTTGACCCGCCGGGTTAGCTGAGAGCGCTAATGCGGGTTTCCTGGATCCGGCCCCGGATCGAATACGCCCGGCGGCGTAACGACGGAGGCCGGTGTGCCGGCCAGCCTGGATGTGGTATTTAGGCGGCTTTCCACACCCACTAGATGAATACTGGGGTGGTCCCCACGTCCCGCCTCAGTTACACGGCTCGCAGACATCTGAACACATTCGCACTATTCCATGGATTACACTAGACACAGACATTTGGGGACACTATTTCCATCAGAGGGGGTATGCGGTGGCGGCAGGAAGGGAATCCTGCCACCCCTTTACTTAACCTTGCCAAATCCAATTAACCACGCCGACCCTACGGCATTGCTGGAACAAGGCACAAGTAAATAAAAGAAAGAAAAAAAGACTGGGAAGCTTTCCTTTCTTGAAATGTGTCAGATCTAAACCATTCGCAGGCGGCCTTTTCTCCAACGCTGTTGTAAACATGTATTTATTTAATCTGATCCGATTAGGGCCATTAGGTCGTCTCTTACACTCCCTTTGCTGATAATCATAGCTTCGTATGTATCACGAATGGACTCATTGTCCGTAAAGTTGTAGGTGTGAACCTCCACGACAAAATGCGCCCTCCGGGTTCGATTCCCGGCGGGGTCAGGGATTTTCACCTGCCTCGAGATGACTGGGTGTTTGTGTTGTCCTCATCATTTCATCATCATCCAGGAAAGTGGCGCAATTGGACTGAGCAAAGATTGGGTAATTGTACGGGCGCTGATAACCACGCTGTTGAGCGCCCCACAAACCAAACATCATCATCATCTCAAAATGCGCCCTTGTGCAAATAGCTACTAGCCATCCACCGATACTTCCATATAAATTTATCCCATATGGCACTACTCGGAAAAACGTAAAGTGTGATTGTCTGTGGCAGTTCTACAGTTCACACGGAGTGTCGCAGATGGACAAATGTACTTCAGAAGTACAGTGCAGAGTTCTGTTCATCATTCATCTCGAATCTCGATTCAATGTCCTTTGTTGCAGTAACGGCAAGTGGTCATTCGTTCGTTGACCGCTCATTTTTTACTCTACGTTTTTCGCTAAGAAGAGCGTTCTAGATGGCTGCCGGCTATGATTCAGATAATAATTTAAGATGAAAAGACATTTTTATTGACCGTAATAACGTGATGAGTTTGACAGGTGAACAAAAGTAATTTCACAGTATTGTTCCACCAACATAAGTCTACGTACATTGATCCGCCTTGTTAGCAGATCTATTTGCCTTTGTTCGGCATAACAGGGGCCTCGGTTCCATCTTAGCTAGCCAACCAGAAGACAGGAAAATCCACGCTTCCTTGTAAGGTGATGGAATGCCTCTGCTTCTGTGACCTCAAATCAAACAATAAGACACAAGGAAATGGTGATGTTACCTTATAGTCCAGTACACGTGTGTCACCACCCTGCAAGCGCGCAGCTGTAACGAAATTTCACTGCCTGCAACACTGCATCTGAAAGAAGTTTATCGCTGCCACAGTTTCTTTAATTTAGTTGATTTATAGGTTTGATTAGAGATTAACGTTGGATGTTTCAGCGAGAAAGATGGGTATGGATCCGGGGATGGGACTGGTTCGTATAAGCCTCTTTGGCTAGCCGTCTGTATTGACCTTATCATCAATGTATCGACGGGACCTTTCACCCTAATCGTCATCCTTCCTGTGACATGTTTAGCACCGACAGAGTGGATGCATCGTTAGGATTCAGTAAGACGGCACATCATGCAGCAACAATGATATGAACATCTTACAAAATTAACCACTCGGCAGAAACCACAGCTCCTTTAAAAATGAGCAAGGTAGCTCTAGACGAAATTTCAGGAGCTTAAAGTTTCGTGGACCAAGAGATGCGTTCAGGAAATTCGAAAGTATAATTTTGCCAGTCGATTTGACTAAAAATCCTAAGAATGTTTCGTCGTACGTAAAGTCTGCAAGCAGATCGAAGTCTTCTATTCAGCTGCTCAGCGACCATAATGGCACCGAAACGGAAGATGACAGAGAGAATGTCGGTACCAAATTCAGTATTCTGAAACAGAGTACAAAATTTTTATTTATATTATTTTTCAACATAGTTACCCCGCTTTCCAATGCACTTGGCCCACCATGATGCACGCTTTCAGATACCCTCCGAAAGAAAGGTTTTTGATTGTGCAGCAAGTCACATATGCACCGCTTCCTTCAGCTGCTGGTCGTAACTGAACTGATGGCCTCTTAAAGCATCTTTAAGTGGACCATTACCAATGGAGACTGGTTTCAGAATCGTTTCAACCTCATTAACATGATGGTCCAGTAGATGTTGACAGTTTTCCACATGGTTACGTTTGTGCTGTTTTGGAAGCCATCTTGCAAACACTTTGTGAAAGTTCAGCCTGATATGGATGATTTAGCCGGCCGGTGTGGCCGAGCGGTTCTAGGCGCTTCAGTCTGGAACTGCACGAACGCTACGGTCGCAGGATCGAATCCTGCCTCGGGCATGGATGTGTGTGATGTCCTTAGGTTCGTTAGGTTTAAGTAGTTCTCAGTTCTAGGGGACTGATCACCTCAGATGTTAAGTCCCATAAGTGCTCAGAGCCATTTGAGCCATACGGATGATTTAATATGCAGAACCATAATAAATCTGCACATGGTTTGTCTTATCATCAACAACCACATACCCGTTACTCTTATTGAAGGCATGGACCTGTTCAGTATTGGTATCAGCAGTGGCCGTATCTGGATGCCTCGGTCTTCCATCATCCTTAATACTCCTTCGACCATCTTGGATCTGTTCAGTCCACTGGTAAACACTTTTCTGTGACCAAAATTTATTCGCATATTGTGCTGACAGTCTTCTATGACTTGCCGTTCCTAGCACCCCTTCAAACCACAGAAGAAGAAAAGAAAAAAAAATAAAAACCAACTGTGGAATGCTGTTCTATGCTGCAAATTGAGAATGGCGTGGCGTGGCCATCTTTACGTCGCAGTAGTGCAAAGCGGACTGATGCAATAACGCTGAAACAGAGAATAGACATACTCTCTCTTCTGTGGCTGAAACCCACCACAGTTGAAGACAACAGCGCCATGTAGCTGCTGGTAAGAACATAAAGATGCAGAGGCAGTCTGAAGACAATTAGAGCAAAATTGGTGACTTAGTGACTTACCCTCGTAATTATAGGCCTATATCGCTGACGTTACTTTGTTGTAGAAGTACGGAACATCTTCCGTATTCATGAATAATGTTTGTGAAGAACTAAAATATCCTTTACAAAAACCAATATGAATTCTGTACGCCGGCCGATGTGGACGAGCGGTTCTAGGCGCTTCAGTCCGGAATGGCGCGCCTGCTACGGTCGCAGATTCGAATCTCGCCTCGGGCATGGATGTGTGTGATGTCCTTAGATTAGTTAGGTTTAAGTAGTTCTAAGTCTAGGGGACTGATGACCTCAGATGTTAAGTCCCATAGTGTCTCGAGCCATTTTTTGAATTCTGTAAACAGAATTTCGTCCATGAAATTCAGAACGCCGTAGACGAAGTCGTCCAATTTCACACCGTGTTTCTTGTCTTCTTGAAATCATTCGATACAGTTCCGCATTATTGTTTGATGTTTCAACGATGAATGAAAACCCTTCAGCAGTATTATTATACATTAACTGTGCTACGACCGGTTTCGTTCATAGTACTACTTCAGGTTGCCGGGGTGGGCGTAAGTTATGATGTAAGAGGTCAATCGCCGTATGTCATAGTCGAGAATGATCCAAAAACAATGATCACAAACAGCACAGTGAACGAAGTACTAGCTTACCGAGTATTGGACAAAATACAGAACTCAATACATTATTCTTAACGGGATGAAGTCGACAGACAGAAAGATAATTTCTGGAGTAACCCGAAGGAGTGTTAAAGGGCCACTGCTGTTTGCAAGAAATAAATATAACATACTGCACGTAAACAGACGAAGAGATTCGTTTCTGTATGATTACGCTATTGGTGAGAAATTACTGGAAACAGAACAACTGCTGCATACATACCAGTGGTACTCGTAGCCACAGTTCGGACCGACCATAAGTGGAATGACCATATAAAACTATATGTACCGAAACCAGATGCCAGTCCTAGATCCATCGGAAGTATCTTAAAGAAAAAGTAATGCATACAAGAGGGAAGTGGATTAAAAAAAGCTTTTCGTTCGATACTTGAGTACTATACATCTGTCTGGGACCCTTATCTAGTAGAGAGATAAAGAGAATATCCAATAAATTGCGAATTGTTTTTGCATTGGATCGTTTAGTAGATGTGAGGACATTATGGGGATGCTTAACAAACTCCAATGGAAGTCGTTAGAAGATAGACGTTGAGTATCACGAAGTAGATTACTGTTGAAATTTCGGAGCGCAGGTGGAAGAAGAGTTGTGTGACATATTAACTGGTCCCATACGTACAGTCGTGCTCAAAAGTATCCGAACGACCTGAATTGCATTTCGTCTGATCCGCATGCAACCCACATAACGCATAATTCAGTAGGGTTTCCGATTTGTCTATTATCGTCAACAATTTTTATTCACAAATGACGAATAAGTGTGTGCATTCGTGTATGTGAATAATAATACAAATAATATTTGTTATTCACGAATAACGAATAGTAATTTATATGTTTATTCGTTCTTCGTCAGTCTCATGAATTTCACCTAAGTCTGGTGCTAGGAGAATCTCACTGCGCATGCGCGCACTGCAGATTTCCAACCTACGTGTATGTGAGTGCAGGCACGTGAAATACACGTGGCTGTCATTAGTATCGGTAATCTTCGTCGATTTCCGCCAACGTTCGCGAAGCGTATTTTTACTCTCGCTCGCACACCGCAAAAGCGTGCGTACAACGTGGACAGGTTTCTAGGGCTCTAACCCCCTTCTGCGTTCCATTTGCGAATGGTGCTGGGAAGAACGATTGTCGATGATCTTTCGTTTGAGCTCTGGTTTCTCTAAATTTTTCGTCCTAGTCATTTCACGAGGTACAGTCGCTCTCAAAAGTACACTCCTGGAAATTGAAATAAGAACACTGTGAATTCATTGTCCCAGGAAGGGGAAACTTTAGTGACACATTCCTGGGGTCAGATACATCACATGATCACACTGACAGAACCACAGGCACATAGACACAGGCAACAGAGCATGCACAATGTCGGCACTAGTACAGTGTATATCCACCTTTCGCAGCAATGCAGGCTGCTATTCTCCCATGGAGACGATCGTAGAGATGCTGGATGTAGTCCTGTGGAACGGCTTGCCATGCCATTTCCACCTGGCGCCTCAGTTGGACCAGCGTTCGTGCTGGACGTGCAGACCGCGTGAGACGACGCTTCATCCAGTCCCAAACATGCCCAATGGGGGACAGATCCGGAGATCTTGCTGGCCAGGGTAGTTGACTTACACCTTCTAGAGCACGTTGGGTGGCACGGGATACATGCGGACGTGCATTGTCCTGTTGGAACACCAAGTTCCCTTGCCGGTCTAGGAATGGTAGAACGATGGGTTCGATGACGGTTTGGATGTACCGTGCACTATTCAGTGTCCCCTCGACGATCACCAGTGGTGTACGGCCAGTGTAGGAGATCGCTCCCCACACCATGATGCCGGGTGTTGGCCCTGTGTGCCTCGGTCGTATGCAGTCCTGATTGTGGCGCTCACCTGCACGGCGCCAAACACGCATACGACCATCATTGGCACCAAGGCAGAAGCGACTCTCATCGCTGAAGACGACACGTCTCCATTCGTCCCTCCATTCACGCCTGTCGCGACACCACTGGAGGCGGGCTGCACGATGTTGGGGCGTGAGCGGAAGACGGCCTAACGGTGTGCGGGACCGTAGCCCAGCTTCATGGAGACGGTTGCGAATGGTTCTCGCCGATACCCCAGGAGCAACAGTGTCCCTAATTTGCTTGGAAGTGGCGGTGTGGTCCCTTACGGCACTGCGTAGGATCCTACGGTCTTGGCGTGCATCCGTGCGTCGCTGCGGTCCGGTCCCAGGTCGACGGGCACGTGCACCTTCCGCCGACCACTGGCGACAACATCGATGTACTGTGGAGATCTCACGCCCCACGTGTTGAGCAATTCGGCGGTACGTCCACCCGGCCTCCCGCATGCCCACTATACGCTCTCGCTCAAAGTCCGTCAACTGCACATACGGTTCACGTCCACGCTGTCGCGGCATGCTACCAGTGTTAAAGACTGCGATGGAGCTCCGTATGCCACGGCAAACTGGCTGATACTGACGGCGGCGGTGCACAAATGCTGCGCAGCTAGCGCCATTCGACGGCCAACACCGCGGTTCCTGGTGTGTCCGCTGTGCCGTGCGTGTGATCATTGCTTGTACAGCCCTCTCGCAGTGTCCGGAGCAAGTATGGTGGGTCTGACACACCGGTGTCAATGTGTTCTTTTTTCCATTTCCAGGAGTGTATCTGAACGACCTGAATTGAATTTCGCCTGATTCGCATGCAACCCACATAACGCAGCTGTCTAGCAGGTCCTCTAATCGCTCCTTGGTACAGTCGTTTGACTATTGGAAATGGTTCCAACAAGTCACCACTAGAAAACATTGCTCTGTATCGCAATAACTCAAGATGTGAAGTAGTACCACGATACACACACACACACACACACACACACACACACACACACACACATTCTTTTTTTACTTTTATTTCTTTGTTGTGCTCGACTATCGGCGAGGCACGGAAACGTCTGCGAATGAGTTTCTTAGTTTTGAGTACACTTACGAATGAAATATAAAAACAACTATGAGAGTTACTGATTTATGATGCTTAGTTTTCAGTCAGTTCTGAGTATTATTAGTAACTACGCTCCAGTCCCTAAACCTAGTTACAGAAATGCGAATCAGACGCATTACGTAGTCCAGGCCGTAGCAGCCACGTCTTGGAGACACCAGCTATGGTCACTTCCCAGCCCGCTATAGGATCACATCGGCTCGTCTTCTTCCTGCTGGTACTGTAACTGAGATTTGGCAACAAGGGAACGTATGTTTGGCAACTCTGTGATCGACGAGTTACTTCATCGTGTGCACGGAATTAAGCCTCAAAGTTTACTTGATTTTACCTGTCATTTCCATTGAATAATCCGAGTTATTATCGCTTGAGGTGTAACAAAAGATTGTAAATTTACGGTTTTCAGCCCAGGAGAGTCGTTGCACGTGGAAATCGCAACTAATCTCGTCCTTTAAACAGCGGTTTACGAGTTCTAGCCACTATTGGTCTCGTAAGAGGAAGATAAGACACGTATATCTTCGCCAGCTCTGTGGTAACGTGCTGATCTGTGAAAATGCGTCTATTATGGTTCGCAGTTCCAGTCTCACTGACTGTAGCGTTTTTATCCCTTCGGTGAAAGAGCTACAAGCAGTCAGGTCAAACATCGATAAGGAAATCGCAAGAAAATACCTTCGGCTCATAGTGCAATGGTGAAAAACTTACATTGCTGCACAACAGGTAACGCCTCTTTCCGCTGCTGACAAGCAAATTTTGGGTTTCTAGGAATAAATATGTTTATTTATGAAATGCCACATCTGCATACCTCTTGAGTATGACACAGCATACCAATCAAATATAGACCCAATCGAAATTTTACTAATTTTACTAATTCGTGACGATAGAGGCACGCTTGTGTACAGATACTCAGATACTTTCGTCGTAAGGTTATCGTAGGTAGTTTTATTTTATTTCTTATAATACAGTACACAATTTTCGTACACTTTCTTTTAGTGTTCTTAAAACATTAGTTAACATGAGAGAGCAATTAATCATCAACGATATATGTGAATTCTCTGATGTTATCTATAACAGTCTAACATTGCACATGCAGTTTATTGATTACATGCACGTAGAAAATTTGTTCTGAGTTAAAGCTATCGAACATGGTTTGAAGAAGAATTAAAAGCCACTACCAGACGACAGCTAATGTAGAAAATACTTTTCCGACGTATTTTGGCACGATGCGCTCTCCCCATACATAATACAAAAGTTGCGATATGCATCTGCTGCCTGGTTGTCTATTAAATCTGAAAAGAACAAAATGTCGCTGCAGTTAGCCCTTTTTCCACATGCGACTATTTTGGGTTGAGAAGTGAAGGGAGTTATGTTACAAGTTCCATTACGTTGATAACTTCAGCAGACAGAATTGCTTTTTAAAAAATGTAGCATTGAATGCACTCGAACTAGCGACTTCTTAGCTACGGGTCACGACACTTACCATTACGCTACTAGCTGGCACATAGCTCGTACAGCTCCAGAACTCAAAAACAATTCCTCCTGAACTTCTTCACACCCACAGCGCTGTGAGATATTGCATATGGCCAGGTCTATACTTATGAGAGACAAACAGTTATACCATTTCTTTTGCACTGCAGGATGTTTTCAACAAACACATTGCGCAATAGAGTAGCTCAAGTGGAAAGGAACACTTCTTATTTAAATTTCTGCATCCTACGCTGTTGGAAGTTCTGTGTAGGTGGCAGTTACGTGATTTTATTTCGGTGATTACAAAATAGAGTCGAATGTATGCACTGGGTAGCAGAGGCAGCTAGTTCATGGTGATTCGGTCAACCAAGTAAATGAATTTACTGAACATGCTGCAAATTACTACAGGGAGCCTGTGTGTCAGAATTCTCAACCAGTGTCACGTAACGGCGTTAGAATAGAAAAATGAGCGATAGAGAAGAGGGTTTGGTGGTCTGTTGGACTGATGATAGGTTCATATACTTATGGTCTGGGTTCTTTTCCAACTCCTGTTAATGATTTTAGATAGGGAGAGACAGATTCCATACTCTTCTGGCTACACCAAGTGAAGAAGATATAATGGCACTGTGGTCTGCAATTCACATTAAAAATGATATTCCTTCTCTACCACGTAGACGTTAGGTTGAACCACAATAAAGTCTGGAGTGGCGACACGTAGAAATTCTGTCATCAGTAACCTTTCTTATACGAGTTATTTATTTCTAGTGACGAAACAAACGCTGTGTAGGCTCACAGGACACTTATTCCATCTTTTATCTTAGCTTCTGTATGTCGATAAAATTGGTTCTGAACTGGGAATGCAACTCAGACCGCCCTTAACGCGGAAATTGATCCCTTCGTGACAATACGTCTCGGCTACAATTTGTTTGTTCAAAACTGCAGATTCCTTAACATCTCCACATATTGCGTGTGAATGGGTTCGAATCCTGGCCCGGCATTAAAGATTTCATTATGTATTATCAAGCTCTAGCATGAGAACACCTATCTGCTGCTCGATAATAATTTTGATTTTTAATGTATTTTCATTCGTTGTCAACACTTTCCATATGTGACGTTTTTGACTCCCAGTGAGAGACAGAAATATTTGCGAGATCACTGGGAGTCCAAGATGTTATTCCGAGCTGCTGGTGGAGAAAAATTCGGTAGCTGACGTCTCTTTGTGTGGGGATCTACTCCCAGTCAGCAGTGAACTCTTTGTCATATTATTTCTAGTTCAAACACGCTCACATGTCGCCGCTGGTGCAACAAACCCATGTTTAACGTTCGTTTTCTCTAGAATATAACAGCGATAGGTGCCGGGTTGGAGTCCTGGGAAGGAAAAACTTAATGTTTCGTCTCGTCATTTCAGCTAAAACATCTAGCTACTGCCGAGAAAATCCGATATGTCACAGCTGATTGTGCTTCTATATCAGTCCGATTAGGTTCTGGGTTCGAATCCCTGTCCAACACTAAGCTTTACCTCACGGCATTTCAAGTAAGTTAGTTGTGAAGAAGCAATATTTAACATCTCTCGTAGTTCGTTAACAGTGACAATAGATGCTGGGTAGGAATTCGCGTCCGTTAAAAACGTTAGAGCCCTAGAAACCTGTCCTCGTTGTACGCACGCTTTTGCGGTGTGCGAGCGAGAGTAAAAATACGCTTCGCGAACGTTGGCGGAAATCGACGAAGATTACCTATACTAATGACAGCCACGTGTATTTCACGTGCCTGCACTCACATACACGTAGGTTGGAAATCTGCAGTGCGCGCATGCGCAGTGAGATTCTCCTAGCACCAGACTTAGATGAAATTCATGAGACTGACGAAGAACGAATAAACATATAAATTACTATTCGTTATTCGTGAATAACAAATATTATTTGTATTATTATTCACATACACGAATGAACAAACTTATTCGTCAGCCGGCCGCGGTGGTCTAACGGTTCTGGGCGCTCAGTCCGGAACCGCGCGACTGCTACGGTCGCAGGTTCGAATCCTGCCTCGGGCATGGATGTGTGTGATGTCCTTAGGTTAGTTAGTTTTAAGTAGTTCTAAGTTCTAGGGGACTGATGACCACAGATGTTTGGTCCCATAGTGCTCAGAGCCATTTGAACCATTTGAACTTATTCGTCATCTGTGAATAAAAATTGTTAATGATAATAGACAAATCTGAAATCCTACTGCATTTATTGCTCCAATTTTTCGTCATTTGTTAAATGTCTCTACTTTTCGTTTCTTTTAAATTAGTTTTCAGAACAACTCTTTTCTGAAACCTCTCATCACATACTTTATTTGATTGACAAAGAGTTACCTGTCGTGACACTGAGGGAAATACGTTCTACATGTGCAGAGCACTCCTGAATTCGTCGTTAATCACGACTACGATGATTGTTTCAGCTCACAAAGTTCGTCAAAAGACAATTGGGAAATCATCAATTGCTGTGTAGTATTTAGCAAATAATTCGTTGTAATTCTACTTTAACTTCATTTCTCAAATCACATTCCAAATAAAATCTTTTTACGTTATAATGAGATTCGAAACTCGTGACCGATTTCTTTGACATTTCTTTGGCTGGCATATGTCTGTAGTTAGTTGCAAGCCTCCCTTAGTCATAGACACCAATGGAGGCGAGTTGCTGGTTTATAAATTGTGAATAACACTTTGCTGCAATTGTAAGTAGGCTGTTTATGTTTTTATGTTGGTAACCCCACGTAGCACTCAGTATTAAAATCACTGGCTGTGATGTGTGCAGTCTTTGGCTGGTTGGCATTGTTGGAATATTCGCTATTGTAGTGTTGGGCAGCTGGATGTGAACAGCGCGTAGTGTTGCGCAGTTGGAGGTGAGCCGCCAGCAGTGGTGGATGTGGGGAGAGAGATGGCGGAGTTTTGAGAGCGGATGATCTGGACGTGTGTCCATCAGAGACAGTAAATTTGTAACACTGGTTTCATAAACTCATATATATATATATTATGACTTTTGAACACTATTAAGGTAAATACATTGTTTGTTCTCTATCAAAATCTTTCATTTGCTAACTATGTCTATCAGTAGTTAGTGCCTTCAGTAGTTAGAATCTTTTATGTATCTGGCAGTATTGGTGCTTGCTGTATTGCAGTAGTTCGAGTAACGAAGATTTTTGTGAGGTAAGTGATTCATGACAGGTATAGGTTACTATTAGTAAGGGCCATTCTTTTGTAGGGATTATTGAAAGTCAGATTGCATTGTGCAAAAAATATTGTGTGTCAGTTTAGTGATGATCAGAATAAGTACAGAGAGAAATGTCTGAGTGCATTCAGTTTTGCTCAGCTGTTTGAAAATCAAATAACGTAAGGGGTTTATCAGCACAATCATTCATAAATTTTTCCAAGGGGAGGTTTCGCAATGATTACAGTTGCTACACCGGGTGAGTCACTAACTATTGCCACCTAGAATAACTCTGAAAGTATGATAGGAGCTGAAAAGTTTGTGGGACAAAAGTTGCATCGGACAACGGGGGTCATAATAGGACGTTGCTTTTTATTGCTACGTGGGGTCACTTTGGAGATATGAAGGCCAATTTTGTTTTTTTAAATGGGATGCTATAGTTTGGTACTTACTTTATGATAGCGGCTATCGAGACGAATCCAATGATGTGTAACAGTAAGGTCTTTGAAGGTCAAGCCGGCCGGAGTGGCCGACCGATTCTAGGCGCTACAGTCTGGAACCGCGCGACCGCTGCGATCGCAGGTTCGAATCCTTCCTCGGGTATGGATGTGTGTGATGTTCTTAGGTTAGTTAGGTTTAAGTAGTTCTAAGATCTAAGGGACTGATGACCTCGGAAGTTAAGTCCCATAGTGCTCAGAGCCATTTTTTTGAAAGTCAAAAGGGTCACAAAGGTGGCATGAACGTCCATTTACAGGAGGTGTTCCAAGTGATGGCAATTGGTATCAATCAGTGCTGCAATCTTCTTATCATGGATTGAGTGGTATTCCTTCTAACTTCAGCACTTATCGAAGCACATGCTCTGACAACTCTCTCCCGCATATCTTCAGGTGTAGTTGGAACGTCTTTATAAACAATGTCTTTTACGAATCCTCACATGAAAAAAATCCAGAGGCGTCAAGTCGGCGAACGAGTCGGCCACGACACATCTCCTCCGTGTCCAAATCAACGAGTTGGGTATTGTCTCTGCAACACATTTCTAGTCATCAGCGAAAAATGTGCCGGTCACCCAACGTGTTGATACCACATTCAGTTCCTTGTTCCTAAAGGTATTTCTTCCAGTAACAGACCTAATGTTTCTTGCAGGAATGTGGTGTACTTCCTACCATAAAGATTTCCTTCGATGAAATAGGGGCCTATAATTCTGTCCTCCAGAATCCCACACCATACATTCACCGACCACGGTTTTTTGAGTGCAACTTGCCGCAACCAACAAGGATTTTGAGTTGCCCAATAATGCATGTTATTCAAATTTCCATGGTTCGTCGCCGGCCGGTGTGGCGCTACAGTCTGGAACTGCGCAACCGCTACGGTCGCAGGTTCGAATCCTGCCTCGGGCATGGTGTGTGTGATGTCCTTAGGTTAGTTAGGTTTAAGAAGTTCTAAGTTCTAGGGGACTGATGACCTCAGCAGTTGAGTCCCATAGTGCTCAGAGCCATGGTTCGTCAATGTAGCCTCGTCAGAAAATAAAATCAAATTAACCAATGTGTCATCGCTCTGATTCTGAAGATGAGCCCGTCGGCAGAATTCAATGGGACGCATACAATCCGTACCAGTTAATTCTTAGTGGAGACTGATATGATAAGGATTATATTTATGGCAGTGCACAGCACGAGCTGCACTACTCTGGCTCATGCCAGATTCCCTTGCGATTTGACCCAAACTAACACAAGGATCTCGAACCACAGTGGCAAGAGTACCTATTTCCGTTTCCTCGTTAGTAACTTTCCTTTGCCGGATATGTTTCCGATGTGTTATAGATCCAGTTATTCTCAATTTATCATACACATATATAAATGTACGACGTGTAGGGTATGTTGAGGATATCTTTCAGCGTATAAGTCTATAGCTCTCACTGAATTTCGTTGGCATTCTCCGTAAATGAGAAGCATATCGACTTGTTCTTCGAAAGAATACATCATTCGCATTCACTTGATTCGACGATACTAGTTTTACCGTTCCTATTAGTGTTGTACTGAGAAACCGTCGAATGGTGTTTACATGTCAATGGCACGTTAGATGGATACGCCATATTCGGTGAATATTTACTATTTGCACGATATACGGGAGAGAACTGTCAGAGCATATGCATCGATAAGTGCCGATGTGATGAGGAATACCACCCAGTCCATGACAAGAAGATTGCAGCATTGCATTGAGACCAATGGTCATCACTTTGAACATCTTCTGGAAATGGACGTTCATGCCACCTTTTTGATCTTCGTTGACCTTCAAAGACCTTGCTGTTACACATCACTGGATTCGTCTCGATAGCCGCTATCAGAAAATAAATACCAAAATATAGCATCCCATCAAAAAAAAATAAAAAATAAAAAAAAACACTTGACCTTCATATCTCTGATGCGACCCCACCTAGCAACAAAAAACCAACGTCATATTATGGCCCCCGTTGTCCAATGCAACATTTGGCCCACAAACTTTTCAGTTACTTTCATACTTTCGGAGTTATTCTAGGTGGCAACAGTTAGTGACTTAACCTGTATAAAAGGGAAAAATATCTTCCAATCGTCTCTTGAGCCTTTCATGATACACAAGTTAAAATTGTACTGTAATTTTACAAACTCCTTAATATACTCCAAGCCAGTGTCTCTTGCGAAGATTTGTATCTCAGAGCTCTACATAACTGCATAGATGGATGTTGAATCAAGAAACTATTCCGTATTCCAACGTCAAGCTTTCTCAGAGTTAATCCTAAAACGCTTTTGATGACTTTGGACGTCCAGCAGCATTCCATAAAGGCTTTAGAAAACTTTAGACTACAAGACTGGTTATGTTAATCGTTAGGAACCACTGAGGTTTTGCTTGGTTCACTCTAGCACTACACCACAAACTGCGTAATTATATCAAGGAGATACGCATCCGATAGTGTTATAAATATAATAAAGGTGTTGAAGATTCAGAGTTTTTGTCGGCTGCAGTCTCGTCGTTGGCAGCTTGCGTAGAGTTCTTCCGCTTTATTAGTAGTGGGAGGGGGAGAGACACTAAAAGGGGGCCCAGTCGTGTAAGGGCTGTAAAGCACTAAGGCAGGCCACCTGCTACAGCCAGGCTCTGGCAGGCAATAAAAAGATGAGGTGCAATATAGCTCTCGCATTGGGCCGCTGCGGTAGCCAGCTGTCTCCGCGGTGGCAGTTCTGAGCAGGGTGACTCGTGAAGGACATATGTGGCTACCTTCAGTGCACTTGTCGAAGCAGGCAGACCAGGCTTCCGTCCTGAAACAAATTTCGTGATGACATCCGACAGATAGGACCTGAGGAAATTTTCAGTTCTGGAGGGACGTACAACATGTCTTCAAATTCATAATCATCTATTTGTGACACATTATTTCGTAAAACATAGCATGTATTTATTATGAAAATTGCAAATTCTTCTCCAACATCCATTAGGTGATGGAAAATTATTCGTTTTCCATTTATTTGCCACAGTGCCAAAACTGCATTCTATAAACCGCCTAGTCCGAGACACTCGGTTTTTAAAGGTGTTTTTTTTTTTTTTTTTTTTTTTTTTGCCGGCCGCGGTGGTCTAGCGGTTCTGGCGCTGCAGTCCGGAACCGCGGGACTGCTACGGTCGCAGGTTCGAATCCTGCCTCGGGCATGGGTGTGTGTGATGTCTTTAGGTTAGTTAGGTTTAAGTAGTTCTAAGTTCTAGGGGACTTATGACCTAAGATGTTGAGTCCCATCGTGCTCAGAGCCATTTGAACCATTTTTTAAAGGTTTTTTTTTTGCTGTTTGTTAAAATCCTTTCTCCATTATAGTGCACCGCGTATAAAGCAAATAAAACGACAGAAAAATGATGTTTATAATTACAATAAAGTGCCTTTCTTATGAGAAAGAGGGATACCATATTCCACGTCCACCTCGCTCAGTCACGAGTGAGCGCCAGCTGGCTGACTAAATTGGCTGCTAAACATCGTGGATGCATAGTTTGCTATAGCCCAAACTGCTGAGGCCGTCCACATATAGGCATGTTTGTGTTTCATCTGTTACATTGTACTTCAAGTAAAGTTGGACTCAACTTGAAGGGTGTTTTCAGCACCGCAGTGGTGTATCAGTTGTGTGCCGTTGGACTTCCTTCCACGTCTGAAGAAACTAATACAGCCAGTTAGAGGGGTCTATATTTCGACATGTACTCCGAAATATCGTGCAACTTGTGTTGGCATTATTGTCATTGTTATAGGTGAAAGAACTGATAACAACTGAGAAAAGCGTAGGATCAATGGGGGGTCGAACTCTAACCCTAGGTTTTGTAATCTGGAATTTAAGTCACTGAGCCACTAAGGCGCATTTCTGGACAAACAATTAATAAGTTCTTCGTCAAACAGAAACTGCAATGAGACATGGGAACAAATGTTAACTCTGTACAAGAGGTAAACAAACGAAATAGAGTGGCATTATAAACTGAAGCGCCAAAGAAACTTGTAACGGCATGCGTATTCAAATAGATATATGTAAAGAGGCAGAATACGGCACTTCGGTCGGCAACGGCTATATAAGACAAGTGTCTGGCGCAGTTGTTAGATCGGCTACAATGGCAGGTTATCAAGATCTAAGTGAGTTTGAGCGTGGTGTTACAGTCGGCGCACGAGCGATGGGACACAGCATCTCCGTGGTACTCACACAGTGCGGACTTCCCCGTACGATCTTTATACGAGTGTACCGTGAATATTCGGAATCCGGTGAAACATCATGTCTCCGACATCGCTGCGGCCGAAGAGAATAGACTGAAGAGAATCGTTCAACGTGACAGAAGTGCAACCCTTCCGCAAATTGCTGTAGATTTCAATGCTAGGCCATCAGCAAGTGTCAGCGTGCGAACCATTCAACGAAACATCATCGATATGGGGTTTCAGAGCCGAAGGCCCATTCGTGTGCCCTTGATGACATCACGACATAAAGCTTCACGCCTCGCCTAGGCCCGTCAATACCGATATTGCACTGTTGATGGCTGGAAACATGTTGCCTGGTCGGACGAGTCTCGTTTCAAATCGTATCGAGCGGATGGACGTGTCCGGGATATGGAGACAACCTTATGAATCCATGGACGCTGCATGTTTCCAGGGGACCTTCCAGGCTCGTGGAGGCTCCTTAATGGTGTGGGGTGTGTGCAGTTGGTGTGACATGGGACCCCTGATGCGTGACACGTACGTAAGTATCCTGTATGATCACCTGCATCCATTCACGTCCACTGCGCATTCCGACGCACTTGGACAATTCCAGCAGGATAATGCGACACCCCACACGTCCGGGATTGCTACAGAGTGGCTAAGGGAACACTCTTCTGAGTTTAAACACTTCCGCTGGCTACCAGACTCCCAAGACATGAACACTGTCGAGCATATCTGGGATGCCTTGCAACGTGCTATACAGAAGAGATCTCCACCCCCTCGTTCTCTTTTGGATTTATGGACTGCCCTGCAGGATTCATGATGTCAGTTCCCTCCAGCGCTACTTCAGACATTGGTAGAGTTCATGGCACGTCGTGTTGTGGGGCTTCTGCGTGCTCGCGGGGGCCCTACACGATATTAGGCAGGTGCACCAGTTTCTTTGGCTCTTTAGTGTATGTTATTCATTACCTACTTTACAGATAATTTATTTTTCGAATAAATTTGTCTGAATGATCTAATAATTCGAATAATCATACGGAGAGAAACCTATTCCAAAAATACTCATCTGTTTTCACCACTATACCATGCACTTCCTTTCTTTTTCTGTTCAAATTATCAAATGTAACGCGTCCTACTAGTTCAGTTGTTCATTATACCCATGAAAACCTACAGTAAAGATGGATTGAAGATTTTTTTATTTAATTATAAATAAAGTTGACAATTATAGTCTATTGTCACACTCCCCAAGGTAAATGTTTTCAATCTGTTCTGTTTAAAATATGTCTAAATGTCAGTGCGATTTTAGCAGCTGACTGAAAGAGAGTATTAGTTTACTAACTATTATTTTACGGAAATAAAAATTCCACAACCGAAACAATGACCTTCAATAACATTCAGTACTCGGTTAGCACTTTAATTTTCATTATACTGCGGTTAACACATGGTGAATCTCAGATATACAGCCATTATTCTGTGCAATACTCCCGAGAATTTGTAATTCTTTTTCGAGGTTGACATCTGATTACGGGATAGAAATAGGAAGGCAACTTATTCGGACATCATCATCCCGGCCGATTCAACCCACCCCCAAGCGCATAAAATGGCGTTTTTCTATTGTAGTATCCATCGAGCGATTTCTATCCCGTTCTCAGATGTCAACCTCGAAAAAGAATCACAAATTCTCGAGAGTATTGCACAGAATAATGGCTATGATCCAAAGATAGTGAGCTACTACATCATGAAGTTAAGTGATATAGACTCGACACGCTTGAGGAACTACAAATTTATGCACACCTAATTACAGATAGAAGCAATTTACTGAACGATCAACTGTACCTAAAAATAGGGCATACTTCGAAGGCTTCCAGCCTATATTAGGTTTACAATAATTCATAATGCATGTGACCATTACAGTTTCTGTAATAATAGAACCTTTCCTACAGATGTTCATAAGAGATTTGTTGGTCAGTTTATAAGGCTCTGCAGTAGAATGTAAAACGTAGTCATGCTGGATACTGTAATTAACTTACAATAGTAAAGTACAAAATTAATTGATGGCAAAAATGTTATCTGACGCGTGCGTAATAAGTGTTTGATTCTATACGTCTCGCGCATGCGCGCCGCCCTCTGTGAGGCAGACCGCGAAGCCCTCGCGGTTCGCAGTCTCTAGTCACACGACGAGGCCCATACAACGGGCTTAAAGTGAACTTGCTACAGCTTGTTTAATGGAAGTAACCAAACCTTATGGTTATGCATCAAGTTTTATAAAGTTGACTTAGGACATCGCTTGTTTTAGGCAAACATTTAAATAATATTTTATGTAAGTACTACACGTTGCATCCTGTAAGATGACCATATCTAATATAATTTACTAGCACATTGTAATATTAACTTTTTGCAGGTACTGAAGAAGACGTTATTACTAACGTTCAAGCCTAGGTAAACGATAAAGTTAACCTGCAACTTAGGCTGTATATTCTTATATAAACAATATCAGTTGCTGGCGCTGCATAAAAATGTTAAAAACTATGTATTTACAACTCGTAAAATATAGATACGTGTTTCAAAGGTTTACTGACCTTCAAAGTAGTCACCAGCATTGTGTATAACCCGTTGCCAGCGATGTCAAAGTCGTAGGATAAGTTACTCTTAGCAGTGCCAGTTGTGTCGACAGTTCGAGCGGCGCGGTCTATTGCCCGACGAATTTGTAGCAATTGTGAAACGAATGTCGTGAAGTGTTTCCTTCACTTTAGAAATCCAGTTGAACTCACGAGGGCTTAAGTCAGGGGAGTGCAGTAAGTGGTATAGCACTTAGCAGCCCCATCAGTCAAACAAATCAGTAACAGCTTGCACTGTACGTGCTTGAGCATTGTCCTGCAAACTAATAGTCAGGTCCTGCAGAAAGTGTAATCACTTCTGTCTCTATGCTGTTCATTTTTGGAACACCATCTACGACCAGTTTAGAGACAGAAGTGATGACACTTTCTGCAGGACCTGACCATCATTTTGCAGGACAATGCTCAAGCACGTACAGTGCAAGCTGTTACTGATTTGTTTGACTGATGGGGCTGCTAAGTGTTATACCATGTTGTGTACATAGTTCCGCGTAGTCAGCGCGTACACAACTTTCCCACTAGAGCGCGCCCCGCTAAGCACAACAGCGCAGGCGCAGCGCTCGTCCGTCTCCGCACTACGAGATGGCGCTGTCTTACAGACGGACTAAATTCTGCTTCCGCCGATCCGCGTATTAATATGTAACGCAGCCAATGAGATTGCTGCTAACGTAGAACCTTTTCTCCTCGCGGATCACACTCGCGCAGTGATACCTGAACGCGGGCGGTATTGTAACGTGCATTAGTCTGTGCCTAATAAGATTATCATACTCCTGTACATAGCCATGAAGGTAAATGAATAGACACTTTGTCAAGTATCGGAGATATGTGAGAATAAGATTAACTTACCAAGACCAAAGGAACTTCAGATTGTCAATTGTAAACAGCATCCAGAATCAAGTTAAGTAATTTCTATGGTTTTTATTATTTTAATAAATGTGTGTGAAAATTAATCAAGTTCTGGTTAAAGCTGGTCACCGTCAATCTGCTACTCTAAGCGTGCAACTGGCATTTCTATCGTCTGACCTAACGACAGAAGATAAACACGCCACGATAAGACCACGAGACATCCTGCTGACACTCGCCTACTTCACTAGAGCGACAAGTCAAATAATCTGATGGTTTGTGTACTGAAGGTCTTACAGTACGCACACCACATACCACCTACTGCACTCCCCTGACTTAACCCCTAGGGAGTTCAACTCGATTTCTAAACTGAAGGAAACACTTCACAGCATTCGCTTCAGAACTGCTACAAATTCGTCTGGGAATAGACCGCACCGGTCGAACTGTCAACACAACTACTAAGAGTATCCGACGACTTCCACATCGCTGGCAACGGGTTATACACAACGCTGGTGACTACTCCGAATGTCAGTAAAACTTTAAAATACGTATCTATTTTGTACAAGCTGTAAATAAATAGTTGCCACTATTAAAGTTCCAACCCTCGTATAAGACGAACTTCAACAAAAGCAAGCGAGTATAATGGAATGCAGTCGAATGAAATCAGGCGATGTTGAGAGAATTAGATTAGGAAATAAGACACTTAAAGTTGTAGATAAGTCTTGCTATTTGGGGAGCAAAATAACTGATGATGGTCGAAGTTGAGAGGATATAAAATGCAGACTGGCTATGGCAAGGAAAGCGTTTCTGAACAAGAGAAATTTGTTAACATCGAGTATAGACTTAAGAGCTGAAAGTATTTGTATGGTGTATAGCCGTGTATGGAAGTGAAACATGGACGATAAATAGTTTAGACAAGAAGAGAATAGAAGCTTTCGAAATGTGGTGCTACAGAAGAATGCTGAAGATTAGATGGGTAGATCACGTAACTAATGAGGAGCTGCTGAACAGAACTGGGGAGAAGAGGAAATTTTGGCACAACCTGACTAAAAGAAGGGACGCGTTGGTAGGCTACGTTCTGAGGCATCAAGGGATCTCCAGTTTAGTACTGGAGGGAATCGTGGAGGGTAAAAATCGTAGAGGTAGACAAAGAGATGAATACAGTAAGCAGGTTCAGAAGGATGTAGGTTGCAGTAATTACTCACAAGGGAACCTCCACATCGCACCCCTCTCAGATTTAGTTACAAGTTGGCTCAGTGGATAGGCCTTGAAAAACTGAACACAGATCTATCGAGAAAACAGGAAGAAGTTGTGTGGAACTATGAAAAAATAAGCAAAATATACAAACTGAGTAGTCCATGTGCAAGATAGGCAACACCAAGGAAACTGCGAGCTCAGGAACGCCGTGGTCCCGTGGTTTGCGTGAGCAGCTGTGGAACGAGAGGTCTTGGGTTCAAGTCTTCCCTTGAGTGAAGAGTGTAATTTTTTTATTTTCAGGCAATTATTATCTGTCACCAGTGTCGTATAAAATATATCAGACGTGTTTTCCTGTGGAGGAATCGGTTGATCTATGACCTTGCGATCAAATGTTTTCGGTTCCCATTGGAGAGCACGTCCTTTCGTCTACTAATCGCACCATTTTGCGGTGCGGTCGCAAAACAAAGACACTAAACGTATTACAGCGAACAGAGACGTCAATGAACGAATGGAAAGATCATAACTTTGCGAAAATAAGACTGGCCGGTACACCAGACCTCGACACTAATCCGCCGGGCGGATGCGTGAGGGGCCCGGCACGCCTTCCCGCCCTGAAAGCAGGGCGTTAGAGAGCACGGCTAACCGGGCGGGCTAACGTGTTACTTACTTTTGGAAGTCTTCTCGTATCAGGAATTATCGTATGGTGGCAACAAATTGGTGATATATTTGGTTGTGCATTCACTGCACACCAGTGATAAGAAATGGAACGATTAAGTGTCTACTGCTGAGGTTGCATACACTGGAAATCATCGCCCATTGTCCAACAGCACTTTGCCAGCTTCCTTTCTTCCTGCTATAGTTAAACGAGTGTGACGAATCTGAAAACGGTGGCGCTGCAGACGCTTCCCACCAGTCGACACGTGATCTTTTATTAAAAGCGTGCAGGAGTATATGGTTAATCCTGGCTTAGGTTACTACGGATGTTTAGAGCACGACCTACGTGTTACACTGACAGGGCGTCACGATCGATTGTTGGTATCAGATGGCCTCTAATGAGGCTGTGTTGTGTGACACTGTGGAAGGTGTAAGAAGTATATGAAGTGATGAAGTGTTTTCAATTGCAGATGTGCTCCATTACAGACCGAGGTGTGTCTAGAATAAATTCGATGATATATTGCCCCTCTTTCTTGTACTATCGTCAGACTCGTTAAGGTGTCGAAAGTATGTGTGAGTCAATATAATTTTTAGACTTTTTCTGAACATAGACTAAGTATTAAAATAAATTTGCAGCAATCGTCGAAAAGTTTTATACATCACATACACAAATATACAGGTTGGTCAGAAATATCGTGAATAGCTTGTAAAGGTGTTGCAGGGTAGGTTGTGCTGAAAAATAATTGTTAAGAAACAATTCGATACGGTGCGCCGTTTCCGAGTTAATTATCACTGAAACTATCCAATGCGGCAGTTGCGCGCGCGTATTCAACCACCTGCACGCGAGAAGTGCGGTAATGAACAGATATCTGTGGGTCCTTGAGTTACCACGTTTTCAGATGACAATTACCAGCTAAAACGTGCTTTTTTTTGAAGTGATAAATTTAAGCTAGGTGAGAATAAGTTACGATGGTTCGTTTTAGGAAAAAGACGGAAAACAAACATAGCGACACTGTCTCTGGGAGGCAGCTTGAATCTACGGGCGCGACTACCTCACTGCGTAACTTCAATGCCAAATAACTCAGACAAGAGGCGACGTATCGAATATTTTTCTTGACAATTATTTCTTAGCATAGACTCCCCTGCGACACAATTACAATCTTTTCAGGCTGGCCGGCCGAAGTGGCCGTGCGGTTAAGGGCGCTGCAGTCTGGAACCGCAAGACCGCTACGGTCGCAGGTTCGAATCCTGCCTCGGGCATGGATGTTTGTGATGTATTTAGGTTAGTTAGGTTTAACTAGTTCTAAGTTCTAGGGGACTAATGACCTCAGAAGTTGAGTCCCATAGTGCTCAGAACCATTTGAACCATTTTTTTTTCAGGCTGTTTATATACAGGAGATGGGCAATATAATGTGTATAGTGATAGTAATGGGATGCTTGTCTTTCACAGTCAGCAACGCAGGTAAACCACGTGTCGCGCAGGACTTTATGTGTTCAGTACGGACTAGGCATCAGTGCAGGTTGTTTACGAGTAGCGCACACTTCGTATTTGCATTCTGAGGCCGAGGTCGACGTGCAATGAATGACGTAATAGATTTCCAGAGAGGGCAGGTTGCGGGTGCCCGATTAGCTGGAGCATCAGCCACCAAGACAGCCAACTTATTGATTTTTTCAAGAGCAACTGTTTCAACAGTCATGACAGCCTACACAAAACATGAAAGACATTATAGTGTAAACGTAACAGTGGCCGCAAATCAAAACTAAATGACAGAAATCGCCGTAAACTAACACGAATTGTGTCAAAACAACACAAAACTATGGCGGCTAAAGTGACTGCAGAGCTGAATAGCCATCCTCGAGACTCCATATCTATCGACACTTTCCGCCGAGAACTCCATAAAGCCAATATTCATGGACGAGCTGCTATACCGAAACCATTAGTGACGTCAACCAATGCAAAAAAAAAGCGTAACACATGGTTTCAGGAACATAAATTCTGGACGGCTGATCATTGGAAACACGTCCTATGGACCGATGAGTCAACGTTTTCGTTATTTCCAAGATCTGGTAGGGTTGACATCTGGAGAACGCCAAAAGAAGCCTACAATTCTGATTGCTTGATTCCAACGATTAAGCATGGAGGTGGAAGTGTGATGGTGTGGGTAGCCATATCATGGTATTCTGATGGTCCCATCATTACTCTCAAAGGCCGATCATGTGAGCACTTTAGGAGGTCATGTGCACCTCATGATTCAAATGTTGTTCCCCAACAATGATGCCATATTTCAGGACGGTAATGCACCCATTCGCACAGCCAGGACAGTAGAATCGTGGTATGAGGAGCATGCAACTGAACTGCAGCGTGTTCTCTGGCCAGTGAAGTCCCCGGACTTGAAAGTTATCGAACACTTGTGGGCGGTATTGGAGCGCAGACGCGGCTACTGATTTCCGCCTCCCTCGTCACTACAGGACATAGAAGAGGTTCTGATCGAAGAGTGGCATAACATTCCACTGGTGACTATACAATCATTACATTTTAGTATCCCAAGAAGAAGAGCAGCTGTATTACGGACAAATAGGGATCCAACGCCTTATTAATAAACCACTCCCAAGTACAGGTGTTAAAAATACTCAGCGATTGGTCGATGAGAGGATAGGGGACAAAAAATGTTTAACTGCATGATTTCCGTGCTAGTTCAAATGGTTCAAATGGCTCTGAGCGCTATGGGACTTAACTTCTGAGGCCATCAGTCCCCTAGAGCTTAGAACTACTTAAACCTAACCAACCTAAGGACGTTACACACATCCATGCCCGAGGCAGGATTCGAACCTGCGACCGTAGCGGTCAAGCGGTTCCAAACTGAAGCGCTTAGCACCACACGGCCACACCGGCCGGCTCCGTGCTAGTGACCATTTATTCAATTATACTTTGTTACGGAGGCTGTGGTCTAATACGCACTGTCCCATGCAGCCACGATTACAGTACGCCTGGTTTCCTCTTAGAGGGTGGTATTGTTCCTCATACATCATGCCCTAGCGCCCTCTCCAGCCATAGTAAATGATAACGTTGCATCTGATTCACTTCTCTTGCTGACTCATCTTGTAGTGGACATGATACAGCGTTGTACACAATGGGGAAAGGCAAATGCCAACGGGTGGCAGGCATCATGGTTGTATCAGGAAACCTACTCCGCCAACAACCACAGTATATAGTGTTTCCAAGAGTGTTTCGCCGTTTGTCTGAGACAGGGTCGTAACAGGAAGTTACGTAGGACATACTCGAATTGTTCGGACAGCAGACTTGGAGGAAAAATGTGATTGACCCTGTGGAATGTGACCACCGTGTCAGTACCAGTCAGCTGGCCTCTAGTATAGGGTAAGCCAGACGACCGTGTGGAACATTCTCCATGACTATTGTTGCTATCCTTATCACCTACAGCGTATGCAGGGCTTACTAGCGTCAGACTTTGCACATGGGGAGCAGTTTTGTCACTGGTTTCTTCACTAGGCAACGATTCCAGTATTTGTGACATCCATCCTATTCACAGATGAAGCAACCTTTCGTGAAGTGGTAGCTCCATAACAATCATCCGTGGGATAGTATGCAGAGCCCCGAAGGTATGGTGACAGCGAATCATCAGCATCGGTGCAGGCAGAATGTGTAACCCGCGATTGTTGACGACCGTATTTTGGGTCCAGTCTTCCTTCCACGTCGCCTAACAGGCCGGAACTATCGGCGTTTCTTGCGAGTGACTTTGCCTCCGCTGCTGGAGAGACTTAGAACCCGATGATTGTGTAAGAATTGACCACTAGGTGCCTCGAGACGCAGATCTGCCAGTATAAATGGAGGTGTCGATTTCTGTGTTGTCAGTAAAGAACCAGTAACTGCTGAATGGAACGTTCTGGAGACCTCAGTGCCTTCGAACGTGAGCTAGTCTTGGATGTCATCCAATAACAGGTCCACCAGAAACAGTTCAACCCGTAACCCGTCTAAATCTGCCGAAGTAGGATACTGGAAACGAAAAGGAACAATTATAGCTAAACCAGTACCAAGCAGGCCTCGTGTACTGATGGACAGGGTCCGTCGAGCACTGCGGAGAGTGGTTTTAAAAAATTGCAATATATCAGCGGAAGGAATTAAATCTGAGTTCCAAAGTACACCAGTAATCCAGCTAACCTCAGTAACTGTGAGTCGGGAGTTAAAAAGAGTGAAGTGCAGTGATCAAGCAGCCCCTCATACGCCAGAGTTCTCTGCAGCCAATCCCAATTGTAAGTGACGCTTTAGGTGACGGAAAGAGCAACGGCATTGGACAGTGGATTACCGTAAACAAGTGAATTGTAATGTTTAATCATCGACCGAAGGGGTTGGGTCTGGCGAATTCCTGAAGAACATTTCCCGCCATAATCTGTAATGCCAGCTGCGACGTAGGTAGGTGTTACAGTATGGTGGTGTTTTTCGTGGTCTTCATTTCTGTGAAGAGACGCTAAATGCGGGAGAATATGAACACATTATTTAGCATAGTTTAAGGTGTTCAGTAAAGAAACAGTTAAAAGACGATGGTTGTTTGTGTGAGCATGACAATGCACCTATTCATGATGCAGCATTTGTGAATCAATGGTCACTGGACAATAACAATCGTGAAATGGACTGAGCCGCCAAGAGCCTCGACCTGAACTTAATGGAACATCTCTGGGATGTGTTATAACATCGACTTCGCTTCGTGACCCGGCGTCCAGTATCACTACCTTCTCTCGCTCTTGAGTACGTAAGGGCTGCCTTTCTTCCACAGAGATTTAGACACGTAACTGAATGTGCCTTCAGTAGAGTTCAAGCCGTCAAAAAACCTTTTTGATCAGATATAACTACACGAAATGATAAGGATGAAAGCAGTTGGAGAAATTAGAGCTCTTACGGAGGTTCATCCAAAATAGCATTAGTGACTGGAACAAAGAAAGACACGAGTAGTACCTTCCGCCACACGTCATTAGGTGGATTTCGTTGTTCAGTTGTAGACCCACTGACAGTCGACCGAGATACTTACAATACTTACGATCTGCGGTCATCGAGCGAGTCACCTCCATCGAACTCCCATGGAACCGTTCTTGCACCTCGCCACAAAATGCAGATATCCGTCACTAAAGCTGTCACCGGAATGGCGAGATATTATTCAATGCTTGATTACTGATGACAGCATCGACCCTGCACATCATCGGCAGCTGCAGTATCAGTACTACGAGTCGCGCGGGCAACAGATTGTAAACGATTATGAAAAGAGAGAAAAAGATTATACACAAATCAAAATAAGTTTTGCATCACCCCAGTTCCCAGAACTCCTGAAGATAGACGTTGACTGTGGATATTGTATCACAGACACAGTCCCTCTGACTGTTCAGAGATGTCACTAAACCCGCCCAAAGATGTAAACAACTATGCATGAGAAGCGCCTATTTGATGGAGGGGGTCCGACAGCCGATCAGTACCAGTCTTTCTACCAGGAAGGAGGTACACGGCTCATGTTGTCTGTAGTTCAACCATGCCTAGACGGTCAGTACCGTGGTTCGATCGCGTCCGCATTGTTACTTTGTGCCAGGAAGGACTCTCAACAAGGGAAGTGTCTAGGCGTCTCGGAGTGAACCAAAGCGATGTTGTTCGGACATGGAGGAGATACAGAGAGACAGGAACTGTCGATGACATGCCTCGCTCAGGCCGCCCAAGGGCTACTACTGCAGTGGATGACCGCTACCTACGGATTATGGCTCGGAGGAACCTTAACGGCAACGCCACCAAGTTGAATAATGCTTTTCGTGCAACTACAGGACGTCGTGTTACGGCTCAAACTATGCACAATAGGCTGCACGATGCGCAACTTCACTCCCAACGTTCATGGCGAGGTCCATCTTTGCAACCACGACACCATGCAGCGCGGAACAGATGGTGCCAACTACATGCCGAATGGAGCGCTTAGGACTGGCATCATGTTCTCTTCAGCGATGAGTATCGCATATGCCTTCAACCAGAGAATCGTCGGAGACGTGTTTGGAGACAACCCAGTCAGGCTGAAGGCTTTAGACACACTGTCCAGCGAGTGCAGCAAGGTGGTGTTTCCCTGATGTTTTGGGGTGGCATTACGTGGGGCCGACATATGCCGCTGGTGGTCATGGATGGCGCGGTAACCCAGTCAGGCTGAAGGCTTTAAACACACTGTCCAGCGAGTGCAGCAAGGTGGTGTTTCCCTGATGTTTTGGGGTGGCATTACGTGGAGCCGACGTATGCCGCTGGCGGTCATGGATGGCGCGGTAACAGCTGTACGATACGTGAATGCCATCCTCCGACCTATAGTACAACCATATCGGCAGCATACTTGTAATGGCGAGGCATTCGTCTTCACGGACGACAATTCACGTCCCCATCGTGCACATTTTGAGAATGACTTCCTTCAGGATAACGACATCGCTCGACTAGAGTGGCCAGCATGTTCTCCAGACATGAGCCCTATCGAACATGACTGGGATAGATTGAAAAGGGCTGTCTATGGACGACATGAAACACCAGCCACTCTGAGGGATCTACGCCGAATCGCCGTTGTGGAGTGGGACAATCTGGACCAACAGTGCCTTGATGAACTTGTGAATAGTATGCCACGACGAAAACAGGCATGCATGATTGCTAGAGGACGTGCTACTGGGTAGTAGAGGCACCGGTGTGTACAGCAATCTGGACCATCACCTCTGTATGGTGGTACAACATGCAATGTGTGGTTTTCATGAGCAATAAAAAGGGCGGAAATGATGATTATGTTGATCTCTATTTCAATTTTCTGTACAAGTTGCGAATCTCTCAGAACCGAGGTGATGCAAAACTTTTTTTTATGTGTGTATTATGATGGAAATGGGATGCAGGATAGTTAAAAATAATTATGTTTTATTTATTTACATATTTATTTTTTGATATGTTCCACGTTATAGTGTGTGTCACAAATATGATCAACAGGGCAAGCAACTATTTAGGTAAGCTAAGCTTGGGAATAGTTAATGCAGTGCAGTGGTGCAGAGATACGGTCTACTAACATAGCCCCACGGCAGCGTCTCACGAAAGGGAACGTCTCGACGGAAGTGGGAGTGACAGTGACAGGGAAATTTGCTGGCGGAGTTTAATAAGAAGCGTGCGGAAGGACGCCCGGGCACCTAATATCGGCGCCAGGCCCGGGCAATCCCTGACGATTATCGCGCCCAGCCAAAACCACTATCGATCTCGGCGACGCGCTCCGGCAGTCCTACTCGCTGTGACACGGAACCGCTTTTGTACTCTGCTTTGTACTCCGTATCTTCAGTCGAATGCCGTTCCCACTGACAGGCCGACCCACCGATATGTGAAGTTACGCTGTCTCCTTGACGAATACACGAACTTTTCCCAAAAGCGATGCGCGTTTCAGAATTTTCTGATCGAACGCAGTTTTGACTCTATCCTGAAAGTTTATATTTATAAAGTCAGATTTATCGCACGCTCGCATTAATAGGAACGAGGGACTTCGCTAAATTGAGACCGTATATTCAGTCAGACGCACTTGATGTATACGGACGAGCAGCTAATCTAAGACACTATGACTGGCATGGTACTTTTTCTAACATGAACTCGCAACCAACATTCCATTTTTATATTTCGAAGGGCGTTGAGTAATGAATGTAGCACAATTTTTTTCTGAAAGGAGGTTAGTTTTATTCTTTATTCCAGTACACCATATTATTTCCCAGTCTTCTGGCTACAAAACCCTGTTTTTCAACATAATCTACGTTCAATACGACGGCCTTACTCCACGTTACTGTGATGGCCTGTGTGCCCGCGAGGTACCACTCTATTGATCGACCTCATGCCAACTTCTTTTGGCATCAATAAACTCCTTAACATACACGTACTGTTCCCGCGGAGTGCATCCTTTATTGGACGAAACAGTTGGAAGTCGGAAAGTGCGAGACCCAGGCTATGAGTGTATGAGAAAGAACAGGTTTGCTCGACCTTGTTGGGATGTTGACAGACGCCTTGCACAACGACTCACTGTGCTTTTGTGTACTGCAAGATCTCCGTAGATATTCTGCAAGCGAATACGAATATTTGTGATGATCTGGTTTTCCGCCGAAAGAAAATCAGTGACATCTCTCTGTTTGGAACACACATCCGTTACAGACGCCATTTTAAAGGTTACGTATAGCGCCACCACCTATCGGAACTTCACATCGAAACTATAGTTAGTTCGTTGGTTGATTTGGGGGAGGGGATCAGATAGCAACGTCATCGGTCCTATTGGATTAGGAAAGAACGTATCCCGGCATCTGCCTGAAGCGATTTATGGAAATCATGGAAAACCTAAATAAGGATGGGCGGACGTGGGTTTGAACCGTCGTCCTCCCGAATGCGAATCTAGTGTGCTAACCACTGCGCCACCTCGGTCGGTAACTTTAGTTGCTGAGGAGAGAAAATTCTACGACGTCGCAGAACAAATTTTGATTTTTTTCGACCGAAACGGTCCGGGGAAAAGGTGTTGTATTACTTATTGAACCCCCTTCGTGTGTACGTATTGCGACGCAAATAAATGAATGTTATGTAGATCCAACGTGGTGCAAGCCTTTCGGTTTCCTACTTCTTCTGCAGATTGTGTATTAGTTTCGCTATTTATTATACTTAGCAGTTTTTGATTCATCTCTCAGAGCTGAGTGGACGCCGTTCTAGTTCCCTTCACTTCCGGATTCAGGGCTCTGCTACGAGAAACGATTCCTCAGTTTATGAGAAAAATGGCTCTCAGCACTATGGGACTTAACTGCTGAGGTCATCAGTCCCCTAGAACTTAGAACTACTTAAACCTAACTAACCTAAGGACATCACACACATCCATGCCCGAGGCAGGATTCGAACCTGCGACCGTAGCAGCGGCGCGGTTCCGGATTGAAGCGCTTATAACCGATCGGCCACAGCGGCCGGCTAAACAATCTTATCCAATAGTTCAGTAAGGAATTTGTGCCTCGTGATGACTGGGTGTTGTGTGACGTCCTTAGGTTAGTTAGGTTTAAGTAGTTATAAGTTCTAGGGGACTGACGACCATAGATGTTAAGTCCCATAGTGCTCAGAGGAATTTGAACCATTTGAAGGAATTTGTTTTCAACTTCGTCCGATCTGGATTTGGTGAGGAAATGTATATGAAAGGAGACTGTAAATTGGCTGGAAAGTTATTTATTGTGCTGCTAGAAATTGAAGGTGTTCTGCTCCCTACTACTTTTCTCGCGTGCGTGATCTTACAAGGACAGTAGGGCATATTTACGTCGTAGCATGCAAGAGTGGGAAAATGGGCGTAAGAAGAACTACAAATATGGCACAGAAAAAATATTGCATTTAACGTCCCGTCGACATGGAGGTCATTAGAGAGGGAGCACAAGCTCGTATTGTGTCAAGGATGGGGAAGAAAATCGGCCGTGCCCTTTCAAAGGAACCATCCCGGCATTTGCCTGAAGCGAATCAGGGAAATCACGGAAAACTTAAATTTGGATGGCCGGACGCGGGTTTGAACCGTCGTCCTCTGGGCCAATACCTCATAAAAATAACTTACTTTTTACGTACTGTTGGGCCTGCAGCATAGTATACGTAGATGTAAGACATTATGGGAATGAATGCTCCAAACTAACTACAATAAGGTAATATGTTTTTTTTTTTTAGATTTGACACGACAGGCCTGTTTCGACTCATTGTCATTATCCAGTGACGTCTTATTGGAAGTGACGACTATAGTGCATGTACAGTAAAATCTTTGTCATTTTTCGTCAAGTATAATAGTTGTTCTAAATATATAGCATCATAGTAAAGAACTGTCAAAACGGAACTGTCCAAATATCTGACAGAAACGTATTTTTACATTTCGTAACTTCAAAAACTATTATACTTACTAAGACATGATACAGAGACTTTACTACAGATGCAACATTATCGTCACTTCCAACTAGATGTAACTGTCGTGTAAAATATTAAAATAATATTACCTTATTGCAGCTGGTTTGGAGCATTCGTTTCCATAATGTGTTATAACTTGCTTTTGCTTGATTCCTGGTCTGCGTATATAGTCATAGTCCTTTAGAGCAAACTATTCCTCCTGAAAGTTGTGTGACATTGCAGAACCATTGGACAAATTCAGTCTCTGGATGTCCGCTTCTTCCGTGCCTATAACACACATTATCGCACTATCTGCAATTACGTCTTAAAGGTTAGCCAGTTTCACGATAAGCTGCACGACAGACTGTTCGGCATTCGGCTGCATGCCATTACATTCCATCAGTTCTCATCACCCCGTTACGCCAATATATTTCTTTCTGTATGCATTCCTTAAGAGGCGTTCGCCTTCGAACTTGATGGCGCGAACCTTTGTGATCACTACGGCGCGCCATTTTTCACTCGGTGTTCATGGTTTAAGTTAATGGTTTATTTTGAACATTTCTTGAATGCTGGCAATGTCCACTATGTGATGTGTAATACGTACTTCCCATAGAAGTTTGATGTCTGTACCTCCCTGATGTTTATTTTCTGTCGTCTTTCTGATTCCTAAGGTCAGTCATTAGCAGCTATTATTTTTCATATCATAACTGCTAACACAACACTTTCAAACGAGTCTTAGTAAAGATTCATCTTGCGACCTCACACTCAAGGGGTTCATTGTGAAATTCAGACATTTGGACATTAAAGCAGTGACTGAAACTCTGAGTCAGTGAATACGAACACCCTTTACAGCGATACCCTAGTAAACAACGCTTTAACGTCTTAATAACCTAATTTAAATTTTAATTCTTACTGACTGTCATCTTTGGTATGTTTAAATTTTTTGTTTTTATCAAACACTCGAATCACATGCAAAATTAGTATTACATTCTTAATATAAGGTAAGGCTTACATAGTGCTTATATGCTATTAAAAACGTACCTATAATCGTATAGCAGAAATAACGCATGATGTTCATTACATAGCTACATTGTCATGTGGTTCTTTGATTTTCATTTAACTTTTATCTATCTGTGATAAATGTATTGTTGAGTATAACTGACCATCTGGTGCTATTATCTGGAAATATTTATACACGGGATAGCTCTATGGTCAACGAACCGAATGCTTATGAAGGATATATACATATAGTAAGACACTGTTGCACTGATCAGCCATAACATTATGACCATCGACCTATTGACATAAACCGACCATCGATACTGGATGGTGGGTGCAGTGGCAGTGCTTTGCATTGTATGATAAATCACTATACCTTCTTCATCATGGCGATGAGAGGGCGCAAACCCTTCGTCTTCCAGCGGAATAGCTCCTTAAAACCTGTACTGCGGGATTGAGACAATCTGGCGGCGGCTCCATTATACTCTGGGGAACATTCACGTTGGGGTCCATGGGTCCAGTGGAGCTCGTGCAAGGTAACACGATGTCCATGGAGCATCGTACACTGGTTGCAGACCATTTGCTCTCTTTCGTGACGACCATGTTTTCCGACTACAGTGGCATTTTTCAACAAGATAATGCGCCATGTCACAAGCCCAGGAGTGTGAAGGAGTGGTTCGAGGAACACAGTGGTGAGTTCCAGTTGATGTGCTGGCCCTTCAACTCTCCAGATCGGAACCCCATTCGACACTTTTAAGATGTGATGGAACGTGGCGTCAGAGAACATCACCCCCTCCTCGGAATTTAAGGGAATAGATTGATTTGTGTGTGCAGATGTGGTGCCAAGTCCCCCCAACGACCTACCAGGACCTCACTGCTTCCATGCGACGACACGTCGCCGCTGTTATCCGTGCCAGAGGTGGACATTCCGGCTATGAGGAAGGTGACGATAATGTTCTGTCTGCTCAGTGTATATTTGTTAAATTTGTTGCAACACGTCCAGACACAGTTCAGCTTTTTCTCTGTTACATTTGGCCATTTCTCTTTAGTTACAGATGTAATATCTTATCACGTGTTTCGGCAAGTCGTCAACGCGCTGCTTACGAAAGCCAACAGTGGTTTCCCAAGCTACTGTGGGCCTGAAGACGCAGAGTGAAGCCAAACCACAATAATGCTTTCAGTATTAATTGGCTACCATAATTATTGGATGATAAAATTCCGGGGAAGCATTCTCGATAGTAGATATATGCTGGAAATGATAGTAACATTGGGGGAGCCCCAAGAAAATGTTAATTTTGTCATTACACATAATCGATTTATTTGATGAAGTCGTAAGTACTAGCAAATTGTTTGTGGGCGCCGCTGGTAAGTACAATAATATAATGTCGCAGTGGTATATCAAATATTATTGCCATTTGGAGTATTGAAGGACACCGCTCTTTGAATATGGATAAATGCAAGAACTCACTCATAGATAACAAATAGAATGCAAGAACAATTGATTGCATGATCAATGGCAAACTTCTGCAGCCTGTCACATCATTAGAATATGTAAGAATTACACTAAAAAGCGATATAAATTGGATTTCACACATAGAATCATTAGTTGGGATACTGAACGGAGTGTTTGCTCAGGGAATTCTACGAAAGTGTGGTGCATTCGTTAACGAAACTGCGTATGAGATCATATTGCGATTTTTATAAAATAATTTTCCAGTACTAGGAAACTTTACCAAATACAACTGATTGCAGATGATTCAAAGAAATGTTTCTACGATTCTATGAGATTGCTACTTTCTGAACGAAAGCGTAACATCCATGCCGTATTTACATAAATGTAAATAATCGGTAAAGGGTCGAAATTGTTGTAACGACATTCTTTCGGTTAAACGTGGAGAACAAGTAGAAGCTAGACTGTGATATACACTATGTGATCAAAAGTATCCAGACACCACCGAAAACAAATGCTTTTCATATTAGATCAATTGTGCAGCCACCTACTGCCAGGTACTCCATATCAGCGACCTCAGTAGTCATTAGACATCGTAAGAGGGCAGAATGGGGCGCTCTGCGGAACTCACGGACTTCGAACGTGGTCAGGTTATTGGTTGTCGCTTGTGTCAAACGTCTGTACGCGAGATTTCCACACTCCTAAACATCCATAGGTCCACTGTTTCCGATGTGATAGTGAAGTGGAAACGTAAAGGGACACGTACAGCACGAAAGCGTACAGGCCGACCTCGTCTGTTGACTGACAGAGACCGCCGACAGTTGAAGAGGGTCGTAATATGTAATAGGCAGACAGTTATCCAGACCATCACACAGGAATTCCAAACTGCTTCAGGATCCACTGCAAGTACTATGACAGTTAGGTGGAGAGTGAAAAAACTAGGATTTCATGGTCGAGTGGCTGCTCAGAAGCAACACATCACGCTGGTGAATGCCAAACGAAGCCCTGTTTGGTGTAAGGAGCGTAAACATTGGACGATTGGACGGTGGTAAAACGTTTTGTGGAGAGACGAGTCGCTTTACACAATGTGGCGATCCGATGGCAGGGTGTGGGTATGTCGAATTCACGGTGAACGTCATCTGTCAGCGTGTGTAGTGCCAACAGTAAAATTCGGAGGCGGTGGTGTTATGGCGTGGTCGTGTTTTTCATGGACGGGGCTTGCACCCCTTGTTGTTTTGCGTGTCACTATCACAGCAAAAGCCTACATTGATGTTTTAAGCACCTTTTTGCTTCCCACTGTTGAAGAGCAATTCGGGGATGGCAATTGCATCTTTCAACACGATCGAGCACCTGTTCACATTGCACGGCCTGTGGCGAAGTGGTTACACAACAATAACATCCCTGTAATGGACTAGCCTGCACAGAGTCCTGACTTGGATCCTATAGAGCACCTTTGGGATGTTGTGGAACGCCTACTCCGTGCCAGGCCTCACCTATCGACGGCGATACCTCTCCTCAGTGCAGCACTCCGTAAAGCATGGGCTGCCATTCCCCAAGAAACCTTCTAGCAGCTGACTGAATGTATCCCTGCAGCAGTGGAAGTTGTCATGAAGACTAAGAATGGGCCAACACCATACTGAATTCCAGCCTTACCGATGGAGGGTGCCACGAACTTGTAAGTCATTTTCAGCCAGGTGTACGGATACGTTTGATCACATAGTGTAGTTGTTAGTGCCACTGTATGTCTCGTATGTGAGAAATACAAGCTGATATGATGGAATTACGTTTTTCTGTAGACGTATGAGTCTCAACTTTACCTTCGATAAGGATAGACACAGTGGTAGCCATAGTGCTTTCACCTGCAACATCTTTTCCGTTTGTAAAATAGGTGACGCTTTGTCCTATGTTCACTCTTCATTTTTCAAACTATTGATCTTATTGATTAAAATCTGATGTACCTCCTAAGCCTACAAAAATTCTCATAACGTTCGCTACTGGTTTCTTGCCTGGTGAAATTGTTCCGTTGTATCTTTACGTCTCGTCTTACTCCGAATTTTACTGGTTAATCAACACCGGAAATTTTAATGTGGTTTAGGACTGTGCAATCTCCTAACAGTTTCGCAAAGAAGACTGACTTTCTCCTTTGCTTTACGCTTTGTAAAACGTTTTCTATTTTCATTCCTGTGAAATAATGTGTTAAGGGCAAACATACATTGTTCTTCTCGGAAAACTCATGTAAAGTATGACACCAACTGTTCTATCACATTCGAATTTTCCCACTGCATCGTTCTAAAGTCTTTGTCTCAATTTTGTATAGTCCTCACTTAGTGGGATTTTCTGCCTCTTACTAGTTTATGTAACGATTCGAATATTTTTTCTACCTCCTCATCAGAATGTGACCTCTTTGATGCATATATGTGAATGATTTCCATAGAATACCTTTTGTTTAGGAATAAAAGAAGCCTTGCTTCTTTCGGATATTCGTTCAATATTTATAATATTATTTTTAACTTTCTTGGTTACAGTATAACTCAAATCTAAATATCCTCTCTGCTCAGTTTTTCTTTAACAAAATTGATGCCGTGGTTTTAATCCTGTTTTGCCTTTGTTTAGCACCATTCTTTATAACATTATTTTATTTGTTATTGTTATCTACCTCTTTCTCTAACTACAGTAACCAACCTCCAGAAAAAACAGTTTTACACTTTTTGCCACTAAACAGAAAAGTAAAGTACATTAGGGGTTAATATCCGTCGACGACCACGTCCTTAGAGACGCATCACAAGCTTGGTTGGGCGAGGAAAGGGACTGAAAACAGCCATGTCATTTCTGAGGAAATAGCCTGGTATTCACCTTACGCAAATTCGGAAAGTGAACCTAAATAAAAATTGCAGAAAAATTCAACTATCTAAGTTTACAGCGGATTCTTTACTTTTTATTATGGGCACAAACAATCATCCTTCCCTCAATGCACACGCAAGCAGAGGTGGACACGAAGTTGCTAATTCTGACAAGAGTGGCCTCTGACACAGACTCTACTGCGGCTTGTGGTTGTATGGAGATAGGGCATCTCGTTACGAAATAATAATGATATACAAGAAGATGTGCAGCTGATCATTGCTTGATGCAAAAGCTAACAAGTGACCCTTAATATTAAAAAAAACTTATTATAGTGCGAAAAAATAGACGAAAACAGCCTACACCTTTTGACCCCATGGTCGGTCGTCAATAAAAACAAACACAGCCGTCAAGTATTTAAGAGCACCTATTCGGAGCGCTTTAGAATGGAACTGTCACCTAAATGGGGGCGACAGGTCTCAGAACAGAAATATCTCGGAAATGATAATGAAACGTAGCTCATCCTGTAACATAACGTCTTTGTAATGTGATGTCACTGGTTTGTTAATTCAGTGGGAAAACTTAATACAAATGGTTACGGAACGTAAGATTTAATTACGGAAACTGTTGAGAGGCTTACCAGAACCAACTGGTGCTAACGTTCAAACACGAGTTAAAATTTAAGAAATATGCCTAACACACAGGATGGAGACAAATTTTCTTGCTGCGTACCATCCCCAGTTTGAGCAGTTGGAACAGGAGGGTAGCAGGTTATTGAGAATTCCAGATGTAGCTCTAAGAGCTTAACCGACAGATTCTCATAGGTATTTACTAATAGAGACTGATTAGAGTGACTGTCGATGGTCATATCAATAACTGAAATGGTTTATACGTTTTCAGAATACATCGCATTCACCATATACTACACATACAACGTATAGCGCGATAACACGTGGAGTGCCTGACAGGCCTCGCAGTACCGACGCCAGACGTAGGAGTGGTGGTCATATCGTAGCTCGACCCCGTACTGTGAGTAAGGCCGCGCAGAGAGCTGCGCGCTGAGCACATGCCCCCCCACAGGGCCGAGAATTGCTCCCTGTGGTCGCTGGACCCTGCCACGCCGGTCGTATAACCGAGCGACACAACAACTCTCTCTCCATTTCGCCAGACGGCCTGAAGACGCTCTTCGTAGGCCTCGTGGAGGCGCCGGCGCAGGCGCACCACTTCCTTATCGTTGGCGGTCTGCTGCCGTCAGTTCGCACTCAGTGTTATGCCCTTCTCAACTTCTACAGAGTTTTCCCTGCGGTCTCCCTCTGCTCTCTGGCGAACGGCCGAAAAGTATTCTCGTGTACACACCGTGTAGAAAATCCGAGACGGGTTCCCTACGACAGCAGTACCCCCAAGATGCACAAGGCAATATATGACTATTTCAGCAGTCTTAGACGAAATGCTGTGCTACCGTGACAGTAAATATATTATTATATAATAAAAATAACACTGTCTTATTATCGAACTATTGTCTTACTACACTACTGGCCATTAAAATTGCTACACCACGAAGATGACGTATTGCAGACGCGAAATTTAACCGACAGTAAGAAGATGCTGTCATATGCAAATGATTAACTTTTCAGAGCATTCACACAAGGTTGGAGCCGGTGGCGACACCTACAACGTGCTGAGCAGAGGAAATTTTCCAACCGATTTCTCATACACAAACAGCAGTTGACCGGTGTTGCCTTGTGAAACGTTGTTGTGATGCCTCGTGTAAGGAGGAGAAATGCGTACCTCCACGTTTCCGACTTTGATAAAGGTCGAACTGTAGCCTATCGCGATTGCTGTTTATCGTATCACGACAATGCTGCTCGCGTTGATCGAGATCCAATCACTGTTAGCAGAATATGGAATCGGTGGGTTCAGGAGGGTAATACGGAACGCCGTGCTGGATCCCAACGGCCTCGTATCACTAGCAGTTGAGATGACAGGCATCTTATCCGCATGGTTGCAACGGATCGTGCAGCCACGTCTCGATCCCTGAGTCAACAGATGGGGACGTATGCAAGACAACAACCATCTGCACCAACAGTTCGACGACGTCTGCAGCAGCATGGGCTATCAACTCGGAGACCATGGCTGCGGTTACCCTTGACGCAGCATCACACACAGGAGCGCCTGCGATGGTGTACGCAACGACGAACCTGGGTGCACGAATGGCATAACGTCATTTTTTTCGGATGAATCCAGGTTCTGTTTACAGCATCATGATGGTCGCATCCTTGTTTGGCGACATGGCGGTGAACGCCCGTTGGAAGCGTGTATTCGTCATCGCCATACTGGCGTATCACCCGGTGGGATGGTATGGAATGCCATTGGTTACACGTCTCGGTCACCTCTTGTTCGCAGTGACGGCACTTTGAACAGTAGACGTTACATTTCATATGTGTTACGATCCGTGGCTCTACCCTTCATTCGATCCCTGCGAAACCCTACGTTTCAGCAGGATGATGCACGACCGCATGTTGCAGGTCGTGTACGGGCCTTTCTGGATACAGAAAATGTTCGACTGCTGCCCTGGCCAGCAAAATCTCCAGATCTCTCACCAATTGAAAACGTCTGGTCAATGGTGGCCGAGCAACTGGCTCGTCACAATACGCCAGTCACTACTCTCGATGAATTGTGGTATCGTGTTGAAGCTGCATGGGCATCTGTACCTGTACACGCAATCCAAGCTCTGTTTGACTCAATGCCCAGGCGTGTCAAGGCCGTTATTACGGCAAGAGGTGGTTGTTCTGGGTACTGATTTCTCAGTATCTATACACCCGAATTGCATGAAAATCTAATCACATGTCAGTTCTAGTATAATATATTTGTCCAATGAATACCCGTTTATCATCTGCATTTCTTCTTGGTGTAGCAATTTTAATGGCCAGTAGTGTAAGATAACTTAAGCCCTACCCGTAGTGGCAGCCACTTCACACTTTAGCCCTTGGAAACGTGAGGCAAAGGTGTAACAGCGTATGCTACAGTATGTTTACATGTGCGACGTAATCACGAGTAAATTAATCATCTGGATTTAAATTGAAAGAGGTTTTCTATATCCCTCTCCTTCTCCTCCCTTCTCTGTCTCCCTCCCTCCCTCCCTCTCTCTCTCTCTCTCTCTCTCTCTCTCTCTCTCTCTCTCTCTCTCTCTCTCTATCTGTCTCTCTCTGATCCAAATGCTGCAAACCGTGTTATCTACATCTACACAATTACTTTCCAGTTCAGAATTAAGTGCCTGGCAGAAGAACAGCTTTCAGATTGATTCTCTAGTGCCACTCTCGAACAGCGAGCGAGAAAATGAACACTCAGATGTTCAAATGGCTCTGAGCACTATGGGACTTAACATCTATGGTCATCAGTCTCCTATACTTAGAACTACTTAAACCTACCTAACCTAAGGACTTCGCAAACATCCATGCCCGAAGGAGGATTCGAACCTGCGACCGTAGCGGTCGCGCGGTTCCGGACTGAAGCGCCTAGAACCGCTTGGCCATCACGGCCGGCACTCAGATGTTTCCATACGCACTTTAATATGCGGTGTCTGTTCTGTTAGACATGTCCGACACAAAACGTATCAGGATGGCTGAGGCGGTAAAGGCAACCGTTCTAGAGCAATGGAGCTTCCGGGTTCGAGTGCTGCTCCAGGACAAATTTTCAACCTTCACCGTTGATTTATTTCAATGCCGGACAGGCAGCTGAAGTCCTGTTCCTCGTAATTTCGTTTTATACGGCGTCTCTTAGGACCCCAGTCAGCTGTGAGTTGAAAAGAGTTCTGGTAATGTTCTTATTTAGCAAATATGCAGTGGAAGATCAGTGTAACCTGTACAATTACAGATTTATGAGGGTTGTAGCCTAATTATAATTATTCAGATTCTAGATCACATTTATGTGGGCTGGTTGGTGGTATCTGCGATGCTATCTTTTAAATACTAGAATAAGATATTAATTAGTATTACATACAATGTGTTTGAAGATATTCTGGCTATGAATCCAACAGTATTATCCTCCTCTTTTGATACACGTTCTATGAGAGTCTTACATCACGTTTAGCTCTCTAAATAGCTACATAGCACATCAGAAATGTGCTTTTGCTAGAAGAGTATGCCTCACTGCCCAATGGACAACTAAATTCTCGCCAGTACTGATCAAGCACAGGGTCAGGGCAAGCATTGTTGGTTAATTAAATATTCTTATTTAACTATTAGCGTAATTTTTACTACCTCTTCTTGCAATATCTCTTTTTTCTTCGTAGTCAGATCGTTAATTTGAGGATAATTTTTTACTCTTTCTGACGCATGTTATGAACACGTAGCTATGTAGTATCCTGTAGTATCCTCTGTAGTATCATCAGAACATTGTAATAAACAGTTGTGTGTATCATATATTTAAAAGCGGTATCTATCTCTCAGATTAGTTCCATCATGTCTTCATTTTCATGAGCATCAAGTGGACTAAACAGTAGAGTGTTTCATCAGAGAGCTAGGCATTCGTGTTTCCACTATTCGAATGGTATCACTTTGCTAACATTTGTTTATGATGTAGTATATACGAAATAGAGAAGAGAAAAACCTCTGTCTTCAGGGAACAAATCAAAACTGCTCATTTCTTAGAATGAATTAGTTCATTTTCATGACTCACCACTCACCATTCACTTTCTGAAATAAATGAAAGGAAGCTCCCCTTCCTTTTTAATTTGGAGTCACTGTATGGTACCTACATTTTTACCTCGTTTTAACCTTGTCCAAAGGATCACAGTAAGAGGAGGTATATTTTCCGTTACATCCCCTCCAGTTTTAAGATTTCCGCAAAGTCACATACATCGCCTTCAGTAAAAATTAAATAAAATTTCGCTATTCGTTTGCGCCACATCATCGCCAATGATGGAAGGCGAATCGAACACATCATAACCTAAATCTGAATATCTGTTAAGTTGAATAAAGTGTGTTCAAGCCGCAGATTATTACTAATTATGTTTTTTTTCATGTAGTTCAATAATTGTCACCTTGTATGTGACATATGCGTATGCGCGAAGCCACGGGAAAACGTCTGGTAGTAATTAAAACATCGTCTTTAAAGTGAAAATAGTTGTCAGAATCAAGGTATTTTGACCCGATTCGACTAATACACATCAGTTCCTTCAAAATTCAAATGGGTAGTGATCTCATGTTGGGTTTTTTAGGGTAGTGTATGGAAGCTATCTCCTCTTCCACTAAAAAACCTAATACACATCACTGCTCATAAATGGTGGTTTTGACTTGCAGTACACGTCAGTAAAGCTGGGGATAGTTTCTAACAAGATAATGAATACGAAAGCTTGAACTACACGAATAACGCTGAATAGAATATAATTTCAAGCAGGTTTGCGAAGTGTTAGAAAGTGTTTTAAGTTTTACCAGACCCAACTTTCATCACACAGAATTTAGCTTATGACGACCAAAATTGTTTTCATCTGAAACAATCGGTTTGAAATGGATCAACTGGTCGTGAACCATCGAGGATTTATCTAAGGCGTATCGTGTTGAATAGAATTACCTCACCGACGTGGAACAGCTTCTCTGTCTATGTGCGATATTTTAACAATAAAAGTACAGTATCTTCTGCCATAAAATCTCTTACGCCATTCAAAAACGCAAGCATATCATAAGTACTCATTTCCTGAAACTTCGAACACCGTGTTCTGAAGCTACCTCCGAAAACTTTGTTATTGACGTTCTCGGTTACTCAAGAAACTTTACGCTTCCTCGCTATTCACTTTT
Source organism: Schistocerca cancellata (assembly GCF_023864275.1). NCBI lineage: Eukaryota > Metazoa > Arthropoda > Insecta > Orthoptera > Acrididae > Schistocerca > Schistocerca cancellata. The sequence continues at coordinate 135,402,443 of NC_064629.1, read as the reverse complement.
AGTACACAACATTTTCCCGCAGAGGGACAGATAACACTCTATAGGAAACTGATTGTCGAACGGCAATAAGTTTTTAGATATTGATGGAGTGTGCCATAACGAAGGACACAGTTCAAGGACGACTAACAGTTTTTATTTTAAATAAGGAGAACATCCTAGTGTTTTCCGTGTCGGTCCTAGGTGCGTGTAAGTGCAATTTTCAGTGAATCACAATACTGAAGTACTGGAAGTAAGTAGGGGAGTGGGCGTTTTCCACATCATCCTACTCCTTTCACATGCCAGTATACTTTCCGTTTATCTGATACGTAATGCATATTGTGAAACAAAATCCATTAGCAACAATATGGTGTATCAGCGAGTAAATTGTTCCTATATTTGTTATTACTTTGCCCTACTTCATTCGCGGTATAGAGCAAGGTGAAACAGACTTACTGTATGCCCCTGTGTTGGCTCCAATCGGTTTTATGTTCATCTTCAAGTATTTATAATATGTGACACACTCCAGACGTGTACTAGCAGGACAGGATACTATCGGATTCAGTCTTTTGTTTACTATCATTATGTTCGATCCATGCACGTTTGACGCGATCTGGTATTTAGTACATTAACTGAAACTACTGACCTTCACATGACTCTGAAATTATATAATGTTCATTCATTTCATAAACTAAGGCGAAGTTGCTGTGACATGCACAGCATACGTATGTGACGAATAGACAAGAAATCCAAGTATTCATAATTAGCGGATGCATATAACATATAGGTCCGGAAAAGGGGGACTGACTGCCATAGAAATAACTTATTAGCTTAGTGTAAGTATCTTACCTGCGACGATAGCCTACTGAAGCGAATCTCTTCAGCCGTTACAATGGGTCCCTCTTTCTTGACATGGATTATTTTCAATAAGCATTCCCCGGATCCCCAACTTCGCTAGCTGCTCTCTGACGCACTGATTAGATTGTATGTTACAAATTTACTTTAGAAACAATAATCGAAAGTAATTAATTAGAAATTTACGATATTACAATAGCGAAGAAAGGTACAATAATACACGATCCAGTCTCATTATTGTCACCACCAACTATGGTCGACGTCAACCTGTGATAACCACTCATAGAGGGCACAAGCGGTGGAGGGTATACAGGGTGGTCCATTGATCGTGACCGGGCCAAATATCTCACAAAATAAGCGCCAAACGAAAAAACTACAAAGAACTAAACTTGTCTAGCTTGTACGGGGAAACCAGATGGAGCTATGGCTCGCCCGCTAGATGGCGCTGCCATAGGTCAAACGGATATCAACTGCGTTTTTTTTTTTTAAATAGGAACCCCCATTTTTTATTACATATTCGTGTAGTACGTAAAGGAATATGAATGTTTTAGTTCGGCCACTTTTTTCACTTTGTGATAGATGGCGCTGTAATAATCACAAACATGTGGCTCACAATTTTAGACGAACAGTTGGTAACAGGTACGTTTTTAAAATTAAAATACAGAACGTAGGTACGTTTGAACATTTTATTTCGGTTGTTCCAATGTGATACATGTACCTTTGTGAACTTATTATTTCTGAGAACGCATTCTGTTACAGCGCGATTACCTGTAAATACGACATTATTGCAATAAATGCTCAAAATGATGTCCGTCAACCTCAATGCATTTGGCAATATGTGTAACGACATTCCTCTCAACAGCGAGTAGTTCGCCTTCCGTAATGTTCGCACATGCACTGACAATGCCGTTGTCAGTGGATCACGATAGCAAATATCCTTCAACTTTCCCTACAGAAAAAAATCCGGGGACGTCAGGTCCGATGAACGTGCTGGCCATGGTACGGCGCTTCGACGACCAATCCACCTGTTATGAAATATGCTATTCAATACCACTTTAACCGCACGCGAGCTATGTGCCGGACATCCATCATGTTGGAAGTACATCGCCATTCTGTCATGCAGTGAAACATCCTGTAGTAACATCGGTAGAGCAATACGTAGGAAATCAGCATACATTGCACCATTTAGATTACCATCGATAAAATGGGGGCCAATTATCCTTCCTCCCATAATGCCGCACCATACATTAACCCGCCAAGGTCGGTGATGTTCCACTTGTCGAAGTCATCGTGGATTTTCCGTTGCCCAATAGTGCATATTATCCCGGTTTACGTTACCGCTGTAGGTGAATGACGCTTCGTCGCTAAATAGAACGCGTGCAAAAAATCTGACATCGTCCCATAATTTCTCTTGTGCCCAGTGGCAGAACTGTACACGACGTTCAATGTCGTCACCATGCAATTCCTGGTGCATAGAAATATGGTACGGGTGCAATCTATGTTGATGTAACATTCTCAACACAAACGTTTTTGAGATTCCCGATACTCGCGCAGTTTGTCTGCTACTGATGTGCGGATTAGCCGCAACAGCAGCTAAAACACCTACTTTGGTATCATCATTTTTTGCAGGTGGTGGTTGACGTTTCACATGTTGCCGAACACTTCCTGTTTCCTTACATAACGTAACTATCCGGCGAACAGTCCGGACACTTGGATGATATCGTCCAGGATACCGAGCAGCATACATCGCACACGTCCGTTGGGCATTTTGATCACAATAGCCATACATCAACACGATATCGACCTTTTCGGCAATTGGTAAACAGTCCATTTTAACACGGGTAATGTATCACGAAGGAAATACCGTCCGCACTGGCGGAATGTTACGTGATACCACGTACTTATACGTTTGTGACTATTACAGCGCCATCTATCACAAAGGGAAAAAAGTGGTCCAACTAAAACATCATATTTCTTTACGTACTACACGAATATGTAATAAAAAATGGGGTTTCCTATTTTAAAAAACGCAGTTGATATCCGTTTGACCTATGGCAGTGCCATCTAGCGGTCCAACCATAGCGCCATCTGGTTTCCCCCTTCACGCTAGACGAGTATCGTCCTTTGTAGTTTTTTTCGTTTGATGCTTATTTCGTGAGATATTTGCCACGGTCACTACCAATGGACAACCCTGTATAAAGCGTGTCGAGGGATGCGAATACGCTGCAGTCCGGAAACGCGGGACTGCTACGGCCGCAGGTTCGAATCCTGCCTCGGGCATGGGTGTGTGTGATGTCCTTAGGTAAGTTAGGTTTAAGTAGTTCTAAGTTCTAGGGGACTTATGACCTAAGATGTTGAGTCCCATAGTGCTCAGAGCCATTTTAACCATTTGATGCGAATACAGTGCAGTCGTTGTCGTAATGCAGAAACGGAGTGACTTATCTGACGTCCAGAAGGGCATAATCATTGGCTTTCGAGCAAACAGATATGTTTCTAAACTGTTCGCGTGCCTCCGTGCTTAAAGTATACGTGTATGAGAAAATGGCACTATCCAAAACCGGCGCCGAGGCAACTGTGGTGCACCAAGGGCCATAGATGTCAGAGGTGAACGAAGGCTGCGAATATGTGTACAAGCGAATAGACTTGCAACTATTGAGCAACTGACCGCCCATTCAGCGAACGTTGCTGCGTGTGGGCCTTAGCAGCAGGCGCCTTTTTCATGTCCCCATTATGACTGTCGTTCATCGGCGACAAATACTGGAATTGGTACGACAAAACCGTAACTGGACGTTGATTGAGTAACGACAGGTCACCTTCTCAAATTAATCACGTTTTATGGTCCATCGGACAGATGAATGTTGGCGTGTAGGACGTGGAACGCCTGAATGCAAGCAGCGTGGAACCAGAAGGGATGGCAGTGGTCTAGAGGAAGTTTTCTTGTTTTCGTGGCGTTCCACGGGTGATCTTGTTGTGGTGTCACCGCCAGACACCATACTTGCTAGGTGGTAGCCTTTAAATAGGCCGCGGTCCGTTAGTATACGTCGGACCCGCGTGTCGCCACTATCAGTGATTGCAGACCGAGCGCCGCCACACGGCAGGTCTAGTCTAGAGAGACTACCTAGCATTTGCCCCAGCTGTACAGCCGACTTTCTTAGCGATGGTTCACTGCTTACAGACGCTCTCATTTGCCGTGATTAATTACGTCCGCTTTCTGAACTCTCATTCCTTGTCATGTTCCAGACCTCACGTCAGTACAGTTCTTCCCTCTTCACGCCAGCCTGCGTAAGCTAAAACGCGTGCATTTCGGCCTCCATCAGTAACACGGTGTTGGCTCTTCCGCCAACACAGCACTTGGCATCCTGGAAGGCACAACTGATCAATACAAGTACAAATCTAACCCTCGGGACTATATGCGCCCCTACATGTATTTTGTTTAGCTGCGGCACGACGGCATCTACCAGCAGGACAACGCAACTTGTCGCACAGATCGCAGTGTACGTGAGAGCTTCGAAGAGCACCAGGGTGAGTTTATCGTACGCCCCTGGTCACCAAACTATATGGATTACAATCCAATCTAGAATCTGTAGGACCACCTCGATCGGGATGTTCGCGCCATAGATCTCGAACTGAGAACTTGGCGAAGCTGGCCACGGCATTGGAGTCGGCATGCCTCCACATCTCTGTCGGTACCTTCCAGAACCTCACTGACTCTTCCTGCAAGTCTCGCGCTGCAAAATGTGCTCGTTCTCGGGGTTGACAGATCCTGACTTTAATGTGGCTGGACAGTGCAATATTGTGATAGAAAACTCTGGCTTATTATTTCACACCTTCTTTTTTGACTGATAGTTTCATTGGCGTTGTCAGATTTTGCATAACGCGTGCACGTTCTTTAATTAAGGTAATTGTCAAACCAAAAAAGGTTACAGTATCGAGAAATGCATTTAACAACATTCGAAAGCAAGAATATTACACTACTTTATTCTCAATTATCCTAAACCTGTCAGTGATGTTGCTTGCTTGTTTGGTTCCAAAAGTGCTTGAACACGATATATTTGCTTTTTGAATCAAGCTTCTTTCCAATCATGTTTATCATTAACAACATGAGTGTTACTGTATGTCTAGATACTGCCAGTCTACATACCCTACTATAGATTCACCAGGTTATTATTTCCAGTAAGATATCAGAACTTACAGTTACTGTAATTTCAGGTAACATGGAGCCAGCGACATCCCATACATACAAATTTTATTTCTTGTATCTCCTTTCATTTTAAGTGAAGTGCATTGCACCCCTCAAAGGTCGCTGTACAACAAAAACAGGGTTTGTGCTAAACGCAGGTTTAACTTCTTTCACACACTGTAAGTTTATTACTATTTGACGACGGGTAACGATATATATGTAATACAGTGAAGTATTTCGCTATATTCATTGACACAGTCTGCTGCGTTACTTTGTGTGTTGTCCTGTTATTTCTGTTGACGAATCATTGATTTTAAATTATTTCACGCCACTGATTTTATGACGCACTGAAAGCTGTTGCAAATATTTTATGTATTTGACATCTTGTTATGCTAGTTTTCCGTTATTTTTTACACCAAATAACGTTATATTGATAGTTTAATTCGTAATGCTTTAACGTATTCTTTCCCTTAGGATATGGGCTACCTGATGATGGCCTGTGGATCAAAACTGGTTGTATAATAACTTTTCAACGTCAGCGCTTGGCTTTAAATCACGTCTTTTTCAGATATTTACGAGCTACTTTACCTGAACAAGAATTCTCCCGTAAGTCTACCCATCTTGCAAGGTTTAATAGGGTCTTCCTTTCCCTCTGTACTCCAGCACTTCTCTTCTCCCCACTTCTCTCCTTCTCAGCCACAGTGCTTGGATCAAAATCCTCTTCCTCATCACTTACATCGCTCTTTTATTCCCAAACACTCCAGCACAGAACCTACATTACCTATTGCGCACTTCATCTCCTGATTCAACAAATTCCTTTCTACATCCTTCTATCTATGCAACTCATAAAGTTTCATCCATATATTAACTTGCAAATAATATGTATTTCAGCATCGTCTTGTACTTGCACCCCACTGTATGGGACCAAGGAAGTGAAATAACAATGATGGAAACCACAGTCTATATTAATCATTTAAAATTCACGAAATAAAAATAACGAAGAACCATTCGTTTCGAAATGAAACGCCAGCACCCCTCGTTGAATGATGAAAGTGATGAACTAGTCCTCAGAACAGAAGGAACCTGGAACATTTGGAAGGGAAATAAATATGATAAGAATCGACGAGCCTTTATAGAGGCCAGTTAAGCAACATAAAAAGGTGTCAAGAGGGCCAGGCTACAGACTCTGAAATATCTATTGACATGAATAGAATCGGAGTTCAAATAAAACAACGTTAGGAATTTCTGTATAACGTTCAAAACCAGCTGACGAAAATTTACACCACGATGCTTACAGATTAAAGATATAAAGACGCTCAAAGTCGAAATCAAGAAGACTGAAACCTGTTAAACACTTGCAGAATATTTCGAACAATTAAAATACTGTGATAAACGACAGGAAAATTTCAGTTTTAACAATGCAACATCAAAATAACTAGATCCAAAGGCACCAACATTGAAATAATTAACAGAAAAAGTTAGTCAACTTAAAAATAACAAAATATCTCGGTAAGACAATATAGTTGCAGACTTATGGTAGCATTCCACAGATAATATTGCAGCATTCCTAACAAAAATAGCTCAAAATATGTGTTAGATGGACGAACATTTTCATTAATACATCCCCTGCATAGACAGGGAGACAAAACATATTCTAACAATTACAGAGGGCTCTCCGTCTCTCGCAGGAACTCTTAAGCAGAGCTGTAGCAATATTTGCTCAATAATAGGAGAGTATCAAGGATTGTTCAGGAAGAAAAGATCACGGGTAGGGCAAGTCATACACTTAGAAAACATCTTAGAATTTAGAAAAACCAGAAGCTTACTTTTTAAAAGCACGTACAATTCTACTGGTAGAAATATATTACACAGCATTATAAAGGGCTTTGGTCTGGATGACAAAACAACATAAGTAATTAAAGCAACTTACCCAACACGACATAACATAATAAGTAAAATTTATGGGAGAACAGTCAGAAAATATCGTGTAATGCCAGGACTAAGACACTGAGATGACTTGTCGACAGTACCTTTTTACTTTGTATTAGAGAAACCGGTTATGGAATGGACGGACGCCATACAAAACAAGCATACACGGCTAGGAAGGAAGCCATACAAGATCGCTGTAGATCGTCAAGCATTTGCAGATGACAAACTCACGTTAAAATGCACAAGGACAAATCTCAGACCTACAACATCAGGAAGCAACTGCAGGATTACAAAATGTCAACTGAAAAAACAAAATATACTGTTCATGACAATGCACGTCAAAAGCTTCAAATAAACAACACAATATACAAAGCTGACTGTTTTAAACATCTAGGAAATTAGGTATCGAGCAACATGAATGAAAAGAAAGCAATAGGCACTAGACTACATAAATGGAGAAGGCCATTCAAATGAGAACCAACATCTATACCAAAAAATCTTTATCCTGCAGCACCAAACTAAAACACTGTGGAAGAAAGATCAGATCACAAATACTTTACGCAGCAGAGACTCGTAAATGACTACGAAGAGAGAGCTCTGAAAACTAGAAAATATTGGAAGAAGAATACTAAGAAAAATACTGGGACTTAAAAGCAGCAGTGGATCCAAATGCAGATAAAGATCTAATGGAGAAATACATCTGAAAGATCAAAAGGTAACTAATGTATGAGAAAAAAGAGAGTAAAATTCTATTGACACAAATGCGAAGGAATAATGACAGAATAGTTAAACAAATCTGTGACTTACTAAACAATTACAAACACAAAATCACATGGCTACGATAAACAGGGAGAGATATCGAAAATGTAGGAGTCCACTTGGCCACAATAAGAAACAGAAGACTTTTTAAAGAAGTGATGTAAATGGCAGGCTTCCAGAGTGGAAGAAAATCGAGAACTAGAGGAAAGTGGACGCAATAAGAGAAGGAACAATATTCTTGAAGAATGAAAGAAGTGCGAGCCCAAAAGGAAACAACAGATGAAAAAAAAGTAGAGTAACAATGTTGATTTATCTTACCCTCCAGATGGATTGATCGAAATACAAAATGGAAAAACACCGCGAGAAAGGCATGCTTGAACATAGGCGCAGATGCTATCCAATACTTAAGGTTGCGCTGTTGTTCTTCGCCTCAAACGGTACCTGTGTAGCCGACGACTGTCGCCGAGCGGTTCTAGGCGCTTCAGTCTGGAAACGCGCGACCGCTATGGTCGCAGGTTCGAATCCTGCCTTGGGCATGGATGTGTGTGATGTCTTTAGGTTAGTTAGGTTTAAGTAGTTCTGAGTTGTAGGGGACTGATGACCTAGTGCTCAGAGCCATTTGAACCATTTTATCAGTCGTGGTCAGAAAGGTGTTCTGGGTAATTGTGAGCGCGTTATATCCCAACGTAGGAAAACACTTGGCTGTCGTATGGCCGGTGTTTCCGCAACCAGGGCAGCCGAAGTGTTTGATGTATCAAAAGCCACCGTACCGAAGATTTACACCGCATACAGGGAAAGAGAAAAAACATCATCCCCTGAGTCTCAACGCGAACGAAAATGTGTGTGTTGAGTGATTGTGACAGAATGTCATTTACGAGGAATGTGACGAAAAATAAGAGGACGACAGAAGTCACCAACACTGACAGCACGAAAGTAGCACGAAGGGAACTCTGGAAGTAGGGGACGTCATGGCGAGCTGGAATTCCAGACCCATTCATCAATGACCTAAACGCCCGTAACAGCAAACCGTGGCGCTGTTATCATAAAATCTAGACTATGGAGTAATGGAAAAATGTACACTACTGGCCATTAAAATTGCTACACCAAGAAGAAATGCAGGTGATAAACGGGTATTAATTGAACAAATATATTATACTAGAACTATATGTGATTACATTTTCACGCAGTTTGGGTGCATAGATCCTGAGATATCAGTACCCAGAACAAACACCTCTGGCCGTAATAACGGCCTTGACACGCCTGGGCATTGAGTCAAACAGAGCTTGGATGGCGCGTACAGGTACATCTGCCCATGCAGCTTCAACACGATGCCACAATTCATCAAGAGTAGTGACTGGCGTATTGTGACGAGCGAGTTGCTCGGCCACCATTGACCAGACGTTTTCAGTTGGTGAGAGATCTGGAGAATGTGCTGGCCAGGGCAGCAGTCGAACATTTTCTGTATCCAGAACGGCCCGTACAGGACCTGCAACATGCGGTCGTGCATTATCCTGCTGAAATGTAGGGTTTCGCAGGGATCGAATTAAGGGTAGAGCCACGGGTAGTAACACATATGAAATGTAACGTCCACTGTTCAAAGTGCCGTCAATGCGAACAAGAGGTGACCGAAACGTGTAACCGATGGCACCCCATACCATCACGCCGGGTGATACGCCAGTATGGCGATGACGAATACACGCTTCCAATGTGCGTTCACCACGATGTCGCCAAACACGGATGCGACCATCATGATGCTGTAAACAGAACCTGGATTCATCCGAAAAAATGACGTTATGCCATTCGTGCACCCAGGTTCGTCGTTGAGTACACCATCGCAGGCGCTCCTGTCTGTTATGTAGCGCCAAGTGTAACCGCAGCCGAGCCGATGGTCCATGCTGCTGCAAACGTCGTCGAACTGTTCGTGCAGATGGTTGTCGTCTTGCAAACGTCTCGTTCTGTTGACTCAGGGATCGAGATGTGGCTGCACGATCCGTTACAGCCATGCGGATAAGATGCCTGTCATCTCGACTGCTAGTGATACGAGGCCGTTGGGATCCAGCACGACGTTCCGTATTACCGTCCTGAACCTACCGATTCCATATTCTGCTAACAGTCATTGGATCTCGACCAACGCGAGCAGCTATGTCACGATACAATAAACCGCAATCGCGATAGGCTATAATCCGACCTTTATCAGAGGCAGAAACGTGATGGTACGCATTTCTCCTCCTTACACGAGGCATCATAACAACGTTTCACCAGGCAACGCCGGTCAACTGCTGTTTGTGTATGAGAAATCGGTTGGAAACTTCCCTCATGTCAGTAAGTTGTAGGTGTCGCCACCGGCGCCAACCTTGTGTGAATGCTCTGAAAATCTAATCATTTGTATATGACAGCATCTTGGCCCTGTCGGTTAAATTTCGCGTCTGTAGCCCGTCATTTTCGTGGTGTAGCAATTTTCATGGACAGTAGTGTAATTTGGTCGGATGAGTCTTGTTGCAGACAGTTTCCAACTTTTGGCCGAGTTTACATAGACCCCATCGTTACTCGGCAAGGTCTTATTACTGCCATGGTTTACGTGACCGTTCTGGCTGATTAGGTCCGTCCCAAGATAAAATGTTTGTTACCCAATGGTGATTCTGCGTTCCGAAACGACGGGGCCCTGCTCACACAGCTCGCATCGTCCAGGGCTGTTTTGTGAGCACGAGAATAACTGTCTCAGTTATACTGTACAACATTGTCACCAGATCTCAATATTACTGCGCCTTTGTGGTCTACTTTGGAGAGAAGGAAGTTCCTTAATCATTATTTGAACTTTCCACTATTTTTTAGGTAGAGTTGTAGATGATTGCTTTGAAAACCATACAGAACCTCTATTTATCCATTACAGGACGACTTAATGCTAATTAGAATGCCAACGGTTTTCCTATACCGTATTAGCCTCGGTAATGCGTTTTTTCTTCTATCCTCTATACAGGGGATCCAAAAATATGTATCCACTGTTTAAAAGTCCAAAACTGGCAAAGAAATTGACGGAGTTGTCTCATCTTTGGTAGTGTAATAGTTTGTAGTTCCGTCAATCGCCACACAAGCGTTGTATTGCGTTGTTTTGTTTTGTCAGATGACAGTCGCCAGATAGTGTTTTGTTCTTAGTTGCACCTAGTTACTCGAGTAAACATGGCTGGCGCAAGGCTTACATTCGATGAAAGGAAGTTCGTTTTGAAGCGGTATTTTAAGTACGAAAACATTAATGAGGTTCAACGGCAATGGCGAAATGAGTATCAAACAGAGCCACCGACACGTTTAACGATTCGTTGCATTCGAGACAAATTTGAAGTAGAATGCTGCAAATGAGAGCGTATGTAGGCAGTGAACAGTCGCTAGCAAAGTCGGCTGTACAACTGGGGCGACGACACATTCCCGGCGTATGGAAGGAACGCAGTTGATTTAAAGTCATCATCTGCGTCCTCAGTGCGTTGCTTCTTGTTATGATAGTTGCGCATGGCCTTCCTTATTTGGCGAGAAGTGTAGCCATTCTCTTTGAAAACCTTCTCCAAGTGTTCTAATTCTGCGTGGAGGTTTTCATCATCCGATATTATATGCGTTCCTTCCATAGGCCGATTACTGAAGAAAAATAAAATCAAGGTTATCTTCCGTCCACCAGCAAAGAACCGGGCCCTGGTTGGATCCGTTAAAGACGATTTACAACTGAAGAAGGCAGGCGTCTACAAAATTCCCTGTGAATGTGGCGCTGCATATATTGGCCAGACGACAAGAACTGCCCATGAACGATGTATAGAACATGAAAGATACACCCGTCTGCGGCAACCGTCAAAATCGGCAGTAGCAGAGCACTGTATTTCTTTGGGACATTCAATGGAATACAATGTAACAAAAATTTTATTCCCGGTTTCCGGTTTTTGGGATTCCGTAATCAAGGAATCAGTGGAAATACGTCTTGCCAATAATCTTATAAATCGTGACAACGGCTTTCAGCTGGATAAAAATTGGAATCCTGTTATTAAAATTATACAATCACAGCGGAATCGACAGTGTCATTCGATACTCAATGACTAGATGAACCTTTATTTCCACCACCGAGGGCAGCACGTACAACTCGGCTATGCTGCGCATGTCAACACCTGACGCATGCGCTGTAGGATGCCAGTACATTTCACATGCGCGAGATTCGGCATAAATACCGCGACTGCACCTGGGCTCTTCAGTAGTTGTGTACTCACCTGATGATGGCCGGACGTCTCTGGGCCGAAATATCGTGGCAGAATGTCGACGGGATCCGGCTGCATACCCGGAAATTATTAGAAGGACCTACAGTGATGCCTTTAAGTTGGACTCTAATCTACACATTCGCCAAAAATGAGACAACTCCGTCAATTAGTTTGCAAGTTATGGACTTTTAAACAGTGGATACATTTTTTTGGACCCCTCTGTATTTCTCCGTGCTAGTTGGTGAGAACCGATAAACCGACCAATGCTAATTTTAGGTAGCATTTGACATGACCTAAATATTTGTTCAAACATTTGTAGAACTAAATGCTCGACGGATGTCCCTCCATACCTAGTGAGCTCCACCAGCACGTGCTGTGCTTGTACGAGAAATTACGTAGTGCTACATGTTTAAAAATAAACAGGGGACGAGGCTGTAGTGTTAGTACGCTGTTGCAGATACGCGGTAGTTCCATCCCGTGTGGAAGACTTGAGTCTGGTTACGGCAGCTCGCAGTGTCCTGCTGGCGGGAGATACCGGCGCGGCGGGCGTAGGAGCGGCCAGGGCCCTAGCGAGACATCGACCGTGGACTAGCTGCTGCGCCAAAAGCTGCCAGGGACACACGCCTCACCGCTGCAGCCGGCACGCACACTTTTACCACAGACGTACTGCGCTCCAGTCTCGAATGCACTTACGAATTTCAGTCTTGTTCCAATGACAGAGGCTTAGGTTGACATCTGTACTGTGCAGCTCATGAAGAACAGCCCCAGTTGCAATCTAGTGCGTCTGATACAATCGGCATTTTCTTGCAAACTATGCGCCTTTTTGTTCCAAATGCGTTCTTAGCAAACCATTAAGGGCAAATTCTGTCAGAGACAGCAAAAGACTTGGAAGAGCAGTTGAACGGAATGGACAGTGTCTTGAAAGGAGGGTATAAGATGAACATCTACAAAAGCAAAACGAGGATAATGGAACGTAGTCGAATTAAGTCGGGTGATGCTGAGGGAATTAGATTAGGAAATGAGACACTTAATGTAGTAAAGGAGTTTTGCTATTTGGGGAGCAAAATAACTGATGATGGTCGAAGTAGAGAGGATATAAAATGTAGACTGGCAACGGCAAGGAAAGTGTTTCTGGAGAAGAAAAATTTGTTATCATCGAGTATACATTTAAATGTCAGGAAGTCTTTTCTGAAAGTATTTGTATGGAGTGTAGCCATGTATGGAAGTGAAACGTGGGCGATAAATAGTTTAGACAAGAAGAGAATAGAAGCTTTCGAAATGTGGTGCTACAGAAGAATGTTGAAGAATAAATGGGTAGATCTCGCAACTAATTAGGAGGTATTGAACAGAATTGTGGAGAAGAGGAGCTTGTGGCACAACTTGACTAGAAGAAGGGATCGGTTGGTAGGACATGTTCTGAGACATCGAGGGATCACCAATTTAGTATTGGAGGGCAGCGTGGAGGGTAAAAATCATAGAGGGACACCAAGAGATGAATACACTAAGCAGATTCAGAAGGATGTAGGCTGCAGTAGGTACTGGGAGATGAAGACGCTTGCACTGGATAGAGTAGCATGGAGAGCTGCATCAAACCAGTCTCAGGACTGAAGACCACAACAACAACAACAACAACAACAACAACAACAACAACAACTTGGGATCCGCTGAAAATTGGAAGAAAGAAGTTGAGCTTCTGAAATCCAAATTGGGCTAAGGTTCAGAATTTGTATGGATGAATAAGACTCCAAAAATTACGTTCTTGTAAGTTTTTCTTCATTTGGCTTACAGTAGTAACTGACACGTAGGAAGGTGGTCATGAATTAATTATGAACACAATGGGCACTTTATTGATATCCGTACTAAATGGTGTAGAAAGCTATTAATTGTTTCAGATACGTAAAGGGTATCTACAATCAGCCTAACTGTGGTTCAAAGTAGAAAATTTTGTGGAAATAAAAAATTGTAAATTATTAAATTTACATCTCAGAAGCAGGCACAGCAAATAATTTTAGTTGATAGTAATTGCAACCACCGGTCTCATGAGTGTATTTTATTGCCAATAAATGTAAATTAACTTCTCAAGATGAGTAACAAAACTAACCCGTCATCACCTTATTGCTTTCCCAATTAGTGCATAACAAAAGCATACCTAAATGAGATATATTCCCAATGTGAAGTTAACAAAAACGTTTCTCACTAGACAAAATTCCGCACTGGATGGAGTCCACCAAATTGACCACTCTAAGTTGTTATAATGCATCTGGACAGCTGATCATGGATGTCTAAATGAGTGACACACCTGATTATTTGCACTGTTTCCACGCAAACTTTGTATTCATATTGCGATAAATTTCGAAAGTAAATCCTCAATTTCTTTACATGATCTTCATCTACTGACAGCCTGCCGGCCGCAGTGGCCGAGCGGTTCTAGTCGCTTCAGTCTGGAACCGAGTGACCGGTACGGTCGCAGGTTCGAATCCTGCCTCGGGCATGGATGTGTGTGATGTCCTTAGGTTAGTTAGGTTTAAGTAGTTCTAAGTTCTAGGGGACTGATGACTTCAAATGTTAAGTCCCATAGTGCTCAGAGCCATTTGAACCATACTGACAGCCAAATTTACCTGTTCATTACGGACTTTCGTTTCTTCCCGTTATGTTTTGCCTTTAGTAGACTGATATATTTACCTTTGCAATACTTTACGTGAGTCTGCTGTAATCAATTTCGATTAATCGATATCAGCATTACAGCAAATTCTTTGCATTGTCTCTGAAGCAATTTTACATCTTTGTGCAGTTAGTTCCTTTCCTTTTTTCTTTTTCTTTTGGCCAATGGGAGTCATTTGCGGGCTACAGGCTATAAGGTCCTACTTGTTTGAAAGAGTATTCGCCATTCTACCTAGTGCAATCGCACTACTCTGACCATCGCCCATGTTCCACTTCAACGTGCAATGACCACTCACAGATGGCAGGTGACAGCACTGGCAGTGGAGGGTATATAAAGAGTGTCGTGGGTACGCATAAAATCGTGCTATCGCTGTCGTAAAGCGGAGTCATTTATCTGACGTCCAAAAGGGCATGGTCATTGGCTTTCGGGCCAAGGGTGGAAGCATTTCCGAAATTGTTAAGTTTAGCGAACGTTGCTGCGTATGTGTCTCCGCCTGGTTCATGCACCCATGATGACTGCTGATCATTGGCGACGAAGACTGTAATATGCACGTTAATACCGCAACTGGACGTCCAGGTTGTCTTTTAAGAAGAATCACGTTTTGAGGAATGTTTTGGTGGCATTCCATGGATGATCTCCTCATTCGGGAATCACAGTGGATCAACACAAGTATGCATCTAACCTTCGGGCCTATGTCCAATCCAACATGCCGTTTGTTTTTCCTTGACACGATGGCATTTACCAGCAACACAAAGCAACGTGTCACACAGCATGCAGTGTATGTGCGTGGTTCGAAGAGCGCCAGAATGGGTTTATAGTACTCCCCTGGCCTCCAGAGTTAAGCCCAATCGAGCATATGTTGGACCACGTCCAACAGGCTATTCGCAGCATAGATCCTCCCTCAACCGAGAATCTAGCACAGCTGGTGCCTGCTCTGGAGTCGACATGGCTCCAAATCCCTGTCGGTACCTTCCAGAAATTCACTGAGATTCTTTCTGCATGCCGCGGAGCAGTAGGCGCTGCGAAAGGTGGCTATTTAGGTTTTTCACAGGTGGTGCCATTGTGACTGGACAGTGTATCCGAGTTCTGATGGATGCTGGTAGTGGATCTACGTTTGGACGAGCGTCGAGATGGCAAACAATCAAAGAAGAAGCAATCCAGGAGCTTCTGGTGAACCCTGCACCACCTTTCCCCCACAGATCCGCGTTTGAGGACGAGGTGGAAATTCTGGGGTCCCCTGAGAACCTAGACCTCACCGACGCCTCGGATGCAATGGTACTGGATGCAACCCTCAAGTGGTGGCGGCAGGTGACCCTGAGGCATAATTTGCCTTCTTGGTCCCTTCACACTTTCTCAGAAGACAGAAAGCGTCATTCAGCAGTGGAACTGCGGTGATTTTTTCTCCCACCTGTCTGCGTTACGACAACGCAATGCAGACCCCTGCCCTTCGTGACTATTGAGAGTACTACAAGAACCACACTGACTGTGACAGACTGTCAGGTGGAGTTTGTATGTGTGTCTTACCTTTGTTTGTAGCGATCCTGTCCCCCTTCAGACATCTTTAGAAGCTGCGGCTGTCAGGTTGAGGACAATGCAGGAAATTACCATCTGTGACATCTACCTCCCTCCAGATGGTGAAGCACTTTCCCGTGTGTTGGCTGCACTAATTTCCCAACTCCCCTCACCTTTTCTACTTCTGGGTGATTTTAATGCCCATAACCCGTAGTGGTATGGAACCAAGCTTACTGGCCGCAGTAAAGATGTTGAGGACCTACCAACTCAACCCGACCTTTGCCTCTATCGATTGGAGAGCTCACAACGACTTGTGTGATGGGTGTCCACTTTCCACTCTTCCTATCCCTACCCAAACGTCACTCATCTAAGCGCTTACCAGATGGGCTCTTACCAAGACTGACTGGGACGCTTTCACCTTCGCTACCACCGTTGAATCTCCGTTGCACGGCAATATCGATGAGGTGATCCACAAAATCAGTACTACCATTGTTGCCACAGCTGAATCGGCAATCCCTTGTTCCTCACGTTGCCCCCACTGGAAGTCAGAGCCTTGGCGGTTGTCGGAAATCACTTTGACCATTGGAGACCGTAGGCAGGCCCTCCAATAACGTAAGCGCCAGCTGTTCCTGGAGATCCTCATTGCCTTCAAATAGCTTCATGCACAGGTCCGCCTACTGATCAAACGACGGAAGCAGGAGTTTTTGGAACGATATGTCTCCACCACTGGAAGACGAACCTCTCCTTCCCAGGTTTGGATCACGCTCTGACGTCTTTACAGCTATCTGATCCCTGAAGGTGTACCTGAAATTTCTACGCATGGAGCTGTATATGCTCAAAAATGGCTCTGAGCACTATGGGACTTAACGTCTATGGTCATCAGTCCCCTAGACCTTAGAACTACTTAAACCTAACTAACCTAAGGACATCACACAACACCCAGTCATCACGAGGCAGAGAAAATCCCTGACCCGCCGGGAATCGAACCCGGGAACCCGGGCGTGGGAAGCGAGAACGCTACCGCACGACCACGAGCTGCGGACTGCTGTATATGCTGATCCAGAGGTAATCAGAGAGCGTCTTGCCGAACATTATGCTCGCATCGCAGCGTCTGTAAATCACGGCCCCGCCTTTCGTCTCTGCAAACAGCAGGTAGAACGACAACACCTATCCTTTACTCCAATCCACCCTGAGCCATTCTCTCTTCATCGAGTGGGAATTTCGCAGTGCCCTTGCCGACTGTCCTGACACATATCCTGGCCCAGACCACACTCATTCCTTAATGCTTAAGCATCTGTCAGCAGATTACCACCGCCATAGCCTTGCTGTCTTCAACCGCATTTGGAGCGATGGCGAATTCCCGTCGCAGTGGTGGGAAAGTATCATCGTTCCAGTGCTAAAGCCTGGTAAGAATTCGCTATATGTGGATAGCTATCGTCCTA
This sequence comes from Schistocerca cancellata, assembly GCF_023864275.1. NCBI lineage: Eukaryota > Metazoa > Arthropoda > Insecta > Orthoptera > Acrididae > Schistocerca > Schistocerca cancellata. The sequence continues at coordinate 135,384,899 of NC_064629.1, read as the reverse complement.
TCAGCATCACCAGTGTGGTGTTGACTCCTTGAGTTTCGGGACCTTCTGCTCCGTCACAGGGCGGTTTTCGCCAAGGGCGCTCCACCATCGACAACTTTGTCCACTTGGAGTCTGCCATACGATCGGCCTTTTCCCGGCGACGACAACATTTTCTTACATGACGAAAGCATACGATACCACTTGGCAACACCATTTCCTCGCTACTCTGCATGAGTGGGTCTCTAGGACCCGCTACCGTCTTTTATACAGAGCTTCTATCCGCTCCACAATTTCAGAGTTCACTTCGATGCTTCCCACAGTGCGCCTCATATAAAAGAGAATGGGGTCCCGCAAGGCTCTGTCCTGAATGTCCCGCTCCATTTAATTGCCGACAATGATCTTGCACTAGCAATAGGGTCCTCATTATCTCCCCTCCTATAAGTTGACGATTTTTGTATTTCCTTCTGGTCCTCTTCTATGGGTGTGGCTGAACGCCGGCTGTAGGGAGCCATACAGGAGGTGCAGTCATGGGCCTTCACTCACGGCTTTTAGATTCTTGCCGCCAAGACTTGCGTCATACACTTCTGTCGTCGTCGTTCAGTTCACCCCGACCCAGACCTTTACCTCGATGACCTACTACTTGATGTAGTAGAGACTTACCGCTTTTTGGGACTGGTCTGCGCCGCCCGCTTCACTTGGCTTTCCCATTTTTGTTAGCTTAAGGACATGTGCTGGCGGCATCTTAATATCATTCGATGCCTGAGCCACAATGACTGGGGTGCTCTTCGTCCTACACTGCTACAGCTGTACAAAGTCCTCTTACAGTCCCGTGTTGACTATGGTAGCCTGGTGTATGGTTCAGCATAACCCTCCGCAATGCGTCTGCTGGACCTTATCCACCATTGTGGAGTTCGGCTCGTGACGGGAGCTTTCGCACCCAGTGAACAGCCTCCTCGGGGAAGCTGGCCTTCCTCCATTGCAGCTCCGGTGGCAACTACTGCTCGCAAATTATACCGCCCACATTCGTAGTTCACCTTCCCATCCAAATTAACCATCTTCTTTTGCCTATTACGACGATCCATTTCCCGCAACGGCGGCCCACAACTAGGAATCCCCTTACCATCTGAGTCGGGTCGCTTCTTCCTGAAGTCGACGCTTTCCCTCTACCACCTTTCCTGCGGATCCACTTACGTACATCTCCATGGTCCGGGGCCTCGGCTACAGCTTCGTCTGGACCTATCGCAAAGCCCAAAAGGCTCAATTCCACTCGAGGCCCTCCGCCAGCAATTTTTCACTCTTCTTGGCGAGTTCCAGGGCTCAGAAATAGTTTAGACCGATGGGTCAATGGTCGACGGTCTTGTTGGCTATGCTTACGCTCACGTTGGACATGCTGAACAGCACTCCTCGCCGGATGGCCGCAGTGTTTTCACTGTAGAGTTTGTAGCCATCTATCACGCTATTGAGCTTATCCGATCCAGTGCCAGAGAGTCCTTCGTCATCTATAGTGGTTTCTTAAGCGGCCTACAAGCTCTCCAACTGTGCCTCCCTCGCCATCGTTAGGTAATGACTACCCAGGAGTCTGTTTATGATGTCGACTACGGTGGACGTTCAGTGACCTTCATTTGGACCCCAGGTCATGTCGGGATACTGAGATAAGGTTTTAGCGATCTGGGATACTGAATTGCGTACCCTCAGTACACCAAATAAACTATGTGTTATCAAGGAGACAACGAATGTGTGGCGGCCATCCATGCGAGCAACTCGCAGGGACTCTGTTGTCATTTGCCTGTTCCGCATTGGCCATACTTGGCTAACACATGGTCACCGTCTCCATCGCACGGACCCACCTCGGTTTCGCAGTGGCCCCGTATGACTGCCGTCCACATCTTGTTGGACTGCCCAATTTTAGCCGCTCTGCGGCGGACTTTTAACCTGCCTGCCACACTGCCAACGGTGGTGGGAGACAATGCCTCCATTGCCGATTTTGTTTTACGATATTATTGGTGAGGGGTGTTTTTATCACAGAATCTAAGGGAGGGTCTCTGGCCTTCTCTACCAGGTCCCCACCCTCCCTCCATTTTAACTCTTCCTCACAATTTGACTGCCGTTTGTTCGCCTTGGTGTTCGTCTTCTCCCTGTCTGTGTTCTTCTAGCCTTGTCTTTCCATCTTGAGATTTTAGTGTCTTACAAGGTGGGTGGCTCATCCTTTTTTCTGTGATACCGAGGCCATCTGCTCTATTATCTTAGTACCTTCCACTGCTTTTTCCTTTTAGTGTATGTTTCCCCCTTTCTGTTATCTTCTGTAGTTTTGTATTTCAGTGTGATTCGAAGTAAATTTTACGCCCTTTACTTTCCCCAAACCCTTTTTGGATTTTTTTTAACTCGAGACCTGTTTGAATGAGACAAGAGGACTGATTACCCCGTAGTATGGTCCCTTTATTCCCTAAACCAACCAATCAACCAATAGAAGACTACCTGTGTCTCCTGGAGGTCCACGCTGTTGTAGAAATTCCACAGTTAATAGGAAATTGAGTGAAACCAATTCAACTTACTTGCCTTAGTGAAGCTTATATAATGTGGTGAGGCCACAGTGTCACTGCTTGGTCGTGATTACTCGTGGAGTAGGAATGGAGCTTTGTGCGTAGTAAAATGGAAACTCATGTGTTGCACATACTTAGTTGATGGAAGCTGATTATAGCGTCGCGCATTATCTTTTCAGTACTTCGGCCTGTGAATTCAAAATTGCTACTCTGTGGTGAAATATAGAATAGTTTTTGCTTTGTTCAGAACCGTTAAACGAGAAAATGATGATTCGATTGCCTGTCGTGATTGTTCATCTTGTACTTTCAAATGGTTCAAATAGCTCTGAGCACTATGGGACTTAACTTCTAAGGTCATCAGTCCCCTAGAACTTAGAACTACTTAAACCTAAGGACATCACACACATCCATGCCCGAGGCAGGATTCGAACCTGCGACTGTAGCGGTGGCGCGGTTCCAGACTGTAGCGCCTAGAACCGCTCGGTCACCCCGTTCGCCCTGTACTTTCAGGTTTGAGTATTGAAGAGTTACAATAATTAATTTCGGTGCCAGATGGAATACTATGATATCTGTAGAAAGACAGAAGACATGTTAAATTTGAGCTTGCTTATTCACATTATGGTATCTTTACATTTTTAGCGTTGAATACAGCTTGGGCAGCTGAGAATATGTCTGTCCATTAATTCATAATAACCATTCACGTGAAGAAATCGGTGTACACTATTATTACTGTCCTGTGTAAACTTTTGCTGTAGAGAAGGCGAAGGAGTTTAAGATGTTCTTCGAGCCTGTAAGAGGAGGTAAGTGAAAACGGATTAGTTCTTCCCTGACTTGGACTGTGTCAAAATGGCCGCTTGCGTGGTATGTAAGAAACAAGCGAGTATAGTTGTCACAATTTTGAGCAGCTTACAGTGTTTAACTTTCCAATTGAACGGTCAAAACTTAAAAGGGAAAAGTTTTCTCCAGGTCAGTTCATTACAGAAGCCCTCTGCCTCCTAAGAGACATGTATTTTTTTTAAACATTTTAAAACTAACCATAATGAAATATGGCACTAGGTAACTACCCGTTCGTACCTCTATTCCTACTGTAAATCATTTTTGTGTGCTGCGACTAACGATTCCATTGAGAATCATCCTCAAATTGCGAGCGTATCTAATGTTCAAAATTATTACATTATTTTTCCCTCACTAAGCAGTCGGCAATTTTTCTACCCCCGTCAGTAAACGCAAGTCACAAAGACGTAGACTTTACAGTACCTGTGCAGGCTTTTAAAATCATTTCTTTGTGTTCAGGTACAACATAATTGCTTATCAGTCTACCCCTTTCTTATTTAGATACGTATCTTTATTGTTTTAAGGCACTAGATCGTGTCACGTTGCGTGGCAGCCACCTTGCGATGTATTGTGCGTTCGCCTCACGACTCTTGTATTTTCTGATGCATCGACAGTCACGTATCAATATACAGGCACAAGACATTAGTAATAAGTAGTTCTTCGCATTCTGTCCCGTGTCAGGTACAGATGGGGTTGGTCGACGGTGCCGTTTCACCAACTACTTTTTTATCAGACTGAGTGGAGTTCTCTCGCACGCTGCCATGATGTTACATAAGAAGTTGTATTAATGAGTTACATTTTGGCTATGACAGTTTTATAGCCTTTTTTACTCCAAAACAACAACTAAAAAACTGAGGAGATAACCTCATCGCACAGTTTGACCCTATAAGCAGAAAGCCAACACTTGTTCAGTTTTGGATTACTGTGCACGGAGTCATTCTTCTCTTTGCAGTATTCAAATAATAGCTATGGAAGCCTATTTTTTCTCAATTGCGCCTTATTATCAAAGTGCTTGTGCGTGTAACTATTTCTACCACATTTTTTCTAGTCAGACAGCGTTCACAAGTTGTTTACTGGGGCATGAGAACTATCCATTTTTCATAGGTGGAGGACTGATTACTTAATTATCGCCATCTATGGCAATAGTCATTGTTTATTATCGCAACACACGTCTTTCTACGGGTACTGATATTTTTCCTGTAGCCAGAATTTTTTTCTAGAAAATAGGAAGTGTTATTGTTATGGGTGATGGAAGACTATTGAAGTGTAGTATGATGCATATTTCGTTATTCTGTGTTTCTGAAAAGATGGAACATAAATTAAAACGACTTACGTAGGTTCTAATTATTTCAGAGGTCCTAATTCCTTTTAAAAATTCTAACTCGTATTCACAAAGCTATGAGGAACATCGTTAGGGAAGATTATCGTTCTTTCATGTCGTCTTTTCGTTACTGAGACTTACTCTGATTTTAATTCTCGTTATGGCGCTGCGTTCACTCGATTTTGAAAGATAGTTCCTCATTTAATAATAGAAAGTTCCGTCGCTGTCATTAATCACCCAACGAATAATCAGTTTTGGTACGTATTATGCACACTCAGAGACAGAACTTCTAAAAGTAGAATCAAGGGAGATGGTGCGGTGGTTAGACCTCTGTTCTGCTATTCGAGAGTAGCTGGCTAAATATCTATTAGCCAACCATATTCTGGACCTCCGTGGTTTTTGTAAATTGATTTAAGCGACAGCCGATATGTTTCCTTTGAAAAGTCTGCACCCGATATCCTTTAACCTTCTTCTCCTAGACATCATTGTGTTGTACCTCTACTGACGTTCTGTCGACGGCACTTCTACCTGCTAAGTGTTGTTACCAGATTACTTGATATTTTCTTTTCTTCGCGTTCCGAATTTCCCAAGTCCCGCAGCGATACAATAACGACATTGTTCTAGGTTTAAACTGAAAAAAAGTTTTGACCTGATATTTACTAGCTCCAGAGTTCGGCGTGTTTGTGACATGGAGGACCAACTTGCTCTGTTTGCGAGTGGAATAGGAAAGGAAATGACTAGCAGTGATACAGGGTACCTTCCGCCACGCACTGTAAGTTGGTTTGCAGTATGTAGATGTAGATGAAATTACACTACTGGCCATTAAAATTGCTACACCACGAAGATGATGTGCTACAGACGCGATATTTAACCGACACGAAGAAGATGCTGTGACATGCAAACGATTAGCTTTTCAGAGCATTCACACAAGGTTGGCGCCGGTGGCGACACCTACAACGTGCTGACATGAGGAAAGTTTCCAAACGATTTCTCATACACAAACTGCAGTTGACCGGCGTTTCCTGGCGAAACGTTGATGCGATGCCACGTGTAAGGAGGAGAAATGCGTACCATCACGTTTCCGACTTTGATAAAGGCCGGATTGTAGCCTATCGCGATTGCGGTTTATCGTATCGCGAAATTGCTGCTCGCGTCGGTGGAGATCCAATGACTGTTAGCAGAATATGGAATCGGTCGGTTCAGCAGGGTAATATAGAACGCTGTGCTGGATCCCAACGGCCTCGTTTCACTAGCAGTCGAGATGAAAGGCATCTTATCCGCATGGCTGTAACGGATCGTGCAGCCACGTCTCGATCCCTGAGTCAACAGATGGGGACGTTTGCAAGACAACAACTATCAGCACGAACAGTTGGACGACGTTTGCAGCAGCATGGACTATCAGCTCGGAGACCATGGCTGGGGTTACCCTTGATGCTGTATCACAGACAGGAGGGCCTGCGATGGTGTACTCAACGACGAACCTGGGTGCACGAATGCCAAAACGTAATTTTTTCGGATGAATCCAGGTTCTGTTTACAGCGTCATGATGGTCGCATCCGTGTTTGGCGACATCGCGGTGAACGCACATTGGAAGCGTGCATTCGTCATTGCCATACTGGCGTGATGGTATGGGGTGCTATTGATTACACGTCTCGGTCACCTCTTGTTCGCATAGGCGGCACTTTGAACAGTGGACGTTACATTTAAGATGTGTTACGACCCGTGGCTCTACCCTTCAATCGATCCCAGCGAAACCCTACATTCCAGCAAGATAATGCACGACCGCATGTTCCAGGTCCTGTACGGGCCTTTCTGGATACAGAAAATGTTCGACTGCTGCCTTGGCCAACACATTCTCCAGATCTCTCAACAATTGAAAACGTCTGATCAATGGTGGCCGAGCAGCTCGTCACAATACGCCAGTCACTACTCTTGATGAACTGTGGTATCGTGTAGATGCTGCATGGGCAGCTGTACCTGTACGCGCCATCCAAGCTCTGTTTGACACAATCCCCAGGCGTATCTGTTCTAGTATTTCCTGTTAGGATTCTTTGTGGGGTCCTGCCACTCGTCGCTTATAGGGTGCCTAAAGGATGCTGCGTTCTGGGAATGCTATACAACAAATCAAGCAAATAACGTTAATAGTTTTTATTTCAAGTAAGAAGAATGACAATACTTAACTTGTATTTATAACAAGTGGTCGCAAGCGATGGGCGACAGACAAATAAACCAGAGTCCTTACTATATGCAATTTTCATGTAAGTTTGTCACACAGTTCGTGGGCCACTAATAACTGCTTGCTAGCCCGCGCTAATACTCTGCGAATACAGTCCCAATTCTGAGCGGCCGAGGCCAGGTTAGCCGAGAGCGCTTTCGCGCTGCTTCCTGGACTCGGGTAGGCGCGCCGGTCCCGGATCGAATCCGCCCGGTGGATTAATGACGACGGCCGGTATGTGGGCCAGCCTGGATGTGGATTTTAGGCGGTTTTCCACATCTCCCTAGGTGAATACCGGGCTGGTCCCCACGTCCCGCCTCGGTTACACGGCTCGCAGAAATCAGTACACTTTCACACTATTCCATGGATTACACTAGTCGCAGACAGCTGGGGTACACTAATTCCGTCCCAGGGGGTACGGGGCGGCGGCAGGAAGGGCATCCGGCCACCCCTTCCACTAACATTGCCACATCCGTTTAACCATGCCGACCCTGCGTATCTGCGGGACAAAAAGGCACAAGCAAAAGAAAAGGAAAGACTGAGCGGGCCGGCCGTGGCGGCCAAGCGGTTAAAGGCGCTACAGTCTGGAACCGCGCGACCGCTACGGTCGCAGGTTCGAATCCTGCCTCGTGCATGGATGTGTGTGATGTACTTAGGTTAGTTAGGTTTAAGTAGTTCTACGTTCTAGGGCACTGATGACCTTAGAAGTTAAGTCCCATAGTTCTCAGAGCCATTTGAACCATTTTTTATACTGAGCGGCCGAGGCTGGCAGGAGCAGCGCTTATATTCTCCTCTTGTAGAGTCCTCTCCTGTCGTGGTGCAGTGCTAATCAGTGCACCATTCGCCGATATAGTTTCACCGCCTTCCCTTCTCTTGCGTTCTTTATCTTCGTTCCGGCGCTTGTGGTTACGCCAAAACATTTCTCTGGTATTTTTTATCATAACAGGTACCCTCCACGTGAGACGCACCAGCGAAACAAATTCCACCTCTGTAATCGTGGTTATTAATGAACGTTTGTTCCTTCCATTCTACTCGGAGTTAGTAGGTTTTAATCCTGGTTGTGGATGAATTTTTACTGTCTGAAGTTGGGTGGGGGGGGGGGGGGTGGGAGGTGGCGTCAGCTTCCTACCAATCAGCCTTTGCGCAAGTATGCTGGATTGAACTGAAAACTTCTCAGCCTTATCTCAGTGAGTGACGGCATTTGACGCTGTTGAGGGTGATCCGTCAGTTGGATGGCAACTTTGAACTCGGTAGGCTCGTTACTATTTGAGAGAAGAAGGTGTTAAAGTTACGCTAGGTGCACTCCTAACAAATGTCGCCGCGCGGGATTAGCCGAGCGGTCTGGGGGGCGCTGCAAAGGGTTCAAATGGCTCTGAGCACTATGGGACTTAACATCTGTGGTCATCAGTCCCCTAGAACTTAGTACTACTTAAACCTAATTAACCTAAGGACATCACACACATCCATGCCCGAGGAAGGATTCGAACCTGCGACCGTAGCAGTCGCGCGGTTGCGGACTGAGCGCCTAGAATCGCTAGACCACCGCGGCCGGCTGGGGGCGCTGCAGTCTGTGCGGCTGGTCCCGCCGGAGGTTCGAGTCCTCCCTCGGGTGTGTCTATTTGTCCTTAGGAAAGTTAGGTTAAGTCGTGTGTAAGCTTAGGGACTGATGACCTTAGCAGTTAAATCCCGTAAGATTTCACAAACATTTGAACATTTTTGAACAAACGTCCACACGATACAGATAAACACTTAACACATTTTAACAAGTGGCAGGAAACTAAGATTAATCATTCAAATTAGGACCACGCCCAGGATTCCTGCATCTGTCGCCACCTCTCATTTCCTTACCACAGGAATGATAAGTTGGCTTTGTCATGAGACGCCTTTTTCTAACATGACCTTTTTTTTTAATAGAAATAACCGATGCCATGTATACTGTAGATTCTTGTATAGGTGAACATTGTCGGCCGTTTCACTGAAAGGATTTCATTTGATTTTGTATACGATGTATTATATTTCAGACTAAAATGTATAAAAAGAAAGTAAATTGTTACAGTCGATAAAGCTAAAATTATTTTCATTTTAGAAAATACTTAAAATTCATATTATTAATTGCGCAATCTAACGCTGATTCTTAAATTTATTTCTGGGTTCTTTTATAAAATAATGATGTGGCTAAGTAACGATTCTTCTTTTGTCAAGAAAGTATGGACACTCTTTTGCTTTGTAAACACTTTGGAATATTGTGAGTACCGCAGAATGTAGATATTAGTGGGCATGCCTCTGATTGAGACAGACGTATTTATATGATCGATACTAACAATGTAGTTTGGAATATTAAGTGGAAATTGCAAAAACTGTGTGATATTTCAAACAATCCTGTTGGAAGAACATCCGCAACTGAGCATTATAGCAGAGATTGAAGATACCTCTTCAGTTGCCTATGAGCGCATGCAGCACACTGCGCCTGGTTCACGTGGCGCTTGGGGACCACAGTACAGCTACGACACCTGAGGATGGGCTTATAACAGTCCGAAACCGGTAGTGTGAAAATAAAGTAACTTACAACTGAAGCGGTATTTTCAACCGCCGTTGGATAAGCAGCTGCAGCAGCAAGTCGTATACTCCTAGCTCACTCATTTGTTACATAGTTTAATTCTTAATTTCTTTGCGTGTTTTTGGTACTTGCATTTTTTAATTCATAAATTTCGGGCGTATTTTAGTATTTGAGAGTTGTAGCATCGCGTTTTAGTACCTGAATAGTGTAAATTCGCGTAGTCGTCTGTCTTCTGTTTTTGTTTTGAACGGCTAGTGTCGGTTGGTCACAGTCAGTGTGCTCATTGCTGCCGTTGGATAAGCAGCTGCAGCAGCAAGTCGTATACTTCTAGCTCACTCATTTGTTACATAGTTTAATTCTTAATTTCTTTGCGTGTTTTTCGTACTTGCATTATTTAATTCATAAATTTCGAGCGTATTATAGTATTTGAGAGTTGTAGTATCGCGTTTTAGTACCCGAATAGTGTAAAATCGCGTAGTCTCCTTCTGCCGCCGAGCAGTGTGTCAGCAGTGCGCAAGTAGCAGCATTACTGCATTTACTAGGCAATCTTGTATTTTAATAACCGTTTAAATTTTGTGTCGATTTGTTTGCGCTCTCTGTAGATTAGTTCAGACGTTCTTTGCATAACAGTTTTTAGCATGGATAGGGACTGCAACTGCTGTGTTCGGATGCAGGCTGACTTGGCATCCCTTCGCTCCCAGCTTCAGGCAGTGTTGGCTTCGGTCACACAGCTTGAGGCTGTTGCCAATGGGCATCACTGTGGGGGTCCGGATGGGGGTTTGTCGGAGACGGCCAGCTCGTCCCACGCATCCCCCGATCGGACTACAACTGTGGTTGCCCGGGATACTGCCCGCATTGTGGCTGATCCCTCACCTGTGGTAGAGTGGGAGGTCGTCTCAAGGTGTGGCAGGGGGCGAAAGACATTCCGGAGGGCTGAACGGAAGGCCTCTCCAGTTTGTCTGATGAACCAGTTTCAGGCTCTGTCTCAGGCTGATACTGATCTTCGGCCTGACACGGCTGCTTGTCCTGTTCCAGAGGTTGCCCCTCAGTCTGCAAGATCCGGGCGGTCGCAGAGGGTGGGCTTACTGGTAGTTGGGAGTTCCAACGTCAGGCGCGTAATGGGGCGCCTTAGGGATATGGATGCAAGAGAGGGGAAGAAAACCAATGTGCACTCCGTGTGCATACCGGGGGGAGTCATTCCAGATGTGGAAAGGGTCCTTCCGGATGCCATGAAGGGTACAGGGTGCACCCATCTGCAGGTGGTCGCTCATGTCGGCACCAATGATGTGTGTAGCTATGGATCGGAGGAAATCCTCTTTGGCTTCCGGCGGCTATCTGATTTGGTGAAGACTGCCAGTCTCGCTAGCGGGATGAAAGCAGAGCTCACCATCTGCAGCATCGTCGACAGGACTGCCTGCGGACCTTTGGTACAGAGCCGAGTGGAGGGTCTGAATCAGAGGCTGAGATGGTTCTGCGACCGTGTGGGCTGCAGATTCCTCGACTTGCGCCATAGGGTGGTGGGGTTTCGGGTTCCGCTGGATAGGTCAGGAGTCCACTACACGCAACAAGCGGCTACACGGGTAGCAGGGGTTGTGTGGCGTGGGCTGGGCGGTTTTTTAGGTTAGATGGCCTTGGGCAAGTACAGAAAGGGCAACAGCCTCAACGGGTGCGGGGCAAAGTCAGGACATGCGGGGACCAAGCAGCAATCGGTATTGTAATTGTAAACTGTCGAAGCTGCGTTGGTAAAGTACCGGAACTTCAAGCCCTGATAGAAAGCACCGAAGCTGAAATCGTTATAGGTACAGAAAGCTGGCTGAAGCCAGAGATAAATTCTGCCGAAATTTTTACAAAGGTACAGACGGTGTTTAGAAAGGATAGATTGCATGCAACCGGTGGTGGAGTGTTCGTCGCTGTTAGTAGTAGTTTATCCTGTAGTGAAGTAGAAGTGGATAGTCCCTGTGAATTATTATGGGTGGAGGTTACACTCAACAACCGAGCTAGGTTAATAATTGGCTCCTTTTACCGACCTCCCGACTCAGCAGCATTAGTGGCAGAACAACTGAGAGAAAATTTGGAATACATTTCACATAAATTTTCTCAGCATGTTATAGTCTTAGGTGGAGATTTCAATTTACCAGATATAGACTGGGGCACTCAGATGTTTAGGACGGGTGGTAGGGACAGAGCATCGCGTGACATTATACTGAGTGCACTATCCGAAAATTACCTCGAGCAATTAAACAGAGAACCGACTCGTGGAGATAAAATCTTGGACCTACTGATAACAAACGGACCCGAACTTTTCGACTCTGTAAGCGCAGAACAGGGAATCAGTGATCATAAGGGCGTTGCAGCATCCCTGAATATGGAAGTAAATAGGAATATAAAAAAAGGGAGGAAGGTTTACCTGTTTAGCAAGAGTAATAGAAGGCAGATTTCAGACTACCTAACAAATCAAAACGAAAATTTCTGTTCCGACACTGACAATGTTGAGTGTTTATGTAAAAAGTTCAAGGCAATCGTAAAATGCGTTTTAGACAGGTACGTGCCGAGTAAAACTGTGAGGGACGGGAGAAACCCACCGTGGTACAACAACAAAGTTAGGAAACTACTGCGAAAGCAAAGAGAGCTTTACTGCAAGTTTAAACGCAGCCAAAACCTCTCAGACAAACAGAAGCTAAACGATGTCAAAGTTAGCGTAAGGAGGGCTATGCGTGAAGCGTTCAGTGAATTCGAAAGTAAAATTCTGTGTACCGACTTGACAGAAAATCCTAGGAAGTTCTGGTCTTACGTTAAATCAGTAAGTGGATCGAAACAGCATATCCAGACACTCCGGGATGATGAAGGCATTGAAACAGAGGATGACATGCGTAAACCTGAAATACTAAACACCTTTTTCCAAAGCTGTTTCACAGAGGAAGACCGCATTGCAGTTCCTTCTCTAAATCCTCGCACAAACGAAAAAATGGCTGACATCGAAATAAGTGTCCAAGGAATAGAAAAGCAACTGGAATCACTCAACAGAGGAAAGTCTACTGGACCTGACGGGATACCAATTCGATTCTACACAGAGTACGCGAAAGAACTTGCTCCCCTTCTAACAGCCGTGTACCGCAAGTCTCTAGAGGAACGGAAGGTTCCAAATGATTGGAAAAGAGCACAGGTAGTCCCAGTCTTCAAGAAGGGTCGTCGAGCAGATGCGCAACATATAGACCTATATCTCTGACGTCGATCTGTTGTAGAATTTTAGAACATGTTTTTTGCTCGAGTATCATGTCGTTTTTGGAAACCCAGAATCTACTACGTAGGAATCAACATGGATTCCGGAAACAGCGATCCTGTGAGACCCAACTCGCTTTATTTGTTCATGAGACCCAGAAAATATTAGATACAGGCTCCCAGGTAGATGCAATTTTCCTTGATTTCCGGAAGGCGTTCGATACAGTTCCGCACTGTCGCCTGATAAACAAAGTAAGAGCCTACGGAATATCAGACCAGCTGTGTGGCTGGATTGAAGAGTTTTTAGCAAACAGAACACAGCATGTTGTTATCAATGGAGAGACGTCTACAGATATAGACCAGACGTTAAAGTAACCTCTGGCGTGCCACAGGGGAGCGTTATGGGACCATTGCTTTTCACAATATATATAAATGACCTAGTGGATAGTGTCGGAAGTTCCATGCGGCTTTTCGCGGATGATGCTGTAATATACAAAGAAGTTGCAGCATTAGAAAATTGTAGCGAAATGCAGGAAGATCTGCAGCGGATAGGCACTTGGTGCAGGGAGTGGCAACTGACCCTTAATGTAGACAAATGTAATGTATTGAAAATACATAGAAAGAAGGATCCTTTATTGTATGATTATATGATAGCAGAACAAACACTGGTAGCAGTTACTTCTGTAAAATATCTCGGAGTATGCGTGCGGAACGATTTGAAGTGGAATGATCATATAAAATTAATTGTTGGTAAGGCGGGTACCAGGTTGAGATTCGTTGGGAGAGTCCTTAGAAAATGTAGTCCATCAACAAAGGAGGTGGCTTACAAAACACTCGTTCGACCTATACTTGAGTATTGCGCATCAATGTGGGATCCTTACCAGATCGGGTCGACGGAGGAGATAGAGAAGATCCAAAGAAGAGCGGCGCGTTTCGCCACAGGGTTATTTGGTAAGCGTGATAGCGTTACGGAGATGTTTAACAAACTCAAGTGGCAGACTCTGCAAGAGAGGCGCTCTGCATCGCGGTGTAGCTTGCTCGCCAGGTTTCGAGAGGGTGCGTTTCTGGATGAGGTATCGAATATATTGCTTCCCCTTACTTATACCTCCCGAGGAGATCACGAATGTAAAATTAGAGAGATTAGAGCGCGCACAGAGGCCTTCAGACAGTCGTTCTTCCCGCGAACCATACGCGACTGGAACAGGAAAGGGAGGTAATGACAATAGCACGTAAAGTGCCCTCCGCCACACACCGTTGGGTGGCTTGCGGAGTATAAATGTAGATGTAGATGTAGAACCTCTGCTATATGATATTTAATAACGTGACAAAGAACCAAATTAAGAAATATGCAGGCAAATCTTCATCAGTTATCATCCGTAGACGCAAGACTTGGAGCCAAAAACAACAAGAGATAATGATGATAAGTAAAACGTTTTTCTTTTGTATATCTTACGCCTCTCGAAGCTTTTGAAAATAATGAAGAGAGGGGAAAATTAATGGTGATATTTGGGAGGGAGGGTAAGATGCTTTCTGCAAACAGATGAAAGGGCAAAAACTATGTTCTGTACTTATGAGAATGTAAATTCGGCATCAAATGAGAGAGCAATATGGGAATGGCAATATGTGATATATTCGGGTCGGTAATTGCTATAATTTATTATTGTATATCATAGGTCGTATCAAATTTCCCAGTGTGACAGTCTGTCTCGTTTTGGCGTCGAATTTATCAGATAGTCAGCTTGGTTTTGCGGATTTCCATTCATTAAACAGCGATGAAATGTTATTCTCTGATGATTCGAGGCGTTCACACAAATATTTAGAAGAGTAGTAATTAGGCTGTTTTACGCTAGTGAAAATGTAAGTAACCAAGAAAACTGCCTACAGCAATGTATATGCGCGCAACGCGCATGATGTTCTTGAATCAGTTGGCATGTTCCACATAATAACATGACATCCCAGAAACGATTCATGTAAAGTGCAATTAACTGTTAAGAGAGAAGGTGTGATGCAGACGAAGATAACATCGAACAACATCCCACCCGAATACACGGCTCCTCTGTTCTTGGTCTACCAGCCTTGCTCTGAGGTAAACACCATACAATTTATAACTTATCTGAGATTTCCAGAAGGAAATTTCATTCTGCAGCGATGATCTGAAACCTCTTGGCAGATTTAAATTGTGTGTCGAGCGAGGACGTGATCTGGGAGCTGTGACTTTTGCGGACAACAGCTATACCGACTGAGCTCTCCAAGCATGACTCAAACCGCCCACACAGCTGTGATTCCGCCAGCACCTCATCTGTGGCTAAGCCGTCGCATTATCACTTCTTCCAGGAGAGTTAGTCGTGCAAGGTATACAGGGGAAAATGGTGTGAAGTTTGGAAGGTAAAACATGAGGTATCACTGGAAATACAGCTGACACGGCTAGTCGAGTGTCTTGCTTCAATAGCTCAGGCTATAGAGCACACGCCCGCGAAAGGCAAAGGTTCCGTGTTCCAGTCCCGGTCTAGCATGCCGTTTTGCTCTGTCTGGAAGTTTCACATGTGAGAATGAACCCTCAGTAACAAATATTTCATCAAAACTGACTGGGATTCAAATCAGAAACTCTTGCTTATCATAAGCAGTCGTTTTAATAACTAGGCTATTCAAGTGAGCCATCAAACCTGACACACGTTTTCAATGTTGCATAAGTTTGCTCGCATTGTTTCCAAAAACCATAGTAAGAGATTACGCCACAGAATGTGTTCGAACATCATCATTGGGGAAAAGGTGCGGAGGGAAAGGTGAATTGCACCGACAACTTATTTTTGACGGAGTATTTAGGAGTACTTTTTCCACTTTACGTACTTCCAACGCAGAAAACGAGAATGAAAAATTCGATTAA
Source organism: Schistocerca cancellata (assembly GCF_023864275.1). Lineage (NCBI taxonomy): Eukaryota > Metazoa > Arthropoda > Insecta > Orthoptera > Acrididae > Schistocerca > Schistocerca cancellata. The sequence continues at coordinate 135,369,350 of NC_064629.1, read as the reverse complement.
TTTCAAATGTAGAGGTGTGTAGCACTCTTTCTACCCACAGACTAATGTTTAGGGAGGAACAAGACAGTACAATGACCATGTTCTCTGAGATGCTATTAACGGTGACATCACTGTAGGTGGAGAGGGTTTTGTAATTGACAATACATAATCGACATTGAATGACCATGGCCGCACGGAGTGGCCGAGCGGTTTGAGGCGTCCTGTCACGGGCTGCGCGGCCACTTCCGACGGAGGTTCGAGTCCTCCCTTGGGCATGGGTGTGTGTGTCGTTCTTAGCATAAGTTAGTTTAACTTAGTTTAAGTAGTCTGTAAGTCTAGGGACCGATGACCCATGCAGTTTGGTCCCTTAGGAATCCACACACATTTGAACGTTTTTGAATGACCATGCTGATTCCTGTTTAAAGAATCTGTCGTGGCTAATCAGTCAGCATGCTGCGCTGGTTGACAATACGTTGTATTACTACTCTAAATGAGCGTTCATTCATAGACAAGTGGTGAGGGAACTGTAGAAAGCTTACGTACCTTAACATCTCAGCAGAAGTTTCCTTATTCTCATAGTGTTCTCCTTCATACAAAGACAGATTTATAACGTTCGCTGCCATCTGGGCAAAAATTATTAATTATAAATTCAAAGATGTTAAATCAGTGTTAAAATCATTGAAAGAACTCCTGAAGGCAACGAATAACATGACACGGTTTCTCCTTGCTGGCCGGCCGCGGTGGTCTCGCGGTTCTAGGCGCACAGTCCGGAACCGCGCGACTGCTACGGTCGCAGGTTCGAATCCTGCCTCGGGCATGGATGTGTGTGATGTCCTTAGGTTAGTTAGGTTTAAATAGTTCTAAGTTATAGGGGACTGATGACCTAAGATGTTAAGTCCCATAGTGCTCAGAGCCATTTGAACCAAGCCATTTCTCCTTGCTCGTCAAATGGTTCAAATGTCTCTAAGCACTACGGACTTAACATCTGAGGTCATCAGTCCCTAGCTGAACTACTTACACCTAACTAACCAAAGGACATCACACACATCCATGCCCGAGGCACGATTCGAACCTGCGACCGAGCGAGGTGGCGCAGTGGTTAGCACACTGGACTCGCATTCGGGAGGACGACGGTTCAATCCCGTCTCCGGCCATCCTGATTTAGGTTTTCCGTGATTTCCCTAAATCGTTTCAGGCAAATGCCGGGATGGATCCTTTGAAAGGGCACAGCCGATTTCCTTCCCAATCCTTCCCTAACCCGAGCTTGCGCTCCGTCTCTAATGACCTCGTTGTCGTCGGGACGTTAAACACTAACCACCACCACCACCGAACCTGCGACCGTAGCAGCAGCGCGGTTCCGGACTGAACCTCTCTCTTCTCTCGGGAAAATGTATAAAATAGTTTTGCGAAATTTAGCATCTATTAATTGTCATATTTTCTAAAAAAATCATGAATGACATTAATTAAGTGTCCTTAAGTTTTATCCCTACAATTGAAATACTTTATCCACTAAGGTTTATGTCGTAGTCAACGAAAGCCTAAATTACTGCCAGACCTGTGAGTGATCACAATATTTTAAAACAAACAATACGAATGTACTCACAGCAACAGTCAGAGAGGAACTAAACATATTACTTGCGACTGGCCCGACACATTCCACTACACTGGACTGACGCCACTGTCTAACAACTTACAACGGCGTGCAAAAATTAAGGACGATAGTAATTTTCGCATGATGTGTCACTCGCTTCCAGGCAACATAGCTAGACGAAACGTGGACCTCACATACAAGGAACTGCTGCCGGTGTGGCCGAGCGGTTCTAGGCGCTTCAGTCTGGAACCACGCGACCGCTACGGTCGCAGATTCGAATCCTGCCTCGGTCATGGATGTGTTTGATGTTCGTATGTTAGTTAGGTTTAAGTAGTTCTAAGTTCTAGGGGACTGATGACCTCAGATGATAAGTCTCATAGTGCCCAGAGCCATTTTTGCTCCATCATGGCACAAACGGCAAAGAAATACCCAATGAGTTGAACATAAATGACTTTCATTCAAAGACAACAATTACACTAAAGTCACAGCGATACGCGATGGCACCTGGGCGTTACAAAAGGCGAAACATGGTTTTCAGTATGGTGTGTGATCAGCACGGTCGACAGTGCATGCTCTGCAACGTACTCCCATCCTGATCACATCGCTGGTACGGAGTTCTTGCGGTGGGACGTTCCATTCCTCCACCAGCGCGGTTCACAAATGCTGGATGGTCGTTGGTGCACGTGGACAGGCTGCAGTACGTCTCCATAATGAATCCCAGTTGGATTTAAGTTGGGGGAACGAGCAGGCCAGTTCATTCGACGAAAATCCTCTCGTTCCAAGAGCTCCTCCACCTGCGTTGTTCGATGTGGACACGCATTTTCGTCCATAAAAATTAAGTCAGTCAGAGCTGAATGCACAGCTGGAAAGAGGAACATGGGAAAGGAGTACTGAGTCACTATAACGTTGACCGGTAAGTGTACTGTGATTCAATATTTTGAGGTCAATACCTCCATGCAAGGGTATGCCTCTTCACACCATAACACCGGGACTACTGAAACGATCATGTTCGACAACGTTCCCTGGTGAATTAGCTGTTCCCACCTCACGTCATATGAAAGTACGTCTAGAAGAACTAAAACTGAATCTTCTGCCACCCGTGAAGTGCAGGCGACCCCACTCCCCATTGGTCCAGTCCCTATGCTCCTGGCACCATTGCAAACGATGCCGCCGATGTGGGAGTGTCAACGGAACACGATGAATTGCTTGTCGGGCAAAGACGCCAACCCCGTGCAGTCACCGTGGACCGTTAGACTGCTTGCCTTGCAGTACTTTTAAATGTGATGGCAACTACACCTGCTGTTAGACGTGGGTCGCTTCTTGCCAGTTGCACAATACGACGGTCACTTGCTGCTGCAGTTGACCGTGGTCGAGCACCTTCTCCGTTTCGGGCTGCACTGCCTGTGTTTCGGAACGCTCCCCCAGCACCGAGCGAGGTGGCGCAGTGGTTAGCACACTGGACTCGCATTCGGGAGGACGACGGTTCAATCCCGTCTCCGGCCATCCTGATTTAGGTTTTCCGTGATTTCCCTAAATCGCTTCAGGCAAATGCCGCGATGCCTTTGAAAGGGCACGGCCGATTTCCTTCCCCATCCTTCCCTCACCCGAGCTTGCGCTCCGTCTCTAATGACCTCGTTGTCGACGGGACGTTAAACACTAATATCCTCCTCCTCCTCCCCCAGCGCATCGCACGAAGTTTTGAACGATTCCAAACTCCAAGGCTACACTCATCGCACTTCGTTATTCTCCCCCGTGTGAAGTCAAGTAAATGTTGTCTCCAGTTTATGTCGTAATGAAGAGCACAACCACATTATGTCGTAACTGCTTGCTGATTGACATACACTGGCTTTTCCCGTTCCTTTATACTCTTGAAGTAATAAGTGCTATTGATGTCAAATTGATTCCATATTTTTAGATTTCCAGAAGCCTTTCGACATCATTCCTCACAAGCGTCTTCTAACCAAACTACGTGTTACGGAGTGTCGCCTCAATTGTGCGACTGGATACGTGATTTCCTGCCAGAAATGTCACAGGTCGTAGTAATAGACTGAAAGTCATCGAGTGAAACAGAAGTAATATCCGGCGTTCCCCATGGAAGTGTTATAGGCCCCCTATTGTTCCTCATCTATGTTAACGACATAGGAGACAATCTGAGTAGCCGCCTTGTATTGTTTGCAGATGATGCTGTCATTTACCGTCTTGTAAAGTCACCACATGATCAAAATTATTTAGATAAGATATCTGTATGCTGCGAAAAGTGACAATTGACCCTGAATAAGGGGTTTGGGGTTGTTTCGGGGAAGGAGACCAGACAGCGAGGTCATCGGTCTCATCGGATTCGGGAAGGATGGGGAAGGAAGTCGGCCGTGCCCTTTCAAATTAACCATCCCGGCATTTGCCTGGAGCGATTTAGGGAAATCACGGAAAACCTAAATCAGGATGGCCGGACGCGGGATTGAACCACCGTCCTCCCGAATGCGAGTTCAGTGTCTAATACTGCGCCACCTCGCTCGGTTTCTGAATAAGGAAAAATGTGAAGTTATTCATATGAGTACTAAAAGAAATCAGCTGAATTTCGATTACGCGATAAGTCATACAAATCTGAAGGCTGTAAATTCAACTAAATACTTCTTCTCATGAAATTTCAATCACCACTTTTCTCCTCCGCTTGCGAAAACATTCTGTTGCCACCCACCTACATAGGGAGAAATGATCATCACGATAAAATAAGAGAAATCAGGGCTCACACAGAAGAATTTAAGTGCTCGTTTTTCCCGCGTGCCATTCGATAGTGGAACGGTAGAGAGACATCTTGAATGTGGTTCATTCAACTCACTGCCAAGCACTTTATTGTGAATAGCAGAGTAATCACATAGATGTAGATGTCCTTCAACTGTCTCGTGTTGCGGGGCCGGCCCCGTTTGGCGCTACAGTCACACTGATTTCACGCCATGTGACACCTAGCTGTCTGGGCACGACTGGTAGACCTCTGGCAACATTCTGTTGCATATCCATTCATTTCCACCGAGTTGTTAATGTTAACTGAAAACAGGTATTTTTAAAACTAGAGCAGCGACAGATAAAGTAATTATAAATAATTAATTGACCATTCATACAGTATATCAAAGGCGTTTGCATGCAGGTCTCGTGCTCGTGCGGTAGCGTTCTCGCTTCCCACGCCCGGGTTCGATTCCCGGCGGGGTCAGGGATTTTCTCTGCCTCGTGATAGCTGGGTGTTGTGTGCTGTCCTTAGGTTAGTTAGGTTTAAGTAGTTCTAAGTTCTAGGGGACTTATGACCACAGCAGTTGAGTCCCATAGTGCTCAGAGCCATTTTTTTGCATGCAGGTATTAAAACACTTAAAAAACATTTAAAATGTAAAACTGAATGAAAAGTCCAATAGTCCGCAATAGCTGCGCTTGTTGAAGTTCAAATGGTTCAAATGGCTCTGAGCACTATGGGATTCAACTGCTGTGGTCATAAGTCCACTAGAACGTAGAACTACTTAAACCTAACTAACCTAAGGACATCACACACATCCATGCCCGAGGCAGGATTCGAACCTGAGACCGTAGCGGTCGTGCGATTCCGGACTGTAGCACCTTTAACCGCTCGGCCACTCCGGCCGGCTTTGTTGAAGTCGATTATAGACTCACACAACCGGTTTCGTAACTATTAAGTTGCATCTTCTAGCGAATACAGGGTGATTTTTTCCACCGTCTACATACTCCAGGGGTTCATCAATGAAAGGATACGGAACAAAAGAAGGCTAGTGAAATTTCGTCCATAAATGCATGGTTTCTATGCTAGAGACCATTTATTCAATCATACTCTGTTACAGAGACTGCGCCGGCCGGGGTGGCCGAGCGGTTCTAGGCGCTACAGTCTGGAACCGCGCGACCGCTACGGTCGCAGGTTCGAATCCTGCCTCGGGCATGGATGTGTGTGATGTCCTTAGGTTAGTTAGGTTTAAGTAGTTCTAAGTTCTAGTGGACTTATGACCTCAGCAGTTGAGTCCCATAGTGCTCAGAGCCATTTTTACAGAGACTGCGGTCTAATGCGCGCTGTACCATGCAGCCACCTTTACAGTATGTGCTGAAAATGGTTTCCTCGTGCCTCAATGCATGCCTGTACGCACTGTATCATGTTCTGTCTTACACGCTCACTTCGGCCAGGCTGCATCCGAACAGTGTAAAAGAGAGCACGAATACACTGATCCAGTACCTCCCACCTGGAATGGACTCTGCATACACGATACATATGAGATGGTCCCGTAACCAGAAATCGAACTGGTTGAGATCCGATGAACGAGCAGATCATGCAACTCGACCCCCTCGTCCTATCCATCGACCAGGGAAGACACAATTGAGATGCGTCGGGACGTTAACGGCAAAGTGGGCTGGAACATCATCATGTAGCAGCCACATTACCCTTCGAATCATCAATGGCACTGCTTATAGCAGAGGCGGTAAAGTCACCCGCGAGAATCGCCGATAGTTCCGGCCTGTTAGGCTACGTGGAAGGAAGACTGGGCCCACAATACAGTCGCCAATTATGCCGGCCCACACATTCCAGCTTCACCGATACTGATGATTGACTGTCACTATACTGTGGGGGTTCTGCATACTACCCCACAGATGACTTATGAAAGTTGAAGGTACCACTCCGCGTAAATGTGGCATCATCTGTGAATAGGACGGATGACGCAAATCCCGGAATCGTGGTTACCTGGTGAATAAACGAGTGGGAAAACTGTTCATGGTGTGCAAAGTCTGTCGCTAGTAAGCCCTGCACACGCTGTAGGTAATAAGGGTAGTAAAAGTTGTCATAGAAAATGCTCCACGGGATCGAAACTTCCTAGCAGATTAAAACTGTGTGCCGGACCGAGACTCGAACTCGGGACCTTTGCCTTTCGCGGGCAAGTGCTCTACCAACTGAGCTACCCAACCACGACTCACGCCCCGTCCTCACAGCTTTACTTCTGCCAGTACCTCGTCTCCTACCTTCCAAACTTTACAGAAGCTCTCCTGCGAACCTTGCAGAACTAGCACTCTTGAAAGTAAGGATATTGCGGAGACATGGCTTAGCCACAGCCTGGGGGATGTTTCCAGAATGAGATTTTCACTCTGCAGCGGAGTGTGCGCTGATATGAAACTTCCTGGAAGATTAACACTGTGTGCCGGACCGAGACTCGCTGCAGAGTGAAAATCTCATTCTGGAATCATCCCCCAGGCTGTGGCTAAGCCATGTCTCCGCAATATCCTTACTTTCAGGAGTGCTAGTTCTGCAAGGTTCGCAGGAGAGCTTCTGTAAAGTTTGGAAGGTAGGAGACGAGGTACTGGCAGAAGTAAAGCTGTGAGGACGGGGCGTGAGTCGTGCTTGGGTAGCTCAGTTGGTAGAGCACTTGCCCGCGAAAGGCAAAGGTCCCGAGTTCGAGTCTCGGTCCGGCACACAGTTTTAATCTGCCAGGAAGTTTCATATCAGCGCACACTCCGCTGCAGAGTGAAAATCTCATTCTGGTTTCACGGGATCGTCTCGCTTACCTTGTACTGGCGGGCCAACTGCCTGGTACTGACACGGCGGTCGCCTTTCAAAGTGTTAAATCATATTTTCCTCCAAGCCTGGTGTCCGATCATTTAATGATTTCCTGCTTCCTGAAACGACCCTGTCACATACAAAAAGCGAAACACTGTTCCAAGTATTGAATGCTGCGATTATTATTGGCGGGGATAGATCTCCTGATACAACCTTGCTGTCGCCGCCCGTAGCCATTGGCCTTTCCGTAAGTAAACAACATGTCGGTAAGCTCTCGATTCGAATACGGAACCACTGTGTACAACGCTGTATCACATCCACTACAAGGTGAGTTAGCAAGAGAAGAGAATCGGACACAACATTACCAATTACTATGGCAGGAGAGGGCGCTATGGCATGACGTATGAGGAACAGTACCACCCTCTATGAGGAAACCATGCATACTGTAATTGTGGCCGCAGGGTACAGCGCGTATTAGAACACAGTATCTGTGACAAAGTATGATTGAATTAATGATTCTAGCATGTCAACCACGCATTTCCGGACAAAAGTTCATTAGATCTTGTTTTCCGTATCTTCTCATCAATCAGTCCTAACAGTTTGCACACGATGGAAGAAATCACCCTGTATAACGTTATGTCATATGGTATAGGGAGCTACCACAGAATGCCGCAAAGTAACACTTGGATTGGCCGGGAGTTGGTAAACCATCGTCAATGGTGAATGTCCAGTCTGTGTTAAAATCACGACGAACTGTCGACATTTGATCGATTAAAATACAATTCAGTGGGCCTATGTCAAGTAAAAGACGACGGCCCTCGTAAATGTTATCCAAGAAAATACTGGATCGGGAGACCGGCACGCTTGTGGACTAATAGCAATCGTAGCGGGTGGCAACACCAGGTCCGAGGTACCCGGACGGCAACCATTGCACACGCTCCGGCGACATGCAGGAGACCTCATTGCTCGTGTTGTCAGGCGCTACGATTACTTTTACGCACATAAGCATATCGGTTTTCGGACTCAATAATTTCCTGGATAACATTTACAAGGGGCATTACCCGTTGCTAGATATAGACCCAACGGATCTTATTGAAATCGGTCCAGTATTGGCAGTTCATTGTGATTTTCACACAGACTAGATCTTCATTATTGATGAAGGTCTTACCAACTGAAGAAGGTTGGGATCTTTGCGTGTCCACGCCAGCTGTTCCTCTGCAATAGACTGTAGTCGCTCCCTAAATCATATGACACAGAACGATGTACACCAGAAGATGCAACTTAGAAATTGCGTAACCGGATGTGTGAGTGTCTAATCGACTTCAACGAATACAGCTATTGTTGACTATTGGACTTCTTCAGTTTTATATTTTAAATGTTTTAGCATCTGTATTTAAACACCTGTGTTATACTGTATGAATGGCTAATCAGCTATGTATATCAACCAAATACAAAAAGTCTGTAAATGAGAACTCGGTCATGTTATGACACTTTATTTTTAAATGTCCGTCTTCAGCGCATAAACTGTACAATTTATTATTACTGTTTCCAGCCATTGCAATATTCAGATCAGTTACAAACAAAAGAGCAGTGGAGTGACGAAGGTAAGTTCAGTTAGCCGAAGCTAAATCTAGTTTGTTACTGAACGTACTGAATGAGATGGAAATTTACGGAAATAGAAAACGGCCAGCGGGATTTCTTCTGGATGAATAGAGCGAGCTTAATCTGAGTGCTTATTCTGATGTATACAGAAACCTACTGGTTTGAGCAGCGTCGCGCGTCGCAGGAGCTCGTATAAGGTCGTTTGCTCCGGCCACCAGCAGCGAAGAGACAGGGCCTCCATCCAGAAGTTCCGCCACACGAAAACAAAGGCTTCTTATCGAGAAACCACGAGGCGGGCCACTTAGTTTCCACTCTGAATATGTCATCGACTACCGACGGTTTAGATAAAAAACGTTGTCTTATTAATTATCCTACACTTACTGTTACGTTTAACTGCTCTGTCATTGTGAAAGTTTTCCGCTAATAAAAATGTTACTTTTAATGTTTTATTCTGACTTATACAAAGTTATGTGTCATTTACTTTAACAATCTAGGAGCTTCATGTTACTTACTCATAACACGTTTTATGTGGATTTTAAGTATGGATTTTATGTGCACATACTGTTTGTGAGTTCATGTATAATAGCAGAACCAATTTTATTGAAATAATTTTAATTAATGACTATGCATACAGGATTTTATCTATTGAATTTACGATACTGGTTATTCATGTACCCTATTGTTATTACAAGGGTCCTCTGCTGTTCTTAATATATATTAATGACTTGCCATTCTATATTCACGAAGATGCAAAGCTGGCACTTTTTGCCGATGATACAAGTACAGCTATCACACCCAACAGACAGGAATTAACTGATGAAATTGTAAACGATGTTTTTCAGAGAATCATTAAGTGGTTCTCTGCAAATGGGCTCTCATTAAACTTTGACAAAACACAGTATATACAGTTCCACACAGTAAATAGAATGACACCATTAATAAATATAGACTTCGACCAGAAATCGGTAGCTAAGGTAGAATATTCAAAATTTCTAAGTGTATGCATTGGTGAGGGATTGAACTGGAAAAAGCACACTGAAGACCTGCTAACACGTTAGAGCTCAGCTACTTATGCTATTAGGGACATTGCAAATTTTGGCGATATACATCTCAGTAAATTAGCTTACCACGCTTATTTTCATTGTCTGCTTTCGAATGGCATCATATTCTGGGGTAACTCACTATTGAGTAAAAGAGTATTCGTTGCACAAAAGCGTGTAATCAGAATAATTGCATGAGCTCATCCAAGATCATCCTGCAGACACTTATTTAAAGAGCTAGGGATCTTCACTGTAGCCTCACAATATGTATATTCACTTATGAAATTTGTTATTAACAATCCGGAAGAATTCAAAAGTAATAGCAGTGTACATGGCTACAACACTATGAGAAAGGATGCTCTTCTCTACTCGAGGTTAAATCTAGCTTTGGCTCAGAAGGGGGGTAAATTATGCTGCCACAAAAGTCTTTGGTCACTTACCTAAGTCTGACAGATAACCATATAGCATTTAAAAGGAAATTAAAAGAATTTCTGAATGACAACTCCTTCTACTCCTTAGATGAATTTTTGGATATAGTAAGTGGGTAATTCCCCCCTACCCCACCCCCACCCCCACCCAAAAAAATATTAAGTGTCATGTAATATTTTGTGTAATGTAATAACTTGTATAGACATCTTTTATTAACCTGACACTTCCACATCCTTACGAGGTGTCGTATTCATGATCTATGGAACAAGTACTGATATAATCTAATCTAATCTAGCGTTAGTGCCCTGTGTCATTTGAATAAATACAGGACGCACTCAGACCACCAACAGCACTCACTATGTACCTAGCTGTACGGATACCGAGGTTGACACTAATATCAGAATATTCTTATGGTATGTATGACTGGTATATATGACCGTTAATCATACATTTATTTGTTATTCTTATGTATTACAAGGCGTAGATTCAGCTTCAGCTAACTGAACTTAGTTTGTCACACGACTGTTTTTCTGTTTGTTAGAGATATGAAGATGGCAATGGCTGAAGCCGGTAATTATGAACTGTACAATTTTTGTTATCTAGACGGGCCTTTATAAATAAACAGTTATTAATACGTCATGTTACATTATCTATATCGTCCTTAAATTTTGGAGGGCAGTGCATTATGCAATCCTGTTGTTCCATACAAACGTACACCATTCAGACCACCGCTGTGACGTTATTGTTTCTTATTCTGGCCCGAGATGCTAGAGTTGGCAGTCGTGTGTGCAAGAGGTTTGCTTGCTTGTGTGTGTGTGAGTGTGTGTGTGTTTGTGTGTGTGTGTGTGTGTGTGTGTGTGTGTGTGTTTGTGCGTGCATCTCTTTACTGACGAAGGCTGTGGACGAAAGCTACATGTAAGTGTCTTTTAATCGTGCTTGTGTGCAACTTGACATGTCTTCTTTGCGGTAAGTAGCAATCTATCATTTCCTACATTGTTGATTTCATGTAAGAGTACTTTCCAGTAATAATACTCCCAGAAACGTCTTATTTTCAGGTACTAGAGTACTAGCATCTCATGGACTTTTACCTCTGACATTAATTAGTTAGTAGCTATGAAATCATGCCTGTATTAGCAGTTCGCCACATTTAGTGGTTGTTCCGGAGTTTCTGGTTTATCTCTGGTGGAAATCTAAACACTAATATGTTTTCCTCCATTCTGAAATCTCTATGAAATTAATAAATTATTTGCCTTCATATTCTCCAGCACAGCTGAATACTTGTCTGTAATTCAATAGTTCCATAAAAAATACGGAATGTGGAAATAACAAAATCTAAGGTCAATGAAAAATCACGCGTCAACGGCAAAGGAAAGCATATAATGTAACTGGATTATTTATTATTAGATGCCTTTTGGAAGCACCATAGCTACATTTCTATCTAATCCACCAAACCAACAGCAGCCACTTGCCGTTTTCCCACATGCGAGTGAATTAAGTTTAATATCAGTTCTCCCGGTATGTCTTTAGAATTTTCCAGCAGGGTGTCTCAAAAAGAACGCTGGATTTGAAAAGCACGCTATTTTTATTAATTGTTGTTGGAAGAATTGTTCATACATGTTGAGTTATCAGTGATTGTTGAGGTTATGTTTTCATATTTTGATTTGTTTTCCAGGTCGGTGTTTGCGGAGTATCGGCATGGAAAAATACAGTACAGAACAGGGTGTTTTGATTGTGGAAACTCACTACAAGAACTCGAGGAAACTATTCGGAAACTCCGTTCTGTTCTTGAATACAACAATGCACCAACTGAATCCAGTGTTCGTAGACTGATCAGGAAAGTTGAAGAAAGTAAAATGGTTCAACAGTAGACATCAAAAGCCCTGAACGCCCTCTGAGTGGCTGGAGTGAGGCAAATGTTGTTGCTGTGCGTCATTCCGGTATTGTGAGTCACGGAAAATCATGTCGCCGTCGAGCTCAATACATGTGCATGTGTCCACAACAATGCACACAATCTTAAAGAAAATATTTGCACTTACAGCTATACAGAGTTCAGTTAACACAGGAACTTAAGCCACTCGATCATGGCAACGTGCGATGTATCCCGGAAAAGGAAAGAGAAAAAAAAATGGTTCAAATGGCTCTGAGCAGTATGGGACTTAACTTCTGAGCTCATCAGTCCCCTAGAACTTAGAACTACTTAAACCTAACTAACCTAAGGACATCACACACACCCATGCCCGAGGCAGGATTCGAACCTGCGACCGTAGCGGTCGCGCGGTTCCAGACTGTAGCGCCTAGAACCTCTCGGCCATCCCGGACGGCAAGGAGAGAGAGAGCCATGGTTTCACAATGCGCATCATTTTCTCAGGTGAAGTTCACTCCCATTTAAACGGCTTTGTGAACAAGCATAATTGCCGAATGTGGGGATCAGAGAACCAAAAACTATTTCACGAAGAAGACATGCATCCTCAGCGAGTTACGGAGGCGTGTGGGGGATTAATCGGTCCTTACCTTTTGAGGATTATCAAGGAAGGGCTGTCACGGTGAATGGAGTTCGTTATCGTGCGATGCTCATTGCTTTCCTTTAGCCACGTCTGGATGAAATGAACATCCGTAAAATAACGAACAATCCCCTTCAATCAAAATCGTGATTTTATTCCAATGGACGACACATGTCGTGCTCTGAGGTGTCGTCTTCAGGTTCTCTGACAATCTACATCCATTATTTTTCCAGATTTAGGTTAATTCCGTTCGTGGCAAGATTACAATAGTACATTACAAAGCGGGAACACTGTAAGTATAAATTTACGAAACGAAAACAAATAGAAAAATAGCTTACCGTTTACAGTACTGCATAAATGGTTTTTGAAGCACAGTATGAGTATACATGTTTATGTACATGTATATACTTTTCATTCTAGAGCACATTTTGTAAATACAAGTCAAAATAAGTCACAGAATTTCAAATGTAAAGACGTTGCATTTCTAGAGATACAATCACGCAATAAACAGTGACAGAAATGAAAAAATTAAATGAACATCATGAATTTATCGTTCCAACAACAGGGCGCAGCTTTCCACATTTCAGGACACACGGTCGCTCTGTTGCGTGAAAAGTTCCCGGACAGACTAATCTCGTGAAGAGGAGACGAAACCTAAGCAACTCTATCTTGTGCCCTCGTACCTCGTGACATTTTCTTACGAGGATACGCTAAGACACGAGTTTACCATAAAAAACCGCTAATTTGTTAGAAGGCAAACAAGAAATTCGACGTGTCCTCGACGAACTTGACGGAGAAATGTGTGATCGGTTAATGATTAATTTCATGGACCGAGCTACTTGTTGGGACAGTAAGGGGAGAGAGTCATATCCCCGATATTGTGTTTCACCTTTAAACTTCAAGGAGGGCATGGTGTGTTTCGTCTGCTTCTTTCAAGCAAATAAATTCAATGTGTGGTACTTTCAAATAGGCGTTCTTTTTAAGTCACGCTTTACCACCGTTATATCATGCATATTAAGCTATTCTTTTCTTTATAGTATCACATCAAATAAGGAGGAAAGGTAATACTGAATCGAGCATGGTGGATCGGAGTATTCCAAATTTTACTGTTGCGTTTACCTGTGTTCGGGGTATTACTTTGAAAATGATGGACCACACATACCGTCCATTTCACTTCACATTAGAATAAATGTTGATAGGTTCCAAAGGAGCGACAACGACAGCAGCAGAAGCAACAGCAACAGGGGGCTCATAAATTTATTTTCTTTTTAGAAACTTAACATGAGACACTAGTATTTGTAGCGCTAGTTAGCCGATAGGCAATGCCTGAAGGATACGAAAATACGGTACATGAGGAAGAGACCATACAGCCGCCGGAAGAAACAGAGTAACTGCCGTGCTGTAGCGAGAAATGGGGAACACAAAAGCAAGGAACGTCTACTGTAATGGGCTAGCTGGTTACAAGAACACAGTCCTCGCTGTTAATTGAGGAAGTGCGGGATTAATTTGTGGAATGGTTTCCCTCCGTGTACTCAGTCTCTCTCTCTCTCTCTCTCTCTCTCTCTCTCTCGCCTCAGCCGTTTACTCCCTGTGCTGGATTTTACGCCATGCTACGGGGCGCCCCGTTTGCATGTTCCCTTCTACTTTAGAGACACGATCCACATAACTCGTCATCAACGATAATATAATCATGTAAAGTGATGCGGGCAGCTCCAGCCATATACTACGAGAACAGTATTAAATAACTCCGTTAGTCCCATATATTATGGCATATTCTGACTATGCTGGCAGATATACGGAAAGCCTGTGATAAAGTACTGATATGAAGGAAGAGTTTTGCTCTTACAGATCTTTAAAGTACTTGGGTTGATTATGTACAGTCCAAGTGGTTGAACCAAAATATCGTAGTGTCGTTAAATTTTTACCACAAACGCAAATACAAGTATCATATGGTGCCCGGTGATTTCAGAATTTTTTATATTTAAAAGGCGAAAACTGGTCATTTTTGCAACAGGAATAGAAAAATCCATTTACTTCATAAAATATCAAGCGTAAGAAAGTATTTTCTTCATTACTACAATGAGAAGTAATGTATAAACATATCGTTTTCTTCTACAACCTTTCTGTATCTTTCTGAAGCTTTTTTAACACGGAAATGCCCGAAAAGTTATTTTGACGATGACACAAAATAATCGCAGTATACCGAACAGTTTCCAGATGAAAAATGTTTAGTTCAAGAGGGCTGTTTACCCTCAATAAATATGTATTACCTTCCAGTTTCATATTCAGAATTTGCTTCGCTTCTCACAGTTTATAGCAGACTCCGGGATGTTGAACATTTTATTCGTCATAATTGATATGCGTAAATTAATTTCACCGGAAAACTTATACGCATTGATTTTGAGAAACTATTAATGCCTGGGTCAACATATAAAGTTAAATCTTTGGTAAGAACATAAGAGAAACAAACAATGCTCATGACTGGATTGGGGAAAATGGTGTCAGAAACACGCATCAGAAAGAAATTACATGCTTCGAGAATTTCTCATAGAATATCAGTGTGATGTCTGCTTCCGAAATACCTACATTTTTGGGAATCGACATGAGTCACACATCCATCATTGGTGGTCACTGCTGGACAAACTAATCCATGTGTTTCCAAAATAAATTTCCCGAGAGCTGGAAATCTTTTTCTCCATTATGAATATATACCCAATTAAAATTTTGTTATTATAGCATAATAGTCTGCATACAGTAACAACTATATGTAAAGACTTTTCGTTGATGTTTTAGTAACACAATCAGCTGACATTTTTTGCTACGAAATTTTACGTCTTAAAATCTTCTTGTTTTCCGATTGAAGAACTTTATCGAATTTGAAAACTGCTGCCACCTTTCAGCCACGTCCTACATGTTCTACATTACTTCCAGTAGCTTTAGCAAAGAATAATATGTTTTATTATGAGCATGAAACTGTCAAAGAAGGTGATTCCACCCGTTTCGTTGTAGAGCGTACAGGATGTTGTTGTCCTGCAAGAGCCTCCCAGGAAAGCTTTTCTACCACATGACGTCACTCTCTTAAGGAAAAACGGAGCGAGATGGTGACACTGTAACCGCATTCGAGAGGACGGCGATTCAGATTCCCGCTCGACCTTTTAGACTTCCGTTTATCGTATTTTTCTTAAGCAAAATGTCGGTATGGTTGCTGAGAAAGGAAATGTCAGATTTTCTTCTCTATCCTCGTGCTATGTCTCGTACAACTGCATCGTCGACGGAATACGAACTCTGTAAACTAGAATATATATCATTTGATCCAAAGTACCCGAACATATCAAAGTTGGGGTTTGTCCAACCTTCGCCTTTATGATAGCTTCAAATCAGCTGCGAAAACTTTCAGTGAGGTGTCTGAATGTCTGTGGAAGAATGGTAGCCCATTCTTCGTAGAAATCGTAACCAGAGAAGGTAGTAATGATTGACGGTAGGACCTAGACCGAAGTCGACGTTCTACCTCATACCGAAGGTCTGGACTCAGGGACAGGTCAGTGTGTTTCAGGAATGTTATTGTATACAAAGCGCTGCTTCACATATTCTGCTTTATGACACAGTGCGTTCTCACGCTGATACAATCTTCGTCTCCGAACTGTACGCAGTACTCAACACAAAAGGCTGTAAATTTTCTCATGTCCTTTTCTATTTAATGTTTTATTGAGAGTAAAAAGAGTACCACACTCTAAGCACAAGAAACAACACCATACGGTAAAACCACCTCCTCCGTACTTCAATGTTGTCACAACACATGATGGTACGTCATGTACTCCAGGCTCCGAGCGGGCGCTAAAGACTACACTGTTGAGCGCCCATAACACCATATCCATCCATCCAGGCATTCGTCAAACCCAACCACTTTCCACCTGACTGGAACAGGATATAGCGTCCGGAATGAAATTTTCACTCTGCAGCTGAGTGTGCGCTGGTTTGAAACTTCCTGGCAGATTAAAACTGTGTGCAGCACCCGACAAGTAGTCTTCCATGGACATCTTGATTATATAAATTTTGTTGTTGCTTTAAATTGTTTTTCCAGCGTAGCCATACAGGTATTTCTGCAGGTACCCTCCAATGTATGTGGTCTTTCTAATGCGATTGGCACCAGTCCGTATCCGAATTTCATGATCAGAAATGTTGCAATAAAACATACAAGCTAACTGCAAAA
Source organism: Schistocerca cancellata (assembly GCF_023864275.1). Taxonomy (NCBI): domain Eukaryota; kingdom Metazoa; phylum Arthropoda; class Insecta; order Orthoptera; family Acrididae; genus Schistocerca; species Schistocerca cancellata. The sequence continues at coordinate 135,352,465 of NC_064629.1, read as the reverse complement.
AGCATTCTTGTTATTATCATTACTATTATTATTATTAATATTATTTAGTAATTGCGTTCTGGTTCGTAGCCCAACATCCAGTAACTCAAAGCTGCCATCCTTCGATACTTAAACGTGTTACATCAAGAATTAGTTATTTTTACATACTTATTTATCTTATTGGGGTTGATTTACATATTACAATTACACACCCATTAGCTCTGTAGAGCACACAAAGTACATTTCAAATCCACGCCAAATTCCGAGTTGAGGTCTACACGAGATAAATCTTCATTTTACCTGATTTTAAATTTTGCTGTTACCTGCTCTTGTGGCAAGACGCTAAGGTCTCATACAATTGGTAAAACATCTCTTCGTTGTCAGTGGTTTTTACAATATCTCAGCAACAGCATCTGTGCTACGATTACTGCGGACATTGTGGCAGACTGCTGACAGCTACTTTCAAGAAAAGGAACGACTCTGAATTTAAACTTCCGAAGACGACTACGTCATTAGAGACCATCTGAAAATTCGAGGACGGAAATCAAAGTTATGCTTCAGAGCAACTATCCCGACATTCACCTCTAGCAGTTAATTGAGAGCATCAAAAAGAAAATCTGTATGCTGATGGAGGATCTCTAGCCCGCTACTCCAAAATAGGAGTCCGTTGTCTTACCTACAATACATCCTATTTCAATCAGATAAAAGGGTTCATGAGAAATATGCTGACCGGCTACTGGAGACTGTGTGAAATTTACAGACATCAGGCGACGGCCGTAAACCGTATTAGGTTAGGATACGGACGCTATCCCGCACATAGACACCGCACAAAATTCCACAGTCTGGAAGCTGTGATCAAGGCGATACTGACAAGCCGCACTGAAGAGTTTAACGTTACAGTGATCACACCCTAAGAAGAAACGTACTTGGTCGCATAGATTATATGGGTATGCCATTTTCTCAACTAAAAGGAAGCAATTGAATTTTGAAAAAGAAATGTTTGAATGTTTTATACGTTGCCCATAGTAATTTTCATTAAAAAGTAAAAATATATTTTGATATCTGCAAAAGAAAACAACAAAACGTTAATAAGTCACAATTTTAATGAAAATGACATTGTTGGCTTTAACTGCGCTTAAAAAAAAACAGTGTTTCTGGTAAAAACTAACCTAATCATGGTATTCGGAACAGGACCTACAGACCATATTGGATCGATCGGTCAAAGAGATTTCTTAGACGCGTTACACACGTTTTGTCTACTTCTATTTGGTGTAGTTCTGCAGTAACCCACAGAATTCCTCTATGTTATTCCCGAGGTTGACGACTGACTTTCAACGAGTGGAATTCCAGGATGCTAGTCCAGAATACTATCTTATTCACTATAGCTCGAATATCTTCCTCGTACGTTTTCTCTTACAGCACAATAGAATTCGAGCTTGTTGCCTCTGATCTACGATGTTTGCTAAATTTTATAAAATCACACGATTATTGACCCTTTGGCTTTGACAGGTGAAACGTCTGCTTTCACGGAGTATGAACGTGCGGTATGGGCTATTGAACCTTAGATCATATGCCCGTTTTCCATAGAAGGAACATTGAACGCGCACAAGTATCTCAGCTTCCTTACAGACCATCTTCCACGGATGCTAGAAGATGTTCCTCTGCAGAATAGGAGGAACCTGTAGTACCAACATGATGGCTGTCGAAGTCACAGTGCATGAAGTACTACAGCGTGTCTTCACGAATTATTTCCAAATCGTTGGACTCGACGCGTAGGATCTGTGGCTCGGCCGGACCGTTTCCCTCATTTCTCCACTCTCGATATTTTTTTCTTTGGAGAAAGCTGAAACACGCTGTCTACAAGGACATACCAACCACAACCAATGATATGCAACGACATATTACTGCAGCCTGTTCGGACATTTCTGCTGAAATGCTGGCACCTGTGTAGCAGTCGTTCCATACTAGACTGGAAGTGTGTACTGCCGCTGCTGGTGGTAATTCTGAACACAACTTGTGATGTTCAATTGTCTCGTTACTGGTCAGAATGCACACAGGTAGTGTATCCACTTTTGTTGTTTTTTAATGAGTGCTATCACAAGTACTGTACACGAGTCGATGTGGGAACTTTTGAAAGCACAGTATCTCGTAGACGACTCGCACTATAATCCCGCAACAAACACCAGTGATATTCTAATTTACCCTACTTTTACTTGTTTATGTCAGTTGTCATTATTCCATTTTAAAAAGTGTATGTTTGCACAAAAGATACACTTTATAAGTATTATTACAGTCTGTTGATTGGCTAAAAATACAAGTCCCTGACTACTATTCCTTTCTGGGAAAACTGCACATCAATATCACTTTCCGTTTTCGCAATATTTGCGGTGCAAGTTTTAGGTGATACACCCTGTATACAGGTTTGAAATTGCAGTAGGAGTTCAGTTTGTATCAGAGATGTTAAGATGTTACAATGAGCGTACGGTTTCTGAAGTTATTTAGTTTTATATTTGTAATAACATTTTTTGTCTATAGACAAGTTGGCGATATTTTTATAATAAACTCATATTTGTATATGAACAACCAAGCCAAATCTAGGTTTAAGTATTATTTGAAAATAGACTTAGAATTTAAATGTATGTACTGTGGCTATGCGGTTAACAGTCATTTCGTTGTATAATTCAGTTTAATGTCTACGTTAAACTTGTGAATCTCAGTTTAATGCTGACTACATGAATGATATAGTGTTAAGCCAATAAATATTGTACATAAAAGCTTCCCCGGGGCTACCTTCACGAGCTGGCTTCTGATCGCAGCTGTTGCAGCAGACAACAGTTAATTACAATTCTGTGAATGTTTACCTTCGCTTCATATTGTATAAGAGCAAACGGGCGCTGCTCTCCACATCACACAGTCTATTTGCACGAATCGGATACTAGCCTGCTTATGAGACCAGTGTTTGACAGGAGGTGCACCTTCGGCTGTGCACATATGTGTATTTGAAGACTGTAAAGGTGAGCAAATTATTTAGAGACAAAGAGTCTACTATAATTTAGTAGGCGAAGATTTTATAAAATTTAATGGGGTTCTGAGAACCATAAGGCCCTAAAGCACACCATCTTCGATTTTGTTGCTGTAGCATGTACGCATGCTCCAGACATCGGACCTTATGGTGAACCAACTTTACCAGTACTAAAGGCCAACAATGCATACATGAACATTCATGGAAAGCTGTCTCACTAAGTTTTCTGATTTGACCTTCCATATGAGCCCAAAATACAAAGCATAATTTTGTTTCTCTGCGTTCCTCAATTGTCATCGAAGTTTCTGAATATGATTTAAAGTGTGCAATGGGTACGTGGTGGTACTTCATAATTAGAGGTAAACTGGCAGTGCTATTTGTTTTGGGTAGCTGTTAAGTTGGAGATTATAACTTGTAATAATAGAACATTGTAATAGGTCATAATTGTGTATGTGTGTGGTGTGTTTGGTATCTGTTCTTTATGTTGTGATTCTAGTTTCACGTTAATCGCAAACTTTACAACTGTCGAAGAGATACTGTTGTCACTAGCCTGATTATGAAATTTTTTTGAACGAACATAATGGCAATAATCGTAAATGTCAATAAGACTTCAAAATATAAAGTGGGTGCGTTATTTATTCATAGGAAATAGAGTATAACGGGAGCTGGTTAAAAACCTAGTCAGATCTATGAGGCTGGTAGTTTATCTACAGATTTGACTTTCATAAACATTTATTTTTCTCGAAATATTGTTCTTTCGGCCCTTATAGTTCTCAGCTCCTCAAATAGTTCAAAGACTTTTTTTGTTTGTTTTATTGAAGCCTCCAAAAGAAAATGTTTAGTAATTTTATATTCTGCCTTTAAACCATTAATTGCGTATTATAATCGCGAATATCGTGTTTCTTACGTATAAATAGTTTTTTACAATTTTTAAACAAAGGATACGGCGTAGTACACAATGATATATCATGGAATCTCGTCTATAACCATTATTATTAAAATTAACATTTATCAAGAATTTATTCGACTCCTACTCTAACTTCATAAACAAATTTCAGTTAAGGTTACTCAGTGCCTCCATGTCTTCAGAGACCTTATGGAAATAAAATTTGTTGCTTTTGAACAAGCATTCATTGTGATAAGTGAATTTTGCGCTGATCCGCTAATATCTTTGAAGATATTCGGATACGTGGCTTTCATTAGTAATACTTATTACAACTGCAGTTCATTTTCGTAAAACTGGTCATTATATATCTTGCAGACATATTTTTCAAACGTCCAAATGGCTCTGAGCACTATGGGACTTAACTTCTAAGGTCATCAGTCCCCTAGAACTTAGAACTACTTAAACCTAACTAACCTAAGGACATCACACACATCCATGCCCGAGGCAGGATTCGAACCTGCGACCGCAGCGGTCGCGCGGTTCCAGATTGTAGCGCCTAGAACCTCTCGGCCACATATTTTTCTAGTGACTTTCTGTAATGAATAACACTGACAGTTAGTCAGACGACAGAAATACAAGAGGAACCAAACATTTTTCCCCAATTCTATGGGGCTACTTTCGCTCCAATTCTAGGAGAAATGAAATAGTTTGACAATTTTTCTTCGTCTTGCAATTCTAATTTTGACAGCGGTTATTTATAGTGGAGAAAGCTTCGAGATAAAATCGTTTGTGTGGAAAGTAGTTTCTCCCAGCAAAATTACACTTCATCCAATACCATTCTTCGCATCAACACGTTTGAAATATGTTAGCTACGTATAAATTTATCTTACACTCTCGAATAACGTAAGAATAGAGCCTAGTTTCAACACATATGTCCATCCAATTATTTGTAATGTTTTTCCCAATTCTTTTCTTACGAATCAGTCCCACAGTGATTCTAGCCCTATGATTTAGGAAGAAAACTTTTCATATGTTGTTGCTGTGTTTCATTTTATGTAAGGTATGACAATGTAACTGAAAGACAAACTAGACTGGTTTTAAACGTAGTTTATCAAGTAGCTTACCACCATGCTAACATATCCAAATAAATATACAGTATCTTTCCTGCACTACCTAGAGCAAAATGAGATCTCGTGTTAGATGGATGATAAATTAACATTATGGAATGAAATATCGTTTCTCCTTTCAATCTCTCTACATGCTGGCACAAGAATCGCTCTTTTCCAATTAGTTAACAACCATCACATGCGAACCTTCACGGGACAAATATTTTGCCCAGACACCTGTTGTCATACCGAGATTTGCCACAGTTAATCGTGCATTTCTCGTTGTTAAATGAGTTAGTCATAACTGTTGTGGTTTCCGTACCTAAGGTTCTTCATCCTTGTACAGAAAAATTTAGCAAAAATTCTGGGGTCATACTTCAACTGAGTTGTTATTTTAGGTAGATTGCAGCTGACTGTTTCTATTACTAGCACGTTCGATTTAGCCATTGGCGGAGAAACTTTCTCTTTATCTAATACGTCAGTGTCTAAGGTGACTACACAATCCTAGTCTTACACACCACATTGTTTAACATGACTCCTGCAAATTCCTTGCAAACATTATACAGATGACCGACCGTGTTGCGATTCTACGAGCAGATTTCGTGAACGTACAGGGTGAATGTACTTGAATTTTAGTTTAAATAGCACTTAAGAAATCTTTCATAGATGCCAGGAGTTACGTGACCTGTATGGTTTCGGTAGCAGCAGTTTGCAACACACATTCGCAATCTTTTATGATGCAGAGTTTATTGAAGTCCTAATGAAATTTATTCAGCTGCTACCACAAAACACAAACACGAACGCAATGAAAGTCCACAGACGAGCATGTCACTTCCGTCACTAAAATGCAGAGTTCAAAGAAGGAAACCAACAGAAGCTGTGAACGATACTAATTTGTAGTAGCAATATGCGTTGCAGAACCCAAATCCAGTACAGTCAGTGAGGCGATCCAGGTGAACTGGTGAACTGTAACCAGCGCAATCAACATGAGACTGAATAAGGCCAATGGTCCGGGGTGGGCATGAAACCAAAATGGGCACTGAAAGCTTAACACAGTTCCTCTCCTTTCTGTCTGCGTTAATAATTATAATATGGAAGTTAAATAAACCTGATTCCTAGAACGCACCTGTACTAAGACATCGCAGAAATTGCTACATAATTATTTTTTTATTTTAAAATTAAAGATATATGTGAGATTCGTGTGTGTGTGTGTGTGTGTGTGTGTGTGTGTGTGTGTGTGTGTGTGTTTGCATGTCCACCTTCTGATTTCCCGTAAAACAGCAGTATCGAACCGTCGGTTGTGGAGACAACAAGAACTGTTACCAGAAAGATGAGTTATATCCTACAGCATTTATTAGTTAGTGAGCAGGTAAGCCAGATTTGATTAATATTCGCAAAGCAAATGATTGTTGCGCAGAGTTGCCCATCCCGGTCACAGAATCGCAGATTCAATTACATCGGCCGTTGTGTGCCTGATGGACGGGCGCAGGCCGCTGGAACGGTACCGCGCTCGCGCTGGCCGCTTCAGTGAAGGAACTTAATTAAATCCGACGCCAGAAAGGGCCAAACCTCTAAACGGCCTCTCATCATCAGCAGACGCCCCTATTCCGTGTGGAATACCCGCAAATTAACGTATTTTGCTGCATCTCATGTCTGTTTCGAAAGTACTTCTTAACTTACAGACACTGCATTGTAATTCAGTGCTAAGTGCTAAGTGAAAAAAAGCTGCATTTTTTGCTTTGCAGTTATTCGTTTATTTAAATAAATTATATTTGCGCCAGTAAGTCCTTTCTATATCAGATTCGGCTCCTGTGCATACAAAACTCGTTGAAATGAAGTTTGAGAAAATATTGTGACAACAATACCTTAATGTTCATTGATGATGATGACCATAAAACAGAACAAAGTTGAGGAAACTTGTGGTATCCTTTTGGAATTAACCATTCTGGTATCATCCTTAATGGAATTAGGGACTATACGGAAAACTAAAGGTCTGGATGGGTGGAAGGGGAGTTGGAGACACCTTCCCTCAAATTTGTGTCCAGTGACTTACCCAATGTGCCACCAGCTCAGGGTGGGACAACACGGCAACGCTAGACGTACATGTCGCATCAGTACGTCTGTCTCCAACAAGTATATAGGAAGACGTTGTGGTTACAGTGGTTCTGTCTGTATATGGCACAAAAATTACATATGAATCATATTACAGGGTGCTGTATCCATGACAGATTAAAAATTTGGCGGTGATGACAGTTTAGCACGATAGTATTAATATTATTATTATTATTAATAGCAGAAGTAGTAATAGTAATAGGTCAAAATTATAACGAAATCGACATCATTGTCATCTTCATCATCGATAGAATCAGTCCACGTTCGTCTCCGTAGTTAAGTGCTCAGAGCATATGATTCATCAGCGATAAATGTGCCGGACACTTATCGTGTTCATACCACATTTTGTTCCTTGTTCACATAGGTATTTCTTCCAATAACAGACCTAATGTTTATTGCAGGATTGTGTTGTATTTCCTACCATTAAGATTTTCTTCAATGAAATAGGGGCCTACAATTCTGTCCCCCAGAATCCCACACCATACATTCACCGACTACGGATTTTGGTGTGCAACTTTCCGCAGTCAACATGGATTTTCAGTTGCCCAATAATGCATGTTATGCAAATTAACATTTCCATGGCTCGTGAATGTAGCCTTGTCAGTAACGGCTTCAAATGGCTCCGAGCACTATGCGACTTAACATCTGAGATCATCAGTCGCCTGGAACGTTGAACCAATTAAACCTAACTAACCTAAGGACATCACACACATCCATGCCCGAGGCAGGATTCGAACCTGCGACAGGAGCGGTCGCTCGGCTCCAGACTGTAGCGCCTAGAACCGCACGGCCACTCCGACCGGCCACGTCTGTAAGTAAAATCAAATTAATTAATGTGTCATCCCTCTTAATCTGAAGTTGAGCATATCGGCAGAATTCAATACGACGCACACAATCCGTACCAGTTAATTCTAGGTAGCCAAGCGCTCATTTCAGTCGTAATTACCGATGTCGTGGTGTAAACAACTGCACATGCATGGGTCGTCGGCTGCAGTGGCCCATCGCCAGGAGCGTCCGGTGCACTGTGTGTTCAGACCACAGTGTGTTCTGCCCAGCATCCAAGTTCGATGTTAGTTCTGCCACAGTTGGTCGCTTGTCCTCTATTACTAGTCTGCCCGGCCCAGAGTCATGCGAAGTCTCACGGGCGAGCGCCGCACGGAGCTTCGTCAGTCAACGACGCACGGAGTCCGTGACGTTTCGGTACAGGTTTGGCAGGGACACCGGAATGTGGCGGGCTGGGGTGGCACTCTCAGCCCTCCGAACCAGCCCGGTCCACAGGCCGACACCGCAGTGATCCCCACTAGTCAATAGACCAGCGCCGGCCAGAAATTCTGCACGCGTACGGTGCTTCTGCACATGTGCAACTTCCGGGTCATAGCGTGCGCGCCGCAGCCGTCAGCGTTCACGTAGTGCATGTTTCTACCCACAGATGTCGCCTTATCCACTTGCTGGGATACTCTGTACCGGAGCATTCTTGTGATCTTTCCACAGCTTGCAAGCCAACCATGGGAAGGTATTTCGCGTATTAAACATTTAAAATACTGTCACAGTCTACTCATTGAGACGTCTACTTTTATGTTAACAGTTTAACCCACTAAGACAAGTAATACAGTTAACAACCGTGGGTTTTTATTAAGCAGCTTGACTGACGGCACGTAAATACGAGTAATGTTTTTGATCTAGTATTTAAGAAAGAGAGCACTTAGCGACTTCCAACGAACCTTATTCATGATTTCAAATAACATTAAACTAATGCAAGGTTCTCGGTGCCCTCAGTTACAACGACATAATTTCTGTCTCACTGACCTCTGAACAGAATGATAACCGCAGACCTCTCGATGATCACCTGTTATTTCAATACCATTATTGCTACATCTTTCATCAGCTCCGTCTGAAATCTGCATAATAACCGACAATTAGATTAATGTTACGCTTTATCGACTTCAGCTGAGCGTAGCCCTTCACACATTAAAAAAAAAAAAAAAACCTAAATGTACGTATACATTCGAACGATTTGTTTAATGACCAACTTTCCTGATAATAACGTAACATGGAGCAGAATGAGGCACTAATGCGCAGTTAGTGAACAATAATTTTTAATTATGAGAGGAATAAATCCAAACACGTTTATCACTGGTCATGAGAAATGATAATAGAGTTGTTGTGTCTCATCCATTTTCTTAAGGCCATTTAATTTTGCTTGCCGTTCTACACTCTTGAGTACACTACACTCGTTTTTGTGATATGTATTGTAGTGTCTTTCAATTGAAAACTTACGTTGGCCGCCTATTATCCGGCGGCATAGTAAACACTGTGAGTTTTCACCAACGGCTACAAAAAAGAATTGCAGTTCCCAGTCAATTTTAAACGACTGAGAACATATATCTCCCGTCCTTTGCTTTTTCACAGTACCTGCCATTTCTCAGTACTTCTCTGTTAAGGTTACGGTTACCAGGGGTAAACGAGACTGGGTATGTTCCGCTCTTGCTTGTTCCACATAAACAGGGAAGTGGAGCCGCCGCCGTTCATTTAGGACACATGTCTATTAACAGATGTCGCTGTCGCACACGTGCGCACATGTGCAGCACCTCCGCACGTCTGCACACTGTGCAGCGTTTGGCCGGCCCTGCAATAGACTGTCAGACGAAGAGACACGTGCGGGTCAGGCCGCTGCGCACAGTACAGAAGATGGAGTGCACTGAAAACCTCTAAAATCATTTCAGAGCTGCTTACAGTAGTTTTACCTACTAGATTTTTCTATTAATTTGAGCATATCAAGGTTTCTGAAACTAAGTATAGTTTTTGTAGAGTCTGAAGCTGGAATATGACGAGGTCTGCTGTAAGAAATACTAATGAGGCGTCTTACGTGTTCTTGGACTGAAAAAAATGAAGAACAATAGTCTGCTTTCCAGTTGCTAGTGTTGGTCGTTGTGCATTCTTAAAGATTTGCTTCTGTTGGCGAAAGTTGTAGGTTTCGTTCCATGTGTTCGTAAGACTCCAAAAAACAATCATTTCTCCAATGCTGTATGCAGTATGGCAAAAGAGAAAACTGGTGGAACTCGATAATTAAGAAGTGTTTATACGCAGTGGAATATGTAATATATGAAGTATAGCATAGAATGTGAAACAAAGATAATCTGGACACAATTACTGAGTAAAGGTGGCAACGATTTTAGTTAAAGGAAGTCGAATCCATATATGTTGTTAAATTATTTCTTTAATAAATCTTTAGGTTGGGAAAATACGTCGAGGAATTCACTACTAGTGACAGAGACTCACAGATATTATTTTAGCTTTATTTATTTATTAGAGAGTCTGCATGAGATCTGTTTCGCTATTTATCAAAGGTAATTAATTTTATTAACGACTGTGCGTCAAAGCGCCGACAAATAATTCGAGTGCGTATTCAATCGTATTCAATTATCTTCCTACTACAGCATAGATATATTATTAATTTCATTAAAAGCATCTGCAGCCGTTATTAAATTATAAATTAACTTCTTTTATGGCTTCCATGTACACAGTCCTAAAATAATACGTTTCCTCTCTCTTCTCGAATTTCTTTATCTTTTTCTGAGGCTATTTGCCTCCCATATACATTCATGTTATTTCACGTATAATCCAGATCGGTATCAGACAGAGACCCCTTACTTTCACAACGTATTGCGATGTTTTTGTTCTTACCCACTGAAACGCCCTGCTAAATCTGCAGGACAGGACAGGTAGTTGAAGTTGTGGAAAGGGGCCAAAATAAGCGTCTGTCACCTACACTCGAATATACAACCTTTTATTAGATCAAACATGGCAAGAGCCAAGAAATTAAAAAAAACACACACACACACATAGCTTTAGTTTTGGAACTTAATTAGCCGCTGAATGCTCCATACGATCTCATGCCTTAAGGGCAAGATCAATATAATTTAAAAACAGATGAAAGCTAATAACTTAAAGCTCAACCAAAATCAGAAATCTAAAAAGCAAGGCCTGATCTGAAAACAGTTCCTTAATTAGGCAGAAGGCCCAAAGAATCTGACACCTTAAGAGCAAGCAACATAAATTCAAAATCGGCTGAAGGTCCAACACTTAGGACTCAATAACATTAATTTTAAAAATGCCAAAGGTTTTACGTAAAACAGTTCTTAAATTAGACTGAAGACCCAAACCATCTGACGCCTTAAGGGCAAAACAACCTTAATCTAAAAATCGGCTAGAAGCCATACAAGTACAAACAACAAGAACAAATAAGCAAAGGCAGTACACCCAAAGGCGCAATGAAGTTCCAAGGGTTGGCCTGTAATTCAAACACTAACGCTCGCTTAGGTGAGACAGGCTGTCGGCCCAGCCACTGTCGATCCGATGACAACCCAACCGACACAGAGTCAATGGACCCACCGACAAGATAACCTCTGTTTCACCCGACCAGCACACAACAGGGAGTTCAATGGAACAACGTAGAAGGTATTGGTGCCCACAACCAATTAACTACATTGAGCTGTCAAACTATGCACCGTGCTGGACAGCGACAACACGATGAGGAAAATACACTGCGTGAATTTATGTCAACGGCCAGGGCAGGTCACCGGAACGTTAACGGCCACAAGGCAGAAGATTCCGCTGGTGCACTTCAATTCAAATAACCAAGTAAAGTTAAACTCCACTGGAGGGTGGCTAAAATTTGCCAACTTGAAAACACACGTTGCTTCTCGCGGGAATATCTCAACAGCCGACAACGAATTCCAAACAACATAATGTAAACAGAATGAGATTTTCACTCTGCAGCGGAGTGTGCGCTGATATGAAACTTCCTGGCAGATTAAAACTGTGTGCCCGACCGAGACTCGAACTCGGGACCTTTGCCTTTCGCGCTTCTGTAAAGTTTGGAAGGTAGGAGACGAGGTACTGGCAGAATTAAAGCTGTGAGTACCGGGCGTGAGTCGTGCTTCGGTAGCTCAGTTGGTACAGCACTTGCCCGCGAAAGGCAAAGGTCCCGAGTTCGAGTCTCGGTCGGGCACACAGTTTTAATCTGCCAGGAAGTTTCATATCAGTGCACACTCCGCTGCAGAGTGAAAATCTCATTCTGGAAACATCCCCCAGGCTGTGGCTAAGCCATGTCTCCGCAATATCCTTTCTTTCAGGAGTGCTAGTTCTGCAAGTTTCGCAGGAGAGCTTCTGTAAAGTTTGGAAGGTAGGAGACGAGGTACTGGCAGAATTAAAGCTGTGAGTACCGGGCGTGAGTCGTGCTTCGGTAGCTCAGTTGGTAGAGCACTTGCCCGCGAAAGGCAAAGGTCCCGAGTTCGAGTCTCGGTCTGGCACACAGTTTTAATCTGCCAGGAAGTTTCATATCAGCGCACACTCCGCTGCAGAGTGAAAATCTCATTCTGGAAACATCCCCCAGGCTGTGGCTAAGCCATGTCTCCGCAATATCCTTTCTTTCAGGAGTGCTAGTTCTGCAAGTTTCGCAGGAGAGCTTCTGTAAAGTTTGGAAGGTAGGAGACGAGGTACTGGCAGAATTAAAGCTGTGAGTACCGGGCGTGAGTCGTGCTTCGGTAGCTCAGTTGGTAGAGCACTTGCCCGCGAAAGGCAAAGGTCCCGAGTTCGAGTCTCGGTCGGGCACACAGTTTTAATCTGCCAGGAAGTTTCATATCAGCGCACACTCCGCTGCAGAGTGAAAATCTCATTCTGGAAACATCCCCCAGGCTGTGGCTAAGCCATGTCTCCGCAATATCCTTTCTTTCAGGAGTGCTAGTTCTGCAAGTTTCGCAGGAGAGCTTCTGTAAAGTTTGGAAGGTAGGAGACGAGGTACTGGCAGAATTAAAGCTGTGAGTACCGGGCGTGAGTCGTGCTTGGGTAGCTCAGTTGGTAGAGCACTTGCCCGCGAAAGGCAAAGGTCCCGAGTTCGAGTCTCGGTCGGGCACACAGTTTTAATCTGCCAGGAAGTTTCATAATGTAAACAGTCGTGACTTGCTGGTAGATTAAGTCAAAACACAACTTTCATATCCAGGACCGGTGAGCCATGAACCTCGTAGCAATGGGAACAACACCACACACTCCGACACCGCATAGAGGCCGCCAGTGGGCCCGGACAAACTACGCGCCGCCGAGATTTCCTCGCTGCTCCACGCCAGCCGACAACAGCCCAGGCCCGGAAACGGCGGAGGACCAAATATACGTTGGTCGACGAGACGACCAACCGAAAGACCGACCCACAGTCGTCCCACTCCAATCTGCCTTCGTCCGATAGTTCATGTGTGTCGCCAGCTATCAGCGAGCACTGGCTGTTGGCGCCTCACCGGCGCTCCGTCCCCAGCTTCACTGCTGCTACGTCTCGACTGGACTGCACTCCTGGTCTGTCTCCAATTAACAGCCAGACACACGACGACCCGGAAATACCATCGGTCACTCCAGCGATGGTACGACAGTGCACTTATCGATACGCGCTGCTGCTGCCGCTTACGGGCAAATAAGGCAGGAAGTTAGTGGCGCCAGTAAATGGCAGTACGGCAGTACCGTAATAGAAGATGACAAACAATAAATGGGATAAACGCGAGCTGTGCACGGTTCACCCACGAACTTACATATTATGTCTGAAGTATGGGAGGCTCACTTTAGAGATTAATTCAGAGGATCATACGATACCATGCCTGAATTGGTCAAAAGGCAGTATATGGTACTGCGAGGAAAGTTATATGAGAAATAAGAAATAGAAAGAACGAACTTACATCGGGTTGATGGACGAACTGATTTCTTTTCTGACGGTATGCATGCTGTTATATATACAGGGTGAGTCACCTAACGTTACCGTTGGATATATTTCGTAAACCACATCAAATACTAACGAACCGATTCCACAGACCGAACGTGAGGAGAGGGGCTAGTGTAACTGTTTAATACAAACCATACAAAACTGCACGGAAGTATGTTTTTTAACACAAACCTACGATTTTTTAAAAATGGAACCACGTTAGTTTTGTTAGCACATTTGAACATATAAACAAATACGTAATCAGTGCCGTTTGTTGCATTGTAAAATGTTAATTACATCCGGAGATATTGTAACCTAAAATTGACGCTTGAAACCTCCGACGTTCAGTTGCGTGTTGTAACAAACACGGGCCACGGTCGGCGAGCGGCATCTGCAGGGACATGTTTACGATGACGACCGTTCTCCTGATCTTACACCTCTGGACTTCTCTCTGTGGGGTACGTCAAGGAGAATGTGTACCGTGATGTGCCTACAACCCCAGAGGATATGAAACAACGTATTTTGGCAGCCTGCGGCGACATTACACCAGAGGTACTGCGGCGTGTACGACATTCATTACGCCAGAGATTGCAAATGTGTGCAGCAAATGATGGGCACCACATTGAACATCTATTGGCCTGACATGTTGGGACACACTCTATTCCACTCCGTAATTGAAAACGGAAACCACGTGTGTACGTGTACCTCACCCCTCATGGTAATGTACATGTGCGGCAGTGAAAAGGACCAATAAAAAGGTGTTAGCATGTGGACGTAATGTGCTGTTCCAGTCTCTTCTGTACCTAAGGTCCATCACCGTTCCCTTTGGATCCCTACGTAATTCGGTGCTCTCCGACACACACGACCGAACAGCGGAGGAGTGGTACTCAAGCGTCAACTTTAGGTTACAATATCTCCGGATGTAATTAACATTTTACAATGCAACAAACGGCACTGATTACGTATTTGTTTATATGTTCAGATGTGCTAACAAAATTAACGGGGTTCCATTTAAAAAAAAAACGTAGGTTTGTGTTAAAAAACATACTTCCGTGCATTTTTTTATGGTTTGTATTAACCAATTACACTAGCTCCTCTCCTCGCGTTCGGTCTGTGGAATCGATTCGTCAGTATTTGATGTGGTTTACGAAATATATCCAGCGGTAATGGTAGGTGACTCACCCTATATATATATATATATATATATATATATATATATATATATATATATATATATATATATATATATATATATATACTCCTGGAAATAAAAATAAGAACACCGTGAATTCATTGTCCCAGGAAGGGGAAACTTTATTGACACATTCCTGGGGTCAGATACATCACATGATCACACTGACAGAACCACAGGCACATAGACACAGGCAACAGAGCATGCACAATGTCGGCACTAATACAGTGTATATCCACCTTTCGCAGCAATGCAGGCTGCTATTCTCCCATGGAGACGATCGTAGAGATGCTGGATGTAGTCCTGTGGAACGGCGTGCCATGCCATTTCCACCTGGCGCCTCAGTTGGACCAGCGTTCGTGCTGGACGTGCAGACCGCGTGAGACGACGCTTCATCCAGTCCCAAACATGCTCAATGGGGGACAGATCCGGAGATCTTGCTGGCCAGGGTAGTTGACTTACACCTTCTAGAGCACGTTGGGTGGCACGGGATACATACGGACGTGCATTGTCCTGTTGGATCAGCAAATTCCCTTGCCGGTCTAGGAATGGTAGAACGATGGGTTCGATGACGGTTTGGATGTACCGTGCACTATTCAGTGTCCCCTCGACGATCACCAGTGGTGTACGGCCAGTGTAGGAGATCGCTCCCCACACCATGATGCCGGGTATTGGCCCTGTGTGCCTCGGTCGTATGCAGTCCTGATTGTGGCGCTCACCTGCACGGCGCCAAACACGCATACGACCATCATTGGCACCAAGGCAGAAGCGACTCTCATCGCTGAAGACGACACGTCTCCATTCGTCCCTCCATTCACGCCTGTCGCGATACCACTGGAGGCGGGCTGCACGATGTTGGGGCGTGAGCGGAAGACGGCCTAACGGTGTGCGGGACCGTAGCCCAGCTTCATGGAGACGGTTGCGAATGGTCCTCGCCGATACCCCAGGAGCAACAGTGTCCCTAATTTGCTGGGAAGTGGCGGTGCGGTCCCCTACGGCACTGCGTAGGATCCTACGGTCTTGGCGCGCATCCGTGCGTCGCTGCGGTCCGGTCCCAGGTCGACGGGCACGTGCACCTTCCGCCGACCACTGGCGACAACATCGATGTACTGTGGAGACCTCACGCCCCACGTGTTGAGCAATTCGGCGGTACGTCCACCCAGCCTCCCGCATGCCCACTATACGCCCTCGCTCAAAGTCCGTCAACTGCACATATGGTTCACGTCCACGCTGTCGCGGCATGCTACCAGTGTTAAAGACTGCGATGGAGCTCCGTATGCCACGGCAAACTGGCTGACACTGACGGCGGCGGTGCACAAATGCTGCGCAGCTAGCGCCATTCGACGGCCAACATCGCGGTTCCTGGTGTGTCCGCTGTGCCGTGCGTGTGATCATTGCTTATACAGCCCTCTCGCAGTGTCCGGAGCATATATATTACACTCCTGGAAATGGAAAAAAGAACACATTGACACCGGTGTGTCAGACCCACCGTACTTGCTCCGGACACTGCGAGAGGGCTGTATAAGCAATGATCACACGCACGGCACAGCGGACACACCAGGAACCGCGGTGTTGGCCGTCGAATGGCGCTAGCTGCGCAGCATTTGTGCACCGCCGCCGTCAGTGTCAGCTAGAGGTGGGTCGGACTCGTTCATTCCCGTGAACTACTTCATTCATTTCACTCTTTGCCGTGAAGCGTTCAAATGAAGTAGTTCATTCGTGAAGTACGGAAGCCTAGCGAAGTTGCCCAGTCCGCCGCTCAGCCGCTGCTACGCTCGCTTCGCCTCGCTCGTACAATAAAGCTTCGTAATACTTCACAAATGTACCAACAGATGGCGGAACTATGGAGTAACGTGCACGCAACGTTTTACGCTCTTACAGCGTCTGAGTTATCTTAAATAGAGCATGGTCGAAGGGGACAAAGGATAAACAGAGAAGGCTGTCACGTATAAAGAAGGTACTACATTTAATCTTGCTCGACATTTTCTCGTGAAGCGCCCAAAAGTCTTTATCTGCCAAATGAAACATTATTTGTTGTATTCATGGACTGAAAAATAGGGCTACCAACGAAATGCAGTCCAATTTTATGTTCCTTTTAAAATTTAATCCAAAATAGAATGAGTATGTTTAACACTGTCACAAAGTCTATATACCTACGTTAAGTAATTATTCAGAAGTTTTCCTGTAGATTTTATTTTGTTGACAATAATAACCCACTAGATTCAAAACGTAAACTGTCACGTGTAGTCATTGGTACGATTTCAGGTAAAATCCCTCTTTCAGTGTTATTAACAAACCTTTTATTTTCATGATGGCTGTGCATGATCACACAGATAGCCTCTTCGTTTCCATCTTTAATATTCATTTGTCTTCAAGCGCTGCCAACGGTAGGCTACCCGTAGACGCGAAGTTTAACTGCACAAATAGTCACGGGTAATGATGTCAGCACTGCAGGTAGCAGCTGACGCTGTCTTCTCCTTGCCCCTCACATCCCCCGCCACTCCTAAACCTATCGTTCCCCACAAACACCGCGCGATTCGTCGACAGGAAGCACAGGGAGGACTGAAGTGAAGGGAGAATGAGTGACGTGGGTGAGGGAGAGGGGAAGAGAGTGAGTGAACTAGAAAAAAGTGTCGAGTGTGCCATCTGTGAAGAGTTTGAAGTACCAGTTCATTGAAATTGAGTGGTTAGTTCACACTTCACAGGAGTGAAGCATTCATTTGAATGACTCATTCACGAGCTCCCCATCACTAGTGTCAGCCAGTTTGCCGTGGCATACGGAGCTCCATCGCAGTCTTTAACACTGGTAGCATGCCGCGACAGCGTGGACGTGAACCGTATGTGCAGTTGACGGACTTTGAGCGAGGGCGTATAGTGGGCATGCGGGAGGCCGGGTGGACGTACCGCCGAATTGCTCAACACGTGGGGCGTGAGGTCTCCACAGTACATCGATGTTGTCGCCAGTGGTCGGCGGAAGGTGCACGTGCCCGTCGACCTGGGACTGGACCGCAGCGACGCACGGATGCACGCCAAGACCGTAGGATCCTACGCAGTGCCGTAGGGGACCGCACCGCCACTTCCCAGCAAATTAGGGACACTGTTGCTCCTGGGGTATCGGCGAGGACCATTCGCAACCGTCTCCATGAAGCTGGGCTACGGTCCCGCACACCGTTAGGCCGTCTTCCGCTCACGCCCCAACATCGTGCAGCCCGCCTCCAGTGGTATCGCGACAGGCGTGAATGGAGGGACGAATGGAGACGTGTCGTCTTCAGCGATGAGAGTCGCTTCTGCCTTGGTGCCAATGATGGTCGTATGCGTGTTTGGCGCCGTGCAGGTGAGCGCCACAATCAGGACTGCATACGACCGAGGCACACAGGGCATCATGGTGTGGGGAGCGATCTCCTACACTGGCCGTACACCACTGGTGATCGTCGAGGGGACACTGAATAGTGCACGGTACATCCAAACCGTCATCGAACCCATCGTTCTACCATTCCTAGACCGGCAAGGGAACTTGCTGTTCCAACAGGACAATGCACGTCCGCATGTATCCCGTGCCACCCAACGTGCTCTAGAAGGTGTAAGTCACCTACCCTGGCCAGCAAGATCTCCGGATCTGTCCCCCATTGAGCATGTTTGGGACTGGATGAAGCGTCGTCTCACGCGGTCTGCACGTCCAGCACGAACGCTGGTCCAACTGAGGCGCCAGGTGGAAATGGCATGGCAAGCCGTTGCACAGGACTACATCCAGCATCTCTACGATCGTGTCCATGGGAGAATAGCAGCCTGCATTGCTGCGAAAGGTGGATATACACTGTACTAGTGCCGACATTGTGCATGCTCTGTTGCCTGTGTCTATGTGCCTGTGGTTCTGTCAGTGTGATCATGTGATGTATCTGACCCCAGGAATGTGTCAATAAAGTTTCCCCTTCCTGGGACAATGAATTCATGGTGTTCTTATTTCAATTTCCAGGAGTGTATATATATATATATATATATATATATATATATATAAAGTAATAGCTGTCAGCACGTAAATTATATCAGAAATTCCCTTCAACGAAACGTCAACAGAACTGAAAACTGAGATATCGCCTACACTGCACCTCCAGTTGTCATGGGAATTGATGCTCCTGAAACACTTCAGCAAGGAGCCTCAGACTGAGAAAATCCTGAAATTGATCTTGGAAATCCACTGTAAAATTATGTGGAGAAAAAGGCACTACTAGCTAGCTGCTTATCTGTGGGCACCATTCCGCCATCTGAAAATGATGTCCATCTCAGAGACGTGAAGTCATGGGAGAGGTAAAGCATACAATCCACTAACTTCTACACGAATAATTTCGACTGACCAGTCACAAAAGGAGGATCCCTTGTCAAGCATGTGTACCGAAGGAAACATAATCCGGCCACAGAAAATACTGTCACTTCAGGTATATTGTCATCTAAACAATAGTTAAATACATGTGAACCGTTTGTCAGACTTTCCAGGTAGAATCTGAGAGCGACCTTGCCATAGTCCTGAAATGCTGGAGAATAATTCAAATGTTTTTAAGAACAGAACATCTAAAAAAAAATTCTTTTTAAAATTCAGTCTTGATCGCACCACGTATGCTACAAGAAAATAGGTGACCGGTTTCTACGGATGAGTTGGGTAGGTACTTAAACCAGAATTGTAAACTGTTCGAAAATGTAACTTCTTACTGGAATGAAAACGGACACATTTTTCCGACTATCCAGGAAACCACCAGAAAAATTTTAGTTTCTTTACATTTCATTCTAAGACCAAGATGTTCAGTATTGTGCCCAGCCAATGTTGTTGCTGTTCTTTTTCTGCTTAGTATCTCCAAAACAGAGAAAATGAATGAAGAAATATCTTGTAAATATTTTTACACACGACATTTTTTTTATTTTCTCTCTAAATCGGTTGTCGATTATTGTGCACTACTGCCCATTAAAATTACTACACCACGAAGATGACGTGCTACAGACGCGAAATTTAACCGACATGAAGAAGATGCTGTGATATGCAAATGATTAGCTTTTCAGAGAATTCACACAAGGTTGGCGCCGGTGACGACACCTACAACGTGCTGACATGAGGAAAGTTTCCAACCGATTTATCATACACAAACCGGCGTTGCCTGGTGAAATCTTGTTGTTATGCCTCGTGTAAGGAGGAGAAATGCGTACCATCACGTTTCCGACTCTGATAAAGGTCGGATTGTAGCTTATCGCGATTGCGGTTTATCGTATCGCGACATTGCTGCTCGCGTTGGTCGAGATCCAATGACTGTTAGCAGAATATGGAATCGGTGGGTTCAGGAGGGTAATACGGAACGCCGTGCTGAATCCCAACGGCTTCGTATCACTAGCAGTCGAGATGACAGGCATCTTATCCGCATGGCTATAACGGATCGTGCAGCCACGTCTCGATCCATGGGTCAACAGATGGGGACATTTGCAAGACAACAACCATCTGCACGAACAGCTCGACGACGTTTGCAGCAGCATGGACTACCAGCTCTAAGACCGTGGCTGCGGTTACTCTTGACGCTGCATCACAGACAGGAGCGCCTGCGATGATGTACTCGACGACGAACCTGGGTGGACGAATGGCAAATCGTCATTTTTTCGGATGAATCCAGGTTCCGTTTACAGCATCATGATGGTCATATCCGTTTTTGGCGACATCACGGGAAACGCACATTGGAAGCGTGTATTCGTCATCGCCATACTGGCGTATCACCCGGAGGTGATGATGGTATGGGGTGCGATTGGTTACACGTCTCGGTCACCTCTTGTCCGCATTGACGGCACTTTGAACAGTGGACGTAACATTTCATATGTGTTACGACCCGTGGCTCTACCCTTCATTCGATTCCTGCGAAACCCTACATTTCAGCAGGATAATGCACGACCGCATGTTGCAGGTCCTGTACGGGCCCTTGTGGATACAGAAAATGTTCGACTGCTGCCCTGGCTAGCACATTCTCCAGATCTCTCACCAATTAAAAACGTCTAGTCAATGGTGGCCGAGCAACTGGCTCGTCACAATACGCCAGTCACTACTCTTGATGAACTGTGGTATCGTGTTGAAGCTGCATGGGCAGCTGTACCTGTACACGCTATCCAAGCTCTGTTTGACTCAATGCCCAGGCTTATCAAGGCCGTTATTACAGCCAGGGGTGGTTGTTCCGGGTACTGATTTCTCAGGATCTATGCACTCAAACTGCGTGAAAATTTAATCACATGTCAGTTCTAGTATAATATATTTGTCCAATGAATACCCGTTTATCATCTGCATTTCTTTTAGGTGTAGCAATTTTAATGGCCAGTAGTGTATCCGTTTGTCTTGTAGCTTTCACTTATGCAAAATATGTTCAAATTTGTGTTGATTTATTGCAGCCAAATAACCGAACCTGTTTTCTTTGTTAATTATTATTGCACTGTAGAAATTATGTTGGTAGTTTTATAGCCCCACAAGTTATCACCCTTTCAATTTCGCGCTAAGTATACCATTTAACGTGAAAATACTTAATTTGAATAATCCGTTGACACGAAATAGTACTGTGGATCAGACGTAATGCCATAATTAATTTTTCTTTAGCATAGAGCAAAATGGTTTGACGCGATAATACGTTTCTCGAGAAAATTATATATTCAATACCTGCCTACTATCAACTCTCAGACGTATCTATACGGACACAAGCCATCATTTCGCTTAAAATGGAGATATTCGAAGTACAAACAAACGTATCTAACCACATGTATTGACAACTGCATGTGTACATTTGAGAAACAAATAGCATTTCAAAAAATTACTTCTGGAGAAAAATTGTGTCACGAAATTTTAACCGTGGATAGCTGATGCCAGTAGGAACCAAAATTACTAATGTTGTGTAGGTCGACAATGCACCATTTTTAAGCTATGGAAACTTGTCGCCACGCGTTCCGATTGGCCGTGGGATTGCCCTGTGCCTTTTGTCGGTTGACGGGCAGCGCTATGGTTGTCGGTTCACACATACAAACGTCCCTCGCCCCGTCACTGCCCTGAAGTGTTACGCACACGAGTCGAATAGGTCTTGCTGTTTGTCTCCACCTCACGTCAGAGGCATTCACACGTAAGCTTCGCTTCGGAGCGCCCACACGTCATCTGCGATTTAGTCATACAGTAAGTATGGCGGCACAGTATTCGTTCGAAGAACAACGAGATATGGTTTTTGTTTACGTACTGGCCCAAATCGTAGAGGGAGACCAAGAGATGAATACACTAAGCAGATTCAGAAGGATGTAGGTTGCAGTAGATACTGGGAGATGAAGAAGCTTGCACAGGATAGAGTAGCATGGAGAGCTGCATCAAACCAGTCTCAGGACTGAAGACCACAACAACAACAACTGGCCCATGGGAATGAGCATGAAACTCGACGGTTGTATGAGGAACGGTACCCAGCAAGACGCCACCCACACTCGAAAACGTTTACAGCAATTCACCAGAGACTTAGCGAAACAGCCTCGGTAGAGGGATGTCATGGTAATGCTGGAAGACCTCGAACACGACGGGATACTGCATTTGGAGAGACTGTTCTCGAGCGCTTCGAGGAAACACCTAGGAGAAGTTCAAGTGGTTCAAATGGCTCTGAGCACTATGGGACTTAACTACTGTGGTCATCAGTCCCCTAGAACTTAGAACTACTTAAACCTAACTAACCTAAGGGCATCACACACTTCCATGTCCGAGGCAGGATTCGAACCTGCGACCGTAGCGGTCAAGCGGTTCCAGACTGAAGCGCCTAGAAGCGCACGGTCACACCGGCCGGCACCTAGGAGAAGTACTCGAGCGGTTGGGCACGACATGGCGCTCACTCATCGGATAGTATGGGAGGTTTGAGTGGACACGGCCAACATCCACTTAGTTTCCACCCTGCCCAAGACCTAAATCCTGAGGCGGACTATGAACACAGGCTAGGATTTTGCCAGTGGTTCCTGCGACGTGTTGCACGAGATCCCGACTTCCCCACTATTGTGTTGTTTACCGACGAGTGCACCTTCCATCAGGATGGCCTTTACAACACTCGTAACGTTCATCACTGGGCAAGGGGAAATTCTCAGTTCACGTTCGTCCAGGAACACCAAGAACGATTTTCGCTCAACATTTGGGCAGGCATTGTGGGTGACCATCTGACTGGGCCGGTCCCTCTACCTCCTCGTCTTACTGGGGCAAAATACCTTCACTTTTTGCAAGAAACTCTTCCCAGTCTGTTGCAAGATGTTCCCCTGGACATGCGGCTACGCATGTGGTTGCAGCATGATTGGGCGCCCACATATAACAGTCGAACTGTGAGCGCATATTTAAACGAAATCTTCGACCGCCGGGTAACTGGCAGAGGTGCTTCTAGGACGTGGTCCCCACGATCACCAGACCTCACGCCACCGGACTTTTTTCTGTGGAGATTGTTCAAAGTTCCAGCTCACCCATCCTGACGCGAACCACCTAGAAGCAGAGGATTTAATGAATTGCATTCAACCTGCCGCCAATCACATCAGGGTAATGCCAGGAATCTTTGAAAGAATTCGGCAAAACACCGTTCGACGTTACCAAGCTTGTGTTACGTCAGAGGATCGCCAGTTCCAGCACATGCTTTAAGTAAACAATGTCCTAGCTACAAAAAAGGCCCTTTTCAGGGCCGACACAATTTGTAAAAGACTAAAAAAATGGTTCGAATGGCTCTGACCACTATGGGACTCAACTGCTGTGGTCATCAGTCCCCTAGAACTTAGAACTACTTAAACCTAACTAACCTAAGGACATCACACACACCCATGCCCGAGGCAGGATTCGAACCTGCGACCGTAGCAGCAGCGCGGCTCCGGACTGGAGCGCCTAGAACCGCACGGCCACCGCGGCCGGCTGTAAAAGACTGTCTGTAAGCTAACTAACAGCTGTTGACGGGTTTGTTCCCGATACGTCTTATCGTGTAACCACAATGGATGTGTCGGGACTCCGGTCCCTATGCCCCCAGAGTGGAAGGCTGGCGCGCTACCACCGGGCGTGCCTTGGATACATTGCGATCTCCAGCAGGCAAAGCATTCGCGGTCATGCGTTGTCCATAGCATCCGGTAACAGAGCAATCCCGCAGCCAATCAGAGCGCGTGCCACCAGGTTTCCGCAGTTTAAAAATTGTGCGTTGTCGACCTACACAACATTAGTAATTTTGGTTCCTACTGGCATCAGTTATCCCGGGTTAAAATTTCGTGACACAATTTTTCTCCACCCTCTATAGGGAAAACCCTCAATGGGAGGCGATGAAAGCACGCGTAGTGTGGTAGAGCTCGGTACGTAGCGCGGTATGTATGTTTGATAGGCGGGCCGGCCCATCGAGTGCGTTAGGCTGCGGCGCGCAGCGCCGCCGCGTCAACTGAGTAGGTTAGCCCGCGAACTGGGCCAAGTGCTGTGCGGCGGGCCGTCATGCGGGACTCCGGGCACCAGCGTACGACGTCCGACATCTGTAATGAGGGGTGGCCGCCCAACCCCACGACGCGACATCTACACGTGGTTTCACCTTGTTTGAAGACACTCACCGCAGTACTTCTCGAACACCCGACAAGTCGAGCAGTTTCCCAATTCTCCTGCCGAGCCTCCGGTACATCACAGTCTGCCTCGGTCAATCTCAGATAGATCGCACGCCTTCCCAGTTCTACGCACGAACAAAACGCTCACTAATATTACATGCGCCGTTCGTGTGTCTGACTAGCAGTCATACCTCGCTAGGAGACTCTACTATCGCGTGGACGGGCTAGTATATCTGTGGCATAATTTTCTGGCTG
The DNA here is from genome assembly GCF_023864275.1 of Schistocerca cancellata. Taxonomy (NCBI): domain Eukaryota; kingdom Metazoa; phylum Arthropoda; class Insecta; order Orthoptera; family Acrididae; genus Schistocerca; species Schistocerca cancellata. The sequence continues at coordinate 135,327,598 of NC_064629.1, read as the reverse complement.
ATCAGTGTATACTTCCTGTGTTAGTATTACTAGTAACTCATATCTGTATTCCATGTAGTTTCTGGAAAATAAACACTCCTTGGGCCGTGACAGTGCACAATAGTGGCAGTGATTCTTACGGCCTGCTGTGTAAGAACCTAACTTTGTGAAACACCCTGTGGTGGCTTCTTGTGACCGTACATCCTGTTACACCCCCAGAATACAGCTCATCACGTAACAAGGCTCTACTGCACTTAGATGTAGAATACACATTTAACATTTGTTATTAATCCACTTTATTTACCTATAAATGTCAATTTATACCATTAAAGCACTGTTTTTATAATTTGCGATCTTTCCATCCCGTGCAACACGAGAACTATTAGTTCTAGAGGGGAAATGAATAGGATATTTTTAGAGGAAATATAAGTTATTTTTAATTTGTTTTGGGAAACGTTTCCGCTGGAAGTCATTGTTTTCCAGTTGCTTACGAAAATTATGTAAAAGTGACCTTTAACAGTCCCGACGCTCACACTCCACTGGTAAGAATTTTTGTATTGGCACTCCATCCTACCACTGAACAAAAATTTGTGAGTATACGATTTTTTACCCTATTTGACCCTTTTTCGCCTTCGTTGACTAGGCTAATTGTGGCATACGAGATGTTACTGAAACTCTGTAGTTAAATTGGTTTGAAATGAACGACCATCGGTCATAGATTATGCAGTCAGTTATCCACCAATAACTATTATCAATCAGGCCTTTCATCGAATGCTTCCTCAGAGTTACCTACAAAAGGAAATATATTATTCAAAATGTTCAAATGTGTGTTAAATCTCATGGGACTTAACTGCTAAGGTCATCAGTCCCTAAGCTTGCACACTACTTAACCTAAATTATCCTAAGGACAAACACACACACACACCCATGCCCGAGGGAGGACTCGAACCTCCGCCGGGAAATATATTATTAAATAACTGACTTTGGAAAAGGAGTGAGGTGGTATCTATCGTTATACCACATTAGTCGGCCGTGCTATAGTTGGTCGAATGCACATATGCTATTTACAGCTTTTACCTGAAGCAGCCGCCGTAGCTACTGGGATGACTTCTCTTGTACGACAGAAATGAAATCAGTCTCAGAACATTTTGGGCGGACGGTGCAGTACCACAGCATTACAGTTCTACTATGTCGGGACCGATGACAGTAGCAGTCTGGTCCCTTTAATCCCCCAAACCAACCAACCAATCTACTTAGTCTTTCGTCGATGTCACGTACTACGCTTAATTCCAGGGGTGGTCGTGCAAAATTACAAGCCAATTTATAAGAAGGCTCGATATTTCTACATCGACATCTACATTTACTTGATTGTTCTGTTGTTCACAATGAAGTGCATAGCAGAGTGTTCATCGAACCACCTTCAAGCTATTTCTCTACCGTTCCACAATCAAACTGCGCGTGGGAGGAAAGAACACTTATACCTTTCCGTGCGAGTTCTTATTGCTCTTTTTTTCTATTGAGGTGATCATTTCTCTTTATGAAGGTGGGAGCTAACAAAATATTTTCAAATTCGGAGGAGAAATTTGGTAAGAAGATCCTGCCGCAACGATAAATGCCTATGTTTTTATGAATGCCACTTCAATTCACGTATCATATGAAACGTCCCCTTAGAACAATTTATGCACGACTGTGCTTAAACTGACACACAATATTTTTAGCGCAACGCAATCTGACTATCAAAGATCCCTGCAAAAGAATGGCCCTGAGTAACATTAAACTATACCTTTCAGAAATCACTTACCTCACAAAAATCTTCATTACTCGAACTGCTGCAATACAGCGAGCGCCACTACTGCCAGCTAAATAAAAGATTCAAACTACGGAAGGCACTAACTACTGATAGGGATAGTTAGCAAATGAAAGATATTAATAGAGAACAAACAATATATTTACCTTAATAGTCATAATATATATAGCAGTTCATGACAAATTACAAAACTCCGCCATCTCTCTCCCCACATCCATCACTGTTGGCGGCTCACTTCTAACTGCGCAACGCTACGCGCTGTTCACATCCAGCTGCCGCTGCCCAACACTACAATGGCAGACAACAATGCAAACTAGCCACAGACTGCACACAGCACAGCCAGTGATTTTCGTACAGAGCGTACAGAGCGCTACGTAACGTTGCCAATAAGAAAATATAAACAGCCTACTTACACATATCCTTACCACTGTCTCACCTATTTCGCTATAGTACCAAACGAGCTGCCCGTCGGTGAAATTTTTCGATGTCCTTCGTCAATCCTATCTGGTGCAGATCCCATACTGCGTAACAATACTCCAGAAGAAGATGTAGACCTATTACATTTTCGAAGTGTTCGGCCAATAAATCGCAGTCTTTAGATCACTTTCCCCCACAACATTATTTACATGATCGTTCCAATTTAAGTTATTCGTAATTGTAATCCCTTAGTATTTAGTTGAATAAATAGCCTTTAGATTTGTGTGATATATTGTGATTTAGCTGATTCCATTTAATATTACGTCGATGACTTCACACTTTTCATTATATGGAGTTAGTACTAACTGTGCCCTTCCTGATAGGAACGGTGCCAGAAGCCATCTAGAAATCTCAAAACATGGCATCAAATTGACCTACCAATGCGACAGCACTTCGTGAGAACAAAGAGCTAGTTGAGTTACCCAAGAACGATGTCTTCTGAATCCGTGTTGGCTATTTGTCAATAAATCTTGCTCTTCGAGGTAACTCAAAACGTTTGAACCCAGTATATGTTCCAAAATCCTACTGCAAATCGACGTTAGTGTTATGGATCTGTAATTCAGCGGATTACTCTTATTTCTTTTCTTGGTTTTTGGTGTGACCTGTGCAAATTTCTGGTCTCTAGGTAGGAATCTCTCAACGAATGAGTGATTGTATATGATTTGCTAAGTATGGATCTATTGAATCAGCATACTCTGAAAAGAACCGAACCTAACTGGTATACAATCTGGACCGGAGCCCTTGCCGTTGGTAAGTGATGTAAGTGCTTCGGTGTACCCAGGATTCCTGCTACTAACTTACTTATGCTGGCAGTTGTTTTTGATTCGAATACTGGAATATTTGCTTCGTCTTGTAAGGGATCTGTGATCCCACGAACATAGATGCTAGCTGGTATCCGACGCCCAGGTCGATAGTAGACAGGAGTCGATTGTCAAGTGCTGCAGTAGGCAGTGAGAGGAGTGTCGAGTGCAGAGTAGTACTGGAGAGTAGAGATGGGCAAACTGAAACACCTAACTGTTTCGAAACAAATGAAACAGTACAATGTAATGTTTCGATACGCTGTTTCGAAACAGTGAAACAGTTTGTTATCTAATAAACCCACACATTTTATCATCTTGAATGTCTACTGTATAAGTATGTCCATATAAACACAAATGAGGTGCGAGAGCGCTAATCATATCGCAGAAAGCATGAAACTATCACTTGGGCGTCTTGGCAGTTTCGTATTTCCTGCAGCAAATGCGCTACTTTCGTGTCGTGTGACTTTCATACTTTTCGATTGGCTGAGGACAGGCATAGCCTAAGACAGAAGAACCACCACGAACGGAACTGGAGGTGGGAACAAACTGCAGAAACTACGCATATGCTACTGGGATACCCACATTCCGTTAGTGTGGGTAATATACCCACCCTGCTAATTTCCATGCACACAAAGGGAATCATTGTGGATAACAAGCACAGTGACTATAGTCTCACAAATAATGCCAAATAATTCGAATAAATAACAAAATATAACAGAAAAATTTTTGTCTTTCAAGGTGTTTCGAACCGTTACTATAAATTCACCATGCTTCCCAGCCCTTCCCGTTCACCATTACACTATCAGTGATACGTCAAATTTATGTATATGTCTAACAACTGTCACTCTACGCCTTTTTTTATTCAAAATGTTGTAGGCTTACTTGCGTTTCTTAATGAGATTACTGTACATGAACAGAGAAGCGAACTTTTTAATAAGTGTACTTTAACTGAATGATTTTCTCATATTTATTATTTTGAATGTGAATAGTATGCGTTGTTTTATTGTTTGGTTAGTGTTTATAAAGCAGATGTTACGCTATTTAGTAACAGGACAGTCAGCTAGAAACGAAGCTTTATTTTCGGATATCTTAAGCTTCATGCTATTGCCTGTCAAAAAGATTTCGACACTCTTGAAAGTGTTTCACGAAGTGTTATGTTGTGTTTCAGTACCTGTGCCGAGCCCGAATATCGTCCGACACAGAGCGGAATGAAACATCACTGTTTCGATACAATTAGTCCGTTCCAAGCATAGGTGGACTCAAACAGCCTTATTTTGAAACAACGATACAGTTTCTGTGTCTGGCTCGAGATCGAATCTGGTCCGGTTATCCGAGACAGGGGCGGAATGAAACACCACTTTTTCGAAATAGTGAACCACAGCCGTTCCGAAACACAGAAACAGTTCCACGTATCGATACATTGTATCGAAACATAGAAACAGTGGCCAAGTCTACTGGGGAGTGTCGAGCAAGTGTTGCGGGAGAGACAGGCAAGAATGGTGGTCGAGTAAATTCACCGGAATATGACGAATGAGTGCGTCCCCCTGATCGTCGTGGGGTGGACCATCATCGATACCGATCCGCGAGTGATATGAAACCAAAAGTGACAAGTGCCGAATTACGTGTTTCGCGTCAACCGCGTCGGCCAGCAATAACCATGGATGGCAGTGAGGATTGTTGTGAATGTTAACCATCAGCATTGCGTGTGACGAAGTACTGAAAATCAGCAATCAATAATAAGAGATAACCGTAATTAGACGTGTAAGGCGAAGGTAGCAACTGCCTCAGCATTCGTGTGTTAGTAGGAAATATATATCAGTTTGTACATCGCAACCTTTGTGGTCCTTAATAATAGACAAACTTTCAATCATTCCACCATTCAGTCTCAGAACAGCCGCACTCGGTTGAAATACCCCCGAAACCACAGCAGAAAAACTGATAGCCTTTCATCCATTAAGTACACGGTCATATAATAATTAACTGTTTGGCGGCTTCGGTAAATTACATAAAATCCAATAAAGGAATTTAAACAGGGGTGTTTCAGTCTTCTTTGCTGAAAGAATTTCGGAAAACTGTCTTTGTTAACGCTGCTTTATTGAAATGTCATCAGTGACGTTTCCATTGCATCGCACAGTTAAGGTGTTGAATGGATCTTGCTGCTGGTGCAATTTCTACCAGATTTCAAGAGTGCGCTTCATTGTTCGTTGTGTAAACTAGTGAAAGCATCTCGCATTGAAGATCGTGCTGAATTTAGAGCTTCTGTAAAACTACGCCAGTCTTGCGGATTTTGCGTTCTTTTAAATGTTGCGTGTGTTTTACGTTGTCGCTGCAAAAGTGTTCTGGCCTATTTGTGTACTAAGCAGGATCAATACCATATTTTATTAACTTATATGGCATGTATCTCTCAATTGTCGCCGATACTGTATCTTTGAATTTAAACCACATCTAGTCTACGCTTGCACAGTCAGATTGGAAGAAGTGGACACTGTCTTTTAGGAAGACTTCAAGAGAATTTTTAAATAGATTGCGTTTATTTTTGGCGGATTTGTGTGTTACGGTTTTCAGTCTTCCCACAACGACCTTGTGGTCCGTAATCCCTGTATTCTTTATGATTATTGTTTCGACTGCCTAGGGTTGAACGTAAGATATATAAAACAATTTACACCCTACAGCAAACAGAGGAACTGAATGTAAAGTGCGAACATTTGTAGAAATAGTGAATAAGTATTTGAATAGTGATGGATACTTCGATGTCTACCCATAAAATTTACTTACGTCGCGAGAATCGACGTATTCCAGTGTACTGAGCAAAAGAAATACATACGATAATGCAGTGCTTGTGTTATTCTGATTAAGATGCAAAGTACTTTTGGATATGAATGAATGACCTAAGGAACAGACACTGTGGCGACTACAGCCGTTATGAAATGAATTACATGAATTCGCAATTGCAAAGAAGGACAACCATCAGCTGTAGAATGGGATGACAATGAAATTTCCAGCTTTTCGCGAGCGATCGCCTTAACATTTTTTTTATTTTTTGTGTTTTTTTATTTTTGATGGAAAATGGATCAGGTCGTGGGGTGGCGGAGGCATGGTGGGAAGGGGTCGCAACCCGAGGCCTGGTCAAAATGTCTCCTCCATCCCATTCCTGGGGATGTGGTACAAGGGACGCAATGATTGTATTGTTTTGAATGCTATTTTTGGTTTGTTATTTCCATTCATTTTATTTGTTTACTTGTTTTTTGTTATTTTATTTAACTACTTTTTTAAGCAGTAAGTACACTCATATCATCGAAAACATACTGAAAATACACTTATAGTTGCAGAAAAGGCAAAAGCAAAGAGAGCAAAGTGTGAGGTTAAGGAAGCCGTTAAATAAGACCAACATTAATCGGTACTACACCTTGCAAAGGATGGGAAACAAAAACTGCGAAGAACCTTTCGCACTGGGGACAAAGAGAAAAGGGGGCAAATACTGCTACACAATGCGAGCGGTCACAACGAACTCTCCATCTGCTTTATGATCCAGATATGACTTTTCGCAATGATCAAGGAAGATCGCACGTTGTACTGTGTAGCGTTGTATCATCGTCTTGTGTCCGCCCTTGGTAACTCAGCGGGCAGCGCGACGGAATGTCAAGCCTAACGGCTCGGGTTCGATTCCCGACTAGATCGGAGATTTTCTCTGCTGAGGGACTGGGTGTTGTGTTGTCCTTACCATCATCATTTCATCCCCATGGACACACAAGTCACCGAAGTGGCGTCAACTCTGAACACTTGCACCAGGCGACTGGTCTACCTGATGGGAGGCCCTAGCCACACGGCATTTCCATTTCCATTGTCTTGTAATTTTAGCTTTTCTTACCCGTAATAATGCAGCTGCGTGGAGGGTCGTGAAATGCACTCCACAAATTATTGGAAAAATATTGTCGATAGTTTGGGTTACGGAAGATCTTATAATGTCGTTCCTACAAATATTTCCAAAGGTCTAAAGTGCCTTAGTGCCGTCTTGAAACAAATAAAGCACTGCATGTCCACCAAGCCACGTCACAGCATTAGTTTTCGTGCGTGGGTAATACGTCTCATTCTGGAATAATATAGTAATGGGTTCGATATGATTCGGCGTCACTGGAAAGAAGTACGCTGACATTTGCTTCACTAAGTGCTACACTGCCATAGACTCGCCACAGATAAGACGGTGTTCATCGTTGTCTTGAACGCCACAGCTCGTGCACATCGATGAGTCCACAATATGGATTGCATGTAGCCTTGATATGGCCACCTGCTCACCATTGAGAGTGATATACCATATCGCCGTGACTGCAGTGTCCAGTGTAACGTGGTGAATCGTTCTCCACACTACTCGCCAGCTGACGTTCGGGTGATTCGTCTCCACGATGTTATCTGGTCGTCCACGCTACAGGACACGATAAATCGTCCGTGCCGTCACCGGTCGAGTCGCTGATAAGGCGAGTCGAATGTAACTGAATTCGAGGTAAAAGACAGCGATGTAGAGGAGTGACGAGGGGATGTGGTGTATCGGCACAGGTGGCGAGAGGGAGGGCGTGTTCTAATAACAAGCTCACCAGACTGTTCGGACGGCGGTGCCATAGTTTGACTAACGCGCTCATGAATAGGGCTACCACTCTGTCATGAACGTGATAAAGGTAAAGCCCTCCGCGATCCGGGGCAAGGGCGAGAGTCTCATATTTGATCTTAAAAAGCATTCCTGAACTTACGAAGGACCCAAAAGCCGCCAGTAGACGGCGAGCTAACATCACCGGTACAGGTAATATCTGGGCGATGTGCGGAATGCGTGACGTTAAATGTATGCTGACATAGTGGGCCCGTTGGACGATGTCCAGTGCTCGTAGGCGGTTGTTGGCTGTCTCAGTCCGACTATTTCGTAAAAGTCGTCGAAAGTTGTGAGCAGCGGTTCGTCGTACATCGTCCTTGACATCAGTGCCGAGGCATTTCAAAGTATTTCTGAGCTGTAAGGGGGTGACGCTGTCGTCAGGCAGTTCCACCCCGATGTACATCGCCACTTATTTTGCGACGGTGATACGACTACCAAAGGCCATGCTATACGTAGCTATCCAATTCAGTGCGCTGGCTGCGGCGTCGCCGCTGCAGATGACAATCACCAGGTCGTCAGCGTATGCTTTACATCTCAAAGTGTGGCCTCGTAAGGTCGTACTCGTTAGCCGTTCGCGCAGGCCGTATAGGAATGGTTCCATGGCCACAGCGTAAAGTGGACAGAGGGCAGCCTTGGAGTGTCGATCGAGAGCTGGTGAGGGGCTGTGTAGGTCGGCCGTTGACCATCACCTTGGATGTCGCGCCTCATGACGATAGTGACAAATGGCTGTGGGTATCGCATATGCTGGAGGACCGCTTCCAATTGTCTGCGAGCAGACTGGTAAAACAGGACAGGTGGTGAACTGTGGTAGAACTTACGTACATCAGACTTCTATGCTGGGCAGAGTACAAGTGTGTCTGAACACACAGTGCACCGAACACTCTTAACGATGGTCCTCGACAGCGGACGACATCGGCAGCTGCGACTGAAACGGGCACGTGACCATCGACACTGGACGTCGGCACAATGGCAGAGCGTTGCATGGTATGATGAACCCGATACCTTATCAGCATGCCCGTGGGAGGGTACGAATCCGTCGTCTCAAAAGACAACAACTCATTGACACGTGTACTGCGGGATGGAGACAACCTGGCGGCGCCATTATGCCCTAGTAACGTTCATGTGGGCATCTATGGATCCAGTGGAGCTCGTGCAAGGTACCACGACTGCTAAGGAGTATCGTACACAAGTTGTAGGCAGCGTACACCCTTTCGTAACGATCATGTTTCTCGATGGCAGTGGCATTCTTCAGCAAGATAATGCGCCATGTCACAAGACCAGGAGCGTGATGGTGTTGTTCAAGGAACACAGTGACGAGTTCTAGTTGACGTGCTGTCCCTCCCAATTCGCCAGACCTGGACCCGTTCGAACACATCTGGGATGTGATTGAACTTGGCGTCAGAGCCCATCGCCCCCTCTGCGGAATTTGCGGGAATTAGGTGACTTGTGTAATCAGGTGTGGCGCTAACTCCGTCCAGTGATCTATAGAAGCCTCACTGCTTCCAAGTCACGACGAGTCTTCGCTGTTATCCATGCCAAAGGTGGACATACTGGCTATTAGCTAGGTGATCATAATGTCGTGACTGACCAGTGTGACGTGCCCGTTACGTCAGCATGTGCCATTCAGTCTCGCAGCGGGAAATGGTCGTAAGATTTTGCCTCATCCGCGTATATTCTGTATAGTCTAAACCGAAGGTTTATATCCATTTCTTCGAGTTTTCCTTTCGTTCGTACCTACGGTGACGGGTGTGAAGAAAATATAATTTTTACTATAGTCTGCCAAACGGATAACAATGTGCAGAAGGTAAAGCTGTTGATTTTTATTCAGGTGTAATTGCGCTGGGCAGTCATGTATTTGTAGGTGAGATAGGAGTATTGTCTTTACAAGCAAAGTTTCGTTGTTAAAAACCAACATATATCTCTTATCTAAGCTCATACTATTCTAAATCAACAGTACATGATACTCCGGAACAAAGACTGTGTTTGGTTCAAATGGCTCCGAGCACTATGGGACTCAACATCTTAGGTCATAAGTCCCCTAGAACTTAGAACTACTTAAACCTAACTAACCGAAAGACATCACACACACCCATGCCCGAGGCAGGATTCGAACCTGCGACCGTAGCAGTCCCGCGGTTCCGGACTGCAGCGCCAGAACCGCTAGACCACCGCGGCCGGCAAAGACTGCGTTTCTTACATAGAACGTAGAAATAATCTATCATATGAAGCTTTCTCAAGGAAGCTACATGAAGTGGTCACACCACTCGATTTGCAGTTCACTAACTTACATAATGGTCCTAAATTAGGTTGGTACAGGAGGAAGATAAATAGATCTCAATCAGTCACAGAGAAATTGTTAACATTAATGTAAATTTATTTTATTTGTATGATAGTTGCTGATCTCATTTGTTACAGAAAGCGTCAAATTGATCTGGAAAGTACCTTTGTTTCTACAGTCCACAGCGTAGTCATATCGTGGGTGTTCCGTTCAAAATGGTTCAACTGGCTCTGAGCACTATGGGACTTAACATCTGAGGTCATCAGTCTCCTAGACTTAGAACTACTTAAACCTAACTAACCTAAGGACATTACACACATCCATGCCCGAGGCAGGATTCGAACCTGCGACCGTAGCTGTCGCGCGGTTCCAGACTGACGCGCCTAGAACCGCTCGGCCACTCCGGTGTTCCGTTCAATTGGGTATGCTGCAGTACTGTACAATAACAAAATCATTTGTTTTCGACGGTTTATCGACAAGAACGATAGATCTACAATTCTAAAATTACACAGTGGTATTGGGAGATCGTTAACTAAAACTATATGAAATAGTTAACTTCATAAGCAGCTCAGAGAAAGGGTGCGAAAAATTTAAGAGCAGAATTAACTGTTACGATGTGCTGTACAAGGTGGGTGGTGCCTGAACTGGATGCTGATAATAAACAAATGCATAATAGAAATTCTCAGAACTGTTTCCAATAGAAGACACCTGGGTTAGACAAAAATACTTTTTACCATGGATGCAACATGCGTCGACAACTTGACGCCAGAATGAGAACAGTAATGAAAGCAGTGGCTGGAAGTAAGAACAAGGAATTGTGTCCGCCTCGGTAGCTGCGGTGTTAGCGCGGCAGATTGCTAACCGAATAGGCCTGGGTTCGATTACTAGCCGGGTCGGGGTTTTTCTCTGCTCTAAGCTGGGAGTTGTGTTGTCCTTATCTTCGTACCGTCATGACTGACACGAAAATCGCCTGCATGGTATCACATGACAAGTCTAAGCATATGTAACTTCGTATCAGGATACAGCTTGGCCCTAATGAATGTTCTGGATTGTCGGAACACACTGTCGTATCTTCAACTGTTGAGATGGCTGTATGGGCTCGTCCCGAAACCCAATGAAAAAAAAAAGTTACCACTGAAGAAAAATGCTAAGTGGTGAATACTACACAAGTCTTCTGGATTAGCAGGAGGAAATACATCTGCAGAGACGTGATTGAAAACAGCAATCACCTTCTATTAGAGCAACGTGCATGAGCGCTCAGTTGCACTGAAAATAGCGCACCCAAACGCAAATACGAATTGTAGGAATATTCTCCTATTTACTAGAGATTTCATCCTCTGACTTTCATTTATTCTCATATCTACTGGACTTTTTATTGAAAATCATTTTGATAACAATGAAAATATTATGGCTGCAGTTACATATTTTGGAGACTGACAAATTGCATTCACGATACAGAAGGCTACTGAGGTTTCCAAGTCTATGTTTTACATTCACAGAGCAATGCTTTATTACAGGGAAGAAAACTGTGTCCTTTATCCTTGGATAATGTAATCACTATTTCATCAGTTAAAATCAGAATGGTTGAGAATATGAACATTGCTCCTCCCTGGGTTGAGATCTCATAGGCCAAGAATAAGGAAGGAAATGGGCAATGTCCTTTCATAGGAACCATCCTGACACTCGTGTCAAACGATCTAGGAAAGTCACAGAAAACATAAATTTGATTAGACAGGTGGGAACTCGAACTGCTTTCCTCTCGTGAGTGAATCCAGTGTCTTACTGCTCTATCAACTCACAAATGAGAGTTCACTTCACGTCAAATGTATCCGAAATACCTTAAATGTGTTTCGCCTCATCTGTATGCAACACACGTAAGGTAAATCACGTGTACGTCCTTTAATCTACTTTCGGTACAGTCGTTTGACTATACAAAATGATTACCACAAGAGAACAGTAGAGAATACTGCTTTGTTTGACTATTAACCCAGATGCAAATTAATACCACCGAAATACAAGTATCGTGAAACACTTTATCAGCGATAACACGACCTATATCGCTTGTAAACTAAAATTTATTACAATAAAGGACATTTCTAAAAGAAATTTGTACCTTGAAATTGATGGAAATATCTGTGCTAAGTCTAGACCCAGGACTCCTATCCGGGAAATATTGTCCTTGTTAACTAACCACTTAAGATCTTAAATAGGTTTCAGTCACAAGCTGTGCGCACGTTTAGACTTGAAATGACATGAGGTAACGATTGTGCTGGTTTAGGATTTGAACGCACCGTCTAACCGAGTCGTTTGCTGAGCACAGTCAAATGTGAAAAATAGATTTTTCCAGCAGTAGTGAGATAACAGACTGAATTGACGAGAGAAAAAGTTTTGTACATGAAATACACTCGCAGTTAAGAATACCGACAGCCATCAGCTCTATAATGGAATTACTACAATGAAAATTTGTGACCGGATTTCCCGGTTTACGCGAGCGGTCGCCTTAAACGCTTCGACAATCCGTGCACGAGCCACGGCCAGATCCAAACTTCCACATATCGTCGTTCAAGCGTCACAACAATTCGTGTACAAGGGTAACTGAAGGTCGCTGCCAGGTATGGGTATACTGCAATGCTTGTGTTGTTAAGAAGTACAATCCAATGTTCCTTCAGTTACGCATGCATTTGTATAAGAGCAGTGCATATTATATAGTGTTTCCCAATGGTTTAGTTTAATTAACAGAAAAACACATGGAATCAAATAGTCACCAATAATATATTATCCCACAATAAGTAAAGTAGTCTGATGCTGAACATGCACGTTTTGGATTTCATGCCATTAGATAACTACTTATTCAAAGATAAAGATGTTTTCAATACAACTTTAAAGCGCATTTGGGTCTACAAATAAATTTTCTTACTGGTTGTTCTGTAAGCAGAGAGAAAAGTAAACATTTGACGACAAGATAAGAAGAACAAGTTTCCAATCAGGACAACGTGATTCAGTTACATTTGTCAGGGCGTCTCAGTTGTTGGCAACAGATTCCTGCTGCGCTGGGCACAATCTGGGACGCAGTTCCCAACATCATACAGCATCTTTCTGGCATTAGATGCATGACGTTACATTTGGGGGGGGGGGGGTCACATTGGCTACTGCATCACAGATTTCTTGTTATGGCCAACAACTGATTTCACTCAATTAAGATAACACATGGTGGTTCAAATCCGTGCCTGAACATCCTGCGTTATGTTTTCGATCGTTTCTTTAATTCGGTTAAGCAAATGCTGGGATTTTTCCGTTCAAAGGGCACTGTCGGTTTCATTTCCTATCATTCCTATTTCGTCTCTGCTGATATCGTCAACAACGGGGTACTTAATCGTAATCATTCTTCCTTCCTCTTGACCCCAACTTTCCCTCTGAATGCAAGTCAACCGAGATCAACTGGTTGCAGTTCATAACGTTTGACAAGAATGGGGTGGACCATAGTGGAGAACTGTGAAACTGTTCTTCTTCGAAGCCTCTTGATATTTTTCAATGCGGTAAATCATTTACATCAAAACCAAACAACTTGCAAAGAGAAAACCGTTTCCATACATGGATGCTATGATGAAATTTCCCCCACACTGTGCACAAATGTTTTCAGATGCCTTCGCTGCCTGCAACTCTCTATTAAATACACACACAAAAATGTCAGAAATGTTAGGTTTTTCAGTCTCACGTCTCTTTTTCTACCTCTGAAGCAACGACCCTCATGACCTTCAAACACTCAGTAAGTCACTAGAAGAAAAAATTTTAGAACCTCACATAAAAAATGACGTGTGATAAATACACTTACGACAGCTTGCGTGTTAACACGCCAAGTATAATCTCCACAAACTCATGCACCAACATAATTTATACAGGTAAATTTTGTCCTGGTAGATTGCATACTTAAATATTCAACACGTCATATAACGCATGATAAAAGCTCACAATGCTCTTGCCTAGGCAGTTACATAGGCGTAATGCGGTTTAAAAATTAAAGAAATGAGATTACTCAAGTCTTACCATTACAGTAACCCAGAGTTATTCTAGACCATAAATATATACAACACAGCGGCTCGAGAAGAAAGCAACACTTCCTGCAGAAATTTACGTATTTTCCCGTGATGTCAGATCTTGCAGATGGCCGTTACGTGATAAGTGATTGGAAAATGAATTCGCATGTACAACCTGGGTAGCCGAGGATGCTGGTGAATGGCGATGCAGACGAACAAGGAAATGGATATTTCGAACAGCCAGTAATCCACCTCCTGAAATGCCAATAATTTACTTAGAGGGTCTCAGAACTCTTATCCAATGTGGAGCATCCTTCATTGCAACAAAATCATGACCTAGCGAAATGTGAATTTTTCCGATCTGTTGCAATGATTTTAGATTCATGTGCTCAAGTTGTGGATGGACTCGCACTGCCGGCCGAAGTGGCCGCGCGGTTCTGGCGCTGCAGTCTGGAACCGCGAGACCGCTGCGGTCGCAGGTTCGAATCCTGCCTCGGGCATGGATGTGTGTGATGTCCTTAGGTTAGTTAGGTTTAACTAGTTCTAAGTTCTAGGGGACTAATGACCTCAGCAGTTGAGTCCCATAGTGCTCAGAGCCATTTGAACCATTTTTGACTCGCACTGTGCGCAACCATAATCAGCAAGCACGAACAGACCCTCTTCATCACAGGTAACGCCAATTGAACAACGTCGATTTGCCCAGAGGAGGAGGAGGAGGAGATTAGTGTTTAACGTCCAGTCGACAACGAGGTCATTAGAGACGGAGCGCAAGCTCGGGTGAGGGAAGGATGGGGAAGGAAATCGGCCGTGCCCTTTCAAAGGAACCATCCCGGCATTTGCCTGATGCGATTTAGGGAAATCACGGAAAACCTAAATCAGGATGGCCGGAGACGGGATTGAACCGTCGTCCTCCCGAATGCGAGTCCAGTGCGCTAACCACTGCGCCACCTCGCTCGGTAATTTGCCCGGGGTTCCAAATCCGTATTAAACATGTTGTCCCTTTGCTAGCGTCTGGAGGAGAGTCCTTGTAGGTCAGAGGTAGAAGTCGCGGCAAGTAGGAACTCTTATACCAGTAAGCTTTCTTATACTAAAAATTTTATTTTCTTAATGAACCAAACGTCTTGTAAGGTAACAGAGCATTTATTTATTATTGTATTTGAAACAGATGTTGCAAGAATTGGTGCTTGACTGGTATTCCAACTCAGAACGCACAATCAGTTAGATTTAACTCTTCTGAACAGATATAATTCCATTGTTTTGCTGTTTCCCCAAGATTACAGCTCCACAGGGTCTCTATGCATCCAGCATGTATAGGTTTGAATACTGATTCGGCACAAAAGTTGAATCATTTCATTTCAGGCTATAGCGGCGCACATCGAACTATAGGTGTAACATTACTATGACTCTTAACCTCTCTTTGTACGTTATCAAAGATACCGATACATGCCTGTTTCAGTTCCCAGTCAGAGCTTTTCGTCTTATCATTTCTGATCGTAACATTCCACTCCAACCTGCTGTCCGAAAAGAAGCCAGTACTTAAGGTCTCTTCGTGTGCAGTCAACAACGATGATTTGTGGACGGTTCGACTCTCCTTCAGCATAAAACTAGGTCATGTTATGTTCCAGTTGACACGTGTGCACATCTCGCTACTGGTGAAGGAAACAGGTATTTTAAGTGAAAAGCACACAGTTTGCTTTTGTAGAACGAACAAAAGCAAACTGGTGCTTTTCATTTATTATAATGTTGTTCTACTAAGAACCGACGGAAGATTCTGTTAATATGATATTTTAAGTCTCTGAATGGCTAATAAACGACGGCGATAGGGGGTACGTTCGAATTACGGTAAGGCAGAAGTTTTTTGACCTGTCATTTTAGTTTCAGTTCTGTGAAAAATTCGATGTCTAACATTTGATTGCGCTCAGCGAACAATCCTATTAGGTGCTGACTTCGAAGCCCATATAACACAAACTTTGCGTCACTTCATTTCAAGTTTGAATATGGGCACAGGCTGTTATCGGCGACGGAAACTCATTTAAGTGCTCTCGTGGTGATTTAACAGGAACAGTCTTTGCTGGATACGGGGTCAGGACGCAGGTCCAGCACAGAAATGTGTCACGCAATTTCAAGCTGAAACTTGCTTTTAGAAATGTCATTTATTGCAATAAATTTTAGTTTACAAGCGCTAAAGGATGTGTCATCTCTAATAACGTGTTTCCTGATATTTGCATGATCGTTTGTTGAATTTGTATCTATTTTCATAGTCGTACAGAGCGACGTTGTCTAGTGATCTCTCGAAGTAACCATTTTGTTTATTCAAATGATTGTATCGGGAAGGGATTGAAGGATCTGTAAGAAACTTGTCTAATGTGGGTTGCATACGAATCAAACTGAAACGAATTCATGTCGTTCCAATACTTTCGATCATGTAACTGCGCTTTCACATTTCGACGCAGTTGATAAATACAATTATATACTCTGACATAATATTCGCCAATGCGATAATGTGATCTGACTGGTCCTGATTGCTTGGGATGGGAAGATCTTGAAAGGGGAGAACGCACTACCTAGTTATGACTATTAAACACATTAAAAACAAACGTGAACAGTGCACTTGAAGTACCGAAAAAAGAAATGGGTACATTATAAATCTTGGATTCCCAAGTTCATTTTCGCCTCTGCGCAACTGGTGGTCGGCAGCTAGAACGTCTCAAAATGCGAACTAAAACTACAGAAAATTTCAGTCCAACATTTCCATCAACGACAATATCGCGTAAGCAACCCTGGGGTCGGTAACGAGTCGGAGACAGTGTGTTATTTATAAATTCATTCTACAGTTGAAATGCAAGATGGAATTCGTAGGAATATAAAGCAATTTGTCTCACACGTATTCACTCAGCCACACACACACACCCACACAGGGCTGTATCGCGTCAATATGCCGCTTGCGTATCTACAAGGGAACCCGTGCCACCACTACTTAATAAAGCCCTCCGCCAATTTCCTACAGCTAAGTAGCGGAAATGAATCGAGTTCTGCGTCAGTGGAGCGGCTTCTCCAATATCGTCTCACGGACGACAGTCGAAGTTCCCGACCACTCCAACATGCCACAGAACGGAGCGACAAGCAGCAGAATGCACGTCCTTAATCGCAAATGGTGACAATTGCTTTTGTAATAGCATCACTCCGCTCACAAGCGATATCACCAGATTGTTGCGGGTTCCGTTGCTCATTTATATGATGGGTGGTAAAGACATGAAATTACCAAGATTGCAGATTATTTAACAAAGTATATGCTAAAAAAAGCTGCAGGTTTTTCATTCATAGGTGCATATGTATATGATAGTAAAGCAAGACCAGTTTAGCAATGGAAATACACGAATGTAAATAAGTAGTTTGTACTACAATAGATATACAGAAAAATTATATTTAGCTTCCTTTGCACCTTCGCTTTGCTACCTATCAATTGTTTTATATATGATGAGGCAGCTGAGAGAAATTACAAATGTATATACATCCAGTAAATAAATATATGGCTGTGTAGTTTTCGTAAAGTTTGCAGCGGAATATGAGGCTAATTCACTAACTAGCCCAAGTAATGTTTAACTTTTATAGTTGCCAAATTATGATGGTGACCTTTTTTTAAACTGAAATATTTAGTTCTTCCCTGTGAGCAGCGCTGTTCTCTTCTTACTGTTGCACACATGTTATCCTGCTGAAGTCCTCTTCGAATGCAGTTTCCAGTACCACATATTGAGTATGTACCTCCATCTTTCCAAAAAACGTTAGTATCATACTTCCGTAGCTATAAAGTATAGACATTATTTAAGTTAAAAAATTCAGCACATTGTACGCTATCACGATGCAACATACGTCCCATATTTATGGTGTTCAGGATATACACTGGCGGAAAAAAATTACAACACCAAGAAGGAGTTGTGCGACAAGAACGAAAAGTAGGCGTGTTTCTACATTTGAAAAAAATGGCTCTGAGCACTATGCGACTTAACTGCTGAGGTCATCAGTCGCCTAGAACTTAGAACTACTTAAACCTAACTAACCTAAGGACATCACACACATCCATGCCAGAGACAGGATTCGAACCTGCGACCGTAGCGACATTCTTAGCGTTAGTTATGTTTTAGATTGGATGTTATGAGTTGACGTTAGTCAAGAAGGCTTTTAAAGCGAAAAAGACGCCATTTTCAACACCTCACTAAGTTTGAGCGAGGACGTCAATAGGGCTACGAGAAGCTGGATGTTTCTTCTCCGATACTGCGAAAAGACTTGGCAGGATTGTAGCCACTGGACGTGATTGCTGGTAGCGGATGTCACTAGAATGTACCAAGTTCTTTTACAAACTGATGTGAATCATATCCTGAGAGATTATATAAACAAATCTCTAGAAGATCGGGCTCCAGACGACCATGTGGCACAACAGAGAGGGAAGACCATCAAGTTCGGCCTATAGCTATGGCACATTGTACTGCATCTGCAGCAGCAATCTGAGCAGCAGTTGGCACTACAGTGACACAACGAACTGTTGTAAACTGTTTCCTTTAGGAACAGCTCCGAGCAAGACACCCTGTAGCGTGCATTCCACTAACCCCAAACCAACGCCGTTTGCGACTTCAGTGATTGGCTCAAATGGCTCTAAGCACTATGGGACTTAACATCTGAGGTCATCAGTCCTCTACAACTTAGAACTACTTAAACCTAACTAATCTAAGGACATCACATACATCCATGCCCGAGGCGGGATTCGAACTTGCGACCGTGGCAGCAGTGCGGTTCCGGACAGAAGCGCCTAGAACCGCTCGGCCACAGCGGCCGGCGACTTCAGTGGTGTCAAGCGAGAGTTCATTGGAGGGAAGAGTGGAGGTATGTAGTGTTCTCTGATAAAATTGGTTATGCCTCGATGCCAGTAATGGGCGTGTGTTGGTTAGAAAGCTGCCAGTTAAGAGCCTACAAGCTCTGCGTGCTGGACACACTGGACCTATCACCTTGAGTAAAGGTCTGGGATGCAATTTCGTACAACAGGAGCACTCTCTTGGTTATCCCCACGCACCATGACTACAAATTGATACGTCAATCGGGTGATTCGACCTATTGTTCATTCATGGACAGCATTCCAGGAAGTGTTTTCCAACAGGATAACGTTTGCGCACGAGCCGCCGTGATAACCCAACATGCTCTACAGAGTATCGACATGTTGCCTTGGCCTGCTCGATCACCAGCTCTGTCTCCAGTGGAGTACATATGGGACATCATCGGAGGCAGTTGCAGCAGCATCCACAACCGGCGTTAACCGTCCCTTTATTGATTTACTAAGTGCAAGGCCCATATGCATCTTTCCAAATAAACGAAAATGTCGTACACAGCCACAAATCTCTGAATGTCGTGAATTCGCATCGTTACACTAGTGCTTCATTCGAAGACTGAATTATCAACATCAAGTGATTTATGGCTCTATATGACATTTTCGTTTATTTGGATAGAATCACATTGAGACTGAGCAGGCCGGTGTGGCCGAGCGGTTCTAGGCGCTTCAATCTGGAACCGCGTGACCGCTACGGTCGCAGGTTCGAATCCTGCCTCGGGCATGGTGTAAGAGATCCGAGCAGATGTAATTTCGATGTATTGCTCATGCGCTGCCTGCGATATGCAAGGTATAAGAGAATCGCTGACCAGAGAGCAGTGTTGACTGAGTAGGAACTGTGTAGCTGTAGCAGTAAGTTGTTGCTAGTGGCTAGTCTGCAGGCTGCTCTGGACTGGTATAGTGTATCGTGTTGTCTGGGCCTGTCGCGGTGCCGCGATGCCGGAGCCTGAGTATTATTGTATAAGGTAAAAAGCAGCCTCGCGCATATCTAGTAATGTTATATAAACTCCCATGTAAATGTTTTAAAAATGTCCTAATAATAATCTTGCTCATATAAAGTAATTTTTAACAAGCATTCATTTCAATTTAAAGAATTTACTAATTTCTCCAATCCATGATCATTCCGATTGTTGCAAAAGAAAAATCAGTTGCTTCCTTTCATAAATGACAAATTTATCGGCCAGCATTGCGCAGGGTTGTGCTAAAAAAAAATTATTGTAAGAGCAGATATATATGCGTTATCCGGCGACTTCATTGAGGTAAGAATTTTTCTCTTTTTATTCAGAATGATCTTTCAGGGCCATGACGCAGCACTGCTGACGTCCAAAATTTACCAGGTTAAATTCACAGTCAATTATTGGAAAGTTATAAGTGAGCAACAATTTAATTGAGAGGTTTACGAATTTTTCTGTTTTGAGGTTACACTAAAATGGTAACGAAATTTTGTGGGGAGGTAAAAATGGGAAAGAACTTTGTAGGGAGGTTACAAATGTGAAGGAAAGAATTTTGTGAGGAGGTTACAATGGATGTGTGTGATGTCCTTAGGTTAGTTAGGTTTAAGTAGTTCTAAGTTCTAGGGGACTGATGACCACAGATGTTAAGTCCCATAGTGCTCAGAGCCATTTTATTGAGCCTGAAGAGGGCATAGTGAGATATCTGAAACTAGTAGCCTTCAGAATAAAATTAAATAACATCATAAGATAAACGGCTGTTGGTGAACTTCATTGACATTGACAGGATGTGAAACTTCCGTCGTATGTGTGTTCGTAGAGTGTAGGTGAGTGTAATGGATGCGTGAATGGTTCAAATGGCTCTGAGCACTATTGGACTTGACTTCTAAGGTCATCAGTCCCCTAGAATTTAGAACTACTTAAACCAAACTAAGCTAAGGACGTCATACACATCCTGCCTGAGGGAGGATTCGAACCTGCGACCGTAGCGGTCGTGCGGTTCCAGACTGTAGCGCCTAGAACCGCTCGGCCACGCCGGCCGGCGAGGCGTGAATGTTCGAATTGTATGATGACTCTGGAAGATGGAGGAGAGGGAAACCTGGTGCTGGACATTCCCTACTTCTTTCGAATAGCATCAAGCCGACCACCAGACTTAACGTCCCCATCTGACAGACGAGTACCGCGGAAATGTTTAGAATTTTATCCAGCACACTGGTGCAAGGACTAGTTGCGAGAAACTTCACACCACCATCTGTCCTTCACTTCTTGGCCAAATACCGGCAGTGAAAATATCACCTATCGCCGCGAATGGACCTTAGAGTCGAGTGCCACCACAAAGGCGTGCTCTAACGACAGATACTACGTTGCGGTTTTTCCAGTGCTCCTGAATCTGGATTCAGCATTCTCCTAGACTACATTTATGTGGTCGTTCCATTTGGAATCGCTCTGGACAGATACCGCTTATTAACTAAAGACTGTGATTGATGCCAGTGTGTGATCGTCTTTTCTGCTGTCTTTGGTAGCCGCATTACAATTAATTATGGTTAGAGCCGCTTCTAGTGTTAGCACATCGAGCTGACCACGTTAACGATATCCCCTACCGCTTCCCCCCACCCCCCGCCCTTTCTGCCCAACTGTACACAACGGCATCTTCTGCCAACAGTCTCATCCAGGTAAATACGTCATCCGTCAGACCATTTATGTATTTCGTGAACAGTAACAGTCCCTGTTACAGTACTTTGAAGTACACGAGAAGCTATCGAACTGTTCTGAAAATGCCTCTCTTTTACGAAAGACGTAGTGATATCTGTTTGCAAAGAAGTCTTCAACTCAATCGTATACATCTTCGGATATTCAGTACGCACACATTTTGTATTCCTGGTGCCGCTATGAAGCACTATCTAGAGTTTTCTGGAACTCAAGTATTACGGCACCGACTTTGGTTCCGCTATATACTGCTTTATGAATATCATGAACGAACAGAGCGAGGGATGATAATTAAAACGTGCATATACTACTGAGCAATCGGCTTTTAAGCGCACAGAAACAGATCGTTAACTAAGAGAAATGGTAGCTGTTGGCAGTAGCGTGTCACGAAGTGTTAACAGTGTAGCTTGTTAATACCAGCTACAGCAGGCGGATCTCATTACCGAGTCACGCGGCAACGTCACGTGACCCGGCTCCTGTGAGCCGCTGTCCAGTTCGGCCCGCTACCCGCGGAAACAGCCATCATCCGCACACGTTGCCGTCAAAGGACAAGCCACCTGCGGATATGCATGAGACCTGCTAGGTATCGCTTACAAGGTTGCTGCCGTTTTGACTAGAAGAAACAGCGAAACAGTTTAAAATAATCTTAAGTAGACAAGAACCTGTCAGTTTCAACGTAGTAATTACAACATACGTCTTCACATAAGGATCGATTGGCTAGAAAAGTTCAAGGAATGTTAAAGGTCAACAAATTGTTATCAGAAAAAATTTATTCACTTTGTTTTTATTTTGTCCGCAGCTCGTGGTCGTGCGGTAGCGTTCTCGCGTCCCACGCCCGGGTTCCTGGGTTCGATTCCCGGCGGGGTCAGGGATTTTCTCTGCCTCGTGATGACTGGGTGTTGTGTGATGTCCTTAGGTTAGTTAGGTTTAAGTAGTTCTAAGTTATACGGGACTGATGACCATAGATGTTAAGTCCCATAGTGCTCAGAGCCATTTGAACCATTTGTTTTCATTTTTCCGCATTGTCGCAGTCATTCCGCAAACCCTGAGATTTATTTATGAGGGACAGTCAAGTGAAAACGATACAGATGGGGAGAAAGTAAGTAAATTGTTTGTTATTTCAACAGTAATCACCGGAACTCTTAACAAATTTATTTCACTCTGAGACAAGATGGTCAATGCCTTAATAGAAAAATGTTTTCGGGTGCCTACGTTATCTCAATCGTATGCAGACGTGCACCTTTTCGTCCGAAACTAATCGACAGCCATATATGTCTTTCTTTAGGGCTCCAAAAATATGGAAATCGCCTGGGAAGAGATTGGCACTGTATGGAGGATATGTACAGGATCTCCAGCAAAACTAGCGCAGCGTACACAAAAGAACTTTAGCAACGTGCGAACTCGCAGGAAATAAAGATTTGCTTCGGACGAAGAGTTGCCAGCTGGGGTACGATCATGGTTCCGTAGGCAACAGCTAACATTTTTCCATTAAGGCGCTGACTACTTTGCCTCTCTATGGGGTTGATGTATTAACAGTTATGGCGATTACTTTTGAAACAACAAACAATTCACATACTTTTTTCCACATGTCTCGTTTTCATTTGACTTCTCCTTATATAATGGCAAAAATACGAACGTTAGTCCATCTCTTACTTTTACCGGGAATTTTTCTATTTTTACCACTATACTCGAAGATGAAATTATATTTAACTCTCATATGTTGTTTGGACTTTAATTTGTGAAATTACTAATAACATTAATAGCAATAATGGAAACAGTAATAACAGTAACACCTACAATATAAGACATGAACAGTACCATTTATTTATGCCGACGAGGTAAATAGAGCTAATTACAGAAGTTTTTTTTAATTAGACTGTGGGCTGTGACATCACCGCACATGAGGAAATAAGCCGCGCGGGATTAGCCGAGCGGTCAAAGGCGCTGCAATCATGGACTGTGCTGGTGGTCCCGGTGGAGGTTCGAGTCCTCCCTCGGACAGGGGTGTGTGTGTTTGTGCTTAGGATAATTTAGGTTAAGTAGTGTGTAAGCTTAGGGACTGATGACCTCAGCAGTTAAGTCCCATAGGATTTCACACACATTTGAACATTTTTTTGAGGAAATTAATGTGAGGGAAAGAAAGGTTCATTTATGTGAGTAGGTGTAGGACAGAAGTAATAAAACGAATACGGAGAGAAAAATGAGATTAGTAGCTGCGTATGAGAAAGTAGATATCTATAAGAAGAAATTAGCCCTGCTTGTTTAACTTTTGAGAAGGATAAAGCTGAATGACAAGAGTTGCTACATTCCTTCGTATCGTTGAAGTACTTCTTCAGTGATATTTACTTAACGATGAGAGTGACTTAGTGAAAATATATAAATAAGAGAAAGGGAAGAAGAAAAGTTGTTCCCCTTTTATTCTGTACACAGCGATCATAGGCAAAAGTGATATATGCATCTTCGCTCAAGTTTACCTCTGGGTAGCTGATCACAACATGTCACTATTTTTTGCGTAGAGCGCACCGCCCCCCCCCCTCCCCCCGCCCCCTGCTCTATTAATTGCACTAGTCCTGAGTACTCTTTTATTGCATACTAGGCCATCCTTGTACAATTTAGTACTAAATGTATGAATTAATGAGTTTCTGAACTATAACACTAGTATGACTGCCCTAATAGACTGTCGTTATACAGAGTGTTTATAAATGAATATCTGGCTTTTAACGCTTTTGTAATATTTATTACATTAAACTTATAGTTATAAATGATATGTCAAATAATTTTACCAAGAACCTTATAAAGGTTCAGTGTGAGAACTGGAATAGCGAAGTACACAGTTGGTTGAACTTCACTGTGCCCAAGCGCTGCATAGGCCGCAAGGGGCCCAATAACAGGGCTTGCTTTGCATGGCCTCCACGTTCACCCGACCTAACGCCATGCGATTTTTTCCTTTGGGGCTTCATGAAGGATCGTGTGTTCGTGCCTCCGCTACCAGCAGACCTCCCTGAGTTAAGAAACCGGATTGTAGCAGCTGTTTCTACAATCACTGAAAACACCCGGATCAACGTTTGGGAAGAATTCAGCTATAGACTTCATGTGTGCCGTGTGATAAATGGTGCTCACATTCAACATTTATAAAGTTCTTGGTAAAACTTTTTGAGTTGCTCTTTCATTTGAAATTTCATTTATAACTGTAAGTTTAATATAATAAACATTATAAAGCGTTAACACCCCGATATTCATTTATAAACACCTTGTATAAGTGCTTTCTGCACATTCTTTGGACAATACACTGATACGTATTCGAGGCATACAATAAAAAATTGTTTCACAGACGACTCTCTACAGCAGTGGAAACCAAATTAAGTAAATTTTTAATTCATGAGTTGACATCCAGCGATATGAAACGTTATTATTCAAACTCCTTGCAGTCATTGTCGAATTTGTTGCAACTGTCGTCCTTTGTGTTTTGTGAGCATTTTTTCAGAAGTTTTAGTATTCACCTTGCACGCAGTTTCCGATCATTTATGTTCTTGGAAGCATATACATTGTGCTGGAACAGGACTCGAAATCTGATTCTTATTTTTCATGTGAACCACGCTATCTACTTTCACGAACCGCGTCACGTACTGCATTTGCCAGCTCCTAATTCCTCAGAAGCTCCCCTGGGAGTACGGTTGAAACCCAGAAATGGCTTAGCCATAAGCAAGGGATCGTTTCCATTATAAATTTTTCACTCGGCGTTTTCATAACAGCGTATACACTGCTGCAGAATGAAGCATTTATGCCCTCTCCTTCAGCCGTGTTAGTCAACAGGTGCGAAGGAGAGCTACTATGGAGTTTGGGATATACGAGTGAGGTATAAATACAAGTAAACTCTAAGGAGGGCAGGGAGGGGTATGAGTCGTGTCCTGACTGAATATCTGGTTAAGAAATGACTCATGAATATCTAATACATATGTCAACTATTATACATCTTCCGCATTCCAACACGAAGCATATACTATTTCATTCTGCTGATACTGAATTCACCATAGGAGAGCTGTCTCATATGGACAGTGATGTGACGCAGTGCTATTCTGCTGCTGTTGTGAGCACAGAAAAAACCATAGCAATCCTAAATTAGCATGACTGGATGGAATGTAAAACAAAAATCTTCACTATTTTCTGTCAAACCTATAGTCAGCTTCATTCCAATATCCCTGCTAATAAATGCTGGCCGGTGTGGCCGAGCGGTTCTAGGCGTTTCAGTCTGGAAACGCGCGACCGCTACGGTCGCAGGTTCGAGTCCTGCCTCGGGCATGGATGTGTGTGATGTCCTTAGGTTAGTTAGGTTTAAGTAGTTCTAACTAGGGGACTGATGACCTCAGATGTTAAATCCCATAGTGCTCAGAGCCATTTGAACCATTTTTTTGCTAATAACTCTCGGCATATTTTCGTTTATTGGGTCATATGTACCAGTCACCGAATTATAGGATCTGAGTGCAATACAGATGTTGTGAAATACGTGAGTAATTATAAAATACTTACAGAAAAATGACAGAAATTAAAAAAAATACCTCTCTGTACGATCAAGTATCTTTGCGTGTCATCAAAAATTTCTTGATGTGTTTCATTTAAATAGCAGCTGCCTATTATCATGACACTTTTTTTTATTTAGCTGCTGTAGCTCCAACTACTGGCGTAACTGTTGTCGTTATTCTTTACACTACCAACGGCTGTATACCTATTCAAAATAACTACAAAAAATGGCTATGAGCACTATGGGACTTACCTGCTGAGGTCATCAGTCCCCTTGAACTTAGAACTACTTAAACCTAACTAACCTAAGGACATCACACACATCCACGCCCGAGGGAGGATTCGAACCTGCGACCGTAGTGGTCGCGCGGTTCCAGACTGTAGCGCCTAGAACCGCTCGGCCACTCCGGCCGGCAAAATAATTACATTTTGTTTTTTACTTTCACTAACACACTGGTGTTTTATGATCACTGTCGTAACACTGATGATGTCATTCAGATTCTGTTTGTATTTTTAACCTCAGCTGCCTCGTTTTTACTTCGCTGTGCGCGATACCGGACGACGCAGTTTATTCGGAACACCACCTGCAGAGAGTATGACTTCACGATGGAGCTAACGGTAGTGGAGATGATATACATTTCAACAGCGGAGTGGTCGAATTGCCGCACATTTATGTCTTCATGTATTGGCAGCTGCGTCACACATTTCAGCCAACGAATGAAACACGTTGACGATGCGTATGTGAATTGGCCCCAAATCCCGATTCATTGCCGGAGTCTTTCACGCTATTGCACTGCTGGGAACATGGAATCATAAAACTGCCGGCAAAAATAATTGCCTTCAAGGGATGTATTTCGTTTTTAATTTTGAGTAAAGCGATAACCTTAACTAGACCAACGGGACAGCGTGATGCAGAAGCAACGAATCCCAAGAGTGACTAATTCTGCAAAACCTATTCAAATTGCTGTTTAAAACGATATTCAGTGAAGTCATATATTTACTAAATTTTGGCAATATCTGTACAGAATTTTATAGTACGTTAAATGAGTCATTACTTCACAACGTAACCTTTAGAGGTGCTCATAATAATCTGTTTACAAAAATATGGTTCTATGGGATTAATACAGTTATCTATAAAATTCCTAACGCAAATAATCTCATATATGAAATTAGATAGAAATATAACCATGAGGGTGCCGAAAACACCTGCAAGTATCGGTAAAAAATTGCCAAAGCTTCACTCTCACTACAACATACATTATTAACTGACCACGTGCACGCAGTACTTGTTTCAGAAATTGGATTAGCTAATGAAATGAATAAATTAATTCGAGATCAGAAAGAAATGAAATTCGAAAAAACCGCCAAACATGCACGTTTGTGGAAGCTGAATAAGGAGATTCAAAACAATGAGAAGACGAACGATCAGTATGTGATCATGAATGAAAACAGATACAAAACGTCTATAGACCACAAACTCACAAAAGGAACTATGAACATTCGATATATCAGTCGGTTATACGAACACAAAGCAATTTATCAAAATATTAACAAAACACACACAAAATTGTAATTATCAGCTACTATAAAAATGACATTCACGTTAGTCACTATATACGTCATTCGAAAACACACTTCATTGTTTTTGCAACTTAAAACAAGAAACGACGGAAGTCAGAATCATACAAAAAATGTCGAACTTTCTAATAACAGTCACGAAATGTCTCTCCCCGAAAGTGGTTCTCTATAGTCTTTCAGGTTGAATATCAGTAGACAACTCTCTCGATTGCTAAAACACAATATATCGTGTAACACACTCCTGGTACATGTAACAGCAGTTGGTAGACAGGGTGAACAGACTCCGAGTCATGAGAATATACAGGGTGTTACAAAAAGGTACGGCCAAACTTTCAGGAAACATTCCTCACGCACAAAGAAAGAAAATATGTTATATGGATATGTGTCTGGAAACGCTTACTTTCCATGTTAGAGCTCATTTTATTACTTCTCTTCAAATCACATTAATCATGGAATCGAAACACACAGCAACAGACCGTACCAGCGTGACTTCAAACACTGTTACAGGAAATGTTCAAAATGTCCTCCGTTAGCGAGGATACATGCATCCACCCTCCGTCGCATGGAATCCCTGATGCGCTGATGCTGCCCTGGAGAATGGCGTATTGCATCACAGCCGTCCGCAATACGAGCACGAAGAGTCTCTACATTTGGTACCGGGGTTGCGTAGACAAGAGTTTTCAAATGTCCCCATAAATGGAAGTCAAGAGGGTTGAGGTCAGGAGAGCATGGAGGCCATGGAATTTGTCCGCCTCTACCAATCCATCGGTCACCGAATCTGTTGTTGAGAAGCGTACGAACACTTCGACTGAAATGTGCAGGAGCTTCATCGTGCGTGAACCACATGTTGTGTCGTACTTGTAAAGGCACATGTTCTAGCAGCACAGGTAGAGTATCCCGTATGAAATCATGATAACGTGCTCCATTGAGCGTAGGTGGAAGAACATGGGGCCCAATCAAGACATCACCAACAATGCCTGCCCAAACGTTCACAGAAAATCTGTGCTGATGACGTGATTGCACAATTGCGTGCGGATTCTCGTCAGCCCACACATGTTGATTGTGAAAATTTACAATTTGATCACGTTGGAATGAAGCCTCATCCGTAACTAAAATGAGCTCTAACATGGAAATTAAGCGTTTCCGGACACATGTCCACATAACATCTTTTCTTTATTTGTGTGTGAGGAATGTTTCCTGAAAGTTTGGCCGTACCTTTCTTAACACCCTGTATAGCTACGATTTACAGGGAGCTATGAGGAGGAATACTGGAGTGAGACTGATTACAACTTCAATAGAAAGTTGTGAAGGCGTTTGGTCCACATTTCGTCTAATCGTGCTGATTCTGAAACCCCACGTTTTTAGTCAAATGTTTGCGCGGAGCGAAAACTATACTGCCATGAAATTACACCGAAGATTTTTTCAGAGCCAAACTAAAAGTGGGAAATGGACACATGGGCTGGCTCGTGATGTGGAACAATGGACAAAAAACGCACTGATCGAAGTTACCGACATGAAAAGGTAAGGAGATCGGGGCTGAAATGTAAGTCTCTCAGTTTGCATGAAACAGAAAGACTTTCACTAGGCCTTGAGCCATGCAGCGAATTAAATAAAATCGAAAGATGCAGACACTGATTAAGGATCTAAGAAGCGGTGTGTGGCACAAATGGGAGATGAGTATAACGCTTATAATGCCAGAATTATCTGAAAGCACTTCATATATAGCACACTACTGTAAATAAGGCTACACAGCAGACTAGAATAAACGAGAAATTCTACTTAGCTGTTTGGGATATTGGAACTGCGTGACCGCTACGGTCGCAGGTTCGAATCCTGCCTCGGGCATGGATGTGTGTGATGTCTTTAGGTTAGTTAGGTTTAAGTAGTTCTAAGTTCTAGGGGACTGATGACCTCCGAAGTTAAGTCCCATAGTGTTCAGAGCCATTTTTGTTTGTTTGGGATGTATGAATTAAATTACCAGGAAAGGTGTAGTAAATATCCTCTTCGTTGCTGCTCACATGCATCTTCACATGACTGATGTCGATCTCTCCGGATATGGCAATTTCCAGCTGGATTTATTTATATTATTCCTGATGTCTCCCTTACAAATAATGCGAGGCTTCAAACACAATCCCATGCAGATATAAAAACTGGATACATGAGTGAAAATTAAAAACCAGCCTTATGGACCACCAAAATTATATCATCTACATCTACATCTACATTCCTACTCCGCAAGCCACCCATCGGTGTGTGGCTCCAATATTCATTATTAAGGGTTTCATAGTTCATTTACGCTACTGTAGGTAAAATTATCAATAACAAACGTGCCGTTACAATCAACTTTACCTCGGCCACATCTAAAACAAGTTTAGAGGCCTTTCCATAAATGTCACTTGACGCGCGTGGTATCCGCCCTGATACCAGAAAATTCTTCTCATATTAATTACTAAAACAAACAGTTCTGGGTCATAACATATTGTAAGCGACAATATTTACTTAATAAAACAGAGTTACGTCATAATACACGATCTTTTCAATCTTACGCAAAGCAAGAGCAGTGAAATACCTTTCAAAAAATTTATGTCGTTGCAGAATGCAGTGCACCGGTTTACATGCTTGTCATCCAGATACGGACTAGATATTAATCGAGAATAGACACATTATAATGTTTACTGAAAAACAAGGACCAGAATTCAACTCAGAGCTATCTGGATTCTAGTGGAGTGGTATTGGTTCAAATTTGTCATCTTCCAAAGTGAAGAAACGTGCGTGGTAGTAAAAAAATTTAAATCTGAATTCATATGTACGCTTTTCTTGTTTGGCGCCTCTGTTTACAGCCGCTATATTACTCTTGCAGCCTGCCGTATTTCACGTAGTCCACGCCGCCAGGGAAGCATATTATACCTATTGTGCACTGACCTACACCCCAAATGAGAAAAGCTGCTCGTAATTTTCGCTGGCCGTAATGAAAAGATTTGTTGTGAAGATGCCCTTTTTGCTTTGATAATGGTCCCAGCACAGTGCGAAAGATATTCATGGGCACGGTGAACGAGTGTATTCATCTAAGTGATTTTTTGCATTAAAAAGCAAGATTATGCCCCGTAATGTAATCAAAAAACCCATAACCCTTAAATTTCAGCTAAGCGAAGTGCGTGAAACATCAACAGCGGATGCATGAGGTCCCGAGGTGCAAATTTCTGTTTTAGTGCACGAATTGTTAGAAGGTCTTCAATCCGAAGATTGGTTCGTGCAATTCTCCTCTCCTGTCCAACTAGTGCAAAGTATTTTTATCTCAGCCGAAATTTGGTTGAAACTCCTTGCGGTAGTCAATGCTTCACTATCTCCTCCGGTACTTACTTCCATTAGCAAACTGACGATCTCTTGATGCCTCAGAATGTATCATTCGATTCCTTGTTTTAGTCAAACTGTGCCACAATTTCTTTTCTTCCTCAGTTTGATTCAGCACACTCATTAGTTTACCAGTCTTCCCATTGTAAGGGTACCCTAACCAACGATCTACACAACAGCTCGCTTCCGGCAGCTGTGACATCGTTGGTCTGGGAGAATGGTCTTGCGTTAACACTTTGTGGTGGGTCGGCCGAGGGGTGGATCCCAAGGAATAGGTGAATGCTGAGACAGAAGGCAAAAATAGTTATAAGCACAAGTAATATGTACGAAGGGCGTCCAATAAGTAATGCAACCTAATTTTTTCTGAAATCATGTTATTATTTTTATTCAGGCTTCCAGTACAGCATATTATACCCAACGCTCTCGGCTATAAAACCCAATTTTTAAACATAATCTCCGTTTAATAAGAGCCAACGTTTTCCCGCATCAGTAACCTCTCAATCATCCACGCACTGCTTCCCACGGAGTGCAACCTTCATTTGGCCAAATACATCGAAGTCGTAAAGTGCGGAATCCGGGCTGCCCGCATCTCGTGGTCGTGCGGTAGCGTTCTCGCTTCCCACGCCCGGGTTGCCGGGTTCGATTCCCGGCGGGGTCAGGGATTTTCTCTGCCTCGTGATGGCTGGGTGTTGTGTGCTGTCCTTAGGTTAGTTAGGTTTAAGTAGTTCTAAGTTCTAGGGGACTTATGACCACAGCAGTTGAGCCCCATAGTGCTGAGAGCCATTTGAACTTTTTGAATCCGGGCTGTAGGGCAGATGAGTAAGAACAGTTCGTTGAAGTTTTGTAAAATCCTCTCTGGTGCACAGACTTGCATGAGGTCTTGTGTTGTCATGGTGAAAGAAAAGTTCGTTTGAATTTTTTGCGCCGACGAACAAGCTGAAGTTGTTTCTTCAGTTTCCTGGGGTACCCCAAACACTTCCGAGTTGTTCGTTGCACCATGTGGGACAACATCAAACGGAACAACCCCTTCAGATTCGCAAAACAACGTCGCCATGACTTTATCGGCTGAGGGTGCACCTTTGAACTTTTTCTTCGGGGAGGTGGTGGTGCGGCGGCACTTCATGAATTGCCGTTTTGTTTCCGGTTCGAAGTGATGAACACATGTCTCATAGCCTGTGACGACGTTCGAGAAAAAATTGTAACGACCAGCCTCGTAACGCTCAAACAATTCTGCACAGATGGTCCTGCGTTGTTCTTTATGGTCTTCTGTTAGCCGGAGTGGTACCCAGCCGGCACACAGCTTACAGTACCTCAATTAGTGGACGGGTGTGTCAGCACTATCAACAGAGACGTCCAGTTGTGCAGTAAGGCGTTGGTTGGGATCCGTCAGTCACCTAGAATGAGAGTGTCAGCAGGTTCCAACACTGGAGGAGTCACAGCTGTGTGCAGCCTGCCTGTATACAGGAAATCGGACAGATATGTGCGACCTTGCTGTGATGATGACGGAAGCCTCACCCAACGACTCACCGTGCTTTTGTTCACTGCCAGGTCTCCGCAGACATTCTGCTAGTACCTATGACTATCTGCGATGTTCTGGTTTTCAATAACAGCTCTCTGCTTTGACCCCACTTCCGTCAGAGACACCAATTTTAAGGCTGCATATAGCGCCACCACTAATTGGAACTTCATGAGACTACAGGGGCCAAAACGGAAATATTCCACGATGTCACACAATAAATTACGCATATTTTCATCCGAAACTACCCGAGAAAAAAATTGTGTTGTATTGCTTCCAGTGGAGGCAAGGCTGCAACCTGTCTCCACCGTTGTTCATATTATTTATGGATCATATGTTGAAAACAATAGACTGGTTGGGTGAGATTAAGATATGTGAACACAAAATAAGCAGTCTTGCATATGCGGATGACTTAGTTGTGATGGCGGATTCGATTGAAAGTTTGCAAAGTAATATTTCAGAGCCAGATCAGAAATGTAAGGACTATGGTATGAAGATTAGCATCTCCAAAACGAAAGTAATGTCAGTGGGAAAGAAATGTAAACGGATTGAGTGCCAAATAGGAGGAACAAAGTTAGAACAGGTGGACGGTTTCAAGTACTTAGGATGCATATTCTCACAGGATGGCAACATAGTGAAAGAACTGGAAGCGAGGTATAGCAAAGCTAATGCAGTGAGCGCTCAGCTACGATCTACTCTCTTCTGCAAGAAGGAAGTCAGTACCAAGACTAAGTTATCTGTGCACCGTTCAATCTTTCGACCAACTTTGTTGTATGGGAGCGAAAGCTGGGTGGATTCAGGTTACCTTATCAACAAGGTTGAGGTTACGGAGATGAAAGTAGCTAGGATGATTGCAGGTACTAGTAGATGGGAACAATGGCAGGAGGGTGTCCACAATGAGGAAATCAAAGAAAAACTGGGAATGAACTCTATAGATGTAGCAGTCAGGGCGAACAGGCTTAGATGGTGCGGTCATGTTACACGCATGGGAGAAGCAAGGTTACCCAAGAGACTCATGGATTCAGCAGTAGAGGGTAGGAGGAGTCGGGGCAGACCGAGGAAAAGGTACCTGGATTCGGTTAAGAATGATTTTGAAGCAATAGGCTTAACATCAGAAGAGGCACCAATGTTAGCACTGAATAGGGGATCATAGAGGAACTGTATAAGGGGGGCTCTGCTCCAGGCTGAACGCTGAAAGGCATAATCAGTCTTAAATGATGATGATGCTTCCTGGGCATCTCTTGTAAGTAAATCTGGTTACCTTAACTCGAGTTCAGCAACTCCAAAAATAATTAAACAGTACCACGAGAAAGCTAGGTCCGTCCTGTACAGTTACAAAGGAGATTAACTAGTCAGGCTTCGAATGCACCGACAGAGTGCTACGATCAAACTGGGCTGGCAGTGGTGTGACGTCTTCTTAAGTCGCCTACGTGGTGGCCTGCTGCAGAGTGTGTTTCTCGGAGCCAGTCGCAGATTGGGGGCCAGTCACATGACTTACTGCCAACTTCTCGACGTAGACTGTCTGGCGTGGTATCGCTAAAACACGTCAACAAGCTTTGCATCATTGGCCGAAAATGGCGCGTGTCGACGACAATGATCTGGTAGACTGCTGAAGGAACAGTCTTTACATTATTGTGAAGCAGGATTAGAGTCGAAGGATATATATTGGCCACGACATCTTGGTAGATGATTGTTGCAGTGTCTGTGTGTTTATAGGTTGCATTTTTCATATGACTTGTCAAGCCAATGGCAGCACGGCATCTCTCGCCGCAATTGTCACAAGTGTATCTGGCTGCTGAGGCAGGAGCAGTGGTAGCACTGCGAAGCTTCTTCTGCCTTAATCTGTCTAACAAGCCTTCATCATGCTTCGACATTCCAGATGATATATCATCACGCCACTCTGGTCTCATGCTAGCCCGTGACTCCCATCTGTTTGTGTCAATTCCAAAGCTCTCCATATCTCGTTTACAGGAATCTTTGAACCTCAATACAGGACGTCCTACAGGTCTTCTGGCTATAGAGATCTCTCCAAGCATCAAGTACTATTGCGGAACAGCTGATGAAGAATGAAGAGTTTGTCACTAATTAAAGATCACGGAGTAATTAGTTCATGTACGTGCACCACCCATTTTAGCACAAGGTAATTAATTTCTATTGCAGACGACCTTGTTTTAAATTCGTATGTCAAAAGAACTGTGCAGTAAGATTCCAGGTTCGTATCCTGGCAGGGTCGCCATATGAAACGTCCCCTTAGAACAATTGTACATGACTGTGCTTAAACTGACACACAATATTTTTTTAGCGCAACGCAATCTGACTTTCAATAATCCCTACAAAAGAATGGCCCTGACTAACATTAAGCTATACCTTTCACAAATCACTTACCTCACAAAAATCTTCGTTACTCGAACTACTGCAATACAGCGAGCGCCACTACTGCCAGCTAAATAAAAGATTCAAACTATGGAAGGCACTAACTACTGATAGGCATAGTCAGCAAATGAAAGATTTTAATAGAGAACAAACAATGAATTTACCTTAATAATCATAATGTATATATAGCAGTTCATGCCATCCAGTATTACAAATTTCAAACCTCCGCCATCTCTCTCCCCACATCCACCACTGCTGGCGGCTCACCTCCAACTGCGCAACGCTACGCGCTGTTCACATCCAGCTGCCCAACACTACAATGGCAGACAACAATGCAAACTAGCCACAGACTGCACACAGCACAGCCAGTGATTTTCATACAGAGCGCTATGTGGCGTTACCAATAAAAAAAACCTAAACAGCCTACTTACAATGGAAACCTAAAAATTAATATCATATCACCATTCATTTCTCTGCACTCTTTACTGAGCATTTATTTGACCACATGTCTGAATTTTAAACGACATGAGGAGCTGCTTTGTTCGTGATCTGGATTGAAACCAAGCACTTACAGCCACTGTAACTAAGCAAGGCCTCCGTGCCGGATTGAGACTCGATCACAACAACGTTCATCACTGGTGACTGAGGATCACTTGTGGTGAGTCGTGAAATATCAGAGTTTTAGCCAGTATTACTTAGCTAATCTGAGCTTGAAAATTTTTGCGCTCTGCTTGGAATCCTGTCAAGACCCTTTTCTCCCTCTTATCTAACCACAAAATACGTTTAATATAATTTCGTGTAACAAAGTTTGCACGTGTTTATAACGAAGCGGCACTATGTAAGGTTTTGTGGCCTCGAAACCAGTACATTATCAAATTGTTAGCTAAGTAAAATCAGGTGTTAGGCATCGAATTTTTTCATGAGGATACAAATTTCCTACCTGACCGAGAATCGAAACCGCACCTACTGCCATTGTTTTCTGTCCACGAATTGTTTGCCCAACAGTAGTGAGACGCATGCTTGTTTGTCTACAAATAGCGCCATTTATCACTATTGCTGTCAACACATGGAGAGGCACTAAAAACGCAAGTTATTTACCACTAGTAGTTTGCTGTGCATATGTTGGGGCTTGAAATGAAACCGTGAATATTTTTGAGCCGGAGCGGGATTCGAACTCACATAAACGCCTTTCGTGGAGACCTAGAAGAAATTGCAAAGAAAACGACGATATGATCGATCTATACAGTTCCGAATGTGTCAGATACCACTAAAGAGGAGATCAGAGTTGGAATCTCAGTCCAATGCCAAATTTGTCAACGTCTCAAGTTCAAATAAAATAAGAGCCCTGTGAAGTGACCATTGGCTCATTAAATAAAATAAGGTTTCTAGTATAAGGCAGCTTGCTGGCGACAGAGTTTCGGTTTTCTGCGACTTTTGTCTCTGCTATAATCCAACCTTTAACAAGCACTGCCCCACTTGGTAGCGAAGGATTATGTTGTTTGTAATGCGTATTCTGCTGTAAGGTGCAAGCTGACGTTCTTCTCTTGGCTTTAGTATACGAGAAGATCTGTTCGTGTGTGTTAAGATATGTGACAGAAGTGGGAATTGAACTCATAGCTAGCAGTTAAGAACGTGAGAGAAATCCACAAGGCACTCCTTGTTCTGTTGTGACGCATTATGCACTAAGCTTACAAATTAAACATTGTGAAAAAAAATTAAGTTCTCTATTGACTGGTTAAGTATCAGCTGGCTTCTGACACGGAAATTGTGCTTGTCTCATTTCGGCGGGATGTAAAGAAGCTTTTAGCCATCATAGCTGTGATAGGAAGCCATTTTCAAATATTCACTAAATCAATAAACTTCTGAACTCGACAAATACTATTGCAGATTACGAAATTACCAAACACTTCTATTATTTAGCCGGCCGATGTGGCCGTGCGGTTCTAAGCGCGTCAGTTTGGAATCGCGTGACCACTACGGTCGCAGGTTCGAATCCTGCCTCGGGCATGGATGTGTGTGATGTCCTTAGGTTAGTTAGGTTTAAGTAGTTCTAAGTTCTAGGGGACTGATGACCTCAGCAGTTAAGTCCCATAGTGCTCAGAGCCATTTGAACCATTTTGAACTTTATTATTTATGCCATTATCGCTATTAACTTCTGCGTTCTGCCGCTGCTACACGCGTGCTTGAAGTTAGCATTTAATAATTCTTGGCCATTTTCAGAAGCAGTTGCCCAAGATCGGTAAGTATTTAATTCGCAGCAAATGGCTGAGGCATTCTGAGGCAAGTGGGTCGTAAGAAGTAGTTATCTAGTTCTTTCCATGTCTAGAGAATTCTTTTAATGTCGGACGTCTGGAGTTGTTCGTAGATCACGTTAAAACTAAACTAACTGATGAAGACGTTACTTCATAACAGAAACTGCGTTGCACTACTTCATTTATTTGCGCTCAGCAGAGACTCTTGCAAAATGCTGAAACTGGCGACAAACACCACTTTCAAAGCCAGAGGATGTTAATGTCTTCTGTTAAGTATTACGTTCATTCTCTGTAGATGACTTGGTCGACGTCACCCATTTCGGGCAGTACAAGGAAGAAACTACTGCAGAAGATCAATTGTTTTCCGTTACAATTAACTCATTTTACGCGTTTCCATTCCCATTTTCGCTTAATTACCCTAACTGTAATATCCACCTCAACAGTATAGCAAAATATTTCAACGTAGCAAAACTGACTTCCGTCTCTGAGGCTTCACACTTGGGCGCCAACCAGCAGAAATCCTAACTCTGTGAAACAACAGTTCCAGTAAACTGGTCTAGCGGAATCTGTTTACCACTGCTCTTTCGCACCGGAAAATACGCAGTTGACTTAATGGGCTCTATAACTATATTAAAACAGTAATTTCGCGTGCAAGCAATGCGTACTAATCGCGAAATTTAATAACTTCACTTCCGGTTCTGTGCATTCCTGATCTTAACTGGCTCTGCTTCATTTCATTCAGGTACTGCTGCGTCATTCTGACACCAAAAGTGTGCTCGTACTGCCAAATTCAATGTTCGTTTCACTTGATTTTGTAATCACCAAAATGAAAGTCACATGACCTCCAAAAATGAGAGGTTTCATTTCGTTCCTCCTGTCTTTCTGTGAGATTTTATTGTCAGTAAGCTTTTTTTCTTCTAACCAGCGAAATGCGACAAAATGCGGGCAGCAATCTCTTCACAAACCACTATTTAGTGCTGTTAAGAAGATTTCTTGTAACGTAATCGTACCTGAAGGAATTTAGTTTAATCTTGAAACATCTTGAGCAACAATGTTTACAAATTTACAGAATGAGAAAAAAATGGTTCAAATGGCTCTGAGCACTATGGGACTTAGCTACTGAGGTCATCAGTCCCCTAGAACTTAGAACTACTTAAACCTAACTAACCTAAGGACATCACACACATCCATGCCCGAGGCAGGATTCGAACCTGCGACCGTAGCGGTCACGCGGTTCCAAACTGACGCGCTTAGAACCGCACGGCCACACCGGCCGGCCTACAGAATGAGAAAAGCTTACATTCCAGGCTGATGGTACTGCATTATAGACAGCGTAGGACATAGCGCACGTTGTGTTCCTGTAGCTGTGGGAATTATTAGTTGTAATCGAGATTAACATCTGAGGGTATGGTGCTGCTAAAAATACAAATGGATTTTCTCTGCCTCGTGATGACTGGGTGTTGTGCGATGTCCTTAGGGTAGTTAGGTTTAAGTAGTTCTAAGTTCTAGGGGACTGATGACCGAATATGTTAAGTCCCATAGTGCTCAGAGCCATTTGAACCATTTGAAAAATACAAAACGAATAACAACCGAAGGCTGAGTTCATCCTCAAACTGTGGTGTATTTATAACAGGAAACTCAAGTCAGACCGTTTGTCCTTGCCTTCATCCAGTGAGCACTGGAAGATATATACGCAAATGTTTACAACACTACGAGTACTTTGAACGTTATAATTGACAGTGGCCGTCTACAGTTCTTTGTTTCCAACGAATTAAAATTAGTGGAAACGGCAGAGTTCGATCCGATAACTGGAGATTACAGTCCCACCGCTCTACCTACTCCACTGTTCTCCAACTTGTATGAAGCGCGGTTTCAGACTTCTGTGGTGAAACATGTGTGGTAACAAGGTTGACTGAAGTACGATAGCCGGGGCAACATGATCTGCATCACAAAAAGAATAAATTTTTCCTTTAAACTCTGTAAACGGGTTCATTATTATTACTACATATGCTATTTACAGACAAAATACACTTACATCATAATATAAACAATAATCACAATAGCCGGCCGCGGCGGCCGTGCGGTTCTAGGCGCTCCAGTCCGGAGCCGCGTTGCTGCTACGGTCGCAGGTTCGAATCCTGCCTCGGGCATGGGTGTGTGTGATGTCCTTAGGTTAGTTATGTTTAAGTAGTTCTAAGTTCTAGGGGACTGATGACCACAGCAGTTGAGTCCCATAGTGCTCAGAGCCAACAATCACAATAAAATAATTAATTAAATCATTTTTAAAAGCATATAATCAGGAATGAATTTGACTCATGATGCGAAGGAAGTGCACTCCACCTTGAATCGCACTTCTCCTCTTAACTTGTCAGTAGGTCCTTACTCGAGAAATGTTACAGCTCAAGGAATTTGATAAAGGTCGCATTCTTGCGCTTTATGATGATGGGTACTGCACCAGCGCCATTTTCCGTCCCCTAGGATACAGAAAGTCTACCATACACCTCTAGGTCAACAGTATTTCGGAGAAATGCCACGTCAACCGTCGTCGTCGCCCTGAACGTCTACGGACTACCACGGAGGAGCAGACAATAGTATACTGCACTGCAGTGATGATGATCCTTTCAGGACTAGCACCGAAATTAGCAACATCCTCGACATAAGTGTGAACAGGTCGACCATTTGTCGTCGCTTTAACGAGAAAGGGAGGTATGAACGAAAATAAGCTGGTAAGGAAATGTTGGAGGAGCAACATACGGCTGTCAGATTTAAATTCGCACTGGTGTACTGAAGGAAACCGCTTTCTTAATGGGAGGAATACCTAGAGAAATTATATGGAGGCAACGTACAAGATGACATGATTGAAAGTGAGGACGAAGTAGATAAAGATGAACTAGGAGACAGCATACTAAGGTCTGAATTTGATCAGGCACTACAGGCACTTAAGCACGGAAAAGCACCAGGAATTGACTCATTGCCTGCAGAAATCATCAAAGCAGCTGGAACAGAAATAAAAGATAAATTGTATAAATTAATCTGCCAAATATATGATACTGGAGAACTGCCTGAGGACTTCAAAAAGTGTATTATTGTTCCATTACCAAAGAAAATGCCAGCAAAATCGTGTGCACAATACAGAACCCTCAGCCTAACATCACATGCATCAAAAATTTTGACGACCATCCTCCTCAGAAGAATTGAAGGGAACGTGGAATGCATGCTCACAGAAGACCAGTTTGGCTTTAGAAGAGGGAGAGGTACGCGAGAAGCCATTATGGCCCTAAGGCTCATAATAGAAAAAAGAATGGAAAAAGGAAAGGACACCTACATAGCATTTATTGACCTCGAAAAAGCCTTTGATAAGGTTGAATGGAAAAAGCTATTCCAGATAATGAGGGAAACTGGAGCTAAGTATAAGGACAGGAGAACGATATGGAACATATACAAAGAAGGGGTGGCAATAGTGAGATGTGGGGAACATCAACAACAAGCAAAAATTAAACAGGGTGTGAGACAGGGATGTGCACTCTCCCCTGTCCTCTTTAATATGTACATACAGAAAGCAATGGACGAGGTCAGAGAAAAGTTAGGACAAGCTAATGGAATCAGGATCCAGGGAAAAATAGTTGATATGCTGCGTTTTGCGGATGACATTGCTGTCCTAGCGGAAAATGAGGAAGAATTACAAGTAGTGTTGGAGGAAATGGAAAACACTCTTGCTACACGGTACAACATGAAAATTAATAAGTCAAAAACAAAAATCTTAGTTGCAAGCAAACAAAATAATCAAGCAATTACGAATATAAGGCTGAATGGAGAGAAGCTGAAAGAAATACAAGACTTTGTCTACTTGGGAAGCAGAATAACATCAGATGGTCGTAGTAGGAAAGATGTAATAAGTAGAATAAATCAGGCAAAGATTGCATTCTATAAAAGGAAAGGACTCCTCACATCAAATATGATAAGTCTGTCGTTAAGGAAGCGGTTAATAAAGACCTTTGTTGGGAGTGTGCTTCTCTACGGCAGCGAAACCTGGACATTTGGAGAGGACGAAAGAAGAAGGATTGAAGGATTCGAAATGTGGTGTCTGCGAAGGATGTTAAAAATTCCATAAACGGCCAGGATGACAAATGAAGAAGTCCTGCAGAGAGCGGAGGAAGTTTCAGTTCTTTGGAAGACGGTCAAGAAGAGGAGAGATATATGGATGGGACACATTCTGAGACATGAAAGTCTTCTCCACACTATAACGGAAGGCCTTGTGGAGGGCAAAAGGGCAAGAGGCAGACCTAGAAGAAAGTATATAAGCCAGATAATGCAGGACCTAGGATGCGGAAGTTTCACGGAATTGAAGAGGCTGGCCGACAATCGCACTGAATGGAGAGCTGCTGCAAATCAATCTTAGGATTGGCAACTTAAGAAGAAGAATGGGAGCAAGTTGTATTTACGAACGAGAAGGTGTTTTCTACTGCACTAAATACTTCATTCCTCGTATGTCGACCAAGTGGGGGCGAGATTCGACAAAAAATATGTCCATCAGGTGCAAAAGTGAGGCCGAACTTATGTCACAGTTTAGTGATGGTTATCGGCTAGTGGTTGCGACGTTATGTGACAACTCGACCGTCCGCTTTCTAGTCATTACTACTGCGAAATACCGGACAACCTTGTGTTTCCTTCTGCTCGTCTGAGGTTTTCGGGGGGCAGAATAATTTTCCAACATGACCGTTCTCCTGGCCACAACGCGAAATGTGTAAAACACTGATTTCAAATAAACTAAGGCGTAGATTTGTTGTACTGGCCTCCCTAGGGTGCTGTCCGCAGTCCCATAGACCCCGTTTGGGCAGAGACGGGGAAAATTGTTAGGCCTTGAAGACGAGCACCGACAACGAAGCCAGGACTGTCCGGAGCAGTTCATGATGCATAGGAGTAGTTGTCACAGAACAGCATATTAATCTGGAAATTTGTTTCCTCTAGTCCCCGGAGATTAAATGCAAATGTAAAGGAGGCAGTTTCCAGTGCTGTTCCGTGGCGGCATGGCAGGGCGGAACTGGATCGTTTTCACAAACATCTCAACGGGATCCATCCGCAGATTCAGTTCGCCCAGGAGGAGGAGGAGGCAGGTGGAAGACCGAATTGTCTTGATGTGCTAGTTTTCAAGAAAGAAGATGGTAGCTTGGGCCACGCCATTTCCCGAATACCCACGCACACAGACCGTCATCTACATCGGGGTTCGTAGCACCACACAGAACAAAAGCGAGGCATTATGAAACCTTTGGCAGATAGAGCAAGGAGAATCTGCGAAACAATGCTGCTTGACGCAGAATTAAAACACTCACCAATAAATTGCTCAAGAGGTGAAAAGAGCGTTAAGACTACCAAGTTGAAATCATAGCGATGCTCAATCGA
Source organism: Schistocerca cancellata (assembly GCF_023864275.1). NCBI lineage: Eukaryota > Metazoa > Arthropoda > Insecta > Orthoptera > Acrididae > Schistocerca > Schistocerca cancellata. The sequence goes on along the minus strand of NC_064629.1, from coordinate 135,285,063 downwards.
AAATTTCGAAATCGAAAATTTTCCTCCCTTTCAGTAAGAACGTTACTGACCGTGTAGAGAAAATCTTGAAAAATCGGAACACCGCGCTAATATGCAAACCTGCCCGGATGATACAAGATCATCTAAAATCGGCTAGGGATGCTCTCTACCCGCTGCAAAAGGTAGGAATTTGTAGGATTCCGTGCAGCTGTGGGGAGGTGTACGCGGGTACTACAAAAGGCACGGTCAAAAAGCGACTGGAAGAGCACAAGGGCAGTTGCAAAAGAGAGGAGACCGACAGATCAGCTGTTGTGGAACATTCCTTGCAGCCAGGAGACCACCACACGCATCTTCACAGTACTCAATTACTGGCAGCCACAAGCATATACCATGAAATGTTGTACAGAGAGGCCATAATGATTGTATGACACCCGGCGAATTTCAGTATTAAGCAGGAGGTCGTGAAACTGAATGACATGTGGAGTCCGGTGCTGGAGAAGATGTGTACCAGTCTTCCTCCACCATGGGGTGACAGTAACAGCAGACGGAGACAGTCGACAACGGCAAATTGCACTCTCGCATACAAAACGACGCCCACGAGAAAGACAGGCCGCGGCGCGTACGTCACGAAGGTAGCCCTGAACTCGCTCGCTCGCCCAGCTCAGCAGACAAAATGCGTTTCTAAACCTGTTAACTCGCAGCTGGGAGTGTAAGTACTAACGAGAATTACATCTTCCACTGGAATCTGCTATTATGAAGTCTTACTGATTAACAGTACTACAGTAAAATTTAATTTAAGATAAATACTCGATATAAATGGTACAACGGCTTGTTTATAGCATTTAGTATCGTCTGATTGCCGGCCGGTGTGGCCGTGCGGTTAAAGGCGCTTCAGTCTGGAACCGCGTGACCGCTACGGTCGCAGGTTCGAATCCTGCCTCGGGCATGGATGTGTGTGATGTCCTTAGGTTAGTTAGGTTTAATTTGTTCTAAGTTCTAGGCGACTGATGACCTCAGCAGTTAAGTCGCATAGTGCTCAGAGCCATTTGAACCATTTTATCGTCTGATTAACAGTTCTCATTACATGCTGCAAGTGGTGCCTTATGTAACTGATAATCATTTTAGCGTGATTTTATTTTATTGTACGCCAGTACAGACGTAAGAAATTATAAGTAGGCTCATGGACTTCCCATCGTTGTAGGACTAATAACAGTAAGATTCCATATTAGCGGATTGCAGTAGAAGATTCAGTTTTCGTTTGTACGGACACGCCTAGTTACGAGTCAACAGGTATAGAAAAGTAGTTTGCTGATTTGAGCGAGCGAGCAAGCGCAGGACTACCTTCGTGACGTGGAAACACCTTCACGTTCGTAAATATAGCTTGCTCCCAGTAACAAAGCGATTTCTTTCAGTACACCAGTGCGAAGTTAAATCTGGCAGCCTTATGTTGCTCTCCCAACAAGTAGGGGGGTAGTGTATTACGTAGAGCGATGGAGCTGTAATCTGAATTTATCGGGTCGAATTCTGCCACTTGTACAAATTTTAATCCGTTGTGAACACAGGACTGTTAGTTAGTTAGTTAAGTAGTTAAGTTAATTAATTAGTTAATTGTTAGTTTGTTAGTTAAAATTACTCGTAGTTTTGTAAAAATTTGTGTATATGGTTTCCAATGCACAGTGGAGGAAAGTGCGGACAAACGGTCTCACGTGGTTTCTCTATTATAAATATTCCTCAGTTTCGGGCTGAACTCAACCTTCGGTTGTTAATCGTTTTGTATTCTTAGCAATGCCACACCCTTAGATGTTAAACACGGTTTCAGCTAATCACTTCCACAGCTACAGGAACACAAAGTGTGCTGCGTCTTAGGCAAACTATAATGCAGTGCTGTCAGAAGAAAAGGTCGACTTGGCCCAGACTGCGCACACGTCGTTTTGAAATACTTTTCTACCTGGACCATAATCTTTGCTTATTCGACAAATATGTGACCATTGCCGTTTATGGTGTTATTAGATAACACTTAATTCCTTCACCTACGATTACGTTAAAAGAAATCTTCTTAATAGCACTAATTAGCGGTTAGTGAAGCGGTTGCTGGCCACATTTTGTCACATTTCGCTGGTTAGAAGAGGAAAAACTTACTGACCAGAAAACTTATCCCTCAGAAGGAAAGGAGGAACGAAGTTAAACCTCTCCTTTTGGGAGGTCATATGACTTATTTCAGTGATTACAAAATCAAGTGAAACGAACAATGAGGTTGGCAGTAAGGGCAGTATGTCAGTATGACGTGACAGTACATGGGGCCTGAAATGAAGCAGAGCCAGTTACGATCAGGAATCTACAGAACTGGAACCAAAGACATTATTAAAATCAACGCTTATTATGTACTACTTGCAGACGAAATTACTGTTGCAGTATAGTTACCGAGCCCAATAACTGAAATGCGTATTTTGCGATGACAAAGAGCAATGGTAAAGAGTCTACGCTACATAAATTTACTGAAACTGGTTTTTCACAGAGCTAGAATCTCTGGTTGGCGGCTAAGTGCAAAGCCTCTGCGTCGGATGTTAGTTTGGCGAGGTTGAAATATTTTTCTACGCTGATGAAGTGGACACTACAGTCATAGTAATTCCGAGAAACTGTGAACTTGCACCACGTAAAATGACTTTATTGCAACGGAAAACACGTGGAATTCTGCAATATTTTCTTCCTTATGCTACCTGAAATAGGTGACGTCAACTAAGTTATCTGTAGAGAATGAACGTAATATTTAACAAAAGACTTTGACATCCTCTGGCTTTGAAAGTGGTGTTTACCGAAAGTTTTAGTAAATTATAAGCGTCGCTCCTAAGCGAAAGTAAATGAAGTAGTGCAACGCAATTACTGTTGTGAAGTAACGTCTTCATCAGTTAATTTAGTTTTAATTTAATTTAAAATTAACTGGAGATGTCCAATTTTAGCTTGAAAATCATTCCCTAGACATGGAAAGAACTAAATAATTACTTGTTACGGTCCGCATGCAACAGAACGCCGCAATCATTTGCTGGGAACTAAATATTTACCTGTTTTTGGGCAATTGCTTCTAAAAATCACCAAGAAGCATAAAATGCTTCTTTCAAGCACGCGTGTAGCAGCATCAGAGAAAAGAAGTTAGTACTGAAATGAGATTAGCATAATTTCCGTATCATAAGCCTGCTGGTAATTAGCCTGTTAATAGAGAAATTAATTTTTTCCATCCTGTCTAAAATTTGTAACCTAAGTGCATCATACGTTACGGCAACATACGGTTCCCCTGTTCAAATCGCACTCTCTCGCTCTGTGTCTGTCATGACCCATTCCCTTCTCTTTACCCTAGTTTCGTTAATTTTCAAACACGGCACAATTATCCAGTGACAATCACTCATCAAATACAAAATAAATGAAGTTAAACAGCCATAGGAAATAAAACACTTGACTTGCTCCATCTTCTCCACAGAGGCAAGACTTACTGTAGCAGACACCATAATGCTGCAACGAACGTGACGCGCAAGTGAGAAATTAAGTCACTTTACATGAAACGGATCGATGGGCACACGTAAGTGTTCCTCGAATCAGTCTTCAATATGGCCAGACATCTTATTATCGATGCTGTACTTTTTTTGCTGGGAACAATGTAAGCGCCATTAAATGAACACCGTGATCTACCTTCGTATCATAACCGAGCTAGGTGGCGCAGTGGTTAGCACGCTGGACTCGCATTCGGGAGGACGGCGGTTAAAACTGTCGTCCGGCCATCCAGATTTAGGTTTTCCGTGGTTTCCCTAAATTGCTCCATGCAAATTCCGGGATGGTTCCTTTGAACGCAGATTTCCCTCTCAATCCTTAACACAATCCGAGCTTGTGCTCCGTTTCTAACGACCTCGATTTCGTCAGGATATTAAGCTCAATTTTCCTTTCTTCCTTCCTTCCTCCCTTCCTTCCTTCCTTCCTTCCTTCCTTTGTATCACAAACCGTAGCAGATGCCACAACTTTCAGCGTGACTGAAGGACCCAATGCGAACTATGATATGACCACTCCCGATCCACCCTACATCATTTTTCTCAACAGTGCGAGCTATGTTCTTCCCAGACGACCAGACATCATGCCCTCCTCTGCCAAAGGGCATCATTTGGATACGATATGGGCGTGAAATGGGTCAACACATTGCTCTACTAACCGTTGTTAAATTTCCAGACCAGCTGCTAATTTTCTGTCAAGCAGCTTCTCAGTTGGGCTCAGGTGGCTGATCGTTCACATTTCAGGCCCTCCACCATGAAGAAATTCCCGACTGTACAGGAAACTGAACCCGAGTCCTCGACATGTCTGTAAGATGCCTTGATCGCTCACCTTTCGACACGGATTCTACAGTGAGTAATAGAGTAAAATTATATACACCGAGCCGCTGTAAAGGTAGTCATTTGACAACTGTCCAGCTGTTGTGCTTTTGGACCAAAGAATATCCATTTTTGCATCCAGATAATTTACGAGAGCCTCTAAAACAACATTTCTGTCGTGGTTTACTTATTTCTGCAGCTCTTATCTGAAAGTTTGATGCTGTAATATCTAAACATATATCAAGCTGAACAATGACATTGGTTGCAAATAATCTTCTTTCTGTCGCTAGCCTTCCACTTAATTCTGTTCTTTTTCTGTCAATAAGTTTAGTTCTGTTCTATTCTATCGCTTGAGCCGTGCCCTGCAGTTACGCAGGGTCAGCCATCGTTAATCGGATTTGGCATTTTAATGGTTAAAGGGTGGCCGGACGCCCTTCCTGACGCCTCCCCGTACCCCCCCCCCCCCCCCCCAGGACGGAATTAGTGGACCCCAACTGTCTGCGTCGCATGTAATCCATGGAATAGTGCGAAAGTGTTCAGATGTCTGCGAGCCGTGTAACTGGGGCGGTACATGGGGACCAGCCCGGTATTTACCTAGCGAGATGTGAAAAACCGCCTAAAAACCACATCCAGGCTGGCCGGCACATCGGCCCTCGTCGTTAATCCGCCGGGTGAATTCGAGCCGGGGCCGGCGCGCCTACACGAGTCCAGGAAACAACGAGTTAGCGCTCTCGTCTACCCTGGCAAGTTTAGTTCTCTGCTATAGTATTTAACAGACAAAGTTTTCAGAGACACTGTACAGGCTTACATTACGGCCAACATTCGTACCTGACATACTCCAATGGATTGCCAGGCATATTGATCTGTGTGGGTGTGGTAACACAAAACCACATCGGTCAAGGCCTTATTTGCCACTCATAACTTTTACTGAGTTGTCAGAACTGGTAAACAAATGTGCCTCACTGGAACACACAGCTAAAGGCTGTATTAATGGCGTTGTCTCATGTAAGTTGGATTAACGACGTAATATTTCTGTACCTTTACACTTATAAGTATGTTCAAACGTTTAACAAAAATCTTTTGTGAGATGTAACTGCAGTTTCCTTAGATTTAAGTGGAATTTGTCGCTTAAACATATGGAAATCTCAGAAGGCTGTGCAAACTCTTATTGCCTACTATCACCAAAGAATTTACATCGACAGCTATTCACAACAGACATGAAAGTGAATAAACTGATTAGGGTTACAAAAGCTAGATTTTTAAAACTAACAGGAAATATTTTTCCGATGTTTCAAATACCTGCCGCACATTTGTGTTTGACACAATCAAAAGACCACGTCTAAAATGAAAGTACTTCGACCTTCAGCTGAGGGTTTACAATGGCAGATGTGCAGGTCATATAGTCAGTGAGAGTGTTCACTGAAATTGTATAAGTACATACACTGAAGCGGCACGGGAAAATTTGTAATAAGGAAGGGAATCAAACCCGGGTCTCCTTCTTACAAGGAACGTGCGATAGCTACTAAGCCACCTTCCCACAGCGTTCGCACAGCTGCTCAGATTACCCCAGCGCACCTCCGTCATCGATCCAAATTGTCACTTCCTTCTCAATCTACTCTGAATCCCTCCTTACACAAGAACAGAACTGCCGAGGCTCCTGTTCTGGACTAGCACCTCAGCATCTGTTCGTGTGTAACGGGGAATTTAAAGTAGACTGGGGCGGCAGCGATAAATTGGATCGGTTAATGAGGCGTGCTAGGGGAATCCGTGCAGTTGTACGAACTGCTGGCCTAAGGTGGCTTAGTGACTAGCACACCGGCCTAATAAGCAGGAGATCCAGATTCGATTCCCGGCCTTGTTACAAATTTTCACGCTCCGCTTCAGTCTATATAAATGATGATGTGTCTAGACAAGACAGTCTAGACACAAGGCGAGGAAACCGAAAGGGCACGCGGCAACTCACGCCGGCTGGCGTTAAGCCTGAAACAGGATACGTAATGAATGCTATAAAGAAAAGTACGTAGCTTCTTTAATACTTAACTTTAATCCATCATTTGTATACAGCATTCTTGATGATACAAGTGAGACTCTCTCTAGATATGGTTAATGGCGCCTTGCTAGGTCGTAGCCATGGACTTAGCTGAAGGCTATTCTAACCATCTCCCGGCAAATGAGAGAAAGGCTTCGTCAGTGTAGTCGCTAGCAAAGTCGTCGTACAACTGGGGCGAGTGCTAGTACATCTCTCTAGACCTGCCGTGTGGTGGCGCTCGGTCTGCAATTACTGACAGTGGCGACACGCGGGTCCGACATGTACTAATGGACCGCGGCCGATTTAAAGCTACCACCTAGCAAGTGTGGTGTCTGGCGGTGACACCACAAATGAAATCATGTTTGTATGAAACCAGTAAAGTCTCTGAAATTGTGTCATTCCATTTGAGTAAGTATCTGCACGTGGGTTTCAGGTTTGATCCCCCATTTACGTTCGATGCTGAGGTGCTATTCCAGAACATGGAGAGCCTCGGCAATTCTGTTCGTGTGGAAGGGAGAATTTAAAGTAGACTGGGGCGGCAGTGGGAATTTGGATCGAGGAGGGAATTGTGTGAGGGTAATCCGTGCAGCTGTGAGAACCGCTGTCACAAGGTAGCTTACTGGCTAGCGCACTTGCTAGTGAGCAGAAAGGCAGCATTCGATTCCCAGCCTTGGTACAAATTTTTACTCAGTGCTTCAGTCTGTATACATAAAATCATATTTGTATGAAACGAGTAAAGTCTCTGAAATGCTATCTTGAATATTTTTATTTTGAATTGATTATTTGTTTAAATCTTCTCCTGTAATGTTCAAGTACAATTCTTTGTGGCCTAGGTACGAAATACGATCGTTACTACAGCAATGGTTGATTTTCCCTGTGGAACGTCCTAACAAGCCCACTATGCAGCGCTTTGGTTAACCAATGGAAAGCGTGAGAGAGAAATCACTGGAAAACTGCCGGTCGCACCATTGAGCGCTGCACGTGCTCTCGGGCACCAGCTTCCCACTAGCACTGACCTGCTTTCTCTCCTACCCCAGTTTCCTCGAAATTAGTTGCGACACCAAAATTAACATTTCTCTTAACCACCATGACTAGCTAATGGCCTCAGAGGCCGACATGGGTGCGTCCCTATTTATCTCGTTTGCTGAATACAGAGAGTTTATTAACATTTAACCACTTCTTTCACATGCCCATATCCCCGCTATTCCGCTAGGCCTCCTCAGCATCTACACCTAGCAAAGAGTTCTATCTACTAGCAGAATATATCGCAATGAACTCATCCTCATTGATGAAACCCTGCATTGAATCCAAGATGTGATTTCTAGGGGAAATGATCATGGGGAACGGGTGGGGGCACGAGAAGGTGCACACAAACCAGAAATCGTCGTACAGGTAATGACCAAATTAACTTATCCTCCCTCTCTCTTGACTAAATTTTCTAAATATCATATTTACCTTAAAAGAAATCCTTATAAACCACATTTACTCCCGCCAACTCTAAATATTAGATCTTGAAAGATTATGAGGAGTTTCGAGCCACAGGTTTCTATTCCTTCAGAGAAATAAAACTAATTACGTTAGATCAGCACTGTAATTTGATTCAAAAAATAGATAGCGAAGACCCTCCTTGCAGCTAGTTGGAAAGCCATCTGCTTAGTGTCGTTACGATTCCTGCAAAACAATAATCTTTACCGTATCATCGGAAAAACACACGCTATTTCTAAATCTACTGTCAGCACATGTTTCATTCCGAACATATTTCTTCTTGCTGTTATTACTTTACCCCTTTCTTTAGTTTTCTCTTTGTAATCACATACACTATGTGATCAAAAGTATCCGGACACCTGACGGAAAATGACTTACAGTATCGTGGCGCCCTCCATAGATAGTGCTGGAATTCAATGTGGTGTTGACCCACCCTTAGCCTTGATGACAGCTTCCACTCTCGCTGGGTTATGTTCAGTCATGTGCTGGAAGGTTTCTTAGGGAATGGCAGCCCATTTTTCATGGAGTTCTGCACTGAGGAGACGCATTTATGTCTGTCGGTGTGGCCTGGCACGAAGTCGGTGTTCTAAAACATGCCAAAGGTGTTCTGTAGGATTCAGGTCAGGATTCTGTGCAGGCCAGTCCATTACAGGGATGTTATTACTGTATGATCACTCCGCCACAGGCCGTGCATTATGAACAGTTGCTCGATCGTGTTGAAAAATGCAATCGCCAACAATGGAAAGCAAGAATGTACTTATAACATCAATGTAGGCCTGTGCTGTGATAGTGCCACGCAAGGGGTGCAAGGAGCCCGCAGCTCGTGGTCGTGCGGTAGCGTTCTCGCTTCCCGCGCGCGGGTTCCCGGGTTCGATTCCCGGCGGGGTCAGGGATTTTCTCTGCCTCGTGATGGCTGGTTGTTGTGTGATGTCCTTAGGTTAATTAGGTTTAAGTAGTTCTAAGTTCTAGGGGACTGATGACCATAGATGTTAAGTCCCATAGTGCTCAGAGCCATTTTTGGGGTGCAAGACCTCCCCATGAAAAACACGACCGCACCGTAACACCACCGACTCCGAATTTTACTGTTGGCACTACACACGCTGGCAGATGACGTTCACCGGGCATTCGCCATACCCACACACTGCCATCGGATCGTCACATTGTGTACCGTGATTCGTCACTCCACACTAAGATTTTCCACTGTTCAATGGTCCAATGTTTACGCTCCTTACACCAAGCGAGTCGTCGTTTTGCATTTACCGGCGTGATGTGTGGCTTTAAAGCAGCCGCTCGACCACAAAATCGAAGTTTTCTCACCTCACGCATAACTGTCTTAGTACTTTCAGTGGATCCTTATGCAGTTTGGAATTCCTGTGTGATGATCTGGATGGATGTCTACCTATTTCACATTATGATCCTGTTCAACTGTCGGCACTCTCTGTCTGTCAACAATCGAGGTCAGCCTGTACGCTTTTGTACTGTACTTGTCCCTTCACGTTTCCACTTCACCATCACATCCGAAACAGTGGACCTACGGATGTTTAGGAGTGTGAAAATCTCACGTACAGACGTATGACGAAAGTGACACCCAATCACCTGACCACATTCGAAGTCCGTGAGTGACGCGGAGCGCCCCCATTCTGCTTTCTCACGATGTCTAATGACTACTGAGGTCGCTGATATGGAGTACCTGTCAGTAGGTGGCAGCACAATGCACCTAATATGTAAAACTTGTGTTTTTGGGGGTTTCCGGATACTTTTGATCAAATAGTGTATATTTACCAGAATGAGATTTTCACTCTGCAGCGGAGTGTGCGCTGATATGAAACTTCTTGGCAGATTAAAACTGTGTGCCGGACCGAGACTCGAACTTGGGACCTTCTGTTAAGTTTGGAAGGTAGGAGACGAGGTACTGGCAGAAGTAAAGCTGTGAGGACGGGGCGTGAGTCGTGCTTGGGTAGCTCAGTTGGCAGAGCACTTGCCCGCGAAAGGCAAAGTTCCCGAGTTCGAGTCTCGGTCCGGCACACAGTTTTAATCTGCCAGGAAGTTTCAGTGTATATTTACCTTTGTGCTAAAAATTGTCTTTCTTTTCAACTTCCCAAAGTCATTATTTCGATGCCCGCGATACATGGGCCTGAAGAATTGATGTGAAACCAGTGTGCCATTGCTTCTTACCAATCAGTGTGCTACGATGCTTACATATTTAAATATATGTGACAATACGTTAAAGGGCTAAAATGAGATAAAGCACTGAACAATGGAAAGGTAACTATGGGCATGACCTACGATATGACTACTCCTAATATCGCCTATAGGCGTTATTGTTCATTTTTTTGGTGAACAATGTTAAGCACTCAGCTAAGTAATCACACTTTCAAAAGTGGCTAGGCTGTGTGTGTGTGTGTGTGTGTGTGTGTGTGTGTGTGTGTGTGTGTGTGTGTGTGTGTGTATTAGAGCCTAAAGTTCTAAAATGAACAAATGCAATCGAAGATGGCGTAGTTATTATCTTCAGGATGGACATTCGAGGTATTAGGCGCAGGGCCATGTTATGATTCGTAGACGATGTCAATAAATGTGAAAATTAATTCTACAGTAGTATATTGGTGATAAATTTTAAACTCAGTGGTACTACTTGCGTGTTTGGGATTGTTAAGAAGTACCCATGACAGTAGACGTCATAAAAATAGACTATAATCGACGATGATCAGTATATGGCACACGATAGTGTAAAACAGATTTTCAAGGAACTTCTTTGAGAAAAGTTTGAAGCAGATAGGACGTTATTTTCTCGAAATCCTGTTTGATACTCGTAGTTTCAGAGAAACGATATTCTGCGGCAGACTGTGTACCGAGTCTACATCTACATTTACATACATACTCCGCAAGCCACCGTAAGACGTCTGGTGGAGGGCAGCCTGTACCACTATCAGTCATTTCCTTTCCTGTTCCACTCGCAGACAGAGCGAATGAAAAACGACTATCTATATGCCAAATTTCTCCCATCTTATCTTCGTGGTCTTTACACGAAATGGACGTTGCAGCAGTAGAATCGTTTTTCAGTCAGCTTCGAATGCCGATTCTCTAAATTTTCTCAATAGAGTTCCTTTAGAGAGAGAGAGAGAACGTCGCCTTACTTCCAGGGATTTCCATTTGAATTCCCGAAGCATCTGCATAATACATGCGTTCTTCGAACATACGAGTAAAACATTTAGGAGCCCGCCTCTCAATTCCTTCGATGTCTCCCTATAATCCGACCTAGTGCGGATCCCAAATACTCCAGCAGTATTCGAGAATAGGTCGCACTAGCGTCTGATATGCAGTCCCCTTTACAAATGATCCGCACCTTCCTGCAAGCCTACCAATAACCCGAAATCGACCATTCAGCTTCCCTATCACAATCCTCACATGCTCGTTGTATTTCATATTGCTTTGCAACGCTACGCCCGGATATTTAAATCATGCGACTGTGTTAAGCAGAACACTGCTAATGCTATGTCCGAATAGTATGGGTATGTTTTTCCTAGTCATCCGCTTTTACTAACATTTTTCTACTTTTAGAGCTAGCTGTCATTCGTCATACCAACTACAAATTTTGTCTAAGTCATCTTGTATCCTTAACGACGACACCTTCCCTTATACCACAGCGTAAACAATAACGAGCCACAGATTTTTGCTTACCGTCCGTCAAATAGTTAATGTATATAGAGAATAGTAGAGGTCCTGTCACATTTCCCCGGATCACACCTGTCGATAGCCCTGACTGTAATGAAAACTCGCCGTCGAGGACGTGCTGTGTTGTTAGAGCCACACACATATCCGGAAACTTATTCCGTACGTTCGTACCTCATTTAACAGCCAGCAATGGGATACCGTGTCAAATGATTTTAGGAAATTTAGTAACACTGAATCTGCCTGTTGCCCTTTCCATAGCTCAGGGAATATAATGTAAGAAAAGGACAAGCGAAGTTTCACACGAGCGACGCTTTCTAAAACCGTTCTGATTTGTGGACAGATGATTTTACGTATCAAGGAACTTAATTATAGTCGATCTGAGAGCTAACCAATGTTAAGGATAAAGGTATACAATTTCGAGGGTCAGTTCTTTTACGCTTCTTGTACATAGGAGTCACCTGCGCCTTTTTCCAGTCGCTTCGGACTTTGCGTCAGGCAAAAGATTCGCAATAAATGCAAGCAAACTAAGGGGCAATGCCGTACAGTACTCTTTGTGAAATCGAACTAGGATTCCATCCAGAACTCGCGACTTTGTTTTCAAATCTTTTAGTTGCTTCTCTATGTCAGGGATACCTATTACTATGCCCTCCGTACGGGAGTCTGTGAGATGATCAAACGACGGTGTGTTTGTACAATCCATCTGCGTGAACTATGTCTTAAACGCGAAATTTAAAACTTCAGATTTTCTTTCACTATCTCCTAATGCAACACCAGACTGGTCAACTATTAACAAGGTAAAAGCATTCGGCCAGTTTATCGATTTTACGTACCGCCAGAATCTTCTTCGGTTCTCGGCAAGATCTTTTGTTGAGGTATGACGGTGGTAGTTAACGTATGCCTCGCGCTTTGATCTTTTTAAAGACTCACGACTTTCTACTAACTTTTGCCTGGCGTCATTTGATTACTCTCTTTTGAACAGAGAGTGCAACAGACTTTGCTTCCTCAGTATTTTTTGATCTCTGTTATTAAACCGCGGTGGTTCTTGTCCGTCCTTAATCCAATTATTCGGCACATACTTCGTGTACTTACCTATCAGTTTAAATTCTGTCCATAATTTCCCTACGTTCATCATGCTGGAACCACACTGCTGGCCATTAAAATTGGTACACCACGAAGATGACGTGCTACAGACGCAAAATTTAACCGACAGGAAGAAGATATGCAAATGATTAGCTTTTCAGAGCATTCACACAAGGTTTGCGCCGGTGGCGACACCTACATCGTGCTGACATGAGGAAAGTTTCCATCCGATTTCTCATACACAAACAGCAGTTGACCGGCGTTGTCTGGTGAAACGTTGTTGTGATGCCCCGTGTAAGGAGGAGAAATGCGTACCATCACGTTTCCGACTTTGATAACGGACAGATTGTAGCCTATCGTGATTGCGGTTTATCGTATCGCGACATTGCTGCTCGCGTTGGTCGAGAGCCAATGACTGTTAGCAGAATATGGAATCGGTGGGTTCTAGAGGCTAATACGGAACGCCGTGCTGGATCCAAACGGCCTCGTATCACTAGCAGTCGAGATGACAGGCATCTTATCCGCATGGCTGTAACGGATCGTGCAGCCACGTCTCGATCCCTGAGTCAACAGATGGGGACGTTTGCAAGACAACAACCATCTGCACGAACAGTTGCAGCAGCATGGAATATCAGCTTGGAGACCATGGATGCGGTTACCCTTGACGCTGCATCACAGACAGGAGCGGCTGCGATGGTGTACTCAACGACGAACATGGGTGCACGAATGGCAAAACGTCATTTTTTCGGATGAATCCAGGTTCTGTCTACAGCCTCATGATGGTCGCATCCGTGTTCGGCGACATCGTTGTGAACGCACATTGGAAGCGTGTATTCGTCATCGCCATACTTGCGTATCACCCGGCGTAATGTTATGGGGTGCCATTGGTTACACGTCTCGGTTACCTCTTGTTCGCATTGACGGCACTTTGAACAGTGGACATTACATTTTAGATGTGTTACGCCAGTCAGTACTCTTGATGAACTGTGGTATCGAGCTGAAGCTGCATTGGCAGCTGTACCTGTACATGCCATCCAAGCTCTGTTTGACTCAATTACCAGGCGTATCAAGGCCGTTATTACGGCAAGAGGTGGTTGTCCTGGGTACTGATTTCTCAGGATCTATGCACCCAAATTGCTTGAAAATGTAATCATATGTCAGTTCTAGTATAATATACTTGTCCTATGAATACCCGTTTATCATCTGCATTTCTTCTTGGTGTAGCAATTTTAATGACCAGTAGTGTATATGATGTCCATTCATTGTGTAAGTAGGATGCTAACAACTGCTTATCTGCACTTTCTGGCAAAAGTACTTTCCTAACCTTCCTGAATGCCGTATTAACTTTAGCATCCATCGTCGCTACGATGATACCATAATCACCGTCAATAAGGTCAAGCCTGTTTGTGGTTACACAGTCAAAAATATTTCCATTGTGTGCAGGCTATCAAACTCAGATGCGCCTATGAAATACACTGTGTATATATCGTTTAAGGATCCTTAGAATAAAATGATACAGTTTATTGTGCATACAAAGACATACAGACAATATTGTCCCCCTCCACCCGCTGATGGATATGGAAGAAAAAGAGGCTTGTACTGGAACAAAATTCGCTGCTCCAAGCATTGAATTGTGCCTTGCGGAGATGTACGTTGATGCAGATTTGCAGGACAATGGATCACATCTTGGTCTCGTATCCAGCTCGATCACCTTGCTTAGGACTATAGTGATCAAACCAGTTTTAGAGCTGAAGCATCAGCAATATGTAACAAAGTTTTGTGCGACAGATATTTGACAGTGCTTTATTGCAGCGTATGATTATCCATTCCAAATGTTTCTAAGTGGAGGAAATTTCCGACCAGCTCAGCCAAGCGTGGGAAACGTCCGGTTATATTAGGTCTCTGCTGAGCATAACAGCGTGCTCTTCCGGGTTACACACATGCCTTTGAAGTGCACCGACCGGTGGTAGTGCAGTCGATCGGGGGCAGTGAATTTCTTCCGTGATTTGAACCCACAGCCTCCAGCGCATAAATCGATTTCCCGTCGCCGTAGGTTGTCACTCAGCACGTGCGTGTTTCCGACTCCATACACTGCTGAGACGAGGAAATTGGCAAATTAATATTTTTCGTCAATATGTACTTAGCGGCAAAATTTTCTGGATATCAACTCGATAGTTAACTCTGGCCTTGCACTTCTTTTAATTTAGACGCATTCAGAGAATATGATTACAATCATAATCGGTTTCGATCATACATGCGCTATCTTCAGAATCAACAGATTATGTTTAGATAATAATATTCGGTGACTGTGTCTAAAACAAACAGATACGTATAATACATCACACGCTCTCTTTCATAGACAGAATGTCACAGATACCAAGTTCCAGCTACATCACGTAAGAGAAGTAAATGGCTCTGACAGATGCGTCTGTCTGACGATCATTGAAACAACGTTTTCAGCAAACATTTTTTAATTGCTAATACCGACAGAAACTGGAATAATCTGAGTTATGTAGCACAGACGAGCTCACAATCCAGCATGATCTATAAACAACTGTTATTACTATTTTGTTTCACTTCAAATTACGGTTGAGACAATTTTTACACGTTCAGAGGGCAAAGAATTTTCGTAGAAGAAAAACGACTTCCAAAACCTTGAAGACATCTGAGATTCCCCGTGTGGCATGGACTGGATGTTGTACACATCTAATTCAAACCATTGACGTCTCAGCAACGGACGCAAGTTGAAATGGTAGCTCTGGTGCTGTCCTTAGCTTTTGGCCCTCTGTTTCTCATTTGTGAATGGTACCGTTACTTTCTTCTTGTCAATCGATAGGCTTGATACATCCGAAAATAGCAATTCCAAAAACCGTATTATGGTTTTGGTTAACGTGATCAGTCCTGCTTGTGCGGAATCTCTACTTAATAATACCGTTAGGAACTGATTAGAAATTCTCAGAACACGTTAGATATCAGTTCTGTTTGCACCACCCGATTCATGGAATATTCTTGAAGAGGTTCATGTCGTCTACGATGAACGTGACGACAAGCGAAATTCGTATACAGAGAGAAACGTGAAAGGCTTAAGGTTCTCCAGGAGAAACTTGTGATGTCTTGTCGACTATTGTAATCAGATAGCTTCATAGACAAGAGAGAGCAAAACTTTCACGAGTGTATTTCTCCTCCAACTGCCCATTCGCATCAAATGCATCTACGATATTCATTCGTAAAAGGGGTTGTAAGCACCAGTATTGACGTCTGATATTACTAATCCCTCGTGAAGAATCGATTCTAAACACGTCTTCCATTGTAGTTGAATTTGTAATACATTACGAGAGATTGGTCTGCGAAATCGGTCACTGCGATCACTGAACGACTTTTCAGCCCTTCAGTACAACACTTCACAAATTGTCACGACGACGGTGAGACTTATTTTATGAACGCAGAAAAATGGGTAGTAACTACGCTGAAATACTTCGTGGACACACTTAACATGGGTATGTACGCACCATATAGTTTCTTTATTCGCCTTATATCACATCATCTGTGCGCTCCTACGTTATCTGATTAAAACTATTCTGACACCTAAATATGGACATTAACAGGGTATGTGTCAACCCTGCACCCCTATATGACGGCCTGAACTGTGCTCGAGACACTTTCAGTGAGGTCCCTGAATGGCTGTGGAGGAATGGCTGCCCATTATTAGTCAAGAGCCGACACAAGCGGAGGTGATGATGTTGGATGCTGAGGTCTGAAGCGTAGGTGACGTTCTCACTCATTCACAAGGTGCTATACTGGGTTTAGGTTGGTTGGTTGGTTTTGGGGAAAGAGACCAAACAGCGAGGTCATCGGTCTCATCGGATTAGGGAAGGAAGTCGGCCGTGCCCTTTCAGAGGAACCATCCCGGCATTTGCCTGGAGCGATTTAGGGAAATCACGGAAAACCTAAATCAGGATGGCCGGACGCGGGATTGAACCGTCGTCCTCCCGAATGCGAGTCCAGTGTGCTAACCACTGCGCCACCTCGCTCGGTACTGGGTTTAGGTCTGGACTCTGGGCAAGCTAGGTCATTTCAGGAATGAACAGTTTTTCTTATCGGGCAGACGCAACTATACAAGCCCATTTTGAAAAATGAAGAAACTGCAGCACAGTTGAAATCCCAAACCTACACTGAAGAGCCAAAGAATCTGGTACACCTGCCTAATATCGTGTTCGGCCCCCTGTGAGCATGCAGAAGTGCCGCGAAACGACGTGGTGTGGACTCGAGTAATGTCTGAAGTGGTCCTGGAGGGAACTGAAACCATGAATCCTGCAGCGCTGTCCGTAAGTCCGTTAAGAATACGAGGGGATCTCTTCTGAACAGCACGTTGCAAGGTATCAAAGATATGCTCAATAATGTTCACGTCGGGGGAGTTTGGTGGCCAGCGGAAGTGTTTAAACTCAGAAGGGAGTTCCTGGAGCCACTCTGTAGCAATTCTGCACGTGTGGGGTGTCCCATTGTCCTGTTGGAATTGCCCAAGACCGTCGGAATGTACAATTCACATGACCGAATGCAGGTGATAAGACAGGATGCTTCCGTGTGTGTTTCCTACCAAAGTTGTAGCTGGACTTATCAGGGGTCCCATATCACTCCAACTGCACAAAACCGACACTACTACGGAGCCTCCACCAGCTTGAACAGTCTCCTGCTGACATACAAGGTCTATGGATTCATGAGGTCCTTGCCATAACTCTACACGTTCATCCGCTCGATACAATCTGAAACGAGCCTCGTCCGACCAAGCAACATGTTTCCAGTCATCAACAGTCCAACGTCGGTGGTGCGGGTAAAGGCGAGGCGCAAAGCTTTGTGTCGTTCCGTCATCAAGGGTACACGAGAGGCATTCAGCTCCGAAAGCTCATATCGATGATGCGTCGTTGAATGGTTCGCATGCTGACACTTATTAATGGCCCAGCACTGAAATCTGCAGCAATTTGCGAAAGGGTTGTACTTCTGTCACGTTGAACGATTCTTTTCAGTCCTCGTTGGTTCCATTTTTGGAGGATCTTTTTCCGGCCGCAGCGATGTCAGAGATTTGATGTTTTACCTGATACCTGATATTCAAGGTACACTCGTGAAATGGTCGTACAGGAAAATACCAACTTCATCGCTATCTCGGAGTTGCTGTGTCCTGCCGGCCGGAGTAGCCGTGCGGTTCTAGGCGCTACAGTCTGGAACCGAGCGACCGCTACGGTCGCAGGTTCGTATCCTGCCTCGGGCATGGGTGTGTGTGATGTACTTAGGGTAGTTAGGTTTAATTAGTTCTAAGTTCTAGGCGACTGATGACCTCAGAAGTTAAGTCGCATAGTGCTCAGAGCCATTTGAACCATTTTTTTGCTGTGTCTTATCGCTCGTGCGCCGAATATAACACCACGTTCAAACTCATTTAAATCTCGATAACCTGCCATTGTAGGATCAATTACCGAGCTAACAACTGCGCCAGACTCTTGTGGTCTTATATAGGCGTTGCCGACCGCAGCGCCGTATTCTGCCTGTTTACATCTCTCTGTACTTGAATACACATGCATATACAAGTTTCGTTGGCACTTCAGTGTATACCGCTCCACGAATTCTACGTACTTTCAAAAATGCATTACGAGCAAATGCAATGGTACATTAAAACATGGCGCCTTTTGACTGCCAGGAGATTTCGCACTTTTCGCACAGCAGTGTTCCAATATTTACATATTTCTAGTGGTTGTTAAATTATAATATGGCTTACGCCACTCCTACCCTGAGATTTAATGACATATGGTTCACCTTGAATGCTTTCAGCAGAAAATGACAAAAGACTTATAATCAAGCGCGTGGACAAATCAGCATGGAACACTTAATTAATTGAAGTAGGAGGATTTCGATTAGAATGGCGCGTAGATTCTGATTCCCTATCCTTTTTTCACGGTTTAAATTATTATTTGAAATTTATTTTTAATTAGCACTTTTTATATCTAATCTGATATTCAGTTTAAGTATTTACTCAGCTATGTTGTTTACTAATACCAGATTTACTACTTCTCAAAGCTCTTAACTTCTAATTTACCAAACGTAAAACACATCGACCAGCACTTATTACTTTCAAAGTATACTACGCAGTATCTTCTGACGTCTAGCCTTACGCGAAGGTCATCCAGTAATTGGGAATCTATATTTTATAAATGTCTTGGATAGAAAAGCAGTGCAGCCTACGTACTACCGCAGTCTTATTGGGCGATCGTGATAGTGCACGCGATTTGACAGGGCTAATTAGGTGCCCCGCGGCGGGGTCAGGGATTTTCTCTGCCTCGTGATGGCTGGGTGTTGTGTGCTGTCCTTAGGTTAGTTAGGTTTCAGAAGTTCTAAGTTCTAGGGGACTGATGACCATAGATGTTAAGTCCCATAGTGCTCAGAGCCATTTTTTTTAGGTGCCCCGATCGTGCACATCTTATGAATAACTTCCTTCAGGATAGCGACATCACTCGACTAGAGTGTCCAGCATGTTCTCCAGACATGAACCCTATCGAAAATGCCCTGGATAGATTGAAAAGAGTTGTTTATGGACGATGTGACCCACCAACCACTCTGAGCGATCTACGCCGAATCGCCGTTGAGGAGTGGGACTATCTGGACCAACAGTGCTTGATGAACTTGTGGATAGTATGCCAAGACGAATATAGGCGTGCATCAATGCAAGAGGACGTACTACTGGGTATTAGAGGTACCAGTGTGTACAGCAATCTGAACCACCAGCTCTGTAGGTCTCGCTTATGGCGGTACAACATGCAATGTGTGGTTTTCATGAGCAATAAAAAAGACGGAAATGATGTTTATGTTGATATCTATTCCAATTTTTTGTACAGGTGAAACGTCCCCTTAGAACAATTTATACACGACTGTGCTTTAACTGACACACAATATTTTTAGCGCAACGCAATCTGACTTTCAAAAATCCCTACAAAAGAATGGCCCTGACTAACATTAAACTATACCTTTCACAAATAACTTACCTCACAAAAATCTTCATTACTCGAACTACTGCAATACAGCGAGCGCCACTACTGCCAACTAAATAACAGATTAAAACTACGGAAGGCACTAACTACTGATATGGATAGTTAGCAAATGAAAGATTTTAATAGAGAACAAACAATGTATTTACCTTAATAGTCATAATATATGTATATCAGTTCATGACAAATTACAAAACTCCGCCATCTCTCTCCCCACATCCACCACTGCTGGCGGCTCACCTCCAACTGCGCAACGCTACGCACTGTTCACATCCAGCTGCCGCTGCCTACCACTACAATGGCAGACAACAATGCAAACTAGCCACAGACTGCACACAGCACAGCCAGTGATATTCATACAGAGCGCTACGTAACGTTGCCAATAAGAAAACATAAACAGCCTACTTACTTAGAGAAAACATAAACAGCCTACTTACACAGGTTCCGGAACTCTCCGAACTGAGGTGATGCTAAACTTTTTTTTGATGTGTGTATTTTCATATGCTTCCGCATTTAGCAATTTTTGGAGCGTTTGTTGGTCGTCCACCTGATAGGTAAGACTTATTCGTCTATTGATTTTCTTCGATTTTAAGTCTTCCGACTATTTACTTGCAGCGTCAGTTGAGATTTGTGCAGAGCCTGCAGTCCTTGGTAGAGGACTCAAGAGTTTCCTACGAGGACATTATTCCTGAATTTGGTATGATGGATTCCGTTTGGAACTCATTTCATAATATGCAAAGTTGTTGAGTAACGAGTACGTTATCTTTGCTAAAATTAAGGCCTGTGTTCTGGTTTTCCGTTGATCTCCTGAGATTCCAATGCATTCACTGGATCAGGATTACTTTCTAGACAGTAAGCTCATTTTCCCAAGTTATTGTATTTCGAATAATCTGTGAGCTACTCCAATTTGTGCGCAATATTTTTACTCACTCTGTGTCTAAGTGTAGCTGATGATTTACGTCAGACTTCAGCAACAGTTTCTGTATTTTTAGTGACTTTCGATACCAATAACATTTCTCTTTTTTATGCAAAAGTATCACTCTTTTGTTGCATGATAGCGCAAAAGTTCATTTCTGCCATTTTCCACTTTTCATACAATACTTTTAGTTATTTCGAAGCGCCAGTCTTACAAAAATTTTTCTTTCTGCTCTTAACATTAACCTGTAACGTGCAGTGTGAACTGTTTCCTTTAGACGGCTCGATGCACACGAATTATATACACTCCTGGAAATTGAAATAAGAACACCGTGAATTCATTGTCCCAGGAAGAGGAAACTTTATTGACACATTCCTGGGGTCAGATACATCACATGATCACACTGACAGAACCACAGGCACATAGACACAGGCAACGGAGCATGCACAATGTCGGCACTAGTACAGTGTATATCCACCTTTCGCAGCAATGCAGGCTGCTATTCTCCCATGGAGACGATCGTAGAGATGCTGAATGTAGTCCTGTGGAACGGCTTGCCATGCCATTTCCACCTGGCGCCTCAGTTGGACCAGCGTTCGTGCTGGACGTGCAGACCGCGTGAGACGACGCTTCATCCAGTCCCAAACATGCTCAATAGGGGACAGATCCGGAGATCTTGCTGGCCAGGGTAGTTGACTTACACCTTCTAGAGCACGTTGGGTGGCACGGGATACATGCGGACGTGCATTGTCCTATTGGAACAGCAAGTTCCCTTGCCGGTCTAGGAATGGTAGAACGATGGGTTCGATGACGGTTTGGATGTACCGTGCACTATTCAGTGTCCCCTCGACGATCACCAGTGGTGTACGGCCATTATAGGAGATCGCTCCCCACACCATGATGCCGGGTGTTGGCCCTGTGTGCCTCGGTCGTATGCAGTCCTGATTGTGGCGCTCACCTGCACGGCGCCAAACACGCATACGACCATCATTGGCACCAAGGCAGAAGCGACTCTCATCGCTGAAGACGACACGTCTCCATTCGTCCCTCCATTCACGCCTGTCGCGACACCACTGGAGGCGGGCTGCACGATGTTGGGGCGTGAGCGGAAGACGGCCTAACGGTGTGCGTGACCGTAGCCCAGCTTAATGGAGACGGTTGCGAATGGTCCTCGCCGATACCCCAGGAGCAACAGTGTCCCTAATTTGCTGGGAAGTGGCGGTGCGGTCCCCTACGGCACTGCGTAGGATCCTACGGTCTTGGCGTGCATCCGTGCGTCGCTGCGGTCCGGTCCCAGGTCGACGGGCACGTGCACCTTCCGCCGACCACTGGCGACAACATCGATGTACTGTGGAGACCTCACGCCCCACGTGTTGAGCAATTCGGCGGTACGACCACCCGGCCTCCCGCATGCCCACTATACGCCCTCGCTCAAAGTCCGTCAACTGCACATACGGTTCACGTCTACGCTGTCGCGGCATGCTACCAGTGTTAAAGACTGCGATGGAGCTCCGTATGCCACGGCAAACTGGCTGACACTGACGGCGGCGGTGCACAAATGCTGCGCAGCCAGCGCCATTCGACGGCCAACACCGCGGTTCCTGGTGTGTCCGCTGTGCCGTGCGTGTGATCATTGCTTGTACAGCCCTCTCGCAGTGTCCGGAGCAAATATGGTGGGTCTGACACACCGGTGTCAACGTGTTCTTTTTTCCATTTCCAGGAGTGTATTTTATTACGTATTATTATAAACTTTATTTTTAATTACTACGAGCGCCAATATAATTACTGTTATCAGTAAATGATTTGTAACACTAACGGTTACTACAGTTGAAATCTGATTGATAAGGACTAATTAACCACGAGAAGCTTTAACGTCGTCAAGATCTGTTTATTTTGTGAGGACGAATTTTCGTTAGTAATTACCTTAGGTTCTTTCCTCTCTAAAATCAGAAATCCTACTAACGTCATGACTGTTGTAATGTTAACCAGGAATAAAATGACTTAAAACTTTAAGCATTCTCTCAAATAATATCACAATCTCTAATTGTTGTAAATAAATCGATTCGCTATACGTTTAGCACAGTCAAGTGATATAATCCAATTAATTCTTTCTTTGCCTTTATAACATTCGCAGAAAAAGACGGTAGACCCAAAAAATTACTTCCGTCTGAATTTTCAGAGACATTCTACTCGTCCGTCCTTTGTAAACAGAGCCCATCTCTCTGACCTACGTTATAACAAACTATGATCTTCAAAGTGTCGTAGATATTAAGACATGAAAAATGAATAAGGATTGCAAAGTGAATATTAAATTCTGATGTCACACTTTACTTACTAATGTGTTTCGAATCTAACAGTTATAATAATTCACCAGCGAAATCTTTGGAAAATTAAAACTCTAATGTACCTTACATCCACGTAGATTACAAGTGAGATGGAAAATAAACGTCAGCATTGATTACAGCAAAGCGTTATCTTTACTGGGAGAAGCGAGTTTCACAACAGATATAAACTGCAACCATAAACAGAGCGTATGCGCTAGAACATTTACGACCGGCATTCAAATATTCTGCGCTTCCGGTTAGGTTGTTTAACACGTTCAGTTTATGCCCGTCGTTTTGATCTTAATTTACAGCTTTGGTTTCTCTAGTACTATCATGAATAATATTATCGCCAAGACGGTGGTGAAATCACTAGGACAGTTTGAGAACGATGTATTTCTTACTTGATGTGCTACTTCTTGTCTGAATATGAAAATAAGTTTTCTTTGCCTAGGGAAATAAAAACTTCCACCGAAACATGTTTTTTCTGGGAAAACAGGGCAATTTAGTTTAAGGGAAGAAATGTTTATATGAACGTTTTGAAAGTGTTTCATAAATAATTGTTTATCAAGTGCGCTTCCTGCAGCACTAGAATCTACGTTTCTTCTTTAGGTCTTCGTACCACAAGCAAAGAAACAGACTGAAACTCTAAATTTTCTCTCTTATTCCCGCATTTAATACAATTTATTTGTAGTAGCTACTAAAGAAAGCTTAAAAAATTTATGGCTTATTACATAATCGCTTAGCAGAAATAACACTTGTCAACTTTTTGTTGTTAGAAGTCCATGAAACTTACATGCACTTTCCTTTTGTAGTTTAATCAATTGGCCGATCGTTGTGGCCAAGCGGTTCTAGGCGCTTCAGTCCGGAACTGCGCTGCTGCTACGATCGCAGGTTCGAATCCTGCCTCGGGCATGGATGTGTGTGATATCCTTAGGTTAGTTAGGTTTAGGTAGTTTTAAGTCTTGGGGACTGATGACCTCAGATGTTAAGTCCCATAGTGCTTAGAGCCATCTGAACCATTTTTTTAAACCAATCCAACTTTGTTAGTAGCACTGTTAGATCTTCGTTGCAACGAAGATGTACTCTAAGAAAGCATTTGTAGTTTGTAACACCGTTCTTGTACTCTAGGCAAATTTCTTGAATATAGCGCCACAAAAAATATCTTTGAAACCACTCAAACGCAGAACGTTTATTAATCTTTAGTGATTGTTCATAATCTGATGATCGTTGTACAGTAATGTCATTAGAACAGTTTCAACGGTGACAATCGGATCCAATAAATCGTGCTTTTTAACGAAACTAAGTACATGTAATCGACTCGTTAATTACATTTATGGTTGGCACGAGTCATAGTGAGCACACGAGAAAAAGCCTTCACAACAATATTCTTGGACTTAATGGCTATTAATTTCACACTTAATGTTTTAAAACGGTGAAATAATTATATATGAAAGATATGTCTCTCAGCACGTAAGTATTACATGGACACAGTGTTAGTAGTACGAATGAACCCCTGTATAATGCTGACGTCATATTGTTATTTAACAGGCAGAGTATCGTTGTTGCCGGCTCAGTGGTACGTTGCGTAAGCGTAATGTAGAACTGAACGTAACAACTCGCTACTTTCCCGACTGAACAGCCAATTAACGTCCGCGCCACGAGCATATGATCAAAGGCTTTTCTTGGTGGATTGAGGCCATCCGTGTGGAAGCATCTAAATCGTGTGGGGACAGAAGCAGAGAAAATGTTTAGTGATGAGTGCTTGTAATTTTACGAAACGCACCACCGACTAAATACGACACGAGAAATTTTCCGGAAAATATAACAACTCAAAGAATGTTAGTCTTAAATCATGAAACCTTGACTATGATATCTCTTGAAACTGTAATAAATCTTCATTTCGACCAATTATATTTCGATTTATTTCAGGATATGTTAACAAACTTTCTTAAGACGGCACCCTGTCGCAAATTATTGTTGACATTCTTACCGAGTTGAATTAGAATAAAATCTGGAGATTTCTATGGTAATCTCTGTCGATTGCATCCGGAACAACTGACTGTTGTCAGACTGCCAGAGATCCTTGTCGATGTCTGCGATGCTAGTGGCGTCCTTCGGAAGGCAAACAACTCGGCGAATTTCTCCGAAGTCTCTCCACGTCTTCGGCCCGCTTCCATGCATAACAAAGATGGTCATTTTTGGAAGAAAGACGACGCAATTCTCGCTAAAGCCTGATGGGCTGGAGATTTACTCCTCAATTTGGTCCTACGGAACTAGACGTGTAAATAAATAAATAAATAGAAAAACTGTTTTGAAAGAGGATTGTGTGACTATTATCCTGCCAATCTATATCTTGCGTAGGGATGACGGAAGAAATACAGGGAGACTTGGGAGCATTTAGACATTCCGTTCCGCTCTTTAGATAAGCGAATGAAACAAGAAAGAAAACTGATAATATTTCTACGATGTATCCCCCGTCATGCGCTGTAAAGTGGCTTGCTGAGCATTTATGTAGATATAAATGTAGAAGGATGATAGACGCTGTCTCATTCAGTCGCCCCTTTTGCATGTAAAATCGTTGCAATTTCTCAGCATTCTGTCACACCACCAACAACAGACTATTCCGTGTACTTATTGTTTATAAAAAATATAGATAGTTTATAAAAATATCAGGAGCTGAAATTTTATGAACTGGAGATATAGACAAATACTTCCAGTGACTTTTATTGTCTTGCTAATTAAACTGATGTCACCGTGTGATGTGCACGTATTAGGAATGAGAAGTGAGTAAATGGAACGGGTATTACATCACTGTGATAGGTAACTGAATACATGCCCCTGCAGAATGGGGGTACTTCGAAATGTTCCCTCCGTCTCGACTTCGGACCTTCCGCGGCCTTGCACAACATCTCAAACACGGCCGCTCCCAGACTTCAAATGCCCTTACAAGGCGACGCATCTGTTCGTCAACAACGATTCCGTCCAAAATTGTAGTATATGCGCCGGTTGACTACAAATGAAAGTGATAGAAGTGGGAGCTACATATAGCCGGCCGTTTAAAAAGTAGAACATTTGTGGCGCTGGGCGTGCGAGTCATGAGCCGTTTATGTTAACATGGCGTCCAGCCAGCGGTTGGAGCAGGGAAAAGAGTATAGAATTGTAATCTTAGGGTCGCGGAGTCGAATCTCTATGCCGAAACATTTTTTAATTATCAATTTTCCGATTACTAACACTGAAAACAAGTCGAAATCATGTCTACTATATTGTTTTTATTAATATTTTCAGAAAAGGCATGAAAAGGGAAAGGCAAACGAAAGTTTAGGACTGCAAGTATATTTCCTGGAAGCTGTTGTAGAGCGAACACGAGTAATTCGCATATAAATTTAGTTTTATCGTTTTATAGTTGATGATTTACACACGCTGGAGTGACGATCATCGCAAAAACAGGAGAAGCAGTAATTTTCTCGGCGTCTGCTATATGTCATAGAAGCCGAATTCTTACAATTACGTGTCTGTTTTAAAGTTTCTTTGAAAAATGTGGTTTATACTCGTAACAGTTTCTCTCTCACTAGACAATCTGGCAGCAAAACGACGTCCGTTACGCTTGATTGCAGTTGCTTCTTCGAAAGTTAATTGCAATCATAAATTTTTCTTTGCCTTTCCTTTTCACGCCTTTTATGAAGATATTAATGAAAGTAACATTTTGAGCATTATTGAGGCTTATGTGCAGCGCAAATAAAGTAAAAAATAATTAAAAATAGAAAAAAATTGCACCCCGCTACACTCTGATTACCGCTCTGTACTCTTCTCACTGCATCAGCCGCTACCTGGAAAACTACTCTAACATAAATAGCTCATGTCTCATCACATATGCGCCGCGAATTTTATTTTCTCTAAACGTTTGGCCATCTGCTGCTCCCATTTCTGTCATTTTCATTTCTGGTAAAGCCCTGTATATACCATAAATTTTGTTAAAATCACTGATGACGGGTATGTGTGGTCATCTTGTTAATAGCGGGCGACGCGAGAGACAAATTACAGGACATATTGCTCGGCAGATTTACCCAGAAGATTTATTGATGGACCCGGATCATTTCTCGGCATTGCTATAGTATTAAAACACTCTAAGGATGGATCACCAGCCTCGCTCTGATGCGCGAGACAGAGTTAGAATCGTCATTACAGATTTATCAGTGAAAAATGTCCTGCGCCAGTCCAGCTACTTTCTAAATACTCTCAGATTCCGCCACTAGATTGGAAAACGAGCACCATCGACATTATTTACTCGGTGTCCAAATGGTTTCTAGCAGCTCCCGGCGATAACGTCCTTCATAGGCAGAACAGGATAACGGTCTAAAGTAAAAAATGAGGACGACACAGATTCACAGAAATACCACATACTAAGTATAAAAAAGAAAGAACGGAATTTATTGTATAATTAAACTCTATCAGCTTCTCCTCGTTCGCTCAATAGCACCTCTAGTTAGGTAGTGGCCGCACATTCTGCTATTCGGTGTGGTCCTACGCACACTAAAATGCACCATTAGCCATCAAAAGAAGAATGGCAAATGTACAGGTCCAGTAGCTGCATCCGCACACAGGTACGCACTTGCGAAATCCTTCTAAGCTATCCACACATGCTTAACAACCGATGTAACCGATGACTACTTACTTCAGATAGATACAGTCAACAATCACGAAAGATGATCTACCACAGACACCAAGCTTCTCTTTTTATACCACCGACGGCTACCCACTGACTTCAGAACTATAGTTCGAAACACTACCTCCATCGAGAGGGCACAAAAGGTGACGGTTCCACCCTTAAGCGGCTGCTGGTCGACCCGCGAATTTGTGGGCTTCAGAACCGCTCCATGTAATTGTTTCGACATCCAAGTCTTTCAAGAAATCATCTGCAGGAACCGAACTCAGGCATTTCAGTTGACCAATTTCTCCTCCTGCTAATTACTCTCTTCTGCGCATTGCTGCCTGCTGCCAATACTTTCCGAAAATTTATCCCTAAAAGATTCTGGAAAACACCTTTAGTGAAGGAAAGTCAGAAACCTTTAATCCTGCTTTGCTTCAAACGTCAGTCCATTTAGATGGAGCAAGGACAGATAACCCCATCATATTTAGGCTCGAAAATCGCTCGTTCACTCATATACCGGAAGGTGGCTCAAGCGTTCAGCATGTTGAACAGGACTCCGCTATGGGCGCACCCAGAAAACGATGTATTACAATTTATTAAAATGTATAGGGAAAAGAGTGGGAGGAGCTATGATAGAACAAATGAAATATGTAGATGACTTGTCACTGTTTTGAAGAAAGAAAAAAATAAAGAAAAAATCTCAGTATCTAACTTTTGTGAATAATTGTCGGTATATTGAAACTACTGCAGTTTGGCTTCAAACTTAATTGGGGAAGAATATTGTCATCTGTACAATGTATGGAACCTTCAACTATTTTGAAAAAAAAAACAGAAATAGACAAAAATCATACAAGAAGTACTTTTAGCTTTTTAGACTGAACTGAATTTTTTCCTACAGTATACGTTTCATTTAATCGAATATAGTATGGAACGACCAGAAGTGACATTAGCCGCCGATGGTGGAGGTTGAGTTCGGAGTGGTCGTAAGTAGGTAAATCGGCAGCGAAGCAGACTGAAACGATAGCGTGCGATAGAAGGTTAAGATACTAATTTGCATTTGCACCCTGTTTTATTTAGAAGCAGGTGTTGGGGCAGAGGCTATCTGCCGGGTAATGCTTTCGACTAAACAGCAAGCATTCCTGGTCACCAACAGCATCTGCACGTTTCGCCTGCCATCTCAGTGCTCATAACTGCTGTCTCCACCGGCGAGCCATCGTCACTGAAAGGATGTTACACGGGCCTGTGTGATCGTTGCTGTTAAACACTCTATACTTGGCAGGAGGAAAAGGCATGCCTGACGATTGACCCGGTACAAATCTTGTATCGCAGTTTACGACACGATGCGACAATGGAAAAGAATCCGATCATACGAAGAAAACCGGTTGTAAATCCAAGGAGAGAGAGAGAGGGCGTATCATACGTTGGTTCTGAAAACAAAAAGACGAATAGTGCATATGAAAGAAATACACTGTGTGATCAAAAGTATCCGGACACCCAAGAAACATACGTTTTCCGTAATAGGTGCATTGTGCTGCCACCTACTGCCAGATACTCCATATCAGCGAACTCAGTAGTCATTAGACATCGCGAGAGAGGAGAGTGGGGCCTTCCACGGAACTCACGGACTTCGAACGTAGTCAGGTGACTGGGAGTCACTTGTGCCATACGTCTGTACGCGAGATGTCCACACTCCTAAACATCGCTAGGTCCACTGTTTCCGATGTGATAGTGAAGTGGAAACATAAGTGACACGTACAGCACAAGAGCGTATATGCCGACAGTTGAAGAGGGTCGTGATGTGTAATAACCAGACATCTATCCAGATCATCACACAAGAACTCCAAACTGCATCAGGATCCACTGAAAGTGCTATGACAGTTAGACGGTACGTGAGAAAACTTGGATTTCATGGTCGAACGCCGGTCGGGGTGTCCGAGCGGTTCTAGGCGCTACAGTCTGGAACCGCGCGACCGCTACGGTCGCAGGTTCGAATCCTCCCTTGGGCGTGGATGTTTGTGATGTCCTTAGGTTAGTTAGGTTTAAGTAGCTCTAAGTTCTAGGGGACTGATGACCTCAGAAGTTAAGTCCCATAGTGCTCAGAGCCATTTGAACCATTTGAACCTCTCCTCAGTGCAGCACTCCGTGAAGAATGGGCTACAAGTCCCCAAGAAACCTTCCAGCACGTGACCGAACGCATGCCTGCGAGAGTAGAAGCTGTCATCAAGGCTAAGGGCGGGCTAACACCGTACTGAATTCCAGTAATACCGATGGACAGCGCCATTTTCAGCCAGGTATCCGGATACTTTTGATCGCATAGTGTATAACAACCGTTTTTTCAGCTTAATTGAAAGGTTGCGCTATATCAATGTAACTTGTTGCCTTTTCCTGTAAGAAATCCATGGCAGAAATTTTTTTACAAAATATGACAAGAAATTAACGTTATTCCACCCACGTAACGGAAGAAAGGAACCTTTGCATCGATTGAAATTCACGCAGATAGTGTTTCATACATAGATTACGCATAATAAAATATGTTCCACATCAAATGTTGTGTTGGTATAAACACTTGACCGAGCTCAAACTCTAAAACAGGAGCCTCACTTAAGTTTCAACATAATAATTCGAAGACGCATGTTCCGTTCTTACAAGACACCTTTTCAATGTAATACTGGTAATTTCATAGCTGTTAAAGTGTTGCCTAGAAACGAATAATAGCGACTGACGACTGTTCTCCCGTTGTCCACGTTTGGTATGACAGACCTTAATGTTTTAGCTCCTGTCTATTTACGTGACGGAGAGCTGTTAACTGTTTTACTCGTTAATGATACCTACTCTACGGTGACGACGAATAATGCTTTTATTTTCAATAAAACGTATCTACATGTACAGCTGGACTCTGCAAATTACGGCGAACTATATGGGTGAGGATACCTCCTATAAGTAAAGCAGTCATCAAGCGGAAAATTGTCTTGAACTCCATAGTGCTTTACTAGGCATGGTTATGTTGGAAGTGTTTTGCTGCTGCCTTCCTGCGAATTTTGAACTGACTTAGCCAGACAGTTATAGAGGGACCTACAGGTTAACGTGGATTATGAGCCACGGTGAAATCGTCATTCATCTCATCAGCAAACATTTTCAAAGGAGAAAGAAGTGACAACTGAAAGATAAAAGTAGTAGGACTGACCGGGGACCGAACCCAGGCTCTTAGGAAGTGCCGGCCGCGGTGGTCTAGCGGTTCTGGCGCTGCAGTCCGGAACCGCGGGACTGCTACGGTCGCAGGTTCGAATCCTGCCTCGGGCATGGGTGTGTGTGATGTCCTTAGGTTAGTTAGGTTTAAGTAGTTCTAAGTTCTAGGGGACTTATGACCCAAGATGTTGAGTCCCATAGTGCTCAGAGCCATTTGAACCATCTTAGGAAGTAGCCTTACAGTTTACGCCTTTTCTTAAGAAATTTAATTCGTTTCTGCTGCTATTAGGAAATATAACGTAGAGGAACTGCAATAAACACAAATACTTAGATTTTCGCCAGTTAGTAATTGCTACTCTATTAAATAAACAACTACTTATTCAGGTAACTTAATAAAATAATAAGTTAATTCTCTTTCTTAATCACTTGCGCCCTCATAAAGGGATTGCTTTGTTCTCTTGTGTTCTCCGAAGGGAAGTATATAAATAATGTATTATATCTTAATATACATCTTTTCTTCAGAGAAATAAATAAAAATAACCCTGCTGTCTCTTGTGAAAGTTCGTAAGATAGCTGTTGAAATGATGTGAAATGGATAAATATCAGGGGAGGTGTACAGGAGTTACAAATAAAAGCAAATGTAAAATAAGCAGAGCACAGAAGCTACATATTTGTTATCATTCGTTACATAGATGACATACACACAAATGAACCTGTAAATGTTGTTAGCACATGGATTCCATGTTTACACAAATGTCTTATACCAGAATCTTTTGCTTTCTGAGGCGGAGTTGATGTTTTACAGTGTTTGACTTTCAGAAGACGGGATTTAGTGATCTTCCGTGGTCAATAAAATTTGCTGTTGAAATGCTGAAAGACTACAAGAATCGAAAATACGTTCCAATACACGTTCGTGGAATCCTGTTTAGTCTTTTCCCGGTTTTTCTGGGCGTTTTAGTGAACGTGCACGTGCCAAGTGAGAAGGGACCTTGCATAAGGTTTCGGATCCAGTAGTTATCTGGAAGTGGTGTTGAAACAAATAGGCGGACTTCGCGAGGTTTAAATGAAGCCAGAAATTTCCATTTGTTTCCGTGGAAAGCTAAGTGTGGTGTCTTTTGTGACTTTCCCCTATTAACTTTAAACTGGATTCCTGTTTTGTTGTCGTGAACAATACTGGTGGAAGGTGCTACGAGTCAGCGTATTAAAAGTTAGCGACGTGAACTTTCCACTACAGTGCCCACACCTCGGAATTTCTCTGAACGTAGTTGAACTGCTACAAAGATCTGAGTGTTTACTTAGGAGTAGTGAGAGAATTAACCTTGTCTGTCTGGGCAATGTGAGGCTCACTACACATTTAACGTGTGTAGCAGTGCACAGAACTAATCCAGGTCCATGAATAAATGTTTCCCAGTAACGGCAAAGTTATACGTCGCGTTACTTGTAACTCGCCCTGAACAAAGCACATATTCTATCTGCGACCACGAGTCGAATTTCGCTCGGCGCCACGGAAGCCTTAGGAATGGATGAAAGGTACGTTTCACGGTGGCCTCAGGCGAAATTAATACCAATGTTACGGAATGTGAAACTTTTTACCACGATGGAATAACCAACGACCAAACTGTTCCCACAGAGGAAATTCCAAATATAACAAAAATGACTCTAAACATGCTTGCTGGTTGCTGAAATATCTCTTAGCTGGTTTTGGAGATTTTTTTTTTATTTCCACAATTACTACATGCTCCCGGCCCAGCCCGTCGTCTGATGACCTGTATGTAGTTCAAATGTGGGATTAAAAACTCTTCTCATAATACCAATGCTAGTATACACAATTGCAAGAGTCACAAAAGTACAAAAACAATAAAAAAATCGATGATGTAAAACCAGGCAAAAATGTGCGTAACATATGCAATTATAAAGTTCAAGAGGCAGTTGTAAATGTCGTACACCAAGAAATACATATGGTACATTACGTGCAGTTACTTTTCAAAATGGCTCAAATGGCTCTGAGCACTATGGGACTTAACATCCATGGTCATCAGTCCCCTAGAACTTAGAACTACTTAAACCTAACTAACCTAAGGACAGCACACAACACCCAGTCATCACGAGGCAGAGAAAATCCCTGACCCCGCCGGGAATCGAACACGGGAACCCGGGCGTGGAGTTACTTTTCTCTCGCACAGCGAAACCAAATGTACCAGCGCCAGAGTGCGAGGTAACGAGCATCGTGGCCGATAGGGGACGCCTTGTGCTAGCTCAACGCCATGTGGCAGAGCTGCCAGAGTCATAAGGAAATTGATATGAGTTATACATGGTGTTACAAAAGGGTACGGCCAAACTTTCAGGGAACATTCCTCACACACAAATGAAGAAAAGATGTTATGTGGACATGTGTCCGGAAACGCTTAATTTCCATGTTAGAGCTCATTTTAGTTTCGTCAGTATGTGCTGTACTTCCTCGATTCACCGTAAATTTTCGCAATCAACATGTGTGGGCTGACGAGAATCCGCACACAATTGTGCAATCACGTCAACACAGATTTTCTGTGAACGTTTGGGCAGGCATTGTTGGTGATGTCTTGATTGGGCCCCATTTTCTTCCACCTACGCTCGATGGAGCACGTTATCATGATTTCATACGGGATACTCTACCTGTGCTGCTAGAACATGTGCCTTTACATTTACGACACAACATGTGGTTCATGCACGATGGAGCTCCTGCACATTTCAGTCGAAGTGTTCGTACTCTTCTCAACAACAGATTCGGTGACCGATGGATTGGTAGAGGCGGACCAATTCCATGGCATCCACGCTCTCCTGACCTCAACCCTCTTGACTTTCATTTATGGAGGCATCTGAAAGCTCTTGTCTACGCAACCCCGGTACCAAATGTAGACTCTTCGTGCTCGTATTGTGGACGGCTGTGATACAATACGCCATTCTCCAGGGCAGCATCAGAGCATCAGGGATTCCATGCGACGGAGGGTGGATGCATGTATCCTCGCTAACGGGGGACATTTTGAACATTTCCTGTTACAAAGTGTTTGAAGTCACGCTGGTACGTTCTGTTGCTGTGTGTTTCCATTCCATGATTAATGTGATTTGAAGAGAAGTAATAAAATGAGGTCTAACATGGAAAGTAAGCGTTTCCGGACACATGTCCACATAACATATTTGCCTTTCTTTGTGTGTGAGGAATGTTTCCTGAAAGTTTGGCCGTACCTTTTTGTAACACCCTGTATATCCAGATTACTAACAATGGCAAAACCAAATATCAAAGCCATAAACTCGTGTAAGGTATGTCAGAGAAAATTACATCTATGAAAATTACAGCGTATTAAAAAGTAAACTCAAAATTGCAGAAAATGTCACCGAACATTCGTCGTTATAAACAGTGGCCACAAAGGGCACACGATTTTCACGTTTGTGAAACTTGTAATTGTGTATACTTGCATTTGTATTATCGGAAGAGTTTGTACTCCCAAATTTTAATTACTGAAAGGTCACCAGACGACGGGCTGGGCCCGAAACATGCTGCAAATGTGGCAAAAAATCCTAAAACAGCTACAAGATTTTTTCAGCAACCAACAATCATTTTTGGAGTAATTTTTATTATATTTGTCATAATGGTTGCCTACCTCAACCAGGTCTTTCAGGCTGAAATGAAGAGGAAATTCCGTTATTGGTAAGCGTTCGTATGTACAGTTGGAATGTTTAGTTCCAGTTTTCATGGTGTATGATCCACAAGGTGCACAGTGGATCACAAGTTCCTGCGTAGCTAATGCACGCACATTGTGTGGCTGTCTTCCACTGTCATGAACTATACAAGGTGTCAACGGAGCTTTTGACACGCCACTGTGGGTGCCAAAATGATCACCATCGGCTGCTCTGACCCGTAGTCATACCTCTCCTCATGGGCTCATACGCTTTAATAAAAATTCCAGCGCGATGTATTAACGATAGGGAGAACGTGACCCTAGTCGAAATGAGAGATGTTGCGCCTCACAATAAATAATAGAGGAGGATTACCTAATTATGAAATGAAATAATGGTCAAAATTATCCCCAGTTTATAGTAAAGTTCTCTCCTAACCCACACAAATGAACAAGAATTAATCACAGCACTTGTTCGAAATTTAAAAAAAAAATACGTAGAACGCAATAACTGACAATTCCTCAGCATGAAATAATTCTAATTTAACAATTAAATGACCTGGCAAGGACCAGATAGTTTAGATGTATCTTGAAAATCAGTCATGTAAATACAAATTCACGGTTGACACACGATGACTGCCTGGTCGAACCAGAAGAATAGAAAACTACTACACGCAGACATGATCACTCGTCGAATCACGAATGAGCCTTCAGTTACTTATGAAAAGTGGAAGATTCACGGAAGCTATTTGACCCTAACAATGCAAACGATCGATAAGTCTCATACTTCGCATCTGCTTTCTGCAGCACATCACCTGCTGATTACGCCAACGTCCTATCTCTTTCTACATCTGCGGGAAAAGCGGTCTTCTCAACCTCTGAGGACCAAGTGTATCTCTCAACATCTCCAGACGAAGTGGTTTAGTCAGAATCCCTAGATGAAGAGATTCACACCGAATCCGACTTCTCTCTACCAGGTCCGCGCGATTCGTGTGCCCTAATGAAAAGGCTCTGTAAAACTGCTGGCAAATAATATAGTCGTTAACAAAATATGTAAATAAATCTCCACCTAGCAAAAGTTTTACAGTGTAACCTGTCGTCTGACTCCCATGTACGCAGTTATTAAACCATCTTGTTTTGCACTCCCAGTTTTCAGTTAAGTGTTTCACTTCAACCAGTCCACTTGAGCCTACGTCAGAATTTCTTGGAAACTGACGCCCTGAATTAGTCTCCTCTGCTACTTTTTAAAGATTAATCATTGAAATGCCCTCTTACAACTTTGCAGACAGGAAGGTATTCATCTCATTCGGAGTGGTGCTAGAGTATGGACTCATTGCCTTTACAAAGACAGAAAAGCGTTCAGCAGCTGCGTCGCTTCTCTTGGGACACAGAGATCTGTATCCTCGATAGGTTTCCCACTCCACTGCGTTCTAGGAGGGTGACCCGTTAGCCAAAAACAAAGTTCTTTTGAAATAAATTTTGACCGGATAGCACAGTTTGTAAATGTAAAGATCCTGCACAAGCCCAGCAGCTCGTCACATAACTTCTTTGGGTAGAAGCTGGGCCCCACCTTTGCGCAGAGCACATTATGAGAAAAACTGGCAGTAGGCGACTCCCAGGCACCCGAGCCAAACAATACTTGGCCGGTAGCACTGTACGTGCCACAAGTGGACGCTTCTCACCATCCCCTCGTTTTCACCTCTGAAATGCGAGCCGCGACTCCCAGGGGGGGCTTGACTGGACACCGAGTCAGTGTTCTTTGGCTCTCTTTCTTCCCTGGCTCATCGTGGCTCTGCTAAGGTATGGAAGGGGTCACATGCAAAACCACCGCGAGAAAAACAAAGGAATTAATATAGGAGTAGATGGCTTAACCCTTGCAGTAAATGAGGTTGCCTATTCCCAGTATTAAATGGTTACTAGCTGAAAGAGAAAGAATTCAGAGTGTGATAACATTAAATCAAATATAAATGAAAGATGAGAGCCGGCCACGGTGACTGAGCGGTTCTAGGCGCTACAGTCTGGAGCCGCGCGACCGCTACGGTCGCAGGTTCGAATCCTTTTCGGGCATGGATTTGTGTGATGTCCTTAGGTTAGTTAGGTTTAAGTAGTTCTAAATTCGAGGGGACTGATGACCTCAGAAGTTAAGTTCCATAATGCTCAGATCCATTTGAACCTTTTTTTGGAAGATGCCAATTAAGCAATGGGTAGAAAGGTCCAAGTGCTCTACTAGGTATGATCTCTTGCATAGAAATTATCAACATCTGTAAATTCGGCATTCAGATTTTATTGTTTCCGTATCTTCCTAGATATTGCATTTCGTCCCCGTCACTGAAAATCGTCCTGTACAGAAGTCTCTCTGATAAAGCTAGGCATTTTCAGAATTACAGCATATGCTGT
The DNA here is from genome assembly GCF_023864275.1 of Schistocerca cancellata. Taxonomy (NCBI): domain Eukaryota; kingdom Metazoa; phylum Arthropoda; class Insecta; order Orthoptera; family Acrididae; genus Schistocerca; species Schistocerca cancellata. The sequence continues at coordinate 135,248,317 of NC_064629.1, read as the reverse complement.
ATGTACACTGTACATGTTCGACGTCAACGTGCAACTCACAGAAGCAGGTGGCAGCACTACGATGGGAGAGTATACAAAACGTGTAGGAGGGAAGCGACAAACAGTGCAGTCGTTGTTGTAATGAAGAAACGAACCACTTTATCTGACGTCCAAAAGGGACTGATCATTGGCTTTCGAGCCTAGGGTAGAAGCATTTCCGAAATGGCTACGTTTGTAAACCGTTCGCTTGATACCCTAGTTAAAGTATATCGTGCATATGAAACTTCCTGGCAGATTAAAACTGTGTGCTGGACCGACACTCTAAATCGGGACCTTTGCCTTTCGCGGGTAAGTGCTCTGTCAACTGAGCTACCCAAGCACGACTCACGCCCCGTCCTCACAGCTTTACTTCCGCCAGTACCTCGTCTCCCACCTTCCAAACTTTACAGAAGCTCTCCTGCGAACTAGCACTCCTGAAAGAAAGGATATTGCGGAGACATGGCTTAGCCCATGGGCGGGCAGGAATCCTGCACGTGTGCGGTGCACTTGCACGCGTGCAGTTAACAGGTGTTCTGCGCGCGCACAGGGGCAAGCTGGCCACCCGCTTACCTCCCCTCCCCACCATACCTTCTGTCCACTCCTTCCTCTGTAATGCGTTTTGTTTTTCTAGCTTGCTTTATTGAATGATGGAATAAGGTTAGCAGGAGTGCTTGAAATAAATCATGGTTTGAAAGAGTACCTATTAACTACGATAAGTTTTCTTTAATTATCACAGGTGGAGTTTACAATACGTTTAATATCTGGAACAAAATTTCTGCATACAGACAAACGGAAACAGTTACGTAAATTTTCATCACTTATGTTTGCTCTTAACCGAGGCTTATTAATTCAGCAAATTATTTTCCCAGCTCTCACTATATTAAGCGCAATTTTATAGCTTCCATGTACCGGTGGGCTATTATTGTTATCGTCCTGAAAAATTGAAAACAGTGCTCCATAAAATGTTAAATCAGTTAGATGAGAGACATGACGAGAGAAAGTCGCATATCTCTTGTGACAACGGCAACTAGGACAGATGCATCTAATATCGTCAGGTCGCTCTTCTTAAGCTCAGTCAATTTCCATCCGCTCAGAATCCGACAATAAATTGTACTCGTCCTTGTGATATTTATTATAATGGCCTTCAATACTAAACTTCCGTTGACCAACGAGAATACTGCCACATATTAAACATTTCGAATTTTCACGTTTTTGCACAAAGAAAAAATGATTCTCCCATTACTTTTTAAAAGATAGCAAATCTCCACGTCTCCGTTTCCTTGTTTCACTCTGCATTTTCCGGTTCTTGAAATACAACGTTCACTACGTAGTGGTCGCTTCGCATCAACGTCCGCGGCTTTGTACTACACTGCCGCAACCTGCCGGTTGTCGGCACTGTCCCGTTCGACGATTGCACGCGAACAGCACACGTGCAGCGCTGTGCGCTCACGAGCCGCGTGCAACGTTTGCCCGCCCCTGGCTTAGCCACAGCCTGGGGGATGTTTCCAGAATGAGATTTTCACTCTGCAGCGGAGTGTGCGCTGATATGAAACCTCCTGGCAGATTAAAACTGCGTGCCGGACGGAGACTCGAAATCGGGACCTTCTGCAGAGTTCGCAGGAGAGCTTCTGTAAAGTTTGGAAGGTAGGAGGCGAGGTACTGGCAGAAGTAAAGGTGTGAGGACGGGGCGTGACTCGTGCTTGGGGAGCTCAGTTGGTAGAGCACTTGCCCGCGAAAGGCAAAGTTCCCGAGATCGAATCTCGGTCCGGCACACAGTTTTAATCTGCCAGGAAGTTTCATATCAGTGCACACTACGCTGCAGAGTGAAAATCTCATTCTGGATATATCGTGCATGTCAAAATGAAGTTTTCCAAAACCGATCCCAGGCCAACTGTGCGCACCATGAGCCTTAGATGACAGGGGTGAACAACGGCTGCGGAGATACGTATGGGCGAATAGACGTGCCAGCAACTGATCGCCCAAATGAACCAAGGGGCTGTCAACAGTGTCTCCACAACGACCGTTCAGCGAACGTTGCTGCTTATGGGCCCCTGCTACAGGCACCTGGTTCACGCACTCATGCTGACTGCTGTTCAAAAAAATGGTTCAAATGGCTCTGAGCACTATGGGACTTAACATCTGAGGTCATCAGACCCCTAGAACTTAGAACTACTTAACGTAACTAACCTAAGGGTATCACACACATCCATGCCCGAGGCAGGATTCGAACCTGCGACCGTAGCGGTCGGGAGGTTCCAGACTGAAGCGCCTAGAACCGATCGGCCGCACCGGCCGGCGGCTGCTGTTCATGGGAGATGAAGGTTGGAACTGACACAGCAATACCGCAGCTGCACGTCCACTGAGCGGCGACAGGTGGCCTTTTCAGATGAATCATGTTTTGTGCTCCATCGGGCAGAAGGTCGACGGCGCGTACGGCGTGAGACGTGTAAAAGCAAACATCCTGCAACCAGGAGTGAGCGTTTTGCTCTGGGCCTTCCCCTGGTGAGTTTCTCATTCCGGAAGTCACAATGAATCAAAACAAGTATGCATCTATTTTTGAGGACAATGTCCACCCCTACGTGCAGTTAGTTTGGCCTTGGCACAATAGCATCTATCAGCAGGACAGCACATATCACACAGTCGCACTGTACGTGCGTGTTTCGGAGAGACCAGGATGTGTTTACGGTACTCCTTTTGACACCAAACCCTCTGGATTTAAACCCAATCGAGAATCTGTGGGACCACCTCGATATGGCCGTTCGCGCCATGGATCCTTAACCAAGAGACCTATCGCAGCTGATATGGCATTGGAGTTGGTACGGCTCCACACCCCTGTCGGTACATTCCAAAAACTCACTGAGTCTCTTCTTGGACGTCTCGCGCTGTAAAAGGTGGCAATAGGGGCATTTGACAGGTGCTCACGTTAATGTAACTGAACAGTGTGTATTCCGCTGGCAGCTAAGATGACTGGTGAATATTCGTCTTAGGCAGGCCATGCTCATTGTATATAGTACTCTTCTGCCTGCAACTGTCCAATGGCGCCCAGTGCTAAGCAATATCACTCCACTTCAAGCAAGAAGAAACCAATACCTCGCTCGATAATGTACAAGAATATAGAAGAACCAGCCTCTTTCCATACACTATTTCATTCAGTAAGCTTCCACAAAGCGACTGGTATCTCGTCAACCAGCTTCTAGAACTGCCGTGACCTGTTAGCCAACGCTTTTCAATCCGGTAGCTGCCTGTAAACTGGGGTCGTCAGCTTCAACCTACAAAGGCTTCTTGTGAGTAGAAAAGCCAAATAACAAGCTTCCGGGCTTCAGTCTTCCTTTCGATACCTGGTGCAAACTGAATCGAGTCAGATGTGAGACAGGGAAGAACAGCTACAACTCTCTACAGCTGGGGATGGCGGAATTCTCCAAGCCTTGACAGAAGCGAGGTACACAGTATCACATATCGATCAGGATTCCCCCTCACATGCTTTCTTCAGATCCGTGGGCAACTGCATCAAGCTCGCTCTAAAGCAACTGACTGGTTGGAAAACCTGTACGTTAACTTTAGACATTTCCTTTTGCTTCTTTGTAAAATCTGACACTGTCAGTAGATGGAGACAAAGCGATCCGTATTATTTATTAGAAATGTAAAAGTCTTTACAGCGTCAGCAGCACGTGGTCATGCGGTAGCGTTCTTACTTCCCACGCCTGGGTTCCCGGGTTCGATTCCCGGCGGGGTCAGGGATTTTTACTGCCTCGTGATGACTGGGTGTTGTGTGCTGTCCTTAGGTTAGTTAGGTTTAAGTAGTTCTAAGTTCTAGGGGACTGATGACCATAGATGGTAAGTCCCATAGTGCTCAGAACCATTTGAACCATTTAGTCTTTACAGCAATATCACGCAAAATTAGCTTGATTAGCATCGGTTACCGGTTAACCAACATCGACCTTCAGACCATGTACTAATGATAACTGTTATCTCACACGCCAGATAGTGTTTGTCAAATTATTTACTTATTGTTCAGCGAATGCAACCCTTATAAGATGTATCCTCTTTAAACTCAAGCTAATTAATACAATTTCTTTTGATATTTCTTTGTATGTCTGTCTCTCACTGTCCTCTGCCAATTGAAGCTAGCGGTTTTGTTGACTTCTTTATCCCAGTGGCCAGGTGGTCTGCCGTGTACTCTTCGTCGTTCTGTGGGACTCCACTCTTGTACTGACTTTGTACACCTTCCGGCGTTTATTTATGCTAAATATCCTGCCCATCTCTATTTCAAAGCCTTTACTTTATCGACTACATTTTAAACTCATGTTCTTCCTCTTATTTCCTCACTTCTTTTCAGATCTTTCTTAGTGAAACTGGAAGTGACCTTTCCATAGCATCGTTAGCTACGGATTAAACTACTAAAATTTGTAATTTTAGTTTATTTATGTGGTTGCTTGTTTGTAGTTTCTTTGCTTGTAATTATTAATGAAATTGTAATTATTTAATGGTATCAGTAACTAAATAACTAAAATAAGCACTTTATTACAGGTGAGGGCCTCCACAGACCAATGGCTAGCGCCCTTGCCTTTCATGCGAAAGGACTGTGGTTGGATTCCAGGTGCCTTCTCAGATTATTGTAGGAAACAAAAACGGCGCAAATTATTCGGCTTGACACTGATTGACAGAGTTGTTAGATCTCTTCCTGAGGGATAGGGTGACAAACCTTTCAAGTTCGCGCGTCATATCGTGAAAACTCCGAGCTACCCGTGGAACTCCAAACGTTTTCAGTTGGGGATTGACCGGATGACGTTGCTGATCAAGGTAGGGTTTGATGAACACGAAGACAAGCAGTAGGATCTCTCGGCGCGTGCGGGCGGACATTATCTTGCTGAAATGTGAGCCTAGGTTGGCTTGGCACGAAAAGAAACAAAGTGGGATGTAGAATATCGTCGACACACCGCTTTACTGTAAAGGTGACTCGAATGCCAACCAAAGGGGTCCTACTGAGAAAAAAAATGGCACGCAACAAATTCATAGCTGTCGGGCCGTATGGTGAACGACAGTCGGGTTGTTATCCCACCGAAATCCGGGGCGCCTCCAGACTGGTCTTCAGCCTGGAGTCTCACTGACCGGAGTAGAATTGTCTTCAGTGATGAGTCCCGCTTCGAATTTAACCCCTATGACCAGCGTAGAAGTGTCTGGACGCGCCCTACACAGAGGTGAGATACCAAACTGAACGTCGCCCGCCATACTGCTCGGCAATCGGGAGTGATGGTCTGGGATACCATTTTTTTTTTCCCCACAGCAGGACCCGTTTGGTAGTCATCCGCGGCACCCTCACAGCACAGCGGTGCGTCCTCGATATTCTCAGTCCCGTTTTGTTGCCCTTCTTGGCAAACCATTCTGGACTTACATTTCAGTAAGATAATACCCGCCTGCACACGGCGAGAGTTTCTACTGCTTTTCTTCGTGCTTGTCAAACCCTGTCTTGGCCAACCAGGTACCGCATCTGTCCCCAATTGAGAACTTTTGTGACATCATGAGCAGGGCCCTCCAACCAGGTCGGGATTTTGACAATATAACTCGACAGTTGGACAGAAATTAGCACGATAGCCCTCAGGAGGGCATCTAAGAATTCTACCAAGCAATACCAAACCGAGTAAATGCTTTCATAAGGTCCAGAGGTCGACCAACCCGATACTGCCTTGCTCGGTTTGCGAAGATCTTTGTCTCGAATAGATGATCCAGTATTTCTGAAACTATGATCACGTGCTTGTCTGTACATGTACGTGACATCTAAGGATTTCCGTGCCATTCAGGTAATTATTTCGTGGTGGGTCTCTTTTTGTCTTAGAGTCTATTTTGTGAGGTAGGGACGTCTGGAACAGGTCCAAGCAGCCTCATCTACTGACAATAATGACTTGAGCGTGTGACGACGCGCTGGTAACGTGTTTCACGGTGATATATAGCTTGTCGTACTGCCCTGTAGACAGCAATCGATGAGTCGGAACAGCGCTATGACGAATCCTTGGGCAGTGTGTAGTATACATTACCTTTTACTGCAGGTATCATTTGACCTCGTATCTTATTGACGAGTGTGATCTGCTGTGGTGCAACGTGTACAGATATGTGCTCGGAATCAAGCACTGAATATTTTTTTTTAAAATAACAAATTACACTCACGGTGCTGGTATCGCAGGTAGCTGCCATTACCTGTGGGCTGGCTGAAATACGTAGTTTTTTGTAAGTTAGAACTTGTGTGTTCAAATATGTAGGTGGAATTGCAAAATATTTATTGGACTTTCCGCTTTATACACACACATTTTAGTATTGCTACTGTTAAATCTGAATACACAGATGAACTTCAGTTTCATGGTAATTATCGCAGAGAAAATTGAAAAGGAGTTCTAATATTCAAACACCGTAAGAAAACACAGGAAAATTTTTAAAATTTCTTTCACAGCCCAGTCTAATCCAAAGAAATGAAATGCAAAATCAAAGCAAGGTTTAGCCATCATAGTGGAATGCAGTGTGATACAAATTTAAACTTAGAGAGACACGTAGTCATGTGCTCGGATTCATCTCCTGATTTACCTGCAGGAGAATCCTTCACAAGAACACAATCTGAGAAAGTAAGATGATAAACGTCTGTAGTGACTAATCTTCAAAAAAGCCTAGAATTAGCCACCAGGCGGCATCCAACGTCGCGGAAGGCAGTAGTCATAATGTTTTTGATGATCAGTTTATTTTCTAAGCCAAGTTATCATAAAACCACCCAAAATGCGTGAAACAGAACTCGAACGTCAGCTAGTGTCTACGAACAAGATACATAACAAATTTTCATCTACATATACATCTACATCTACATCTACATCTACGTCCATACTCCGCAATTCACCTGACGGTGTGTGGCGGAGGGTACCTTGAGTACCTTTATCGGTTCTCCCTTCTATTCCAGTCTCGTATTGTTCGTTGAAAGAAGGATTGTCGGTATGCCTCTGTGTGGGCTCTAATCCGTCTGATTTTATCCTCATGGTCTCTTCGCGAGGTATACGTAGGAGGGACAATATACTGCTTGACTCCTCGGTGAAGGTATGTTCTCGAAACTTCAACAAATGCTCATACCGAGCTACTGAGTGTCTCTCCTGTAGATTCTTCCACTGGAGTTTATCTATCATCTCCGTAACGCTTTCGCGATTACTAAATGTTCCTGTAACAAAGTGCGCTGCTCTCCGTTGGATCTTCTCTATCTCTTCTATCAACCCTATCAGGTACGGATCCCACACTGCTGAGCAGTATTCAAGCAGTGGGCGAACAAGCGTACTGTAACCTACTTCCTTTGTTTTCGGATTGCATTTCCTTAGGATTCTTCCAATGAATCTCAGTCTGGCATCTGCTTTACCGACGAACAACGTCGTATGATCATTCCATTTTAAATCACTCCTAATGCGTACTCCCAGATATTTTATGGAATTAACTGCTTCCAGTTGCTGACCTGCTATATTGTAGCTAAATGATAAATGTTCTTTCTTCCTATGTATTCGCAGCACATTATACTTGTCTACATTGAGATTCAATTGCCATACCCTGCACCATGCGTCACTTCGCTGCAGATCCTCCTGGATTTCAGTACAATTTTCCATTGTTACAACCTCTCGATATACCACAGCATCGTCGGCAAAAAGCCGCAGTGAACTTCCGATCTCATCCACAAGGTCATTTGCGTATATTGTGAATAGCAATGGTCCTACGACACTCCCCTGCGGCACACCTGAAATCACTCTTACTTCGGAAGACTTCTCTCCATTGAGAATCACATGCTGCGTTCTGTTATCTATGAACTCTTGATTCCAATCACACAATTGGTCTGATAGTCCACATTCTCTTACTTTGTTCATTAAACGACTGTGGAGAACTGTATCAACCGCCTTGCGGAAGTCAAGAAACACGGCATCTACCTGCGAACCCGTGACTATGGCCCTCTGAGTCTCGTGGACGAATAGCGCGAGCTAGGTTTCACACGATCGTCGTTTTCAAAACCCATACTGATCCCTACAGAGTAGATTTCTAGTCTCCAGAAAAGTCATTATACTCTACTGGCAATAATGGCTTGAGCGTGTGACGACGCGATGGTAACGTGTTCCACGGTCATACATAGCTTGTCGTACTGCCCTGTAAGCAGCAATCGATGAGTCGGAACAACGCTATGACGAATCCTTGGGCAGTGTATAGTACACATTACCTTTTACTGCAGATATCATTTGACCTTGTATCTTATTGATGAGTGTGATCTGCTGTGATGCAACGTGTATAGATATGTGCTCGGAATCAAGCGCTGAATATTTTTTTAAAAATAACAAATTACACTCATGGTGCTGGTATCGCAGGTAGCTGCCATTACCTGTGGGCTAGCTGAAATATGTAGAATTTTGCAAGTTAGAACCTGTGTGTACAAATAAGTAGGTGGAATTGCAAAATATTTATTGGACTTTCCGCTTTATATACACATATTTTGGTATTGCTACTGTTAAATCTGAATACACAGATGAACTTCAGTTTCATGGTAATTATTGGAAAGGAGCTCTAATATTCAAAGACAGTAAGAAAACAAGTGAAATTTTTTAAAATTTCTTTCTCAGCCGAGTCTAATCCAAAGAAATGAAATGCAAAATCAAAGCTAGGTTTAGCCATTACAGTGGAATGCAGTGTGATACAAATTTAAACCTAGAGAGGCACATAGTCATATGCTCGGATTCATCTCCTGATTTACCTGCAGGAGAATCCTTCACAAGAACACAATCTGAGAAAGTAAGATGATACACGTCCGTAGCAACTCATGTTCAAAAAAGCCTAGAATTAGCTACCTGGCGGCATCCAACGTCGCGGCAGGCAGTGGTCATAATGTTTTGGCTGATCAGTGTATTTTCTAAGCCGAGCTATCATAAAAGTACCCAAAATGCGTGGAACAGAACTGGAACGGCAGCTAGTGTCAACGAACCAGATACATAACAAATGTTTCCAAAACCATATTAGAACAAATGGGCCCTCTGTCACAAATATTAAGTCACAATTGACCAGGTTTCGACGCTACTATGAGCGTCATCTTCAGAATTAAACTAATTGTTCTAAAACATATTAGGTATATAATACATTAATAAAATTAAAGTTTGTACTGACTGGAAAAGATGCAGTCTTGTTGCAACCCTTGTTCATAGTACCAGCAGCTCTTAGCGGCTCGCCATCTCACAACTATTCATGACGTCGCCTTTCCGGCTTACATCTTTTTTAATATGTGACTTGTAAGTACCGCATCTTTTTCAGTCAGTACAAACTTTAATTTTATTAACGTATTATATACCTAATATGTTTTAGAACAGTTAGTCTAATTCTGAAGACGACGCTCATAGTAGCGCCGAAAGCTGGTCAATTTTGACTTAATATTTGTGACCGAGGGTTTATTTGTTCTAATACAGTAGAGGTTCGATTATCCGAAGTAATTGGGGGACATGGGTGTTCGGAAAATTGGTTTGTTCGGATAATCGAACCGTACATGTTTATTTGGCAAAAAGAAGTACTGTACAGCAAGTTTATTCATAAAAACAGGCATCGCTTTTAGTATTACAAAGTACCATACAAAGGCAACATCAATAGGAATATATAGTATGTGGCACAGTTTATTAAACAAAAATATATACATATTACATACGCATTTTGCATGAAGAGAATGGGACCTGAGGTAGGTTCTCCTTCCGATCTCTTTTGTGTAAAGCACTTGTAAACAGCATCATCTAGATCTGTTAAGAAGCTTTCAGTTCCCATGCGTTTCGCTCTGAAATTTAAAGTTACTGTGCTCTTGACTGACTAGGGGTCCGCCATGGATTTTCAACTAAAGAAGGGGTCCACCAGCTGTAAAGGTTGGGAAGCCCTGCTCTACTGTATAATTCTGACACGGTCACTGAACCTTAGCAGCTATGTTCAAAGTTTTACGTTTCCAAAACCTTTTTTATCGCTACAACTATCCAGTGGTCAATGCAGGAACTACGAAGCCCACAGAAGTTTTAGGGAGCCTTAAATACATGTTCTACACTGCGCAAAATCAGCTTAAATTGCGTGACGTAAAATTACGTCCACAACACATTCTCATTTCCCGTAAGCGTCGTAATACTGCGTCGGCTGCGCAGGCTTAGTGGTAATACGGCGACATGTACGATGCGCACTTACCGTGTCCAGGGCAGGACGCGGCCGGAACTCTCGAAGCTGGAGCTGCGGATCTCGTACTTGGACTTGTGATGCTGGGCCAGGGGAGGCCGCAGCCCGAGGGCGCCTCTGCGGATGGCGCCGCGGCCGCAGGCGTCGCACGGCGCGGGGGACAACGAGGCCGAAGCCGACGTCCCCGGCGTGGCGCTGGCGGCGCGCGCGGGCTGCGACCCGGAGCCGTGGGCCGGCCCCGAGCCGCCGGCCGCGCCGGCCCCGGCGCCCGAGCGCGACAGCGCGCCCACCCGCAGCCGCCCCACGTCGCCGCAGCACCCCGCCAGTCACTCGGCCGACGCGACACCGACGCCTAGCCCGCTCGCCTCGCTCCGCGTGCCGCACCAGCTACGGCGCTCCGGCAATCGGCCGCGGACCACGCGCGACCTCTCGCTTGCCGCTAAGCGCGACCAACTGGACACAGACGCCACTCGTGTTCTAGGGAGTCACAGGTTCGAAGATCGACAGCAGACATGGGGAGAAGGACTACGAAGAAATTGCCGTTCGAGCGGATAGCTGACTGGCCATTAAAATTGCTACACCAAGAAGAAATACAGATGATAAACGGGTATTCATTGGGCAAATATATTACACTAGAAATGACAAGTGATTACATTTTCACGCAATTTGGGTGCATAGATCCTGAGAAATCAGTACCCCTCTGGCCGTAATAACGGTCTTGATACGCCTGCGCATTGAGTCAAACAGAGCTTGGATGGCGTGTACAGGTACAGCTGACCGTGCAGCTTCAACACGATACCACAGTTCATCAAGAGTAGTGACTGGCTTATTGTGACGAGCCAGTTGCTCGGCCACCATTGACCAGACGTTTTCAATTGGTGAGAGATCTGGAGAATGTGCTGGCCAGGGCAACAGTCGAACTTTTTCGGTGTCCAGAAAGGACCGTACAGGACCTACAACATGCGGTCGTGCATTATCCTGCTTAAAATGGTTTCGCAGGGATCGAATTAAGGGTAGAGCCACGGGTCGTAACACATCTGAAATGTAACGTCCACTATTCAAAGTGCCGTCAATGCGAACAAGAGGTGATCGAGACGTGTAACCAATGGCACCCCGTACCATCACGCCGGGTAATACGCCAGTATGGCGATGACGAATACACGCTTCCAATGTGCGTTCACCACGATGTCGCCAAACACGGATGCGACCATCATGATGCTGTAAACAGAACCAAGATTCGTCCGAAAAAAATGACGTTTTGCCATTCGTGCACCCAGGTTCGTCGTTGAGTACACCATCGAAGGCACTCCTGTCTGTGATGCAGCGTCAAAGGTAATTGCAGCCATGGTCTCCTAGCTGATAGTCCATGCTGCTGCAAACGTCGTCGAACTGTTCGTTTAGATGGTTGTTGTCTTGCAAACGTCCCCATCTGTTGACTCACACATCGATACGTGGCTGCACTATCCGTTACAGCCATGCGGATAAGATGCCTGTTATCTCGACTGCTAGCGATACGAGGCCGTTGGGATCCAGCACGGCGTTCGGTATTACCCTCCTGAACCCACCGATTCCATATTCTGCTAACAGTCATTGGATCTCGACCAACGCGAGCAGCAATGTCGCGATACGATAAACCGCAATCGCCATAGGCTACAATCCGACCTTCATCAAAGTCGGAAACGTGATGGTACGCGTTTCTCCTCCTTACACGAGGCATCAAAACAACGTTTCACCAGGCAGCGCCGGTCAACTGCTGCTTGTGTATGAGAAATCGGTTGGAAACATTCTTCATGTCAGCACGTTGTAGGTGTCGCCACCAGCGCCAACCTTGTGTGAATGCTCTGAAAATCTAATCATTTGCATATCAACACAATTTCGCGTCTGTAGCACGTCATCTTCGTGGTGTAGGAATTTTAATGGTCAGTAGTGTAATAATCGACACGTTCAGGGTCCTCTGTTTACCTTGACCAACCTAAAGAACTATTTGTCCAGAAGTAAAATAAAAAATATATCGAGTAAATGCAAATAAAACAGGTTGCCGCGTCAGTCACTCGTTTATTTCGCTCTATACATTTCTATGGTTCACACCATTATCTTCACGTGGAGAACTGTTTATTTCCATAACTGGTGTCGGTGAAGATACAGGCGTCTTTTCACAGTAGCAGACCGAAAGCAGTGTAGGCCACGTCGCGTCTTTTGAGAGACGGTAGAGTCGTAAAAAGTTTGCGTATTGCTACCTGATGTATATCCTCTACACTGTACATAATGTTTACACTTTATACGGAAGTGAAACTATCATCCAGTGGCGAAACAAACCTGACGCAGAAACTGTTTTTATTTGTATTAATCAGTAGTCGAAGCCTTCACAACGCCGTACTTTATGGACGAAATATTCGTATCCACCAAATGAGTAGCTTGCAAGTGGACACTAACCAACAAGACTGCCTTTCTTGTAACTTTCTTTGTTACGAAGATATGAAGAGCAATAACTCGTTTTTGTAAATCACCTTATATTTTCTACTCTGTAATCACCTTCCTCATCTCAAGACATTTTTTCAAAACGTACCATTCACGAAAAGTGACGTTACTACAAACGCAACATAAAACTGATTTGACTATCCTGAACTAGGAAACAGTGCACCTACTGAGGGTAGCGTTCACTATGTGATCAAAAGTATCCGGACACCTGGCTGAAAATTACTTACAAGTTCGTGCCGCCTTCCATCGGTAATGCTGGAATTCAATATGGTGTTGATCCGCCCTTAGGCTTGATGATAGCTTCCACTCTCGTAGGCGTACGTCCAATCAGGTGCTGGAAGGTATCTTGGAGAATAGCAGCCCATTCTTCACGGAGTGCTGCACTGGGGCGAGATATCGATGTCGGTCGGTGTGGCCTGGCACGAAGGTGCCGTTCTGTAGAGGCCAGTCCATTACAGGGATGTTATTGTCGTGTAACCACTCCGCCACAGGAAGTGAATTTTAAACAGGTGCTCGATCGTGTTGATAGATGCCATCGCCATCCCCGAATTGCTCTTGAACAGTGGGAAGTAATAAGGCGCTTAAAACATCAGTGTAGGCCTGTGGTGTGATAGTGCCACGCGAAATAACAAGGGGTGCAAGACCCCTCCATGAAAAATACGACCACACCATAACACCATCGCCTCTGAATTTTACTGTTGGCTCTACACACGTTGGCTGATGAGGTTCACCACACCCCCACCGTGCCATCGGCTCGCCACATTGTGTAACGTGATTCGTCACTCCGCACAACGTTTTTACACTGTCCAATCGTTCAATTTTTACGCTCCTTACACTCAGCAAGGCATCGTTTGGCATTTACCGGCGTGATGGGCTGTTTATGAGCAGCCGCTCGACCATGAAATCCAAGTTTTCCCACGTCCCGCCTATCTGTCATGGTACTTGCAGTGGATCCTGATGCAGTTTGGAGTTCCTGCGTGATGATGTGGATAGATGCCTGCCTATTACACGTTACGACCCTCTTCAACTGTCGGCGGTCTCTGTCAGTCAACAGGGGAGGTCGGCCCGTACGCTTTTGTGCTGTACGTGTCCCTTCGCGTTTGCACTTCACTATCACATCGGAAACTGTGGACTTAGGGATGTTTAGGAGTGTGGACATCTCGCTTACAGACGTATGACACAAATGACACCCAGTCACCTGACCATGTTCAAAGTCCGTGAGTTCCGCGGATCGTGCCATTCTCCTCTCTCACGACCTACTGAAGTCGCTGATACGGAGTACCTGGCAGTAGGTGGCAGCCCAATGCACCTAATACAAAAGACGTATGTTTTTGGGGGTGTCCGGATACTTTTGATCACATGCTCGAGTTGACAGTAAACAATCTGTAACCCAATAGAAATGCATACTGATCAGTCAATAAATCGTCTTTAGATGAAGGTTTGTGTGAGTACTTTATACACAACGAAGAGAAACTAAAACATCCTAGTCGTTTGTGGTGGTCAAGATTAAGGAGGATGAAGTTAATCCGGGTACCTGTGGAGTCAAAGTCAGTTTTTTGTTACGTTTTTGATAACCGTATGTTACGTGAATTGAACACTGTGATAAATTTTGAACTGGTCTTAATGAGAGGAAGAGGTCTGTCGAATAATAAATATTGAATGCTATTTGAAAAAGATGTACTGTTGTTTGTATCTTCGTAACGAACAAAAATATAAGGACGGCAGTAGTGCTGGTTGATGTCCCCATGGTATCTAAACAATATTTGCTTGGTTCATTTTTCATTTTGCTCCTGGACAAAAAGTTATCTCTGGTGCCCAATTGAAATGGGACATTGTTTGGCACACTGTAGTATGAGGAAAGACATGGGACAGTAGCAAAGGTGGCTGAAGTTTTGACAGTGTGTACTTGTTCATTACATGTATGATGATGGGTTGACGTAGCTACCAGGACCTGTTTAGTCGTACATTCACGATTCTGAAAATCTGTATGCACGAGAAGATGTCCGAGACGTCGAGCCAACAATTGAACCAAAGTCCAGGGTCAACATAAGAACCAGAGTCCAGTAAAAACAGTCGACAGATGCAAAAACCAGAGAGATAGACGCGTTTGTACCGTCCTTCATTGTGAACCTCTGTAACACTTGTCTTACGCACTCCGTGCAAATACAAGAGAAGTCTTTTGAAGAAAAACACATGTTCCTCGTACATTTCTCAACTACAGTTGGAACTTATTCTACGTACAGCGCAACTACGTTTTAACTGAAATGAAAGGAAAGTGACAACGTTACGTCACATCAACGGCATTAGAGATAGTTGGACAAAGGTGGAAGAAGGAAAGAACGAAACACGCGTTCGCCTCGATTAATTCCATGAAACTACGTGAACGGACATTTAAACACCATTCATGACGCATTTGATTCCAGTGTCTTGACCAATGCTCGCCGCTCTAGGTCCTGCCTCACAATGTGATCAACGTTTCTTCTTTCACAGAAAAACAAAGTTAGCAGTTTGTAAGCCATATCACTTTTAACTGAAACGAGAGTAGTCTCAATATTAACTACAAGCTCATATTGGATGAGGATGAGGTAATATCCCGGGAGATATTGAAATGAAAGGTCCAAAGCAGTCGGTACTTACGGAAACCAATGTAAAACCTCATTCTGGTTAGCTATAATAGGCTTTGAATCCCGTTCCCATGGGATCCGTGTTCTACTGCTCCTCATCGATTGATCTGTCGATATGTGATTCATTTCCCTGATCCACACGAGAGCGCCAACACAAAACACAGTGGCTCCAGGAGGGCCATTAGAATTCAGATGTCATGTACCAAGAGAAACCTTTTATATTACCACAGAGATTATTCCTCAAACTCTTACACAAACTTCGGTCGGGGATCAAAGTGGTATAATCGACGGATATGGAGTTCTGCTGTTGGTCATAGTGGAACTTTCATTCGAATGGGGAAAAGTAATTATGGCTTTTAATACCTTCAACTACACCCGCGATACTTTTACATGTGAAATTCAGATGTAAGACTCTGGACTCCTCCGTACATGTGCTCGCACATTACATCCCTGCCACAGCTGTAGATGCACATCAGAGACTTCCAGAGGCTTGGCAGCACTTTGGCATAGGAACTGATATCTCTCTTTATATCTCTACATTTCAACAACACATTTGCAGGATAAAATACTTCTTAATCTAAACCTTCCTCTCTTATCATAAGCGTCTGTTTCTCTCGGTGTATCACAGGCATCTTCTTCCGGGCCAGCAGCTAACCTATATCTCTAATCCACTGTCAACACTCTTAGATGTCCTCATTCTTATTTTTTCCTTATTTTTATTTCGCGTGCCTCGGTAACTTCTTTCATCATCTCTCCGGTGACCATTCCCTACTGATTCTCTTTTCCTTAGGCTAATTAACTTCTACTATGGATTTAATACTTTTTGCACCCCAGCCAAACACTTTAGTCTCTATATTAATATATTTTTACTCCCACATCACAAGAACATCAAATTCAGGCAAATGTACTAACCCCAACGATAATAGAGCGAAAAATATGTGATACCTGTTATTATTATTATTATGTCCAACTAATTTTCTGTGTACAGTATAAGATCACGTTTAAACAGAGTCTATGAATACATGAATCGAGCGTACATAGGGATCAGTAGTTTACTTATACTAAAAATATACTTGCCACTACAACTCGCGTATCGTATCCGTGACATTGTATCCCCTACTTCTCGATAACACGGAACTACCTGCCCTTCTTTGAGCCTTTTCGATGTCCTCCATCAATACTATCCGATACAGATCCTATACTATGCAACAGCAACCCATAAGAGGACGACAATCGTAGTGTGGGCAATCTCTTTAGTAGACCTACTACATATTCTCAGTGTTCCACAAATAAAATGCGATCATTGATTTGATTTCCTCACAATTTTTTCTATGGCATCGCTTGTAAGCAAAGATGTCAAAAGCCTCCCTGAAATCTACAAATATATAAGCAATTTGAGATCCCCGTCCATAGCACTCGTTACTTTGTGTGAGCAAAGTGCTAGGTGTGTTTCACAAGAATGCTATTTTCTGAATCCGTGTTGCTTATTTGATAACAGACCGTTTTCTTCTAGGTAATTCATAACATTTGAACGCAGGATATGTCCAAGAATCCTACTGAAAATCGACGTCTGTGTTACAGGCCTGTAATACATCGAATTACTTCTACTTCCTTTCATGAGTGTTGGCGTGATCTGTGCAACTTTCCAGTCTTTAGATACACATCTTTGGTGTTGCAAGCTGTTGTATATGGTTGTCAAATACGTAGATATTATTTCAGTATACTCTGAAATCAACCTAATTAGTATACAATCTGGATCGGAGATTTTCTTTCTGTTGAGTGTTTTGGGCCGCTTTCCTACTCCGAGAAATATCTACTAATTAGTCATGATGGTAGATGTCCTTAACTTGAATTCTGGGACACTTCGTTGCCTTTGGTGAAGGAATTTCAGACAAAAATTTAGTAACTCCGCTTTAGTGACACTGTCATCGGTAACGTTACCATTGCTGTCGCGTAGTCAGGGTATTGATAGCGTTATCCCACTGCTGCCTGACTTACATTTTCTGCTAGATTATAAGACAGAGTTTGTTGCGAAAACTATTAAAAGCATCTTGCACTGAATTTTGCGCTAAATTCCGATCTCAAGTCAAACATCACCAGTCTTACAGATTTCGCGGCCATTTAAATCTAGCATGCTATTTTCACCGCTTATACAGCAGTGTTCTGACCTATTTTGTGTACCGTGGGCGATCAGTATAATGTCTTACTAATTTGTTCGATATATCTCTCTCAACTGCCGTCGATTCTATTTTTTGAATTTAAGCCCTATCCTGTATACAGTGACACGTTGAGTGAACGCCTACACCACCTTAGGAAGGTGTCAAGTTATCTGCTGTCTTAAATAGATACGTTTTGCGTTCATTTTCAATGGATCTAGATGAAGTATTCACTCTCAGTACAACTACCTTGTGGTCTATAATCCGTGTATCTGTCAAGATTCTCCCTATTTGCTCAGGATTATACTGAGGTGACAACAGTCATGAGATACCTTCTAACATCGTATCGGACCTCCTTTTGTTCGGATCAGCGCAGCAACATGAATTATCATCGACTCAACAAATCGTTGGAAGTTCCCTAAAGAAATAATGAGCCAGGCTGCCTCAGTATCCGTCCGTATTTGCGAAAGTGTTTCCGGTGCAGGATTTTGTGCGCGAACTGCCCTCTCGATTACGTCCCATAAATGTTGTATGGGATTCATGCCGGGAGATGTGGTCGCCATATCATTCGCTCGAATTATTCAGAATGTACTTCAAACTCACCGCGAACAATTGTGGCGCGGTGACATGACGCACTGTCAACCATAAAAATTCTATCGTTGTTTGGGAACTTGAAGTCCACGAATAGCTGAAAAAGGTCTTGAAGTAGCTGAAAATACAAAGAAAAGAGTCCATTCCAAGTCAACAAAGCCCAGACCATTATGGGACCACTACCAACTAGCACAGTGCCTTGTTGACAATCTGGATTCATGGCTTTGTGGGGTCTGTGCTTCACTCAAACACTACCATCAGCTCCTATCAATGAAAATCGGGTCTCAACTGACCACTCCAAAGTTTTGCAGTTGTCTAAGGTCCAACCTATGTGGTCAAGAGCTCACTGCGTTGTACGTGGTGAGAGGTAATGCCTGAAGCGAGGCATTCTCGGCACACTCCTGACCCTGTGAATGGTGGAATATTGAAATCTCTAACGATTTCCGAAATGGAATGTTCCATATGTCTAGCTCCAACTATCATTCCGCGTTCAAAGTCTTAATTCCCGTTGTGCGGCCATAATCACGTAGGAAACCTTTTCATATGAATCACCTGAGTACAGATGATAGCTGCGCCCTTTTACACCTTGTGTCCGCAATTCTACAGCCACCTGTATTTGTACACATTGCAATACCATAGCTTTTGCCGCCTCAGTGTATCTGTTGCAAAGAGGTCAAGTTATGTTTTCGCAACTATTTAAATCACGAGTGGGCTCCTGAACTGAATGTTGAAAATAATTTTCGGAGAAAGCATTCAGTACGATTTCGGAAGTCGTTTTATCCCTCCAATGACTTCAAACATGTATTTTCGTAATCATGCCGAGGGTATCTGAAATCATCATCAACTGTAATTGCATGAGAGGGTTAACTACACACATCGAAAAAAGTTTTGCATCACCCCGCTTTCCAGAACTCCTGAAGATACATGTTGACTATGGATAGTGTATCACAGACACAGTCCCCTTCACTGTTCACAGATGTCACTACAGCCACCCAAAGATGTAAACAACCATGCACGAGCAGCGACTATTACACGGAGGGAGGCCGACAGCCGATCACTTCCAGTCATTCCACCTGGAATGCGGTACACGTCTCGTGTTGTCTGTAGTTGAACCATGCCTAGACGGTCAATACCGCGGGACGATCGCGTCCGCATTGTTACTTTGTGCCAGGAAGGGCTCTCAACAAGGGAAGTGTCCAGGCGTCTCGGAGTGAACTAAAACGATGTTGTTCGGATATGGAGGAGATATATAGAGGCAGGAACTGTCGATGACATGCCTCGCTCAGGCCCAAGGGCTACTACTGCAGTGGATGACCGCTACCTACGGATTATGGCTCGGAAGAACCTTGACAGCAACGCCACCATGTTGAATAATGCTTTTCGTGCAGCCACAACACGTCGTGTTACGACTCAAACTGTGCGCAATAGGCTACATGCTGCGCAACTTCAATCCCGACGTCCATGGCGAGGTCCATCTTTGCAACCACGACACCATGCAGCACGGCCCAGCAACATGTCGAATGGACAGCTCAGAATTGACATCGACCGCCGTGGCCGAGCGGTTCTAGGCGCTTCAGTCCGGAACCGCGATGCTGCTACGGTCGCAGGTTCGAATCCTGCCTCGGGCATGGATGTGTGTGATGTCCTTAGGTTGGTTAGGTTTAAGTAGTTCTAAGTCTAGGGGACTGATGACCTCCGATGTTAAGTCCAATAGTGCTTAGAGCCATTTGAACCACTTTTTTAGGATTGGCAACGCGTTCCCTTCACGGATGAGTGTCGCATATGGCTGCAACCAGACAATCGTAGGATACGTGTTTGGAGGCAAACCGGTCAGGGTGAACGCGAGTGCCGCAAGGTGGAGGTTCCCTGCTGTTTTGAAGTGGCGTTATGTGGGGCCGAAGTACGCCGCTGGTGGCCATGGAAGGCGGAGTAACGGCTGTACGATACTTGAATGCCATCCTCTGACAGATAGTGCAACCATATCGGCAGCACATTGGCTAGGCATTCGTCTTCATGGACGACAATTCGCGCCCCCATCGTGCGCATTTTGTAAATGAGTTCCTTCAGGATAACGACGTCGCTCGACTAGAGTGGCCAGCTTGTTCTCCAGACATGAACCCTATCGAACATGCCTGGGATAGATTGAAAAGGGCTGATTATGGACGACGTGACCCACCAACCACTCTGAGGGATCTACGCCGAGTGGGACAATCTGGACAAACAGTGCTTGATGAACTTGTGGATAGTATGCCACGACGAATACAGGCATCAATCAATGCAAGAGGACGTGCTACTGGATATTAGAGGTACCGGTGTGTACAGCAATCTGGACCACCACCTCTGAAGGTCTCGCTGTATGGTGGTACAACATGCAATGTGCGGTTTTCATGAGCAATAAAGGGGCGGAAATGATGTTTATGTTGATTCTATTCCAATTTTCTGTGCAGGTTCCGGAACTCTCGGAACCGAGGTGATGCAAAACTTGTTTTGATATATGTATTTCAGATAACACTAAAGTTTGTTTGAACTGTTCAACAACTCTGTCATCTGATTCAGGAAGTCGGTAAAAGTAACCAGTTATTAATTTGTTTCGGTTGGCAGCTATAACTTCTACCCACAATATCTCACAAAAAAACATCTACTTCAATTTCACTACACGGTAATCCACTTCTAACACCAATAAACACTGCAATACCAGCTGTATTTAATCTGTCCTTTCTGAACACTACTAGGACCTTTGTAAAAGTTTCGGATAAACTTATCTTGTTCCGGCTTTATCCACATTTCGGTAACTATAACGATCTGAGTTTCAGTTCTTTTCTTTTGCGCTTGGAGCTCTGTTATTTCTGTTATTCTCTATGAGCAGTTTACTGTCACGGTTAAGGAGGGTCTGTGCATATATGAGTAGACGTTGAGCAGCCGTAAGGTCCTAATATTGCTATGTAATGTAAGTACGAAAAATATTAACACAGAAATGTTATGCAAAAAGCCGCTATTCTTTAAATATTCGATTAAGGGTAGGTGCGCTGGGGTCTCGGTTTTTCTGATAAGAAAGAAGAAAGTTAAAGGACAATAACCCATACTAAGAGTATCTACATCATCTACATGCCTACTCTACATTTCGGAATTAAGTGTCTGGGACAGGGTTCATAGAAGCGTCTTCAGACTATTTCTCTAGTGTTCCACTCTCCAACAGCGTGCGGGAGAAATGAACATTAAATCTTTCTGTGTGAGCTTTGATTTCTATTGCTCTATTGTGATGATGAATCGCGGCTACGTAGGTGGGCGTCAAAAATATTTTTGCTTTAGGAGGAGAACTTTGATGATCAAAATTTCGTGAAAAAGTATCACCCGACCAAAAACACCTTTGTGCCCCTAGCGCGTGCTCGGTCCTAGACAAAAACCGTGTTTCTTACGTGTATATGTATTTTGCCGTTTTGAACTACTCGCATACCAATAACAATATTCGACTGAATTCATGAAACATGTTCACGACAATACGTAGCAATACGAAGTAAAGCACTGTACACATAAGTATAACCAGAGATTGAAAAAGTAGAGCGTAGAATCTTTGGAAACGGGCAAAAACTCAAAGGCGTTACACTAGGTATGCTTTTTCGTTCCCTTTTGAATTGGTTTAAATATAAAGTTATTTTGTTTAGTGTTACGTGCTATAGTTTCCTTGTAGCAGAGCATTGAAACAAAAGGTAATATAGCCCGGTGTGTATTAATCGATTTACTGGAGGTAGCTCCTATTGCATCATCTTGGAATTATCGAGGCACTGCTGCAACTTATTTCATCAGGTCATTAAGTCAGATAATTGGTACTGTAGGCGAAGTATTTAAAGCTATTTGCTACGAGGGTCATCCAGAAAGTAAAGAACGATTGTTTACCACACATGGCGCCAATCTCCCATCTCTGTTATTGCAAGCGTGCCAGCTATCTCCTTCCCATATCTCAGTGTGAGCCGACTTTTTTGCCGAGCAATCACGCCTCTCTGTTCTGCAACCTTTCGAAATAGCTGCGTTCACTGAAAAATCCTGCTAAATTGCGAAGGGAGTAGTGTCATTTGTTGTCTGAATACACAAATTGCCCGGCCTATCGAAATTTATAGGGAAATAAAGAATTTTTATGTTGATAGTGCAATGAACGAATCTCCATTGACGTGGAATGTTGTCGACAAAGATGTTTTTCATTCATAACAATGCGTGGCCTCATGCATCGGCTCCAACACAAACAGAACTTCAGCTTATTAAGTGGGAAATTTTCGGACATCCTCCTTACAGCCCTGAGTTGGTACCACTGATTTTCACTTCTTCCCGAAACTAAAGGAATTTTTCTGTGGAAAAAAGTTCGCAAACTATGAAGACGTCAAATAAGCTTCGAAATCTTGGCTCAAATCTTTGGCGGCAGAGGAGTAGCACATGGAAACTGAAAAATTGTTGTCAACTAAAAACTTGGTGCCATGTTCAATAAGTGCCTTGACAGCTATGCCGACAATATTGAAAAATAGAGTACGGTGATACAACTTTGTAAATAAAATTTTCTGTTGATATCTTTCGTTTTTATTTAGTTAAGCCAAAACGCTCTTCACTTTGTGGTCGACCGTAATATTTTGAGGCAAAAGTTCAATATAAGTCGCCGGCGGTATGCTTATTCCGGCGGCGGAATGGAGCTCGCAGGGGCTCTCACAGCTCAATACGATTGATTTGTTCCTCCAGGGACACGCGGAAGCCGTTTTCAGTGGGCAACTGCCACTTCCCGCGGGCCTTTGTCTCGCGGACCCAATAACACCAATACCCCAGCAGCGCAGAAATAAAACCTGTCCACGAGCTCCGTAAGTCTCACTTAGGGAGATATCTAACAGACGCAACGTTTACGTTATGGGTCAGAAAGCATGATTGCGCCCCAGGTCGCTTAGTTTACTCATCTTGTCGGGATGAGATCCACGAATAGAAAAGTAGCGGCGTGGTGCTGACGTCTACCTACGAGAAATCATCATAACGTTTTGCTAGCGATAGCGAAGATGAACAGCTGAATAATTCAGAATTGTTTACCAGTAGTAGGAAACGAAAGATGAAAATCTAAATCAAGACGCTCGGAGAAGGCTAAAACACTACCGCTTTCCATTAGGAATCCAGCGTCATAGCTTTAATGCCACATGGTAGCTGCCAAAAGAACGTTGAGGCACTGCGTTGTGCCGCATCTCACAGGCTTGCAAGGTAAGTGAACAACATGCACGATAAACTCCAGATTTTTTTAAATCCTCCTTTTGTTATATACGGGGTTTTAAATATAGTACTTCATATTTTGCGGGGTGGTAGTATGGACCAAAACAAGAAAAAATTCCCAGTAAATAAGGGTTCTAAAACGCATACCTTGAGTACCAGTTCACCTTCCCTGCAGCGAGACACATAGCTTCTACTGCAAGCTCTTAACTATGACGAACTATCTACAGAATGCAGTAAGTAGATGAAACAAATTATTCTGCTAAAGTGAAACAAAGGGTTTCTAATGAATTCTGATTGCTATTACATACGATCTGCAGTTGTGAGCTATCGCTAATCGAACTGCTTAATACGGCGTCATTTCGTAGTAAGGTATGCTTCTGTGCGACGTCTTAGGGAATCACGCAGTGCCTGAAAAACTTCATGCTGGTCACGGATGCACTGGAAAGCACTGATGACGTGTTGTTGTAGTGTTTGTAAATACCACATTAATGTGGCTTACATGCACCAAGCACTTCACGTGTTCCCACAACAGAAGGTCCAAAGATATACGATCGGGGGAACGAGATGGCAAGCATACTGGACGTACTCGACCAATCCATTGCGCATTAAAAGTCTGTGTAAAGTATCCTAGTGCATTTCGGAAAAAAAATGGGATGATGCTCCGTCAAGCATGAACCGCATCTAAGGTAGTTGTTGGAAAAGGACCTCTTCTAGCAGGACAGGAAAGTCATTTGATACGAACTAGCAACACTTTGCAACAGTCAACATGTTTGGTAGTATGTAAGGTCCTATTGAACAATTACCAATAATTCGTGACAATATATTAATTGACAATCGTCGCTGATGCTTCTTCAACTGCACGTGGATATGCATCTATCTACACATGTTGGTTATGAAAATTTACAATCCCATCTCGCATGAAAATAGCCCCATCTCTGAACCGTATTGAACCGTATCTTTGTTATGAAAAGTGAGCTTTCACCACATCTTTGCAACAGCAAATGGAAGAACTGCACTCTGGCAGGCTGATCTTGTGACCGAGGGGCTTGGACTCGACGTACATTATATTTGGGTAGCAATTGGTCATGCAGGATGGCCCAGGCTAGAGGATGAGTAATCCAGATAGTCAATGAAATTCTTCGTACACCACATTTCTAAATACGGAGTACTTTTTTTAGCACTATTTGCAGAAGTGCCTCACTAGGGTTTAGGAGCGTCCTTTATTATTTATACAGTATAACATTTCTGTTTCTTGTTTTCTTTATACAGTTTTGTGACCTAGTTGCTTATGTAAATGAATTTCTGACAAAATATAACATGGCTAAAATACATTGTTCACAGTCAGTTTTAGATGATATTCCTTCCTTAACAAACCGTTAACTGCAATCCGACCTCGTCATCGAAACACATAAAAAATCTCACAAAAAATACGAGTATTAATTTAAGTAGGATAACTTTTGAATGCATAACAATCCAGGTAATATTTTAATAATCCATAAATCAAAATTATGTCAAACATGACACCCGCGTCATAACAAAACTGTGGTAATATGAAGATTAAGACTAAAAAGCAGTTTTCACGGATAAATCAACGAGATTTCTCTCCTGAAATAATTAATAGGAATATGAACTTCCTTCTTGATATTTTATATTTTCGTTTGGAGAAGTAGTTAGACGCATATTTTAATTTTATTTTGCTGAGTGGATGGCACAATGAAAGATGCGAATGTAACTGGATACAATCCGCACCGATGAAGCTCAAACTACCAAGAAACTATTTCCGGATTTCTCTGGACAATCTTCGATACTGCAAGAGATTTCAGCAACGTTAGCGCACAGCCGGTAGAAACGTGTAGATGGAAGAGAGAGCAGTCGCTGAGTGTTCTTCACGACCGAGAGAACAAGGGCAAAAGTCGCCAGTCAAGCAGGATGGGAACGCAGTCGGCACGATAAAAGCAAGCTTTCTACTGGAGCCCCAACCATGACCAGCAGACGAACGGAGGGACGCCCACGAGCTCTAAGCGCCGCTTTTTCGTGATCGCGGAAGCATGGCTTCAATCGATTTCAGGTCACCGGAGGCCGACGTATCGACCAGAATGTGGCTGACCGTTAAATCGCCTCAGAAATCTGCCTCCGAACTTTGCAGACTGTTTCTGAAATCGTACAAATTCACGATAATGCTATATAAACATCCAGAACGGTAGTTATATTTGACTGTGCTTATGAGAATCACTGGGGAATACACCAAACTTTCTTCTCCCCAGTGATAAGCGGGTAATTTTTTTAGAATTCAGTTCCAATTTACGGCATTACAAAAGACTTTAAAAACAGACAAGAACAAAACAAAAACGTTGGTGTTCGTGGAGCGCGTCTTGGAGCTGATGGTTAATGTGGAAAGGTCTCTTGGACTGTGTCTGTATTGTTGTTTTCATGATAGAGATTACGCTCATATCAGGGTTCGCTAATGACCGACCAGGAAGAGCTTTTTCACATCCTTGTGACTGAAGAAATACGTATCACCAGTAATTGGGCAGGAAGCAGAAGACATACTGTCATTTCTTACTCCCGTCTAATCAGTAAAATTCAGGATTCAAACCTCTCCTCTGCCACAGAACGAGACCTGTCAACAACGGAAACCTAATATTGTATTCGAATCGTGCGTGTTCGTCACCTACTGGGAACAGCTATACACAAAGGCAATACAGTTCGCGAATGTAAGGTATCTAATTCAGCTCCAACACTGGCATGTTACTGAAGCTATTATCGATAAAGGTTATTCCGTGGACTGCTGTCAGGCGGTACAGGCTACGTTCACAGACTACATAATTTATCTCGACGAATATATTTGACGGATTTTTATGCAGTTTGAGAAATTTATTTCAGAAAACAGAGAGTGTAACATATTTAATTTGAAAGAGAAACAGCTACAAATTCGGTAATAGCACCACAACAACACGAGCAAAAATTTAAGTTCGGTTACAAATTCTAAAGGGTGAGTTTCCACTACGATTAAAAATTGTATCTTGACTGTAACATTGATATAGATCTTGGAAAAAGTCAATTTGGCAAATGACAAATGTGTCGTTTATATTAAAATCCTACTGCAAAACGAGATTCATTTTTTTACGTACATACAGGTTTACACGAGATTTCAACATCTAGGCTATTTATATTCGGGAAGAAAATATTCCGAAGTCCAATTTCAAAAGATCTGTTTCGCGTATTATATCCTTTCGCTTGCTTAAGCAAAAATAACGAGCTGCAGTAAAGCTGCTATTTCTTTGTACAGAAAAAACAGTCTGCCTATTGCACAATCATACTCTTAACTGAATTCGTTTACTCTAACGTATATTGGCCATATAGAAGTTAGTTTTCGTGTTTATGGATGTGATGTGAGCAATTGATTACATAACTTCATTTACCTTTACTGAACACCTTGACGCGTCATTTCTACGATCGCAAATAATACACCGAGCTGGATTTGACGGTTCAAATGTTCAAATATGTGTGAAATCTTATGGGACTTAACTTCTAAGGTCATCAGTCCCTAAGCTCACATACCCATGCCCGAGGGAGGACTCGAACCTCCGCCGGGACCAGCCGCCCATTCCACGAATGCAGCACCTAGACCGCTCGGCTAATCCCGCGCGGTGATTAGGCGGTTCATTAAAAGGTGTAAGTTGATTAAGGTTCAACGTTCCGTCGACGACGATGCAGCTGTGATCTCCATTTCGATCGTAAAGTACGAGGGGTGTTCAATAAGTAATACAACATATTTTTTTCTCGGCCGTTTTCGGTTTAAAAAGTGCGGAATTTGTTGTGAGGTATCGAAGGATATTCCCACTTCATCCCTTGTACTTTCACGAAGTTCCGATTGGGGGTGGCACTATACGCAGATTTCAAAATGGCGTCTGTGCGGAGGTGCGTTCTTAGCGCAGGGCTGTTACCGAATCTCTTTTGACGGGAAACTAGAGCATCGTAGATATTTATAGGGGCTTGTAGAACGTCTATGGAGACCTGACAGCAAACAAAAGCAGGGTGAGTCGTCGGGCGAGGTGTCTGTCACGATCTCAAGAAGGTCGCGCAAACCTGTCCAATCTCCCACGTGCCGGCCCGCCGTACAAAGCTGTGACTCCTGCATTGTTGGAACATGTGGACACTTTCATTCAAGGTGATCGACGGGTCACAAACAAACACTAAGCGGCTGAGTACTACCGGTAACATTGTATATTTGTGCGAAAGCTCCGAGTGCTGAATATATAGATTGATCAATGACTGTGGTAGCATGCATAAAAAGGTTATTTGTAGATGTTTGTTGATTGCTTACCAGATACCAATGGAGTATTACGAAGAAATTTTATGCTTACATGTTAAACACCTAATAGCTTTCGGACCGTAAGACGCATATTTCGATATTAATACTCGAAATTATCTAATTA
The DNA here is from genome assembly GCF_023864275.1 of Schistocerca cancellata. Lineage (NCBI taxonomy): Eukaryota > Metazoa > Arthropoda > Insecta > Orthoptera > Acrididae > Schistocerca > Schistocerca cancellata. The sequence continues at coordinate 135,220,591 of NC_064629.1, read as the reverse complement.
ACTGTTTATAAAATTCTAACGACTTTAATAAATACAAGGTTGCGCAAAATTAACTGGACAGCTGGTTAAAAGAAAACAAAACCAACAGCGAGACGTAGTACAGGAGGAAGTTTTAACCCATTAAGTTGTTACTACCAAGTGGTGATAATTACGCCTTGTCGAGATGGTATAAAATGCAATGACAAACAAAACAAATGCAATAATCAAACCAGCGAATTGTTGAAAGTGTGATCTGTGACACGCGTTTACAGCAGCAGTTTTCGAAATTCTACGATGTTAACAAAAGAAAAAAGGATTTTCGCATTAAAATTTTTTTTATAAAAGTGTGCTATTGTAGTTGAAAGTCACAGCTCAGGGAAATGAATTGCGGTTATGTTTAGCAGTGACCCAAAGTCCGCGAGAATCAACCAGACGATTAGCAACTGAACTGGATTTATCACGAAGATCAGTGAAAATAATGTTACACAACCAGAAGTTTAGATTTTACATTCCACGTTTACGACATGAGTTACTTCATGATGATCCAGATCGACATCTTCAGTTCTGTGAATTGGTGCTTGGCCAACAGAAACATGATCCTAACATATTCAATAAAACTATGTGGTCTGACGAGGCCAGTTTTAAGTTAAGCGGAAAAGTTGACAGATATAACTGCACTTACTGGTATATTGACAATCAATGCGGGCTGCAGTGGTGTAGTGGGAGTCATTTTATGGGCATGTCTTAGCAGGTAAAGAATGATTGGGTTGCTTACTACTAAGAACTACTCGCTCTTACCAAGGAATGTGTAGTATTCTAGACAGACATATTGTGCTACATTTCCGTTAAAGGAGTTTGAAGCAGTCATAGCAGTTGGCTATCTTAATACATAGAACATAGATGTATGTTTAAAAACCTTATCACACAAGTTCCAGCAATGAAAATGTATCAAGTTCTAATGCGAAGAGCTGCTGTGTGTAGAAACAAAATCGACTATGATGAAACGTAATTGGAAAGGATAATCCGTTTCCTTATGTGTCCTCTTGTCTACTGTTAGAGAAGGATATGCGACTAAAGTTTGAGCGATCCTACAGAACCAATATTTGGCATTATTGTCGGCCACTAGTTCACTATTCGCGGCGTTAGTTTCTTTCGTATCGAGCGGTGTTGCGCAGCTGGTAGCAGACTGAACTCGCATTCGGGTGGACGACTGTTCAAACCAGCCTTCGGCAATCCTGATTGAAGTTTTCCGTGATTTCACTAAATCGCTTAAGTCAAATGCCGGGATGGTTCCTTCGAAAGGACACACTCTCTTTCCTTCACCATCCTTCCCTACTCCGAGCTTGTGCTCCGTCTCTAATGACATCGTTGTCGATGGGACGTTAAGCTCTAATCTCTTCCCCTTCCTCCTTGTTACTTTCGTGAGCTACCAGATCAGTTATAAAGTTCTGAATAGATTGCAAAGCAATCAATTAGTCTTTAGACCGAAAATATTTTTTTGCTTTTCCTTCGGATGTAGGATTGTGAAACGCTGCTTTTAGGAATAACTGTAACAATTTTCTACCTATTTTCTACGAGAGGATTTGTACTAAATGCTAAAGACACCGACACCTGAAGCAGAGATTTCCAGACCAATGCACTAAGAAATTTTTTACTCTTCCTTATCTTCTGTTCCTTCTTTTTTAGATCAGGATAAAATAGATTACTAGTAAATCCTAAATTAAACTGAAAATTTTTTGGCTATATAAACCCATCAATATATTCAGTCACAGCTACGTATTTCATACGTGAATAATGTCTTAGCACTTCTGTATTAATGGGAAAGATAGTGCAAAATGAGATACTGGTCCCGCTTTAATAGCTGCACTCTAGTTTGGACAGTAAGTATAAATATAACAGACTACAGGAGGTTGTCAGGGAAGCAATGGGCGCAGCTCCGTCATTGTGGTACAGGAATATTACAGTTGGGTCGAATTAGTTCTCCCTGTTTAGTTCTCTAGTCTTCTCTGGCCAGCGTCAATCCTATTAATTCCTTGTTATCTTTGACATCCCATTCAAATCCTTCAAAAATCCCATACAAATACCGTACCTTTCCTTTAGCAAAATCTTGACCCTCGACTTCTCCTAAATAAGTTATCAGCGTCATTAGCTGTCGATTTTGACGTAACAAACTCTGACGTATATTGACTCGACAGTCATACATAGGAATGAATTCAGAACAGCATGTAGCAACGCTTTCCAGAATTGCTGGAGGCGTTGGGTGCATATTCCCGTCACCGCTTATCGATCGGTGTTCTACAGGTCAGCTTTGAGACGATATATTTACGCCACTCGATATGTGTGTTTCATCGTTGCCTTCATTCCTACACATTACTGTGGCTGTATTAAAAAATACGATAGTCTATTGAGCGTTTTAACTTTTTTCCGCGTATGATAAGGAAGAACAAAAAATAAAATTCATCCTGGACCTTTATTCTATAATCACATTAGACTTTTAAGCATTTAAAATCAGGCAAACGATTGAATCTAGCCTTAAAAATTTTCTGGAAGGTTAAGCAAATTTTTTACCGTACATCCTGGAACTGCCTCACTTGGAAATCAATTTACTCTTCCCATTCTATCATTATTTCTAAGAAAAGCCATGAATGTGTAGAGGACTACTACTGAAGAGAGAGAGTTTTAATTCCCCTAAGTGCGTTTCGCAATTCCGCATCGACAGCCACTAAAACCGAAAACCGCAGACAGGGAACAGAATGTTAAGGACCTGGAATCTGCAGATGGACCTGCCAGTACAGGTAGATGAGAATTTTGCAAGTTGTTATTACACTTTGACAGTGCACTGCCTAGCGTACTTTGTGGTACAATGAAAGACCGTGATAAGCTTTAGCAATTTCTACTCTTCAGAATTTTGCAAAATCACTTGAATGTAATCCTTCATCATAAATACTATTTTAATGTACAAAAGCGCTGTCACTTAAGGAAACAGATCTTTGATAAGAGATGGAAAATATATTTTTGTTTCGGAACTACGTAAAAGGGGGCTCCAAATGCGTAGTTCATCCATCAAGAAGCGTTTTAGGCAAGGTGTACTTCACAGACGAACGCGCAACGTAAGCACGATTACTTCTCGTAACCAGTCAACACTAGTTTATTACTCCTCACGACCTGGTTGGATTGTTTCATATCCTCTCACTCATGGCTTTTACCGCAATTTTTTGCTTTCCAAGGTATTCCTGCGTTTACGAGACATTAATACATCAGCAATAAATATGTCGTTCAAATCACCGTCCAGCCATACTGACTTGGGTTTCTCGTGGTTTCCCTACATCGATGGAGTAACTATCGAGATGGTTCTCTAGACAAAGTCATCGCGGCTCCCGGCCTCTAATGACCAGTTTGCCGGGGCTAGTAAGACTCTAACCTTCCTTCCTGAAAAATGCGAAAGATGATTAATTTTGCTAAATGCTAGAAGTACACTAGGATGTAAATATGAATTTATACATCTGAACGACTGTTTTTACTGTAGTTTCTGACAAATATGTTTAACGGACCATCAGAATCACTTGTACTGAATGCTATGCTCTATACAGTGAAAAAACATGTCCTCTTACACGAAATCAAAATATTTAAATCAAATTTTTAGAATCAATACAATGTGTGTTAATTGTCTAAAAGGCATGTAAGTGTCTCACAGAAAAACACACAAAAGGAAAAAAAAAAAACATCATGAGAAGTACTGAGTGACAGTGACCTAAAGGTAGATTGTATACAATAATGAACACATGACTGATTAAAAGCATATTTTCAACAAAATTACATATAACAGAGAAAAACTTTATGTAAGCTGCAAGAATTCCACTGCATCTGTATTTGATTTGGAGATATATCCTTATGGAAACAATAAAAAGAAAATATTCCAGGAAAACATGCCAAAGGCTGTTTTAATAAAAACGATCAATAGCAAGTTTCAAGACACCAGTGCACATGCAACCTGTGTGCCCTACACTCCGTTTGCAAGATGAGCGGTACAGCATGATTCAAAAATATGGGTAAAATATCAAACATATCAGCAACTCTACCTGACAAGAGACTCAAGACAAAGAACAGCAAACCAGTAATCCTATAAATTCATAAACACTGAGACAACAGAAGATAGTCGAGTAAAATTAGCGTTATCGTAGCGTATTTTCAGACAAAAAAGAGAGGGAGCAATTAAAAAACTGGTGGCAAGAATAAATATGCAGTAAAATTTTTAAGAAAGCCAATGTCATCACAAACAATTCAATAAAATAATCAGCGTTGCTATGCTCTGGACTATAAAGAGAAATAAATTGATGGAAACAGAAGCGAATGAAGCGTTCTCACAGATTTTTACATGTTTTTGGTCCCCAATCATCAGGAAATGACGGAATGTGACAGCTCGCCAGACTACATTGAAACAAATTACGTGCAAAGAAATTGCAAACGAGTAAAATTTGAATAAGTCAGACTTCTCATAAATATGTGCTACCTCAGCAAAACGGACATCCCAATCTCGAACTGGAATGCATCGTACTACGTTGGGTCTACTTTGGAAATTGTAGGAAAAATATTAAAAAATAAAAACATATATTGTATGAACTAACAAGGAATAGGGTCATATGAAAAGGTACACTCCTTTGCAGAGTGGTAGCTTATCAGGTATTTAGAAGAACAAGCAAAATTTGTCACGAGCCCCATCGGCGGCCAAAAAATTTGACACAAGCTAGTAACCAATACTGAAGCAAAACTGAGGCATTAATTCGAGGCAGCTATTTTGAGGAAAAGAGAAAGGAGAAATAGCGATTACTGTTCGATGCGAGTTTGAGGAAGAGAGTGCCTGCCTTGTAGAAAGCACGTGGGCAGGCGAGCGGCGGCGGCGTGGCGTGCGGAGGTCCGCAGCAGAGAGCAGAGGCGAGCAGCGCCAGCCGGAGTGCGGTAGACACTGTGGAGTGGGGGCCCTGCAAGCGGCGCCGCTGCCGCTGCCGCTGCCGCCTCGGCGCACCGCGTCTGCGTCGCTGCGCGCGTCGCCCGCGGCCGGAGGCAGCAGGGAGGTCGCCGCCCGCCCGCGGTCCTCTCCGGCCCGGGCAACCAGTAAGTGGCAACCACACACTCTCACATGCGGACCCTCCACCAAATTTGGGTTTAGAATCGGGCTAGCGCAAAAGACCTCGCGGCAAAAGCTTTAAGGCCACTAAGCTACACTCCTCACCAGGAAAGACAGCAAATAACGAAATTCTACTTATTCTCCGGAGTAGCAGGAAGCGTAGTAATTTGGTTCAAATGGCTCTGAGCACTATGCGACTTAACTTCTCAGGTCATCAGTCCACTAGAACTTAGAACTGCTTAAACCTAACTAACCTAAGTTCATCACACACATCCATGCCCGAGGCAGGATTCGAACCTGCGACCGCAGCGGTCGCTCGGTTCCAGACTGTAGCGCCTAGAACCGCACGGCCACTCCGGCCGGCAGGTAATTTGGTGGTGTACAGAATCTGAAATTTAGTTCTCAGAGGCCGGCCAGTGTGGCTGAGCAGTTCTGGGCGCTTCAGTCTGGAACCGCGTGACTGCTACAGGCGCAGGTTCGAATCCTGCCTCGGGCATGGATGTGTGTGATGTCCTTAGGTTAGTTAGGTTTAAGTAGTTCTAAGTTCTAGGGGAGTGATGACCTCAAAAAGTCCCATAGTGCTCAGAGCCATTTGAACCATTTTTTTTTTAGTGCTCAGAGCTACCGCCTCTGACAGCAACAGTGACTCTAATCCGGCTCAGTATGGAGTCCTGTTGACCTCGAATGACGAATACTGGTACACCATGTGATCAAAAGTATCTGGACACCCCCAAAAACATACGTTTTTCATATTAGGTGCATTGTGCTGCCACCTACTGCCAGGTACTCCATATCAGCGACCTCAGTGGTCATTAGACATCGTGTGAGAGCAGAATGGGAAGCTCCGTGAAACTCACGGAATTCGAACGTGGTCAGATGATTGGGTGTCACTTGTGTCATACGTCTCTACGCGAGATTTTCACACTCCTAAACTGCCCTAGATCCACTGTCTCCGAAGTGATAGTGAAGTGGAAACGTGGAGGGATACGTACAGCACAAAAGCGTACAGGATGACCTCGTCTGTTGACTGATAGAGACCGCCGACAGTTGAAGAGGGCTGTAATGTGTAATAGGCAGACATCTATCCAGACCATCACACAGGATTTCCAAACTGCATTAGGATCCACTGCAAGTACTACGACAGTTAGGCGGGAGGTGAGAATACTTGGATTTCATGGCCGAGCGGCTGCTCATAAGCCACGCATCACGCCGGTAAATGCCAAACGACGCCTTGCTTGGTTCCAGAAGTGTAAATATTGGACGATTGAACAGTGGGAAAACGTTGTGTGGAGTGATGAATCACGGTACACAATGTGGCGATCCGATGCCAGGGTGTGGGTATGGCGAATGCCCGGTGAACGTCATCTGCCATTGTGTTTAGCGCCAACAGTAAAATTCGGAGGGGGTGGTGTTATGATGTGGTCGTGTTTTTCATGGACGGGGCTTGCACTCCCTGCTATTTTGCGTGGCACTATCACAGCACAGGCTTACATCGATGTTTTAAGCACCTTTTCACTTTCCGCTATTGAAGAGCAATTCGGGGATGGCCATCGCATATTTCAACACGATCGAGCTCCTGTTCGTAATGCATGGCCTGTAGCGGAATGGTTCCACGATAATAACATCCCTGTAATGGACTGCCCTGCACAGAAGCCCTACCTGAATCCTATGGAACACCTTTGGGATGTTTTGGAACGCCGACGTTGTGCCAGGCCTCACCGACCGACATCGATACCTCTCCTCGGTGCTGGACTCCGTAAGGATGGTCTGCCATTACCCAAGAAACTTTCCAGCACCTGATTGAATGTATGCCGGCGAGAGTGGAAGCTGTCATCAAGGCTAAGGGTGGGCTAACACCACAGGTCAGAGGACCCCCACTGTGTAATCGAATATATACAGCGATCTGTGTCGGGTCTGACGACAGAGTACAATGCTGGTGCAGGCACAACTGTTTTGGAGGACACCATTCAAATACCATTGCTGAAAATGGAACTCCAAGGCACACGACCCCTACATCGTCAGTTAGGATTACAGTGAGAACAGAATTACTGTGTTTTCACCATGGATCAACAGAAATGTGTCGCCTGTTGAATGAAGCGAATTTCTTGTTACACCAGGTTGATGGTTCGGCCCTTACATGCAGTCATCCAGGCGAGTGGCTACAAGTAACATGCATGCATGATGCCATAGATGCACGCCGGTGAGGGAAGAATTATGCTACGGGGTACACTGAGTTGGGCATCATGGGATCTGTAGAGGGTATCAAGGGCATAATGACAGCAATGAAATACTTGAACGTCATTGTGTACCACCCGCATCATTTCATGCTTGATGTCTCCCGTTATTTGGAAATTTGTGGTAAGTTCCTGAAGTGTTGGCAGAAGAGCCAACACTGTGTTGCTAGAGGATGCCGAAATGCACGCGTTTAATTACACGCTGACTGGCGTGAGGTCTGGAACAGTTAAGGGAATTAATAGTAGCAAATAAAGTAGGTAGTTGATATAATACTTAACTTTAATCCACAATTGGTGTACATCGCTCTTGACGGTACATGTTATAATCTCAATATCAAATGCTATGGCGCCTTGCTAGGTCGTAGCAAATGACGTAGCTGAAGGCTATGCTAACTATCGTCTCGGCAAATGAGAGCGTAGTTGTCAGTGATCCATCTCTGGCTAAGTCGGCTGTACAACTGGGGCGAGTGCTAGTACGTCTCTCTAGACCTGCCGTGTGGCGGCGCTCGGTCTGCCATCACTGACAGTGGCGATACGTGGGTCCGTCGTATACTAGCGGACCGCGGCCGATTTAAAAGCTACCACCTAGCAAGTGTGGTGTCTGGCGGTGACACCACAGTTCCTATGGGATCAAATTGCTCTGGTCATCTGTCTCTAGGCTTTCACACTACTTAATCTAACTTAAACTATCTTACGCTAAGGACAACACACACATCCATGCCCGAGGGAGGACTCGAACCTTCTACGGGGGGAGCCTCGCAAAACGTGGAAAGGCGCCCTAGACAGCGTGGCTAACCCGCTCGACGTTTCCCGCTACGGCAATGACATCTTCCAGCAGAATAACTGTTTGTGTTGCAAGGTCTTAATCATGTTTATTGCAGTGTGAGGAGCGTTATAGTGATGTCTTGGCCAACAAATGTGTCTGATCTGTTCCCATTGGACTACATATCGGGCTCCAACTGCGTGCCCATAAAGCACCATCTCGTAATTTGCGGGAATTGCTTGACCTGTGTGTAGACCTCTCGTGTTGGAATTCCTGTATGATGGTCTGGATAGATGTCTGCCTATTACATATTAGGACCCTCTTGAACTGTCGGCGCCGCGATGGGTAGCCGCGCGGTCTAGGGCGCTTTGTAACGTTCGGTGGGGCTACCCCCGTCGGAGGTTCGAGTCCTCCCTCAGGCATGGGTGTGTGTGTGTTCTTCTTAGCGTAAGCTAGATTAAGTAGTATGTAAGCTTAGGGACCGATGACCTCAGCAGTTTGGTCCCATAAGACATCACAAATTTCCAGGTTCCTACTGTCGGGGGTCTCTGTCAGTCAACAGACGAGGTCGGCCTGTACATCTTTGTGCTGTACGTGTCCCTTCACGCTTCCACTTCACTATTACATCGGAAACAGTGGACGTAATGATGTTTAGGAGTGTGGAAATCTCGCGTACAGACGTAAGACACAAGTGACACCCGATCACCTGACCACGTTCGATGTCCATGATTTCTTCGGAGTGCCCCATTCTGCTCTCACATGATGTCTAATGACTACTGATGTCGCTGATATGGAGTACCTGGAAGTAGGTGGCAACCCACGCACCTCATATGAAAAACATGTTTTTAGGGTGTCCAGATACTTTTGATCACATAATGTATCTGTCTCAGTGGTGTTCCGATTTTTTTATTCCGACAAAACAGAAAACTCTACTCCCATTTTTAGCCTGTCATTAAATAAGCATATCACCCTATCAAATCATTTTGGGGTTTATGACAGAGAAGGAAACGAGGAGTGAGGGGTATTGCTCCATAACATTGAGGCGAATGCAGACGTGAGGACTCGTCCTGTCATGAAGTCCCAAGAGCGATACTAAATGCTTAGTTACTTAATATGTGCAGATCCTGCATTACTTACTACGTGCAACAGAGTTACATATTTCCTGTGGACATTAGGAACCGTATACCATCTAGCCGGAATTGCGCCCGGGGCTTTAAATCTGTTCACAAGTTCTTCAGGGACAGGGCTGTTTTTCGAACCAACAAGTTCGTAGGATTCTTATTGACCTTGTGACATGTGGAAACTTCCAACACACTGTATATTTTAGAACTGTAGGCCTAATGCGATATTATCAGCAGGGAGAGCAACCGTTTTCCATTCTCACAAAGTTTTCGTACTGCCGTCCTCTCTACACCGGAAACTTTATTACTTCGTTGTGGGCGGGACTTGAGAATCACCCAACAAAGATCATGCCTTTCTTTATTCGCTGAAACACTGGAAAGGGACCGTACAGCTCCTGATGAGAGCTATCATGGACATAGTTTTTCGCACAAGCGCGAAGTTTAGATGTATGGTCGCCAAAATCTTTATCCGTAAAATTAATGAAGGACCGTCGCGTAGACCTAATCATAAGAGGTAGTCACAAGATGGTCAAACTTTGTAGTCTGTCTAGTTTTAGCACCCCACGCACCCTATCAGCTTCCGTCCTTCAGACCATTTACACAAGTAAATGGAAAAATTCATGGACATGTAAATGATATAGTTCTAAAGGAACACCGTCAAGTTTCCATAAAATGAACCAGATCCTATCCACTAGCAGCAGCTGTTCTGGAAATTCTCCCCACACTTCATAACATAGCTAAATGTATTTCAGTGGCTTTCATGAGGCTCGAATACCGGTAGGATGAAAGATATTGAAACCTAGACGCTCTCGTAGTCCGCAGTGTGTCCTGCCTAAAGACTGTGCTCAGCCACAGTAGTTTTAACAGGCTGTAGCGGGCAGGTACAAAATCGATGATTCAAGCAACGTTACGGAGTTGAACGTAATGTAGTCCGACTTATGATAATTCGCACTGACTGTGAATCTTATTCTCGCATGCATTTCGTAGAATCAAGTCTTCCTACAAATGGCCAACTGGCGTGGCTATCTTTGGCATTACCAGAAAAATAACCTTACTGTATGTTTAAAAAGGAGACGATTCGTTTTAGAAGACAAAACGCTATGAACGATGGGAAGAGCACACGCCTTTATTTTACTTCTTCAGTGGGAAAGATTTTGAAAACCCTTCCAAAACTATTTTGCCATAAACTAAGAGCGATACGTAATATGACGATTGTTCTGGTGCGAGAATGCTTCCTTGGGCTATAATCTTAGTCCGTTTTCTTCAGATCACAATGCAAAGGTTTTAATTCTGTCACGTAATAAGGGACACTCACAGTTTTACCCTATTCCAAATTCCCAATGATGATTTGTTCCCGTTAATCTTTAAAACGTGTTGTCATAACTATCCCGCCGACCGAATTATTTCAACTCTTCTTCTGTGCTCTTCAGCATTCTGCAAACACGAGCTTTGAGCGTAGTTCTGTTAGCGGGACGAAAAGACAACTGAAATTCTTCGAAGTACGTTTCAGATTCTCCAGACACAATTTGCAGTGTTTGCCATGAAACCCATGCCAAAATGTTCTTTAAGAGTTCATGACAAGGAGCTTCGAGTATCCGAAATGATGCAGCACCTTAGCACTGCAAGACTATATAATTCTTCATCCCTTCAGATCATTGCTTTGTATTACTTAATTGCCGCTAGTGGTTCCATTCGCTTGTTTCTTTGTAGTTACACAGAAAGAACATGTTAGTAAACAATGTAAGGAAATTTTAGTGAGCCTCGGAGTTTGAAATGTCCTGTGTGTGTACATCATCATTTTCGTTGGCCTTTACCCCAGTTCACCGCGGGTTCGGCCTTGTTACTATTGATTTGGCGATGTTAGTGTCGAAGGGTGGCTGGATTCCCTTCCTGTTGCCACCCCGTACCCCCCCCCCCCCCACCCGGGACAGAATTAGTGTACCCCACCGGTCTGCGTCTGGTGTAAGCCATGAAAGAGCGCAAACGTTTTCAAATATCTGCGTGTCGTGTAACTGAGGCGGGACATGTGGACCTGCCCCCACCTAGTGGGATGTGGAAAACCGCCTAAAAACCACATCCAGGCTGGCCGGCACAGCGGCCCCCGTCGTTAATCCGCCGGGCGGATTCGATCCGGGGCCGGCGCGCTTACCCGACTCGAGGAAGCAGCGCATTAGCGCCCTCGGCTAAGCTGGTGGGTCATCCTGTGCGTGTGTACTGTTGTGGTTGGCAGGAGAGCCAACACCGTGTTACTAGTTGTTGTTGTTGTGGTCTTCAGTCCTGAGACTGGTTTGATGCAGCTCTCCATGCTACTCTATCCTGTGCAAGCTTCATCATCTCCCAGTACCTACTGCAACCTACATCCTTCTGAATCTGCTTAGTATATTCATCACTTGGTCTCCCCCTACGATTTTTACCCTCCACGCTGCCCTCCACTAGAGGAAGCCGAAAGGCACGCGTTTTAGCTCACGCAGGCTGGCGTGAGGTCTGGAACAGGACAAGGAAATTAGAATTTAGAAAAAAACAGCGCCATCTATCACAAAGCGAAAAAAGTGGTCCAACTAAAACATACATATTTCTTTACGTACTACACGAATATGTAATAAAAAATGGGGGTTCCTATTTAAAAAAAGGCAGTTGATATCCGTTTGACCTACGGAAGCGCCATCTAGCGGGCCAACCATAGCGCCATCTGGTTTCCCCCTTCAAGCTAGTCAAGTTTCGTTCTTCGTAGTTTTGCGTTTGGAGCTTATTTCGTCAGATATTTGGTGCGCTCACGATCAATGGACCACCCTGTATATATTCCCGTACAGGGGAGACATTTTACTTGAAAATCGTTTGCCCGCCGTTGGCGGATAAATACGATAAGGCAGTGCTTGTGTTATGCCGAATTACGATGCAGTGTCTCTGTGGACATGCATGCATCTCCAGAATAACATTGCATCGTAATTCGTAATAACACTGCTACTGCAATATCGTAAATGTTAATGCATTAATGAAGAAGTATTTGCTATTGAAAACACATACTTATAAATGGAATTGTTGCAAGTACCATTTAATTAATGTTGTTAGAATCTGCTAGCGAATGTTGCAGAGAACTATAAGTTACTTTTGTATTCTTCTTGTAATAGAAGCGAAGTGTTGGAATAATTTTATTACATAAGCGCTACTACTGCAGTTATACTGTAGTTTTTTAATTTTTGCGCTAAGAAACATGATAATTGGGGAAAATACGAACATGAGCTGAAACGAACAACACTTGTATAACGTGCGCATTTCTTTATCCGTTTCACCATGACAAGTCACAGAAGATGCATTATTTTATGATACTATATGAAGAATTATATATCATATAAAACTGTTTCATGTGAAGTTTACCAGTATAATGAGATGTCTGACTGCAAGATGAAGCATTATTTTTCTTTAATATTCCACTCAAAATATTAAAAAAAATTTCTCACGACGATTTCCACATGAATTGTGCAGATCCATAAGTAACGACAGCTTACTGAGGAACCATTGATTCTGTTGATGAAATATAGAGGAGCATGTCGACTTTTGGTGACGGTTTCTATTCCAGCAGAGTTCAGACAAACGATTAGGTATTAAAGAAATTAATGTTGATATCTTCCGAAAGGAGGTGGAGTCTTCTCTTTACTACACGAACATGTAATAAAATATGGTGGTTCCTATTTAAAAAAGCGTGATTGATATCCATTTGACCTATGGCAGCGCCATCTAGCGGGACAACCATAGCGCCATCTGGTTTCCCCCTTCGAGCTAGACGAGTTTCGTTCTTTGTAGTTTTTTCGTTTGATGCTTATTTCGTGAGATATTTGGCCCGATCACTATTAATGGACCACCCTGTATAATGGATGTACGAGTGAAGGTTGAAGACACATGTCTGACTACGTATGGAAGTTTAGGTCTGTAGTAGTGCTCAGGTAGCCAAACGGTAAGGCAACCGTTCGCGATAAGTGTGAGATACGAGTTCATATCGCGGTCCGCCACAAATTTTCGTTGTCGTCATTCCATTATACAGTTGATCGTTGTCCGTAGTTTAAAATGTCTATAATGTTTCCTTGTCCAGCCAGTTCCACGGACACTGATAACTATTTCATGATATAGGACTTACTATTAAAAGTCATTAAAATAGTAGAAATCACTTATTTTTTTGTATATATTTCTCAGTTTCTGCTAGGAATCGTGTTCATAAAATCGAGCAATTTCGAATCTGTCTCAATTAAACACTGTCCTTGGATCAGGTTTTGCGTGTTACTGTAAATAATATACTTAAAATCATGCCTGCAATTACCTGGACTTAACTGAGGAAAATGAGAATACCTAAATGTAAACTGATACTCTGTTCCGAACTAAAGATTTACTGAATTATTTAGTTGTTGAGATAGAGCGCCATCACACAGTTTCTTTTTGTTATAGTACTGTGTCCTACAGCCAAGATTGTAGCGTAAAGCAATCTGAGTCTCATTTCCGTCCGTAATGCTCCTTTAAAAGCGTTTCAGTTAGGTTGACAGCATTTCACCTGCGTCAGATATAGCCTTTTACGGCAAGATTGTGTGCTTCTGAAAGGTAATTCTTGCGTCCCATCTGTATTTTTACTTAGTTCAGCAATCTAATTACCCCTGCAGGGCAAAATAAACGTGGAAGTGAAGTATGTATCACCAGGTGTATGCGCAGAAACGATAAAAAATTCATCTTGAGCTGAGTCTTTTGTGCACAGGTCACACTCTGCACAGTAATAGGTTCATAACGAAGCACTACCGAGACCAGCGGTCCGTTTGCACTAGTGCCTTAGTTACTTTACTTTTTATTCTTTAAAAATATTTTCAAATTGTTTTACAATTATTTAAGGGTATGCCCTGAATTAGTGGTAAGGTTATCCTTCTGTTTTTGCTTTGTTCGATCCTTGAGCATATTTGAATTTTTCTTTGTGACTCTCCATATAACAAATGGGAGAGGAGTAAAATACCACAATCACGCTAGTGGTGTAAAGTGTTCAAACGATTTGGAGGTCAGTACACTAATGCAACAGTATGGTCCCTCACATCCTAACACCTGACCTGACAAAACCATAATGTTCTACAATGCTGGACATATCCCCATATGGTGAGAGGTAGGAACACTTAATTCATCCAAGAACCTTGTCGAACTTGAGAGTTTTTGTGGCGCAGGAGCTGTTGTGTGGGAAGGCAGAATGTTGCAAGGGTGTGTCGACCTCCAAGTCCTTGAACACGATACATCTACCGGCCAACGCTATTATTACACTGTACTCCTTTCCCAAGTGCGACTTTCCAGAGGTACATTTAGCCCTGACTTTATTTTTGCGACCGCATCGAACAGCGCAGGTGGTATAGCTCTTGGAACGACAGAATTTTCAGCGAATGGCTCAAATGGTTCAAATGGCTCTGAGCACTATGGGACTTAACATCTGTGGTCATCAGTCCCTAGAACTTAGAACTGCTTAAACCTAACTAACCTAAGGACATCACACACATCCATACCCGAGGCAGGATTCGAACCAGCGACTGTAGTGGTCACGCGGTTCCAAACTGAAGCGCCTAGAACCGCACGGCCGCACCGGCCGGCCTTCAGCGAATGTTCTCCCCACTTAAATCCCATAGAGCACATATGGGACACGTTAAGGAGATGTACCGCAGCTTGTCCACGTGCACGGGTTACCATCCTGAGGAAGCCAACCGCGCTGGTGGAGAAATGGGACACCCTACCACAAGACCTCCTTAACAACCTTATGGCCATCATGGGAGCACGTTGCAGATCGTGTACTGCTGAACGGGTGATCTCACACACTATCAAGGACCATGTCCCGTCGTTTTTAATGTCCTAGGGACAACCATAAATCGCAGTGAGTTCAGTTTAATTATTGTCTTTGAATAACACTGTAATCTCTGTTCATCTCGTTGCACATTGCTTTCAGTTATCTGCTGCACTATACTGCAGCTGCTCTTTCTATGTACGGTCAAAGTTTCAATGATCTATTTTACTTGGCAGCGACAGTCATTCGAAGCCAGCCGCTGTGGGTGAGCGGTTCTAGGCGCTTCAGTCCGGAACCGCGCTTCTGCTACGGTCGCAGGTTCGAATCCTGCCTCGGGCATGGGTGTGTGTGATGTCCTTAGGTTAGTTAGGTTTAAGTAGTTCTAAGTTCTAGGGGACTGATGACCTAAGATGTTAAGTCCCGTAGTGCTCGGTGCTATTTGAACCAAATAGCACTGATAAACATTGGACGATTTTTCTTATATTGTCAGTGAAAGAATCCGTTAATGCACGATTACACAGACTTTTTAACGGTTTATACCTCCATATTATTTTTCAGCTTTTTCTTTGTTTATTTTGTTATGAGATTTCTCGTGAACTTATCTCACAACGAAATATGTGGTACAGGTACATTTGAGACCAGTGAAAGCACGTCCTTACTGTGAAAGAAGGAAGAGAGGGAAAGGAAGAGAGGGGGGAGGAGAGAGAGTAAGAGAGAAATATGTAGCTATTCAGAGAAATATACAAGAATTCAATCACAATCAACTGATCTACTATTTAGGGAAATACCGCAGCGTTAACACAGTGAGCTTGCACTTGGGAGGGCTGTGTTTCAAACCCCTATTCAGAAATCCGAATTTAGGTTTTCCATGATTTTCCTAAATATCTTTCGACAAATATCGGGATAATTTGTTTGAAAAGGAGAGAACCAATTTTCTTCCCCATCCTTCCGCAATCTGAGTCTGTGCTCCATCTCTATTGACCTCGTCGTCTACGATAGGATAACCGTAGTCTCCCATCCTCCGTCATTTAGAGAAATATGAATCGTAAGCTTAAGTGGGATGAGAAGATACACTAACTTTTTTCGAAGAGCCAACGCTAAACGAGGTACATACGATTTAAGAAGAATTTAGGATTAGACAACAGTACGTGAACTTTTACTTAGTAATCAGTACTATTTCCAGCACACAGTACTCCTCTCAGGAGCGCTAGACGGTGGCCATAGGGTAAGAGAGAGCTAATTTATGTTTCTGGGGGATCTTCCTACATGCGATTTGTACGCTAGTCCACAAAGTATATACAGTAGTTGTAGGGCAACTGTGACGAACTATCTACTGACCAAACATATTCCTCACGTGTTGGTTGGGCGAGATTTTACAAGAACGTATAGTCCAGAAAAGAGCTGTTATCCGTGGTTCTTCGATGAAAGTTCTTCAACACGCATTCTCAGATACTGTGCTGCTAAAATGTGGTCTCCTGAAGAAAGGACCCTACTTGAGACTCTAAAACCTTGAAAATGTCGCAATAGTTGTTCCAGTTACTGTTAGAGGTGGAGACATCATACACAATAACGCTCCAAACCAACACACAACTCATTTATGCGTCAAGGAGCACCGTAATGCAAGATTCCAGATTGCTGTCGTCACGGTAACAACGAGCAGGTACACAACCGTATACGAAATTGCAGTGCTTGTGTTATTCCAAACTACGAAGCAATGTTCCTTCTGACATGCATGCAGGTCGGAAGGAACAGGCACTGCAGCAACTACAGCCGTTTTGAAATATATGAAATGTATTCGCAGTTATGAAGACGGACAAGCGTCAGCTTTATAATGGAATGACAACCATGGAAATTTGTGCCGGACCGGGGCTGGAACCCCGATTTCCCGCTTATCTCGAGCGGTCGCCTTACCATTTGGCTATCCCAGCACGAATCACGGCCACACCCAAACTCCCATATGTCGTCAACCATGTGTCTGCAGCCTGTACTCGTAAATCCACTATTTATATTCCCGTACAGGGGAAACACTTTACTTGAAAGTCGCTTGCCCGGTGTCGTGAGATAAATACGATACTGCAGTGTCTGTGTTATACCGATGTACGAGCATAGGTTGTAGACGCATGGTTGCCGACATATGGAAATTTGGGTGTGGCCGTGAGTCATGCGGGGATAGCCAAATGGTAAGGAGACCGCTCACGGTAAGAGGCTTATCCGGGTTCGAGCGCCGGTCCAGCACAAAACTTCATTTTCGTCATTCCATTATACAACTGATGGTTGTCCATATTAGCAATTGCGAACACATTTCAAACAAAACGATATGTTGAAGCGGGACCTTTACATCAACACACCCCTTTACCACTTATCTCTCCAATTGTAGCTTGCTTGCTTACCTATTACACTGTGATGGCCCCTTACGTCAGATGGTACTTATCTCATGCTGGTGTTACATTCAGTGGGACACTACCAACCCGTCACCGCGTACGACACTCTTCTATCCACCGGTTCAATATACACATCACTGATGCAGCAGAATTCCCTGTATGTGCCGCAATGTCAAGATTAGACAAACCTATTCCCCCGAGACAAATTTCTCCGTTTTTTCGAACTCTCTCACACGCTAATGCTTCACCCTTTGATGTCCATAACGTATACTAGCATTTACCATCAATTTTCCATATGGTTTGTCGTGCTTACCACCTCTTCATAATTTTCACTCCGTATTACTAGTACACTGTTTTACAAGTCCTCCGGGATTGGAATCAGCCAAGTCATTATTCCTTGGGGTTCCAATTATCACGAACGTTACTGTTGGTACTAAAGAAATCGTGCGTTTTGTATTGTGTGTATACACATAATTATGCGCTGAAACGTCAGCTGCTGCTGTCAGAACTGACATCCCGAGTAGCGTCGGAACACCGGATTCAAATCGAATAACTGCAACCCAACCTAATTAGCCCTGTCAAATCGCGTGCACTATCACGATCGCCCAATAAGACTGCGGTAGTACGTAAGCTGCAGTGCTTTCCTATCCAAGACATTTATAAAATATAGATTCCCAATTACTGGATGACCTTCGCGTAAGGCTAGACGTCAGAAGATACTGCGAAGTATACTTTGAAAGTAATAAGTGTTGGTCGATGTGTTTTGTGTTTGGTAAATTAGAAATTAAAAGCTGTAAGTAGTAAATCTGGTATTAGTAAACAACATAGCTGAGTAAATACTTAAACTGAATATCAGATTAGATATAAAAAGTGCTAATTAAAAATAAATTTCAGATAATAATTTAAACCGTGAAAAAAGGATAGGGAATCAGAATCTACGCGCCATTCTAATCGAAATCTTCCTACTTCACCTAATTTAGTGTTCCATACTCATATGTCCACGAGCTTGACTATAGGTCTTTTGTCATTTTCTGCTGAAAGCATTCTAGGTGAACCACATGTCATTACATCTCAGGGTGGCGTAAGCAATATTACAGTTTAGCACCCACCAGAAATATGTAAATATTGGAACACTGCTGTACGAAAAGTGCGAAACCTCCTGTCAGTCAAAAGGCGCCATGTTTTAATGTTACTACTGCATTTGCTCGTAATTGATTTTTTAACGTACCTAGAATTCGTGGAGCCGTATACACTGAACCGCCAACGAAATTGGTATAGGTATGTGTATTCAAATACAGAGATACGTAAACAGGCAGAATACGGCGCTACGGTCGGCAACGGCTATATAAGACCACAAGAGTATTCGTCGCATAAACAATAGGACACAGCGACTCCGAGGTATAGATGAAGTGGGTATTTTCCCGTACGACCATTTCATTTCATGAGTGTACCTTGAATATCGGGAATCCGTTAAAACAAGAAATCTCCGACATAGTTGCGGCCGGAAAAAGATCCTGCAAGAATAGGACAAACGACGACTGAAGGCAATCGTTCAACGTGACAGAAGTGCAGCCCTTCTACGAATTTCTGCGGATTTCAATGATGGACCAGCAACAAGTGTCATTGTGCGAACCATTCAACGAAACATCATCGACATTGGCTTTCGGACACAAAGGCACACTTGTGTACCCTTGATGACTCACGACACAAAGCTTTACGCTTCTCTGGGGCCTATCAACACCGACATTGGACTGTTGAAGACTGTAATCATGTTGCCTGGTCGGACAAGTCTCGTTTCAAATTGTATTAAGCGGATGAACGTGTACGGGTATGGAGACAACCTCATGAATTCATGGACGCTGCTGGTCAGCAGTAGAGTGTTCAAGCTGGTGGAGGTTATGTAATGGTGTGGGGAGTGTGCAGTCGGAGTGGCATTGGACCCCTGATACGTCTAGATATGACACTGACAGGTGACACTTACGTAGGCATCCTGTCTGATTACTTGCATCCATTCACGTCCATCGTGCATTCCGAAGAGCTTGGGAAATTCCAGTAGGACAATGCCACACTCAGCACGGCCAGAATTGCTACAGAGTGGCTCCAGGAACACTCTTCTGAGTTCGAACACTTCCGCTGGCCGCCAAACTCCCCAGACATGAACATTATTGGGCATATATGGGATGCCTTGCAACGCGCTGTTCAGAAAACATGTCCACTCCCTCGTACTCTTACGGATTTATGGGCAGTACTGCAGGTTCATGGTGTCAGTTCCCTCCAGCCCTACTTCAGGCATCAGTCCAGTCCATTCCAGGTATCGTAGCAGCACTTCTGCATGATCGCGGGTCCCTACACGATATTAGGCAGGTGTACCGTTTCTTTGGCTCTTCAGCATAATATAGATACCTATTACGATGTCCACCAATTTTCCTAAGGTATGCATAGTGAAGTTGCTGAATGAAAGCCGGCCGGAGTGGCCGAGTGGTTCTAGGCGCTACAGTCTGGAGCCGCGCGACCGCTATTGTCGCAGGTTCGAATCCTGTCTCGGGCATGGATGTGTGTGGTGTCTTTAGGTTAGTTAGGTTTAATTAGTTCTAAGTTCTAGGCGACTGATGACCTCCGAAGTTAAGTCGCATAGTGCTCAGAGCCATTTGAACCAGCCATTTTGAAACCATAATTTATAAGTGAATGAAACATGAATTTCGAAATTGGAGATTACTGTTTGTGTCAAATGTACTGAAAGGCTGTGACGAGTGTGACAGCTGTAGTCTGAAAGGAGAAAGTGACAAGCAGTGAATTCAGGTGTGTCTCACCGCCATGGAATGACTGTCACCTCATTCTAATGCTTACTGGGGATTTTCGAGTAGTAATACCGAGTTGGGCTGGGCATGGCGAATGTAATAAAATTGTTGTAGAAACCACTATCCTCCTCGCAAATTTTCATTTTCCCTCAGTCTAGTCAGATATATTTCTGCCACATTGGTTCTGTCCTTATTAACACAGGAAAACGTACAAAGTACAAAAAAAAAAAAAAAAAAAAAAAATCTCATCCTTCCGCAGTTCAGATGATATTTTCAAACAATACAACGTTAAAACAGATATTGCCTATAATACCTAAGCTTTCCTCTCGACACCACAGTTACCACATTTTTCCTGACGTCTCTGTTCGTTAGAGATGCTGCTGATTTACCTCATGTGGGGTATAGGAATTTTCTACGCAGGAACGCAATGAATGAAGTTGAACTGACGCGCATCTCACCAGTTTGTGAAACACAAAGATGTGTACGCCGGATGAACTACCGTTTTCCTGGAACATAGACCAGCCTGAGGCGGTCTAGGCAGATGACAAGCTAGGTCCTCATTTATGCCTTTGAAACGTAATATGCAAACAGAGGCGCGAAAATATTTCACCGCCTGAATATACACGAGCTTGAGTAGGTTTAGAGTCGAGGGGAGCAGCAAAAGAATAATAAACCTGAGGAAACGAAAATGATAACTTTAATGTTAAATAAAAATAAAACAGCTGCCAAAGTAAAGGCAATCTCTTCGAAAAAGCACATATTGGCCAATCTGTGAAATCTAAATCTGCTGCTAGGTAAGACAATTGTGTTGTTCCATCCCGTACATTGTACGACTACCATGGTCGGGCATTTCTGGGCAGCCATTGATTCAGGTTTCATTGCAGATATTCCCTTGTCCTCCTTCATTACGCAGCACGGTGCTCGGAGGTTCCTATTGCTTTATTATTTAGCTGTATGGCTTCAGAATAATAATTTACAGGTACATACTGTAGCACCACTACCGGGTTGGGAGTAGTGAATAGGTGCTATGGAACACTGTATTAAACGCCAGTGGCTGGTGAGCGCGGCGTGTCAGCATTTGGGTTAAGGAAACAAGCGTGTGGAATTCTTGCGAGACGAACCAGCCTCGCAAGGCGTTACTTGTCAGCGCAGAAGTTATTCGAGGCGCAGGCAAGGCAATGTTTCCACCAGCGAAGTTTCTGTGGTGTTGTCGAATACCTGACGAGGAGCGCAACACTGGCGCAAGTGTGCTGCTGTGTGGTATTAATAATCGTGAAGCTTGGAGCAGATTAATTCGCAGTCAGCAGTATCACCAGGACGCAGGTGTGAGTTCAGGGAAGGAGACGACATGGAGCCACCAGCGCCAACCGACGTTTCGAGTACCCACCACTGTATCTGATTTCTATATCAAGTCCATCCACTGGACTTCGTTCCACTACACAGCTGGCCTGTCGCTTCACTCCAGCAGGAGCCGAAGTCCTGCCAGGAGGCAGCGAGTCACATCCCAGACACAGCGGCCACCGCCTGCGAGTGCGGTGGGTGCATCTCTTGCCACTCGTCTTGGCTGCCTCCATCGAAGATAGGCTGCATATGCAAGATTCCAATACACTCCATTTGCATCGCTGCTATGCAGACCGCAACAGAGCTGCAGTCCTGACGCCGAGTGCAGACAACGGCAAACCAGGCCACCAGCATGTGTCAAAGGATCTCGACGTATGCTAACACTGCTACTGACTGACCACTGTTCAACCCCTGTGGGGAAGGGGCGTGATCGGATTCCCACCACACCACAGTACCAATGTATAAGTTGAAAATAAAGTGTTACTTTTGACAATTACTTCTCCCTGGGACTCATCAGCCAACCATCCGGTCTCACCCCTCGGCCACTCGGACTCCTGACAATGTAGCCATCTCACGCCAACCACGAGTTTGGGTGTAAAGTGATGTCACAAGTAATGACATCGCCTTTAGTGGACAACAGATGGTGTGTTGTCCTCAGGTTGCGACATCTGGGCCACAATCAACATAGTGGGATGAGTGGGGAAACTGTTTTTAGCTTTGTGTGTGTGTGAAAGGCATGGGGTCTAAGTGTCTTCGTAACTTGAGTGTTACATTGTTTAGACCAGAAGAACTGGTTGATGTGTCTGAATTTCGTGCCAACAATAGAGAGCAGTATTTACTGACTGTGAGGTGTTCACCATATAATCTACTTTGGCATTCCACACCAAATGTTGAATCTTTAACTTATTTTATATGTCATCGTTTTGGTCATGTTACAAAGCAGTGTAGACAGTGTGGACAGTTGAGGTTTAACTGGTTTCTTTTTGTCAGTAATTATTACGTATTTGTATTGTATACGAATGAAGGATAAATGTGTTGCAATAGCAGAGTGTCTACAGTGTGTCTATGGGCTGGAGGCAGTTCAGGCATTACTTTATGAGGTAGCGCGATGGAGAGCAGAAAATGCAGCCTTGGTTGGCGACGGAACTCACCATGCTGTAGGTTGCGTAGTCTGGGGGATAACGATGTAAGGTCATTGGGGCCGGAGGAAGTCGGATGTAAGCACTGTATGGACGTAGCCTCTCATGTAAGCGAAGGCTACAACAAGTTCCAGGGATTAGACTTTTTGCATTACCGTCATGCCATAAATGAGCGTAGGCGACGTGTGTTGGAACTTAGTAGGAAGACATTCCAGGTAGGGAAAGCTGTCGCCAAAGTAGATCAGTCACGAGGTACGTCCATCATAGACAGAAATCTGATTAAACTTTGTACAAGTACATTAAGGCTTTATTTTCATAACTGTATGTCAAGTGACACCAGGAAGTCTCTTTGGCTGAATAAGGAGCCAAACTTACCAGGCGATATGTTATGCCTAAACAGAACTGCTGGAAGAGGACTATGGATCAGATTCGGTCAGTAGGTTGTTTGACTAAAAGGAGTACCATACGTATCATACATATGTGGGATGAGAATGGCGGAAGGGTACCCATCAATATTGACAATTTTGGCGACGAAGAATTAAATTTGGCGCCGAAGAAGTAAAATTGACAAAGGGTATTCTGATATGGAGATTGGCTATTCTGGAGGAGGAGGATTGTGCGCAGATGGTGTAAGCCATAAAAAGCCACAAGATGTCGCTAAGACCCCATTATGTTAGTGGAGAGAACATGGATGATAGAACTATTGATGTAATTTGAGGATTTTTTTTTCCTTCAGGGCCCATTGCCTGCGACGCCGGTTACGCAAGCCGGCCGCGGCGGCCGTGCGGTTCTAGGCGCTCCAGTCCGGAGCCGCGCTGCTGCTACGGTCGCAGGTTGGAATCCTGCCTCGGGCATGGGTGTGTTGATGTTCTTAGGTTAGTTAGCTTTAAGTAGTTCTAAGTTCTAGGGGACTAATGACCACAGCAGTTGAGTCCCATAGTGCTCAAAGCCATTTGAACCATTTTTGCCGGTTACGCAACACAGAATTCTGAGAGATAATGAAGCACCGGTGGAACACAAACCATGTACAATACCGCGGTATCTACAACTGATTCTGGATGAGTTTATTAACCAGCAGTTGCCTAATGGAATAACAGAAGACAATAATATTCCATGAGGAGCAGAAATTGTGATTGTACCAAAACAGCCCATGGACGGTTCCAAGATGTACAGACTTTCCTGTGACTACAGCCATCTTAATAGTAAGACTGAAACAGACACATGCCCCTTTCGAACATCACAGATATTGTTGATAACTTCGGGCAGAGCCGGTATTTCTCTGCCACCGGTTTCGATGTGGATTCCATCAGTTCGATGTGGTTCAGGAAGACCAACTGAAGACAAATTTTTCGTTACCCTGCGGCCGTCACCAGTTTCGGAGGATGCCGTTCGGGATGAGGAACGCTCCTGCGACGTTTCAGCGTTTTTTGGACTGAGTATTGAAGGGGCTGAAGCCTCATTAGGGTTTTGTTGAAATGAACAATATAACTGTGTTCTGAAAGGACATGGGAGAATAGACAAAATCTGAGAGAAATGTTTAAAATGTTGAGGACTGCACATCTGATGCTGAATACAGAGAAGTCTCATTTGGCATTGGAGGAAGTCAGTTACGTAGGGTAAGTGATTAGCAGAGATGAGTTGAGAATAGATCGAAGGCTAGTACAGGGTGTGTGAGATTTTCTAGTGCTAAAGACGAATGAAATACTACAGTCATTTTTGGGACTCTAGAGCTGCTATAGGAAGTTTTTAAGGGGCTTCGCTAATAAAACGTGACCGCTCAGGCAACAGCTGAAAAAGGGTGTGAAATCTGTGTGGACTGAGGAATGACAGGAGGCGTTTGAAGAGCTTAAGAGAGTTTTGATATCGAGTCCAGCGCTGATGTTCCAGGATTGCTGGAGAGATTTTATATTTTTTCGCAATGCATGTAATCAGGCTCACAAGTGCGTTCTGAGTCAGAAGATCGATGGTGAGGAACATCCAAATACTTTTGTATCGAAACAGATTAATAGGGGGGAGAGAAGCTATTCGACTCCGGAAAGAGAAACGCTTAGTCATATATGGAGTGATGTATTGTCGATGTTCTCTTTACGGTAAGAAGTTTAGAGTTTTGACCGAACACGCTGCTCTGAAATAATTAGTAGGGCTGATGGATCCATTCAACAGACTAATGAAATGGGGGTTCAGACTGAGTGAATCTGACTGTGAAGTAGTTCACAAACCAGGAAAAGAATAAGGAAATTCAGACAGATTAAGAAAAAGGTAGCAGCAGTAAAATTACTGCGTCAGGGTCTTGCTGAGTGGCAAGTGGCAAAGAACGCAGACAGTTACTGCAAACAATAAAAGACGCAACAGCAGTTCAGCATATTTGACGGTCTGTTGTGTAAGCTAATAAGGTTAGGTCCATGAGTCGTGATACCGGCTAAGTTGATGGAAGAATTTCCAAAGGAAGCACATAATCATGTGTTGTCTGGTCATGGAGCATTCACAGGAACACAATGAGTGTTAGATGAGAAAGAATGAAGGAAAGAAAGAAAAGGGGATTTGGATCAGTATCTGAAGAATTATGTACAGTGTGTGCAGCGTGCGCACTTGAGCCATAAGCGAGTATCGTTACAGAGACTGCCAGAAGCTTCACATTTCTTTAAGATGACTGCTGAATGTGATTGGACCATTTAACCAGACTCCCTGGGGCATCATTTTGTGCAGACAGTGATTGTTCATTTCTGTCGGTATGTGAAAATGATACCTATGTCGATCCAGCAAATGGTTACAGTCACTCAGGCAATAGTCAATAATTGGATAATGAAGTTTGGAGTACCGGAAACGATGATTAGAGATTAGGGGACAAATATCATGTCGTACTTGATAAAAAATTACTTCATCTGTTAATTGTGAAGAAATTAAGAACTAGTAACTTCACCTGCAATGAAATGGAAGGTCAGAATGGGTGAATCGGACAATCGGTAGGATGCTTAGTCACTATGTGGACTCTCAAGCATACGTTTCGTTTGTTGTGTGTGTACAGTTCAAAAGCCCACAACAGGACAGTGTATGGGGTAGTGTATTGGAGAAAAATGCCATTACCATTTTATGTGATTAAAGCAAAAAGAGGCAAGGAATTTGAGTAGTCCATGAGTTCACAATAACAGTAAGAGAAATGTGGAAGCAAGTACGGAGGATGAATATCAAGGCATTGGAAAGGCAGAAGAAAACTGTCAAACACACGGGAAGCTACAGCAGTATAGAATGGGGCCGTGGGTGATGTTGTCTGATATTTAAACACTGAAAAGCAAGATGATGAAATCTGCGACGAGTACCACCATTCTTATCAGGTAACTGAAATCACATTCCCTGTCACTGCGGTCGACAACAGTGCGTGTTGGATGCCTACGACAGTTCAGAGGAAATCCAGAGTCGATCGCAGGGATAGTGAGAGTGGAAGCAGAAGTAAAAGTAGAAAGGAGGAAGTGGAGTAGTATACAGGGAAGTGTAAACGAATCTGAGCAGGAAGTGGGACATGCATGGAGAGCAAGGAAGTAATATGTACATTTGTATTGTATTTATTGTTGGTTATTTATTATGTTAATAGAGGGGTACCAAGAGTAGTATATCATGGGCGAATGTATGAATTTTATAGTAGAATGAAGGTTCTATAGTGTTACTTTTATGGAAGTCAGTTGAGTCCTGTCTCGTTGTCACCAGAAAAATATTTGTCGGTGTTGAGAAAATTCCAAGAGACCTTCTTTCAGAGCTAGGATTTATAACAGAGCCTATGGGCAGAACTTGCATTTCTATTATCGTAAGGAATCAGTGGAAGTCAGGATGGACCAGACACTATTTTGCTTGACTTTACGTGATCCCAGTATCTCGTAGAGACAGACATTTTAAGTGAATAGTGGATTGTTGATTAATCGGACAGTACGTAACGTAACAGGGCCAACATCCCATCAACCATCCACAATGTCTGGATTTCCAGAAGGCTTTTGATATCGTTCCTCACAAGCGACTATTAATCAAATTTTGTGCATATGGAGTGTCGTCTCAGTTGTCCCACTGAATTCGTAATTTCCTCTCAGAGAGGTCACAGTTCGTAGTGATAGACGGTAAATCATCGAGTAGAACAGAAGTGATATCTGGCGTTCCGCAAGGTAGTGCCAAAGGTCCTTTGCTGTTCCTGATTTACATAAATGATCTAGGTGATAATCTGAGCAGCCCCCTTAGATTGCTTGCAGATGATGCTGTAATTTACCGTCTAGTAAAATCATCAGACGATCAATTCCAATTACAAAATGATCTAGAGAGAATTTCTGTTTGGTGCGAAAAGTGGCAGTTGGCACTAAACAAAGAAAAGTGCGAGTTCGTCCACTTGGGTACAAAAAGACATCCAATAAATTTTGGGTACACGATAAATGGCAGAAGTCTAAGGGCTGTAAATTCGACTAAATACCTAGGAAGTACCATTACGATCAACTTAAATTGGAAATACCACATAGATAATATTGTGGGCGGAACACTTAGAAGATGCGACAAACCCACTAAAGAGACACCCTACATTACACCTTTCCGTCCTCTGCTGGAATATTGATGCGCAGTGTGGGATCCTTACCAGGTAGGATTGACGGAGGACATCGAAAAAGTGCAAAGAAGGGCAGCCCGTTTCGTGTTATCGCGCAATAGGGGTGAGAGTGTCACTGATATGATAGGAGAGTTGGGGTGGCAGTCACTGAAACAAAGGCGGTTTTCTTTGCGGCGAGATCTATTTACGAAATTTCAATCACGGAATTTCTGTTCCGAATGCGAAAATATATTGTTGACATCCACCTACGTAGGGAGAAATGATCATCATAATAAAATAAGAGAAATCAGAGCTCGAACGGAAAGATATGGGTGTTCCTTTTTCCAATGCACCCTTCGAGAATGGAATGGTAGAGAAGTAGTATGAAAATGGTTCGATGGACGCTCTGCCAGGCACTTAAGTGTGAATTGCAGAGTAACCATCTAGATGTAGATGTACAGTTCTCACTTGGCGGCCGGCCGCGGTAGCCTTGCGGTTCTAGGCGCTGCAGTCCGGAACCGCGGTACTGCTACGGTCGCAGGTTCGAATCCTGCCTCGGGCATGGATGTGTGTGATGTCCTTAGGTTAGTTAGGTTTAAGTAGTTCTAAGTTCTAGGGGACTGATGACCTAAGATGTTAAGTCCCATAGTGCTCAGACCCATTTGAACCATTCTCACTTGGCACAGCCGCAGCTGCATTGGTCGGACGAGCTACTGGAGATACTCCCTAAACGGAACCCAACCATTCCAAACTATACATGGAAACTAAACCTGATCCAGTCCCTAAGGCAATCAATAGCCGAACAAGAGGGGCGGGTCTCTGTGAAGCAGTTAGTGCAAGATGCTGAACAGTATCAGGAAGGGCAACGACGAGTAACCGTGACCTCGAGTGTCGTGATACCTAGCGCCCTGATGACTAATTCTACTTTGCATAGCTTTCATACACTTGAGGTGGAGGGCCACCTAGCAGACTGTTCCTGATTCCTAGAGAATGAAAGTAAATATAGACGTATAACAAAAACTGTATCTGATACGATTGAAAAGGATATAAGGCCATGTAGCAAATAGTGAATGTTTGCAAATTTTCCAAGGCATGTTTTAACAGAAGGTGAGTAGTGTAGGTGCACAAAGTGATGAAAGTTCTAGAGGAACTAATTTACTTTTTAGTGTAGATATAAGCAACTAAACTACAAAAGGAAGCATTTAGCATGTAAGTTTGAAGTCAAATGTAGGCTCTGAACTTTGAGAATTGTACCGCCATATGTTTTGTAAGCGAAACTTACGTTGTATATGAGGAACACGGTGCGGAACCGGTCCAAAGGAAAACCCGAAGGGCCAGGACTTCTGCATGGAGGGGGTTAATGTAGTGCCGCTGCCAAGTCAAGAGTAAAATTTGTGACAAGGCGCGATGGAACACTGCATTAGACACTGGTGGCTGGTGTGTGGCACATGCATGTCACAACCTAGGCTATGTCTCCACCGTTGTGTTTTGTGTCGTGTAATCTAGTACGTGACCAGGAGTGGCCATTGGCACAAGTGTGCTGCTATATGGTATTAATAACCGTTCATTATTAGCAGATTCATTCACAATCCAGCAGTACCACCACGATACAGAAGCTACACCAGCCAAGGAGATGACATGGAGATGCCTGTTGCAGCCACGAGTTCGAGTTACCGGGGTATCTGCTACCTGGATTATTTTCACACACTGGACTTGGTGCCACATTGCAGCCTGACTCCTGCCAGAAGGCAGCGGGTCGCATCTCGAGTAGAACAGCCATCTTTGACCAATGAGATGGGCACATCTTTTGCCATTCGTCTTGGCCACCTCGGAGCAGTCACTCATCGATGATGGGCTACCTGTTCAATATTTCAATACACACGGTTGACTTCAGTGCTGTGACACACACAACATACACCTACACAGATACACCACAAACCACCGTACCGTGCTTGGCGGAGGGTACTCTGCACCACTACTAGCTGCTGTCATGTCGACGAGTGCAGACATCAGCATACCAGGGCACGGTCATGTGTTGCAGCCAGCTGGACACAATCTAGCCGCTCGCTGACTACCGCCCCCCCCTCCCCCCCCCCCCACCGCAGTGATTGCCTACCCACCACGCCACAGAATCAGCATATAACTTGGCAAAAAAGTGTTCATTTTGACAGCCGGTTCTTCTTGTGACTCATCCG
Source organism: Schistocerca cancellata (assembly GCF_023864275.1). Taxonomy (NCBI): domain Eukaryota; kingdom Metazoa; phylum Arthropoda; class Insecta; order Orthoptera; family Acrididae; genus Schistocerca; species Schistocerca cancellata. Next base: position 135,191,169 of record NC_064629.1, on the reverse strand, counting down.
CCGAGCGTCAGTTTCACCCCTTGGCTACTCAGCCTCCTGAGAACATAGCCGTCCCATACCAACCCCTGAGTCGGTAATAATACATTAAACTATTAAACAGATACAGGATGAGATAATATGGACGAGTAGCAGTATATAAAATATGTCTGTGTGTGTGTGTGTGTGTGTGTGTGTGTATGTGTAAGGGTAATAATGAAACCTGGAGAACTGCCAGTCGGTAAACGAAGTTGGACCCGCCATTTTCCATCACAGTTGGATAGGCAAAGACTTAGACCAGTTGATTGCTGCAAGTGATGCGTCTGCCTAGTCTCCACAGGTACCAAGAATTTTCTTTCTTGGCAGTCGTACAAAATGTTCCACGGTGACATTGGTCAGTTTGTATCGCTGTTCGTAATGGAATCGTAGAGGCCAATTTAATCGTGAGAAGACCATTGCTATCTGGATGAACACAGCCGTACCAGTTGTCGGCAAAAAGACAGAACGCAGTTCTGTTGCATTCTGCTCGGGTTACCTTCGAAACATAATTTCTAGGTAGGTGCCAACAAATAGTGTTGTTGGTCACAGGTGTCCACTGAGAGGCAGTTGGTGAAAGTTTCGCGTCTCACAAAAGTAGCTGAATGACCTAATGTCATCGCTTTGGTGTGTGCTAATTCGGAATGGAACTCTCCACGCTGACATTCCTTCTTGGCGTAATGTTGTATAGCACAGCATAAACTTGAGACGAACGTTGGAGACATGTTGTGTGACATAACAGTGTACACAACTGGAGATATAAGGCGCTCTACCGAAATAAGCAGAAAATACCGGTTTACCTTTAGCTCCTTAACAATGTGACTGTACACAGTTAATTCATTTGGCCATGAGAATAGTAAGAAATACATTTCTGTCACGGTGAAATAATATTTGTTTTGATCTGATTTGTTAAAATATGAATATAAACTTACACGATTCATTATCAACGAATTCCTTCCCTAAGAGCAGCTGACGATAGAGGTGACAGGAAAGGCATCCTGCTGCAAATACAAAATGAAATTAAATCTGTAATCATGTATAAGTGATTGTCCATAACTAGCGAGTAGCATCAAAGCGGAGGAAGGGCAAAACGTGGAAACTCAAGGAATAAGAAAAAGGATAAGAATATAATCAATGATTCTATTATTCACGTAACCATCATTCACGGATTAGGCATTAGGCGTGTGACAGCTGGCCGACTGCAGCCTAAAAGGCAGTTCGAGAAACGATATACGATCGTGGGACATGAGATCAGCATCTCGCCAATCCTTCGAGCTTTTATTGCAAGTACATCTACATCTACGAGATTACTCTGCTATTCACAATAAAGTGCCTGGCAGAGGGTTCAATGAACCACCTTCAAGCTGCCTCTCCACCGTTCTATTCTCGAACGGCGCGCGGTAGAAACGAGCACTTAAATTTTTCTGTGCGTGCCCCGATTCTCTTATTTTAGTGTGATGATCATTTCTCCCTGCGTCGGTGGGTGCCAACAGAATGTTTTCGCAGTCGGAGTAGAGAACTGGGGATTGAAATTTCATGAGAAGGTCCCGTCGCAACGAAAAACTCTTTTGTTTTAATGATTAATGTCTGCCGGCCGAAGTGGCCGTGCGGTTAAAGGCGCTGCAGTCTGGAACCGCAAGACCGCTACGGTCGCAGGTTCGAATCCTGCCTCGGGCATGGATGTTTGTGATGTCCTTAGGTTAGTTAGGTTTAACTAGTTCTAAGTTCTAGGGGACTAATGACCTCAGCAGTTGAGTCCCATAGTGCTCAGAGCCATTTGAACCATTAATGTCTGTGGCAGTATCTCCACCTATTTCGCGATAATTCAGAACGAGCTGCCCTTCTTTGTACTTTTCCGATGTCATTCGTGAGTCTCACATGATGTGGATCCCACACCGCACAGCAATACTCCAGAACATGGCGGGCAAACGTGGTGTAAGCAGTCTCTTTAGTAGACCTGTTGCACCCTCTAAGAGTTCTGTCAGTGAATCGCAGTCTTTGGTTTGCTCTACCCACAACATTATCATGCGATCGTTCCAGTTTAGGTTATTTGTAATTGTAATCCCTAAGTATTTAGTTGAATTTACAGCCTTCAGATTTTTGTGACTTACCCACGTAATCGAAATTTAGCTGATTTCCTTTAGTACTCACGTGAAAAACTTCACACTTTTCTTTATTCAGCGTCAATTGCCTGTCATGTGATAACTTTACAAGACGGTAGCTGAGAGCATCATCTGCAAACAATGTAAGAGGGCTACTGAGATTGTCTTCTATGACGTTAACATAGATCAGGAACAATAGATGGCCTATAACACTTGCTTGGGGAACGCCGTATATTACTTTTGTTGTACTCGATGACTTTCCGTCTATTACTACGAACTGTGACCTTTCTGACAGCAAATTACGAATCCAGTCGCACAACTGAGGCGATATTCCATAGGCAAGCAGTTTGGGTATAAGACGCTTGAGAGGAACGGTGTGGAAAGCCTTCTTGAAATCTAAAAATATGGAGTCAATTTGACATCCCCTGTCGATAGCATTCATTACTTCATGAGTATAAAGAGCTAATTGTGTTCCACAAAAACGATATTTTCTGAATCCGTGCTGACTATGTGTCAATGAACCGTTTTCTTCGAGGTAATTCATGATGATCAAACACAGTATATGTTCCAAAAGTCGACTGCAAATCGACGTTATTGCTATGAGCCTGTAAATCAGCGGATTACTCTACTTCCCTTTTTGGGTATTGGTGTGACTTGAGCAATTTTCCAGTCTTTAGGTACGGATCTTTCTGTAGGCGAGCGGTTGCATGTAATTGCTAAATATGGAGCTATTGTATCAGCATACTCTGAAAGAAACCTGACTGGTATACAATCTGGCCGGAGGCCTTGCCTTTATTAAGTGATTTAAGCTGCATTGCTACACCGAGGATATCTACTTCTATGTTTCTCTTATTGGCAGTTGTTCTTGATTGGAATTCAGGAACATTTACTTCGTCTTCTTTGGTGAAGAGGTTTCGGAAAACCGTGTTTAATAACTCTGCTTTAGTGGCACTGTCGTCACTTACTTCACCGGTTTTATCGCGGAGTGAAGGTATTGATTGCGTCTTGTCAATAGTGTGCTTTATGTATGACCAGAATCTCTTTGGTTTTTCTGCCAGATTCCGAGACAGAGTTTCGTTTTGGAAATTATTAAAAGCATGTCTCGTTGAAGAACGCGTTATATTTCGAACTTCTGCAAAACGTTGCCAATCTTGGGGATATTGCATTCTTTTAAATTTGGCATGCTTTTTTCGTTGCTTCTGCAACAGCGATCCGACCCGTTTTGTGTACCATGGAGGATCAGGTCCATCACTAATTAATTTATGTGGTACATATCTCTCAATTTCCGTCTGTGTCATCTTTTTGAAATCATTCCACATCTTTTCTACGCATACATGAGCAGATCGAAAGGAGTGGAGATTGTCTCTTAAAAAGGCGTTAATAGCATTTTTATCAGCTTTTTTAGATGGATGTATTTTGCGTTTCTTTTTGATGGTTTTGGGTGTTACTGTACTCAGCCTAGAAGCAACTGCCTTGTGGTCGTTAATCCCTGTATCAGTCAAGATACTCCCTATTTGTCCACTATTATTTGTTGCTGAGAGGTCAAGTATACTTTCGCAACCATTTGCGCTTTGAGTGGGCTAATGAACTAGTTGTTCAAAATAATTTTCTGAGAAAGCATTCCGTACAATTTCGGGTGATGGTTTATGCCTGCCGCCAGCTTTAAACGCATAATTTTTACAGCATATCGTTGGTAGGTTCAAGTCACCACCAACTATAATAGTATGAGTGGGGAACCCATTTGAAATGAGACTCAAGTTTTCTTTCAACTGTTCAGCTACAAAATCTTCTGAGTCGGGGGGTCGGTAGTTTAGTCCGATTGTCAAGTATAACCTCTACCGATTCCCAGGAACTATCTACTTCAATACTCCACCACCAACTGTATTTAATCTATGGTTTCTGAACACTGTTAGGCCGTTTGAAAAAAATTCGGCTGAACTTATTTCCGGCTTCAGCCAGCTTTCTGTACCTAGAACAATTTGAGCCTCTTTGCTTTCTATTATAGCTTGGAGCTCTGGTTCTCAATACAGCTACGACCATTTACAACTACAACACCGATTGTTGTTACAACTACCTTACTGTGTTTTACCTGTCTCCTTTTAAGTGGACAACCTTTCTGTGGTTTCCTGAAACCCTCTAACCTAAGAAACAACCCAGTCCCTTTCTCACAGCCCCCTCTACCCATGTAGGAGCTTCCTGTGTGTAGTGGACTCCTGACCTATTAAGGGTAGGTTTACTATCTTTAGGTTAAAAAAATTGATTTTTTTAAATTGCATTTTTGGATCCATAAAAGTGTTAAGAATACTCCCTTGAAACGGTTTTTCCGATTACGGAACGGAAATGTTTGTTATTGGCGGTTGAACAAAAAAATGCACCTTCCTGAAATCGACCTTTCTCACGCACCAGTTTTTTCTTTCGGAGGACGAGTTATTGCACTGGTGCTTGGGAGGAAACACACAAAATTCAAATGAAAGTTTGAACGCGTGTGTTTGGAAGTTAGCCACCAAGCATTTGCATTCTGCTGCGAAGACTGCGGAGATTGCGACTTTCCTGGCAGTGAGCAGCTTCAACTAAGGGTATTCAGCAATTCTGAAGACCATGACAACGATGGACGTCACCCTGGGACTATATTCGACGCAGTTAGCCAAGCTTTCGGACGAGCACCGGATTCAAGCGGCAGAAAAGCGCTTGTCACGGGACGTACGAGCGGCTCTAGAGCAGCGCAGGATGTCCCAGGTCGAGCAGAACGCCCTGTATGAGGAAGAGGAAGGACTAGTTTATGGACCCGGAATAGCAGATTGAACGTTAGTTGCATAATATTGCATTTATATGTAGTTAAAACTTCAAACGCGTTTTTCTCGAAATGATGGTTTTTTTATCGCGCGGTGTGGTAACTTCAAATCTACTGAACCGATTGGCATGATTCTTTGTTTCCGACGAAGCTAACTAAATTGTCCACGATCTGTACCACATTTATTCCGATCCTCCAACTATAAGTAATTTTACTTGGCCGACGAAGTCGAAAAATCGATGAAAAAAACCGTTTTTCTTCAAATGGCTGCCATTTTGTTTCCTATGGTCCAAATACCTTAAGGGCGCTGATAACCTCGCTGTTGTGCGCCCTAAAACACTAATCATCATCATCACCTAATAACTTAAGCGAGGTACAACTCCTAAAGAAGCTTATATACTTCGCTAACGTCAACTCAGTTTTGATTTCAGACTAGCCGGCTGACCAGTGAAATACCGCGCGTGGAGGTCTACATCGAAATTTTGTTTCGTTCCGATGGCACTTCCGCCTTTGCTCTTCGACATTTCCGGTCGAAAAAATTCCGATTTGTAGAGGAAATATCAGTAACCATTTTGAGCAAATTTTATGTTGATATCTATAACATATTCCGAGAAAAAAATTCTCAAAGAACATGCTTTTTTCGGGCCAAAGATACTAAACCCCCCCATAAGCGGAACCCGGAAACCCACCACCCGATGGCGCATGTCAACGAATCTGCAGCCTACACGGTCACAGAACTGCCTGACCTGTTATTCAGGCCCTCCACTGGGCTCTACACCAAAGACCACAGTCGATTCTACCAACGATATTGCAGATGGTGAGCTCCGCCGTAATATCGCAAGCAAGACTGGCAGTCTATACCATTTCCGCTAGCCATCCGAAACCAGAGAGAATCTCCTCCGATTCAAAGAGACACACATCATTGGTACCGACATGAGCCACACCACATGCAGTTGCCTGCTTCCTCTACTCTTCATGGCATCCTGAAGCACCCTTTCCACATCCGGAATGACTCCTCCAGGTATGCACACGGAGTGCACACTGACATCGTTCCCCTCCTTGTCATCCGTGTTCCTAAGGGGCCCCATTACGCGACTAACGTTCGAGCTCGCAACCATAGTAGACCAATCCTGATGATGACACTGCTTCTTCATTCAAGCAGCTTCTCATTGAATCTCACAAGGGTTGAGTGGACACCATACCAGACCTCCTTACATCACAAAACAGCTGAGGAGGTACCAAAACTCGAATCCACGTATTCTCGCACCGAAGGCAGCGACGTTATATATTTTTTAAGTATTAAAAGCATTTATTTAAGTTTTATAATATACATATTGCTATTATTGCATAAAATGTTTACAGATATAAGAAAACCATACAGCCACAGGTCAAGTGCTTACGGCTATGCCTGTTGTCGAATAAGGACCACAAAAAATGCATCATAAGGTCTGTGAGCAAACATATGAGCCCCAGACAACGTAACTATTTGGCTACTAAGCAAATTAATATCTTTTTAGGAAAGTTACTGGTGGCATGGTTTATTCTTTAAATATTCATGCCATTATCTGTATGCGCATTAAAACAATGTGGTGTCCTTAGGTTATACTTTCCCACGTAACAAAACAAGGACAAGAGAACACTCAGTTTCTATGTGGAATGAACAGAAAAATGCAAGCCACTGAAAATTTTAAGGCCTGTTCTAGGATAATACAGACTCTCAGGAATGAAAAAATAATCAGGTTCAGCAGCTGAACTCAACCGAACAAATTGTACTTCCATTCAGTCACAAAAGAGGTTCTTGAATTCAGTGTGATACTTTTGAAATAGTTCATTAACCACACTTCCATTCATTACTGAAGTAGTCGTACTAAGCAGTAAAGTTTCTGAGTTCCACTGCTCTCGGTGCAAGGAATCTTAGTATCATCTGTATCATTCTGCATCAGAGTATCATTACTTCCTATCACACATTCGAAGTTAGGATTCATTCAGTGGCATTACTTCCTATCACACATTCGAAGTTAGGATTCAATCAGTGGGTCCTGCGGTACGACTACCCAGGACACAATATATTGTTCGCTGAGTCTTTCTTGCAGCTCAGGAAATTCTTTGGTATGAAACGCAGGCATTGGCGCGATTTCTTGTCGTTCTTCAACCCTTTTATGTTTATTGATGTGATGGACTGGAATTGAAACTGTGAGTTGGTCTCATCTTCTTCGCTGCTTGCCGTATCTGTTTGGAACAAAGTACTATTGCCGATTCGTACTTGTGTAATGAACATTTTGGGGACTATCTCAGTGTAGAAGAGGTTTTGTTATCGCGTACGTTGTCCACGGACTTTTCCAACATGGCACTTTCATCGATCATAGAGTCGTAGTCACATCTGCTTTTGCGTATTCAGAATACCTAGTTTCACTGATTTTGAACCGTTCTGTGCAGTCAGAAACGCTTGCTTGCTTCTCCACATAGTCTTTCATTTCCAGAGGCGCATTCTGATGTCCCTGATCCTCTACGTTGGTTACTTCGACTCTCTCCTATGCCACTCTCCATTCCGTTGTCTTGCTCTGCGGCGGTAGTTTCACGAATGCTTGCTCCCAGCTCCGCATCCTCGTCGACTTTCATAGGCGCATCCTGGTCTTCCTCACTACATGTGTCATCCAAGCCGTTGACAGCATCCTTGTCGGTTGATTTACTTGTATTATCAGCTTTATTACTCTGCATTCGGTTCTCTTACTGGTCCAAGATGGATTCTGTAGCTTTCTTATGCATATCCCTTCCACTACCACCCTATAATGAACATGTAGTGCTTCCGCCCTGACAGAACAGTTGCGTATGTCATTATTCCAAGATAACTTTTCTCAATACGCAATTTCACAGGGCATTTACGGTCACAATTTTCCCTCAATTGTTCAGCGGAATTGCATATGGAGTATGTGCAGGGTTGGTTTGTATACACAGTGTGTGACCAATGACCGCATACTGCCACATGAGAGAGTTAAGTGGTACTTTAGTTCCATTTTAGCTATTAGACTGCCATTACCCTTACATGTGAAACGTTTTCTGACCAGACTTCTTCTGTAATACCGTACACTGTCCCGTATAAACTAAGCACTTCTCTAATCTTTTCGAGCGGCCCTTCGAACGGTAAATTACAGACTCATACAGATCGCAAGCCAAAGACATGTATATGTTATTGATACTGTACTGAGAGTACCATCGCTATGCTTAAATGTAACGCTCGCATTGGTGTCACTGACTACTCGCTCATAAACTTCGTTAGTTATATATTTTGCGTATACATTATTAACAACATTTTCAATTTGAACGCCTATCTCCTCCTCAGCAAGCAAATCGACATCACTAACCACCCATTTGCGAATAATAAGTGAGACAGGAATTTCGGTGTGTCACTAAAAATAAATTTTCAGTGTTTCTTTCGTCGAGGAAGACATGTTACTTACAGGTCAGTAACACTTCCCTGCAGCACAAACGAAGCTCCATAGTAAACTAGCGCTTCGCTACGCACACCCGCAGTATACTTCCGTATACCACGGTGTCCAAACAAGGATTACCAGTCCTGTAGTCCGCCTCGGTAACTGCGCGGCCAGCAGGGTAGATTGCTAACCTAAATGGGCCTGCATCGATTCCCGGCGGGGTCGGAAATTTTCTCCGCTCGGTGACTGGGTGTTGCGTTATCCTCACGTTTGTGTAATCCTAATTGACAATACACTATTAAAATGGCTGTATGGGCCAACAAATTAAGAAAAAAAGTCATTCGGCTACAGAGGAGGTCGATAACAGCAATTGGTCGAAAACTTGCTTTATAAAGCATCAGTGAATGAACTGAAGGCTTGTAACACTTCCGCCCTGTCGGACGTGCGTTAGCTCAATAAAGCCTGTACTGTAATAAGTTCACGGGCTTCACCTTGTAAACAAGGATTTAGTACATAAGTTGACCGCGTGTACCTAATGGAAGCAATTCGGACTTATTCAGTTAGTAACTACAGTGATGCGTCAAGAAAATGCAAAGTACAATTACGCGTTCGCATGGACAAGAAGTACACACAGCAGATACTACCAATGATGAATAATACGGTCGCCAGCCTAATTAGGCATTGAGTGAGTTTTTCCCTGTACAAGTGGTAGCATATTCAAGCATAATGACACGTAGTAATGTTGCGTTTTATGGCAAAATTTAGAATCAGAAAGAATCTAATGAACTAAGGTTTTCTTCTTTTGTACCAATTTATATGAGCTAAAATTACACAACACCACACAGCAATGATTACTACGAGCTGCACTTTGTATATTGATCAGAATGAAATCGGGCATAGATTACCCTAGCATCAGCAATTTTGAAAACACACATACAAAGTCACTATTAAAACTGAAAAAAAAAAACACTGATACACTTAGGTTTAATATAGCAATTAATTTTACTGTTCAATTCTGATCAGTACACTTCAAAATGTGCAAGAATAGGCAAGAGAAAGGGGGGGGGGGCCTGAAACTGTTACGGTCGTTATGCTGAAACTAGTAAGTCCTGAAGGTACATTAACACTCAAAATTGTCAATCTGTCGATAACTACTTTATTCCTTTTATTACTGAATCAATTAGTTATTATTCTTTCAGTCTCAAATTAATTAACTAACATTGCTAGCTCAATTCAAATTTTATCTTTCAATTTAATCGCACTGTTGTTCTTTACTAACATTTACATTTGCACTCCTAACTTTCAAACTGCTTTATAGCATAGATCGATCTGCAGATAATTTAATACTAACTGTAAACTTTCAGTTCGGGATACTCGGGTTGCACAGTATATGGTAAGGACCCTGTCTAGGTCAATGATAAGGATAAGTGATGGCTAAGGCAATTCTGGTAAAAGTCACGTTATTATTGAACAGTCAAAACAGTTTCAACACTGGTCCACACAGATACACTTCTAAAGATGAAATAAATGTTTGACCTGTGCACGTAGTTGCGGCGGATGGCGGGCAGCGAGATAGCGGGCAGCACAGCACACATACAAGCACGGCTAAGGCTCTCACAGTATCGGCACTTTCATTCTTCTTAGCGTCGTAATCTTTCCAGTTTTGTGCCTGAGAATATAGCCATGCCAAGTAGTCGTCGGAATCGGCCCATCCGAGGCTCAATGGAATCCACTTTTCCTAGATAGCCTCCTCGGTACAGTACTTGTTCCTCTGACCGATACTCAACTCCGACTGTTTCACTGAGCCCGTTGTGCCGAACCGCGCCAGTGTGCGTTTTCCCGCACTCGCCTGCATCCACCTTTTCCCGCGCCCCTACAGGTAGGGTATTCACCACAGGTTTTCTACTACACATATCCTAATGCATTAACTACGTATGGACCAAGTGTTTAAATTACAATTTTCACATTATACAATAGTATTTAACATTAAATACATTTTCCTTTGGTTATCAAATTGCTTAAAATCTAACGTAAGTAATGACATTCATTTCAAAAGTTGTGTACAGTTTCTTTAACATGACACGAAAAGAAAAAATCTAAAAAAAATATTTACATTATTTCACATAAATTCAGAAAGAAACATTTATCTAAATACATAAAGAAAAAAATTATTATAGGTACATTATTGTTACAGGCTAACAGAAATTTCTCAAGAGGGTACTGGAGTAATTACAGAGACGTTTACACACATGCTTGCACTTACAGGAAATCGGATGTTACACGTCAGTTCCGTTGCGGCAACCCCCTTCTGAGCAGACTTCTCAACATGTGAACTAGGCAGGCCACCTTCCTGCCTGTGATACCCTGATGCCAGGTCTGGAATGTTCTTGAAGCAGCATTGTACACGACAGCAGTCTGCCACAATGGCGAGCTGAATAACCTTATGTCGTGCCCTGAAGCTGCTACCGAGCGAGGTGGCGCAGTGGTTGAACACTGGATTCGCATTCGGGAGGACGACGGTTCAATCCCGCGTCCGGCCATCCTGATTTAGGTTTTCCGTGATTTCCCTAAATCGCTCCAGGCAAATGCCGGGATGGTTCCTTTCAAAGGGCACGGCCGACTTCCTTCCCCGTCCTTCCCTAATCCGATGAGACCGATGACCTCACTGTCTGGTCTCCTTCCCCAAAACAACCCAACCCTGAATCTGCGCTGCCTCGGTCCCCTACGTGACTGAAGGCGGTCTGGTCATAAAAAGCTGAGCAGATCTACTAAACATACATGGCACTCAGACCTACATGATGTGATCAAAAGTATCCGGAAACCTAGCTGAAAATTACTTAGAAGTTTGTGGCGCTCTCCATCGATAACGCTGGAATTCAATATGGTGTTGGCCCACCCTTAGCCTCTATGACAGCTTCCACTCTTGCAGGCACACGTTCAACCAGGTGCTGGAAGGTTTTTGGGAAATGGCAGCCCATTCTTTACGGAGTGCTGCACTGAGGAGAGGTGTCGATGTCGGTCGGTGAGGTCCGTTACAAAACATCCTAAAGGTGTTCTATGGGATTCAGGTCTGGACTCTGTGCAGACAAGTCCATTACAATGACGTTATTGTCGCGTAACCTCTCCGCCACAGCCTGTGCATTATTATCGTGTTGAAAGATGCAGTTACCATCCCTGAATTGCTCTTCAACAGTGGGAAGCAAGAAGGTGCTTAAAACATCAATATAGGCCTGTGCTGTGATAGTGCAACGTAAAACAACTAGGGGTGCAAGCCACCTCCATGAAAAACAACAACCACACCAGAACACTACCGCCGCCGAATTTTACTGTTGGCACTGCACACGCTGGCAGATGACGATCACTGGGTATTCGCCATACTTACAACCTGCCATCGGATCGCCACATTGTGTACCGTGATTCGTCACTCCACACAACGTTTTGCCACTGTCCAATCACCAAATTTTTACGCTCCTTACACCAAGCGAGGCGTCGTTTGGCATTTACCGGTGTGATGCGTGGCTTATGAGCAGCCACTCGACCATGAAATCCAAGTATTCTCACCTCCCGCCTAACTGTCATAGTTCTTGCAGTGGATCCTGATACAGTTTGCAATTCGTGTGTGATGGTCTGGATAGATGTCTGCCTACTACACATTACCACAATCTTCAACTGTCGGCGGTCTCTGTCAGTGAACAGACGAGGTCGACCTGTACGCTTTTGTGCTGTAACTGTCCCTTCGCATTTCCACTTCATTATCACATCGGAAACAGTGGACCTAGGGATGTTCAGGAATGTGGAAATTTCGCGTACAGACGTATGATACAAGTGACACCGAACCCGCTCACAGCGTTGGAAGCCCATGAATTCCGCGGAGCACCCAACTGTGCTCTCTCACGAAGTCTTATGTCTAATGAGGTCGCTGATATGGACAGGAGTACATGTCGCCACCACATTACAGTCCAAATGCCTAAATAAATAACTCTCTAGTTGAAATATGAACACCGAAGTACAGCACCAATGGTCCTTCTAAGAAAGTAATTCTGAAAAATTTAACTGGATATTTTGTAAACATAGAACTGAAAGTAACAAAAATGAAAGACATGTGAAAATATGCACAACGCCTTAAATATGGATATAGTGGAAAGGGTTTCTAAAAGAACAAATTTTGAAAAGGAACCGATGTATAGGTTTTTATGCAATACTGTTATCCTGAGTATGACGGGTATTAGTTTAGATATTTCTGTTGGTGACTGAGGGCAAGTACATTACATCGGTACTTACTTCATTTGCAAACCAATAATTAAAGGTATTAGGAGTAGTATCTTTGTAGGTTTGTTAGTGCCTCTAAGTACATGTGGGAAGAGCAAGCCATTAATGATTGTTTTTCCCCTGGGCAACTGGTAAGGTATTAAAATGTAGACACGAAGACGATAAACTTTTAGTCTGTACTAACAGGCGTAGTTCAGTTAGTGGTTGAGTTGCGACTGCGCAGAAAACATAAGGTAGTAAAGTTTGTGGCGTGTTTATGGGAAGATTGTTCGATACAGAGAAAGAACATATCCAGCACTCTGGTGAATGTACATATTGAGTTACTACATATAAAAATATCTTCAATTATACCCGTCACACCCCGTATATCTCCGTTGGAGTTTCCGTATAACTTTGCTGCTCGCATCACTTACTCAAAATGTACCAGATGTGTTTCTCTGTGGGCACGTGGAAAGCGTCTTATGAAACTCTAGTGAAATGGTACTAGAAACTATTGGTAGTATACGAGAAGCTCAGCTTAAAGCAGATAGATATAGAAAGTGTATCAGTCGATAGTATGCACTGTAGAGACGTGCTGCAATGGCTACGGCAGATACTTCAGTACGTTACTATATTCACCACGACGCAGAAATACAGACGTTTGAATTCCCAATGTCCACGGCCTAATCGTCTCGCACTGAGGAGGACGGCCACGATCTGAATGCAGTTTTAGAGATACCAGATCTGTTTGGTACTGAAAGAACTGGTAACATGTTTCAATATATCTGAGCAACAGGAAGTAGACAATCACATGTGGCAATTCCAGTAACGTAGTAACTTGTACATTTCGGAAAGAAAATGCCCCTTCTGTAGAACGACAGAGGCACTGTAGAGCACCGATCACATTATATCAAAAAGCGAACAAATAAGTGGAAAAGCTATAGGCACATAATTTATAGATGATAATGAGTTTTTTTCTTTGTCTGCAGTATATCTTCCACAAGGAATGAAAAATGTAATAGCGCAAGCCACGTTTTCACTTATCCCAAACTGATTTGTAATTATTATACTAAAAGCAGAACTATTCGGAAAGACAAGTACAAGTACGCTGGAAGAAACAAATGGGAATTAAAAAGTTAATGGAGATATGTTCCGTCTATGCAACTAAATGAAAGTCAGTTTGTTTTTTGCCAAACGCGTTTCGCTTCTTTCATTTATGAAACATCTTCAGTGGCTTCTGTTACATGTTTCTTTACATACATATAATAAATGTAGCAGTTACAATACGTTGCTATGTTACATTTTGTTACGTTTGTCTCTTGTTTCATAGATTAGAAACAACATTTGTAGCACAAATTTCGTGATATTAAATTGTCGTTTGGTGTTGCTTATGGTTTCCATAGTTGTTAGTCTATATGTGTGGTCCTGCAGATGTGCTCATTCGGTACCCATTTTCCAGCTGAACGATTTCCGGCGTTTTACACCTACGTTTAAAACAACACATTACTTGCACGTTTGATTTTGTGATCAGTGAAGTGTCGGCAGACGTGCCAACACTGTTTTGTTGGAGGAGACCGAAATGCACGCTATAAGCTCACGCAGGCTGGCGTGAGGTCTGAAACAGGATACGTAATGAATGCTATAAAGAAAAGTACGTAGCTTCTGGAATACTTAACTTTAATCCACATTTGTTGAACATCGCTCTTGATGATACAATAATAGACTCTCAATATCTATACTGGTAATGGCGCCTTGCTAGGTCGTAGCAAATGTAGCTGAAGGCTATGCTAACTATCGTCTCGGCAAATGAGATCGTAATTCTCAGTGAACCATGGCTAGCAACGTTGGCTGTACAACTGGGGCGAGTGCTAGTACGTCTCACTAGACCTGCAGTGTGGCGGCGGTCGGTCTGCAATTACTGACAGTGGCGACCCGCGGGTCCGTCGTATACTAGCGGAACGCGGCCGATTTAAAAGCTACCACCTAGCAAGTGTGGTGTCTGGCGGTGACACCACAATCAGCACGTGTGTGTTTATAGAGCGTATTGTTGCCGACTGAAGCTGTGTACTTAACTTTAGTCCTTTGTTCGTGCTGTGTGTGCAGTTTGATATTTTTCACTTGTTTTGTGTGAGTGTGAATGTGTGTGTGTGTGTGTGTGTGTGTGTGTGTGTGTGTGTGTGTGAGACTGTTCTGTTACGTGTGAATGTATCGTTCCTTGTGAGAGTGTTTGTTTTTCCTTGAAACGTCTGGAGTTTTTTGTTGTGATTGTTCAGTTTAGTAATTGTCATGTCTTGTTCAATGTTGGATACTTTATGTTTATGTTTCGTTAGGTGTTCGGTAATGGTAGAATGGCTATTTTCATACTTCCATCTTCTCATATATTGTTTATACCTAGTTCGAAATTTCTGCCTGTCATACCCAGATATACTGATTCACATTCTTGATATTCTAATTGGTATATGCATGCTCCTTGGTACTGATCACGTTTGTTGTTGTTTGTAAATGTGACAGGAGTGTGTTTCTTGTTCTGTAAAAAAGTAGATTAGGGCTCATATTTAAAACTGAATGTCATATTCTGGAGCAAAATTTCCACTCAGTCGAAACTAATATTTTTAACATGTTCATACTAACAGTTTAAACCTACAGAACTGAAACTTGGGTCGTAATTGACAAACTATCCTAACACTGGAATGTTCCCTGCAGGCAACGTAAAGAAGTTTGCTGCGAATGACAATGAGGGGGAGAAGTTTAAAGAAACGGAAAGAGAAAAGACAGTAATTGTTCATATCATGGTGAGGAATGTGCAAGGCCTTTAGGTAAAAGGTCTGAACGATGGATACATAAATAGTGGAAAGTAGTAAATATTTATTTGATTGTGATTATAGCGTTTTAAAGAAGTAATGATATTGAACAAACAATAATGGGAAATGTTTTGTCTGGCGATGCTGCACGGATGTCATGTTTCATAAAATACATATTTGTATACGCTGAGTATTGTCTCAAACAGGCAAACATCAGCATTTACATGTGTCTAACACAATTTTGGTAACTGGTGACGAGTTTTTTGTCCAGTGTCCAGTGCCAGGAAAGAAAGAAAGGTGGTCCGCATAAACTGCCGAAACTGGTATCACATTTCAGTCAACTTTATATAAATATGTCTTTCATAAAACCAAGCGAACGGTTGGCAGAAAAATGACTTCAGGAAGATAAATCTGTAGTTCTTGACTAAAACTGAGGTAGAAATCAAAGACAATATATAGAACGACTTTCGACAGACTGCACTCCTTCATAAGTACAAGTAAATAATTGACTTAACTAGCTTTCCAATTTTCGTTTTGTGTACAGAAAGAAATGACATACAGTTCGATCAAGAATTCCTTGATACAACTTATTTATCAGTTTTCGTCTAATGGTTTCCTATTAGTGTCGTTGTTGACAATGTCCAAAAGTGGATATTTTGGTTTAGATACTTTTAAAAATTATATTCTGTACATTACAGAAAAGTCCAATAAGTTTTATAGATGTTTACTTCCTTATAGAATTCTTCGTTAATACTGATTTCAAAATCTGGTTCAAATGGCTCTGAGCACTATGGGAGTTAACATCTATGGTCATCAGTCCCCTAGAACTTAGAACTACTTAAACCTAACTAACCTAAGGACATCACACAACACCCAGCCATCACGAGGCAGAGAAAATCCCTGACCCCGCCGGGAATCGAACCCGGGAACCCGGGCGTGGGAAGCGAGAACGCTACCGCACGACCACGAGATGATCGTCGTCTATAAATATAATATTACGATAGTGTAAGAACTCGACTATGCGTTACAGAAACTCACCCTATATCAGTCAGTAGCAAAATCTGCAACTACAGGAATTTTCAATCATCTCTTCAGCGAATTTGAGATCCAATCAAATAATATTAAATAATTTTTGCACGACGGTTCCTACTACGATAAGTTGAAATTACTTAACAGATAGAGCACAAAGCTGAAAATACACACATTTTAGACAGCAGTGTAAATCACTAACATGTAGTCACATATGACTGCAAAAAAGTGTTGTTTGAATCATTTGTCATGTTAGCATCATAGCCAGTTGTGCATATTATCTGTGACACACGCTACCAATTAGGTAACTATGTGGCCACTCGCCAAGTGGGCCATCAGCGTGCTTCAGCGGACAGTACTAATTAACTGTGGGCTTACCTGAGCCAGACAGGCTCACATCTAGCAACACACATTGCGCCCCTGCTGTTGCTGTCATGACGTAAATACGACTCTACTGGAGTTTATTTTGACTCAGCAGTGCCCTACTACTGATTTTAAACTGAAACGGCTGATCAATATCACTATTACTCATTTGTAACACAAATATTATACCTGGATTAAATTTCGGCATGCCACGGCGTGTGCAGTGCTGCAGTTATCATCTATAGGACAGAGTGGTAGCGAGCCAGTTCCCTAATATTTACTAATATTTTGTTTCACTTTCCCTTTAGGTATGTGTTAAGAAAATCACATGCTACAAAAACGATATTTTACAGGCAATCACTGATGTATATGTATTTATTGGCCTAGAACGCCGTCCGCTGTGGCCGAGCGGTTCTATGTGCTTCAGTCCGGAACCACGTGGCTGCTACGATGCAGGTTCTAATTCTGCCTCGGGCATGGATGTGTGTGATGTCCTTAGGTTAGTAAGGTTTAAGTAGTTCTAAGTCTAGGGGACTAATGACCTCAGCTATTAAGTTCCATAGTGCTTAGAGCCATTTGAACCATTTAGCCTAGAACACATCGTGGGAACCGACCTTTACGAGGAAGTGAGATGAGACAGACTTGTAATGAAGCTGCAATCAGGTACACCGGCCAGGACGAGAGTGGTTTTCAGGGTGCTTTCCCACGCTCGTGTATGGAAATAATATTCTGTGTCAAAATCATCATTGTAGAACCAAATCGGTTACTGTTTGCTAATTAGATTAACAGCTTCAGATGACATAGGAGTAAAGAAACTAATAACGTTTAACAGGTATTACAAACTGCGGTCTGCCATCAAATAAAAGTTATCTTTCTCAGACAAATAGTGCATAAAAAAACGTCAGTTATAAGTCTCTTAATTTATTTATTATGTGGTAGGAACCACGTCCGGCGATACTTCTATTTCCAGTCAAGTATGTACTTCAGTTATATGAAGCTTTGGTGAGATTTCTCCCAAAGTAAGAAGAGCCCTAGTATCCTATGAATCCCTTAATTACTCGTCACTATCATTCGTCATTCTAACAACATCTACATATACTTTTTTCAAGATTTTCTTTATATTTCCTAAAATAGTACATAACTTTCCAGTATTGTAATCATCTTTGTAATATACGTGCATACTTTAAGAACTTCATTGCATCAAATTTAATTATTAGGCATGCCAAATATACTCACCCACAAATTTATACATTAATCTAAGGCCTTATTTGTGCTTCGCAAAACGTGATGATAAAGCAGACGATCTCGACGTCGAGCGCCTGGAGGAGTTTATAATAATAATAATAATAGTAATAATAATGATAATGATAAATGCCCAACTCTAAATATTTGGCGTAGTCCTAATGGATTTATCCGCAAATACTACTTCTACCACTACTACTTGCACTACTACTCCTACTACTACTACTACTACTAATAATAATAATAATAATAATAATAATGATAAACACAGGTGTACAGCAAAGGGATGGCCTATGCCTCTTTCTTTTTAATTGTGTTCTAGAAGAATCAACGGGAATTTTGAAGGGAAACTGAATGAATATGATTCCACGAAAATAAACTCTCTCACACTGGACGGTGACTTCACAGTACTTCCTGAAAATGTGACATCTGCTGTAAAAAACCAGCCACTGGGACAAGCCTAACAATTTCTGCAGAAAAAACTTAACCGTTAACAAACATTAAAAATGCATCCATATTTATAAAAATAGATATTGACCAAGCAGAGAAGGTTAAAAAATGTATATATCTTGGTTAGATAATTCAAGAAAATTATTTGGTAATAGTGCTCTAGAAGAAAGAGTACATAACATGGGAATGGCATATGATATAGCCAAGAATCTTTACAATAAAGTTGTCTGCCTATGATTGCCAGAAAATAAGGCTTTGCGGTACAGTAGTGAAGCCAGAATGTCGATATGGGAGCGAATGTCTAACATTAAACAATAAATTAGAAATTCGAGAAAAGCGAAACATTAGGGAAGTATTAGCCCCCCGAAAAACCACCGAAAGTAAGAATTTACTAAGTAACGACAAATTTATCGAAACATAGGCTCAGGCTTAATGAGAATTATAAGACTGCTGGTTTTTGGACATTTTTGTCAAATGCAAAACAGAATATTAACCAAAAAAGTCTTCGATCCACGCAGTAAAAACAGGATTTAGAAACAAAAAAATATAATTTAAAAGCTAAACAAACAACTAACAGAGAAATTTTGGGTAAAACTATTAATATGGAAGGATTCCAATGTAATATCGCGATCAGGCCCCGAGACCCGCGCATTGTCGACCGGTTGTTGTGTCATCCTCGCCGTATGGCGTCGTTCAGATGGGAATGGACGGGCATGCGGTTAGCACACCTATCTCCCGGCCATTGTCGCCTTTCCGGACCTTGGAGCCACTACTACTGTTTCAAGTAGCTCCTCAAATGGCAGCAAGAGGCTGAGTGCACACTGCACACGGTTCCAGGTCTCCCACCAAGGAGAAGTCCCTGGCAAGACTGGGAACTGAACGAGGGTCCTCCACATGGTTGCCGCCTGCGCTCACCACTCAGGTACAGGGACGAAGAAAATATATGGCTGTACCCTCATATAAATTAACTCCACGTTATTAACTCTTTATTACACTGTTTCTTGATATTTTTAACATATAAAGCGTTGCTGATACCACGAGAACTATGATTATACCGTTGTGATACATTCCCATGAATGATAAATATTCCTTCTTGGAATATTTCGACCTATATCTGCAGACAAAACAATTATTAACCACTGCTGTTACTAATAGAAATGGGCGAAACAGTGCAAAACGAAAACAGTCAGCTTCATATCAAAATAATGTGTGTATACCTGATTTGTGCTAGCGACATATGGACTATACTACGTTCACTTCAAAGATATTCCTATTCCATTGCCACAACCACATATGAAATAACTGTAGCCCACACATAGATGTAACACTGATGTTTCTGGCATCTGCAGATAGGAAGTTATATTTACATATCTGCAAAATTTTAGAAATCAAAGCCAATCGCAAACTTCTTTCTAGATTTTACGTATACCCATACATAAATTTATTGAGAGTATTTAACTTAAAAGTGGAGAAAGAAAAAACACAGAAACACGGGCTTAAATCTGAGGAAGGCGTGGGAGCCAATACTATGCTCCATGAAAGTAGGACGCGACATCATGATGCGAGATGTGACAGGGACGAAGGGCGGATGGCAACTGACACTCTCTCCCAGTCTCCCCACCTACGCAGCCGCACTCCCCCCCCCCCCCCCTTACCCACCCATTCAAACACACACACACACACACACACACACACACACACACACATGGAGCAGAAACATAATTCCTTCAGCGACTGCATCTGTCAGTATACCCGAGAACCTTGGAAACCCTCAGATCATATAATACTGTGTTTGTTTATCTAAAACTAAGCCTAGACTCTGTGTCATTTAGTGGTTGACTTCTTAGATTTGCATCAATGCTATCTCTCCAGTCTTATTTGTTGTAGTGAGACAAATAAACTGTTCACCATCATATTCTTTTTTGGTAATAATATGCACAGTGAATGTTGAATCCATTTTACGTGATCTCTAACTTGTCCCATGTCTCGAAGATCTGTTCCATTTACCTATTTAGTATTACAAACATCGGCTCCAGGTCAACCTGTAACCACCACACCATTCTATCGTGTTGACACACTGCAGGAAAAAAAATTGGTACATCCCTTCAGAGGTTTTCAATGCACTCATGATTTATTGTTGCTACAAACCATATGCAGTGTATGCAGTATTCTAGGCCCTTGAGTCCAGAACCCCGCTGCTCCTACGGTCGCAGGTTCGAATCCTGTCTCTGGCATGGATGTGTGTAATGTCCTTAGGTTAGTTAGGTTTAAGTAGTTCTACGTTCTAGGGGACAGATGACCTCAGATGTTAAGTCCCATAGTGCTTAGAGCCATTTGAGCCAACCACTGAAGTCGCAAATGGCGTTGGTTTGGGGTCAGTGGAATGCACGATACAGGGTGTCTTGCTCGGAGCTGTTCCTGAAGAAAACAGTTTACAACAGTTCGTTGTGTCACTGAAGTGCCAACTGCGGCTCAGATTGCTGCTGCAGATGCAGTACAATGTGCCATAGCTATAGGCCGAACTTGATGGTCTTCCCTCTCTGTTGTGCCACATGGTCGTCCGCAGCCCGGTCTGCTAGAGATTTGTTTATATAATATCTCAGGATATGATTCACATCTGTTTGTAAAAGAACTTGGTACATTCTAGTGACATCCGCTACCAGCAATCACGTACAGTGGCTACAATCCTGCCAAGTCTTTTCGCAGTATCGGAGAAGAAACATCCAGCTTCTCGTAGCCCTATTGACGTCCTCGGTCAAACTTCGTGAGGTGTTGAAAATGGCGTATTTTTCGCTTTAAAAGCCTTCTTGACTAACGTCAACTCACGACATCCAATCTAAAACATAACTAACGCTAAGAATGTCGCTACGGTCGCAGGTTCGAATCCTGTCTCGGGCATGGATGTGTGTGATGTCCTTAGGTTAGTTAGGTTTAAGTAGTTCTAAGTTCTAGGGGACTGATGACCTTAGCAATTAAGTCCCATAGTGCTCAGAGCCATTTGGACAAATATTTTTTTTTTTTTGCCAAGAATGTTTACAACGTGTATTTAAAGCAAACCTGATTTCCATCCTCATAGTGGCGGTACTAACGCCACTTTTATGCCAATGACGCGAAATCCGAATAGACATCATCTTTCAAATGTAGAAACACGCCTACTTTTCGTTCTTGTCGCACAATTCCTTCTTGGTGTTGTAATTTTTTTCCGCCAGTGTATATCCTGAACACCATATATATGGGACGTATGTTGCATCGTTATAGCGTACAATGTGCTGAATTTTCTAACTTAAATAATGTCTATCTTTTATAGCAACGGAAGTATGATACCAACGTTTTTTGGAAAGATGGAGGTACACTCTCAATGTGTGGTACTGGAAACTGTATTCGAAGAGGACTTCAGCAGGATAACATGTGTGCAACAGTAAGAAGAGAACAGCGCTGCTCACAGGAAAGAAGTATATATATCAATTTAAAAAAGGTCACCATCATAATTTGGCAACCATAAAAGTTAAACATTACTTGGGCTAGCTAGTGAATTAGCCTCATATTCCGCTGCAAACTTTATGAAAACTACACAGCCATATATTTATTTACTAGATGTATATACATTTGTAATTTCTCTCAGCTGCCTCATCATACATAAAACAATTGTTAGGTAGCAAAGCGAAGGTGGAAAGGAAGCTAAAAATACTTTTTCTGGATATCTATTGTAGTACAAACTGCTTATTTTTATTTGTGTATTTCCATTCTTAAACTGATCTTGCTTTACTATCATATACATATGCACCTATAAATGAAATACCTGCAGCTTTTTTTTACCTATACTACCTTAAATAATCTGCAATCTTGGTAATTCCATGTCTTTACCACCCATCATATAAATGAGCAACGGAACGCGCAACAATCTGGTGATTTCGCTTGTGAGTGGAGTGACACTAAGGTCGTGATCGCCAGGGAAGTTGCTCTAAGTCGTTCAGAGCACTTTACGTTCTACACGCATTGTGTGGGCGAGGATTATCCTGTTGGAAAAACACAACACCTTTCTGTGCAAGAACGGAAAAAGAACTGTTCTAATAACATTCTGCACATACCGAGCGCTGGCTAACGTCCAATTCAGAAACATCAAAGATGAACGAGACTTGCAGCATATCGCACCCCCGCCGATAAGGCCTAGGGTGATGGCAGTGTATCTTAGACGAATGTACTCTACGAGACAGCGCTCTCCAGGTCTACGCTGTACGCGCAAAGGACAGTCAGATGTCTTCAGACAGAATCTGCTTTCATTGCTGAAGACCACGTCACGCCAATCTGTCTTCCAAGAGAACCTCTGACGCCACCAATTGAGCGGAGCACATCGATGCTGTGGCGTGAATGGAAGACTATTTAGAGGTGTGTGTGCCCGTAGTCCTATTGCTAAGAACCGGTTCGCAACAGTTCATATTGACACGTCTGGTCTCACAAGCCCTCTTACCTGTGCTGTGGCAGCTGTACTATCTGCCACTGCTGCCCTTACAATACGACGGTTCTGGCAGGGTCTGTGATGCGTGGACATCCAGAACGTCGTCTACGGATATCAGAATGTTCACGTGACTACTGATACCAGAGTCGTTGCACACCTGAGGCAGCATGTCCAGCCTGTGTGCAAATTCTCCGAAAGGACCATCCCGCCACTCGGAAGGTCACATCTTGACCTCTTTCAAACTCGCTCAATCGGCTGTAGGAACCACAAGTGCATCTCCGTAGCATGGTTGCCTGCTTGCTTCCCACCTTTGCACATCACTGAGACTTCTGGCTTTAGACATTCCCAATTAAAGAGTAGACACAGATGGCGGTCTGGTAGCGATGCCGCTACGCTATGTTGAAACCAACATCAGTACATCTATCACCCAGGTGGCAAATGCCGTCATCGGATCAAAATCGGGGTGTCTATTTTTTCCCGGAAATGTATTTTCCTAACAATTATCGAATAATACTCTGGTTATATTACTACTGCTATAAAAAAAGCGTGTGTATTTATAGTAACTTAGCTGTTGGACTAGAATCTCTGAAATTTTGAGCCGGCAGGGGTGGCCGAGCGGTTCTAGCCGCTCCAGTCTGGAACCGAGCAACCACTACGGTCACCAGTTCGCATCCTGCCTCGTGCATGGATGTGTGTGATGTCCTTAGATTAGTTAGGTTTCAGTAGTTCAAAGTTATAGGGGACTGATGACCTCAGATGTTAAGTCCCATAGTGCTCAGAGGCATTTGAACCATTTTGAAATTTTGTATACCAACAGAATACTCAACTACTTAGGTCGCATGTTTCTGTAAAGTCGATAATACTCGTATAATCTGATCCCTTTGTCTCATTATGATAGTTTTATTTTTAGTGGTGACTTTCGGTTATTATCCGGTGATGGCCTACGAAGAAGAAAACTAGTTAGCGAACAAGATAAAATCTTTGGGTTACATCAATGAAGAAAAGAGATGGAAGAATAGTGTTTAAGACCGAGTTGACGACGAGCTCATTAGAAACGGTGCTCAATTCGTAATATCGAAGAATTGGGAAGGAAACCTTACATATTCTTTTCATAAGAAGTATTCTAGCGTTCCCCTTAAGCGAATTAGAGAAACGGCACAATAGTCAAGATTGTGACGCTTGGGTTTGAACGCTGCTCCTCCAAAATGGTGATAAATTATAATAAATTGTTCGTTTGACGAATGCAGGCCACGTCTCCTATACAGCTGTCTGAAAGGTAGTCGAATCGTAGATGCTGGCCGTACGCTACTGTGAACACACTATACCAGTCCGCCAACAATGGAGGTCATAACCCAACATCTGTGTGCACCTGTGGCATGGGAGTATACCGTTACACTTCCACAACGGTGGCAGAACCGAAACGTAAAAACAATGGAACCGCCTATCGCGTGAACTTATGTCTTATGGTGGGCGTTCGGTTTTCATTTGTGTATCCCTTATACTTATGCCTCTAATGTTTTAACCGTGCATTTTGAGTAACTGTTCTAACTTAATTCCGTAACATCGTGATGTGTAACGTACCCATTGCTTACGTTGTGCGAATAACGAAACAAACAAATAGTTTTAAAGATAAATTTGTCATCTCAGTAATTTTGTTAAGACCCTAGTGACCAGATATGTCCCTCTCTATAACACGTCCTCTTTCTCCTGGTGCTGGAAGCAGTAATGTCGCTCCACCGGTCTTCAGGGAGATTATTAGGATCATTACGGGCTAAACAGAAGTACTTATGGTGTAGAACATTGGGTGTGTGTGTATTAGCGCAGGCCTCAGACGTTGCGGAGGGAGCAAGTTGTGATGTGAGGGGACTCCTGAGGCTCTCCAGAGCTGAAGTTCCGCCCCGTCGATAAACCAACGCGTCTGTGGCTACCTCCATTACGTAACGCGCCTTGTGTGTGCCTGCGGAAGACCCAACCTCCACAACATGCACGTCCTATTTGCAATTTCCTACGCTCTCTAGATTTTCATGTTCCGTATTTTAAACATTTATCCATTGTCCTTTTTTTATATTAAAACGTGTGTATGTATGTATGTATGTGTGTGTGTGTGTGTGTGTGTGTGTGTGTGTCGGAACTTTTTGAAGCATTATCGAATTATGGACTGTAAAGTGCAGATCACTTCAACATGGATTGGACTTCTGGATAACGCAACTAGGACGAGTACATCTACATACACATTACGTTGCGTGGTTGAGTGTACTTTGTGTACCACCATTTCATTCCCCTTCTCCTGTTCCTGTTGCGAATGGTTCCCGGGTCGAACGATTGCTGGTAAATGTCAGTGTAACCTCGAATCTCTCTAATTTCCCTTTCATGGTCTTTTCGTGAGATATTCGTTGGATGAAGCAATATATTGGTTGACTCTTCCAGGAACGTCCACCCTCGGAACTTCAAAAGTAAAGCCCATCCCGATGCAAAACATCTCTCTTGCAGCATCTGCCACTGGTATTTGTTGACCAAATGAGGGACGCCTTAGCGTCTACTAAATGAACCTGTAACGAAAGGAGATAGTTTTCTTTGGATCTTCTGTATCTATTTCCTCTATCAGTTCTATCTGTTGCCGATCTCATGCTGACAAGAAATATTCAGGTATTGGTCTAACGAGGGTTCTGTAAGCTATATCTCTTGTGGGTGGATTATACACACATCAAAAAAAGTTTTGCATCACCGCAGTTCCCAGAACTCCTGAAGATAGACGTTGACTGTGGATATTGTGTCACAGACATAGTTCCTTTCACTGTTCAGAGATGTGACTATACCCGCCCAAAGATGTAGGCGGAGGAGGTCCGACAGCCGATCAGTTCCAGTCATTCCACTTGGAAGGAGGTACACGCCTCGTGTTATCTGTAGTTCAGCCATGCCTAAACGGTCAATACCGCGGTTCGATCGCGTCCGCATTGTTACTTTGTGCCAGGAAGGGCTCTCAACAGTGGAAGTGTCCAGGCGTCTCGGAGTGAACCAAAGCAATGTTGTTCGGACGTGGAGGAGAAACAGAGGGATAGGAATTGTCGATGACATGCCTCGCTCAGGCCACCCAACGGCTACTGCTGCAGTGGATGACCGCCACCTCCAGATTATGGCTTGGAGGGACCGTGACAGCAACGCCACCATGTTGAATCATGCTTTTTGTGCAGCCAAAGGATGTCGTGTTACTACTCAAACTGTGCGCAATAGGCTGCATAATACGCAACTTCACTCCTGACGTCCATGGCGAGGTCCATCTTTTCAACTACAATACCATGCAGTGCAGTTTACATGGGTCCAACAACACGCCCAATAGACCGCTCAAAATTGGCATCACATTCTCTTCACCGACGAGTGTCGCATATGCCTTCAACCAGACAATCGTCGAAGATGTGTTTGGAGGTAACTCGGTCAGGCTGAACGCCTTAGAGACACTGTCCAGCAGCAAGGTGGAGGTTCCCTGCCATTTTGAGGTGGCATTATGTGAGGCCGAAGTACGCCGCTGGTGGTCATGAAAGGCGCAGTAACGGCTGTAGGATACTTGAATGCCATCCTCTGAGAGATAGTGGAACCATATCGGCAGCATATTGGCGATGCATTCGTCTTGATGGACGACAATTTGCGCCTACATCGTGCACATCTTGTGAATGACTTCCTTCAGGATAACGACGTCACTCGACTAAAGTGACTAGCATGTTCTCCAGACATGAACCCTATCGAACATGCCTTGGATATATTCAAAAGGGCTGTTTGTGGACAACGTGACCCACCAACCACTCTGAGGAATCCACGCCGAATCTTCGTTGAGGACTGGGACAATGTGGACCAACAGTGCCTTTATGAACTGTGGATAGGATGCCACCACGAATACAGGCATGAATCAATGCAGTATGGGGCACCACCTCTGAAGGTCTCGCTGTATGGTGGTACAACATGCAATGTGTGGTTTCACGAGTCATAAAAATGTCGGAAATGATGTTTATGTTGATTTCTATTCCGATTTTCTGTATAGGTTGTGGAACTCCCGGAACCCAGGTGACGCAAAAATTTTTTTCATGTGTGAATTTCATGAGGATTCTCACAATGAATCTCTTTCTGTCTTCTACCTTATCTGTGATTACTGTTATGTGACCGCTTCTCCTTAAATCGTTACGTGCGGACACTGGTAGAATTTTCACAGATGTGTCTGCTTCCAGTGATTGTTCTGCAGTCGCATAATCGTATAATCAAACAATAACGAGTCTTTCTGCCTGTTAAGGCGCAATTCGTGACTTCTGTTTATGCTCTGGGTCAATTTCCATTCCATGCACTAAGCATCGAACAGCTGCAGTTCTTCTTGCATTATGCTACAGTTTTCTAGCATTATGACTTCTCTGTGTACAACAGCATCATCCATGAGAAGCTTGATGGAACGACTCACGGTATCCACTATACCATTTTTATACGTATTGTAAAAAGTAATGGTCCTGTAACATTCCCTTGAGGTATGCCCGAAGTTAATTTTGCGTCTGAAGATTCTTCTCCGTTGCAGATGACATGCTTTGGTCTGCTTGCTAGAAATTCTTCAGTCCACTCACACAGCTGGTGTGATCTTCCGCACACTCGTATTATGTTCGTTAGGCGTTTAGCAGGAACCCAAGTCTATAGGTGTAATGCTTCCACACATAAAAAGTAATATAAACATCTATGACGCAACCTCTGTGACCAATAGCGATAGTAAATTACGGTTATTCGTGTAATATTTACTTTGCAACCAACTATCGAATATACTAATAACTCACACAGCTAAAAGAGAAATGAAATGTACTCATTCTCCATTTTTATTGACACCGACAACATTCCATGCTGCCGTACAGGGAAATAACATGTACGTATACAATGAACATGTATAAAAGAAGAAACAACGTTGTGATAACGTCATAAAGTCATCCAGTTCTATCTCTATCCCTCTAAGTGAAGTGACTGTTATCCGCGTGATAAGATAAGTACACATGTTTTTCTCATAAAAACAAAGAATAAAATAAATTAAAATAATTTACTAGAATTACGAGGGGTCGCTTGATTCAAATCTGTTGGGTCAAATACCTCCTTTCGGATGTATAAAGAACGAGTAAATCTCTATATATTGAAGAATCTATAGTTGCTACCAGTGGGGGTACGTGTGTTGGTAGCTGGCAATTATTACAACATTCCGTAAGCAGGTTGATGTCAGCTCCCACCACTTGAGGAATCATATATATAATTTGTAACTTCCACTTCGATGCTGCGACAAAGTAGAGAGGGTAGTATGATTATGCAATGTAAGTGCCGTGGAAAGCAACAGTGATGCATTTGAAGCCTGATCTGGTAACTGCGCATTTTCGTGTAGACGAGAGTCCATTGTGCCATCGACTGGTTAGTATTACTAGCGTCACTTGTGCGTAATGCTTCCCTCCAATTATCTGTGATGTTTCCACTCTTTGTCTCATTCAATTGGAATCTTCTTTTTCCATTCCATTAGATCTTCCTTTGGAATATGTACGTAATCTGCTTTCCCTTGGAACACTGCTTTAGTAGGAAAAGAAGTTGTGGTTTCCTTTCCCAGTACGTTATTGCGAACTTCAATCAATTACATGAACGTAAATGTAGCTCTTCGATTCAAGTTGACTCATGTATGCTATTATCTTGTGCATGGCACAGATAATTACACTTCAGTGGGGCGACAGAAGGTCTTGAGATGGTCCCGGCGGAGGTTCGAGTCCTCCCTAGGGCATGGGTGTGCGTGTTTGCCCTTACGATAATTTAGGTTAAGTAGTGTGTAAGCTTAGGGACTGATGACCTTAGCAGTTAAGTCCCATAAGATTTCACACACATTTGAACATTTTTTTGAAGGTCTTGAGAACGACAAGATGATAATGTTATCCAAGGCTACAATGCGACAATACTTGAGGGTTTCCAAGTTCGCCTTAAGTTCGGCCGTCATTTTAGTGCTATCCTTTGGCTTCTTAAGTTTAAACTTCACTTGCGCCTAAGAATCTCAAAAAAACACATGCTGTTCCATCCTCGTAGTTTCAACCGTCTATATAGAGTGTCCTACCTCGTAGGAAATTGGTTCTAAGACACCCAAAACAACATCGTCTAGGTACTAGTAACGGGATTTCAAGTGTCACTTCGGGACCAAAGATTTGCGGCATTAAATTTGTTGAAATATGAGCCGTCATTGTGCACAACTAGCTAATCAAATGCCCGACGATGCCAGGATTTATGATTTACTACTAACAAGTCATCCTCCGAAAAACGAGTTCTCTTCCTAAGAAATTTGTTCTTCAGTATTTGCGCCCAAAGTATAGAGATGGTTCTTTGGTTTCGCGTAAAGTGTTTATTGGCCTTGACATCAAGGCGTCAATACATTATCATCGTCTAATATCACATACTATTAAGTTCTGTTGTAATCTGTACTAAACTACGGTACATGTTATTTAGATGTTGCAGCCCACAACCGATGTTACATCTGATGCTGCTCTCACATGGGGATTAACTGAAAATTAAGAATTTTTCATCATCACATATGGGGACGGCAAACGCATAGTTTCCTAGAAACCGAGGAAAGAGACTTTTATGACTGCCGCTTATACACTCATAAGGTAAATGCTGTTCACCGAAAGCGCTTCTGACGTAGCGACCAAGGATCAGGCTGCGGTGCAGAGAATCTGTGTTCGATTTCCAAATGCATTCTGCATTTTATTTTTTATTTTTTTCGTATGTTTTGGAATTAGCTGGAGTAGAAGAGCTATAAAGAGGAAGTAAATCAACAACGAATAACAAAAAGGTAGGCAAATAATTTTCTCAGATGACTTGAGTTAATAAGGAATTCAGAATTTAACCCTGGTCTCATTACAGTGGCACTTTCACGAGCTCTGTTACATGTCCTCAATTTCCTACGAACAACTAGATGGAGTTGATGTGTCATATAAACATTCGAAGCACATATACTCGCGGCACGAAGAACATCTAATGAATGCAGTCATCGCACAACTGATCGCTCGTTCCGAATATTCGGCAGAAAACAAACACATTTATTTTACGTTTAAAAATATTTATTTTTCGGGAATTAATTTTTATGCATACCAGGCATACATTAACATTACCTGAAAAATCTGATCTGAAAGTTGCGAATCCGCGGGGTTCTGAAATTCCCGCTGGATTTCCAGAAGCGTATTTGTAATTTTGGAGCGTTGAAATAAAGTTTTTAACTTGCCGATAAAAATAAACATCACATTGCTGGCACGCAGGGGTGCAGTTTCGCCGCATTACTTCACTGTGCAAGTCGGTCGATGTTCGACATCTATAAACATGCTGTCATACACGGCGATATTAATTTGTCCACTCTAGGAATTCAGTATTAGATAAAACTTGTTATCAGCAACGTACAGATTTGAAATGGTCTCAGGATACGTTTTGTAAATTGAATTAGTCAATTCAACTGCCTGGGGCAAGTGACGTACTCTTTTATGCACGTGTCGGATAAACGATTGGCTTCCTCTACTGCCCGAGGACCAATTTAATTATTAGTTTCCAGACGCTGTGAAAGAATACGCCATATACGAATGCGTTATTTATATCTACTTACACAAGGATTCATTTTGCTTCCAACATACGTCGAAGGCTCATTTTCGCTGTAATCTTACTGCGAAACTTTTTCATACAATGAAGCTTAAAAAAATTTTAACTCCTTATTATTTCCAGTCTTTTGAGAAATTTATTTGCCCGCCTTCTTGATGTTTCTTAGTGATTGACTTATCTTATTAAACCTCCTATTCCTACCGATTTCGATGAAAAGAAAATAGAAATGGAAAAAGAAACTGTAGAATGCATTTCGAAACACATGTGGTCTGCACAGCAGCCTACTACTTTGGTCGCTATGCAAGCAACGTTTTCGTTGAACAGCGTTTATTTTACAGGTACAAAAGAGGCAGACTTTAAAGTTTCTTTCCTCGACTGATCGAAAAATATGTGCTAGCAGGCCCCATATGGGATGATGAAAAATGCTCAGTTTTCAAACATTGATTGATCCCGTCAATTTTGAGTCTACTACCTGTCATGAAACTTAGGGGTTGTTTTGTCAGAACGATGGGATGTTGTGCCATAGTATCTTAAGCATCGTTCATTTTAGGTTTCACACAAGCGACCTGCAAAATATGAGCCGAATCGATTGGCCGTGCCCGAGACCTCCCCCTTGTCAGAAAAAAAAATATTTATGTCGCATATATGTACATCTACTGACCGTTACCATTTGCAGTTAACATTTAGATCACGTTTCCCCTTACGTGGCTCATCTTTCACTGGTAGCCTTCTTTCTGTTTCACTTTTATAACAGCGATTTCAGTGCAAGCAGAAACTTCTCACTTTGTCCAATAAGGATTAAGAAACAACTTTCGTACAAATACATGAGGAGAGATGTGTCAGCCAATGAATATGTACGAGGATAGGAAGAAAATTTCTCAGCTTTGTACAAATATGGTGACGATTTTAATGAAATTACGATTTTATTCAGTTGCTATATATTACACAAAAACCTGGCTCAAGAATAATCCTGTAGCGTTATTTTGTGCATATGGCTTTTTAAAATAGTCTTATTTCTTTCTAAAGGCTAAACTTGCTTACCATGACGCAAAAAACAGTATTTGTTATTGTTAATTGAAATTACAACAAAGTCGGTGAAAGTTTCTTTACTTTAGATAATTAAGAAAGTGAGGGCTGAATTTGAACATAACCAAAGGTCTCGAGAAGAAGTACCATAGCGTTTCCGGCAACATACTGTTAAGTATATGTGTGGAACGGTTTGGGCAGTAAGCACATCAGATTAAAGGATTCAGAATCTTACGCTTCTGTAACTTACTATAAAAAGCTTTGTGAAATATGGGTGTCGCATTTGCTGAACACTAATCCAGATCAAATGCGAATTCGAATTTACCACAATATTTAAGACCTTAATGAAAACAATGCGACAATTCTTTTTGTATCATTTGACTAGGGTGGATGAAATGGGAATCAACTACATCACGTCAAAAACAAAAAACAAAACAAAAAACAAAGAGCATGTCAAAGCGGATGGTGGAAGTTGATGAGGGTGGAAGTAATTTGCATCTGCCGGAAAGTTATGTCCATGTGACGAACCTGAAACTTGCAAATGTTAATAGAGTAAATAGTGAATCCTGTGCAGTTCTTCTCATCCAAATCGATGGAAAAGCACCAGTGAAAGAACCTAACTTACATAGTTTAATAAATCATCCTATTTTCTTAGGACAATGCAAAATAACTTTGACAATGGTAGAACTCAGGATTTAGATGTACGTATTGA
Organism: Schistocerca cancellata; assembly: GCF_023864275.1. Lineage (NCBI taxonomy): Eukaryota > Metazoa > Arthropoda > Insecta > Orthoptera > Acrididae > Schistocerca > Schistocerca cancellata. Next base: position 135,158,883 of record NC_064629.1, on the reverse strand, counting down.
TGGAACATCCACCGACGTCTCCAAATGATATATAATCCTTGTAAAAGCATTCGGCAAAGTACACGCACATAAAGCGAGATTTAGTAGAGAAATAAGCACAACTGAGACTTAAAACACAATCTTCCCATCTCAAGACAAAAATCACGCGATAGTGTCCATGCTAGAGAACGACTGTTCAGTTTCATTACCTTACTCGTCGTACAGGTTACCACACTAGATTAAATACGTACGTAGCTACTTGACAACATTTCGTAATGTGCACAACAGTTGAAAGAAATCTCAAATTTCTCTAAACACCATTAGAATATAGGTATTATGGACACACAACACCGTGATTCCAATACAACATTAATTTATTTCTCTCCAAGGAACGTACATAATGGAATATAAAACATTAATTCAAGGTTAATCAATATTTCCAGAGTGTCTATAATTACAAATATCAACCCGTAACACCCTCCCCACCCTCGGTAACTTCTAGAGGAATGACCAGTTGAACGGGACGTGAGATTATGGATCCTTCTGAAGTTCGTAAGGTTACAGTTCGTATTTTTCCATCTCTTCCTTCATGAAGATCTTCTATCCGCGCCTTCCTCCACATGTGTCGTGGACGAACATCCTCTTGTAGAAGAACGACATCACCCAGCTGGAGTCTTCGTGAACCTGGCCTTGGCTGATGAGTTTCATGGAAGTTTTTGAGCAGGATCAGATATTATTTCTTCCACCTGTTCCAGAAGTGTTCTACCATCTTCTGCAGCCGTTGAAATTCCTTGGACAAGTCCTTTCTAACTGGTGATTCTGGACCAGTAGGTAGTGTTGTGAGTCGATCACCTACAAGGAAATGTGCGGACGTCAGTGGCTCAGATTCCTCTCCCCCTTGCGTAATTGGTCTAGAGTTTAATGCTGCTTCTATGCTGACCAGGATTGTGTTGAGACCTTCTTCGTCCATCTGTGACTGTCCAAAAACTTTTCTCAGGCAGCGTTTGACAGATCCCACCATCCGTTCCCAGAATCCTCCCCACCAAGGCGCGTGTGGGGCGATGAATTTCCAAGTGATGGCTTGCTGGGCGAGGTACTTGTTCGTCTTGCTTGCCATGGGAGCCTGCCGGAGCTCCTTCAGCTCTAAGTGCGTGGTATGGAAGGTAGTAACATTATCAGTGTAAGTTGTGATGGGCACTCCTCGTCTTCCGACAAACCTTTGTAGGGCTTGAAGAAATCTGTCAGTTGACATATATGAGCATAGTTCCAGGTGTATGGCTCGTGTTGTTGCGCATGTGAATAGAGCAATATACGCTTTCTTCGTAATATGTCCTTGTCTGACATACAGGGTGATTCAAGAAGAATACCACAACTTTAAAAATGTGTATTTAATGAAAGAAACATAATATAACCTTCTGTTATACATCATTACAAAGAGTATTTAAAAAGGTTTTTTTCACTCAAAAACAAATTCAGAGATGTTCAATATGGCCCCCTCCAGACACTCGAGCAATATCAACCCGATACTCCAACTCGTTCCACACTCTCTGTAGCATATCAGACGTAACAGTTTGGATAGCTGCTGTTATTTCTCGTTTCAAATCATCAATGGTGGCTGGGAGAGGTGGCCGAAACACAATATCCTTAACATACCCCCATAAGAAAAAATCGCAGGGGGTAAGATCAGGGCTTCTTGGAGGCCAGTGATGAAGTGCTCTGTCACGGGCTGCCTGGCGGCCGATCCATCGCCTCGGGTAGTTGACGTTCAGGTAGGTACGGACAGATAAGTGCCAATGTGGTGGCGCTCCATCCTGCTGAAATATGAATTGTTGTGCTTCTTGTTCGAGCTGAGGGAACAGCCAATTCTCTAACATCTCCAGATACTGTAGTCCAGTTACAGTAGCACCTTCGAAGAAAAAGGGACCAAAAACTTTATTGGCTGAAATGGTACAGAAAACATTCACCATAGGCGAGTCACGTTCATACTGAGTTGTTTCCCGCGGATTCTCAGTGCCCCATATACAGACATTGTGACGGTTGACTTTCTCGTTAGTGTGGAAAGTTGCTTCATCACTAAACACAATCTTTGAAACGAAAGATTCATCTGTTTCCATTTGAGCAAGGATAAAATCACAGAAATCGATTCTTTTAATCTTATCAGCTGCAGACAGTGCTTGAACCAATTTCAGACGATAAGGTTTCATAACTAACCTTTTTCGTAGGACTCTCCATACAGTTGATTGTGGAATTTGCAGCTCTCTGCTAGCTCTGCGAGTCGATTTTCCTGGGCTGCGAACAAATGCTTGCTGGATGCGTGCTACATTTTCATCACTCGTTCTCGGACGTCCAGAACTTTTCCCTTTGCGCAAACACCCATTCTCTGTAAACTGTTTATACCAACGTTTAATACACCACCTATCAGGAGGATTAACACCATACTTCGTTCGAAATGCACGCTGAACAACTGTCGTCGATTCACTTCTGCCGTACTCAATAACACAAAAAGCTTTCTGTTGAGCGGTCGCCATCTTAGCATCAATTGACGCTGACGCCTAGTCAACAGCGCCTCAAGCGAACAAATGTACAACTAAATGAAACTTTATAGCTCCCTTAATTCGCCGACAGATAGTGCTTAGCTCTGCCTTTTGTCGTTGCAGAGTTTTAAATTCCTAAAGTTGTGGTATTCTTTTTGAATCACCCTGTATAATGGACCAGCAAAGTCAATACCTGTTACTGTAAATGGTTTCAGTGATGAGACTCGTTCAGCTGGTAATGGAGCCTCAGTTTGTTGAACAACGTGAGCTTTCACCATCTTACAAGGTAGGCAACGGTGTAGAACATGTTTAATTGCCTGTCGAGCTCTAAGGATCCAGAATTCTGTTCTCAGTTCAGATAACACTATGTTTACTCCAAGGTGATGCAAACGAATGTGAGTCTGCTGGATCAGTAAACGTGTGAAATGATGATGTCCTTCAAGAAGAATCGGGTGGCGTTGATCTCTGGGTAATTCTGCAAACTGCAGCCGTCCACCGAGACGAATGAGACCATTATCCAAGCATGAGTTGTAGCGAGCTATCTGAGAATTACGTGGTAGAGGCATGTTGTTGTATAGTGCATGCAGTTCGAGCGCAAAATGTTTCTGTTGAACAATTTGATCCAGTAAGTGCGTGCTTCGCCCAAATCTGATGCTGTTAGTTCTCCAGATGTTCAGTTTTCTTTCAATAAGTGCCGTTTAAGGCGAAGTACCCATCCTGTAACTCTTAACAGCTTGAAATAGCTACAGTACCGTGTAGGTGTTAAAATAGGAATCGTTCTTTGTACCATGAAGACTTGGTCTGTTAACTTCTTCTTTTCTGGCAAGGAGTGCTCTTCCGTCTGTAAAATTCGAGGCCACTGTGTTCTGTTCTTTGTTAACGAAGCAGGTCCATGAAACCATACAGAAGCATGATGAAGTTTATCTGCTGTGGTACCTCTGGAGGTACCACAGCTGGATTTTCGTCACCAGGGCGGTGCCTCCACTGTGACGGATTCGTTAGTCGTTGTATTTCCGTAACACGGTTTGACACAAAGTTTTTCCATCGATTAGGGCCATGTTGTGTCCATCCTAAGGCTACAGTTGAGTCAGTCCACAATGTTGCACGACTTGCATTATAGCTCGTGGCATTACAGAAATAATGAAGTAGTCTTGATCCAGAAAGTGTCGCTAGAAGTTCCAGCCGTGGAAGAATTATTTTTTTGATGGGAGCTGGTCGGTTTTTACTGCAAACTAAATGGACTGATACCATATTTGTTGTGGTGCACCGTACATAAAGGACATCTCCGTAGGCCTTTTCTGATGCGTCGCAAAAAGACATGGATTTCTGGCTCAGTGTTTTCAGATACACCAACCCATCGGGGCATTTTTATGTGTGAACATGATGGCAATGTCGATACCCACATTCGCCAGCGTTTGTTAAGATCAAGGAGTAAAAGCTCATCCCATTCAATTCCTCTTGACCAAATTCCTTGAAAAATTATTTTTGCAGTGAGGGACACAGGCGACAACAAACCCAGTGGGTCATAGAATGTAGCAGTGTTTCGCAGTACTTCTCTCTTAGTGGCAGGACGATTTATAACATTGTCGGTAACATTGTTGTGAACAACACTCAGCGTATCAGTCTGTGTGTTCCAGTGGACTCCCAGTACCTCCGTATCTGTAGTGTTTATGACACCTTCTGATTGCCATATGCCAATCAGTTGGCTTGAATTTGTGGTCCACTTTGCCATTGGTAGACTGATCTGTCCCATGAGTGATGTAAGCTCATAATATAAGTGAATTACGGCATTGTCATCTTTAGCACCTGCTACAAAATCATCCATGTACATATTATCTTCAAGAAGTAAAGCACCTTGTGGAAAATTCGTTTTACGCATTACAGCAAGTTCTTTCAGCGTGGCTGCACGAAGAAACGGATTTCAGGTATGTCCGAAAGGTAACCGGGTGAAGCGGTATGTAATCCTTTCTTCAGCTGTAATATAGTTTCCTTGTTGATCTACGATTACTTTGTACCAAAAAAACCTCGTGAGATCTCTATATTTCCTGTGAAGAACTAACTTTAGAAATGCTTGTTTGATATCGACAATTAAGGCTACTTGATGTAGATTATATCTCAGTAATATTGAAAGAATGTCAGGAAGTAAATTAGGACCTATTTCTAAAGAGTCATTCAATGAACGTGCATTCTGGTCGTGCGACGAACCATCAAATACAATCCTCCATTTGATGACACCTAACTTTTCTTTCTTTACTGCATGAAGTGGCAGATAAAATGTGCCACACAATTTCTGTCCGGAAGGGAAGACTTCCACATGTTTCTTCTTGATGTTTTCTATCATTTGCGCCTCGTAAATTTGTTTCAGTTTCTTGTCCTCCGTAAATTTTTTCTCCGGCGAAGCAAATCTCTTCTCTGCTAGCTGAAGATTATTAGATAACATAACGTTGGGTTTTCTGGGGAAAGTCACCACTCTTCTTTTGTCTTCGACGCAGTAGGATTTTGAGAAATCTTGCAATAACGCCAATTCCTTCTGATTCAGAGTTGTTGTTTCATCTTCTGTGATTCCCATTGTTTCTAAACTCCAGAAACGTCGTAAAACATCGTCTGTTGTTGTCGCTGTTTCTAAACTAATGTAGTTTGCCCTCACAAGATTAGCCGTGGTGCTTGATTTCCTTCCACTAAGAATCCAACCTAGAATGGAAGGTGCCAGAACAACTGATGACGTTAGTCGAATCGGAGGAGAATCTTTAACGATTTTCCAATAGTAATCTGCTCCGATAAGAATTTCGATGGGAAGATCTTCTGTACAATCCCTTAAGTCCGCAAACTGAAGTCCCCGTGTGCGTATAAGTTTTCTTAATTCGGAAGGCACAGTTGTGTGCGCGGAAAATGCGTATGTGCTTCCAATCGCAGTCATAGACGTCTTGGAATTAGTCCATGCCCGCATCTCGTGGTCGTGCGGTAGCGTTCTCGCTTCCCACGCCCGGGTTCCCGGGTTCGATTCCCGGCGGGGTCAGGGATTTTCTCTGCCTCGTGATGTCTGGGTGCTGTGTGCTGTCCTTAGGTTAGTTAGGTTTAAGTAGTTCTAAGTTCTAGCGGACTGATGACCATAGATGTTAAGTCCCATAGTGCTCAGAGCCATTTTGAGCCAATTAGTCCATGTACCCTGTAGTGTGAATTCTACGACTCTACGATGCGTTGAAGTTACGGATGGCATTTCAAAGGCGTTGACAGATAGATCACGATGTTCTATAGTTCTTAAACCTAGCTCATCAATCAGGAACCTGGAAATGAAGCTTGGCTGACTACCACTATCCAGAACGCAGCGAGTAAGTTTGCTTAATCCTGCGTGTCCACTGACCCGGACTCGAACTGTCTGAAGATGAGTAAAACCTGCTGAACTTACGTCGATTCTCCCTACAGATGTAGAGCTAATTTGCTGAGAAGGTGAAGAGGAGGCAGCAATGTCAGTACAGATAGCTTTGTGAAGACTTTTCTTGCACTTCTTACTGCAGTTTTTAGCATTATGACCTCGGTTTAGACATATAAAACCGCGATTATCTTGCTTTAGTTTATCGATACGTTGTTGGCTGTCAGTTACTATATTGCTGTCTTGGGCCCAATGAGAGCGAGCTTCGCGAAATACGCAATATGGTTATACCGGTACTTCTCGTTTATGCTTACGTGGATTTTTCGCTTGCTTTGAATTTATGTGAAGCGCTGCTGCAGCGGGCGTGAAGCTAGGAGATGACTGATATTCTGAACGAATCTTTTGTGCAGTGAGAGCACCACGAACTACTTCTTCCAAAAAGTTTAGTAGTTTCGGTACATCTCCTTCCGCTATAAGGCATTCTAGCATGAATGACCCATTTCTGGCACATTTCAGCGGGAAATGCACGCAGAATTTTGGGAGTGAGAATTTTACCGTATGCCACGACGTCTTCTCCTAAGGCACGCAGTGCTTGCATACGACGGTTACATCCCAGGAATGTACTGTTCAGCGTTTCAGGTGTCGCTGACTGTACAGGGTTCAGCGCATCCAAATAATCGAGGTGTGCCTGTATAATGCGATTGCTATCTCCGTACCTATTCGATAAAATATTCTTTGTTTCTTCATACGTGTTAGCCGTTATAGGTATTCCATCTACTAGCAACTTCGGTTCGCCTGACAGATACCCTCGTAGGAAAACATGTTTGTTTACTGTAGAAAGGGATGGGTCTTTATCAATGGTCGATTGAAACTGTTCCAAGAAGCGGGACCACATTTCGACATCTCCACAAAATGACTCAAGTTTAATTGCTGGTAGCGTGACAGAGTGGAATACAGTTGGTTGTGTGAGCACTGGTGGCGACGTGATATTAATCTGCGACGTTGTGGCTGAAAGCTTGTAATCAATTGCTTTTGTAGCCTTCTGTATATCGCGGTTGACTTTGTCTATATATTCCTCACAGCTCAGAACGTCTGCATTGTATTCACCGTCCGAGAGAACATTATGAATAGCGTCATATAATGAAACGAGATTCTCTAGAGTTTCTTGAAGACGTTCCCTGTAATGTTCAAAATCATCAAACGGGCTGTCTATGGTAAGAGCATCAACAGCCGCACAAAGCCGCGTAGCATTAGTCCTCTCCCTAGTTCGCTTTCTTTTGAAGTTTGCTAACTGTATCTCTGATTCGTCCTGCATTATGTCTAACTAAAGACGGCTGTTGTAAGATTGTTTACGAGTGCGCTTGTGAACGGCTTAAACGTTTAACAAATAGCGTATGCGCAAACGTAAGTGAACGAAAATCTTTTAACAAAACTAGCTACTCTGAATGCAAGTTTCAGGCTTTCAATACAAAGCCGCAAAATCTGTTTTGAAGCAACCAGTTCATGCGATCATATTACACTCCTGGAAATGGAAAAAAGAACACATTGACACCGGTGTGTCAGACCCACCATACTTGCTCCGGACACTGCGAGAGGGCTGTACAAGCAATGATCACACGCACGGAACAGCGGACACACCAGGAACCGCGGTGTTGGCCGTCGAATGGCGCTAGCTGCGCAGCATTTGTGCACCGCCGCCGTCAGTGTCAGACAGTTTGCCGTGGCATACGGAGCTCCATCGCAGTCTTTAACACTGGTAGCATGCCGCGACAGCGTGGACGTGAACCGTATGTGCAGTTGACGGACTTCGAGCGAGGGCGTATAGTGGGCATGCGGGAGGCCGGGTGGACGTACCGCCGAATTGCTAAACACGTGGGGCGTGAGGTCTCCACAGTACATCGATGTTGTCGCCAGTGGTCGGCGGAAGGTGCTCGTGCCCGTCGACCTGGGACCGGACCGCAGCGACGCACGGATGCACGCCAAGACCGTAGGATCCTACGCAGTGCCGTAGGGGACCGCACCGCCACTTCCCAGCAAATTAGGGACACTGTTGCTCCTGGGGTATCGGCGAGGACCATTCGCAACCGTCTCCATGAAGCTGGGCTACGGTCCCGCACACCGTTAGGCCGTCTTCCGCTCACACCCCAACATCGTGCAGCCCGCCTCCAGTGGTGTCGCGACAGGCGTGAATGGAGGGACGAATGGAGACGTGTCGTCTTCAGCGATGAGAGTCGCTTCTGCCTTGGTGCCAATGATGGTCGTATGCGTGTTTGGCGCCGTGCAGGTAAGGGCCACAATCAGGACTGCATACGACCGAGGCACACAGGGCCAACACCCGGCATCATGGTGTGGGGAGCGATCTCCTACACTGGCCATACACCACTGGTGATCGTCGAGGGGACACTGAATAGTGCACGGTACATTCAAACCGTCATCGAACCCATCGTTCTACCATTCCTAGACCGGCAAGGGAACTTGCTGTTCCAACAGGACAATGCACGTCCGCATGTATCCCGTGCCACCCAATGTGCTCTAGAAGGTGTAAGTCAACTACCCTGGCCAGCACGATCTCCGGATCTGTCCCCCATTGAGCATGTTTGGGACTGGATGAAGCGTCGTCTCACGCGGTCTGCACGTCCAGCACGAACGCTGGTCCAACTGAGGCGCCAGGTGGAAATGGCATGGCAAGCCGTTCCACAGGACTACATCCAGCATCTCTACGATCGTCTCCATGGGAGAATAGCAGCCTGCATTGCTGCGAAAGGTGGATATACACTGTACTAGTGCCGACATTGTGCATGCTCTGTTGCCTGTGTCTATGTGCCTGTGGTTCTGTCAGTGTGATCATGTGATGTATCTGACCCCAGGAATGTGTCAATAAAGTTTCCCCTTCCTGGGACAATGAATTCACGGTGTTCTTATTTCAATTTCCAGGAGTGTATATTGGAATGGACTTAGCTTGTGATGCGGTCCGACGTCGTCTCTTGTTTCCAACAGCGTGAAGTAAGCCGTTAATTGTTGAAATCACGCAGGAAATTACAATTTATTCCCGTGTTTCGGCACCAAAATATTACGGACACACAACACCGTGATTCCAATACAACATTAATTTATTTCTCTCCAAGGAACGTACATCATGGAATATAAAACATTAATTCAATGATAATCAATATTTCCAGAGTGTCTATAATTACAAATATCAATCCGCAACAATAGGGATGAACAGAAAATGTTAATTCCTATGTGTCTGTATTCCGACTAGTTTGTGATCTTCATCGTACTTGTTTCGACAGACTAGAAGAATAAGGAACTAAATGCCTGATTCAGATTTTCTTTTAAAAGAAACACCGACAATTTAATGGTTCCATAGCTCGCTTCCTGCAGGTTTTCAGGGATGTAGCATCCTTTGCTACTCGAATTTATTTATGAGTTTATATGCGTCTCATTAAAGCAAGGTAGCTCGCTAACCATAATGTATACGACGCCAAGCTACAAAAATATAAGTTCTGGAAGACCCTGGATTCGTGCGCGCTGTGACTCTGCCGTTGCGTTATGAGTGATGATTCGTCAATCTAATTTTATCGGCTGAGATGGTGCGGTTGTTAAAACAAAGGATTTGTGATCTTTAAAATCAGACATTAAATATCAATACAACCACCCTAATTTCCCTCAGTTTCTCTAAAGTACTCCAGACAAATACTTTCTAATTTCCTAAACAATTTCACAGACGATTTCCTTTCCCGTATTTTCTCAACCGAACTAATACTAATCATCTGTATTCCGATGAGTAACTTTCGAAGACATTAGCGCTTACGATTTCTTGAACTTATATCGCTTAGCCGATAACATTTATGCAGATAGGAATTTTTATTGTTTGTATTGCTTCATCTTGCTGGCAAGTAGCCTAGCACACAACGATCTTTAACGGCCTTACGCACGGATGAAGAAGAAACACTTTTTGGCTTTAATGACAGCTCCCTGCGGCAGTCACCCGAAGTGACTCGGTGAAACCACAAAAGTCTTAAATAGTTAGGTCACAGAAAACTGAAACTGGCAGTTTTTGTGGACTCGAATGAAGTGAAGCAAAGCTGATTCCCATCCAGGGACTTCATGAGTACGTGACCATGAAAGCATTACCATACGCTGTAAACGCAATCTCCTATTTTGACTGTCTATAGCAGCTCTTATTGCGCAATGGAATTGTGTCTTTCGTGATCATATGAAGGGAGAAAACCTTTTCTCAATTTAGGTATACTGAACAAATCACCAAATTCGCACCATCCCTAATATTGCTACAATCGAATCAGGATATGGAGACAAAGTCTGAGATTTGAGATATGGTTAGGTACACAGCTGTAATGGGTCAGGGAATTTCATTAAGTATACATTCCCGTTGTCATGCTGACACACATTTCGTCCGCTGGACTCATCTTCACATCCGTGTTTACTATTTTATTTAATTCGAATGCAGGCCTATTAGTAAATGAAGTTAAATCAACGTAAAACCATCCACATAACGAGCGAGAATAAAACAGATCACAGTGTAGAAATCTACATCTACATCTACATGATTACTCTGTAATTCACATTTAAGTGCTTGGCAGAGGGTTCATCGAACCACAATCATACTATCTCTCTACCATTCCACTCCCGAACAGCGTGCGGGAAAAACGAACGCCTAAACCTTTCTGTTCGAGCTCTGATTTCTCTTATTTTATTTTGATGATCATTTCTACCTATGTATGATTTTCTGCTGAAAGGACTAGAGGAATCCTTTTACAGATATGGAGACACGGATCTTACAACCACATTTAGAGTTTGATAGGAGGCAAAATATATCTCACTAGCGACCCGAACTGGCTTTGAAAAGTAGCACTCAGTATCTACCGCCGGACGACTTTCCTGGCGTAGCGGCAATAAATTAAATTGCCTACACAAATATTACTCGTGAATCATTCTAGCTATTAGCGAAAATCTTATCAAAATCCCTACAGCAGTTCTTGAGATTATCTCTTACACAAAAATAAGAAAAGAAAAAAGCAGAGAGGGACGGAACATTATAAAATTTATAGACTCGAATGGTAGTCTGCTTACTCTCGGATATCCATGTAATTTTCCGGCAATGATGAACTGCTAGTACCCACCCGAAAAAAAAGTGTGCTCCAAGATTTCTGCGTAATTAAAAATCAAATAAGAACTTATACACCTAAGACAATGACAGAAAATCAATATAAAGAATAAAATGTAAAATTTTCTTCATTGTGACTGTGACAGATATCTTTAATCGAAAACTAGGCTTTTTTCGATATATACGTTTTCTCAGATGTTTCACGTCCAACACGTTGCCCTGGTTCACGTTCTAAACAGACGGTAAATACTGCGTGAACTGAGAAACAAGCATTTACTGGAAAGAATCGAATGCTAAGTAGAATTTCCCCTGATTTCGACGGAGGCAAAGGCTGATTTCAGAAATTTCTTTGAGGCCTCCCGTCAGACGGCGTACTGAATGGCTGGAATTCGTATCTGAAATGAAGGGTAAACTCTCAAGCGCGCAGCCTTTTCTTCTCGTTACAATTTCTGTCAGACCAACATGAATAATTCAGGCCGTTACATAGCATTCAAATAAAAGATCCCAAACGAGTCGGCCGCCATCGAACATTTTAACAAACAGCAATCCTCGTTTTGATATCCACATGAACGGACTGTAAAATTTTCCAACGATGTATTCAGAGATGATTCAACATTCGCCGAAAGAGATACAAGAAATATATTTGATATCTGGCGTTGTGTTGAGGTGGTGAATTTAATTTCCAGTCGGGCGGTACATACTAAATCGCATGGCGAGGTAAGGACGGGGAGAAACGCCGATGGAGTGCCTCTCCCTTGCGTTCGGTCACTGAAGACCATTTCGAAACACTGCAACCATCCTTCCATTCTTTATCATTCTCGTTTCTGAGAGAAGTTTGGATGCATATTTAATAACAATTGTATTATTTTCGGAGGATATGAAGTTATGATGAACTCTTAAAATCCTGAGAAAAAGTTCGTACCATACAAATCGACTCATCAGGCAGGAAAGCAAAAATGTAAAGAAAGGTTATTTATTTGAAAAGAGGGAAGACATTACTCAAAAAATTCAGCAACCTGGAAATCGAGGACTACACGCACAGAGACTAAAGCAACAGTTATTTCATCAAAGTTCTCATGCAGAAAGCAGAAGATGTTGCAGGTACAAAGGAAGGAACAAGAAAGGAAATTGTCAAACAGAACGGAGCCACTGTTAAATGAAAGGTAAGAGTTTCAAGCAAACGATAATGGAAATATGATAAAATGTCCTGAAATGAAAAAAGCTATTCAGAAATGTCTTTTAGAGGGGATAGAATAAAAATATGATACGAGAAGCAGCTGAAAAAAATAAGGGTACAAAAAAGATACACGATTTGTGTTGGGTAGATGTCATTTTTATCACTAAAGATGGCAGAGAGCATAGTAACAAACGACGAAACGGAAATAGTACAAGCACCCCAGTACTTCCTTAAATGAACTTATGTATAAAGACAATGCAAAAAACACTCTTAACAAACAATGAAATGAAGACATCACAGAATTAATTCGAGGTGTTATGCGTAATACTGTTCGAGATATGAGGAACTGAATGAGACCTGGAGCTGACAGTGTACGAACATAGGTGGTTAAAGCTCGGGGTTAGGTAATACAAAATAAGGCTATAGATGTATTTACAGTCCTCGAAACTCGAACAACGTTGTAATTATACTACTTCAGAAGATAGGAGATGGAAAATGTTTTTAAAAATAAGATTGGAATCTCAGTCTCGTCTCCGTCACATAAACGTATTCACAAAAACTTTCACCAAATTCGTAGAAAAAAAGTAACACCAGAATTTAATAACACAACGGCTCAAGTTGGTTTTGTAAGTGGATGAAATACATCTTTAAAGTGCGAAGACACAGAAAAAAATCGTAGACAGAAACAAATCTGAACCATTATCATGTTGGTGATGACGTCCTGTCTTTTTGCCTTGAGTGCAGATAATTTCAGACGTCTAATTGAATCGGCAAGTTTGAAGTTAGAAAACTATTTATAATAAGACTAAGTTAATGCACTGTCAACAAAACGAAAAAAAGTGAATAGTACTAATTAAGTCAATGAATAAGTCAACGAGTTTTTGTATTTAGGACACATGAAGACTAAGATCCGATGGACAGAAAATTAAGTAAAAAGAAAAGCAAAACTTGCCTGCAATAGGTTAGAATCACAAAATAGGGTTTTCGAAAACTAAGCTTGTGAGATTTGTGAAAAGGGAAGTTTTGAATTAGTGTGTATTACCAATTTTGGCTTACAGTAGTGACAAGTGAGTTTGTAATCCAAAAATCATTCAGAGCTGAGAGCTGTTCAGTGAAAAATAGTGACAAAGCACGTTAGAAATTATCAGGAGAGTCTCAGAAACCAACAAATGGACTACGGAACTGAGTGGCGTGTTAGAAATAATGAAGACTGTACCTGTAATGAAACAGAGGTGCCTGGGATATGTAGCGAGGAGAATGAATGAATGAACATAGTACAAGAAAGTCTGTTGTTGGATTCCAAGGGATCGATATGACGATGCAGTGGAAGGTTGGTGGATGACTTTCTAACATATCAACGATCCACGTTCCACATGGATACCTAGAGCTAGGGATTGTAATGTATGGAAATATTTAGAGGAAGCTTTTTTGCAGGAACGGATGTCAAAGGCAACAGCTTCTGCTCGTGATTATGATGAAGTGATGTGCATATATAGAGGAATCTTATATCTAACTATCACGTAATAATAACTGCATCTAGTAGAACGTGGTACACTTACTTCGAAACAGAGAGAAAGGATCGTAGTTTTACACCGTTGCAGCTAATGGGAGGCTGACGAATTTAAGACTGCTGAAAGGTACCAATGGTAAGAAGAAATTAATAAATAACTGTAGCTCATTATCGGCAATGTCCGCAGTAGGGTAAGAGTATGACATCACTTTGAATCAAGACATACAGGGAAGAAGGATCCTCATTGGCTTAAACTGATCAAAGAAGTAACTTTCGGATAAAGACAAGACCTGCCAAATCTCAACAAATAAAAATTATTATTTGTATAAAATGGTGACTGTATAGTAAACAATAAGCATATTTAACCACGAAGGGATTTCACCTCCTCGTCCTCTTTAAAATTTATCCAAAGCAAAGAAGGAGTGCACATGCTCTTCACCTCAGCCCTTTAAGAATGGAGATTCAAATTCACCTGCATGAAGAATAAATCTGTGAAATCTCCCATCCTCCTAAAGAAACGACGAACCAAATCGCACATATTATTAGGTAGTTTCTAAACTGTGAATGCGAAATAGTATTGGGAATCGGGTTAGTCTCAAGACAAATTCAAGAGATGGAAAGGAGGATTACCCTTGCAAACGAAAGCCATGAAAAGATATCAAAATTTATTTACAAACAGCAATATGAATACAGAAATGAGAAATGCGGTTAGTTAAACGATTAACTGCTGCAAATTGTTAAACACCAATAAAAGTTGAAAAACAGAATGGTGCCCAACGTATTGGTTGCAGAATTGGAAATTAAGATATGGAAAACACCCGTCAAATCATCTTGTATAGACTGAAATTCAGGTTTACCTGCCTGAAGATCCAGATCTGTCCATCATGAGATAAAATTTTTCTCATTTACCCCATGAAAACACGAGTTGCATTCCTTGAACAAGTTAGCAGCCAATTCCTTCGACCACCATTGACAAAGGTTGTCATGCAAGTGCTTGCCTCTCATTACTAAATGAAAAGCTGTCAGAGAAAAATGTGGAAGCACTCGTTCAGAATATATCTCTGATAGCAAGTAAATCTTGCGGTAAATGCTCTATACAATCGATTGGTTTAAAATTTCTGCACGTTTGAGAGGAAATGAGAGCATTTCTATAACATTAGTAACGTCATGTGCGAGGCGAGGGCATTAAATGATGATAAATTGGTCAAAATAATGGGAGAGATTATGCTCTTGCTTTAGAGAAGTAACCAATAGAACAAAATTCGAAGCGCTCGTTTAAGACACACTGATAAATCCATCAGCTGCTTCTGAGTTACTTGACAGCTTCTTTACACAAGCAACGACTCATTGAATCTACCGTAAACATTCTTCGAAGCCACTGCGTGAGAGATATTACTTTTTTCACAAATATGGAAGCAAAAGATATAGTCTTATTTAAACTTTCTGGTTTCATTGCTGCCAACACACTGTATACAAAATTACGCTATATATTTTAAGAAGTGGCAGCGCACTTACAATACATAGAGGTACATAGGTAGGTATACAGTCGGTATTATTATTATTTCTTATACAAAGTAAGCTGCTAGTGAAGTTAGAACGAAAAATTTACAATAGAAATGTACAGAAAATAGATTTATCAAGTCGCAATAAATGCAATGTTTCAGGTGCTCATTGTTTTAAGTGCTCAAATTGCTGGCAAGCTCATCATTATTTTTGTCTCAGCTGAAGAACAGGAAGAAAACCCTTTGGTAAGTCTCCATTCCAGTTGTTCACTATTAAAAATATGGTGGGTTACGGGGATTCCGCCAAAACTGCAACGAAACTGGCGATTTCGTTTCGTGTGAATTGTTAACCTTTTGTCATTCAAAGAAACATGACCCTTTATGAATAACAGCTAAATTTCTCTTCTTGAAGGGTTTAACTGTGCTTCTTTTGCTAAAATGCAGTATAATTTGCACAAACTCACTTTGCGGCAGCTATTAGGACAGAATTTTCAAATATAGTGTCTCATTAAACAAGCAATTGGCGGCCAGTAAGGTCAATAGCTTACAGAAAAATTCATTGTCTCAGTTTGCAGGAACATAAGAGGAGAAATATCATGTTTATTTTCATACCAAGAAATTCTTTATTCATTATGTGTCAATGAATCTTAAAAATTACAGTACTGCATCGAAAAAATAGAATAAAAACTGCTATATCGCCGTAGATCAGAAATTCTGCGTGTTAACGATTTGGCAAAATACTCTCCTCCTCGTGTGCTACCTCGACCTGTTTAGCAGATACGAGGGATGTTATTAATATTTAATTGTCGCACACGTGCGATCAGGATTGAACACGGTACATACGTTACGTTTTCTCAAAATCGGAGACAGAGACCTCCATCCAAATCTAAAGAAAAATTCTACGTGTTAACTAAATTTCATACACAGCAACATATGGTGTAATATGCACTAAACGCGAAATCAAGGCGACCCCTATTTTACATTGCACACTTTTCGAGTTTTGCTCAGTGTCTTACTTAATTGTGTATATCACACTAAGTATGACCATTAGCGAGATGAGGGACGTTCCACATGAAGCCAACATATAAAGCTACAAATAACGTAAAAATCAAATATTTTTACCGAATAGTTTTTGTAAAATAATTTAAGAAAAATTAAAGGGTGCGCCTTTCGTTGCCTTCAACGCAACTTGTCGCCAACAAATGCGGGTAAAGAAGTCTACGTGTCTCAATATGTGCAGAACCCGCTGGCACATGCGGAACGTGCGTTCGCGCAGTGATGTCGTATCACTTCACTCATGCTATACATGTCTCAATTTGCCCTTAATCTTATGTATATTACCAACAGTGCTTGTAAAGTCTTTATCTTTGATAACACCTCAAAGAAGGAGTCCACTGGAGTGGAATCCTGTGATCGTGGTGGCCATACAGTTGGTCCTCGCTGGCTCATGCACCTATGGTGTGACTCGTTGTCACGAAACCCATACACAGTTAAAGCATAGTAGGGAGGAGCTCCATGTTGCTGAAAGTAGAACTTTTCATTACCCTGCTGTAGACGTAATTTTGGAATACCAGTATCTTGCAGCATGTTAAGATAGGCGTCGTGGATAACAGTTGTATGGAATAAAAAACAGGCCCAGTGATCTCCTAACATGAAAGGCACGCCCAAATTGAAACCCTAGATTCATTCAACTGTTTTCCAATTGCAGAACGGGAGTTTTCTGCTGCGTAGTACACACAATTAACAGCGCCTGAGAGCTGAAAATTCGTTTCGTCAGACCAACAAATTTTTCGAAGTACTCCAGCACTTTGCATTTCTTCATTTAAAAGAATCTAGCATGATTCTGAACGGTGATCTGGATTATCCTCTAGTAATCCATGAAGTAATCTTAGCCAGCACATTTGCAAATCTAAAGGTGCATTAGACGACCCAAAGTGTGGTGTCACCGCCAGACACCACGCTTGCTAGGTGGTAGCTTTAAATCGGCCGCGGTCCATTAGTACATGTTGGACCCGCGTGTCGCCACTCTCAGTAATCGCAGACCTAGCGCCACCACATGGCAGGTCTAGAAAGACGGACTAGCACTCGTCCCCAGTTGTACGACGACTTTGCTAGCGACTACACTGACGAAGCCTTTCTCTCATTTGCCGAGAGACAGTTAGAATAGCATTCAGCTAAGTCCATGGCTACGACCTAGCAAGGCGCCATTAACCATATCTGGAGAGAGTCTCATTTGTATCGTCAATAGCGATGTACCACAAAGATGCATTAAAGTTAAGTAAACAGACGATACGTTCTTTTCTTATAGCATTAATTAAGTATCCTGTTCCAGACTTCACGCCAGCCGGCGTGTGTGTACGCGTGCCTTTCGGTAACCTCACCCTGTGTCTAGACTGTCTTGTCTAGACACAACACAAAGATCTACAGGAAATGTCCAACCCAATACAGGTTTTCCATTTGGATTTCTTTGGGCTTTGAATAAATGACTGAACAACTACCATTTCGTCTTCATGGGTAGTAACGATCACTGGAGGACCACTCTTTGGCGCATTACAGATAAACTCAGTTCGATAAAATTTTTCGTGCAACTTTTAAATTGATATCCTACTTGGTGCAGGTGTATCGAATTCTTCTATCCATTTCTGTTGGACCTGTTCACAATTTTCAGTATTGTTTAATTATCCACCTCAATTTTTCGTTGCTTCATTCACTAGCCATGGTTATAGGAATATCTGAAAAAATAGTATACCTACTGTATACCATCTCGTGCACCCCTTGTATAATCACTTTTGTTCCCATACCGATGAAGGAGATAAGATTTTCGTGGGTTATAGAGTGCATTCGATCGGAGTGCAGTAAGAGGCCATTCATCTTCTATCGTTCAACGACGGTGTTCTCCTGAAAGCTGTGTTGCTACGCGGAGCGTCAAGTGACAATTTAAACCACTGATTAGTAAGGATACGTTTCTCGATGATCCATCAGCAGTTCGCTACCCAGCAACTGTAGCTGCAAAACAGTCGTAATTGGGTCGCTCTCAATAAGTTTCCTAAGTCAGACAATTGTACTGAAAAATGTGCCTCACAAATAGTCAATTCATCATCTCCAACTGTCTTGCCGGCCGATCTGGCCGAGCGGTTCTAGGCGCTTCAGTGTGGAAACGCGCGACTGCTACGGGTCGCAGGTTCGAATCCTGCCTCTGGCATGGATGTGTGTGATGTCCTTAGGGTAGCTAGGTTTAAGTAGTTCTAAGTTCTAGGGGACTGATGACCTCAGATGTTAAGTCCCATAGTGCTCAGAGCCATTTGAACCATTTCTTGAACCAACTGTCTTCCTGCAACTTCAGCAGAAATCTCCACTGAGGTAAAACAGGACAACTAGTTCGTAGCTTACAGCAAATCTCACCAACTATGTCTCTTGAGTAAGCTCCCCCTGCAGCTAGCTGATAGCTCTGTTACGTAATACGAGGCCTGTACCAATCACTCCGGAGTAGATGCAAGACTCGCCTCTAAAACAGGAGAAAGACTCTTCAGAATATCACGCTCGTTCAAGATAAGACACATGGAAAAAGTTTTTAGCTTCCCATACCGAAAAAATAAGTTTATGGATCGCTATTGATCAATACCTTCCGCCGTCAGTAACCGATACATCTATTACACACCACCTTCGACGCGAAGGGCGCGCCACTCCAACCCTCCACTCCAGAGTACTGCCGAACCACCATCGCGAACTATAGGTAACTCTTGAAGCTCTTAAAATATTCATGCGTTTCAGCCTATGAAGCCTGAACTGCTAAATGACGGTATTTTGTTAAAAACTTAGAAATTGGCAGTGGGTATAACCATTCTCACACTAATAGTACTTCTTTCGCAGGAATTCTTCCATTAACACGTGCCACTCAGTGGTGCTTTGAGAATACCTGTGTCACCAGAAATCTCCAACTCTTACGTGATCCTAGGGAACTCCAGCCACCATATTCAGAAACGTGTACCTTCCCAACAACCGACTTCTTATGCTTAAGAGGAAAGTAGCTCATCTCCCGAAAATATAAAAAGCGAATAACCGTAGCATACGGAGACTTGAACAAGTAGAGGACAGTTTGACGCAACAGAGTTAGGATCACATTCCAAGATCGTGACCTTCTATTGTGTCAGACTCTGAGAAACGTAATATCATACGGCCAATTAAAACCAACACTGCGTAACTACTCCTTTAAATATGGGTCTCTACAGGATCGGAAGTGATGTCTGACAGTCTAATTTCCGATCGTCATCGATCCGAGACTATAGAGACATTTTCAGTAAACCAAAGATGGAACTAGACAAGTGTAATGAACGACCTCCTCTTCAGTAAAGAAAAAACCATGATTTCTTGGAGCTTGAGTCTACAGTCTATATGAAATTGTTAAATCACATCAACTTTTCCTTAATTAGTCTGTATTTATTTTATAGTATCACAAGTTACCGATTTCATCCTTTATAGTCATTATTATGTGATCTGAAACTTACTCAGAGATCAAATCTCTGTGCCGGACTGCGACTCGAAATAAAAACCTTTACTTTCGTCATCGATACTCATACAAACTGAGCTACCTAGACAGGACTCACTGTCCTCACTCCACTCACCTAAACACAGATACTTGTGATTTAACATACTTCACGAAAGTTCTCCTACATACCTTTCGGTACTATCACCCTTGGAAGAACTGACAATGCGGAGAAACGGCTTTTTCACAGCCAAGGATATTTTTTCGGAATGAATCTTTCACTCCGCAGCCTTTGCTGGCAAAGTTCCGAGTTCGAGTTTCGGTTCAGAAAAAAAAAAAAATCAATAATGGTTCAAATGGCTCTGAACACTATGGGACTTATCTTCTGAGGTCATCAGTCCCATAGAACTTAGAACTACTTAAACCTAACTAACCTAAGGACGTCACATACATCCATGCCCGAGGCAGGATTCGAACCTGCGACCGTAGCGGTCGCGCGGTTCCAGACTGTAGCGCCTAGAACCGCTCGGGCACTCATGCCGGCTCGATTCAGCACAAAGTTTTAATATGCCAGGATGTTTCATATCAGCGCACACTCCTCCAGAGAGTGAAACTGTAATTCTAAAGAAAATATTCTTACAATGAATGTACAACAGGTGCATAAAACACAGATATTGAACTTGTGACCTTTCAATCAAGCTGAACTATCTGTAAGAAAAAGATATGAACATGAAATGACTTTTTGTCAGCTAATCAGCGCCAAAGAACTGACAAATTTAAAATGATAATTGCATTGTGATGAAATACGACAGTATCTTCAAAGCAAAAATGTCAGTTTTGCCATTTTACATTTCGGCTGCTTATTAATACTTGGATCTTGTATTTCAGGAAGTTAATGCACATTCATTCAGTCTTTACCTTTCCAATTCCTTGTAAAACGAAGATTCAAATTCAAAGCCAGATGTATTTATACAACTTTTGTCAGTATTTCCCTTTCCGCTGACAACATGGTCGACTGACGTGCCCCCATTAAGCCTCTTTTTTTAAGTGGTATCCCGTGTCCTACTTCAACAAGCCAGATACAAAGTGCAAATCGATTTTCTGTCAGCTTTAGGTGCAGTGCAAGCTACAAGTGTAAGCAAGCGCTAAACATTTCACGTCAGAAACACTTCTTTACAATCGATACCTTACTTCACATGACGAAGACGAATTGGAGAATCAAGGTGTTTCAATACGTTGTACGAACATACGCGAAATTTTGCTTTTGTTTCGTTTATATATGTTTTGTATTAAAATTAAGTTAAGTATTAACGGGATCTGTAGAATACAGGGTGATTTTACCACAGTATAGAAGCTCTAAGGATTGATAGAGGAGAGGATACGAAACAAAAAAGGTCTAATGAACTTAAGTCCGGAGATGTATAGTTTCCATGTTAGAGAACATTTATTCAATCATACATTGTTACAGAGACTGCTGTTTGATAGGCGCTGTACCATGCAGCCACAGTTACGGTACATGTTCAGAATGGTTTCCATGTGCCTCAACGCATGCGTCTACGCAATGTAGAATGTTCTCTCTCACACGTTCACATCGGCCAGACTGCATGCGAACAGTGTCAAAGGCAGCATGAATACGCTACCTCAGTGCCTCCACATCTGGAATGGGCTCTGCATACACGATACTTATGAGATGGCCCCATTACCAGAAATCGCACGAGTTGAGATCCGATGAACGAGCAGGCCATGCAACTGGATCCCCTTGTCCGATCCATCCACCAGGGAAGACACGATTGAGATGCTTCCGGACGTTAACGGTGAAGTGGTCTGGAGAACCATCATATAGCAGCCACATAACACTCCGAATCATCTATGGCACTTCCTCCAGCGGGGCAGGCAGAGTCACCCACAAGAAACGCCGATAGTTTTGGCCTGTTAGGCGACGTGGAAGGAAGACTGGTCCCAAAATAAGGTCGACGGTTATCCAGACGCACAGATTCAGGCTGCACTGATGCTGATGATTAGCTGTCACCATACCATGGGGTTTTGCATACTATCCCACAGATGACTGTTATGAAAACTGAAGATACCATTCCGCGTAAAGGTGGCCTCAATCAGTGAATAGGATGGAAGACACAAATTCCGGAATCGTGATTGCCTGGTGAAGAAACCAGTCACCCTGTACACACTTCTGATACAAACCATTATGTCCATCTACATCTACGTCTACATGGTTACTCTGCAATTCACACTTAAGTGCCTGGCAGAGGGTCCATCGAACCATTCTCATACTACTTCTCTACCATTCCACTCTCGAATGGCGCGTGGGAAAAAGGAACACCTAAATCTTTCCGCTAGAGCTCTGATTTCTCTTATTGTATTATGATGATCATTTCTCCCTACGTAGATGGGTGTCAACAAAATATTTTCGCATTCGAAAAGCAAAGTTGGTGATTGAAACTTCGTAAATAGATCTCGCAGCAAAGAAAACCGCCTTTGTTTCAGTGACTCCCACCCCAACTCGAGTATGATATCAGTGACACTCTCACCCCTAATGCGCGGTAACACGCAACGAGCTGCCCTTATTTGCACTTTTTCGATGTCCTCCGTCAATCCTACCTGGTAAGGATCCCATACCACGCAGCAATATTCCAGCAGAGGACAGACAAGTGTAATGTAGGCTGTCTCTTTAGTGGGTTTGTCGCATCTTCTAAGTGTTCTGCCAACAAAGCGCAGTCTTTGTTTCGCCTTCTGCACAATATTATCTCAGTGGTCTTTCCAATTTAAGTTGCTCGTAATTGTAATTGCTAGGTATTTAGTCGAACTGACAGCTCTTAGATTTGTGCGATTTATCGTATACTTAAAATTTATCGGATTTCTTTTAATACCCATGTGGATGACCTCGCACTTTTCTTTGTTTAGTGCCAGTTGCCACTTTTCGCATCAGACTGAAATTCTCTCTAGATCATTTTGTAATTGGAATTGATCGTCTGATGATTTTACTAGACGGTAAATTACAGCGTCATCTGCAAACAATCTAAGAGGGCTGCTCAGATTATCACCTAGATCATTTATGTAAATCAGGAACAGCAGAGGGTCTATGACACTACCTTGCGGAACGCCAGATATCACTTCTGCTCTACTCGATGAACTACCGTCTATCACTACGAACTGTGACCTCTTTGAGAGGAAACCATGAATCCTGTCACACAACTGAGACGATACTCCATATGCACGCAATTTGATTAATAGTCGCTTGTGAGGGACGGTATCAAAAGCCTTCTGGAAATCTAGGAATATGGAATCGATCTGAGATCCCTTGTTGACAGCACTCATTACTTCATGGGAATAAAGAGCTAACTGTGTTGCACAAGAACGATATTTTCTGTATCCGTATTGGTTATGTATCAATAAGTCATTTTCTTCAAGGTAATTCATAATGTTCGAGTACAGTATATGCTCCAAAATCCTACTGCAAATTGAGGTCAGTGACATGGATCTGTAATTCAATGGGTTAGTCCTATTTCCTTTCTTGAATACTGATGCGATCTGTGCTACTTTCCAGTCTTTAGGAGCAGATCTTTCGTCATGTGAGCAGTTGTATATGATTTCTAAGAAAGGCGCTATTGTGTCTGCATACTCTGAAAGGAACCTGATTGGTATACCATCTGGACCGAAAGACTTGCCTTTCTTAAGTGATTTGAGTTGTTTCGCAATACCTAAGATATCTACTTTTATGTCACTCATGCTAACAGCTGTTCTGGTTTCGAATTCTGGAATGTTTACTTCGTCTTCTTTCGTGACGGAATTACGAAAAACTGTATTTAGTAACTCCGTTTTAGTGACACCATAATCGGTAACATTTCCTTCGCTATCGCGCAGTGAGACGGTGTTGACTGTTTTCTGCCACTGGTGTATTTTACATACGACCAGAATCTCTTTGGGTTTTCTAACGTATTTTGAGACAATGTTTCATTGTGGAAACTATTAAAAGCATCTCGCATTGAAGTCCGCACTAAATTTAGAGCTTCTGTGAAACTTAGCCAGTCTTGGGGATTTTGCGTTCATCTGCTTAATAAAATTTTGGTCAGCCGATGGAACACAATACAGTTGCATTTCTGTATGGCATACATTCAACAAGTCCTTGGTAAGATTTAGGATGGATATTTCACTAAATATCTATGCGCAGGGCGCGCAGTTCCCGGTGTTTGTTGGACGTGGAGCTGGCATCCGATAGCGTCCCAAATGTGTTCCATCACGTTCACATCCGGCGAATTCGGTGGCTACGATATCAACGTGAGTTCACTATTGTGCTTCTCAAACCCATGTAGCACGATTCTACGCTTGTGTCACGATAGGTTATCCACGCTTGAAGATGCCATCGCCGTCGGGAAGGACATGAAGAATGAGGGGATGTAGGCTGTGTGCAATAATTTTTCCATAGCCCACAGTTTTCATGGTGCAGCCGATTACCACTCTATGTCCCACTGAAAACCAAGTAAACGTCCCCACGGCACATTACTGCAACGACCGGTCTTCGTCTGTCGCACTGTGCATACTTCTAGCAGCCTTTCGCTTGGATGATGGCGTATTCGGATTAGACCATCGCCTTGGTGGAACGAGAAACGTGATTCACCTGACCATGCGCCAGGTTTGCATTGGTCCACAGTCCACTCTCGATAATCCCGTGCGCATTTAAATCGTAGGGTTTGGCCGAGCGGTTCTAGGCGCTACAGTCTGGAACGGCGCGACCGCTACTGTCGCAGGTTCGAATTCTGCCTCGGGCATGGATGTGTGTGATATCCTTAGGTTGGTTAGGTTTAAGTAGTTCTAAGTTCTAGGGGACTGATGACCTCAGTAGTGAAGTCCCATAGTGCTCAGAGCCATTTGATCCAGTTAAATCGTAACTGACGATGGTATTGGGTCACCATAGGAACAAGTAGTGGTCGTTTGCTGTGGAGCTCCATGCTAAGCAATGTACGCTGATCGGTGTCCTCCGAAACTCTTGTGCCTTCACCAGCATTGAACCACTTCTCCGTCAAATCAACCCACCTTCCTTCACGGAACGGACAAGCCTCCTACGTCCACGTTCTGTGTTTTTGTGATAATAGTTAACACCCTGTCGCCTACTCGTGGTTTCACCATCCTTCATCAACTTTCTGTGGTATCGTCCAGGGATCGCAGTGCCACAGAAAAGTCGACAAAGTGAAGCGATACCACAGGCATAAGCGAGGGCTCGCTGCAATCGAGAACGACGTAGGGAGAGGGGAGCGCTCTAGAAGACTACGCCTCCCTCTCAGCAACAGCAGCACCCTTGTGATGAGGTCAGTATAGTGTCGAGCTGAAGGACTCACCATCTTGGTATAGGACCAATGTGATGGTTAAAGTTTCTGAAAGACTTGTTTATTTAAACGTGGAACATTGTACTTCAAGTGAATAGTTAGTTAGTTAGTGCATCGAGTGACGCCTTACTGGTCCATGACAACTGTAAATTATCCAGTACCTTACGGCAAAGATTTGTGTCAAAGTTAAGTAAATGTTTTTTTATTTATGAAATAAAGCGAAGTACACTCATGTTTAGAAAAAAACCTCCAGGGTAGCCGAGAGCGCTAACACCCTGCTTCCTGGACTCGGGTAGGCGCGCCAGCCACGGATCGAATCCGCCCGGCGGATTAACGACGAGGGCTGATGTGCCGGCCAGCCTAGATGTGGTTTTTAGGCGGTTTTCCACATCCCGCTAGGTGAATAATGGGCTGGTCCCCATGTTCCGCCTCAGTTACATGGCTCACAGACATCTGAACACTTTCGCACTATTCCATGGATTACACTCGACGCAGACAGTTGGTGTACACTAATTCTGTCCCGAGGGGGGGGGGGGGGGACGGGCTGACGGCAGGAAGGGCATCCGGCCACCCTTTAAACATTAACATGCCAAATCCGATTAACGATCGCTGACCCTGCGTAACTGTGGGACAAGGCTCAAGCGATAGAATAGAAAACTCATGTTCAGAAAAAACAGAACACTTTGAACAACTAGAGAAAGGACGTTCATATTCGCAGGATATGTACGATAGTATGTTCTGTAGAAATGGTTAGTATTTAAATCATGTCGGCCCACGAGTTCGAGATCAACATCGATATCACGGCGCAACACCATCAACCGGTAAAACGTGCCTGCGGTTCCCGTTGCCGCTATAAACCGAAGGTAATGGGTCAGTTTGACTTGAGGAGAAGCGCAGGATGCCTCGCAGATGTATGCGCGAACCGTATCGTCAAATCAGTGAGTTTGAGAGAGGACGAAGTATTGGCATGAAAGAATGGGATCCTTCCATCCGGTAAACTGCCGCTCGTGTGGGACGAAGTGTTTCGGCAACGGTTCTCGGAAAGCCGTAGAACACGACGAGGTGAGTCAGGTCGCCCAACGCAGTCCAACCCCGAGAACATAGAATGGTATTGCAGGACAGATCTGCGTCTTCCTTGGCTCTGACGTGACAGTGTAACACATCGTACACTAACAGCGATGACAGTCTGTCGCCGTTTATTACGCCGTGGGCTACGTAGGCATTGTCCACTTCTCCGCGTACCTTTGACGAATGAGCTGAAACATACTAGACGGCAATGCTGTCTTGAACGACGGTTACTTGGGACAGGAATGGCATCAGATAGTGTTTTCAAACGAATCCAGGTTCTGTTTCTCTGAAAATGATGGCAGTATTTTGGTTCGCCGCAGACAAGGGAAGCGGCGTCACAGCGACTGCATTCGCACAAGACATACAGCACCAATTCCAGGCCTTTTGGTGTATGTTCTGCTGGGTACAACAACAAATCACAGGTGCTGCGTGTCCAGGCCACTGTGATGAGTACGACCTATGTGAATGACAACCTGGTAGCCGTAATCATACCCTTTCTGCGCAAAAACCCGGACGCCTTTTTTCAGCAAGACAATGCACTATCACGTGCTGCACGAACAGTTGCCTTCTTGGTGTCACAGGATGTCAGCCTTTTCCCTGGCCTGCTGGATCATCATACCTCTCACCAATCGAAAATGTGTGGGTGAAACAACGAGAGCAGCACTGTGACCCAGTGCCAATCACCACAGAATAACTTAGGAACCAGGCGAATGCAGCGTGCATGGCTATATCATAAGGCACCATTCGCGCCTTATAAGCGTCGATGTCATTACGCAAACAACAAGTTATTAGGGACCAAGGCGGACTCTGTGCGTACTAGGCAACAGGTCACATGCTGAACCGAGGTGACTGAAATGCTTATCATTTCTGCAGAACACACTTATGAACATGCTCTGTGAATATGAACGTCATGTCTCTAGTGGTTCAAGGTTTTCCGTTTTTTCTTAACATTTCATGTTTTCTTGCGTAATGAACCTTCTCCCAGAGCAATGAAAAACCTACAGTCGTCGCTGGACGAAAGTACTTTCGCCTGGTCGCAATCCTTTCCACAGATGCTCGCTATAGTAGCTCGCGGACAGCTGAACGACTTCATCGTTTTTGGGATGTTTGTTACCAGACGACGGACCATAATATTTTTTGTATTTTCATAGTCACTTATGTCAGTGGATTTTTCTGTTTTAGTAATCTATCCTCACTAGAATGATACCCCACTCGTTTCTGGTCTACTTATATATTTTTACGCATCGTGTGCACGCAATGCCACCCTTATAATCTACGAAAATAATTGTTTTCGGTTTCAAGTGGCTGAAGAAAATGTTTGTAAATTTTACTCTTATATACAATGGACCGCACATATAACTTACTTAAATCAACTTATCTTTAGTTAGTTAGCTCTTCAAAGTTATCGGCAGTAGCAGAAAGTTTGCAAGAAATCTACAAACAAGTTTCTCCATCTGACCAAAAATGGATTTGCGACGAGCTAAAGTGCAACGTACGTACTGTTATCTTACATCACTAACGGCAACACTATGCAAGGCCACAATGCAGCAGTCCTACACGTTGAGTGCTAACCCAAGTTACAGTATTTAGGAATACAAAGCTTTAACACGTTGGTGTCACGAAGTATTATCTCTGTCAGAAAGTTCTATGGTAACAAAAATAAAATAAAGAAATTAATAAAATACTGCAATGCATGGTTACTGACCATGTTTCTTTTAAGGAGCTCCGGAAAGGCTCAAAATCATGAAAAGTTCAATTTTTACTTTTTTGCGTTTTCTGAATCTGCAGACTATTACCTTTTAATAGATATATAATTTATTCAATTCCGAAGACTACAACTATTTTTAAATTTTTTTTGAAATGTGTTCTACATGGGCGTGACCCACTGTGGCGCTGTTAAACTGCTGTCAAATGGTGTTATTATTAACGTCCGTGTTCATCAGGTACATTTTAGTGATGTGAGATAAAGTATGTGTTGTGGCTAAACCTATTTTCAGAGACTTAGCAGCACCTGAACTGTTGAAAAAGTGTATTCACGGAAAAACTCAAAACCCCAATGAAAGTGTAAATAGTGTTACATGGTCGAGAATCCCCAAGACTGTATTTGTTGGAATAGAAACACTTCACTTTGGTGTGTATGATGCTGCTGCGACTTTCAATGATGGCAACATTGTAAGGTGCAAGGTATTTAGAAATATGGGAATGAAGATAGGTTCTAACATGGTACGAGCGATGCTTGCTTTAGACAAGGAACGCCTTCGGGCTGCAGACAGGGCTGTAAAGAGTCTAGAAATACAAGCAAGAGTAAACAGGAGGAGGAACAAGAGGAAGCTGGAGGAGGAGTTTGCAGAGGATGAAGATAATCCATCCTATGGACCTGGAATGCACTAAAAAGTTAATCCAATATTTGTCGCTCGATTCCCAAAACTTTTATTTTCTCATACTAATTACATGTTTTCTAAGGATCTTCCAAACATACTTGTTTCAAACTTTCAGTAAATGTTACACAGTACCTTCTGCATAATTTAACACAGCCTTTTTCCAAAAAACTGTATATTTTTGAATATATAAATAAATAATTGCAAAAAATGTTGTGAATTTTCACTGCAATTGAAAAAAAATCATCTTTAATAACTGAACTAAAATTTTGTAAAATCCCTGTGTTAAGTTGTAGCCCATATTCCAATAAATAATCTGTAAAAAGTTCAACTTCCTACCTCAAATACTTTGTGAGGAAAGATGTAATTTATAAGCGTTATGTTAACA
The DNA here is from genome assembly GCF_023864275.1 of Schistocerca cancellata. Lineage (NCBI taxonomy): Eukaryota > Metazoa > Arthropoda > Insecta > Orthoptera > Acrididae > Schistocerca > Schistocerca cancellata. The sequence continues at coordinate 135,130,027 of NC_064629.1, read as the reverse complement.
TTGCAAGTATAGGGCGTTCCGGAGCCCCTTAAAGTATTATCTGCACATGATTGAGGATGAGCCACTAATTGCATTCCTGCAGTAGGTATCAAGTGAGCAGCAGCTACCCTGGCGCTCCACGTCGGACTAGGAAAACGTGGCTTCTTCCATTCTGGCATATTTCAGTACCAGTCTTCAGGTTGTATGACGTTCATTTTCTGGAAGCTCCTGTCGTCCTCTGCGTTATATGGCACTTCGGATCCACCTGATATGCTGTCTTCAATTCGTCTATTGGTGGAACAAATTACGTACCGTTCGTTGTGATATGTACAACAGGTTGGAACCGCTATGCCAGAAGATATCCTTTAATCATTTCAGCATCAGTGTTTTCTGCCTCAGACCACCATTTTATCAATTTCTCTTGATTAACAGTGCCTTTCGCACGAAACCACCGATGCTACTGCAAGACAGGAACATCTAGTGGTACAGTGAAGGTTTTAATGGCTCTGAGCACTTTTGGGACTTAACTTCTGAGGTCATCAGTCCCCTAGAACTTAGAACTACTGAAACCTAACTGACCTAAGGACACCACACACATCCATGGCAGAGGCAGGTTTTGAACCTGCGACCGTAGCGGTCACGCGGTTCCAGACTGTAGCACCTAGAACCGGTCGGCATCCCCGGCCGGCAAGAGAGATGCGCATTGTAGGAGTCGTTTACGGCGTTCAAAATAACAATCGATGAGGAGATTCCTATGTGATTGTAGGAGGTTGTGACTTGTGACTTTCTCTAAAAATTCGTACTGAGGAGATCACTGACAGTAAAAGTAAATAGGGTAACTGAAGGTAATAACGCCGTGCAGGTTTTAACACCATGTGCGGTTTAATGGCTACTTTGTTAATGTTCCGATGGTGGCAGCACTGTGTAAGTAACGAATAACAAAGGCGGGGGGAGCTTCCAGCGAGTGCTTGTAGCGTCCTTACAGCAACAGTAACTTCAGTGGCTCTGAGCACTATGGGACTTAACATCTATGGTCATCAGTCCCCTAGAACTTAGAACTACTTAAACCTAACTAACCTAAGGACAGCACACAACACCCAGTCATCACGAGGCAGAGAAATCCCTGACCGCGCCGGGAATCGAACCCGGGAACCCGGGCGTGGGAAGCGAGAACTCTACCGCACGACCACGAGCTGCGGACTAACCTCAGTGTGACTTGGACAGCTGTCAGAGTGAGTTCGCGTGCTAAAGTTGGCTTTTTATTGACACTGAATATTTCCCGTGAGTTAAAGGATGTACATATGAATTTCTAGCGTTATTCTCATTTTATGTTTCGATTGCTATGTGATTAAAATACATTCTTTCATGTATTAAAGCATAAGAAAAGATTTTGAGATATTTAAATATATTTCAATACATTTGTCAAAAACTTTAATAAGACACCTGCAGATAATAACGCCGTTTCTGTATTTTTTTCATCCATAAGACCTGTCAAAATCTTCGTGTAGAATGGAGTTCTGATGATCTACAAAAGGCAACCGAAGCTGTTAGGTTTGAAATCACTGTTGCCGAGGCTTCGAGGACATTTAACATCAAGTGAAGACTGGCTGAACAACGATGAAGGGAAGACGCCAACTAGGAAACTTAACCGTAATCCAAACGAATCTTTCTCAATAGAGAGTTGTTCAACACTGATTCATCAGCAGCATCAAAATCGGGTCTTGCAAATTCTGGCAAGAAAACCTCAATCAAAGCACACTCCAATTCCTGTAATAAGAATCTATACTATGGTGACAAAAGGAGCAACAAGGATTGGATTCAGTGTAGACAGTGTAAGATATGGCATCATGAAGCATGTGATAATTAATCTGAAAAAATATCAGGGCTGTGGACATTCTGTGAAGATGACTGTGCTGAACTTTAAAGTAACTGAATTAGAAGCCCATTATACAGGGTGATTCAAAAAGAATACCACAACTTTAAAAATGTGTATTTAATGAAAGAAACATAATATAACCTTCTGTTATACATCATTACAAAGAGTATTTAAAAAGGTTTTTTTTCACTCAAAAACAAGTTCAGAGATGTTCAATATGGCCCCCTCCAGACACTCGAGCAATATCAACCCGATACTCCAACTCGTTCCACACTCTCTGTAGCATATCAGGCGTAACAGTTTGGATAGCTGCTGTTATTTCTCGTTTCAAATCATCAATGGTGGCTGGGAGAGGTGGCCAAAACATCATATCCTTAACATACCCCCATAAGAAAAAATCGCAGGGGGTAAGATTAGGGCTTCTTGGAGGCCAGTGATGAAGTGCTCTGTCACGGGCTGCCTGGCGGCCGATCCATCGCCTTGGGTAGTTGACTGTTTATACCAACGTTTAATACACCACCTATCAGGAGGTTTAACACCATACGTCGTTCGAAATGCACGCTGAACAACTGTCGTCGATTCACTTCTGCCGTACTCAATAGCACAAAAAGCTTTCTGTTGAGCGGTCGCCATCTTAGCATCAACTGACGCTGACGCCTAGTCAACAGCGCCTCAAGCGAACAAATGTACAACTGAATGAAACTTTATAGCTCCCTTAATTCGCCGACAGATAGTGCTTAGCTCTGCCTTTTGTCGTTGCAGAGTTTTAAATTCCTAAAGTTGTGGTATTCTTTTTGAATCACCCTGTATGTTTAAATTTTGCATTGTTCCCATAACTGCTGAAACTATCACTTCCGGTATTGGTTATTCATATATGATTTAAATATGCGTTTAATCATACGTGACAGACGTTTTATGACATGGTCTCAGGATCGACTCAACAGACATTCCCATATTTATGGGCCCTGCACCTGACCTCATATAATCCCCCCAACATGCCATGTCTTTCGCTCCCCAACCATGATCCCCATTCCCCCCACACTACCCCCACTGTTGGCCTCATCATGATAGGCCCTTCCTTTTTCCACTTCTTCAACTGTCACCCTCTGACTTCTTTCTCTTCCCCCCCCCCCCCCCCCCACTTCGCCATTTCAAGACTGACTGCCGCCACCATCACAACGCCGCTACGAAGCCGAAGAGGCCAGGATAATGGCCGTTCGCTTTCACTCACTCTCTCACTGTTCCTCCTTCTGTCCTTTCTTCTGTCACTAATCGTAATTCCCGGCCAGTCAATTGGGCCGTTCGTTTTCCTTTTCTCTCACTGTCCCTCTCACTATCCTTTTATCTTTCTTTAAAAAAAAAAAAAAACCAGCACAACTGTCAAGTACCAGCCACCACTACCAAGTCATCACTCATCCTCACCACACCATGCAAGAAGGCGAAGCGCAGCACGCGCTAGAACTTCGTCCCCAGCAGAGGGTTCAGCCCTCAGTCACGTGCGACTGCGACTGCGACCTCATATAATGTTATGCAGTGGTATGTTATCCGTCTATCCCTCCGTGAGAAGTATATCTGTATCAATCGATGTGAATTAGTGCTACAATAAAATGATGATAGCAGAGTGGTTCGAACTAGAGATGGGTAAACTGAAACACGTAAATGTTTCGAAACAAATGAAACAGTACAATATAATGTTTCGATACGGTGTTTCGAAACAGTGAAACGGTTTGTGTTTTGTAATCTACTAAACCTACACATTTTATCATCTTGAATGTCTACTGTATAAGTATGCCCATATAAACACAAATGAGGTGCGAGAGCGCTAATCATAACGCAGAAAGTATGAAACTATCACTTCGGCGTCTTGGCAGTTTCGTATTTCCTGCAGCTTTTGTGTCATGTGACTTTCATACTTTTCAATTGGCTGAGGAAAGCCTTAGCTGAAGACAGAAGAACCACCACGAACGGAACTGGAGGTGGGAGCAAACTGCAGAAACAACAGATATGCTACTGGGATTCCCACATTCCATTAGTATGGCTAATATACCCATCCTGCTAATTTCCATGCACACAAAGAGAATCATTGTGGATAATAGACACAGTGACTATAGACTCACAAATAACGCCAAATAATTCGAATAAATAACAAAATATAACAGAAAAAATTTTTGTGTTTCAAGGTGTTTCGAACCGTTACTATAAATTTACGATGCTTGCCGTTCACCATTACACTATTAGTGAAATGTCAAACAGATTGCTTGCAATTATACCTACATCAAATTTTTGTACATGTCTAATAACTGTCACTCTACGCCTTTCTTTATTTAAAATGTTGTAGTCTTACTTGCGTTTCTTAATATGATTACTGTACATGAACAGAGAAGCGTATGTTATAAAAAAAGTGTAATTTAACTGAATGATTTTCACATATTTATTATTTTGAATGCGAATAGTATGCGTTGTTTTATTGTTTGGTTAGTGTTTATAAAGCAGATGTTACGCCATTTCGGAATAGGACGGTCAGCTAGAAACGAAGCTTTATTTTCGGATATCTTAAGCTTCATGCTAATGCTTATCAAAAGATTTCGACACCCTTGAAAGTGTTTCATGAAGTGGTATGTTGTGTTTCAGTACCTGTGCCGAGCCCGAATCTCGTCCGACACAGAGAGGAATGAAACATCACTGTTTCGATACAATTAGTCCGTCCCAGGCGCAGGTGGACTGAAACAGTCTTATTTTGAAACAACGATACAGTTTCTGTGTCTGGCTCGAGATCCGAGACAGGGGCGGCATGAAACACCACTGTTTCGAAACAGTGAACCATAGCCGTTCCGAAACACTGAAACAGTTCCAGGTATCGATACACTGTATCAAAACATAGAAACAGTGGCCAAGTCTAGTTCGAACCAAGAAAATTGAATAGAATCGCGCCTGTGTTGATCGCTCGTCCTTGCTCGTATATGTCGATAAACGGGAGCCCCTCGCGCTCAGTACTTCTGCACCGCGGCGACAGCTTTCCCGAAGTATTAAGTGTAATTTTATCCAACAGCCGTGTAAAGAAGAAGTAAATAACGGAAAGTATTCCTTTCCGCCACATGCCTTACTTATAAGTGGTACTTGGGGACCACATAGCAAGTATGTGGGTTAAGTGCTCGTTTTGCAGCAGCAACTGATGTCTCACAAGTGACAACAGAAATAGAGATAGAAGATATTATGACTTCGTGCTGGTCGCCCGCATCTCGTAGTCGTGCGGTAGCGTTCTCGCTTCCCACGCCCGGGTTCCCGGGTTCGATTCCCGGCGGGGTAAGGGATTTTCGCTGTCTCGTGATGGCTGGGTGTTGTGTGCTGTCCTTAGGTTAGTTAGGTTTAAGTAGTTCTAAGTTCTAGGGGACTGATGACCATAGCTGTTAAGTCCCATAGTGCTCAGAGCCATTTGAACCATTTTTGAATCGTGCTGGTCAAAAATCGATAATGAGTGAAGAAACCACTAAGGACACACACATAGCCATTTCAGTTGTTAGTGTGAAGAATCCATTTAAATCAGGTAAAAAAGACGAGTAGGGAGCCCATTCTACCAGTGATTATGATTTCTTCCTGTCTAGCCACGCCTTCATGCTATTGGTTCCTACGCAGAAGCACGCAGTTAGAGTGGTAGAATTATTTGAAGTTTCATCCAGTCTTAGAGGAAAACACACACGAAAAAAGTGTTCTGCTAATCACTTATTCTCTCTATCTAGCAGAAGAGGTGGCTGTCATCCGTTTCACTCATCATAGCAGATGCGTACACACGTCGAAAGGAACCAAACAGTGGTTGAATATGCCCTCAGAGCTATCGACTTTATAATGGCACTCAAACACTACTGTCTGAAATACTGAGAGTCGTCTGATGTAGACATCTCTCATGATATATATTCAAACGTGTAGCAGTAAGCACTTGTATATTTCAAAGAACCTATGGTCACTCTTCGGTCTGCTATAGTAGCTTTATCTTTGGTTCGAAACTCAAAAGGCGTGTCTTAAATATATCACTTAAAATCTGGGTTACCAGCCGATCGTATTGCTAGACGCGGAGACACAGTAAGAGCAGCATGGTTTTTTAACAAAGAGAAACACCCTGTCTTCCTGCCTGCAGCTGTAGCTGTGTCGGCTTGTCGATTTGTTTATTACAGACGCTTTTTCTTGTGAGAGAAGAAGTGAACACTTTGAAGGAACATCGTTATGGATGATGGTGAGATAGATGCTTGCTTGCGCTGCCTTCCTATAGTTAAATGTTGTATGGAACGACACTGCAGTTGTATTTCATGTGGGCAATGCTTGTCATTTGTTCGAGGTTATATCTTCGTTGGAACACTTGGCAATCAATATCCAATTTCCATTTGTTCATCTCGGTCGCCAAGGTGCTTATCTCATTGCTTTTCCACGCATTAAATAATATTATGGGCGTTTATATGAATATAGGGTTATTTTTCACATGATCATGTAAATTCACTTGGTCCACTGAAGGGCACTAAGGTATGAGGTTTCTCATTCATTTTCTACAGAATACATACATACATTTTAAGCATTCATAAGATCAGGGATTCTTACAAAGTTATTTTTCACTCCTTTGAACTTAATACAAAATCCTCAAATGTGTTCATTTCGAAACTTCAGAGATTAAACGGTATTCAGCTGTGATAGCAATTTGTTATTTTTAAGTAAAATTTTCAGGTGTCAAGGTAAACGGGTGTTGCAGTGGAGCTTCAAGGCCCATGGTTGCTACGACGAACACTTTGTTACATTGCTATCAGACGATCTCATTTAAGTTTTTTAGTTGTTGTAGGGTACAGCGTGCACGTCCATTTTAATTGCACAGATCACACCTATTAGGAGTGATTCATTAACATAGACAGGGAAGTGCTACATGAAATCTATTGTGAAGATTATGTTTTCAATTTCTCTCCGTTGGCTTATCCCGTTACGCTAGAAGAAAGTTGCTGGTCACTACAGCATATAAATAAAGTTCATCAGATCACATTTTTTATTCACTTGTTAATCAGATTTCATATAGAAAGCAATGTTTCAGGTCATTAAAAATTGGTGTCACACTGTCTTATGAATTCACAGGTTAAAATCAAAAGTAGTGACTGGCTTTTAATACAGTTCAATATGTTTATCCATTTCTGGACTGGGATTGGGAACTATGTCAGGAACGATCTCGGAAGACTCTTCGGAATGTTGTTAATCATATGAGATGGTATTTGGAGACATCAGCATATTTTCTTATCTCCCTCGTTTCCTCCATTCCTCGACGAGTAAATTTAGTGGTAGACAATAAGGGAAGGGGGCTTCATATTTCAAATAAATGAAGCATCATTATCTTCAAATTTCATTCTTTATATAATTACTACACTAATTTGAGTCTAAAAAAAAAAACAATTTTCTCACGCCCCTCAGCCACAACAGTTCTGAAGAGTGAGGATACTAGATCTTTATTTAACTTGGAAAAAGTATGTGATTTATCTTCAGCTCCTTATCAGTGTTTCATAACGATGGGTCATTAAATCTCCTGGAGAAAGATTAATTCATTTCTTTGTTTTAACGATCTTATGTCACACACTTTTCAACAATAAAGAAAGCATAACTCATTGGACGTTCAGTTTTACTTTATGATTACATGTTTCACCTTAACAGAGGCAACGGTTATAAGGATTCAGATTCAAAACATATAGTAAAATTTTATCAAAACAGGCCTTTGATTCCTGTGGGAAAGTTCTACAATCAGTCACTTTTAAGATTTATTAACTGTAAAACTGTTATCAATTTTGAGTCTTAACAAGCATATTATCAAAATACATACGTAAATCTTCACATGTCACTTCTAAATAAAAGCCCACGAATGGTATTTCCTACATACCACATGAAAGAACTATTTGCGAAACAATAAATTCAGATGGTTAATTAATGATTCGCCTCTCTCCTGCAAAGAAATATGAAGTGTAGAGCGTTGAAAGTAAACAGTACGGTGCACTCGCTATAAGACTTTCTTCCGTTCTGAAATCATCGTTCAGTAAATGCACGTTGTCACTAATGTTTGTTTCCGACGAAAGACGACTATGAAAGCAGTAAGAGCTAAGTAACGGGCTTATAGGAAATTTTACAAGATTCGTCGGGTGTTTTTAGTAAAGCGTTTCGTAACAAAAAAATGGTTCAAATGGCTCTGAGCACTATGGGACTTAACTTCTGAGTCAGTCCCCTAGAACTTAGAACTACTTAAACCTAACTAACCTACGGACATCACACACAGCCATGCCCGAGGCAGGATTCGAACCTGCGAGCGTAGCGGTCGTGCGGTTCCAGACTGAAGCGCCTAGAACCGCTCGGCCACTCCGGCCGGCGTTTTGTAACAGTTGGTCGCTCTCTCATACGTGGTATACGACGAAATCCGTTGGGATAGTGTAGGACGTTCGTAGAGAAAAACTACGATCTGTTAAAAGGGTTGTACTAGCATCGATTGTGAGGTTTTGCTTGAGGCACTATCTCAAGACATGTTCAAGTAGAACACTAAGAACCTAATGTTGTTGCTGGATTCTAAGAGAGAACCTTTCCCTCCGAAAGTTATGTAAGCAATTTTGTAAGTCACGCTGAAGTTTACAAGAGAACATAGGACCGCATAAAAATTAGACTACAGGAAGTAGTGATACAACGAACAGCAAGCCCTCAGTTGTATCTCAGATTCGTTGGAATCCACCGTGCAAAAATCGTTCCACTGATTTTTATTTACTTTAAGGTATAGATCCTTTGTGCCAGTTATAATGAAAAAAGGGTATATTTCCTTTCCACTGGCGTAGTGCACAATAACTGACGAAGTAGAAATCGTGACTCTGCTTGCGGCTGTCAGTGGGAAAGCAGAGAATAAATTGATTGTAGATATTTTCTTGGCAACCTGCCAGAACCAGCGGTACAACGTGCTTTCCCAGGGTAGAGAGCTGATAGCGGTTCTTGCTCTGCTGCCGCTGGCTACTCTAATGTAGTCCACGGAATGGAAACCACGCTCCAGCAAACACTGTTCTGATTAAGCAAATGGCATGGTGCAAGCCTGGCCGACTGCACGGCAATATTGATTTTTATTCGAGAGGCCAATGCGAAAACGTCCCTAGAAATCTGACGTGATTTATTTGAGTCATCATCTGCTTCTATAATACGCGAAACGATATACAGTCAATAATAGCTACTAATTATACTAGCATTTAGTACGGTATTTAAAACTTTTGACAAGTTATTTCTCAGAAATATGTGTTCTAGAATTAATGTGTAATACTGGTTCTGAAAACTACTTTCATTTTTACTAATATATAAATATTGTTCACATAATGAGATACAGTATTTTAAAGGTTTAAGTTGTTAAAACACACATATTGAAATAACTGAAGGTCTACAGTTTCATACTTATTTTACTTTAATTTTAGGCATATACTTAAAAATACTAAAAACAGTTTTCTTAGTAACATTATGAGTATAATGGCACATTTAATTTTCAAACTTTCTTTTTTTGTGATTTCCTAGTTGAATCTTCATCTTTACTATCGCTCTTCAACAATCAATAATAGTATTTCTTTGTACTTTCATTACATCTTCCCTGGTACCTCTTCAGTATCTCCTTAACGTGCTGGTGGAAGCGTTCTTCTTGCTCTTCATTATAAGATCCCAGAATTTCAGTGAAATGGTCAATATATGACCGTAATAAGTGAACTATACACTCATGTTACAGTACAATTCCTTGAAATTGCCCAACATCATTTTGCCGATTTTCTCGTAATTGGTATGTTGTTTATTTCCTAGAAAGTTTCCAGTAACAGACCTTGTAACCTCCCTCTTCCTAATCGACATGCTGGATCGCGATATAACTGACAGTGATCGCATATGCCTAATGAAATTTTACAGAGAGTAAGGCTATCGTTACCGAAGAAAATAACACAGGTTAGTTTGGAGGAAAGTGTACAACAGACTCTTCTGAAGGAAGAATCTATTCTAAACTTAAGATAAATACTGATGCTAAATTTGAAATGGGTGGAATATAGTGCAATAGCTCAAGAAACCACACAGGGGGGAAAAAGGGTGCCACGTAATATTTATTACAAAAAATCACTGATAATACAAAGAAAAACTGATTATCTATGAAGGGGATAACTAAGTAGTCGCCAGCCCGCCAGTACTATGAATCTCTAGAATCTTAAGAGAGGTAATGGCAAAGAAATTTAAGCAATAACCACCGGTGAGGCAACAGAAGGTTGTCACGCATTTTCACAGCACAACAGTTCACGAGAAACTAAATGAATCAGAAAGCAATGAGTTTGCAGTTACTATTCTGAAATACTAAATTTTTAAAGCAAAATTAAATGAAATTACTGGTTATATAAATGACTGGCTTGACTTAAACTTTGTTATGTACAAAAATAACGTTCAGTAACCTCAGTGTAACGTAGTGTAAAATTTAGAAAAAGGCAAGTAATTTATTTTTGATTATTGAAAGGTTGAATTGAATTTACTTTTAAGCAAATGAACAACTGATTTTACTTTTAAAATAACAACAATAAGATACATACCAAGCCTGCAGAAGTCACTCACTAAGCTAGATACAGAATAAATTAAATTGCGCATTCTTAATTTGTGCTGTATCTTTAATTATTAGTTTTTCGAGTGAAATCTTCCGTTAATTTAAGTAAATGATGTTAACAGTTAAAATTGCAAATTATTTAAGCCTCTGTTACGCAATACAAGAATGAACAGTTACTGAGGCAGGAAATTTAGATGGCAACTCGTCATTAGCAAACACACAAAATGGCAGTAAATGGTTAATAAATTTTCATACTCTTACAACACTCGGTGATTGCATGTAAAGGAAATGGCCCTGCCTGATAATAATGTCTGAGTACAATGACAACACAGGTGCCATACAAGTTTTAACTATTGCACGTTACTATTCACGTTAGCCCTACTTTGTAAACGAAATGTTGAGCTGCCGCTGTTGCTGCAGTTTGAGAACCCCCAGTCGTCTCCAGAGTCACAGATAATTACGGGACAGGGGAATAGTTAGAGCTGCAGCTTCCTCCATCTGTCCATTCCCACCATGCTCTCAATACTAGCGGGTTAACTAATGAGGCGCGTTGCGGCGGGACGGGTTAAAATATGTCTCTCGAACATTCGTCGTAAAGTTCATATTAAATGTCCACCTACCTCAGTACCGCTTCCGCTCGACGTCCCTTCACTCTGCAATCGTAGGTACTTACTAGACGGCGAAAACGCAGCGTCGAAGAAAACGTCGCCTAATACTTACCCAGCAGAGTCCGCGTAACTCTAGTGGTGGAAACAAATCCTGAAAGTACCTATTTATCAAGATTTCGGGTGGTAATATGGTGTATTTTTGACTGAAAGAAGATTCCTAAAATTTCAAGACCAGTAATGTTTATTGCTTAATAACACACGTTTATGGCTATCAAGTCAACTTTTAGTGAGGTACTATTCTATCATTCTCAGTTCCCAGTCAAACCACAAATTTCACACGCCAAGCAGCCAGGAATCTACACAAATCCGACTCTCTGATCCACCACTATTTGCGAGTTCTACATTCGGTCTCATGCAGTGGTCTTACATAAAAGACGTGCTCTCCAAATACTCCATAATGAATACAGAATATGCCACGCGGAATTTTCTCTAAGGCTGAATGTTCACACACTAGTAACACTCCAACAAAACAATCCAGAAACTTCAAACTTTCATCAGAATGTTCGTAACTGTGAGAACTTCAGTCACGACTCGTACTAAACGCGAGAACTCAATATTTCTTCGTTTTACACATAATAAGCACCGTGACATTTACTATGACCTTTCGTGTCCGATAGCTGGCGATCGACTCTCTCGATGCCTCCCCACTCTCTGCATATCTAAGTTTCTGTGCGCGGGCCGAGCTTAATCCTGATTGACTGATCAATCTGACTGACCAATCAGAATGATCCTTCGAGATCATTCTCGCGCTAAAACTTGCCTAAGCCAACCACTCTTCGGAAACTAATTTACGTCATTCTAAAATGCAAATATTAATATAATGTTTAATAAAAAGACCGAAAAGAAAAATAATCTTGAAATTAATTTAGAAACCGATTACACTTCAAACTGATATTCTGGCTGCCTTCTGACAAAAGCACTCACACCTTGACATGCGTCATCAGCAGTGTGGGTACAATACAGCTTTCCCACGATCCGATTGCGTAATGTTTTACAGAAAGTAATATCAAATTTTACGTAAGTCCCACATACACACTCTCATTCATTCCCACAACAACACAATAAACAAATATTAATTTTTATGAATTTCACACTACGAAATGCGAAATAATTAAAGTTTTTGACAATAAAAATCCCATTTAAAAGACTCTACACATTGAGAACTTTGGTTATGATTTCAGTTGATAACAAAAGACAAACGGTTGTTGTTCCTAACTGAATTTTACACTCTAAGTGTCGGTTTTATGGTTTTTAGGTAATTTTCTCGATCTTCGAAACTATAATAGTCAGAAAGTTGTAATTTTTATTTGATCCTCTACTGAACAACAAAAAGTAGTATACGAAGTTTGAAAAGAATTGGTTAATATTTACTATGATTTATTTAGATTCGTGGAGGGGGTATGAATATACGGTCGTACTAGGTGACACGGTAGCCCGTTCGCACGGCCACATAGCGCAGCTGCACGGTGATTCATAGCTGAGGCGTCTTCCTACAGCTTCCCCACACCTACCGGCTCCACATCTATGTATCTTAATGCAATAAATGTTATCCCGTAATAACTTGTGACGTGACAGCGTCTACATTGGCGCGAGCATAGCTGAACACCGTGTCTGCGGGAGCACCCAACGAACACATCCGCATTCTTTCATGACTCAAGATACTCTGCCTCGTAAAAGCACACCTACTGCCATTTCGTCGTTGCTATCGATACATTTAAATAAAGTTCCCTTGGCGATTACCCAGCAATTTACAATATTTTCATTATAAATACAATCAATTATATTCAGTGAATACACTATTGCATTGATTACGTATTAAATATAGTTTCTGCAATAAAGCTTATAGATTCAGGATCAGAAGTACAGTACAAGTTATCAACGGATATTAAACGGCAAAAATTTTTGGATGGTGCAGAAGGTATTTTATTTGCATTTTTGGAGTTTCAAGGTGAAGGCAGCGGTGCTTCTTTTTCTTTAAAGCCCATTGTTGTGTGAAATTCCTTATCCTTAGTCAAGCTAACGATCAAAATAATTTTCAACTTTCAATTTTTCTTGTCTGACGAAGGTAAATTCCACTACATTTTGTGAAAATCCCCTATAAATTGCTTCTTCAAGCCCAATAAGTTATTTAGTGGAGGGGACAATATTGTGCTTTACTTTTATTTAATGTAATATTTACGTTTTAACGGATATCACGTACTCGCGTATATGATTATTGTACTTCATTTACACGTATATATTTAAAGAACCGCATCATTTGCTCTAAATTTAATTTTACGTGCGGACTGCTTGCTTAGAGTGAACACCGATTTCCTGTTATTCTCTCAACTGCAACCAAGAGCGATTTACTTTGAAGTAGTTTCTCTGGTTAAAGCATTTGCTTGAAAATAAATTACTCGAAAACTGTTATTGTAACCTCTTTTAAAGCTTTGTTAAGGTTTGGTTCCTATTGCAATGCCGAACAGTTATTGTAAAGATATCATGTTATTCAGGCTAGCAAACTAAGTCACAGTTTTCGCATTTGTTCCTGCCTATAGGTTACAAAACTGTAGTTACGATTTGTGAGATTTTCTATAGAGGAAAATATTTTTAATGCAGTTTTTAACTTACATCTGATGGTTCTGTTGTAGTGACAGTAAGTACAACTTCCAGTGAAATAATTTAAATTTGATTCATATGTCTTCGTTAGACGCAGTGTGTTGAAGCATGTAATTAGCTGTAGATGTTATAAAAGAAATTCCCCGGACAAACGCAGGAGAAAAAGGTGCGCGTAGGATTACGGTCTCGGTCAGGCACATAGTCTTCGCATATCACAAAACTTTAGAACATTGCATACTCCGCTGCAAAGTAAACAATTAATTCTGGGAACAGATTCTCTGCGATCTCCACTCTTCCAAGAGAACTAGCTCAGTGAGGTATACAGAAGAGCTTCCGTGAAATTTGCGAAGTAGGCGAAGAGTACAGGAAGAATTGTAGGTGTAAGGCTCGGTCGAGAGTCCTGCCTACAGTGCTCGGCACAATGCTTCAGGACGAGGAGAAGGAGGAGGAGGAGATTAGTGTTTAACGTCCCGTCGACAACGAGGTCATTAGAGACAGAGCGCAAGCTCGGGTGAGGAAAGGATGGGGAAGGAAATCGGCCGTGCCCTTTCAGAGGAGCCATCCCGGCATTTGCCTGAAGCGATTTAGGGAAAGCACGGAAAACCTAAATCAGGATGGCCGGAGACGGGATTGAACCGTCGTCCTCCCGAATGCGAGTCCAGTGACAATGCTTCAGCCTATGAGGAAGATTCAAAACGGCGCATTCTCCGCTTCTGTGTGAAATATTCATTCTACCAATGGTGATTTAAACAACAATGAAATATGTTTACGTTAATGAAACAGAAAATAAAACTGTGGCTCTTCACAAGATTTTATCTTTAGAGTACCTTGCAATTTGCTGCGCTGATAATAGTGTATACACATTCAAGTGCCAAAGAAACTGGTATAGGCATGCGTAGTCAAATACAGAGATATGTAAACACGCAGAAAACAGCGCTGCGGTCGGCAGCGCCTATATAAGACAACAAGTGCCTAGCGCATTTCTTAGATCGGTTACTGCTGCTACAATAGCAGTTTAAGTGAGGTTGAATGTGGTGTTATAGTCGACGCACGAGCGATGGTACACAGCATCTCCGAGGTAGCATTGAAGAGGGGATTTTCCCATACAACCATTTCACGAGTGTACCGAGAATATGAGGTATCCAGTAAAACATCAAAACTCCGACATCGCTGCGGCCGGAAAAATATCCTGCAAGAACAGGACCAACGACGACTGAAGAGAAACTTTCAACGTGACAGAAGTGCAACACTTCCGCGAATTGCTGCAGATTTCAGTAGTGGGCCATCAGCAATTGGCAGCGGGCGAACCATTCAACGAAACATCATCGGTATGGGCTTTCTGAGCCCAAGGCCCACTCGTGTACCCTTGATGACTGCACGACACAAAGCTTTACGCCTCGCCTGGGTCCGTCAGCACCGACATCCTACTGTTGATGAGTGGAAACATGTTGCCTGGTCGACGAGTCTTGTTTCAAATTGTAGACAGCGAATAGACGTGTATGGGTATGGAGACAACCTCATGAATCCATGGATCCTGCATGTCAGCAAGGGAATGTTCAAGCTGGTACAAGCTCTGTAATGGTGTGGGGCGTGTGCTGTTGGAGTGATATGGGATCGCTGATACGTCTAGGTACGACTCTGTGACAGGCGACACGAACTTACATATTCTGTCACATCACCTGCATCAAATCATGTCTATTGTGCATTCTGACAGACTAGGGCAACTCCAGCAGGACAATGCGACACCCCACATGTCCAGAATTGCTACACAGTGCCCCCAGAAATACTCTTCTGAGCTTAAACACTTCCCCTGGCCACCAAACTCCCCAGACATTATTGAGCATATCTGGGATGCGTTGCAACGTGCTTTTGAGAAGAGATCTCCACCCCCTCGTACTCTTTCGGATTTATGGAGAGCCCTGCAGGATTCATGGCGTCAGTTCTCTCCAGCACTACTTCATACATTAGTCGAGTCCATGACACGTCGTGTTGCGGCACTTCTGCGTGCTCGCGGGGGCCCTACATGATATAAGGCAGGTGTACAAGTTTCTTTGGTTGTTCATTGCGTGTGCTACAGACTTCGTAAAATGTACGCAAGATGAAAAATAGAATTTTAACGGATTAGAGTAGTCAATTTGTGCTAACGATTAAGACAGGAGTGGGTGATTCATTCTGGCGGCACCTCAGAAACATCGAGCGAAGCCGGCTGATGTGACCGAGCGGTTCTAGGCGCTTCAGTCCGGAACCGCGCTGCTACTACGGTCGCAGGTTCGAATCCTGCCTCGGGCATGGATGTGTGTGATGTCCTTAGGTTAGTTAGGTTTAAGTAGTTCTAAGTCGAGGAGACTGATGACCTCAGATGTTAAGTCCCATAGTGCTTAGAACCGTCGAGGGAAGTGGCACAATGGAATAGAATGAAAGGCGATGAAATACAGGTTAGCAATTTTTAGTTGCGTTTGTCTACGGTTACCCTCAATCACATGGCGCTAATTGCAAGATGATTTACTTTCATAAGGCAAAAACTGAGTCTTTCACCAGTCCCACTCATATAACCTAGTCTCTTGTCATTAAGGAACGATCTGACGAATAGGCACTGAATCCTAATCTTCCTCCCGTCTTTTAACGTGAATTATAAGACGTTTGACAGTAGAGCTCTACAATGATACATTTTTATGCAGTTTCTGTAGCACTTTTCTGAGGCATTGTGTTCTACAAAGTAATTTTGAGCTCAAGAGGTACTATGGTGATAGTAGTTTTATTGGGAAACGTCTTCAGTGCACCCTTGTTCTTATGTTTCGTATTTTTGGTGCTGCTGTCGTTAGCTGAGCAACTCGACTCGCGAACTGAGAGTCCTACTTTTCCATGGTTTCGTAACACTGTCGTTGCGATTCTTAACTTAAATATTTCGTAGCTTATAAAAAGTACACACTCAACACGTGTGCTTAAAGACGTGAGAAACTTTCGTGAAAGTTAATTATATTGCTGACGTTCATATGTTCACACATTTTTCTGCGAATAAACACTCTCAAGCCTGAGCTATGAGATAAAATATTAACTGACAGTAATAGATGTAGTTGGCTTTGTATCTTCCCTAAACTCGGGAAGAAGTTTTTCGTGAAGTAATGACTCCCCATAGTCTTCAGAACGACATTTTAAAGTCTTTCTGTTTTCTCTTGCTCATAAATTTTATTCTAGCATGAGTAACTAGTGTGTTACTTGGTGGGGAACGGTAGAGCTAATTATAAGATGACCCGGAAGTGTTTGATAGAGTAAATGCAGTTCTTTTATAGTTGCTACGGAATTACTTCACAGTATATGACGAGGTTTGCTTGAAGTGGTGAATGATATTTATGTACACTGATTTGCGCATGTTATTTTACTTATATTGATCAACAAAAATCTTACTGAAGTGGACGCAGTGAAACAAAGGAAATGAAATTTTGCTGAGGAAGTTGCAGGCTTCCTCAAAATACTCCAGACCACTGCCGAAATGATCTTTCCTACAGTACTGCGGCAAATTTCCTTTCCCTTATTCGTCATTTCCCCAACTTTAATAACCTTAACATCTGGAGTAATTCTGCTATAATCCTCTTTTATCAACTGCGACATGTCCAAAGAACTAATAGCAACGCCGATGACCGGAGGTGACAATACAAAAGTCCACCGTCAGTCTTACTAAATATCACAAATAATTATGGTTCTGCAACGCGTTGATGGTAAGTTCGCTACAAAATCCTCTGTATCTTATACGTCAATCTCTTCGTACCTACATCTACTACAATATTGTGCAAACTACTGTCAAGAGCATGGCAGATTGTTCTTCCTATTGCACCACTTATTTCCCGTTCCATGCCAACCTATGGGGCGCGGGAAGAATGACTGTTTAAATGCCTCTGTGTGCACTGTAATTAATTTAATCTGGTCCTCACGATCCCTACGGGAACAATAAGCAGGTGACTGTAGCGTCTTCTTGGAGACATCACTTAAAGCTGATTCTTGATATTTTGTAAGTAGGCTTTCCTTGGACACTTTGCGTGTGTATTCAGAAGCCTCACAGTTCAATTTCTTCAGCATCCCAGTGAGTTTCTACCACAAGTAAAATAAATCTGTGGCGATTCGTGCACCCCTTCTGTTAATACGTTGAATATCTACTGTTAGTTCTATTGGGTACGGATGCTACACACTTGAGCAATGTACTAGGATGGGTCGCACGTGTGATTCTTTCCTATAGCACTGCCGACTGTCTTACTCGAAAATTTGATACATCTTACAGACCGAAAGAACGTAATTCCTGCCTTTCATAAATCAAACAAAATGGCAAAGTAGATACTTAAAATTGTAATTTTGAATCAAGAAAACATGTGCTCATGCTGCTGTGAGCCATATCTTGATAGGGTTTAGCGCTGCTCAGATATCTCATCGTCAAACCGGTAGGGTCTTGAAGGTTGATTCACAACAGATAGAGTGTTCCTTATCCTTACTCTTCCATTCGTAGGATAATAGTATCTCCAGCTGAGAGAGACAAAATTGTTTTAGTAATAGCAAGTAATGGTAGAGCACTGTGGGAAAACGTCTCAGTTTATCGTAGGTTGCTGAAACGATGTAGCGTTCGAGGTGATACGGAAAAACATTCAGGCAGTTTCATCCTATAAGAAGAGTACCAGAGCACTCATGCCCAGAACTACCTACATATCTCCTTAAGGTCAATTACTTGTAGTTGCAGAATTTCAGAACATATCACTGCGCCGTCGTAAGAATTTTTCTGGAGATCAAATATTAGGCTGTATGAATATATACGGATTTCTGATGCATCTGTTTTATAAATTTCTGTGTGTAGTTTTGTTCGTCATATCGAAAGTGCTATACGTAGTGGCGTTTCACTATATGCTTCTTGACGCATAGGAAGCCCTCCACACAATTCCATACTGTCAGCTGATGATAAAATACGTATGTACAGAACAGCGATGTACAGTGCCTCTCATAAGTGTTGAGAGAAACATTGTGCACAGTATGTCTGGCTATTGAAAGAATTTATGATGGTTAATACGGGAATAAAGCTGTACATCTGCAAGTTGTCCGTGTAATTATCGGCGGTGAAAAGTGCAGTCACGTATGTTTGCTTGTTTACAACAAAACAAGATCCATTTCTCACTGCGAGCTATGGAACTCTGCATTTCAAAAGTTTTGGGACAATGTTGGCAACGGTGTCAGTGTGCATATCTCTGTTATTCGTTACTTCCTGCGATGTCAGTCATTACCAGTCGAGAGCTCAAAAGGAAACAAGAGTGTTTGTACGTAGTACGTAGTACGTAGAAGTAAAAACAGTGCTTTTGAACATAGGCAGTTAGCAATATTCCACCACTAAAAGGGAAGAAATGCCGAGATATAGCAACGTTGACTGAATATGAAGAAAAGTACTGCAGCGAACATCGTCCGTCGATATAAATATGAAGACAGGATAGAAAATCTGCCACAGGCAGGCCGTCCAAGTGCATTTGTGAGGAGAGAAGACAGGGCAATAGTACAAAAGATCAAGAAAGATCCACGAATCACAGCTACACGAATTGCCATTGAGGCTTGGGAAGAGTTTGGGAATAAGGGCAGTCCTAGACGAGTACTGAACAGAGAAAATTACCATGGGCAAACTGGAAGAAGGAAGCCTTGCATCAGTCCTGCCAATTGGAAGAAGAAGCTGCTTTTCGCAAGGGGGCACATAAACAAGAACATGGAGTCGAGAAATCAAGTAATTTTTTCGGATGGATCAAAATTTAACGTATCAGGGCTGGAAGGACGAATGAGGGTCTGGCGGCAGCCCAACAAAGAGCTGAAAGAAAACAATATGCAAGCTACATTGAAACACGGTAGGGGACATGTTATGGTTTGGGGTTGTATGTCGGTCCAGAGCGTGAGTGAGCTGGTCTTCATTGACGAAACAGTGGACAAAAAAGTGTCAGCAGATTCTAAGGAACAATTTGAAGAAGAGCGCAGTCGGCCGCTGTGGCCGAATGGTTCTAAGCCCTTCATTCCTGAACCGCCCTGCTGCAACGGTCGCAGGTTCGAATCCTGCCTCGGGTATGGGTGTGTGTGATGTCCTTAGGTTAGTTATGTTTAAGTAGTTCTAAGTCTAGTGGACTGATGACCACAGATGTTCAGTCCCATAGTACTTAGAGCCATTATTTGAAGAAGAGCACAGAAAATATGGGGATTGGAGACGGTTTCAGATTTTATCAGGGCAAAGACCTCAAACATACCGCCTATATCGTACGGTTGTGGTTCCTGTGCAACTGTCCAAAAGTTGCCAATCCCCCTCCACAAAGTCCGGAAAGGAACCATAGAGAATTTATGCGATGCGTTAGAAAGAAACATTAGAAAAGTCCCCATGCAGTCCAAACAAGACGACTGCAAGAAGAATGGGAAAATCAAAGTATTTCTTACTTACAGAAGCTTGTACAAAGTATGCCAAAACGGCTGACACAAGTGTTGCAAGGTCGCGGTAGAAGTACAACGTAGTAATTCCTTATTGTTTCCTAGTGTTTGCTTTATTTCTGCACTCTGTCCCAAAAAAAGGCTGATCAGCGTTATTTCACATAAATATAAAATTGTTTTTATTTTGTGAGTCATTCAATGAAGTAAAGTGTTCAATTTATTGTTCTGTAAATATCATTATGTCTGTTGGAATAACAAACATAATACGGTTAATTGTTTATCTGTTATTTCTCAAAGTAAATACAAAACTATTCTGTTTGTCCCCAAACTTATTAAAGGCACTGTAGGTATGTGATTAGACTCAAGGCAGGGGACCACGAGTGGTAGTATATTTATTGCTGTAAATAGCTCGATAATATATGGCGAGAATCTTACAAACGCCAGATGAGAAATGATTTTGATGACCGTATGCGTCATAGGTAAGTCAAACATGGTAATTGGATGCTGTTGTACAGTATCTTCCTTATTAGATACACCGATGAGCCCAAACATGACCACTGTCCACCGCGAAGTTGAATGCGTCCTGGTGGTGTTGCGGGCACGTGACGTAGTAAGGAAAGAATGTAAGCGGAAGAGAGACGAATGGGCGGTCACTGTAGCGAAGATACGGACCGTAAATGTGGAAATGCACTGGTATAAGCGGTTTGGAAGAAGGACACGTTGTTATGATGCAGCGGCTGGAAACGAGAATCTCTGAAACGGCGAAGCTGGTCGCCTATTGGCGTACTGCTGTTGTGAACACCTATGGAAAGTGGTTGAAGGATGGTGAAATAACAAGTAGGCCCTATGGTATGGGACGACCACGTCTCATCACAAAGCGTAGAGGTCAGAAGGTGTCACACTGTGATGGTTGGTTGGTTGGTTTTGGGGAAGGAGACCAGACAGCGTGGTCATCGCTCTCATCGGATTAGGGAAGGATGGGGAAGGAATTCGGCCGTGCCCTTTCAGAGGAACCATCCCGGCATTTGCCTGGAGTGATTTAGGGAAATCACGGAAAACCTAAATCAGGATGGCCGGACGCGAGATTGAACCGTCATCCTTCCGAATGCGAGTCCAGTGTCTGACCGCTGCGCCACCTCGCTCGGTAACACACTGTGAAATCCAGGCTCGACAGTGGTCTCTGTCAGATCTGACAATGCTGGTACAGGCACAAGCGTTTCAGAGCACACCTTTCAAAGACCATTGTTGAACGTGGAGCTCCATGTCTCACGACCCCTACGTTTTCCTGTGTTGACCCAACGACGTCGTCAGTTGTAACTACAGTGGGCACAGCATCACTGACTATTCACCGTGGATCGATAGAAATGTGTCGCCTGTCGAATGAATTGCAATTCTCGTTACACCAGGTCGATGGTTGGGCCCTTACACGTCGTCATCCAGGCGAAAATCTCTACAAATCGAGCACCGCACAACAGATGCAGGCCGGTGAGGGTAGAATTATGCTACGAGGTTCATTGAGTTGGGCTTCCATGGATTCTGCGGCGGTAATCGAAGGCATCATGACACCAGTGAACTACGTGAATATCAGTGCGGACCACCTTCATCGCTTGATGCTTGAAGTCTCCCCCTATGTCGATGACATGTTCCAGCAGGATAACTATCCGTGTCGCAAGGTTACAATTCTGCTATAGTGGATTGAGGGGCACTGTAGTAAACTCAGCAAATGTTCCGGATCTTTAACCATTGGAACACATATTGGGCACCATCCCGCAATTTGCGGGAAGTGCTTGACCTGTGCGAAGACATCTGGTGACACATACTTCTGGAACCCCGTCAAGGACTTGTAGAAACCATGCCAAGCAGAATCTCTGCTGTACTGTGCTTGAAAAGTGGAGCAATACGCTATTAAACAGATGGTTACAGTGTTTTGGCTCATCGCTGTATAGGCAATGAACGCTTCAACGGACAGTTGAAATTTATCGTCGCTAAATTTCGGATCATTCTATTGTAGAAGGGGGAAATTTGTACTAGCCAATTGCTTCAAATCAGTTTCTTAGAGCAGGCAAGCAATGAATATTATGCTGCTACACCATTAATGGCTACAAGTCTTTACAGGAACGTTCTACATCTACATCTACATTTATACTCCGCAAGCCACCCTACGGTGTGTGGCGGAGGGCACTTTACGTGCCACTGTCATTACCTTCCTGTTCCAGTCGCGTATGGTTCGCGGGAAGAACGACTGTCTGAAAGCCTCTGTGCGCGCTCTAATCTCTCTAATTTTACATTCGTGATCTCCTCGGGAAGTATAAGTAGGGGGAAGCAATATATTCGATACCTCATCCAGAAACGCACCCTCTCGAAACCTGGCGAGCAAGCTACACCGCGATGCAGAGCGCCTCTCTTGCAGAGGCCGCCACTTGAGTTTGTTAAACATCTCCGTAACGCTATCACGGTTACCAAATAACCCTGTGACGAAACGCGCCGCTCTTCTTTGGATCTTCTCTATCTCCTCCGTCAACCCGATCTGGTACGGATCCCACACTGATGAGCAATACTCAAGTATAGGTCGAACGAGTGTTTTGTAAGCCACCTCCTTTGTTGATGGACTACATTTTCTAAGGACTCTCCCAATGAATCTCAACCTGGTACCCGCCTTACCAACAATTAATTTTATATGATCATTCCACTTCAAATCGTTCCGCACGCATACTCCCAGATATTTTACAGAAGTAACTGCTACCAGTGTTTGTTCCGCTATCATACAATAAAGGATCCTTCTTTCTATGTATTCTCAATACATTACATTTGTCTATGTTAAGGGTCAGTTGCCACTCCCTGCACCAAGTGCCTATCCGCTGCAGATCTTCCTGCATTTCGCTACAATTTTCTAATGCTGCAACTTCTCTGTATACTACAGCATCATCCACGAAAAGCCGCATGGAACTTCCGACACTATCTACTAGGTCATTTATATATATTGTGAAAAGCAATGGTCCCGTAACACTCCCCTGTGGCACGCCAGAGGTTACTTTAACGTCTGTAGACGTCTCTCCGTTGATAACAACATGCTGTGTTCTGTTTGCTAAAAACTCTTCAATCCAGCCACACAACTGGTCTGATATTCCGTAGGCTCTTACTTTGTTTATCAGGCGACAGTGCGGAACTGTATCGAACGCCTTCCGGAATTCAAGAAAAATAGCATCTACCTGGGAGCCTGTATCTAATATTTTCTGGGTCTCATGAACAAATAAAGCGAGTTGGGTCTCACACGATCGCTGTTTCCGGAATCCATGTTGATTCCTACATAGTAGATTCTGAGTTTCCAAAAACGGCATAATACTCGAGCAAAAAACATGCTCTAAAATTCAACAACAGATCGACGTCAGAGATATAGGTCTATAGTTTTGCGCATCTGCTCGACGACCCTTCTTGAAGACTGGGACTACCTGTGCTCTTTTCCAATCATTTGGAACCTTCTGTTCCTCTAGAGACTTGCGGTACACGGCTGTTAGAAGGGGGGCAAGTTCTTTCGCGTACTCTGTGTAGAATCGAATTGGTATCCCGTCAGGTCCAGTGGACTTTCCTCTGTTGAGTGATTCCAGTTGCTTTTCTATTCCTTGGACGCTTATTTCGATGTCAGCTATTTTTTCGTTTGTGCGAGGATTTAGAGAAGGAACTGCAGTGCGGTCTTCCTCTGTGAAACGGGTTTGGAAAAAGGTGTTTAGTATTTCAGCTTTACGCTTGTCATCCTCTGTTTCAATACCATCATCATTCCGGAGTGTCTGGACATGCTGTTTCGAGCCACTTACTGATTTAACGTAAGACCAGAACTTCCTAGGATTTTCTGTCAAGTCGGTACCTAGTATTTTACTTCCGAATTCACTGAACGCTTCACGCATAGCCCTCCTTACGCTAACTTTGACATCGTTTAGCTTCTGTTTGTCTGAGAGGTTTTGGCTGCGTTTAAACTTGGAGTGAAGCTCTCTTTGCTTTCGCAGTAGTTTCCTAACTTTGCTGTTGTACCACGGTGGGTTTTTTCCCGTCCCTCACAGTTTTACTCGGCACGTACCTGTCTAAAACGCATTTTACGATTGCCTTGAACTTTTTACATAAACACTCAACATTGTCAGTGTCGGAACAGAAATTTTCGTTTTGATCTGTTAGGTAGTCTGAAATCTGCCTGCTATTACTCTTGCTAAACAGATAAACCTAACTCCCTTTTTTTATATTCCTATTAACTTCCATTCTCAGGGATGTTAAGTCTCTAGTGAGACAGATTTGATTTCAGATTATTTGAACAGTCAACTTTAAACATTAAACTCCGGGAAAAAAAGTTTATTTTACGAGCTACCTGTTGGCTTCTGTCTCAGGTTCTTCGGCCGACTTCGTCTGATGATTTTTCTGACGTTTCGCCAGCGCGAGTGGTTGGTATTGTCAAAGCTACATCGTCCATTGCTGGTGGCGGGCTGGAACCGAGCTCGCGGCCGCAGACTGTAAGTTTCTGGCACGCCAACGTCCAAGGGCTTCTCTGGGGTCATTTCCAGTGCGGTTCTCCTCTTGCTACCTGCAACGGTCGTTCGTTGCAGCACAGGAAGCCATGATCCGTTTACCTGTAGGCCTTCTCCTTTCTCGTTGAAGTTTTTCTCGTGTTTGTATATTTCTGCAGCTTCTCTGAGCAACTTCGTGTAATAGCTCTACTCTACAGCTAGAACTGCTGTGTCGGCGAATTTTACTATGTGGTCAGTCTCACACAGCGCGTGCTCTGCCACGGCCGATTTCTCCACCTGCACCTTGGCAGAGCGAAAGCTAATAATATTGTTCTTCCTTTCAATCTACGTCTCCATCTACGCCTTCATCTGCATCTATAATCCTCAAGCCACCATAAAATGCATGGCGGCAGATACCTCATTCGCTTTGCCGTACCACTCGCCAATGGGGATAAATGACTGCCTATACGCCTCCGTATGAGCCCTAATTTCTGTTATCTTGTCTCCGCGTCCATTACCCGAAAGTTGGCAGCAACAGAATCTTTCTACAATCAGCAGCAAATGCCGGTTCTCTACATTTTCTAAAAAATATATCGCGATATGAAGGTAATCTTCCCTCCAGGGAGTCCCATTTGAGTTCACGAAGAAACTCTGTAATATTCTTGTGTTGATGGAACTTATCGATAACAAATATAGCAGCACGTTGCTGAATTACTTCGATGTCTTCTTTCAATCCGGCGTGGTAGGGATCTCAAACATTCGAGTAGTACTCAGAATCGGCCTCACTAGTTTTTTATACGTGGTCGTCTTTATCGGTGAGCTACACCTTGCTAGACGGATTTAAGAGGTAAGTCATCATGAAATACAGAATTATTTATTATCACTCGTCACAAGAAAGGCATCTGACCTACTAAGATACTTGTACGATTATCTATACATCAAATGAAGAAAAAATCTATTATAAATAGATTACACTAAAGAACTTGTTTCTCTTCTTTCAGGAGTTTAATGTAGAACAGTGGAGCAACGAAGGGTTCGAAGCGATTACGGAAAGGCGATTCGTTTCTGTTTTCAAAAGGGATGCATGTAGAGGCCTCCACAGCCGACGTGGAAGTGTTGTACGATGATGAAACACGTTTTATTTTTCGTGTTTAAGTTTTATGAGATTTTTGGATAGTTAACATTCTGTCAATAGGAACCATTATGAATTCCACAAACAGCGCTCTGGTGAAATTCAGCTCGCCCTATGGGTCCTCGAGATCCAGAGGACAGTAGATAACGATGTTCACGTTGGTTGAACGCATTCAGTACAGTTTCGTTCTGTCGCCGATTGAACAAACACTAATTTGGGAATCGCTAGAGAAGTCTTGTGACTGGTTTCTTGACCTAATAGCAGATAAAAATCAATGTGTCAGTCTTAACCGCGAAAGATCACAGGATGTAAAAGCAATTCGATGAGTTCGCGAATTAAGTGTTCTGGTAGCGTTGCGGTATATATGATGGTCTCTTGGATAACTACGGAAGCTCCGTGAGAAAGATATTAATGCGTATGTGGAAGACAGGAAGACAAAAGAGCTGCAGATGATCGGGAATTGGTGCAGGGACTGACAACTGACTGATAACATAAATAAATATAATTTATTGTGTGTAAATAGGCGGGAATGCCAGTTTTTGTTCGCTTACACCATTAGTAATAAAGCACGGAAGCAGAAAAAATGCTTGGAGATTAACGTCCTGTCCAATACGAGAAACAGAATTATCCGCTTGTTATCTGGGACTGACTGGTACGTGTAAAGGGACACCCTCCTCTAGCATTACTTTTCCTCAACATAAGTAGTCGATACCAGAATTAATTTTCGAATTTTGAACATGTTAATATTACCTCAGCTGTTTTTCTAAAAAAATTTCATATGATTTTGAACACGATGTGTTATATTAAAAGCTAAAATTCATAAAAATAAATGACTTTATTTTCTTTGTTACACTCTATATGTACTAGCTCCGAGTGTACAGTTTTATTTTTTTTAAGAAACATTTTAAATTACGAAATATTTGGCACACTTAAAATTTCTATTATTAATTACGCAATTTCTCACTGTGTATTACGTCCGCCCCCAGTAGCTGAGTGGCCGGCACGGTAGCTCAGCGTGTTCGGCCAGAGAGCCGGTTGGCCTCTGTAATAAAAAACTGAGTGGAAGGATCAACCACCGAACTTGAACAGGATGTCATGCGACGTCCGCAACGACCGAACACAACGATAAAAAAGAAAAAGACTTGCACCAGACTAACGGTCTACCCGGCGGGAGGCCCTAGTCACACGACATTTATTTACTGTGTATTATGTTTATTTCTGGATTCATTGATAAATTAATACTATAAATTAATACAAATTCATTTGTCAAGAAAATCTGTAAACCCTTTAGAATACTGTTATTACTGCAGAGTGAAGTAGTAGTGGGCTTGCCTGTGATGTGACAGGACGCGTGGAAGAACAATGTAATTTCAGCTTTGTTAATGTGAAAATTCAAAAGACAGTGTAATAGGTGAGAGAACAAATTATAGCACAGGCTTACTTCAAAACTATCTAAGTAGGCTGGAGCCATGAGAACCTAATATGTCAAAAATTTTGGCTTCAAGAATCAGACATGAAGAACTGGAGCCAACTACGAGAAAAGAAGATAAGTAAAAAGTTTATTGTAAATCTTAGTCCTCTCGTATTTTTGAAAAAAGAGACTTTACCATCTAAAATAGTAGTGACAACAACAACAAATTGTGGGAGGGGAAGATTACAAACGACATAAAAAGGAACGACAATATAACATTAGCAGGAGGAAAAGCAGGCGACAGATTGTTCAATGGAAGAATTCAAAGACAAAGTAAGTTACCGACGAAAAAGGTAGCTTACAATATTCTCATTCCACGAATTATTGAGTTCTGTTCCTCAGTCTGGAAATAATACAAGATACGATTAATTAAGAGGATAGGATCCAAAGAAGAGCGATACGTTTCGTCACAGACATGCTCCTCAGTCTTTACTGGCAGACGCTACAAGAAACACGCTGTGAGTGTACTTTACAGTACGGGTCAGGCAGCATATTAATTCCTCCCATGCGCATTTCGCGAATCGTCAGTGAAGGGAACATTAGGGAACCTGGGCTCATATAGAAGCTTACCAACAAACATTATACTACGAATCATTCAGATGTAATTAAGAATGATACCATACGTCTTCTCCGCCAGACATCGTCAGGTGGCTTGCGGATATAGTTGTGATGTAGGTAAATCTAGAAAACGACTCTTCTGCATAAATGTCGGAGTTTGTAGTAGGAATAGAATAGAAAACACGCTATCGGAAATCTCTGAGAATTATACATTCTGTTTAAAAAAGGATAAATCTAAATTTGTGGGCTATGAGTATTTTGTTCATGTAAAATAGGGACTATTCGCGAACTGCAAAGCTTCTGCACGAGAAAACCTGAAATACCTGACGTCAATGTTACTGAAGGTAAATTAATATTAAAGTTCTGCAAGAAAGGCAGTACCAGCTTTCTTGTCTAGAAGCTAGATACTGATAATCACAGGAAGCAACCAATAGTATGAGCTATCGAAATGTGTTATCTGTACTGATACATGCAGCGATCGATAATATTTATCCTTTATACTGTTACATATTATTGAGCAGTGACACTCCTACGTTATTGCCGACAAAAGCTTGTAGAAGACTACTTAACTGTTTCCAGATACTCAAAAACAGAAATGGTTACTGCGTCAAGAGGTAATTACCAAATCAGATTTATTTATGCGAGCAGTAAGTGAAATACCATGGGCCATGACAGTAGAGATAGTTTGTGAAGAGAGGTGTGTGTGAAATATGCGCACGGAGACGTCGACACATTACGACCTCTGGCACTGAGCCACGGTTTCAAGAGTACAAGACGCTAGATAAACTCTTGCAACGTATAAGGACGGATGCTATCATGAATGAAAAAAGACCTTTAAAGATTTTCCTTCAGCGGTAACTCAATCACGAATGGCAGTCGTCATGGCTACGCCTAGAGGCTATTACTGAATCGTGTGATGCCACGCTATCATTTAGAGTGCCACAGTAGACATGCCACGTATTTGTTTTCCCATGACAATTAAAATTAACGATCAGAGACGAATCACTACGACAAAATTACGTTATCGACATTACCAGCGTACAATTGTATTAACTTCCATCGTCCACAAAACAAGAGTGTCTCGATGGGAAACATATTCGAACAGTAATACACACAAAAAAAAATTAATACGATCATCACACTAAGATTTCCTTCAACAGCACATCGCATATGTGGTTTACACTAGATACTTTTTAAGACTGTAGACAGTAAGTGCTAAAAAAATTACTGCTGCTGTTTGCAGACCTTGCACATCTAGATATCATCAGAAAACTGTGACGAAAAGTTGGAAGGTACGCAGATTACTAGCGTTTGAAACAATGACTAACAGCTTAAGCTCACCGTAATTAATGTAATGTAATTGTTAGTAGCATATGAAAGGAACTCATATCGTTTCATTAAAAAAACAGGCTCAGAAACAGAAACTAATAATAAATTTGAAATATCTAGGGTATCTGTCAGGAACTGTTAGGCAGACAGATGAAGAAAGATTTCGGTGAAATTTATAGCTGATTTGCAGAGACTTAACATCCAAGAGTCATCAGTCTCATATCGACACCCCCCCCCCCCCCCCAGTACGGAATCACTGTATCCCATCTGTCTGCGTCTACTAGTGCAAGAAAGTTTTCGAATGTTTGTTAGCTTGTATCTGAAGCTGGAAGTGGGTACCATCCCAGCATTCACCTAGCGGGGCGTGGGAAACGGTCAAAAACCACTTCCAGTGGGGCCAGCACACCGGCTATTGTGGTTAATCCACCGGGCGGACGTAAATTAGGATCGACGTACATTCCCGTTCAGGAAGCGGGCGCTTTAAAGTGCACGGATCTCCCGGCGGATTGTAATTTATCCACGAAGGTGAACCTCCAAAGTCCAGTTCATCCATAGAGAGGAGGTGTTTCAATTTTTCTCTCGTTGTTCTCTGGAAAATCCATAGATAGTAGAAATAAGATGAGAGGTATACTAGAGTCAATCTTGCTGTGGGAGACACAGTATTTAGAGGTAAATTTTCGCACACTTATCCTTCTCTGACCATGTGCTCGTTTGAATAAAATATAAATCTGGCCCGCTCTAGTGTTACAACACCTAGAAAATCAAGAGCAAAAAATTTTTAGTGAAAGCCATGATGGATAACGTGATTGAATATGAGCAGTCAGAGGCAGAAACATATCGCTAATCACTCAGTTTGGTTATCTCAATCATTCCTACTTTCAATGAGTATTCATACAATTCATGTTCATCAGTATTAACGCGGGCATGATTTATCGAGAGAAGAATTCAAAAGAACCGGTTTGTTTATGGTTAGTGGGCTACCAAATTACGTGCGTGAAAAAAAAAAATGGTTCAAATGGTTCTGAGCACTATGGGACTTAACATCTGCGGTCATCAGTCCCCTACAACTTAGAACTACTTAAACCTAACTAACCTAAGGACATCACACACATCCATGCCCGAGGCAGGATTCGAACCTGCGACCGTAGCAGTCGCGCGGTTCCGGACCGAGCGCCTGAACCGCTAGACCACCGCGGCCGGCTTACGTGCGTGACCAACAGGTATTGTTTCTTGTGGTTAGTCAACATTTATTATTTCAAACCGACGGTTTGGCGGTGAAACAAGGCATGAAACAGTTTAAGTACTTTCAGTACGCGTACTACGCTAAATGGTCTCATTGCATAATTCATTTAGTGCTCTGGGTATGGCCGCGCTGTGTCCTCAGCAACTGACGGGACTTATGGGTGGATTTAACACACTTACTCCCATGCACTTAGAACCAAACTGGGGCACCATACCCGCTACGAGCCACTGTGAGCAAGCAAAGCAGAGAGTTAACATTTACCGACAGTTTATAAATAAGGCACATCTGTTTACTGGTTGCAAAAGTTAACAAGTGGCTGTAAGGACAACACGCTAACGAGATGGTCAGTATTTCAACCCAACAGAATGCATATGAACACAAACACATCGATTACTACGCACCCGGCCAAGAACAATGAAACCTCACTGTCTATGCAGTTGGTACCACGTACGAACATAGGACACCTATGTCTTGCTCGACTACAATTTACACGAAAGCATCCGTATAAAATTTACACTAACATTTGCACAGTGTCTGATCTGAGAACTGTTTAAGAGAGAGAGAGAGAGAGAGAGAGAGAGAGAAGTGTGTGTGTGTGTGTGTGTGTGTGTGTGTGTGTGTGTGTGTGTGTGTATACTTTGACTCTAACTTGAGAAAGGATCATTCCAAAAGCTAACAAGTTTTCCTTTTTTTGGTGTGTCTGTCGACGGCTCAGTGCCTTTGCTATTCTATGAGTAACTTTCATAATGTATCTACTTAGTATTTCTGGAAGAAACTTCTCGAAATTTCTTTTGTTCGTAATGTTTACACTTCCTGAATTATTCTACGTTTGTATAAATGAACTCAATCTCCGTCCAGGAGACAGTTCTGTAGTATCTGTACATTGGTGTTTGTAATAAACATCCTTTATTGCTAAATGTTTTACTTCACTGACAGCCGTGCTTTCGGATCTTGATTTGATTTTGGTTATGACCTGAAAATGTTGTCTCTATGTACTAATTTGGTAATATATGTAGCTTTGAAGATGTATGTAGAGCAAACATCTTTTAAAGACTTACGTACATTGTTGTCCAAAAACGTAGTTTAATCCCACTAGGAGTGAATTATCAATATCTGCTAGTGAATGGAATGAAAATGAAAATTATTTTTAATTGTAGTGCTGTTTGCGGAAAACAAAAATTATCAATTATTCTTCAAAAGTAGATAAAAATAAGATAAAGAATACCGCATAGATATACAGAGGAAATTTTAAATATACAGATCAGGTAAGCTGCTAAGCAGTATTGCTTTGTCGCAGTTTTACAACTGTAATCGTGGTAACTTCCATCATGGCTTACGGAACTGCTGCAGGAATTAAACAGCCTCAGTGCTCAACAAACCAGCCTCATAGTGATTTCTGATGATGTTCATTCATATGTATCTGTATACTGAAGGTACCCCTTCCTGAAGAGTAGCACTCAACGGAATGCATCATGAAGTAAGTTTTTTGACTGTCTGCATGATATTGCAGTGTCGTGGTTAGTAAATGACATTGACTGGCCACGAGCCTATAGCGACATGACGGTTAATTTTATTCACATAAAGAATTAAATGCACAATAAAAGGCTATTGCCAACGGCTTTTCAATTATTGTATGAAACTTTAAGGCTAACACTTTGATTATCTGCAATGTGTACTAACTTCGCGAGCAATAGTGTGCGACTCGTTCGAGAAAATTTTGCTGTTGCCACAATCAGTTAGATGAATTCCGGTTCTTGCAGATAATGTAAAATATCATAAAACAAAATTATTAAATATGAATTTCAACGTAAATTATGTTTAGAGTCCGTGCGATCTAACGCGCTGCTTTCCGAGCGGGAAAAAGTGCCGTGTCCTCGGCACGAATCCGCCCGGCGGACCTGTATCGAGATCTGGTGAGTCGGCCAGTCTGTGGATGGTTTTTAGGTGGTTTTCCATCTGCCTCGGCGAATGCGGGCTGGTTCCCCTTATTCCATCTCAGCTACACTATGTCGGTAATTGCCGCCCAAACAAGTTCTCCACGTATGCGTACACCACCACTACTCTACCACGCAAACACAGGAGTCACACTCGTCTGGTGTGAGACGTTCCCTGGGGGGTTACACCGGAGGCCGAACCGCACCACAACTCTGAAAGAGTGGTTCGGTTTTGGGCGGCGCAGGTGTGAAGTGGACTGCGGTAGTCGTCGTGCGGTTGTGGACCACTGTGGCTGCGGCGGGGACGGAGCCTCTCCGTCGTTTCTAGGTCCCCGGTTAATGTACAGTACAATACAATACAATATTTAGAAACTTTCCATTATAACTCTTCTGGCAGTATCTGTTTCTTTCCAGAGCCATGAATAATTAAGATCTTTTCACGTGAGTCAGTGGTACATACAAGGAATCAGTGGTGCATACAAGCATTATGAACTATAAAAGCTGTTCTGTTTTATGTGGTACTGTATGACTAGCTACACTTCAGGTCATACAGCAGGAGGCCTACCGATTGAAGCGTGAGATGCTTACACCAACTTTGTGCTTCGAAATTACCTAGCTGCATCGAAACGTAAGTCGCCGAGGTGGCGTCAACTCTAAAGACTTGCACCAGGCGAACGGTCTACTCGACGGAGGCCCTAGCAACACGGAATTTCCATTTTATTACCAAGTTGCAGATACATTCCTGATAGAGGAATGAAAAATGCCAGAAATGATACAATGAGCCCAAAATCAGAGCCTTCGCACACAGTGTTATTAAATTCATCAGGCCTTTAGAATACGTCTGAGAAACTACATCCTATATAGCTGTTTTCCGAATCCAAACGACAGCTATGTTAGTTACTAGATGAGGGCATGTGAAAGTATACGAACACTGAAATCGCAGGCGTGGGTGGCACGTCATCTCGCTATTTACCATCAGTTTCAACTCAAACGTTTCCTTGTGTATGGTGCTGGATAATAGCTTCTGGGGAGGGGGGGGGGGGGTAATATTTAAGGTTTTAACATACCGTGTAAGTTACTATGGGCTTCGTTATACATCTAACCGAGGTAAAAAGTAAGGTTATCCACATCCCGAAAGTTGATTTCAAAATCGCTGTGTTTTAATAGCCATAGTCCTACTAAAGAAGACATCCTCTAACCTTCCTAGAAACACTGATCTGAGTTATCCACTCGTTTGTAGGGGGGACGTAAGGCTATACATGAACTCCAAACCACAAACAAATTTAAGCTAATGATTATATCACTAACTGAAGCGAAGAGCATATTGTACCAGAAAGTGACTCTGATTTCATGTCACTGGTATTCTACATTAAAGTATACTTACACACTCAGTCCACATTGAAATGGAAGTTGGCTCCAGCCTTCTGCAAACGCCTTAGATGATGCTCTACGGTCAGTCACTGCCCTAATAAACTATTATCGCATAGTGACGTCACATTTTGTACCTCAACGCTTATGACTAGAGCACAAATATTTCAGCTCGTTTCTAGATGTACGCACAGCGTGACTCTTCAGTGGAGGCTGTGTATTTCAGACAAGCACATAGTTATAGTAAGCATTCAATCAAATTTATTTCCTGCTTTGAGTAATGCCTAAATTTTACCTCATTTGCTTTCTTCGTCCACGACTCAGATTTCTTTACAGAGTTTTTTTAATGCATGGCACAGAGTTTCATTAGCAATCTCTTATTACAGCCGATTTGGGTATCGTACCAACTTCTCGGTATCTGCATTAAACAAAGAAAAAAAAAAACAAAGAAATATAAGAAAAATTAATCTTTTGTATGCAGGTGGTATAGAAAGTAATACTTACGAAAAAACTGGTGTTAATCGCATACCAGATCATTTACCTATGTGCAAACCCATGAAATACATGTCACAGACTTACACAGGAAGGCAGCTGGTGTCTTAACACAAAAGAAAGCACGATCCATTTGAAATCTCGTATATAACTGATTTTCATATAGGGCAGCA
This sequence comes from Schistocerca cancellata, assembly GCF_023864275.1. Lineage (NCBI taxonomy): Eukaryota > Metazoa > Arthropoda > Insecta > Orthoptera > Acrididae > Schistocerca > Schistocerca cancellata. Next base: position 135,095,694 of record NC_064629.1, on the reverse strand, counting down.
CATGTTACAGAACAAGAATCAAAGATGACTGTTAGGATATAAGACAAAACAGAGATATAACTAATACTTCATACTTTCAGTGCTCACAGAAGTTACATATTACTGATAATTATTCGCCACAATACATAATTACAGAAGAAAAACTATTATAATAAAATGACAAGTCAAATGTATCTTCGTCATGAGATTAAATGCAACCTATTTGCAAAATTTAAATAAATAATAGAGAAAAATATTGTAGGGAAGTGGTCTAGAAACCATGAAGGAATAAATTTATAAGTATTCGTATGAACTGTCATATGAACTAGTCATCATTTTTCAGAAATTTTATAATTAGCAGAAGCATGTACTAATTCGATGATTAAACCAGCTACAAACAACATCGCTGTATCTAAATATACGAGTTAAACGTGAGATACTCGTATCTTATGGAAAGCGGGATATTTAATGTAAGTGCAAAATAAGGTACGGTTAGGTCTAAGTCAGTTATCAACCACTGTACTTACAACCAGTAACAAGAATCAGCAGACATACCACAACCATTGTTATGACCGTAAGCACACAAGGTTACAGGAGATAAGAGAACAGTACAGTAAAATGACATCCGAGGTTCTTAACTCGTGAACGCTGCGTACATGTGAGCAAAACCCATGAAATTTTCTATGTAAATCTATCAGAAAGATAAGAAAAATACAAGATCACTGAAGAAAGTAATAACACAAAGAATCAGTTGAAAGATCTGAGAACACCAGTGTCAGCACAACGCATCAAATCTCTCTCTAAGTGACGTATTGGGAACGACATTTGAAAGTTAACATTAAGAGCAACACTACTGGCCATTAAAATTGCTGCACCACGAAGATGACGCGCTACAGACGCAAAAATTAAACCGACAGGAAGAAGATGCTGTGATATGCAAATGATTAGCTTTTCAGAGCATTCACACAAGGCTGGCGTCGGTGGCGACACCTACAACGTGCTGACGTGAGGAAAAGTTTCCAACCGATTTCTCATACACAAACAGCAGTTGACCGGCGTTCCTGGTGAAACGTCGTTGTGATGCCTCGTGTAAGGAGGAGAAATGCGTACCATCACGTTTCCGACTTTGATGAAGGTCGGATTGTAGCCTATCGCGATTGCGGTTTATCGTATCGCGACACTGCTCCTCGTGTTGGTCGAGATCCAGTGACTGTTAGCAGAATATGGAATCGGTGGGTTCAAGAGGGTAATACGGAACGCCGTGCTGGACCCCAACGGCCTCGTATCACTAGCAGTCGAGATGACAGGAATCTTATCCGCCTGGCTCTAACGGATCGTGCAGCCACGTCTCGTACCCGGAGTCAACAGATGGGGACGTTTGCAAGACAACAACCATCTGCACGAACAGTTCGACGACGTTTGCAGCAGCATGGAGTATCAACTCGGAGACCACGGCTGCAGTTACCCTTGACGCTGCATCACGGAAAGCAGCGCCTGCGATGGTGTACTCAACGACGAACCTGTGTGCACGAATGGAAAAACGTCATTTTTTCAGATGAATCCAGGTTGTGTTTACAGCATCATGATGGTCGCATCCGTGTTTGGCGACATCGTGGTGAACGCACATTGGAAGTGTGTATCCGTCATCGTCATACCGGCTTATCACCCGGCGTGATGGTATGGAATGCCATTGGTTACACGTCTCGGTCACCCCTTGTTCGCATTGACGGCACTTTGAAGAGTGGACGTTACATTTCAGATGTGTTACGACCCGTGGCTCTACTCTTCATTAGCTCCCTGCGAAACCCTACATTTCAGCAGGATAATGCACGACCGCATGTTGCAGGTCCTGTTCGGGCCTTTCTGGATGCAGATAATGTTCGACTGCTGCCCTGGCCAGCACGTTCTCCTCTCACCAACTGAAAACGTCTGGTCAATGGTGGCCGAGCAACTGGTTCGTCACAATACGCCAGTCACTACTCTTGATGAACTGTGGTACGGTGTTGAAGCTACACGGGCAGCTGTACCTGTATACGCCATCCAAGCTCAGTTTGACTCAATGCACAGGCGTATCAAGGCCGTTATTACGGCTAGAGGTTGTTGTGCTGGGTACTGATTTCTCAGGATCTATGCACCCAAATTGCGTGAAAATGTTATCACATGCCAGTTGTAGTATAATATATTTGTCCAATGAATACCCGTTTATCATCTGCATTTCTTCTTGGTGTAGCAATTTTAATGGCCAGTAGTGTATAATGAAGTAACGTGAGTTTTATCTCCATTCCTCTTGTTCTTCGTAACAGTCATCTTTGGTTCTTACTCTGTACTCCTACAGCGCCATCAGTTATATCCGAAATTTGTAATGGATCACACTTACTTTTTGCTTTTGTAAGAACAGTGATAATATAAATGTGTAATGCGTTTGGAAAAAAGAACGTGATTGATATTCCAAGTTGCCTAAAAAAATGTTTAGTTTTTCTGGATGTTATGTGACCCCGAATTTCATATTGCATTATCAGTGTTGCAGTCTAAAAATTAAACAGACAATATAGTACAAAAAAATTTATTATTGAGGCCCACTGTAAATACGGTACAGATGGTGTGATCGATGAGACCAGGATAAAGAGAGACTCAGGTTTATCGGAGCTCATGCGGGAAATGAAATGCGGCCCGCGAGGGGCCTGTTGGTGCTGGAAGCTGGACGTGATGAAAGGAGCAGCCAACCGCCCGCGCCACACCACATCGTCCCGCCGGTGCCATCTCCAGCTCCAGCTCCAGTCCCACGGGAACTAAGCTCTGCTCACCCCACGCGCAGTCGATCTGCACAGCACGTCGCAGGCTGCCTCCCTCATCTCTTTGCCACGCCCAAACACGATACAGCCCCGACTACGTGACAAATCTTTTGATTTCCGCGTCAGCAAACGAACTTGTGCGAGACAAACAAAACAGAGTTATTTGAATACTGCTTCCAGTGTAGCTCAAAACATCGAGGGCAATTTTTTTTTATTTTTCTTTATTGTTATTTCTTTCCCATTTGTGCGTGGGCTAGCAGCATCTATTTCAGCTGTTAGTTGAGAACACGTGGCAATATTAGGGAAGTAACAAATACCGATTAGTCATAAGATAGTGGGATGCTGTTTAGTACGTATTGTGTTTGGAAATTCCCGTTACAAACTTTTAGGTCTTGTAGAGGGGAGTGAGTACATAATATTTTGAGTAGGAATCTGCTACCAGTGGCCTTGTCGTAGTGGTAACAACGGTTCCCGTTCTAACAACCCTACCACAACAACGGTCAAAAATTAATTATGATTGTAGTTCTGCTCACGCTGCTAAATATTGCATTTTCGGGCAACAACAGAGTTATATTATGTGGCAGGTGTCATTAGAGCACAATTAATAAAGTCATTTCATAAAATAATGGATAAACTAGGCACTCATCTTTTCGTGTTTCCCACGCTGGTCTCGTTGTGAACTCGTCGAAAATCTAGGTAGTGATGATTCCAAGCTCGGATGCAAAGAGGCCTAGGTGTTATTCTGCGATATTCAAAAGTTTTATTGATGTGTTTCCTAAACCATTCTTGAAGATTAAACTTTGCAAGTCAGCACAATGGTGATGTAAAAAAGAATGTAATCAGCAATCCGAATTTAAGTTACACTTCTTTTTTATTACTTTTGTTGCAATATCACGTAACTCACGAAATATCACTTCACAATATAAAACATACTTTATAATATCTTCCTCACTGTTAAAGTTCACATTTTATAAACTGACTACAATTTGCATCTTTTCAACACGACGACCAAGACTTGATTCTCTCTAATAACCGCATGCGCGCCCAAAAATCAGAGTTACAAGTACGTCTAAGATCTTAGTGACAAAAGAAAGAATACACATCAGAATAATATCACTGCAATATAAACATATCGATGTATAAAAATACCTCTACATTAATGAAATCAAATCTGAATGTTGTCTCAGAAATATGTTAACTGCTTTACAGAAACAGAATAGAATATTGCTGGTATCTAGAGGTTGAGGTGAGGTGCCGTAATGGTTACGTAATTCAAGTACCATTACACCATCACATCACCGAGGTTAAGCGCCGTCGGGCTCGGCTAGCACTTGGATGGGTGACCATCGAGTCTGCCGAGCGCTATTGGCAAACGGGATGCACTCAGCCTTTGTGAGACAAATCGAGGAGCTACTTGATTAGAAGTAGCAGCTTCGGTCTGGAAAACTGACAACAGCCGGGAGAGCGGGTTGCTCTCCTCACGCCTCTCTATATCCGCTCCACTGACGTCTACAGGCTGTGAACGACACAGTTGTCGGTCAGTATAGTTAGGGTCTTCCGTGACCTGTTCGGACGGAGTTAAGTTTAGTTTAGCTTCGGAAACCATGTTCGGAAATGCACCGTTTCCGTTCTATGACTGTTTCAGTTTGGTCCAGTCCCAAGAAAAAGTTTGATAAGCAGTACTTGTCAGATCAAATGAAACGAGAACAGTTGTAACTTCATGGAATTAGAAGAAGTATCAGAGTTTAAGAATTGGGAAACAGTAATGGAGGATATTTGTGAAGGGAAGAGAGATAAGACGCTTAAGATCAATACACGCGTATTAAGACACTATTTGTACTACAGTGAGACGTCAACAGAAGTTTAACATATGCTATGTAAAGTAGGGACGTCGAGTAGCAAGTCGGATCACGGATCACACTTGATGGATCTATCTGAGACTGCGCCAAAAGGCACAAGCCCTGACGCTAAAGGAAGCTTTACAGTATATACGTAAGTGGTAACATCGAGTGGAAACCTATAAGAGAAATCGAATATTAAAGTGTTTACGCGTCGAAGGAGCCAGCTAATGGAAATATGCCGAACGGATATTATAGGTCAGCCGCGATTGAGAACGATATATAAGCAAGAGATTCTGAGAGAGGAGTCAGAGAGCAGTAGTATGATCGACTAGCGAGTGGCCGCTTTGAGGAGCCACCGATAGCTACTCCAGGCACCAGCAGCAGAAGTATGTAGAAGTAATATTCCCAGCGAGAAGTCGGTGATCAGATCTGGTGACACGCAAATCAGCTGCAAGATTATCTATTCTGGGGCAAAGCTTTGAACATAGACGATCTGTCTTTGTCTCAAGGAATAGATAGCATTTGTAGTTTCGCAATTAACAAGAACAATTTACGGATTAGTAATTGTTTCTTGTAAGCTTAGGTGAGTGGCCTGTTGATAAGAATAAACTGAGTCTGACATTTATTAAAGATGGGGTTAGGAACTGGCACCTCTTTTATAAGTTATCAAAGAGATAATAAACGAATTACTTAAATAAATACTGGACTCTTCAGCATACCCATCCTGCCATTAATCCTAAGAGATTACCACTGCAACCAACAACCATCCAGTTACACCTCGGAGAGCTTTCTCCCTCTCATCTCCGACAACAAAGGTGGACACCCAAACAACCCTCAGATTGTCATCAACGTTCTTATTGCACTACAAAACTGTGCTGGGACGCGACAGTTTAGATGTTTAGATCATACACTTCTGATCGAGGACAGAATTAGGCGTGACATAGTTCAACAATTATTAGGCAACAATTAGAGAGACAACAAAACGAAACCTCCATTCATCACTTCAATACAGTTTTCTGTACTAACACTTAAACAGTACGTGTTTATATTATTCCAAGGCAAAAAGAACCCAGCATACTGTACATACAGAAAAATACTGATGCACCACAACAGCGGCTCGATGTGGCAACCATTAAAAAATGATTCAAATGGCTCTGAGCACTATGGGACTTAACTGCTGAGGTCATCAGACCCCTAGAACTTAGAACTACTTAAACCTAACTAACCTAAGGACATCACACACATCCATGCCCGAGGCAGGATTCGAACCGGCGACCGTAGCGGTAGCGCGGTTTCAGACTGAAGCGCCTAGAACCGCTCGGTCACTTCGGCCGGCTCAACCATCAAAGATATCACAGACATTGTACCTACGAAGCATGTTATGATACACACTCTCCAACCCACCTGGTGTCTGCTGAATTTCTAGTGCAGCGGCCATGGCTCGTGCAGGCAGATCTACCTCTGTCTCTACAGGAGTGTTGCAGCAAGGCAGGCGTTGCGTGACAGGTGACCGTCTGACGTAGTACACGTCATCCGGTCTACCTTGTTGGGTAGCAGGACGAACAACTCTGACACTTCCCTCTTTCCCTCAGAGGACGCGTTACACATCTGAATTGAAACCGTCGTAGAACGGACATGTGTTTCTGTTCAAAAGATTATTTGCTCAGTCCCTCTACAAGTCCTACAAGTCACTAACGGTACACCATGTATACGTGTAGATAGTTGTCATTGCTTTTATGATTGCAACCGCTGAATATGATGTTTTACGTTTTTCGATAGATGATGATGTTGCTTACAGAGATGGGACGCTACTGATGCTGTTATTCGGTTGGCGCAGATTTAGTTTGGCTTTGTAAACCACGCGACGAGGGGTGGGGTGCCAAAATATCCCAAATTGAGTGAGTTTGCAAGGATCGGGAGGGGCAGTTTACACTGGTGTGATGGGAGAAAGGGACAGCGGGCGCGTGTTGGTAGTGGGGAATTTATTTTATACTGAAGTTTCTGTGCAATTGAAGAGGCAGGCATTTTTATTCTCCCCATATGTGGCGTAACGGCGAACGTCAGAGACTGGGCTGACGGAAGAGACTTAGGACGTGGGAAATGCTGAACGGGGCATTAGATCTTCTACTGCGAGTAGTGGACGGCGGAATTGTTTGTGTGGGCAACGACATCATTTAATAAGACCGTGAGTTTTGGCGGAAAAGGCGAGGATTTGTATTCGTAGGAGTACATGATACAGAGCTAACTGCAGATGTTCCCTGAAAGTTTGAGTACTTTTCAATATTCTATAGTGTGTTTGACTGCATGTAAAGGAAAAAAGCACTCGATTTCCCTCTTTCTATAAGTAGTCATAATGTTTAAATTATCATTTCATAAAAATGTTATGTACTTAATAATATTTTAGGCTGTTGGTAAATATTTGCATTCTTGGTATACACTGAATTCCCCACCCCATTGAAATGTAACACACCGCTAGAAAACAGAGACAAAATGACGAAGCCCACCTCTCCTTGATCAATGCAGAAATTTGTAACTGCTAACGAAACTTTACTACGCAACTTCATTTTTTTCGAGGTGACAGTTAAAATTTACGACTAACTATCGTACGTGACTAAATAAAACCAGCGTAGCGAATCGTAGTGCCTGCCTACACACCAGCCGTAGAAGGAAGTTCTTTAAAGTAAACATATATTTATATATGCCGCCTAAAAGGTAAGAATGAGAACAACCGATAGATCTCTTTCCCTCCACATTGCTTCTGAGTGCTAATTTTAAGTCAGATGAATATGCTGCATGAAAAGCTAACAATAATAAGATTCTACGTGAAAACTTTTCGCATTCATCGATCTCACTATGAAGAACAATAAAAAACGTAATAGATTTCAATGTGCACGAGTAAAAGAATTATAATTAAACCCCTGAGAGGGGTTACTGATCCCCCATCGGGTCCTTCCCAGATGGTGGATGGGGGAACGCTCAGCAGATATGATAGGTAACGGGGAAATTAAAAATGCTCGGAACGGACCAAACCTGCAGCCGCTGCCTTGCAGAGTGATGGAGACGACCCTCAAAGGCTAAGGGAGAGACCCATGACAGGAAACTTCTCCGAGCTCGATTGCAGCCAAGGGAGCAGCCCTCCCATCGAGCTAGGGTGTGTGGGCCGATAACCCGAAACCAGCATATCACAGAAACGGCAACAGAGAATATCAGCAGTCGAAAGGATTTAAAGATGGCAACCTTAACAATGAAAAAAGGACAATGTATCAAACAGCAGAACAAGCGGAGGCGGTACAAGAAATTGAACGATACAGATTAGAAATTTTAGGATTAAGTGATACAAGAATAACTGGATTTGGAGAAAGAAGGTTAAAGGAAGGACATTACCTCCTTTATTCTGGAATAAAGATTGAAACCCATAGTAAAGGAGTGGCATTAATACTAGATTGGAGAGCAAAGTAGTCTTTGATAGAGTGGTACCCAATTACAAAGAGAATCATAGTCGCTCGCTTTGCAACGAGGGTAAGACCAGTGTCAATTGTACAACGTTACGCGCCAACAGAAATGCTGAGGTTGAAGGTAAAGACAAGTTTTACAGTAAGAAACGCTACAAAATGGCCGAAAAAGAGATAGATGACTTTAACGCAAAAATTGGGAATGACAACCATTGAACACAGCAGGGATTGGGTGCCCGAAAAGACAATGGAGAAAGTCTCAGATTTGTGTCGCACGTTAAACCAGATCGTTGGATGTTGCATTTACCTTCATAAACTATACCACAAAGTGCCGTGGGCTTCACCAGACGGCAGAACAGAGAATCAGATAAGCCGGCCGGAGTGGCGGTGCGGTTCCAGGCGCTACAGTCTGGAACCGAACAACCACTCAGGTCACAGGTTCGAATCCTGCCTCGGGCCTGGATGTGTGTGATGTCCTTAGGTTAGTTAGGTTTAACTAGTTCTAAGTTGTAGGCGACTGCTGACCTCAGAAGTTAAGTCGCATAGTGGAAAAAAAAAGAGAGAGAGAGAATCAGATAGACCACTTTGCAATTAGCAGGACCTAGTGAAGATCACTCCTAGAACCAGAAGAGGATCAGGTTTAATTTTGGAAGAGAATCGGGTTTAGTTTTGGGAAGCTGGATAATACAAAAGTCTGAGGTGAGTTCTCGATCCAACTGAGAAATCGTTTTGAAGTGCTTAGAAGAGCAATCGAAGAGAACGACAGTGAGGGACAATGGGATGCAGTGAAAACGACCTATGCACGGACTGCTGAAGAAATTCTTGGAACAAAGGATCACGGCAGAAATGAAAGGATCTCTGACCGTACTTGGGGTCAATACGGCAGAGAAGGAAGACAAAACTCCATCTAAACTGCGCACAGACATGGGAAGTAAAATAAGATATACAACGGGAACTCTGTATATTAAATAAGATAGTGAAGAGGAATTTCAGAGACGATATGAGAACCTTCTTCAATAATCTTACAGGTAAGGCGGAGGGAGCAGCTAACAGAGGCGATAGCGAGACTCTATATTACATCACAAGGAAACTGTCAAATAAGAAATTTGGGGGTGATATGCCAGTCAAGGACAAGGAAGGAAAACTACTCAAAAATGGAGAAGATCAAATTCAGAGGTGGCAACAACATTTTGAGAACATGCTAAACCGTGAAACTATAGACGACACTGTAACTAAGGTGGATGTGGACGGGTAAGGACTCTCACAAGATATGTCAGTTAACGTAGAAGCGCCATCCGAAGAAGAAATCGCTAAGTCAACCCAACAAATAAAAAACAGAAAATATCTGGGCCTGGACATTACCATTGCAGAGTTATTCAAAGCAAATCCCTCTATAACAGCAGAAATTTTACATCCACTCCTTACGGCCATATGGATGAATGAAAAACTACTGCACGATTGGAACAGAGGCATGCTCATCAAGCTCCCAAAGGAAGGATGCCTATCGGTTTGTGATAACTGGAGAGGCATCAACCTGCTGTCAGTACCAAGCAAGATCCTCTTGGGAATAATCCTAAATAGGATAAAAGCATATGTAGTCAAGAAAATCAGAAGAGAACAAGCTGTTTGAAGGCTTTGAAAAAGCCCTCGACAGTGTACTTAGGACAAAAATATGGAGCTCACTGCAAATTGTTGGAATTCCCAAGAACATAATTGGTCTTGTCAAGTACATGTATGAAAACTACATGTGCCAGGTTCAACATCAAGGTTTGCTTTCAGATCCAATAGCAGTGAAACTGGAGCTAAGCAAGGCTGCATGCTCTGACCGATGCTATTTAATATAGTACTGAATCTTGTAATGACGCGAGCAATGTATAAAGTGAGAGGAATAAAATGGAGCAATGGAACACACCTAGAAGATCCAGATTTTACACACGACCTTTGCCTTCTGTCCCACAGCCTCAAAGACATGAAAGAGAAACTAGAAGATCTGAAACCTGCCGCGAAGAAAGTCGGTTTGAAAGTTAATGCCCAAAAAACAAAAGACATGCGGGGAAATGGTAACAACACCGCAGAGTTTAAGCTTGGGAGCCATATAGTAGAAAGGGTGGATAAGTTTTGCTAGATTGAATGCATGATTACGACATATGGTAGTACAACAGAGGACATTTACAGCCTGATCAACTAAGCCAGAGGCGCTTTTACAACTCTTCGCTCTCTCTGGAGATCGAAGGAAATAACACTGAGGACCAAATACCGAATTTTTGAAAGTAATGTAAAATTTGTGCCTCTACGTGGATGTGAAACATGGAAAGTGACAAAGCAGCTAATCCATAAGCTGCCGACATTCAACAAAAAATGTCTGAGGAACATCCTGGAGCTATGGTGGCCAAATGTCATCTGTAACGAAACACTCTGGGAAAGAACCAGGCAGAAGCTAGCTGAGCTGCAAATAAGAATCAGGAAATGGCGATGGTTAGGACACTTACGAGACTTAATGAACATACTGCTAATGGAGCTCTTTCTTGGATCTCGCAGGGACAATGGAGCAGAGACAGGCCCAGAACGCCGTGGAGACGATCAGCTGAAGCACTAGGTCAACAACAAGGAACAAGATGGGTAGAAGTGAAAATACTAGCAGAAGACAGAACAAGATGTCAATCCTCTGTTGCAGCCCTATGTTCCACATAAGGAGTTGAAGGAATTAAAAATAACATATAATAAATTAAACAAATCGTATTTTTTCAGTATCTTGTACTTCATAACCATCGATCATCGCTTAAAAACACACGCGCAGTATTTCGTATCTCGCACCTCCAGCAATAATTAAGTCACATCAAGTCAGACAACAAGTGGTATTCTGTATTACGCGATAGCGCTACATGGAATATTTTATTTATTAATTTATTTTACCAGAGAAAATTAAGAGCTCTGTTACAATGGACAAAGAAATATTGAACCAAGGAGGAAGTTTTGCTTCGTGGAAAGGAAATGGCATAGATATAAATTGTTTTGTAGACATTCTGCATTACTTCCGATAACTTACGCCAGTGTCAAACTGAAACTGAGTAATATATTGCCTATCTGACTTATAAAGTATCTGTGTTCCGTGAGTTTCGATCAAATACTCAAGTAGCGTCGCGTCATAATATTGTGTATACTGTATGGTTCGCTGCGTACAGATACTCATCACTTGCAAATCTTAGGAACTGGGCAGCTTCACTCAGCTGCGGCAGTACGTATTTTCAGACGACTCATTTGAAAGATCCACAGATAAAAATATATAGATTCTAGATAGTTCAAAAAACTGAGATGATTGCCAATTAAAGTTTTCTTAGTAGGTACAGTACAGTACTGCTTTCTCGAGTAACTGACTATGAGAAACCTTTTTGCAAGATGGTAAGTGACGCCACTGTTGAATCAAGGTTTGGACTGTTACAAAAATAATCAAACTATTTTTGCTGGCCGATCTGATACTGTGGCTAAGACGTGGAGTCAAGACATCACGACGAAAATTATACAGCAGTTAGAGGAAAGGGTGATACGAGGATGATTTTCGGAAGGTTATGCCTATGTATTTCCGGAATTCTAAATTGATTCTTTTCATTTCTTAGTAAAGAGTAAGACGTCACCTGGGAATCCAGTTTACTTCTTCTGGGTGAATTGGTGAAAAACATATAAGAATAGATATTTACGGCAAAAGAAAATGTTATCCGTCATCAGAACAACGTAGGTGCATATAAAGAGAAAAATCATCCATCCTACTCATAATATTCGTAATCATCTAATTTCCACCTGTTTACAAAGAACTGATTATGTATAAAATTCCCCGTCTTGGATGAAACCCTCATACAACAAATTACTGGACATTCTGTGTTGACTTCAAAGCGGACCAGGTCCATGAAAAGTTATATTTTTAATCAGGTTTGGTTCTATAGGAATAATTCTGCCCCAAGAACGTGATGTAATCCAGGACAGATAGAAGGTCAGCCTCAGTCGTTATATCATCTGCATTTTATTGCAGAGCTATATTTCAGCTAACATCGCAGCTATCATCAGCAGTCATGTAGACTCAGCATAGCTACAACGACACATATTACAATATAACTTTGGTATGTAGTCATAAGTCCTACCAATTTTGATTGATGCTTGTACATGTATTGCAATATGTGTCGTTACAGCTACGTTGGTTATACATGACTATCTATGATTCACTGATGATAGCTGCGCTGCTAGCAGAAAGCTAGACTTGCAATAAAATACAGATAATATAACGACCGATGCTGAAGATCGTTCTGTCCTGGATTACACATTTACCTGAGACCGACAGACTTTTATCTCCCGACCGAGAAGATTTTTGTCTTACGTTGTTATATAGGAGTCAGTAAGAAAGGGCATTTCAACTGTGTGCCGGCCGGTGTGGCCGAGCGGTTCTAGGCGCTTCAGTCTGGAACCGCGCGACCGCTATGGTCGCAGGTTCGAATCCTGCCTCGGGCATTGATGTGTGTGATGTTCTTAGGTTAGTTAGGTTTAAGTAGTTCTTAGTTCTAGGGGACTGATGACCTCAGATGTTAAGTCCCATAATGTTCGGAGCCATTTGATTTAAACTGTGTGACGGTGTTGAATGAAAAAATTTGCGGCCTCGAGGGCTTGCGATAATGCTCGGGGGCTACTTTCATCCACTATCCACTGCTGACGCATGAGGTGCAGCCTGATACCGCTTCATTCCTATTGCTTCCAACGTGCGTTACCAAGTGCCGTTGACGGAGAAGGACCAACTGCCCTCACCGTGTGAGTTTCGTACCTCGAAGCAAGGCTTGAATGTAGCGTTTAGTTTCTCTCGATAGCTTCATTCTTTTTTGTTTATGCCCGTGTCGTAAAACTAGAAAGTATTTGAGGTTTTCTAATTAGTTTATTTGGCTATCAAATATTACATATATTTTATTGAAACCCCGTATAATCTTGCAAATGTCGAAATGTCTTTTGAGCCCTCTGTAGTTCTCACGTTTCTTCAGCCATTAGCGCAATATTTTTTTTCAGGCTCCCCAACGGAAACGGCTTTGAGGGTCTTAATGTGGAGGTTACACTGCTGGAGGTGAATGGAAGATACATCACTGGAATTTAGTCAGTCCTGTCAAAGATCTAATTAGCGTAGGCCGCCACCGAAACTTTCGCTGTATAATGTAAAGCTCTCTTGACGTAAAGAACAGAACGCACACACACACACGCACACACACACACACACACACACACACACACACTTTACAGTCGATATTAACAAGGTGATAGTAGTTGAGATAGTGGAGATGATTGCCTACATTCTAAATAAGATAACTGTAGCGTGAATGTCTAAAATAAAAAGCGAACAAGTGGTAAAACGACTCGCGCCAGGAAGGTTCCATACAAACTTAAATTATGTGTATAGATGGATCATCTATATACATTTTGACGAGCGAATTGACGAGTATTAAAATAAGTGACATAAATGGCCGTATCTTTTCATTACATCGACTTAGAAGCTTGAATTTTTACACCTCCAAGGTACCGTAGACATTTCTCGTGTGATGTAAATTTCAAACTTATACCTCTACCGTTGCTGAGGAAACGGGGTAGTATATGACGGACAACAAAGTGATCATATAAGAGTTCCGTTTTAATAGACTGACGTCCAGATATCTCAAAAGTAGTGTTATTTGACTGTACTTACTGACTGTAGCGAATACATACGGCAAGTCAGCTTCGAACTCCGAGTATAGTAACAGGTACAGCGATGACGCTCTTCCAGTACATCAATCGAAACTATATTTAATGTACTTACTATGTTGTAGCTGCTCGATGGACGCCACATACCTGAAACAAAAGCAGAAATGCAATTTACCATTGTAAGTGAATGAAAAAGAGTAGGCTGCATACTTATCAACGTTTTTGAATGCAATGCAACAGAAATTAACTTGACATTAGACAGAAGACACTAATTACAGGTACATGTAATTGTTATTGGAAAGACAGAGCGGAAACTTTACATATTTAATTTGTTATTTAGTTTTAACCTCACTCTACAGAATTATAGTTCCATTTAAGATTCCATACTGGATGTCGCCTGCTGGCGTTGCGGGCAAGCGACGCGGTAGCAAAAATATGAAAGCGGAGCAGACGCGGTCGGGCATCACTCTAGCGAAGATATGGGTTGGAAATGGGAAATCCACTGAGATAAACAACTTTGACCAAGTGCAGGTTATTATTACGCAGAGCCTGTGAACGAATATCTCGGAAACGGTGAAACTGGTCGAATAATCACGTGCCACTGTCGTGAATATCTACGAAAAGAAGTAGGACAGTGAAACTACCACTAGGTGGTAAAGAGTTGGACGTCCACGACTATTCATAGAACGTGGGTTTCGGAGGCTTGTCGGCTCTGTAAAGTAGGATAGTTGGTGATCTGTGGCATCTCTGCCGACTGAGCACAATGCTGGTGAGCGCACAGGGTGTTTTAGAGCATACCGTTCATCGTCCATTGTTGAACATGGAGCTGCACAACAGACCCCCCGTACGTGTTCACATGTTGACCCAACGACATCGTCAGTTACGATTACAGTGGGCATGGGACCATCGTGATTTGATCGTCGATCAAGGGAAACGTGTCGACTCTTCGGGCGAATCACATTTTTGCTACACTAGATCGATGGTCGTCTCCACAAATTCCGTCATCGAGGTCAAATGGTTCAAATGACTCTGAGCACTATGGGACTTAACATCTGAGGTCATCAGTCCCCTAGAACTTAGAACTACTTAAACCTAACTAACCTAAGGACAACACACACATCCATGCCCGAGGCAGGATTCGAACCTGCGACCGTAGTGGTCGCGCGGCTCCACACTGTAGCGCCTAGAACCGCTCGGCCACTTCATCGAGGTCAACGACGGCTCGAAATGTGCAGTGCTGTGGTGTCACCGCCAGACACCACACTTGTTAGGTGGTAGACTTTAAATCGGCCGCGGTCCGTTAGTATACGTCGGACCCGCGTGTCGCCACTATCAGTGATTGCAGACCGAGCGCCGCCACACGGCAGGTCTAGTCTAGAGAGACTCCCTGGCACTCACCCAGTTGTAAAGCCGACTTTGCTAGCGATGGTTCACTGACAAAATACGCTCTCATTTGCCGAGACGATAGTTAGCATAGCCTTCAGCTACGTCATTTGCTACGACCTAGCAAGGCGCCAGTACCAGTTACTATTGATACTGAATCATGTACAGTCAAGAGCGACGCTCATCATTAATGGATTAAAGTTAAGTATCCCACCAGCTACGTCCGTTTTTCTAAAGTCTAATTCCCTTGTCCTGTTCCAGACCTCACGCCAGCCTGCGTCAGCTAAAACGCGTGCCTTTCGGCTTCCTCTAATAATACGGTGTTGGCTCTCCTGCCAACCCACAACAAGTGCACCAAGGACGCGGGCTCGTGGGAGCAGTTTATGTCATGGGAGCCATTCTCCTACGCTTACATGGGACCTGTGGTAGTAATCGAAGACATGCTGACAGCTGTGAACGACCTGAATTCCTTCATACTTGATGTCTTCCCCGATGGCGATGTCATCTTCCAGCAGTATAATTGTCCATGTCTCGGATGAAGAATTCTGCTACAGTGGTTAAAGAAGCATTATAGTGATCTCACTTCGATGTCTACGCAACTAAATTCATCTGATGTGAATCCTATGGATCCAATCTGGATCGTTATCGGGAGCCATAACCGCGTAAGCGAATCAGCGGACCGTTATTTACGTAAATTTTATGTCCGGTGCTTAGGCATCTAATGCCACATACCACCACAAACCTAACCACAAAATGTTGGATCCCTGATACTCAGTATCAATGATGTATTTCGTTCCAAAGACGGACAAACAAGTTATTCAGGAGGTAGTCAAACCCATTTACAGTATAATCCTTGGAGTCCAATGGCATGCTACAACAATAATTAGATGCACAGTCTCCGATTAATAAAAATGGCTCTAAGCACTACGGGACTCAACTGCTGTGGTCATAAGTCCCCTAGAACTTAGAACTACTTAAACCTAACTAACCTAAGGACAGCACACAACACCCAGCCATCACGAGGCAGAGAAAATCCCTGACCCCGCCGGGAATCGAACCCGGGAACCCGGGCGTGGGAAGCGAGAACGCTACCGCACGACCACGAGATGCGGGCTTCCGATTAATATTTGGTCACATATTTAGATTTATTGTCGTGTACTGTTTCTTCCATGTAACTTCTCCAAGATATCAGATTTTCAATTGAAATCTATCGAGTTTTTCCCAATGTATCCCTACTCATGTATTTTTGTAAATTTACCGCCGTCATCAAAATGGGACCACCATGAAGACAGCAAGCAACAATTAATTGGCATGACGTGTGCTACATGCAAGGATATGCAAATGATACGCATTGCAGCGCAATCGCACAAAACACGCGTGAGCAGCGCAGAGTACATTCTGTATATACGGAAACTTACGCAACGCGTTTCTCATTCAGAAGGTGCGTCTGAATTTTGTTCGTTTGTAAGAAGATGTTATGCCTCGTAAGAAGTAGAAATTTCTACCATGACCTGTCGGAATTCGACAGTGACAAGATCGTGGCCTACATAAACTGCGATTTAACATTCAGCGATACTGCTGCTCACATCGGTCAGGATCCCAATATCGTCATGCGATTATGGAGTCGATAGGTTCAGGAGGGGGCATACTAAACGCTATGCATATCACAGAAACTGTGCGACTAGGGGATGAGGGCCAGACACAGCGTTCTCCCGGCTTGGAGGAGTGTGTAGCAGTATCACGTATAAACAGCCATTTAAATCTACTGGGACACTTCTCTGTCCATGTGGAGACGTAGAAGATGTAATCACATCATATTAGGATGTCCCAAAAGCGATGGCACGACAGATTGAACAGTACAATCACTATCGTTACTAAGAAATTTCCGGCCAGGACTGGCCGGAATAAGACATACTGTAACGGACGAAAAGATAGGAGGGCTTGGAGCGGATGTCAGAGCGTAGAACTGCAACGAGGCAGCAGTCAGGCAGCAGACGCTGCCAATGACTTCGGCCGCAGCTGACCATCGTTCCCAACTGATAAGTACCCCTCAGGAGACGCAAGACATCCGTGACACCGTCCCGGGTGTCACTGCCCTTGGCTAGCATTCGAGAAGCCACTCTGTCTCGACTGACTTCCGCTTCGTCGACGATTACGCCAGAATCGGTCGTTGCCATATTCCAAATGGTTCGCAGTGGCCAACTACCGCAGCCCTTCCGGGTAGCCAGCATTTTAACGCTGGCCCAGCCGAGTACGTCACGTTTGGGCACAGCCGGGCCACAGCCAGCGCCTGACATTTGTCAGACGGGAATCCTCGCTGTGAACTGTGCCACCACGGCACAACGAAAGAGTGAGCTCTGCCTGTCTGCTCAGCCCGGGCAGGCAAGACCGCGCCATCCGCCCGCCCCCATTCCTCACCGTCTATTCTGGACAACGCAATCGCCGTGCCACTGGAATGAGGTGAACCTCCGTATTAGAGAAGATCTCATGGCCGCCAGCGACTGTAGTGTGGCCGCATCCTGCCGTCTCAGCTCGCCTCTCATACCGGAGCCGTCAGGGCAGTGGCCAGTGGCCCGCCACACGTCAACGTCTGCAGCTACGACGCTCGAATGAGACAAGGAACTCCGGACTGCGACAGAGAATGGAGTACAATCAGAAGAATGTCCTTTAACACCATAGCTCTAATGCTCTACTGATTTATTTTGCCTTTTTGTTTTGGTTCAATGTAATAACATTGAGTATCTGTAAATGTTGTTGGATTGAATCGATGTCATGAGAGTTTTTATTCTTTTCTGTGTAAAAAACTTTGATGTCATGGTTTGATTCTATGCAATGTAATGTATCTGTCATTTAAATTCTTTGTCCCAATAGGAGGGAGACAAAACTTACTGTATATAATTGTAATTTTGTTTAAATAATTTTTTATAGATATGTTAATATGTGCAAAGGTTCTGTTTTATTTAAATTGATTGTTTGCTGTTACGTAAACTGCTGACCGTCACTTAGGATTCTTAGTTATTTTGTATGTAAAAGATAGTGTGGTTCCCCTCGGGAACGGAACTTAGTAGCGCGCGCCAACTGTGGTTGGCATAGGTAGAAAAGGTGGAATGAAAAGTCAGTCGGGAACGAGCTACCAAGCTGTGATTTGCCCATGTAAAAGTTGTATATTGTGCTGGTTCCAAGAGAGGCTTTTACTGACGTTTTCCAATGCCTCGAATGGATGGACAAAGAGCTGGAATTATTCTGAAATTGGTATCTATCTTCTCCACCAAGAAATGACAGAGTCCAGCAATTCGACCTACCAACATACAATCGCCACCACATTGCGCAGTTACTATAACGGAACACAATAATAATATGCATTGAAGGATCAGCTCATTGGATGTTTTAGTGTGCACAAATATAAGGTAACTTATAACTGGTTCAAAATGACTCTGAGCACCATGGGACTTAACATCTTAGGTCATCAGTCCCCTAGAACTTACAACTACTTAAACATAACTAACCTAAGGACATCACACACATCATTGCCCGAGGCAGGATTCGAAACTGCCACCGTAGCAGTCCCGCGGTTCCAGACTGCAGCGCCTAGAACCGCACGGCCACAGCGGCCGGCTAACTTATAACTGAATTTATGTACCTGCCTTGAATTTTTCCCTATCACAACACCTCTCAGGTTCCTTCCATTTGAACTATGATTACCGAGTGTCCTAGTTTGTGGAAAAAATGAAAGCCTCAAAGCCAAATAGCTAATTAAATAATGTTTTTTGATCTTTGGTAAGAAGGGAGTATTCAGATTTACTGTGGATTTAGTGAAATTGTGGGAGGTAGTAAATGTAGTATTGTGAAAGCCTCCCAGTGATAGAAACAGTCTAATTTAAAGTTTTGTGGAGTTTCAAAGTCACCTATTTAATCATTTACTTGAAAGTAGAAGACTGTGATAATAAAGACAATTTGCTGTTTCTTTTAAAGATTAAAAGTTCTTAAAACGGATGCTTATAAATTTTTGCTTACTTAATGATCATAGTGCTGCCTGTAGTAAATTTTAAAAGGTGAGTCAGTTTCTTGCAAATTTGTCAACATTGTGTCTCACTGTAGTAAAAGTGGAAAACTGCAATAGTTGAAAGTTATATACTCATGCTTGCTAAGTTCTTGTTTCTTTTGGTTAATGCAAGTGCATATTAATAGTGTAATAGGATCCACAGGTTATCCTTTATGCTCATGATAAATAACAATTAATAGAAAGACCACCATTTATGAAAACAAAAGACAGTGAGAAGTAACCTGTTAGTGAATTCCATTTAACTTTCATTCTAAATAGAAAAGTATTCAATTGGAGAGAGGCTTAACCTGTGATCAGCTCATAGTTTTCTAGTGAACTACATTTACAATTTAATGTCAGCTAGCAAATTGTGTGAAAAGTAATACTGAACCTATGTCCAGTCTATGATTCTACAGTGAATATTAATAGTAATGTTATATGGAGCATTCAGTTTGAATAAGCCCCAAAAGTAATAGTGTGTATTGTTATCTGTTATATTTATGCAAATAGTTTCTTCCGCTCGGTCAGTTTCCAATCTTACCGTGAACATATGCAGGTGTCAGAGAACATTGCACTCGCGTGTGGCAAAATTTAGGTTGTGTTTGTCCGTTGGAGTTACTCATACCTAATTTCTTAAACAGAATGTTAATCATTCTCTTGCCTAATTAGGCTGGCGGCCGTTTTCTTTATTCTTCAAACAGTGTAGCTAGGTAAAATCTTATTTGTTACTGTTTGAATATTTACGTAATTCTGACTTTCACTTTCGATAAGTCACCTCCGTTAGGTACAACACGGTCAATGTAACAAAATCCTCTCAGAGGGTAACACTGCTCTGTTGCTTTATACCATAATTACTTTAACAAGATAGTTTTATTTCATGACCTGCCTCCAGCTTTGAGGTTATGGTATAGCAGTACCGGACGGTAGTGTTATACGTGGCTTTTCCGTGACAGGACTACTTGTTCTGTTGGGACATAGTACGTAAACCAAATTTGGTATTTCATAGTACAAGCTACGTAAATGCTGTCGCAGTGTTATAGTCTGAACTGCACGAATTAGTAAAGAATTGATAAACAGTTGATGTATCTTCACCAAGACCCGTCTCTTCCGCTGTTCACACCCGCCATCTTCGACAGACAACAAAGCACCCACCCAGGCAGCATACCTCTCTCACCTGTAAAATACAGAATGAGATCTTATCCGAATACAGCTCCAAGATTTTCGCCTAAGGACGGCGAACAACCGAAAAAAAATCTTTAGGAGTGACTTCAACTATCCGAAACTTCATACATGCAGCAAATTTCATTATAAACATTTGAAATTATATAAGTTATTTTGAAATAAATTTAATATTTTCCTCTACAATTGCAGTAATACACTGAGGTGACGAAAGTTATGGAATACTTCCTAACATCGTGCGTGGGCGCAACAAGTCGTTGGAAATCCCCTGCAGCCGGCCGGAGTGGCCGTGCGGTTCTAGGCGCTACAGTCTGGAACCGCGAGACCGCTAAGGTCGCAGGTTCGAATCCTGCCTCGGGCATGGATGTGTGTGATGTCCTTAGGTTAGTTAGGTTTAAGTAGTTCTAAGTTCTAGGGGACTGATGACCTCAGAAGTTGAGTCCCATAGTGCTCAGAGCCATTTGAACTATTTGAATACTGAGCCACGCTGGCTCTATAGCCTTCCATAACTGCTACAGTATGCTATGGAAGTCATTTCATAGATGTTGGTCACTGATGTGATCGTGTATAAGATCAAAATTGACCCCCTCACCATCAGCTAAGGCCTGAACATGGTGTATTGAGTCACACAAACATGGTTTCCATATAATAAAATAACATCGGCGGCTGTAGGTGATTCATTTTACTATGTAAGTGAACAGCAGAAGTTCCACGGACCATCGATCACGCGCATGAACATACAGAAAGAATGGTAATCCAAGTACCCTCTCCTGACCTCTGGTTTCATACTCGCATGATTGCTGCCTTAAGGCCTGAATTCACAAACGTAGTGCAAAGTGAAATACTGATAACGACGAGTGTAAACTTCGATTTTACATCGTGTAAATTATACCAATATCAAAGGTATAAGACTTTCTTGCTACTGCAGTTCTTAAATGATAAGCATGACACGTATTGCTCAAATGTTCAGACTTGTGCTCTTCAAATGATACATTTATGCTGCTGCTATGTATTAGTCACTGATGTAAACAGTTACACAGAAATTGTATAGAGGGTGTTGCTAAAAGGTACGGCCAAACTTTCAGGAAACATTCCTCACACACAAATAAAGAAAAGATGTTATGTGGACATGTGTCCGGAAACGCTTAATTTCCATCTTAGAGCTCATTTTAGTTTCGTCAGTATGTAATGTACTTCGTCGATTCACCGCCAGTTGGCCCAACTGAAGGGGGGTAATGTTGACTTCGGTGCTTGTGTTGACATGCGACTCATTGCTCTACAGTACTAGCATCAAGCACATCAGTACGTAGCATCAACAGGTTAGTGTTCATCACGAACGTGGTTTTGCAGTCAGTGCAATGTTTACAAATGCGGAGTAGGCAGATGCCTATTTGATCTATGGATTAGCACGGGGCAATAGCCGTGGCGCGGTACGTTTGTATCGAGACAGATTTCCAGATCGAAGGTGTCCATACAGGAAGACGTTCGAAGCAATTTCCCGGCGTCTTAGGGAGCACGGAACGTTCCAGCCTATGACTCGCAAGTGGGGAAGACCTAGAACGACGAGGACACCTGCAATGGACGAGGCAATTCTTCGTGCAGTTGACGATAACCCTAATGTCAGCGTCAGAGAAGTTGCTGCTGTACAAGGTAACGTTGACCACGTCACTGTATGGAGAGTGCTACGGGAGAACCAGTTGTTTCCGTACCATGTACAGCGTGTGCAGGCACTATCAGCAGCTGATTGACCTCCACGGGTACACTTCTGCGAATGGTTCATCCAACAATGTGTCAATCTTCATTTCAGTGCAAATGTTCTCTTTATGGATGAGGCTTCATTCCAACGTGATCAAATTGTAAATTTTCACAATCAACATGTGTGGGCTGACGAAAATCCGCACGCAGTTCTGCAATCACGTCATTGAAACAGATTTTCTGTGAACGTTTGGGCAGGCATTGTTGGTGATGTCTTGATTGGGCCCCATGTTCTTCCACCTACGCTCAATGGAGCACGTTATCATGATTTCATACGGGATACTCTACCTGTGCTGCTAGAACATGTGCCTTTACAAGTACGACACAACATTTGGTTCATGCACGATGGAGCTCCTGCACATTTCAGTCGAAGTGTTCGTACGCTTCTCAACAACAGATTCGGTGATTGAAGGATTGATAGAGGCGGACGAATTCCATGGCCTCCACGCTCTCCTGACCTCAACCCTCTTGACTTTCTTTTATGGGAGCATTTGAAAGCTCTTGTCTACGCAACCTCGGTACCAAATGTAGAGACTCTTCGTGCTCGTATTGTGGACGGCTGTGATACAATACGCCATTCTCCAGGGCTGCGTCAGCGCATCAGGAATTCCATGCGACGGAGGGTGGATGCATGTATGCTCGCTAACGGAGGACATTTTGAACATTTCCTGTAACAAAGTGTTTGAAGTCACGCTGGTACGTTCTGTTGCTGTGTGTTTTCATTCCATGATTAATGTGATTTGAAGAGAAGTGATAAAATGAGCTCTAACATGGAAAGTAAGCGTTTCCGGACGCATGTCCACATAACATATTTTCTTTCTTTGTGTGTGACGAATGTTTCCTGAAAGTTTGGCCGTACCTTTTTGTAACACCCTGTATAGCCTTCCATATCTGCTGCAGTATGCTACGGCAGCCATTTCATAGATGCTGGTCACTGATGGGATCGTGTATAAGATCAAAGTTGACCCCCTCAGCATCAGATAATGCCTGAACATGGTGTATTGAGTTACACAAACTGCTTTTCATACAATAAAATAACATCGGCGGCTGCAGGTGATTCATTTTACTATGTAAGTGAACAGCAGAAGTTCCGCGGACCATCGATCACACAGATGAACATACAGAAAGAATGGTAATCCAAGTACCCCTCCACTCCCCTGTTTACATGCTCGCATGATTTGCATTCTTCAGACGTGAATTCACAAACATAGTCGAAAGTGAAATACTGATAACGACGAGTGTAAACTTCGATTATATATCGTGTAAATTATAAAAATATCAAAGGTATAAAAGATTCTTGCTACTGCAGTTCTTAAATTATAAGCATGACATGTATTGCTCAAATGTTCAGACATGTGCTCTTCAAATAATACATTTATGCTGCTGCTGTGTATTAGTCACTGATGTAAAGAATTACACAGAAATTGTCTATAGCCGGCCGGAGTGGCCGAGCGGTTAAAGGCGCTACAGTCTGGAACCGCATGACCGCTACGGTCGCAGGTTCGTATCCTGCCTCGGGCATGGATGTGTGTGATGTCCTTAGGTTAGTTAGGTTTAAGTAGTTCTAAGTTCTAGGGGACTTATGACCACAGCAGTTGAGTCCCGTAGTGCTCAGAGCCATTTTTGAATTGTCTATATACGAGGGATACCAAAAGAAAACGGAATTATTTTTTAAAAACTATGTATTTTCTAACCGTTTACAAAACAACCTTATCTAATTCAAAATATTCTCAATTACAACTAATACATTTGCCCAACGGTGCTTACACTGCTCGAAACATGTTTTGTAATCATCTTTACAAATGGCTGACAGCTCCCCCCTAGTTTTTTTCTTGAATTCTTCAATGTTATCAAATCGGTGTCTTTGCATGACCTTTTCATGCATAGAAAGAAGAAAAAGTTGCACGGAGCCAGGGCAAGCGAGTAAGGTGCATGGGGCTACGAAACCATGCCATTTTAGCCAAAAACGGTCTAATAGAGATGGCTGTTCGTGCAAGTGCGTTGCCATGGTGGAGGAACCAGTCTCCTGTCCGGCACAAATCTGATCTTTTTTGAAGAACACTGTTGCGCAATCTTCTTCAAATTTCCAAATGAAAGGTTTGACTGACAGTCTGACCAGAGGGAACAGACAGACTCTGAATTAACTACACCCTTGGCATCAAAAAAGCAAATTAGCATTGTTTTGAAGTTTAATTGGACTTGACATTTTTTGGATGGTGTGACAATGACGACTTCCATTGGCTCTACTGTTGCTCTGTTTCTGGGTCGTAACCATGACTCATCACCAGTAATGACCTTTGACAGAAAATCTGGATCAATTTCAAGCTGTTGTTTCAAAACACGAAATGTTTCAACTCGACGTTCCTTTTGATTGTCAGTCAGAGTCCGAGGAACAAATCTGGCATCAACCCTTTTCATTCCCAAATCTTCCGTTAAAATTCGCTGAACCGAGCTCCAAGATAACACACTAATCTCTGACAGTTGATCAGTTGTCTTTCGGCGGTCTGTGAGCACAAGCTCTCGAATTTTTTTCAATACTTTCGTCGATTCGGGCAATTGATGGACGTCCAGAACGAGGTTGTCATCAATCGACATGTTACCATTTTTAAACCGAGCAAACCACTCATACACTTGACTTTTTCCCATAGCGTCATCATGCTAAGCTGTTTTCAACATTAAAAGAGTTTCAGTAATATTTTTACGGAGTAGGAAACAAAATTTCACAGCAGTACGTTGTTCATTTTAACTTGCCATCATAAAAAACGAAACAAGAACAAAATAGCGCTAGCAAAAACACTGTAGATGAACAGAACAAGCCAGGTCGACAACACAGGTGGCACTTAACTGGTAATGAGTTGCGCTATGCACGCCAAGCGGAGGAAATGCGTACTACACAAGCTCCGCCCACGGCAATGTTACTCTTTTTTTATGGGGGGGGCAGCCCCCTCGTATATTTCATTGCTGTAATTATTAAATCCTATGTGTCTGTGCAGGTTAAGATTGGGGATGGCAAAAGTCAAATTTCTGTGTGAGGGAGAAAGTAACTGTGAACTGTCGACATGGATCAAGAAAGAAGCGCACACAGTTAACAACATCAAAAAGTCTGAAGGTGTTCGTCGTCATCTCACCGCTCCCCAAAACAGAACCGACGAAGCCGATGATGAAATATGTTTTGTAAATTACGAACAAACCGTAACCTTTCTAGACAGGATCCTGGATCAGTGGGTGTCTGTATGATACAAGGAACATAAAATCGATGAGCAATTTTAACCATTCCATGTGTAGTTCTTACATGTGCCAAGTTACCCACACTGATACTCTGTATTATACGATCACTCATTACTACCTAACATAAGATATTGTTTTATCGAACTGCCTCATCGATTCGATACGAAGGCTGCTCGACACAATATTCGGGGAAGGATGAATACATTAAAGGAGACTCTATGTTTGGCAAATAAGATCCCAAGATTTAGCTCCTTTCAACGCTTGCTCAATGGACTGGCATTCGGGAGGACGACGGTTCAAACCCACTTCCAGCGATCTAGTTTTACATTTTCCGTGATGTCCCTAAATCGCTCCCGGTCAAATACCAGGATGATTCCTTTGAAATGGCCCCGCCGATTTCTTTCCTCATTCTTGACACCGTCTGAGCTTGTGCTCAGTCTCTAATGACATCCATATCGACGGGATGCTAAACCCAACCTTCCTTACTTTGGACTTTCCTTACAGAACTGCGTGATAAATCTTGCGTGCGAAACACCTACAAGTATGCTGCTTCTGGAATATGTGGCAACATGTATTGTGGGCTCAGCGGAATGATTATTTTTCATAGAATGCGTGGGAATTAACATCCAGTCTACGATTTGTGGAACAAACACGGTGGTCGTAGCACCCAGCAGTTTTTTGTATTAAATAATAGGAAAAAAATCAATAGCAGCAAGAGAGGTTCGAACATTAGTCCACTTTTGTTTTCATTGGAAGAAAAAACAGACCATTTCCAAGCGTACGTTCCACGGTACGGTTCATTTTCTAAGTTTACTAGAAACTCTATGTTCTATAGAAATGTAGAACAGCAGTTCCGAAACACTCGCCTAGTGTCGACTAATATCTGTATTTCAGACAAGAACAGAAGAGCTTTTCCCTGTAGGCTTAATGCAAACCAAAGGAATAAGCATAGGAAATATTAACTTGAAACTTATTTCTTTCTTTCTCCCTCTCTTCTTCTCTCTCTCTCTCTCTCTCTCTCTCTCTCTCTCACTTTCTGTGTGTGTGTGTGTGTGTGTGTGTGTGTGTGTGTGTGTAAGAGGGAGAGAGAGATCTAAGAGAGAGAGAGAGAGAGAGAGAGAGATACATTAATATTATGAGTTTTCAGGGAAAAATGCAACAAAAACGAATAATTGCATTTAAAAAGCATTTACATGATCGTCTGTCTTTTAATTTGCCATTAGATATGTTACATTACTGATTCGTCTTAAGATTCTAAGTAACTCAGTAGGATGTCACCACCTCGTCTGTATAAATTAATAGTGCATTTAAAGTTAGGAAACTCAGGAAGCTTCACATAGTTGTTAAAAACATAAACAACTTAACATAATGGGACAAAGATGTTCATTCAAGTACTAAATGGCACATTTTGTGATGAAAATTTTGCCATTGAGCTCGAAGAAGATCAGTTCCTTCCGTCTTGTTTTTTCTCTCGTACGTCAGCGTTTCTTGCCGTGTACACGCTCCAGTAAATCAATTTAATTAACAGAGTGACGCCAGCAGTGTCGTTTTCTTTCTTTGCAGAACGCTCTAATTAGATTCGGTGGTCCTTGCAACGTGGACTTGTGATATCGTACCCTAATGGCTGTCGAAACCGGGCGAGTAAACGACGCAAGAAGAATTTTATTTACAGTAACTTCTCACATTGTCTGTCGGCATTTCTCGTGGAATATTAACACTAAGTAAAGTGGCCAGTTCCAATTAATTAGATTACGATCGACATGTACTCTGTTACACAGTCTCCTATAACGCTTCTACTACGATTTCACCTATGGCAGAAGTTTTGAGACGTCTATCGTGCAGATCATTTTAAGACAAGTTCGGCAGCCTCTGAACTCATTTTCCCGTGGCTTAATCAATGACAATGCAGAAACAGACTATCAAATTTGAATGATAGATTTTTGCAATAAATCATCCAATAAAAATGTTATGATGCCATAGAATTCCATATTAAGCACTTGAAGGAGAAACATACGATATGATTAGTCGAAAAGGCCATATTATATGAATCTTCACTGAGAGACCTTGGAACGAGAGTTCAATACATAGGATTCCTTTCCCGATGAGATGCACTACCTCATCGTGCAGGATTCATGCAGCATCGAAAGGCATGTTCATCATCCCCCTCGTTAGAGCAGAGTTGGTGAACTCAGATACTTTTCTTGGGGTATGATGCTTGCATAGATGTCATTCAGTGACAGAGTGCTTGACAAATGACTGATCATGAGGCCAGACTACAGATTGATATCTGTAATCAGCAGTAACGTTTGGCGATCAGCATAGCAGCGTTACCGTCTGGATAGCACGATCCTGTTAACATTTGAAAATGCAAAATGTGTTTTTTATGTGACGTTATTTCTTGCAATTTCAGATCATCGTACAGGTGACTAACGCATATGCCTGCAAGAAGCCTCTTTGGTTCACTTCTATGGATATTCTCAGAAAGCTAAAGTATCATTGTGTCTTTGTGCATTCCAAAATATGATCCCAACCATATAGTTAAGTGTCATGATTGTCCGCGTACGCACTACAATGCAATCTACTTAATTCCCTCCCATGCTCACATTCAGTATTCCTAAGAACTATTGTACTATGTATTCTATCTTTACAATAATTTATGTTGCAAATGTTATGGATTTTCTTTTTGTTGTATCCCACATCGCTACCCTGGTCTGGCAGCCCATGCTTCTGAGGTAACGACGTTTCAGCGGTGCCTTCATTGAGGCGACGCCTAGGGCGACTTGCACTTGTCCTCAGATGTCGCCAGCGACATACACACTATTTCGTCATGCTATGTCCAGTGTGCCAATCGCGCACAACGGTGACCTCAACACACTCTCGGAGCCAATGAGTTTGGCTCACGGAATCACCTGCAGCACCAGCCAATCGCACGAATTCAGTATAGCAATGGGCACAGCTTTATAACTCGCAACACAGCGATTCAGCGACAGTTCATCAGCAGAGTTCATTGGAACTTCAGCAAAGTTCATCATCGGTGGAATTAAGTGTTGAGGATTCCTCGGCAACCATCAGCTTGTCATCGGCAGCCAGGTGTCTCTCTTTGCCTGTTCTCGGTCAGAGGGCATCAGCTCTGCGGGATGGAGTTTACGTTAGCAACAGTTGGAAGAGAGCTACCACCGGCTAGGAATCTGCCGTCCACAATTAAAGAGCACATGAGAATCACCACACCCTGGGAAGCGATGTGGAGCTCTGGATGGTAGTTAACTACTGGAAGAGACTGTCGTTTATGGAACTTAGTTCTCAACCTGGATAGATACATCAGTGTTTTAACTAAACGGGATATACGCATGTGTGAGTGTTGCAGTAGACGAATGTGCATGGCCTTGTTCTAATTATTTATGTCTATCGGTGTTGCAAAACACATACAAGAGTTTTATAACAGGCACACGATCCACTTTTAAGTAAGAAGGTCCATTAGCTCTCAAATAGTAATTATTTATTACGTCACTATCGTTTTTAACCTTCTGTTGATATTTCATCGCCACTGTTATTTAAGCAGCTTCGTTGTATGGGTCTCGGTAGACAAGTTACTGGTTTCATTTAAGGCAGCATTTCAAAAACCATGTCTCGTCAGGTTAAGCAAAAAAGAGTAAGTGACTCTAATCTACGTTCAGCACTTTATTAATTGTTCTTAGAAAGCCTTGAAGATCTCTGTGAACTGTTATGTAATAATACATTGAATATTTTTATTACTTTGTTGTCTATGACTAGATGAAGTACAGGTGGTAGGCATGAAACTAAGTCAATGCGAATGAACAGGGAATTTTTTCAGATATTACTTTATTTAATACTTCGTAGAGTACAACGGTTTTCCAAATACATATTTATTTTTCAAATATATCTCTGCGTATATAATATACTTCGAGTCACGTCACACCTTAAGAAAGGTGTGAAAGCAGTTACTTCTGGCAATAGTATCCTGCGTAAGTAATTTTGGTGCCTTCCATTTCCATACACGTTTAATGTATTTCAAAATAGTGAACTTAATTCTCAGGTCGGGAGAAGGCGGAGGGAGGTCATTTCTCAATAGGATCACGACTACGAAATCTTAATAGTTCTCCTCTCATTCTTCTGGTTGACAACCAGTTTAGTTTTTATGTGGTAACCACACAACGGCGCCGCTTGTTAATTTCAAATTTCATTTATAATGCCCTCGAACAGCGACTAGCTAACTAATATTGTTTGCTCACTGGCGCCCCGTAATTTTGAGGCCTAAAGCCCACGAGGTTTTGTACAGTAAATGTGAATATCTTCCTGTGAACATTTTCACATCTTACAAGTTCACTACAAGTGGTCGCGTAAGGTCTCATGAATAACCTAATAAGTACTTCGGTACAAAACTCTTTAACGAATGTGTTTGGTACTAATCCTGAGTTGGGGAATCTCTAATTTTCGTTGTGGGTTCCGTAGAGGATAGTTATCATCGTGTCACTCCTATAGATTGCTATGTTTTTGCAATGGAAATCACTATCAGGCCGTACGGAAAATTATTCTCGTAAAAGGTGTAATCTTGAATGATGCACCGCTTAGTGATAATTTAGATTTATGAGTGCAGATTTCTGACTGGATCGATTACTTGTACGATACTTAAGTGATGTGGTCCATAATATTAAATGAGTACTAAACGTCATCATTACTAACGTACTGGCAGTTAATTTTTCTCTCTGAAGTTTTAATACTTACTATGAAGGTATATTGTGCACTTGATACATGATGGTTTCTGATAAACTGAATGCGGCCTCACACTACACGATGTATTAGCTGATGACGGTCATTCCTAGGATACTGAAGCTATGAAGACACACTAGTCTCACAAAAAGTTTCACTCATTTCGTAGTGTCTTTGAAGAATAGATAAGATATTTATTTAGATAAAGTGGTAAGCAATGATTTTTTGTCATCTTTCAGCTGACTGTACATTTCAAAGCGACGAGAGAAGTCATGCCACTATACTGCCAGTGAACTTCATGTATACGAGTCAGCAAAAGTTCTACGCTGCCATCGTGTCACCAATATAAAAACCTACCGAATAATTAAAAACAACTGAAACAAACTGGTCAAAGCTGAAAAAGACGGAGAGAGGTTCAGGTAATGCGACTACGATCTTTCTTGTTCCGCAGTTAAGAGTTAGATGTAACTGAATTAACAGTGCCACGGCGCTGAGGAAATTCGTTTTAATGAAACAATGGAGTATTTAACTGGATGAAAACTGCTCGAAAGGTTGAAGTTAAACGACGTTAATGAAGTTTCAGGTAAGTTCCATAATACTGCCTTCTGGCTACCGACGATATGCTACACGTCTTTTCCCCGTAACTTCGAGCTCAAAAAGGTAATCTGTCATTAAAAGATGCGAGGAGGAAAATAATTCATAAAGTAATTCATTATGACTGACTTATACCGAAGGCGTCATTAGAATATATTCCGGAACCGTTAAAAAACAAACATCACGGTTAAAGTTTGGATCTTTAGAACTTGGAGGGACTGAACTGAAGAAACAAATGAGCTCTGTCTGTCACTATTTCCCCTACCATCAGATTAAACTGGCATCACCAGATAATCTTCTACACCTAGGCAGTGAGGTCATCAGATCTCTTCTCTAACTGCAGGACATTCAGTTGCAAAAATACGTAAATAAATTGGTTAATGAAGGGAAAAGGGGGAAACTACAGACGTATAACAGACTGACAAGCGTAATTAAATCTGATATATTATTAACGAAACAAAGAAATGCCAGGCAGTCTCGTTATATGAAGTGGGAATTTGCAACCTCGGAATTCTGGACTACACGGAGATCCAGACGCTCACTGTAGATCAAGCTAACTGTACGTTAAGAGACATAGCAACTCATTAGAAGCATGTGAACTATGCAGTTAGTAGAGATAGAGTGTTTATCAGAAATCGGGGAAGAACATTGAGAATTTAGAGCCAAGAGCGAAAGCAATGAGCCATAAGCAATCGCGTACTGTGAGCACGCAGACAAGGGCAGCTCGACACGGTTTACCATTGTACGTGACGTGAAGCTTATTCCATGGGGCACACATCGTACATTTGCAGGTTAATCACGGAAGGGTGGCCCGCAGCTCGTGGTCGTGTGGTAGCGTTCTCGCTTCCCACGCCCGGGTTCCCGGGTTCGATTCCCGGCGGGGTCAGGGATTTTCTCTGCCTCGTGATGGCTGGGTGTTGTGTGATGTCCTTAGGTTAGTTAGGTTTAAGTAGTTCTAAGTTCTAGGGGACTGATGACCATAGATAAGTCCCATAGTGCTCAAAGCCATTTGAACCATTTGAACGGAAGGGTGTTCTGCGAACATTCTACTGTGAATGTCTTGACTAAACCTGAAAGTAGCCGTCAGTGGTTGATTCCGAGTTCCGAGGTGGAGTCAACGTAGGCATGGAGAAAAGGCGCAACTACTGCAGGGGTGCTGGTTACCACATGATGTCTATCATCAACAGCCACGAAACGAGAAAAAGAGGGTGTCTCTCAGTGGTTTTGTTACGTGACACAACTGTGTACTCTCTCCGACAGCGAAAGGTTTCTGTTGACATGGTGACAGAGTTGTCTGATCGCGAGAGAGGTGAGTGTCCCTATGCACAGCAGGTGCTTGGCTTTAATCTGAAACTAACAGTCATAGGAGCTTCTGCAGATTTACGCTGTCTTGAGTACTACAACAATTACATGGTTGTTGACCAAGAAAAATGCTTCACCTCCGACATTCCATAGTCCTGTATTTAGGTAAGCTATATGTGGCTTCAGTTGGTTTGCGAAAGTTACTGTTAATGAAGAAATAAGCAGATTAATTCGTCGAATTTTTAATTAATTAGTATACAACGCCATACCTACTATGTTTGAAGTAACTGCATAATCAGTCCGAATCTGTGATTGGAAACGCGATTATGTATTAATTTTACTCTCTCTCTTTCTTTACAATGAGGCTTGAGTGGACTTGACAGCTACTGAGACTCTGACTCAGCTCTAAACGTCTTCTAAAAGTCTCTGGGTTGCAAAATCCTACGTAACGGTAAAAAAAATTGTGCTAAGTGCAATAGCTGGAAGGCCTTTAAGGAAATACTGATATTGGACTATTATTCTTAATGAAGAGTAGTGTAAAATGAAAGCCATACAAGAGAATTTTCAATGACCAAGCATCCAACGTCTGTTGATCGTGCATTGTCGAAATGTGTTGTTGGTAGACCAAACGCATAAAATTTACCTATGCGAGGAACGAGATGCAACATCAAATATCGACAATCGTTAACTATTCGGAAAAACAAGTTACATTAATCTGGTTAATGCTGTGTGATACATCCTTTAACGAAATATCACGCTGTAATGAGCGGAAATCAAGAAATGCTGATGTCTAAGATATGTCTGATGCACTACCATTAAGTAACCATGAGTGCCAATTGTGACTGAAGTATTTGAAAATTAATCTCTCAGTCGGTTAGAGACATGTCTGGGAACCTTCTTGGAAAGCTAAATGGAAGACCGTGGAGAAACGTTGAAGTTGTTTCAGGGGGACACTTTGTTCGATACGGTAAAGGGTTCTCAGATGTTCTGCGAGTTGAAAGATAGCTAGAGACTGGTGCAATATTACCAACACCTTGTTATAAAAACTACAGTTCCCCAGCATGTTTCCAGGACCAACTGTGTCGTACTGTCGATATCTTTTCTTTTCTTCTTCAAGTTAAATGTCTCTAGATGGTATTGTTCCGTCCTCACACTTCCAACGGAGCGAATTCTACGAGCCATCTTGGTTGGTGTGTCAAGTAAACTAGGGAGGTGGCACTTTGGTTGAGGCAATGGTATGCCATTGAGGCGCACCGGCATTCTAATTGCCGTCCGACAATTCTGATGCATAGCATTATAAAACTTTATTCTCGTCTGGATCAAAAAGTATTTGAACTAAAAGTTGACGGGTTTGAAAGTTTTGTGTACAATCATCAGATATAAAATGTTTGTCTACCGATAGCACGTCAATGTGAACTGCAGCCTCACCAGCAACCGACTTACTATTCGTAGCTAAGCATTTTTAACTGATGATGGTACATAAGGCTCTGAAAGCTGTCAGATGTCAATAAAAACATTTTACGATCGAGACGGGAACAAATTACTACGATCGCTACATGACAGTGACGATGTCTCCATCAGCTGGCGTGATTTCACTATTGAGGCGAATACCAGGACGGTTCCTCTGAGAACGTTGAAAATCAAATGGCTCTGAGCACTATGTGACCTGACTTCTAAGGTCATCAGTCCCCTAGAACTTAGAACTACTTAAACCTAACTAACCTAAGGATATCACACACATCCATGCTCGAGGCAGGATTCGAACCTGCGACCGTAGTGATCGCGCGGTTGCAGACTGTAGCGCCTAGAACCGCTCGGCCACCCCGGCCGGCCTCTGAGAAGGAATCTGCCGATTTCCTCCCTTATGCATCGTATCTAACGAACTCACCATCAACGGAAAGTACAACTTTAATACAAAATTCGTTATTCTGTGAAGGTGGACATTAAAGAAAGTTGTTACTTTAAATAAGAAGAGTGCAGCCACGGACGTTACTTTGTAGAGAAACCATAATCGAAAGTAGTGCAAAGGGAACTCCATAAATAATATATCTATGAAAGAGTTGCTGTTTTCAAAAGTATTCTAAGCGCAGCGAGTAAAAGACAAGATACCAGTGATTTAAAAGCTCAATAACCGCACATCTACATCTACATCCATACTCAGCAAGTCACCTGACGGTGTGTGGCGCAGGGTACCCTGAGTACCTCTATCGGTTCTCCCTTCTATTCCAGTCTCGTATTGTTCGTGGAAAGAAGGATTGTCGGTATGCTTCTGTGTGGGCTCAATCTCTCTGACTTTATCCTCATGGTCTCTTCGTGAGATATACGTAGGAGGGAGCAATATACTGCTTGACTCTTCGGTGAAGGTATGTTCTCGAAACTTTAACAAAAGCCCGTACCGAGCTACTGAGCGTCTCTCCTGCAGAGTCTTCCACTGGAGTTTATCTATCATCTCCGTAACGCTTTCGCGATTACTAAATGATCCTGTAACGAAGCGCGCTGCTCTCCGTTGGATCTTCTCTATATCTTCTATCAACCCTATCTGGTACGGATCCCACACTGCTGAGCAGCATTCAAGCAGTGGGCGAACAAGCGTACTGTAACCTACTCCCTATGTTTTCGGATTGCATTTCCTTAGGATTCTTCCAATGAATCTCAGTCTGGCATCTGCTTTACCGACGATCAACTTTATATGATCATTTTAAATCACTCCTAATGCGTACTCCCAGATAATTTATGGAATTATCATTTTAAATCACTCCTAATGCGTACTCCCAGATAATTTATGGAATTAACTGCTTCCAGTTGCTGACCTGCTATTTTGTAGCCAAATGATAAGGGATCTATCTTTCTATGTATTAGCAGCACTTTACACTTGTCTACATTGAGATTCAATTGCCATTCCCTGCACCATGCGTCAATTCGCTGCAGATCCTCCTGCATTTAAGTACAATTTTCCATTGTTGCAACCTCTCGATATACCGCAGCATCATCTGCAAAAAGCCTCAGTGAACATCCTATGTCATCCACAAGGTCATTTATGTATATTGTGAATAGCAACGGTTCTATGACACTCCCCTGCGGCACACCTAAAATTACTCATACTTCGGAAGTCTTGTCTCCTTTGAGAATGACATGCTGAGTTCTGTTATCTAGGAACTCTTCAATCCAATCACACAATTGGTCTGATAGTCAATATGCCCTTACTTTGTTTATTAAACGACTGTGGGGAACTGTATCGAACGCCTTGCGGAAGTCATGAAACACGGCATCTACCTGGGAACCCGTGTCTATGGCCCTCTGAGTCTCGTGGACGAATAGCGCGAGCTGGGTTTCACACGACCGTCTTTTTCGAAACCCATGCTGATTCCTACAGAGTAGATTTCTAGTCTCCAGAAAAGTCATTATACTCGAACACAATACGTGTTCCAAAATTCTCCAACTGATCGACGTTAGAGATATAGGTCTGTAGTGCTGCACATCTGTTCGACGTCCCTTCCTGAAAACGGGGATGACCTGTGCCCTTTTCCAATCCTTTGGAACGCTACGATCTTCTAGAGACCTACGGTACACCGCTGCAAGAAGGGGGGCAAGTTCCTTTGCGTACTCTGTGTAAAATCGAACTGGTATCCCATCAGGTCCAGCGGCCTATCCTCTTTTGAGCGATTTTAATTGTTTCTCCATCCCTCTGTCGTCTATTTTGATATCTACCATTTTGTCATCTGTGCGACAATCTAGAGAAGGAACTACAGTGCAGTCTTCCTCTGTGAAACAGCTTTGGAAAAAGACATTTAGTATTTCGGCCTTTAGTCTGTCATCCTCTGTTTCAGCACCATTTTGGTCACAGAGTGTCTGGACATTTTGTTTTGATCCACCTACCGCTTTGACATAAGACCAAAATTTCTTAGGATTTTCTGCCAAGTCAGTACATAGTAAATAGAACAGTCGGCCAATAAAAGTATGTAATGCTGCCATCAGCCGTCCTTCCAGGATATATGAAGGTGTTGGATAAATTTCTTTTCAAGAATCTCTGTTTGGAGGGGACACCTGGAAAAACGTATAGAACCAGCTGCAAAACCTGGTGAGCTTATATAATGCTTTTTTTCGTATCCTGACTTTTAATTAGATCTTGTTGCAACAAGGAAGTGAAAGACAACTCAGAAAGTCATTTCATGGTCTGATTTTTATTCACTGACGCTGACATTGTTCTCAGTTGAATCTTCCATCATGA
Organism: Schistocerca cancellata; assembly: GCF_023864275.1. NCBI lineage: Eukaryota > Metazoa > Arthropoda > Insecta > Orthoptera > Acrididae > Schistocerca > Schistocerca cancellata. Next base: position 135,059,488 of record NC_064629.1, on the reverse strand, counting down.
AAAATTAACCCTCTCAGACGGCTGGACATTCCGACCATTAGTGTGTTGGCTGTGGGGATTCAATAACTCGTAACTTTTATGTTTTAAAACTGGCATATTTAAATACAGGGTGTATCAAAAAGAATCATCGATGTAAAAAAAGTCAAAACTATTATGTTATTTGAGATACGTGCGTGAACAATATACTGTGGGAAAGAGCAAAGTTCCGAGTTTTATACGGCCCACGACAGCTAGCAGCAACGTGCGCCCACGTCAGTTCTAGTAAAAATGGTGTCAGAACAACAGAAAGCGTTTTGTGTTCTACATTATGTGGAGTGCGAACAGTAATAGCTGTTCACAGTGACTTTCGTACTAGGTATTGTTTTGATCCTGCTACAGCACAGAGCATTAGACGATGGCATGAACAATTGCGATAAACAGGTTGTTTGTGTGAAAGCAAATCTCCGGGCCGTCCCAGAGTGTATGAGAAGGACGTCAAACGCATCCGCCATAGAGTCACAAGGAGTCCTCAGAAATCCGTTCGCTTTGCAGCTGCGCAGTTCAACATGCCCCCGATGTCTGTCTGGCGTGTGTTGCGTCGACGTTTACACACGAAACCACACAAAACTCAACTACTGCACGCTCTTCTTGAAGGTGACGAGCAACAACGTGAGGAATTCTGTAATTTCATTCTTGGCAAGATGGAGGATGACAGTTTTCTTCCACGCTTAGTGTTTAGTGACGAGGCAACATTCCATTTAAATGGAAAGGTAAACTGTCATAATGTGAGAATATGGCGTATGGAACAACCATATGAAGTTGTACAACATGAGAGGGACTCTCCGAAATTTAATGCGTTTTGTGCAGTTTCCCGGGAAAAATTGTATGGTCCATTTTTCTCAGCCGAGAACACTGTTACAGGAAGCGCATTTCTCGATATGCTTGAGAACTTTCTTTTCCCACAGTTGAAGACTGATTCGAACGACTTCATTTACCAACAGGATGGGGCACCGCCACAATGGCATCTGGAAGTGCGGGAATTTTTAAGTCAAAATATTACTGAACGATGAATCGGTCGCACTGGAACAAATCATTCAGTCTTTCTCATGCATAACTGGCAACCAAGGTCACCGGACCGGACTGTATGTGATTACCTCTAGTGGCGGTTTATAAAAGACTCTGTTTATGTGCCTCCATTACCAACAACAATGAATGCACTGAGAGGCATCGCATAACAGCAGCTGTGGAAGGCGTAACTCAAGACATGTTCGCTGCAGTGTGGGAACAATTTGGATATCGCACTGACATATGCCGTGCATCTCAAGCAGGACATATTGAACACCTACGAAAACGTTCGAAAGAAACCATTTTGAGTTTCCTGTTCATCAAAAAACAAAAATCTTTGTATATGTTTACTAGTTTCAGAAATATAGACGCCGGCCGGAGTGGCCGAGCGGTTAAAGGCGCTACAGTCTGGAACCGCACGACCGCTACGGTCGCAGGTTCGAATCCTGCCTCGGGCATGGATGTGTGTGATGTCCTTAGGTTAGTTAGGTTTAAGTAGATCTAAGTTCTAGGGGACTTATGACCACAGCAGTTGAGTCCCATAGTGCTCAGAGCCATTTGAACCATTTTTTTTTTGAAGAAATATAGACGTGCCAAATCGGATGACTCTTTTTGATACATCTTGTATTATTGCAATTCAGTCTTCACTGAAATAAAAATAAACAGTTTCGAAAAAACTGTATGTATGAAGCAATTGAAACAGATTTTTTTACAAGTTTTGACACAAAATTTCATAAGCAGATTCATACTCATTGATTTCGAGGAAGAATGAGCCTGCTTCAGATGTCGAAGGAGACTCTGCTCAATATTAGGTGAGTGATCACATTACTTTTTTCAATCGCATTATCTATACAGTTTCAGAATTTCCTTTCACTTTAACAGGAAAATGGATAAAGAGTGTCAGAGGCAATGTCTCTTTTTAACACATGCGCACTCTGGAACGGTTATGAGCCATAAAAACATGTAGGACGTGGCACTGAAAGACTGTGTTTCCTGTTAACAAATGCCGTAATTTTTCGACCTTACCTCAGTTTAGAATTATGAACTTCTTGCAACGTTTTTCCAATCAGTAAATTTCATTACTGGTCTGAAGAAGTCTGGATCATCAGCAAAATTCGCTGGAAGCCTATGGAAATTTTTTCTATATACAAACTGGAAAAAATAAGAAAGAATGTGTTTTATTGTAACATTTTTAGGCCAGCTACATTCTGTGGACACTTTTATACTGTTAGCTTCTAATAAAGAAAGAAATCAAAACAGAATGAAAAACTTATCAGAGCAACACTGAAAGATGAAATGAGAATAGGTGCTAACAAAAATAATAATGTAATGAATAACAAACGAATCCATAAAGTGTTGTACAAATTAACATAGAAATCAATAATAGTTATTGGCATATGTTTGTATTTAACGTAGTTGAAATCAACGACTGGATAGACAGGAAAGGAAATAAACAAAAGATAATTAAAAAGGTGACTTGAAGTGACTTTGGTAAACTAATCAGAGTTGTCAAAACAATGCTTCCGATGCATCTGAAAAGGAACGTTTACATTCAGTGTCTATTTACAGTTTTATCATGTGACAGTGTTTTCGTGCGAATGGCATTCAAAACCCGAAAACTGCCAGCGAGAAACGGCGACATGGAAAATGGGAAATACTAGAAAAGGCAAAGAAACAAGCTAATGAATTTGGTGAAAGACTTCAACAGAACGTTTAATTAAGACGGCATTGAAAATGGAGCCGGCCGCGGTGGTCTAGCGGTTCTGGCGCTGCAGTCCGGAACCGCGGGACTGCTACGGTCGCAGGTTCGAATCCTGCCTCGGGAATGGGTGTGTGTGATGTCCTTAGGTTAGTTAGGTTTAAGTAGTTCTACGTTCTAGGGGACTTATGACCTAAGATGTTGAGTCCCATAGTGCTCAGAGCCATTTGAACCATTTTTGAAAATGGAGATGTGTTGCCAGACAAATTAAAGGTAGTTCGACCAAGGACATTCTTAGTTGGATCCCATAAATAATAAAAGATAGAGACCTAATGAAAGGTGGATACATGACAACAGAAAACATACAGGAGCACATAACTGAAGAACGTACTGAAAGTAGCAGTTCCATGGAGATATAGCCGGCCGGAATGGCCGTGCGGTTCTAGGCTCTACGGTCTGGAACCGAGCGACCGCTACGGTCGCAGGTTCGAATCCTGCCTCGGGAATGGATGTGTGTGATGTCCTTAGGTTAGTTAGTATTAATTAGTTCCAAGTTCTAGGCGACTGATGACCTCACAAGTTAAGTCGCATAGTGCTCAGAGCCATTTGAACCATTTTCCATGGAGATATTTGTAAACTAGTGGACATCAAATGGTTCGGCATGTTGATGTTTATGATGATGATTTGGAAAAATTTTGTAAACGAAATCAAAGTAATAGATTTTCATTTATTTTTAGATCAAATTGACATAGTCAAAGCGTTAATAAAGTTAGCACCTAGATAAGTATTCAAAAACGTTTTGCTCTACTCGCATATCTGCAAACGTGTGTTGGCTTTTATTCATGAAGGGCATGGAATGAAACGTTAAGCCTTATGAAACTACAAAAAACTACTTTACTCTGAAATAAACACGTAACATTAACTGACATACATGCAGTCTCCTCGAAAGTGCGTATGTTTGGACATCTGAGAACTCAAAATCCGCTACACCGTGTTTCACAATGTTTTGACGGTTTCAAATTTGAATAACGCGCAATAAAAACACGATACAGCGACGGTGGCGCCGTCTATTAGTAACATGGTATATCAAGTTCGATCCAGCATCTCTTACTGGTCGAAGTAACATCGTGCGTTCATGGTGGGGCACTATTTTTCCTACGTCGAAACTGTCGTGCGCGTGGAACGTGCCTCTTATATAAGTGTTTCAAGATTCAGCCGAGATATCCAATTGCTGCTCGTGGACCAATACTGAAATGGATAAGAAACTTCCGTGCAACTGCCAGTCCATCGAATCGAAAGTCAACCGGACCTCGGAAAACCGTTCAAACTCCGTGCTAAACTTTTGTTAATGGGGTTCTGTGAAAGCGAGAGTGTACTCCGACCGGTCGAGAAGCTTGCAACAGTTAAAAGATAGAATTCACAATGAAATTTCCAGATCTCTCCATCAGTTACGAAAGATGTGTTCAAAAATTCGCTGAAACGCCTCGAGTGTTGTGTAGCTACGAATGGTTGTTATTTGTTCGCTGTAGTATTTCATAAGAAAAGTTGAATAAATGTTGCAGCTTGTCTAAAATATTCATCTTTGTTTCACTATTAGTTAGTGTGTTATTCAAATGTGAAGTCATCGAAGCATTGTGAAACACCCCGTTCAAGGTAATACAGCACTGATCCTCTCCGCGCATATCAAGATGTGTTGGTCCTCCTCCTCATGCACTACACAACGAGGTTCAGATGTTGCTACTTAAGCCTGTGCGACTCTAACGTGGAGACCATCCCGAAATCATTCATTGCGTGCCGAGAGCTCCTGCGGTGACGCATCCGAGTTTCAAGTGGTGAAAATCATGCTCATTCGATCTCATATCAGTAAGTACCGCAGGTCTTTCTATTCGGTTGATTCCGACCTCTTGGGGGAATATGTTTATGCAGTGGGTGCTGCGTGTTCTTGTATGAATATATTCGAATACGAACCGTTGTCTAAATGTTGACTATATTTCGGACAAAGGGTTTGAGGATCGCCCGGCAATAATGCACGGCCTTCAAATTACTCTGCATAGCGAATAGAGGCGGGCGAAATCCCAACATCACATCGATCCATAACATGACCAGCACAGATTCCTGATGCAGTCTATGACACGCGTACCTGACACATTAGCTGATGCGACGCCGCTTTCACACTCTTCTATGCAGATAATCAGGTATTAGATAAATACTCCTGTCGTCAGTGAAGAGAACCAGCCGCCTTTGATTTATTTATTCACACGTCAAGCTCCGTAGGACCAAACTGAGAAACAAATCTGCAAGGTCATGGAACGTGTCAGTACATGATGTTACAACATAAAAGTAATAACAGATAAAAATAAAATGTTTATGAACCCGCGAATCAGCTTCATTTTCCAAGGAATTCCTCGACAGAATAGAAGGAGCGACCATGAGGAAACTCTTCAGTTTCGATTTGAAAGCCCGTGGATTAGTGCTAAGATTTCTGAATTCTAGAGGTAACTTACTGAAAATGGATGCAGCAGCATACTACACACCTTTCTGTCCAAGAGTTAAGGAAGTCCAATCCAAATGCAGGTTTGATTTCTGTCGAGTATTAACTGAGTGAAAGCTAATACTGTTAACAAGAAATGACAGTAAGGAATGTATGCATCGAGAGGCTAATGTCAAAATACCCAGACTCGTGAATAGGGGTCGAAGTCCGTGAACTTACACCACTTATTTCCTGAACCCCCTGTTTCTGAGCTAAAAATATCCTTTTAGAACGGGAAGAGTTACCTCAAAATATAATACCATAGGACATAAGTGAATGAAAATAAGCAAAGTAGGCTAATTTTCGTGTCAAACGATCACTAAGTTCAGATACCCATCGAATCGTAAAAGTGGCAGCATTAACTCTTCGAAAAAGATCCTGAACGTGGGATTTCCACTACAGTTTAGTATCTATCTGAACACCTAGAAATTTGAACTGTATAGTTTCACTAATCATGTGGCAATTCAGTGAAGTTAAAACGTCAGGTTTTGTTGAATTGTGTGTCAGAAACTGTAAAAACTGAGTCTTACTGGGATTTAGCGTTAGTTTATTTTCTACAAGGCAAGAACTTATGTCATGTACTGCTCTATTTGAAACCGAGCCAATGCCGCGCACAGCATCCTTTACTACCAAGCTAGTGTCATCAGCAAACAGAAATATTTTAGAGTTGCCTGTAATACTAGAGGGTATATCATACATGTAAATAAGGAGCAGGAGTGGCCTCAGCATTGATCCCTGGGGCACCCCCACTTGACCGTACCCCACACAGACGCCACATCACAGCCATTCTCAACACTGTGAGTAATGACCTTTTACTGTCTGTTGCTAAAGTAAGAGGTGAACCAATTGTGAGCTACTCCCCGTATTCCGTAACGGTCCAACATCTGGAGCAATAGTTCGTGAACACGATCAAACGCCATAGTTAAATCAAAAAATATGCCTAGAATCATGATAGAATCATGATGATAGAATCATGATAGAATCATGATAGAATCATGATGATAGAATCATGATAGAAGGTTGTATACATGGAAGAACCCTGGAGATACTAAAAGGTATCAGATAGATTATGTAATGGTAAGACAGAGATTTAGGAACCAGGTTTTAAATTGTAAGACATTTCCAGGGGCAGATGTGGACTCTGACCACAATCTATTGGTTATGACCTGTAGACTAAAACTGAAGAAACTGCAAAAAGGTGGGAATTTAAAAAGATGGGACCTGGATAAACTGAAAGAACCAGAGGTTGTACAGAGTTTCAGGGAGAGCATAAGGGAACAATTGACAGGAATGGGGGAAAGAAATACAGTAGAAGAAGAATGGGTAGCTTTGAGGGATGAAGTAGTGAAGGCAGCAGAGGATCAAGTAGGTAAAATTCTTGGGTAACAGAAGAAATATTGAATTTAATTGATGAAAGGAGAAAATATAAAAATGCAGTAAATGAAGCAGGCAAAAAGGAATACAAACGCCTCAAAAATGAGATCGACAGGAAGTGCAAAATGGCTAAGCAGGGATGGCTGGAGGACAAATGTAAGGATGTAGAGGCTTATCTCACTAGGGGTAAGATAGATACTGCCTACAGGAAAATTAAAGAGACCTTTGGAGATAAGAGAACCACTTGTATGAACATCAAGAGCTCTGATGGAAACCCAGTTCTAAGCAAAGAAGGGAAAGCAGAAAGGTGGAAGGAGTATATAGAGGGTCTATACAAGGGCGATGCACTTGAGGACAATATTATGGAAATGGAAGAGGATGTAGATGAAGATGAAATGGGAGACACGTTACTGCGTGAAGAGTTTGACAGAGCACTGAAAGACCTGAGTCGAAACAAGGCCCCCGGATTAGACAACATTCCATTAGAACTACTGACGGCCTTGGGAGAGGCAGTCCTGTCAAAACTCTACCATCTGGTGAGCAAGATGTATGAAACAGGCGAAATACCCTCAGATTTCAAGAAGAATGTAATAATTCCAATCCCAAAGAAAGCAGGGGTTGACAGATGTGAAAATTACCGAACAATCAGTTTAATAAGCCACAGCTGCAAAATACTAACACGAATTCTTTACAGACGAATGGAAAAACTGGTAGAAGCCGACCTCGGGGAAGATCAGTTTGGATTCCGTAGAAATACTGGAACACGTGAGGCAATACTGACCTTACGACTTATCTTAGAAGAAAGATTAAGGAAAGGCAAACCTACGTTCCTAGCATTTGTAGACTTGGAGAAAGCTTTTGACAATGTTGACTGGAATACTCTCTTTCAAATTCTAAAGGTGGCAGGGGTAAAATACAGGGAGCGAAAGGCTATTTACAATTTGTACAGAAACCAGATGGCAGTTATAAGAGTCGAGGGACATGAAAGGGAAGCAGTGGTTGGGAAGGGAGTAAGACAGGGTTGTAGCCTCTCCCCGATGTTATTCAATCTGTATATTGAGCAAGCAGTAAAGGAAACAAAAGAAAAATTTGGAGTAGGTATTAAAATCCATGGAGAAGAAATAAAAACTTTGAGGTTTGCCGATGACACTGTAATTCTGTCAGAGACAGCAAAGGACTTGGAAGAGCAGTTGAACGGAATGGATGGTGTCTTGAAGGGAGGATATAAGATGAACATCAACAAAAGCAAAACGAGGATAATGGAATGTAGTCGAATTAAGTCGGGTGATGTTGAGGCTATTAGATTAGGAAATGAAACACTTAAAGTAGTAAAGGAGTTTTGCTATTTGGGGAGCAAAATAACTGATGATGGTCGAAGTAGAGAGGATATAAAATGTAGACTGGCAATGGCAAGGAAAGCGTTTCTGAAGAATAGAAATTTGTTAACATCGAGTATAGATTTAAGTGTCAGGAAGTCATTTCTGAAAGTATTTGTATGGAGTGTAGCCATGTATGGAAGTGAAACATGGACGGTAAATAGTTTGGACAAGAAGAGAATAGAAGCTTTCGAAATGTGGTGCTACAGAAGAATGCTGAAGATTAGATGGGTAGATCACATAAGTAATGAGGAAGTATTGAATAGGATTGGGGAGAAGAGAAGTTTGTGGCACAACTTGACAAGAAGAAGGGACCGGTTGGCAGGACATGTTCTGAGGCATCAAGGGATTACAAATTTCGCATTGGAGGGCAGCGTGGAGGGTAAAAATCGTAGGGGGAGGCCAAGAGATGAATACACTAAGCAGATTCAGAAGGATGTAGGTTGCAGTAGGTACTGGGAGATGAAGAAGCTTGCACAGGATAGAGTAGCATGGAGAGCTGCATCAAACCAGTCTCAGGACTGAAGACCACAACAACAACAACATGCCTAGTGTTCGAAAAATTTTGTTTAACCCGCCCAGTGTCTCAAAGAGAAACGAGAGTATTGCATTTTCAGTTGTTAAAAGACTTTTAAAGCCGAAGTGTACATTTGATAGCAAATCGTGAGATATAAAATGATCAATTATCCTTAGATACACAGCCTTCTCAATAACTTTAGCAAACACTGATGGCATAGAAATAGGTCTAAAATTGTGTACATTACCTCTTTCTCCATTTTTATAAAGCAGCTTTACTACTGAGTACTTTAATCATTCAGGAAACTGACCATTTCTAAAGGAAAAATTACAAATGTGACTAAATACAGGGCTAAACATGTCAGCACAGTACATTAATATTCTGCTCGGTATTCCATCATATCCATGAGAGTCCTTAGTCTTCAGTGATTTAATTATTGAATCAATATCACCCTTGTCTGTATCACAGAGGAGTATTTCAGACATCAATCTCGGAAAGGCATTTGTCAAGAGAGTATTATGATTCCCTGCAGAAAATAAATTTTTATTTAATTCACCAGAATTCCTCAGAAAAATATAGTTAAATACTGTACATATATCTGATTTATCAGTAACAGAAATATTTTTACTACGAACTGTCTTCATATCGTCGACCTTGTGCTGCTGACCAGACACTTCCTTCACAATTGATCATATGGTTTTAATTTTATCCTGTGAATTAGCTATTCTATTTGCGTACCACATGCTCTTTGCCTTCCTAATAACGTTTTTAAGCACCTTACAGTATTGTTTGCAATGGGATACTGTAGCTTGATTGTATACGTCTAACATTTTGATGTAATTCCTGCTTTGTTCTACATGATATCCTTATCCCATCAGTCAGCCACCCAGGCTGCGTTTTACTGCTACTACCCCGTTTAGAACGTCATAATGTAAAGCAATATTTGTGATCTATGTTATCGGCACTATAAACATCCTGCCTCTCTTGTTCCTTGAAGAGGTTTAAAAAACTCTCTATTGCCGTTGGATTAACTTCCCTACGTAGTCTGTAATTATATGTGACATTTGTTTGAGTGCAAAAGTCTTTTAGTGTTAAAATTTGTGCATCGTGGTCTGAAAGGCTATTCACCCTTTTACTAACAGAATGCCCAACTAGTAATGAAGAATGAATAAAAATATTGTCTATGGCTGTGCTCATATTCCCTTGTATCCTAGTTGGAAAAAACGCGGTCTTCATCAGATCATATGAATTTAGGAGATCTACCAACAACCTTTTTCTTGCACCATCATATACAAAATTTATGTTGAAGTCACCACAAATAAATAATTTCTGGTACTTCTTGTAACGTGATCCTACACTGTTCTAAGCTGTCCATTGCCCACCTTCTGTACACATAATGTCTCTGGAAAAGGTGCCGTAGGAGGCGGTACAGTGGGCTGGGAATAGTTATGGTGTAATGCTGTTCGTAATAGTCGCCTAGGAATGATACTGACAATGCAGAAACGGATGGATGCAGTCTGGGCTCCCCCACTTTCTTCCAAAAACGCATCGCGCCGTTCTCCCACATTCACCTCGGAGTAACTACGGACCATAATTTGAAAATAGGGGCTATCAACTGGTTCTGGTGACTCTGTGTAACCATTGTGGCGCGGATTACCATGTCCAACGGACGTCGCCGTAGTGTAGGGTTAATCCGGGAGAGATGGCGCACGTTCTCAAAATCGCATATATGAAGCCTCATGGAGCACTTTTGGTAATTTTTTTCCGTACAACGAAACATACCAACTGTCTATGACATACATTTGTTTTTATTTTTTCAATGTAACGTTTAAACATAATATTTTACCATGAAAATATCTTCACATTGCAGCGTCCGTCCCTTATACCATGGTTGATCTGCCGCACCCTAAAAACCCGCAAAAAATGGCCTGTTTTTCAAGTCAAAACCTTACGTATGAATATAGTTATAAATATGTTGTTGGGTGAAGAAAAAGAGCCATTTGAACCATTTTAATGATGAATTATGTTATTCATATATGTAAGTAGTTCACTCGTTTAGATAACTAGTTGAGTTATTGGTAGTAAACATTAAACTATGACATGTGCACATCCTGTATTCTTGCAATAGCGTCCTTCAATCTTTCTGGGTCCCAAAGGCCACGAGGTTTGACCCTTCGTTTTCGTTTCTACAAGGTAAGCATTTTAATTAAGCCTAAAATGGGCTACACATAATTATTAATTTCATTATGTGTCTTACTCTAAAAATCAAAAACATTATTTTATTTACAAGTAGGGTAGATTTATTTTGTCAGTATCCAGGGAAAAATTATAAGTAATTGTCTAACACACATATTCGCGAATATTTAATAATGTTGTATATTGATCTTCATGTGACTCTATGAAAACCCTAAAAATACATGCTAAACCATTTGAACTAAAATAGAAACAACACAAAAATATGTTCACTTATTTAAAACTGCTATTTTGATTTTTGTGGCAAGTATCCCCAATGAAAAATGTTCTGCGTATGTACGTGATTTTATTACGGCATGTATCCCATTATGTAGGGGTGGCAAACCGCACCTTATAAATTCACGACTTTGATAGCCGAAATGGCCGTACGACAATCAAAACATGCCCAACTGAACTTACTCTTAATATAACTACTCAAACATTCGGAAATATTTGACTATTTAGCACAGACTAAGAAAACTCCACCACTGCCGGTCCCAAGTCCGGGGCCTCATTTCGCAAGTGATGAGGAAGGAGGAGGGGGAGGAGTAACACCTCGTTAAAAAAAACCTGGGTCCATTTGGCTCCGGATGGTAGCACCCTGTAAGGGCCCCTGCCTAGGGTTATTAGGTGAAACCAGGTCAACGGTCTCAAAGGCGGAAGAGGAAGTTCAGATTCCCAACGGCAGAGAGAGCGGAAGAACTACCTCCAGGACTCACAATCTTGGTTGTACATTTTGTGGCCTTTGGGCCACACCCAAAATAACTTTCATCAATCATGGAAGTGTGTGATGTAAACTATTTTACCCCAGGTGGACGATCCACCGTACGCCAGTACGTCAGCAGACATTCGGATTCTGGGGAGTCTGCAACATTGCACAAAGACAAGTCGGAGTGTCTTGGAATCTCATCCAAATTTCAGTACAGGCAATCAACATACCTAGCAACTTTCAATGCAAACTCATTGCTGAAAACCGGAAAACTAAAACATCTAACAGATAAGCTAAAGAACCACAACATACTCATAACAGCCATTCAAGAAACACGATACATGGATACAGATACCTTCGATTCCGAAGGTTTTAGGATATACAAAGGGAAAGTGGGACCGAGAGTAATGAAAAATGTACCACATCTTGGGACAGCCTTTATAATCAACAAACAAATCTTGTACTCAATAGTTGGCTTTGATTCCCAATCAGAAAGAATCTCAAGTCTTACATTCACAAGCACAAACAAAATCTACACAATTATCAATGCACATGCCCCTATAAACGAGGATAACAGGAAAAACAAAGAAAAAGTGGAGGCCTTTTGGAATCATCTAGATGACATTATTCAGAAAATTCCAGATAAAAACATCATCATTCTTCTTGGAGATTTTAATGCGCAGATTGGTAAAGAAAAAAGATATAAGAAAATAGTTGGAAACTATCCTGCACACAAGAGAACAAACAGAAATGGTGTGAGACTAATAGAACTTTGCCAAGCACACAATTTAATTCTTAAATCCACAGCTTTCAAGAAACTACCGCGAAGACAAAAGACATGGGTATCCCCAAATCCTAGCCTTGGGGAATTTCAACTTGATCATGTGGCAATCAAGAAGATTTCTAGCAAAGAAATCATGAACGTTAGGGTACTCAGGGGTGCAAACTTGGATTCAGACCATTACCTTTCTAAAATTAAGTTCAAAGTCATCCCAAACAGGAAACGCAGCATGAAACAAATTAAGGGTCGGAAGTATAGCACAGAAAAGATATTAAAATCAGATGAATTCACAAAAGCAACAGAAACCATTCAGACACAAAGCTGGGGGGATATCAAGGAAAACCTCATTACTACAGCTGAACGGATAGCACCTAACAAAAAAAGTAAAAAACATGCCTGGTGGTCGCTGAAATGTGATGCCCTCATTCAAACAAGGGAACAGGCATGGCAAAATTGGCAATCACAGAAAACAGAAGAAAGTAGACTGAATTTCATTACAGTTAGAAAACTGGTAGATAAAGATATAAAAAGTATTAAGAAGACACACGAAAACAAAACTCTCCTCCAAATTGATGAAGAATTTGCAAAAAACAACACAAGGAGCTTTTACAGAACTTTCAAACAAAGGTTATCAAGATACAAAGCACCCACCCTCCAATTTCGAGATGTAAATGGGACCATCGCTCACAACAACACGGAAAACTGCAAAATACTAGCAGGCTACTTTGAGAAACTCTTGAATTGTGAACCCATCCTTGAAAAATTTGAATCTAGTCCAAACAACCGTGAGAAGCCGGATTCAGAACCACCGACGACTGAAGAACTACTGAAGGTCATTTCAGAACTTAAAAACAACAAGGCGTCTGGAGAAAATCAAATAGTGGCCGAACTATGGAAAAAGGCTGACAAAAATGCAGTTACATCCCTAAAGTGTGTTTTCGATCAAATCTGGAAAGAAGAAGAGATCCCCGCAGAATGGAGAACAGCTGTCATCCACCCTATCCACAAGAAAGGTTTGAAGACAGACCCCAACAATTACAGAGGAATATCACTGCTGGATATAACGTACAAGATTCTTTCTAAAGTCCTTTTGAACAGGGCAGAGCCGCAATTGGATCCGAAAATCGGGGAATACCAGGGAGGTTTCAGAAAGGGTAGATCATGTTCGGAACAAATACTAAACCTCAAAAACATTATGGCATACCAAAAATCAAGGGCAAAGACATACGTAATCTCCTTCATTGATTTCAAAAAAGCATATGATTCGATTGATAGAGAATCTCTGTTATCAGTTCTGGAAGAAATGGGTTTGGATAAGAAAACAACTAATATTATAAAAGCGACCCTTACAAATACATTTTCGAAAGTTAAATTTATGGGCGAACTTTCAGAACCCTTTGAAATATAAACGGGAGTGCGACAGGGCGATGGGCTCTCACCGTTGCTGTTCAATTGTGCGCTTGAGAAAGTAGTCAGGGAATGGAACACAAATATTAAGAGTGGTATAAGACGGGGTTGCAAAAAGAAGAATCTTAAAGTAAATTGCATTGCTTTTGCAGATGATATGGCCCTGTTTGCTGAAACAATGGAAGAAGCACGGGAGCAAATCCTTGAACTAAAGAAACAAGCAGCTAAAATTGGTCTTCACATCTCCTCTGAAAAAACTAAGATATTGACAAACATCAAGCACTCATGTAAATACCTCAAAGTTCAAGAACAGAAGATTGAAATAGTAAAAGAATTCAAATATCTCGGAGAATGGATTACTTGGAATGCTGGGGAAAGCAAAGCAATGGAATCCAGAAAAAATAAACTTGAATTGGCCTTCCAACTAACAAAAAATACATACAACAAAAATCCCTTTCATGGGGGTCCAAAATTACACATTACAAGACAGTGATTAAGCCAGAAGCACTGTATGCAGCAGTAACACTTAACATGAATTTCAAAGGCCAAATGGAGAAACTTGAGGTAAAGGAAAGAAAATTTTTAAGAAAAATCATTGGGCCAAAATTTCAAGACAATAAGATTATATACATCAAAAATGAAACTCTCTACAAGAAAATTGAAAAACTTTCAGATTCTATGCGAAGAAGGAGAATAAATTTTTATGGTCATCTTCTCAGAATGAATTCCAACAGATTAACTAAACAAATCTTTGACTTCTTCCGTAACCGAAAAACGAAGCCCAACTGGTTTAAAGAAACTGAGAAAGACCTAGTGGAATGAAATATTTCAGAAAGTTCACTTATTGATCGAACTGCTAAATTAATTACTAAAGATGAAAACATAAGGTTCCAAGACAAATCCACACAAAAGTCCAAATCCTTCATCTCGGAAGAAGAGAGGAGAAGAAGATCAGAAAGAATGAAGAAATACTGGGCCCTAAGAAAGGAACAACGCACAAAGAAATGATTGATCCAGCGTACCCCAAAGAGGGTGAAACGAAAGAAGAAGACAGACTAAGAACTACTAATCATGACGCTGAAAACGTTCTGAAGGGCTTTTTGTAGACTTGCCTCAGTTATTCCCCCAGAGCTTTTGGAGAACTTACTCGACCTGAACGTAACCACTTTTATTATGGTCTGGCGTCCACTGAGCAACTATAGTGGCTATGTGCGCACACTTTGTCGGTATTTGCCGAAACTGTTGTACTATGGGTGTACTGTCTATCCCGCATGCGACACCTCTCCCGGATTTATCCTACGTAGAGCACTCCACTGAACTGCACACGAAAAAGAGGTCTACTTACACCTCCATTGAAAGGGGTGGCTGTACGTAGCGACTTCCTAGGGTTAGAGAGTACTGATAAGGGTCTTCCGATCAAGAAGAAACACAAATTAAGGAAGTCAGGAGATAGAGCCAAATCTTTTTTAAGCTCCTTCCCAGTAGCTGCCTCACTTAATCGTATTTTTAAATCCTGGAATTAGCTAACTACATTACAAATTTACTCACAGTACGTACACTCATTTGGTTGTCATTGTGCGCATGGAGTGTAAAAATCAGTTACGTATTTATGCTCAATAACTGTCAAAGAGTTATATTCTTTCAATGCACCAAATAAAATTGTTTGCCAAATATTCGTTAAACAAACTGCTTTTTCACGAACTTTTACAACTGAACTTAACACACATTACAAGTTAAAGTGTCTGTTAATTCAAAGGTTGAATTTTGTCCTTTTCTGTTGGTCCGCTATTACTGGGAACAATACGCTGCTCGGAAAGCTGTGGGTTGTTTACGACGCATTTCATCTGTTTCTTGTTCTCGCAACTCTGAACACTCGTACAAGAAAGTGCCTTAATACGTGAAGACTACAGAGGACAAGGGGATTTGCTAATGGCTCAAGTTTTCTGTGGTAGTGCTCTTCAGAAAAGTAATTGCCGGCAAAGCCTCTTAAGTGAAGCCCTTTCTTCGGTGGACTCGTCTTAAGGTCTTTATTTAACTAGTGAGGAGAAAATGCCTCTGAATAATGTACAAGTATTTCTAAACTCTCGAACAGCTCTTCGCTGCTCATCAATGTTTCCGTATTCTGACGATTCTGCTAATGTTTCTCTTACCAAATTTATTGATCTGTCTCCTAAATTATATGCTATCTTCAGAAGTATTAATGTCGGAGAATTCGGACAGGCATGTCAGAAAAGAATTTATTACTGTTACAACCAAAATAAGTACAGACTCATTCCTAGCACATACAAGTAACATAACATCTTCTAAGCTTATTGTATGCAGTGTTTGAGGTAAACGATAGGAACTCGATAATATAAAGTACTGCAACCGTTATCAAATTGTAGATGGGAGATGCTATGTCAGAAGATTTGTTCTTACCCTCAAAGGATAGCTTAAACTCTAAGAAACTAATTTTAGCAACCAAAACGTATTCGAGATGAATACTCGTCTTTTTCGGCCAGTATCTCGCAGCTGTGATTTTTTAGTACATTCTGCTGCCCTCCTACACATTCAGATCCTCATCCCACAGTACTTACTGTAACACACCTGTTTATAACGAGATGGTCCAGATTGACGTCAACTGTTTGTGATACATGAAACTTCGTGCTGGACCCCGTCTCGAACATAGATATCCCGGTTATCGCAAGCGGACAACTTAACAACTTCGGCTATCTGAGCATGCCTTCAGGACCTGTCCAGACTTACAATGTCACGGACTCTATAACCTGTACGCTAGCACATTTCGTGATTCCCACACAGGGAGAGACAAATATTTGTGGTGATTTTTAGCCCGACGAGGCATGGATGCAGCATTTATGGCCTATGTTTATACAGTGTCTGTATCTTCACATTACCACGTCCTTCAGACATGCATGCTTACGGATATCACGAAATATGCGAGCATAAAGGTTGTGGACTCCATGACGTATAGAATTTTGGATCGGTCCTGGAGGCGTCTTCGGATAGTCGAAGTTGTTAAGGCGGCAGCTCACGATGAGCAGAAATTCCAGGTTCGAGTCCCAGTGTGACAAAAATTTTCATGCGTCACAAACGGATGATGTCAGTCTGGATTCACCAAATGAAAATCCATTTTGTAATATTTACCACAGCTGTAATCGTCGCAACAGTGTCTGTTCTTTCAGACATGCTTGCATGTCAGCAGGACATTGCAAGGTGAAGACAGTGACAGTGTATAAACATAGGCATTGTTACCATCAATGACGAAACCATACTGAGTTGTCGGAAGTGTACGGCAACCGTGAAGAATCGTATGACACAGTCGTCAGGTGGCGCAGAACCTTCCCGTGTGGGCAACAAGTCAGAATGACGACGAAAATAGTGGCGGACTCTCTCTCTGTGACGAACCAGAACAGAAAGAAAAATGGAGGACCTTGTGTTTGAAGGCTGGGGTATCACAATCGAAGTGACCATGGAAAAAGTGAAAATCAACTGCTGACCAGTTCTGAATAACTTGCACAAAATACTAAATATTACAAACATCGTCGCCCGCTGGGTTGCCCTACTATTCACACCCATTTGAAAGACCACCGAAGCGAGGAAACAGAGGAAGTGTTGCACCTGTGTCAGGCCAATTCAGTTTACTTCTTTGGTCGCCTAATAACCATGGACGAGTGCTGGGTTGATCACTACGACCCCCGACAAAGGAGAAATGCAAGCAGTGGAAACATGTGGATTCACCACAGCCGAAAAAAAGCGAAGACCAAACCATCATCGCGTAATGTGATGCTAAGTGATTTTTGGTATTACAAAGTTGTAGTGATAACAGATTATGCTCTTGAGGGACAAACCGTTACAGCAGCACGCTATAGAAATTTTCTGAAGAGGTTGTGGAAGATTATCAAGACAAAGCGTCGCAAGAAGCTACCTAATGGTGTATTTTTCATCCACGGCAGCCCCCAGCTCATTCTCTACAGGCACTCATGATGCTTCTTTGGGATATCAGATTTTTTCTCACCCCCACCCAGTGACTTCTTTTGTTTCCTCTAATCAATAAACCATTGCGTGTCAGACGTTTCCAGAGTGATTACGTGATGACTCACGGGGTGGAATTTTTACCAAACAGCAACAGTGCGGGCTCCTACAACGAAGGTATTCGCCATGTCATCTGTCGATGAGAGAAATGTGTAGCACTGATATATGAATATGTGAAAAATGACTTAATACCAGCTGCATGCTTCTTAGATGCAGTTTCATTTTTCTAGGTGATAATTAAGGCTATGGAAACCCTTCGTCTTTCACTACACAGCCTTCTTCACACCGATTTTTGCACCAGTTATACCCGCCTCTTTTCACACCGCATCCGATACCTCGTGGCAGCTGTCCTGACTAGTCTCTAACTAGCCAGAACCGAGCATTAGGAGAAAGTGGTTATAGAGACCAGGATTATGATTGAACCTGCTACAAAAATCAGAAAGTGTACTCCCTCTACGGTGGATGCTATATCGACTACCATGTCACTGGTCGTAAGGTCTCCTTATTATGATATCACTACTATTATAGTACATTCTTACATTGAAACGCACAAGGAATCTAGAATATTACTCATGTCTTTTCTTTTCTTTTTTCGTTTATTTTACCTGGTTTGTTGTGTAGGTAGCGTCAACTAATAATTCATTATATTTGTGTATCAATATCTATCTATAAATCAACTCTTTGCAAAACAAAACTGATACTGTTCCTTCTTATACTCCCCGCCATTGTTTTGTGCCATCCATCAATTAATCCGTATCTTAGATTAATTTTTATACGTCTTACAAACATCTATAAAATTTCAAAACTTAATGCAGAGCTCGTGAGGGCACTATAAATGGTTGGAATATACTCCACCTCACAGAACATGGTTCGAGACTTTATTACCATATGTAAGGCCAACGACGAGAAACAATAAAATTGGCTAGTAGGTGAAGAGGTTGCCTAAGTGCAGGGAGGGGGGGGGAGGGGGGAGGGTTATCCATCAATCAGACCAACTGCGTTGAGGCCATCTCTGATGAAATTGGAGTAGCTCAGAAAGAGACACAGAAACGTATATGACAATGTTGAGATATGAACTCACAACATGTATCATCAGCTGTAGCTCCACAGTACTTAAACTTAATTTAAACGGTAGTGAAAACATTGTCCTTCCTCACTACCGGTGACTGGTTTACAACTATCCCATTCATTTTTTTTCCCTATGACACCGCCTAAAAAGGTACAGAAACTACTTGACACAATACAACGGTATGCCAAGAAGGGTGTCCTACACGAATCTTTGCCGTAACGGTTATGTTCGCATCCGCCACAAACCATAAGGTGGCTTTCGGATTATATATGTAGATGTAAATTAGCTTTCCAAATACAACTTCCGATCCATCTTTATAGTTTCAGTCTTGTCATTACTGCTTTCCCATTTTCAAAACTATTACTATCTTATTGAATACCTATCAACTAGCGGGCCGGCCGGGGTGGCCGAGCGGTTCTAGGCGTTACAGTCTGGAACCGCGCGACCGCTACGGTCGCAGGTTCGAATCCTGCCTCGGGCATGGATGTGTGTGATGTCCTTAGGTTAGTTAGATTTAAGTAGTTCTAAGTTCTAGGGGACTGATGACCTCATAAGTTAAGTCCCATAGTGCTCAGAGCCATTTGAACCATCAACTAGCGCTTTCCAGAGGAGGGTTATCTTGGGGTATGGCATGGTCTTTCTGGGATACATTATGAAACTGACATTCTGCTTTTTGCATGGAAGTATGGACGATTAGGGTTCACATCCCATGTACGACAAAGTTATCAGAGATGGAGCACGTTATAGAGAAGGATGGGAAAGTACGAGTAAATTGGTCGTGTCGACTCCAAAGGATCGATCCTGACTAGAACGCAACCACTAAAATGTAAAGGCGGATAACCGTGTCGACCGTGGCTCTTCACTCCTCTCGAGTACGAAGCCAATGGCTTATTTGTTGTATTACTTTAATCGGTTTACTGCATGGGCGTGAGGTGAAGACGGTGAAGGGTTCTACGGTATTATTTCGACCCTTCGTGTAAACGTTGGATGAGAATAACATCATCTATGTAATAGCATGAGCTATACTATATACATAATTAGCTCGGTTACCCGTACCTCAATTCTAGAACGAGCATACGCAATGTGATGCAAAGTAGTAATCATTTACTTATGTCTTTAACGAAATCATATGAACCGTCAGAAATACGTAATACTCTCTAGTCAGAAAGGCTCCTAAAATTAAATACTGGAACTCGCAATACGCTGCAACCATTGCTGTGCAATAAATACTATGGTGTATGCAGAATGAGATTTTCACTCTGCAGCGGAGTGTGCGCTGATATGAAACTTCCTGGCAGATTAAAACTGTGTGCCCTACCGAGACTCGAACTCGGGACCTTTGCCTTTCACGGGCAAGTGCTCTACCATCTTTTTTTTTAAAAAAAAACTTATTTTGTTCGTTTAATCTGATCGGGGCGGACGTCGTAAGACACCCTTTTGAGTTCGTTGTTGACCTATTAACTCAGTTTTTTTACTACAGAGGGCAGCTAACCCTCTGACCGAACACGCTGACCTACCGTGCCGGCTACCATCTGAGCTACAGAAGCACGACTCACGCCCGGAGAGCTTCTGTAAAGTTTGGAAGGTAGGAGACGAGATACTGGCAGAAGTAAAGCTGTGAAGACCGGGCGTGAGTCGTGCTTCGGTAGCTCAGATGGTAGAGCACTTGCCCGCGAAAGGCAAAGGTCTCGACTTCGAGTTTCGGTCGGGCACACAGTTTTAATCTGCCAGAAAGTTTCACTATGGTGTATGGTCAATCTCTCTCGTAACGAAAAAGAACAACGAAATAGTTCACATTCTTCGTATTAACACTTGCAGCGGCTCCATAATTTAGGGAAAAATATGGGGTGACGTGTGTTCCTTAGAATGTAGACAACACAGAAGACGGTGAGGACTGAGGTCAGTGTGTGCAGACAACAGCACCTGGGGACGGCTCACTGAAATGGACTATGAAGCGGTAGGGTTTCATTCACAGGCGAAATAGGCGTAACAATGGCGTGAGGAAGTAAAATGCCACGTCTCTCGAGTATATAGTAGCAGCTGAAGTACAATCAGACTTAAAACTGGAACTTTGTAGGACTGACTCATCCTGTTTAACTCATTTGTTTCCAGACAATTCAGCCCATCTCAAAATTATCTCATGTCTCATGGCACAGACTCCTGTATTTTTATACCAACTGAAACGCTGTGACTCATTCAGTCAGTCCCAAATGAGTGTGCACTCGCTGTTGCGGATGTCACATTCTCTTCTGGCATCTCTTATCCAATTAGACATTGACTTACGGTGTTTCCCACAGTCCTTTTCGTCACTAATTGACTCCTACGTTACTGGCTTCAAAATGTATACTATCGAAATACATTCAGTTGACTGTCGTCATTGTTTAAGCTACAATACTTACCAGATAACGTTCCGACCATTTAGTGGGTGTTGGAAAATTAGTAATGTACATGTGTCGCTTAGCCATTTTTGGCACGATAGATAATTTCAACACCAAGTCTAGCTGTATACTTAGTATATCAATATAATATCAAACAGACACTTATCAGTCTGTAGTTTCGCATGCATATTTCCAGGTGATGTCTGACATATACGAAAGAGTAAATTTCACCGTCGTGGGAAAATTAGTCTAATTTATTTGGATCGCATAATGGTCTATTTATTTATTGTCATATTACTGTGAACGGTGATTTCTTGCAATTGAGAAGAAATTTGAAAGCGTTTCCATAGACTGGATGAATATGAGATAGGCTCTAACGAATGTATGCAAATCGCTTGTGTACCACCTATAATGAAGGACTCTAAGACAATTTGATGCACCAACACCCGTTTTCGTTAAATCCATCCGTAAAGTTTATGGCTCGAAATCGACTCAACTTATTGCTAATTCGAGACTGAGTACTTTTCATTTCATGTCTGGGTGATTCAAACGTATTTTTTTCCTATAAGTCGAGGAAAGATACTTTTACTACTGCTGCTTATGTACCTATAAGTTTAACGGTCTTCATTGAAAGTGGCGTTGGTCGAACGGTCATCCCACCTGGCTGGGAGGCCGGAGGACATCTATTTGATTTCTATACGTACTCCGCAGTTCTTTGTGTGTATTTAACAATTAACAACACGACAGTTAAACATATTTATTAAAAGACTAGGATTTGTAAATAATTAGTATTTTAATCCTCGTTGTCCGTATACAACTTCGAAATGGACCACTCAGAATTCTTCACGGCGGACCACAGACAATTGATGACTCGACGCTTTTTTACGCCGAGGTGCGGGACAGAATGCACACAGGTGTAGGAACCCAGGTACACTATGTTAGCAAAAGTATCCGAACACCCCCCAAAACATACGTTTTCATATTAGGTGCACTGTGCTGCCACCTACTGCCAGGTACTCCATATCAGCGACCTCATTAGCGAGTAGACATCGTCAGGGAGCAGAATGGAGCGCTCCGCGGTTCAAATGGTTCAAATGGCTCTGAGCACTATGGGACTTAACATCTATGGTCATCAGTCCCCTAGAACTTAGAACTACTTAAACCTAACTAACCTAAGGACAGCACACAACACCCAGCCATCAGCTCCGCGGTACTCACGGACTTCAATCGTGGTCAGGTCATTCGGTATCACTTGTGTCATATGTCTGTCCGCGAGATTTCCACACATCTAAACATCCCTAGGTCCACTATTTCCGACGTGACAGGAAGTGGAAACGTGAAGGGAGACGTACAGCACGATAGCGTACAGGCCAACCTCGTCTGTTGACTGACAGAGACCGCCAACAGTTGAAGAGGGTCGTAATGTGTAATAGGCAGACATCTATCCAGACCATCACGAACTGCATCAGGATCCACTGCAAGTACTACGACAGTTAGGCGGAAGGTGAGAAAACTAGGATATCATGTTCGAGCGGCTGCTCGTAAGCCTCACATCACGTCGTTAAATGCCAAACGACGCCTCGCTTGGTGTAAGGAGCGTGAACACTAGACGATTGAACAGTGCAAAAACGTTGTGTGGAGTAACGAATCACGATAAAAAAGGTGGCGATCTGATGGCAGGGTGTGAGTATGGCGAATGCCCGGTGAACGTTATCTGCCACCGTTTATATTGCCAACAGTAAAATTCGGAGGCGTTTGTTTACGGTGCGGTCATGTTTTTCATGGAGGGGGCGTGCACCCCTTGTTGTTTTGCGTGGTACTATCACAGCACAGGCCTACATTGACGTTTTAAGCACCTTCTTGCTTCCCACTGTTGAAGACCGATTCGGGGATGACGATTGCATCTTTCAACACGATCGAGCACCTATTATAATACACGGCCTGTGGCGGAGTGGTTACACGACAATAACATCCCTGTAATGGAGTGGCCTGCACAGAGTTATGATTTGAATCCTACAGAATATCTTTGGGATATTTTGGAACGCCGACTTCCTGCCAGGCCTCACCGACCGACGTCGATACCTCTCCTCAGTGCAGCACTCCGTGAAGAATGTGCTGCCATTCCCCAAGAAACCTTCCAGCAGCTGACTGAACATATGCCTGCGAGAGTGGAGGCTGTCATCAAGACTAAGTGGACCACCACCATATTGAATTCCAGCTTTACCGATGGAGGGCACCACGAACTTGTAAGTCATTTTCAGCCAGATGTCGCGATGCCTTCGATCACATATTGTATGTATCCCTCGTTAGCTGTTCATCTCTGGGTATTTTTCAATTTCGAAAAGTAATGGTCTCCACCACAATCTGAAGGTGTTATTCTACATCGTTAGTCTGTTTCGAAGCTCGAGCGTAGTTGTAATGAATTTTTATCGTACATCCGCAGAATAAAACACGTTTTGTGGTACAACATAGCGAATTTCAGTATGCAATAAATGTATACTGCAGTTTGTAGTTTGTAATAAATCGCATTTTTGTTTGTGTCGTAATAGCAGGTCGCTTACTATAATGTTCCAGTTGCATAATTTTAATAATGGAGGACCCACAGCCTTTGAGCAGCGCTGAAATAAATACTTTATGAGCCTGTCACAGACTAAGGCTAACTTAGTTATGCTCCTTTTCCGCCAGTTTTGATATGGACAAAACTACATACACAAAAACCTACAGAATCTGTGTAGGAATCGAATACAGGTCCTCCGTTCCCCAGCGAGGTGCGTTGGTCGCTCCGCTATGGCCGCTTTTCTTGCGTAAATACGTAAATAACTGGCAGTCGTAAAACTTTATTTTTCGGTAAATATGGTTTTGCCGACCCCACTGATGTTGATAAAAGAAGTTCGGTTTCAGTTGCCTGTCAATCCTGGTAATTCTGAGTCGATTACGCACCATGAACTTTCGGCGTGGTTTTTCTCAAAAAACGAGCAGATCGTGAACCAAAATATCTGAGTCCCCAGTCATTACACAAGCGGCCTGCCAAATATGAGCCGAATCGTTTGGCCTTGTCTGAAGTCTTCCTGCTTTAAGTGCCATTTCACATCACGTAGCGACAAATATATGACAGTAATGGGTAAGACACACTTTCTTGTAGCTTAGAGAAGGTGTTTAAAGCGGCTCCAACGGGCATCCGCGCATTTACGCGCTGTCCACAATAGACTCCCACACTCTCTCAAATGTGGCGGACTACATTCGGAACCTATTAGGGACAACAAAACGTGTTTTCCAGTGTGTGCATATCTCATACAGTTTAACATACAGTTTTCATTCCCCCATAAGTAGGAAGAGGTATTATTTTGATCAGGAACAGGATGGCCACGCACTGAACCGTCTACTGTGGTCTGTCGACAGATGTACATGATGTCAAGGTACCTCCGCACTGCACAGCGAAAGAGGTCTCTAGTAACATCACATCGCATCCGTATGACGTTTCTTGCTGTGAAACGCACTTTCTCAGCAATAAAGTCAGTGAGTCCTGCAGAAATGGTTCAAATGGTTGAAATGGCTCTGAGCACTATGGAACTTAACTTCTGTGGTCATCAGTCCCCTAGAACTTAGAACTACTTAAACCTAACTAACCTAAGGACATCACACACATCCATGCCCGAGGCAGGATTCGAACCTGCGACCGTAGCAGTCCCGCGGTTCCGGACTGCGCGCCTAGAACCACTAGACCACCGCGGCCGGCCCTGCAGAAATGGTTGATCGGATTTCCATATGAGGCTTTGAAGACAACCAGTCCCACAAATTGATCCCCAATAACCTCTACCCCTACACACTAATAGTTTGTAGTTATTATATGACGAGGTTTCAGCATAGCCAAAAATGTATGATGCACAGGTTGATGATACCACCCGTCGTACTTGTGGTCTCGTCTGTGAGTGGTACCAGTACACTAACTTCTGGCAAGGAAACTGTGCATACCAGGACTTAAATTTCTGTGACCTTAGTAGTACCTTATCCTAAGGATACGCTGCCACACCTTATCTTTGTTATTCAAACTAAACACGTACAAGCCGACAAAGAATACCTCATTCACTTTGATCGCCTAGTTAAGTAACCGCAGTTTGTTTTCTTTAGTTTTAGTTTGTTTTATTTAATTTTAGTGCTTATTTGGTTTTATAACACTTTATTTAGTGTTTCTGGTGTGCCATATACGTGTGTTCCGAAATTTTCAGCGTAACACGGTATATACACTCCTGGAAATGGAAAAAAGAACACATTGACACCGGTGTGTCAGACCCACCATACTTGCTCCGGACACTGCGAGAGGGCTGTACAAGCAATGATCACACGCACGGCACAGCGGACACACCAGGAACCGCGGTGTTGGCCGTCGAATGGCGCTAGCTGCGCAGCATTTGTGCACCGCCGCCGTCAGTGTCAGCCAGTTTGCCGTGGCATACGGAGCTCCATCGCAGTCTTTAACACTGGTAGCATGCCGCGACAGCGTGGACGTGAACCGTATGTGCAGTTGACGGACTTTGAGCGAGGGCGTATAGTGGGCATGCGGGAGGCCGGGTGGACGTACCGCCGAATTGCTCAACACGTGGGGCGTGAGGTCTCCACAGTACATCGATGTTGTCGCCAGTGGTCGGCGGAAGGTGCACGTGCCCGTCGACCTGGGACCGGACCGCAACGACGCACGGATGCACGCCAAGACCGTAGGATCCTACGCAGTGCCGTAGGGGACCGCACCGCCGCTTCCCAGCAAATTAGGGACACTGTTGCTCCTGGGGTATCGGCGAGGACCATTCGCAACCGTCTCCATGAAGCTGGGCTACGGTCCCGCACACCGTTAGGCCGTCTTCCGCTCACGCCCCAACATCGTGCAGCCCGCCTCCAGTGGTGTCGCGACAGGCGTGAATGGAGGGACGAATGGAGACGTGTCGTCTTCAGCGATGAGAGTCGCTTCTGCCTTGGTGCCAATGATGGTCGTATGCGTGTTTGGCGCCGTGCAAGTGAACGCCACAATCAGGACTGCATACGACCGAGGCACACAGGGCCAACACCCGGCATCATGCTGTGGGGATCGATCTCCTACACTGGCCGTACACCACTGGTGATCGTCGAGGGGACACTGAATAGTGCACGGTACATCCAAACCGTCATCGAACCCATCGTTCTACCATTCCTAGACCGGCAAGGGAACTTGCTGTTCCAACAGGACAATGCACGTCCGCATGTATCCCGTGCCACCCAACGTGCTCTAGAAGGTGTAAGTCAACTACCCTGGCCAGCAAGATCTCCGGATCTGTCCGCCGTTGAGCATGTTTGGGACTGGATGAAGCGTCGTCTCACGCGGTCTGCACGTCCAGCACGAACGCTGGTCCAACTGAGGCGCCAGGTGGAAATGGCATGGCAAGCCGTTCCACAGGACTACATCCAGCATCTCTACGATCGTCTCCATGGGAGAATAGCAGCCTGCATTGCTGCGAAAGGTGGATATACACTGTACTAGTGCCGACATTGTGCATGCTCTGTTGCCTGTGTCTATGTGCCTGTGGTTCTGTCAGTGTGATCATGTGATGTATCTGACCCCAGGAATGTGTCAATAAAGTTTCCCCTTCCTGGGACAATGAATTCACGGTGTTCTTATTTTAATTTCCAGGAGTGTATGTGTGGTTCCTGTTCTGTCGGACGTATTCGGATAGACGAGAAAGTCAAGGTGACCGCTCGTGAAAGCGGAAGATCTGGGTTCGTGTCCTGGGCCGGCACAAATTTTCAGTTTTCGCCACAGAACTATTCCAACGCCCAGTTACGGCTGAAGTTGGCACCCCCCCTCGAAATACTGATATTAACGGCCGTTGTATCAAAGATAGTGGTGTCTGTTCTGTTGGACACACCACACTAACATATACACTAAAAACAAACTCCGCCAGAGCACGCCATGAACGCCCAACGGTACCGACCGGCCGCCGTGTCATCGTCAACCCACAGGCGTCACTGGCTGCAGATATGGAAGAGTATGTGGTCAGCACACCCCTCTCCGGGCTGTATGTCAGTTTACGGGGCCGGAGCCGCTACTTCTCAATTAAGTAGCTCCTCCGTTTGCATCACAAGAGTTGAGTACACATCACTTGCCAACAGCGCTCGGCAGACCGCATGGTCACCCATCTAAGTGATACCCCAGACCGACAGCGCTCAATTCCGGTGATCTGACGGAAAAAAAACTATTACAACTGTGGCAAGTTGGCATATGTATACAATGATGAGTCGAAATATTATCACCGCCTGCTTTATAGCCTGTTGGCCCACTTTTGCAACGCAATACTGCACCAAATCTGGGTGACAGGGATTCGAAAAGTCCTTGGTAGTTTTCCAGAATTATATGATGCCAGATATCTAGCCATAGATCGCACAATGCACGTAATTCAAGGACCAGTGGGTTGAGTGCACGACGCCTGCGCCCGATAGCGCGTTAGATATTTTCAAATGAGTTCAGATCAGAGGGGTTTGTTCACTGTGATGCTTCTTAATCCACTAAGTATTTTTTTGTTAATCTTATGGGACTTAACTGCTAAGCTCATCAGTCCCTAAGCTTACACACTACTGAACCTAAATTATCCTAATGACAAACACACACACCCATGCCCGAGGGAGGACTCGAACCTCCGCCGGGATCCGCCGCACAGTCCACTTAGTACTATTCTGGCCTTATTACACAGGCATTTGTCCTGTTTGAAGATGTCATTGCCGTATAGGAAGACATTTGGCACGAATTGGTGCAGGCGGTCCACAATAATGTTCATGTAGTCTACAGTTGTCATGGTGTGTTCGACTACTACCAGATGTCCTAGGAAAGCCCATATTAATGTTCCGCATATCATAATACTGCCTTCACAGGGCTACGCTGTGGCGTGGCTCATGTTCCCAACAGCAGTTCACCTGGATGATAAAGCGACCGGAATTCGATCGTTGGTCTGGTGTAACAAGAAACCTGATTCATCCGGCTAGGCGACACGTTTTCCATTTGTCCGTGCTACAATCACCATAATCCTGTGTACACTGCAATCTTAACTGACTTTGCCGTCGGGACAACATGGGGACACGTACCGGTTTTCCTGCTGCAGAGCCCTGTATTCTGCATTCTGTGCTGAACGGTGTGCTCGGAAACACTTCTGCCTGCAACAGTGTTGTATTCTGTCGTCAGATCTACCACAGATCCCCGTGTATCCTATTTAAGAGAGCGAGTAAGCCTCCGACTTACACGTTCTATGACGAGGCGTGGACGCTCAATACCTTGTCGCCATCTCGTGGTTTCCATCGTCTTTCAGCCCCGTTCCATAGATATTTACCGCCGGAGGATGCGGATATGTGACAAGCTTCGGCGTTTCCGTGATGTTGTTTCCCAGGCTCTAGGCTGTAACAATTTGCTTTTTGTCAAAGTCGCTTTCGTCAGTGGATTTCACCATTTGTGTCCCATAGAACATAATCAATTCACCCTGCTCCTCTTACATTCTTTCCTTACAACAGCACCTGCCTAAAACTTCACCAGCCGGTGTACAACCGCGCGCAAGGAAGTGGCCATAATGTTCTGTGTCGCAAGCGTATACAGTCTATCTGTAAGCTTGACTGCAAAGATATCCTCAGTGTGGATGCAAACTAGGGTCCGAAACCTCTTGCGTGGATACAGGAAACGATGCGAGCAAATGAGGTAAACGGACAGGGCGCTTCTTCGTAGTGTGCTAAAAGTTGAGGATTTGGGACAGATGAGAAGCGTGTTCGGCTAGCCGAGGCGCTCTACATCCACATCTACATAGATACTCCGCAAGCCACCGTACGGTGCGTGGCGGAGGGTACCCTATACCACTACTAGTCATTTCCTTTCCCGGTTCACTCGCAAATAGAGTGAGGAAAAAACGACTGTCTCTATATGCCTCCGTATGAGCCCAAATTTCTCGTACCTTATCTTCATGGTCCTTACACGCAACGTATGTTGGCGGCAGTAGAATCGTTCGCCTGACAGCTTCAAATTCCGGTTCTCAAAATTTTCTGGAGAAGAACGTCGCCCCCCTTCAGGGATATTCGAAGCCTCTCCGTAATACTTACGTGCTGTTCGAACCTACCGGTAACAAATCCAGCAGCCCGCCTCTGAATTGTTTCAATGTCTTCCTTCAATCCTACCTGGTACGGATTCCAAACGCTCGAGGAGTACTCAAGAATAGGTCGCACCAGCGTCCTATATGAGGTATCCTTTGCTAAAATCCTCCAAATAAACCGAAATCGACCATTCACCTTCCCTAACACAGCTGTCACATGCTCGTTCCATCTCACATCAAAATGGTTGAAATGGCTCTGAGCACTATGGGACATAACATCTGAGGTCATCAGTCCCCGAGACTTAGAACTACTAACTAACCTAAAGAGATCACACACATCCATGTCCGAGGCAGGATTCGAACCTACGACCGTAGCAGCAGCGCGGTTCCGGACTGAAGCGCCTAGAACCATCTCACATCGCTATGCAACGTAACCTCCAAATATTTAAACAACTTTACTGTGTCAAGCAGGACACTAGCAATACTGTATACGAACATTACAGGTTTGATCTTCCAACCCATCCGCATTAACTTGAAGTTTTCCACTTTTAGGGCTATCTGCCATTCACCACACCAACTGGAAATTTTGTGTAAGTTGTCTTATATCTGCCTACAGTCACTCAACTTCGCCACTTTACCATTCCCCGCGACATCATCAGCAAACAACCGCAGATTGCTAACCCACCTTTCCCGTCAAATAATTTATGTATATAGAGAATAACAGGGGTTTGCATCACAATTCCCTTGTCTCTGATAAACACTCGCTGTCGAGGACATCATATTGGGTTTTATTATTTAAGAAATCTTCGAGCCTCTCACATACCTGTGAACTCATTTCATATGTTCGTACCTTCACTAGCAGCTCGCGTAAAGCGGGATATCCGTGTTCGGGTTCCGATTCATCACAAATTTTTAATTTTCGCCATTGAATTACTTCATTGTCCAGTTGCAGCTGACGTCGATACGTCCCCTGAATTATATATACCTCAGCGTAATGTTATGTCACCAGAAGTACTATTTTCACCTTTATCTCTTTCTTAGCAAACACGAGCCTATTTGCTGCGTTTGAGTAGTGATGCTTCCTAAAAAGCACCTAACCAGTATGAAGTTCATAGTGAAGATTAATTAGCATTAGACTTTCTTCAGATTACAGTGCGTAATTTCTGTTAACCGAACATGAACGGGAATTGTGCTGAATGAGTTCAGCTTTAGGTGAGGGGGCGGTGGGTAAGTGGCGGCTGCATGAAAGCATTGATTCCGACAGACGGGATGAGGTCTACTACTGACCTCTGGTGTGCTAGGGCGGAGCGCGTGGGAGGGCTGCTAAAACACTTGAGTTGCCTCCTGGGGGCTGTGACGCTACTGCGCCAGTCCACGCGCCACCCATCGCCGTGTGCTATTGGCGGATTGTGCCACGCTCTACAATGTCAGGCAGGCGGTATGCGAGTGTTGTCTCCTGCATTCATATTTTGTAAGAAACACTACTAGGTGTGTATTTCGGTTGGTATCCGGGGTACTACTGTCGTCTGGCCCACTACCCTGCCTTCTATTCGTGAATGATGTATGGGAAGTAAGTCTCGCGACAGGCCCGAGTATAATCTTGTAGCACTTTGTTTTCGAGACGTGCAGTCAGAAATGGCAGCTGCCCTCTGATTTTTAATGTGCCAACACCTCACTGACCGTGCGAGGTGGTGCATTTGTTAGCACACTGGACTCGCATTTGGGAGGACGAGGGTTCAAACACGCGTTCGACCATCCTGACTCAGGTTTTAAGCGATTTCCCCAAATCGCTTCAGGCAAATACCGGGATGGTTCCTTTGAAAGGGCACGCCCGACTTCCAACCCTAACCTTTCCTAAACCGATGCAACTGATGACTTCGCTGTTTGGTCCCCTCCCCCAAATCAACCAACCAATCAATCAACACCACCTTATGCTAATTAGAACCGTAATGTAACATGCAATAATAGAAATAAATATTACGTATAGACCTTAATAATTAAACACCCAATTGAACATGCATGACGGCGGTGTGTATGCAGGACAGTTAGCAAACTTCCCTGATTGCCCACTATTTCAACTGACATCTCAATAAGTTTGAAATTGGTAACATCCCATTGGTTGATTTGATGTAATATAGCGTTGAAATCTAGGAGCCATACTTTTAGGTATTTCTACAGGAAAAGAGGGTTGTCAAAACGAGACATTAGGCAAAGAGAACAAAATTTTATGAAAGACAGGCAGCAGGGTCACAGCACCCCTATTGGTTCTGCAGTCTTGACCCCTATGTTGCTATGTATACCGTTGATGTATTCCAGGCCACGGCAAGGGCAGTTCCTTCTGGACACGCTCTTTTGTGCTGTTAGTCAGCATTAGATGGTGGGACATTTAACTGTAGATTTTGAACTGAGACTGTAAAGGCGCAGACAAACATTTCTTCGCCCTCAGTCAGTTACATACAGTCATATAGCCATACGTAATGGTAGTTAAGCCGGCCGTTGTGGCCGAGCGGTTCTAGGCGCTTCAGTCCGGAACCACACTGCTGCTACGGTCGCGGGTTCGAATCCTGCCTCGGGCATCTATGTGTGTGATGTCCTTAGTTTAGTTAGGTATAAGTAGTTCTAAGTCTAGGGGGCTGATGACCACAAATGTTAAGTTGTATAGTGCTCAGAGCCATTTGAACCATTATAATCGTAGTCAAACAACACATTCCGTCTGTCTTTCATATCTATAGGGCTGCAGTAGTTGTTCCACAGGAAATTTCTAAAAACATTTTTTAAAGGCTTCATAAAAGGTACTGGCACGTTTCTTGGGAGAAAGGATATTTCTTGTACCCAAAGACCCAGGGCTAAGTATCATGATCTGATCTACAGGACACGTGGCCACTGCTTGCAAGAGTGAAATGTAGTGTTACTATCTGTTAGATAAATAATATGGAATACTTCAAGAATGAGATTTTCACTCTGCAGCAGAGTGTGCGCTGATATGAAACTTCCTGGCAGACTAAAACTGTGTGCCGGACCGACACTCGAAATCGGGACCTTTGTCTTTCGCGGGGAAGTGCTCTACCAACTGAGCTACCCAAGCACGACTCACGCCCCCTCCTCACAGATTTGCTTCTGCCAGTACCTCGTCTCCTACTTTTCAAACTCGCAGGAGAGCTTCTGTAAAGTTTGGAAAGTAGGAGACGAGGTACTGCCAGAAGTAAAATTGTGAGGACGGGGCTGAGTCGTGCTTGGGTAGCTCAGTTGGTAGAGCACTTGCCCGCGAAAGACAAAGGTCCCGAGTTCGAGTCTCGTTCCTGCACACAGTTTTAATCTTCCAGGAAGTTTCAATCTGGAATACCTTGAGAGTGTAAACGAAAGTAGCATTTCGTAACATTAAGAGAAACAAAACATTCTCTCCTGTCCTTCAGTCATTTAAACCAGAAACGCTATAACTTCCAAATTAAATGACTTTAAAATCATGGCCACTTTGTGATACATATTTGGTAGGAAGTAATATGCAGCGGAACTCTTCTAGGAGAAACGCTCTAGAAATTTCGTTAGCAGATCTCTCCGTAATGCACAACATCTCTGCTGTACCGCCTGCCTTAGAGTTGGATAAGTATCTCTCCGACGCCGTCGGCCTGACTAAACGAATACGTGATGCAACGTGTGGCTTCTCCTGATATGTTTTTTGTCTTCTCAGTAATGCCGCCTGGTAAGAGTTCCAGAATGATATGCAGGACTCAAGAAACAATCGTGCATGAACTGCGAAAACTCTTAAAGCTTTTTAAATTAAATATACGTTGTAACAATTCTTCATCACTATTCAGCATACGTGCAGCCCTCTGGCGCTACAGGGATCCGAATTGTAGAGTATAACATAGCGGTGTGTAACATAACTATGTCGCTGCATGAGAAGCAGCGTGCTGTAATCGAGTTTCGGATTCGAAGAATTCATCTACACATTGAGAACCCTCTCCTTCAACATTACAGTGACAGACCACACACGAGAGCTGCTATATTTGCGTAATCCGACGATTTGGGTTCACTATCATCGATCATCCCCCGTTCAGACCCGACGTGGCCACTTTCGATTTACGTCTGTTCAAAACTTAAAGAAAATATTCAAGAGCTTCACTTTCATGACAGTGAGTAGTGCACGCGGAGGTGAGATTGTGGCTCCGTCAACAAAGTCAAATATTCTACAGTGACGGTATGAACAAACTGGTCTGTCGTTGAGAGAAATGTGTTCACCACCAGAGTTCAAAAATGGTTCAAATGGCTCTTAGCACTATGGGACTTAACTGCTAAAGGTCATCAGTCCCGTGGAACTTAGAACTACTTAAACCTAACTAACCTAAGGACATCACACACATCCATGCCCGAGGCAGGATTCGAACCTGCGACCGTAGCGGTCGCGTGGTTCCAGACTGTAGCGTCTAGAACCACTCGGCCACCCCGTCCGGCGCCACCAGAGTGATTAAGTTGAAAAATAAATATGCAGACATAAAGAATAAAAATGTAGAAAGTTAATAAAGTTTGATTTATTCAAAAATGTTTGAGAGTTTTCAAATAAAAATTCGGAGGTATTTCTCTTCAGCACGCTCTCGTACATCTCTCTGTGCTAAGCCAGGATGTTATTTAGCAATGGGAGGAAGAGTGGCTTGATGTGATGGTCAATGAGCGGCTTCTACTGAATGAAAGGTGTGCCAGCGACCATTCAGCCCTGCCAGCCATACAGACAGAACGGAGTGGCTACCACCCGTCACATTACACTACACTTGCCTCTGGTCCTTGGCTACTTGAAAGTGGCGCCTTTTGCGTGAGCATCCGAATTCCACACTTTTCAATGGATTCCGTTTCTATTTTTATTTCTGTCGAAATGAAAACTACAAATTTCACAGTATAATTGCTTCCTTGTTTTATCTAAGTACAAGACAAATGTGTGGCTTGATTTATAATTTTGTGATGTGTCAAGAGTTCATCCTAAAATCTTAGGCTGGAGGTTTTAAATTTTTCTAGAGTGGAATACCTAACCATTTTCAGTTTGTTGTTTACTGATCCTGATGTGTCTGACACAGTATTTCTAATATTTTAACTTCTTCTTTTCCCATTTTTATCCGAAGTATTATGAACTGACATAACCCATTGTTAATCAAACTTCTCTAAGAGTAATTTGTGTAAACCTTATTAACTCCTTGAATGGATTGTATCTGTCAAAAATAGGTCACACATCTATCGGCTCCAGGATACAGCACGTTAAAGCCCATAAGCGGTATCCTGATCATAATGGACAATAATAGTCTTTAATACGGATCGCTAGTTATTCAAAATAGACAGAAATCGTAATATTGTCACTGACGCTGACATTAAGTAATTATTTTTGCGGATACTCCCAGACCCCACACGAATATCTGCAGCGCTGTAGGCTTTTATCCACAAAGCTAATATTACTGTCGATATGTACATAGATATCCGAATCCACACATACCAGTATTAGAGCGTCAACAGCCTGGAGCGAGAACAGTTCTCTTTTGTGACTTTCCTGAATGTGATTCAGCACACTTATATTGGCGAGCAAAAACGTTTCTTAGTTGTAATTTATCAGGTAGCCTCATCTACGATCGTGGAGGTGTCCCATGATTTGCTGTTAATTTTTCTTGTATTTTGAGTAAGTTTCCTGCATTCATCGGAATACATTGGGACTAGAGTCCTATAGAGCGTTTTCGTGTTCTGAGAATCATACAGGATCACACATATGGGACCATAGTGACATTATAGTAGCAAACGCTAAAGTACGTAAAGCGACTGGACGTTGATAAACAAGATTTTATTTAAATATTGGCCACTGAACCTTCATATAAGATATTTACTGGAATGTACGTAGACATGTAAAATAGTGTAACAATCTTTCAAAGCTCTAATATTTATATAGAGTCAATAACGAAGATCAAGTAATTAGGTGTATCTTTCTGAAGCAATTCAACAAGTGAAGGCCACAAAATCCTTGTATCTGAGAGACGAAATTCCAAATTATGATTCAGTGAAGGAAATTTAGTGTCCTGTGGACTTAGATCTATGTCAGTCGTTCATGAATGCATCGTATGCGACTTTTTAATGTGTTGCTGCACTGTCTTGACTGGCAAACACACACACACACACACAAATACACACACACACACACACACACACACACACACACACACACACACAGAGAGAGAGAGAGAGAGAGAGAGAGAGAGAGAGAGAGGGAGAGAGAGAGAGAGAACTAACTTGTAAATATTGCCACATCTCTGGATAGTCAGCTGAATTCTGAAGCACATTTTCATTAACCTTTTTTTAATATACATTATGATACACGAAGGAACAGTCAAATAACAGTCAAGGCATTTAGAGACTGATCCCCAAGTTCCCATTTAACACACAGCTAGGTTTTAAACAAAAGGGTTTCTGACACCTAATTTCATGAGGCTTCCTATAATTGTACGATACCGTATAAACTGAGATTCCATTTCTCACAGCTCTCACGCCCTCTGGTTGAGTACAGCAACAATGGGTGCTCATCTGCAGGTAGGCTGTGGGAACCACTAAGGTAAAACGAAATACTTCCGCCTACGCATAGTCATCTCTCTGCCAAGCACTAAAATGTGAACTGCAGAGTAATCGTGTACATGTAGATTTAATAGATTCATTTAACACAGATTTTTCTCCAAGAAGTGATAGAATAAATTTGGGAATATAATCTGTGTTACTAAAAACATCGGTGGCGTACCAGGAAGCATGATAACCTATGTTTTAACAATAGGTAAGAAGAAAGGGAAGAGAAAATATCGAGTTCTTCCATCACATCGAGGGCAATTTCACTAGAGAGGGAACTAAAGCTTTCATACCCAGGTTCTCCTCGAGCGAGTTAGGAAAACCACGGAAAAAGTGAATACACTGCCCTGTTTTACGCATGAAACTGAAAACTCGATCAAGATTTCTATATTTCCGATCTACTTTGGGCTCTAACGTGATTTAATTCGACTATCACTAGCAACCCTTCGCGAAAGCTGGGTTTACGGCAGCAAGCAATTGCTTAATCCACATAGGTCAGCGGACCATGTACGACACGTGTTATAAGCAGATCGGAAAAAAACCCTCTCTTTCACGGACACATCACGCTGATACCTATGAACATCTGTTCTAACCTCGGCGCTGGTCTCATCTCTGCGAGGAAGAGAGTCCACGAGGTTCTCCAGACATGACATATCTAGTTTTTTTTACTATTTGTTATTTTGCGGGTCTAATTCCGTAGGACCAAATTGAGGAGCGAATTTCCAATGTCATGGGTCGTATCAGTACATACAATAACATAAAAGTAATAACAGGTAACTTAAAATGTTTGTGAACTCAAAAAAGGACAGGGCATAATTTTATGTAAACGCAATCAACAATATAACACAGGAATCAGCTTAACCTCTTAAGAAACTCCTCGACAGAGCAGATGGAATGACCTATGCGGGAATACCCTTTCTGTACGTAAATATACCACCCAAATAACGGCTGCTATTTGTGTTTTAGTAATTTTGGCGAGTTCTTTACGGTTAGTGTCGACTTTGTATAGGTGATAGGATATACGTGCAAATCCGTACTAATCCCACTTGCAGTTTAAGGGTTATCTATATTTTTATGTTACGGTACTGATATAAATTAACATTTTAAAAATAGTGTAAGAGAGTCGACGTAATAGCATATCTGCGTAATAAATCTGTAAGCTGCTTTTACAGTAAGCTAGTGTAACAGAAATTGGACGTTATGTATGGGAATAATGTAATTCAAAATGTGAAGGGTTCAAAACAAATATAATTATGCCATAGAATTCTATTGTGTCTTGAGTACTGTTATTAATATTTCTTGTTTTGATTATCTATCTATAAAATCGCCTTACTTCAGTCAGTTGCACATTGCGCGAGACATATCAGGCTCAGAGAGACAAACTGAAAACAAAAGTAACAGATAGTGTCCATCATCCTGCCGCTAGCATTTATAATTCTCTGTAAAACGTGCTACATATGTATCACAACAAACTATTCTCTGTGAATTTATTTAGTTTTTACGGTACTCTATCAATTTAGAAAATATGGATTTTGTTTACGAACCACCCTGAAACAGCTCAATGTGATTATATCCTTACATATATGTAAAACTTCATAATAACGAAACATATTCAGTTGTTTGGCTGTTTTTTTGGGATGTGTCATCGCATGTGACCAGATTGCTGCTGGTAATCGCAAACCCTTCGGAACGTTGGCCTGTCTACAGAAGCATCTTGCAGCGATAGTTCCACTCCTTTATCAATAAATCTTCCCTTACTTCTGGAACCTCATTACCTTCCTCGGGGACGGTAATGGCGAAAGAAAGGCAAAGATAGTAGTTTTGCTTCCCTGACTGCAACTTATGGAACAGCAACAAGATTCTGGTTGCCTTCTTTAAAACTACTGGATTTTCTTTCCAGATCACAAAACTCATTACATGGTTATAGGGTACTTTAGACGATTGCAAAAAACTCTGCAATAAATATATTTTACAATCGGGCTGATTTCTACTTTGAAATTAATTTAGGGGTCTACTTGTAGTTCTTGCTCATCTCTAATATCGTATGAGAATTCGCGAATCAGTGATTTGATCCTGCATAAAAAAAAATTCCAAGTACGTGCAGGATTCCTCGAGAAGAAAGCGACAGTAATTCAGAGTCATCCCAATAGCGTAAGTTTACAAACCACTATCATTTCTCACTGACATAAACAACGTTTGGAAAATGTACTCAAATGTTAATGTTAGCTTTTATAACCGGCAATTTAATTTGAATATTCTGTATGCTCGTTATGTTTGCACTTCTTCCTGAAATCAGCACCACACATGCTGTACATAAAATACCTGTGTGTATCAGAAAGGTTATCTAAAACTTGTACAGAAACCAGACTGCGGTAGTAAGAGTTGAAGGACCTCAAAAAGGAACTGTAGTTAAGAGTGAAATGGAAAAGCTTGTAGCTAGAGTTGTAAAACTACCATTGACTATACCATAAGCAAGCGCAGACTACGGTACTTCTTCTAGCAGCTTTAGTCATTTAAGGTCGTAACTACATTACCCATATGTTAGTTGTGTAGCATACCTAAGGGGCGTTCCCTCATAACGATCGTTTTCCTTTCGTATGCAATCAGTCAGGGTTTTACTAGATTGCACTAAAATCCGGAAGCGGTAAACCATTCAGAAACTTAATGAAGATATATAAAGGGCCACGTAACCTACGCAACATTTTTGTTATCCTCCTGCCCGTTACTTAAAAATAAACACTATTTCTATAAAAATTGAACTTGTCAATTTTTAATTGAAGTTTTATTCGAAGATTGTTCATTTGTAACGTGAAACAGAGGGATATTGTTGTAAAAATAAATAACACAATACAGATTTATCACATAGCGCTAGAAGAGGCAATTTCCCCAACAAAATTTAAAATAACACAAAATAAAAACATATCAAACAGCGCTTCAGTACTGCGTTGA
The DNA here is from genome assembly GCF_023864275.1 of Schistocerca cancellata. Taxonomy (NCBI): domain Eukaryota; kingdom Metazoa; phylum Arthropoda; class Insecta; order Orthoptera; family Acrididae; genus Schistocerca; species Schistocerca cancellata. The sequence goes on along the minus strand of NC_064629.1, from coordinate 135,020,719 downwards.
ACTTATATAACACGTTTCTGTTAGTCATAAATAACTTTTGTATTTATCAATAATTTACAGGAAACTCTTGCCGTTGATCATGATGAACGTTCCACTACGTACAAAATAGCAATAATAGTTACATATATTTATTTATATTTAGGCATGTAAATCGTACATCTTTCAAAATTAGTAGCTTCGGTTACATAAAAGTGCGGAAGTTATGCGAACACCTAATTTTTATAACTCATAAAAATCTATTTATATGCTTTAAGGATGTAAAACATACAAAGGACTGAGCCATGATGTGTGGTTCTAATTATGTGCAAAACAAACAACCAAATAATAATAAAAAAAAGAGAGATCGTCGACTCACAGCTCTCTTACATATCCATTCATGTTTCTTTACCTACCAATGCTATCAACACCACCGGTAATCCTAACATTTACTGCGTGATTATGTAGTGAATGAAAATCACAAGACTGTAGTTTAGGTGGAGCACAACTATATTTATTGCTCTCCCTGAAGATGTTAAATCGGTACGTTGAGCAAGGTGTGAAGGAAACCCGGGAGAAATTTGGACAGGGAATTCAAACGCCGATAACAGAAAATAACTGGGATGAGAATGAAATTGCACTTCTGTCAGAGATAGGAAAGGACGTGGAAGAGCAGTTGAATGAAGTGGGTAGCATCTTCAAAAGAGGCTGTAAAGTGAACATCAACAAAACATGGTTAATGATATGTAATCGAATTAAAATCCATCTCAAGCCATTAGGTTAGGTTCAGATGGTTCAAATGGCTCTGAGCGCTATGCGACTTAACTTCTGAGGTCATCAGTCGCCTAGAACTTAGAACTAATTAAACCTAACTAACCTAAGAACATCACACACATCCATGCCCGAGGCTGGATTCGAAACTGCGACGGTAGCGGTCGCTCGGTTCCAGACTGCAGCGCCCAGAACCGCACGGCCACTTCGGCCGGCTCATTAGATTAGGAAATGAGACATTTAAAGTGATAGAAAAGTTTTGCTATGTTGGCGCAAGCTTATTAAAAGAAGGTATCGGTTGATAGGACACATCCTGTGGCTCCGAGCAGTCGTCAGTTTGATAATTGAGGGAAGTGGTGGTTGGGAGAGAGGTGGACAGGGGGTAAAAACTATGAGAAGTAACCAAGTCCCAAGTGCAGTCGGAAGTTTTAAATGACTTTATGTTGCAATAGTTATGCAGAGGTAACGAGATTTACACAGGATAGATTAGCGTGGGGATCACCGTCCAACCAGTCTTCGGACAGACGAGCACGACGACAGAAATTTTCCATTTCTTTCCGTCGACTACTCAACCATTCAGCGTAAGGGAGACTGTGTTGATAACATAATCTAACAAGTGCAAAATACAAAAACTGTTTTTCGCGGTGTCATCGTTGCACAAAATTCTCTTGAAGTTCAAGCTGCGTCACTTTCTTCTTATTGTCATTATTGTTACTATTATTACTATTAATACTTCCACACGTGTGCTGCAACTGTTTCTTTCTTCTTCTTTTCAGATTGTTTACGTTTATTCCGTGAAACTACAAACGTACTCTATAGGTTTACTACTTTCAAATAAATGAAGCGAAAGCAGACTGCCAATGGAACACTGTTATAAGATCCTAAGAGTCCTTTTACATGCGAGGAATATGTTGTACCATATAAAAGTTTAGAAGTTGTGACCCTTGGTACGGCAAACTCACGTCATATCGACTTCTCCATGGGAGCTCTACACGACACACGCTGACAGCTACACTTTTCCAGTGTTTCGTAGTTCTGGTATTACTTATTAGTTACCGTTTACGCACGTTCTCCTGGGCGACAGCACTTAGCACACACCATACTGGAGTTTCGGTTGGTACAATTTTGATAAACAATCTGTGGTACCGATCTGACTGACTGACATCTGGAGGTTTGGGTGTCAGCAGGTGAACCTCGCTCTTCACCGACTTACGTACAATACTTCCTACAGTTATTGCACTTGACTTGATACTATTGGGCTGACTTCTAACATTGCTGCAATTAGAGATCGTGCTACAGTACCGTTATTACTGTGCCTCGACCACTCTTTAAATACTTAGTTGTACCCTGTACCACTATTTGTGTGTGCCAGATAATGTGCTCCATGGCAGACACAAACTTCGGCTTAGAAATTCTGAAACTAACCTTGTTTCCTGCATTTTCCGTTAATTTTAATGTCAGTTCATTCATACTGGTATCCCGCGTCCGGGCACCCTTATTTAGGTTTTCCGTGATTTCCCTAAACCGCTCCAGGCAAATGCCGGGATGGTTCCTTTGAAAGGGCACGGCCGACTTCCTTCCATTTCCTTCCCTAATCCGATGAGACCGATGACCTCGCTGTCTGGTCTCCTTCAACAAACAACCCAACCCCAACCCCATTCATACTGGTATACAAGAAGCGTATTTTATACTAAAAATCACGGACTTATAATTTCTGAGAAAGAAGGTCTATGTTAACCGGTAGAAAGACCTACAAGCAAGGTTTGGATATTGCCTTTTGTTGACTGCTCGTGATAAATGTTACTTGGATGACTTTTGTACCTCATGTAGTGGACTGACCCGACAGCCAATCCACTATGACTTGTAGCCGAATAGCACGCGTTAAGCTCACGCAGACTGGCGTGAGGTCTGGAAGAATGTAAAGTATTTGAGTCTAGTAAGAAAAGAACGTAGTTGCTGGAATACTTAACTTTAATCCATAATTGGTGTACATAGCATTTGACGGTACATGTTTTAATATCTCAATATAAACTGGTAATGGCGCCTTGCTAGGTCGTAGCAAATGACGTAGCTGAAGGCTATGCTAATTATCGTCTCGGCAAATGAGAGCGTATTTGTCAGTGTAGCTTCGCTAGCAAAGTCGGCTGTACAACTGGGGCGAGTGCTAGGAAGTGTCTCTAGACCTGTCGTGTGGCGGCGCTCGGTCTGCAATCACTGACAGTGGCGACACGCGGGTCCGACGTATACTAATGGACAGCGGCCGATTTAAAGGCTACCACCTAGCAAGTGTGGTGTCTGGCGGTGACACCACACCTCATCCATACCAAAAAGCGTCGTGTACCATGTTTTAACACAGGAAAATGGTCAGCCGTGAAAATGTAATTTGTGAGGGTACTGTTGCTAAAGTGGTGGGTCTTTGTGTGATAGGAATACATGGGACGAAGAGAGGCGTGTATGAGACGAATCTGGTGGTGGACCCAAAGTACTACGTAAACACTCATTCACAATACAGTGAAGAACTATAAAGATTCACTTAGAGTGTGGACACAGGGCTGGAGTGCTGCAACAAGAGGATCACTGATTACCCTCACTATTCACCGATGTGTACTTCGGCTAGAACTAGCTACAAGTACTTTTTCTACACGTTGAGCGTGATGCCAAATTAAACATGCGCTCTGCTACAAGAGATTCGCCACTAGACAATATTTATTAGCAATAAATCGTACTTTCCTTAGTGTGCGATTCCAGTCAGAATAATCAAGGTTATTGAAAACACTTGAGATGCAGTAGACGGTAGAGGATAACGCCATTTCCCAGTGTGATTTATTCACAACGGACATAGACTGTCCGATACTTCACAGCTTCACTGAATATTCCAGACAATATTACCTCGCCTGATCTACGTATATACTGAATAGCGGCCATTGCGTCAGAGAACCTGTTCCCATCGATGAAGAGGTCATTAAAGATAGAACATAAACGAGGAATGGACGACGCCTGCTGATGTTAGAGGTTGTAATATCCCCTAATACATTACTGAAGCTATATTCCAACGCGACTATTCTCTGTCCGAAGTATCAGCATTTTCTCTGCGAGGAAATTATTGCCATTTAGTTTTTATTAAAATCTACTGCAGTGAATGTAAAGCTAGCAATAACATTCATGTACAGAAGTATTGAAATAAGACTGCCATTTTTATTCTGGTGCCAAAAACCAAGCATAAAATAACTGCGCTAATACTTAATACTTAGTCTATATCATATAACTGTCTTTTTTACTGTTTTCAGTAATGTAATTGTCATTTAACCCCTTGTTTTGCAACGACGTTATTTTGTTACCGTCTGACTGCATACACAGTGCGCCGAATGAGTAATGAGACAACTAGCATCACGACCAAACTAAGAACATAATTTCAATTTAGCACTCACATGGGCTCAAACAAATTCCATCGCACCTCCAAACAACGTTTAAATCGATCATATAAGTTGCTGAAAGAACACTGGAATTCCTGATTGTGTACCTTCTTCAGTCTGGCAGTCACAGCACGTTGGAGGTTCCGAATGTAACTGAAACGTTCTACTTTTAAAGCAGATTTTATTTTCAGAAATAGCAAAAACTCTGCAGGTGCCTAATCAGGCGAACAGGGTGGGTGTTGGAGCACACAGATTTGTTTTAATGCTGTACACTGATTCACGGGTAGTGCTCAGTGAGTCGGTGCACGCTTACGCAGAAGAACCCAACCCTTGTTTTGAAACAGATGCGTCCTGAAACAACACATATGTGAAAAGACGAGTTGCGTGACTCCTGAGTGGCATTTTCCGGTCACTGTTCTGCCCTCCACAAGCATAGAAAATAACAGTCAGCGTTGTCTTGAAACGTGATTTCTGCAACCTGAGTTTCTTCTGCCTCGATGACAATGTCTCATGCTATTCAGATGGTTCAAATGGAGGATATTAGTGTTTAACGTCCCGTCGACAACGAGGTCATTAGAGACGGAGCGAAGCTCGGGTGAGGGTAGGATGGGGAAGGAAATCGGCCGTGCCCTTTCAAAGGAACCATCCCGGCATTTGCCTGAAGCGATTTAAGGAAATCACGGAAAACCTAAATCAGGATGGCCGGAGACGGGATTGAACCGTCGTCCTCCCGAATGCGAGTCCAGTGTGCTAACCACTGCGCTACATCGCTCGGTGCTATTCTGATCTCTGATGTTTTCTCTCTGGGTCGATCTGAAAACATCAACTTTCATTTCTAGCCATAACACGTTTCGACAGACTGGAATCCTCATCAGCTATTGCGATGACACTGGAGCAACATGTAGCTCGATACTCTGTGTTCTTCTGTCAATGAATGTGGCACAAACCATGAACATATCATCTCTTCTGCAAATCTCTCTCCAAAATGGACCTACCTGTTTCCTTACTGGCAACAGTTGTTACTGCAAGCATTCTGGTGGTAATTTTCATCCGCCCAAGCAGACACCGGACCTCTGACGCGTGCTCCATCTTCTAGGGACTTTCGCACATTCTTAAATAATGAAAACCAGCGGAAGACTTGTACAAGACTCTCATCCCCGTAAGCACGCTCCATATCACTGCAAACTTCTAATGCAGTTTTCCCCAATTTACAGTAAACTTTTGTCACAGCTCTTTGAACCACTATGCTACGTCCGACCATCGATACTTGCACAACGTCACTTTCACAGCAGCTGTGCATGCACTGGCTGAGTCACTGGCACGATCGAAGCGTCTGCTTGTTCAGCACAATCTAGTGGATGAAATTTTAAGCACTTTTAGCTCGTTTCTTGTAAGCGTTCTTGAAAAAGAACAGTCTTAGTTATTTTTCACGTTGTGTAATATAAGTAAAAGTATCAGCGAGACGCAATCTCTATTCTTGAACCCCGATGTTTTTATGTTGCAAGGGTGTCCTTTTCTGTCCTCTACTGTCGAAGTCATGGTCCCCTAAGATGCCAATAACATGCTCTGTTTCACCCGAATCATTGCGGCGAATCGTAGTTGAGCGCATTACTCCTATCACGGTGACGGCGTTATAAGTTTTTCTTGTGATATTCGTTAGAAGATCATTGTGTTAAATAAGAAGACTAAACAGTAAACCTTTCTGAGTCGCTAATTATTATTAACCAATTATATTCTGAGCACCAACTGTTAATGGACAGAGCTAATACCGACTATTATTTTTTTTCAGTCATGTTAGACACATCAGGGAACATTTAAATGAACGCCTATTATTCATTCTAGGTATTCACTCTTCTCTGCACCTTCGACACGTTTCTTACAATCGTCAGTTTTTGTCAGTTTTGCACGCAGTGTTTCCACTTGCCTGTCGCGCTCTGATCACATGAACACCATGCTAAGGGCCACAGTAGTAAAGTATGCGAGACTTGCATCATTGTGAAACATGAACAGTTCTTTTCTGAACGATTCGTTTTCTCACTGTTGTTCTTTAACGAAAGAATTTAGTCAAAGGGGAACTGAGTGAGGGGCAATGTATGATATTAATTTACATATTAAAAATTAATATATCGCTATCTATCTATCGCTTGTACCTTGTTCCCGCGGTGTCGCAGGGCCAGCGTGGTTAATCGGATTTGGCGGGTTAACTGAAGGGGTGGACAGATGCCCTTTTTGCCGCCATCCCGTACCACCCCCCCCCCCCCCCCCGGAACAGATTTAGTGTACTAGTGTTCATGAACTGTCTGCGCCTAGTGTAATCCATGGAATAGTGCGAATGTGTTCAGATGTGTGCGAGCCGTGTAACTGAGGTAAGACGTGGGAACCAGCCCGGTATTCACCTAGTAGGATGTGGAAATCCGCCTAAAAATTACATCCAGACTGGCCAGCACACTGGCCTTCGACGGTAATCCGCTGGGCGGATTCGATCCAAGGCCGGCGCGCCTATCCGGGTCCAGGATGCAGCGCATTAGCGCTCTTGGGTAATCTGGCGGGCGTTAAAAATCAAACATATGTGGGTTTATAAAATTTCAGGTGACATGTAATGGGTCCGAGAAGACGGTCTTCTTACAGCATTATCGGGGTTTCGGTGCTATTCATCTACCACAATGACTGTGAGTAGGGAGTTAAAAAGGGTGCGATATTATGGTCGAGCAGCTCCTCAGAAGCCACAGATTTCTGTAGGCAATGCTAAGCGACGCATGAGTTGGTGTAAAGAGCGACGTAACTGGACAGTGGCTGACTGGAAATAAGTGATTTGGGCTGATGAATCATCCTGTACTCTGTGTCAATCCAATGGAAGCGTTTGGGTTTGGTGAATGTGTGGAGAATGTTACCTGCTACCATGTGTTGTGGTTGCAGTGAAGTATGGAGAAGGATGTGTTACAGCACAGGCGTCTTTTTCGTGGTTAGACTGTGGTCTCTTTACTGCGCTTAAGGAAACGCTGAATGCAGAAGGATATTACCACACTTTACTGAATTCTGTACTTCGTACCGAAGAAGAAAAGTTCGGAGACAATGAGTGTTAGGATCACCAAGAAAATGCTCCGTTTCATAAAGCAGCAACTGTGAGGTAATGATCTGTGGACAATAACATTCGTGAAATGGACTGGCCTGCCCACTGGAACATCTCTGCGATGAATTCTCTCCAGATCCCAGCTTAAAACATCACTACCTAGCCTAGTTTGAGTTCTTGAGGACTTATAGGCTGCCATTCCTTCACAGACATTCATACAACTTACAGCAGCTGTCTCCAGGACAGTTAAAGGAGAGACGAATGGTGGCCACATCCCATATTAATGTCCACTATCATACAGTGTATAGTACACAGTGATCATTGCTGTTGAATTAGACATGTTTGGTCTTACATGAAAGGTTACCGTCAGTCGTAACACGCACGCACTATCCTAAACTGGAACAGGAAAGTAGTAGAGACATACTTATACATTTTTACTCTTAACAACACGCGTAGTGAACGTTACGGAATACAGATTTACGTGTAAATGTATTTCGGCGTCTTGCTCACGCCACAATGAAATCTTGTTTTCTTTGTTGCAACTGCTTCTATATGGAGTTATCACAATGTGTGACGGTCTTTCCAACATTGTATTTTTCTAATGAGATAGTGCCAAAGAGGAAGGGCTGGAAGAAGGATTGCCGGCCGCTGTGGCCGAGCGGCTCTAGGCTCTTCAGTCCTGAACCGTGCTGCTGCCGCGGTCGCAGGTTCGAATCCTGCCTCGGGCATGGATATGTGTGATGTCCTTACGTTAGTTAGGTTTAAGTAGTTCTAAGTCTAGAGGACTGATGACCTACCACGCCCGGGTTCCCGGGTTCGATTCCCGGCGGGGTCAGGGATTTTTTCTGCCTCGTGATGACTGGGTGTTGTGTGATGTCCTTAGGTTAGTTAGGGGACTGATGACCTCCGATGTTAAGTCCCATAGTGCTCAGAGCCATTTGAACCATTTGGAAGAAGAATTAGAATATGATGGTCCTTCGACGATGAGGTCGCTACAGACTGACCATAACCTGTGCTTAGACAAGGGTGGGGAAGTAAATCAGCAGTGTGCTTTTGATAGGAACCATTCCAGCATTCGTCCTCAGTGATTTACGCCTAAGATTTGAACTCTACTATTCTCAGAACATGAAATGTGATGGCTCTCCGCAGAATCAGTGAGTAATAAAATATGTGGAAAACACTCACAAAAATCAGTGCAAGATGATAGGACAAGTGTTAAGACATCCGGAATTATCTTTCATTTCACTGTAAGGCGCTGTAAAGGGTAAACACTGTACGAGGAGACAACGACTTGAATATATTCAACAAATAATTGAGAACGTTGGGTGCAAATGTTATTTCTACATGAACAGGTTCAAATGGCTCTGTGCACTATGGGACTTAAATTTTAAGGTCATCTGTCACCTACAACTTAGAACTACTGAAACCTAACTAATCTAAGGACATCACACACATCCATGCCCGAGGCAGTATTCGAACCTGCGACCGTAGCGGTCGCGCGGTTCCAGACTGTAGCGCCTAGAACCGCTCGGCCACCTCGGCCGGCACATGAATAGGTTGGCACAGGATATGAAGTGGTGTGCCGCCGCATTAAACTAGTCAGAACACTAATGAAATGAAAAAAAGAATCGCACAATCAAAGGAGTAATTAATATTATGAGAGATGCAATATATTAAGCTATTCAATAGACTGAAACTTCCTGGCAGATTAAAACTGTGTGCCAGATGTTCCAGACCGAGACTCGAAATCGGGACCTTTGCCCTTCGCGGGCAAGTGCTCTCAGATGGTAGAGCAGTTACCCGCGAATTCAAAGGTCCCGAGTTCGAATCTCTGTCCGGCACACAGTTTTAATCCGCCAGGAAGTTTCATATCAGCGCACACTCCGATGCAGAATGAAAATTTCATTCTGGTATTCAATGGACTGTTTACATTGCTACACAATAACCATATGAATGGTACGGAATGTCAAATCAAACACCTTTCCGCTGTCTAAATTTCTAAATTGTTGTTTAATGTTTGAATTGATCGCTGTCTCAAAAATCTACACATACCAGTCTTTGAATACTGGCCCCTATTTTGACCGGAACCGAGATTGAAATCTTCCTACACGTCTGTTAGGAGGTCTGAATATGGCGCAATATGTCGCCGGAACTGGTAGCCCAATAAAATAACAACGTGGAAATTTAGACGGTTGAAAGGTGTTTGATTTGACATTTTCTACTAAACAGCCAAGGTCGCGGAAAGATAGACATTCAGAGATATGAATGGTAGGTTGCAAACATGGAAACAAAAATGATTTGGCGATCCTATATCTCTTTCTGCGTGTACTGATTTCTGGTTGGATGCAACCCAAGAAAGTATATGCCGTTCATGTCTTTGTGATTGGTTGCTACTAGGATGATCTTTCTCTAATCACTTTATGTCAACGGGGAATTGATGAAGTTTAAAGTAAAAATATAAAGCTGCACGAAAATCTCCTGATAATCTAATTACCGTTTCCCCAAATAAATATTAGAATATTTATGCCACTTATGACGAAAATGGCGCTAAAGAAAGAAATACAACCACACTACCCAAAACAAAATTTGTATGTTAAGAAACTACTATGAGGCGCAAATAAAATGTTTCTATACATCGAGTTTATTAAAGAGAAAGAAGGTTAGAATTTTTCACGCCGTTGAGCTCGAGGTCATTGAGGCTATTTTAAGTGATGTTATATGAACATGGCAACGACCGTCTGGACCGGAGATCTGTGGTGTAAGTTTCATGTAATCTGGCCAGTATGCCACAAAGGCTTCTATGTCTGTGGGTACACTTTGGTTTGTTAAAAAGTCAAATACAAAGCTAAGATCATGCCTGTTCTGAGGTAGTGCAGTGTCATGTTCAGAATACAGGAACATGAACATATTTACGTACATGTGTAATTCATAGAACCACGTCCAGGCGTAGTCATCGGTAAACAGCAAGTAGGAATCCGTCTAATGCAATAACTTGCAGTGTGTCCGTTATAAGTGTTGTGGTCGGAACGCAGCGACAAAAACAAAAAATAAAAAATGTGAATCCCTAAGTGCAATTGATTAACTTTGATATTTACGCATATCTGACTAAAGTTGAATATAGAATCACATTTGACTGATTTTGACTACAAAAGCACATCCAAATAAAATCGATTATTGACGCCCGTGTGAGTAATGTTGAAATTACAAATGCACCCGCCTGGCAGTTAATGTAAAAGCGCAACGGACCCGCAATGAATACATATCTGACCATAATGAATACTTGAAAGCAACGGAATTAATTTACTGTTATTTAAACAAAAAATGCATACACGGATACCGTTTCTGACTGAATTCAAGACAACCCTACTATCTGCTGTATTGTCCTACATGAACTCAGAGTCTTAGCCCTCTAACAGTCCTATTTGGTAAGCGGACAAAGTTCCACCTTCCTCTGATTCTGACCGGAATCCGATTCAGACCGGAATATAAAGCTGAAAGAAAGCGATGCTTATAACAAGTAATCTTGCGATGGACAAACTTGCTCCTGACAACGTGGTTTCTTAGTGTCATTTTACTGAATTATCTCCTTTGCCAGTTATCCGGCTGAAACCATGGATGAATCTTCAGACAAAAGATCTATTTTTATAAAGAGGAATCGAAGCTGTTTGGGCAGTGTGTGGTAAGCAAGTGCAAAAACTGTTTCAAATATAGTTTAATAAAACACAAGACGACTACAACTGCATTAGTTGCATACAGTATAATTTATGCTCTGATTAACGTGATCTAAACTCATAAGTGTTCATCACATCTCGCACATTCTTCGTCCCAGCATAAAGCACTCAGGACCGAGGGAAATCTCTAGCCAGTCCTCACGAAGCTTGTTTTTTCACTTACATTGTCTACTCAAAATATCGCACTGACGAGAGAAATCATATTACACTGTACATAAAGTACAGATAATACTATGAGACAGTCCTCCACATCCTGTCACATTCTACACACACTTTCCACGTGGCCCTCAGTTTCATTCAGTTAGAATAAAAACTCCTCAAAGCTGACTCAAATAACCACAAATTCTGACATATGTAAGAGCATTTTTATTTCGTTAAGGCCTCACGGATTCTGGCCTTATTAATCAGTACCTGACAAGGCATAGTACTTGGGACTCACTAGATACCAAGCGATACTTAAATTCTCGAATTTACTAAGAATTTACACTCCAGCAAGTTACAAGTACATCACACATTTCAACATAATCCTCTCCCAGACGGCTAAGAAGTGGGCATTCGAGTATCGATCACAATAGCAGCATGTGAACTCAAAGAAAGGAAAACGGCAAGAAACTTCAACCAGCATCTTGGCACGTTAATTTGAGAAACATGACATGTACGGAAACACATCGTAACGGAACACAGAAATTTGAATGGGAGCCATGTAGGCTTTGAAGAAGCCTTATTTCAGAAAAGATTTTAATTACAAATTTCATGCAATAATTTGTGGAACTGATACAAATAATTAAACTAAGAGGGGATGTGTGTCGTCAAAAGTGATATAAAGTTAGTTTTCGCTCTCTCGTGCAGAAAACCTATCTCCCAGGTATTCCAGCGGTGGCGAGGTCTATCATAGTGTCTCCGACACAAGTGTCTCCATTATTCTGTGTCTGTAACCCTTTGTTCTGTGCTTCTGCACCAAAGTCCTTTACCTCAGAGCCTAAGCTAACACACTTTAGCGGTGTTGATAGACTGTGCTTAGCTAGAGAGTCATTTGTCTTAATGAACCACTGTTAATGTGACAAAGGCCAGAGAATGCTCGAGGAATGAAAAACTGTTTACGATTCATGGAAGGACCTCTCTGGTCACGTATGCCAAATGTACGAGCGCCTTGTTATAAAATAGATATGAATACTAAAATATCACATAAAAATCCAATTATACACTGTTGCTTAGTCAGTCACACCTCAGGAAATTTTCAAGCTTATATAAACACTGAAAGTCACGAAACTAGCCGTAGCAAACTTGGGTGGGACGCAAGGTTATCCAGTGAGGGGCATTGCAAAGGCATAGAACGCTACTTCCCTTTAATGGGCTAAGTGGAACGGTAACTCAGTAACTGCTTCAGATTGAAAAAAGAAGTCATGGAAGGGGCAAGATAAGAATTTTGGTAACGATAACTGAAGAGTTTGAGGAATGAATTGTTGGTACATCAACAGTACACGCCAGATTGGTTCCCACTGGTTCCTACTTATTCTCACATCAAAAGAAAGTTATGACTGGAACATATTTTCAGTTCATTGGAGTGATTATGCAGATATTTTGCACACGTTATAGAATTGCTTTTCAAGGATCGAATCAACCAACCGGAAGGAGCACTTTGAACAAAGAGTACCTTCATCCAATATAAGTGTATTTTTAACATAAAGAAATCTGTCTTCTTCAACAAAAGACAGAGAGTCTCTCCTTTCTCCTGTTTTAAACAGAAAAACTTGTACATTTCTCCCAGAAACTCGTTTCAGTGGTCCAAAGCTATATTCTCTGTGACTACTGTAATCATTACTGGCGATCCTGTTAGTATAACAAGAGTGTTCAAACGATTCTTTGTTTCCGAAGCACCGCTGTAATGAGTCTGCTCAAAGTTACGTCACAGATTGCCCCCTTATTCCGCTTCACAGAGCTAACACGCCTCTGAAATTCACGCGCCTGTATCAAAGGTATACAAAGAGTCCTTGGCAGTGGCGTGGTCCTTAGATTACTCGTCGTAAAATCTAATAACAGCAGCTCATCAATAAAGGCGAACCAGTCTGCTTTCTAACACTAATGCCCTTTCATCAGCACTAACGTTTAAATCAACAGTGACCCTCGTCCCTTGCGTTTGGAATATGTCAAATCGTTCCTCTAATACTATTTAATAACATTTTTTCTTCGTGTGTATCAGGCATGCATGCTTGGATGCTTATATTGTTGATGATGCCACTATATCTCGGCTTTCTGGAAAAAGCAGTGAAGTGGTATCGCTTAGATCGTTAGTTGGCGCAATAAGTATTTAACACTGGAGCGGTGTATATGCAGTTATAAATCTTATGTTCGAAAACGTTGCTCGAACTCCATTGCCTTTCACTGCAGTGTTCTTATCGACTGAGCTATATAAGCTCCACTCACGAACCGCCTTTAATGGTTTGCTTCGGCAAGCACCGCTCTACTACCTTTCACTTTCCAAACTTCGTCCATACCTTCTTGTACACATTGTTCGAATAACATTCCTGGGGACATGATAATGTAGAGAACTCCTCAGCCACAGCCTAGGGTTTGTTTCCAGAATGAAGCTTGCACATTTGCACAGAGTGAGGCCATTCAGATTCTTTGTCACCAAAAGGCAATCATCTCGTTTCGAATTTCAGTCGGCACACAGTCTTAATCTGTCAAGAAAATTTAGCTCATTCAATAATATAAAAACTACTCTACTGATAAATGTGAATTTCAGATTATGGTATTTTGGGAATCTAATGAGATTCACGCAGTATGTTGGTGCACACTTACTTTTATAATATCTCGTATACGTATGGGAAAAGAACAAAAGGCTCTTTTTAAATCAATGAAGCGCCAAAACACTAAAAATAAAAAAGTTTTACATCGTTTCGCTGGAATTTGGCCAAAATTGCCTATGTTGTGCAAACTTAGTTATTGGTGGATAATACCGTGGTAGCTCTTACATAAATAACTGCAAGAGGTTTAACCCCGAAAGCCACACACACACACACACACACACACACACACACACACACACACACACGCACTTCATTCTGTGCGGCGATGGATTTGAGTTTTGCGTGCAATCAGACCTGCGGTTATTAAAGGCGAGGGCCTTTGCTCCGATTAACGCAGAGTTATTCGTAATTACAGCGGAACGATCACAAGCTGATAAACTGCAGCAAATATTCGGTAGAAAAATTTAGTCGATTCTGCTAACACGATTTTGTAATACATGCCCATTCATCGTCGTGCCTTGTATACACCGCCCTGAAACGAATATCACAGGATCAATATATATAAATTTATGTAATGACGGCTTCTATATTTAGGTGTTCACCTAGAATTCATGTGGCCGAGCGGTTCTAGGCCCTTCAGGCCGGAACCGCGCTGCTGCTACAGTCGTAGGTTCGAATCATGCCTCGAGCATGGATGTGTGTGATGTTCTTAAGTTAGCTAGGTTTAAGTAGTTATAAGTTCTAGGGGACTTATGACCTCAGATGTTAAGTCCCATAGTGCTAAGAGCCATTTGAACCATTTTTTAACTCTGGTGGTGAACCAATTTTTGAACAGGTTACGCGGCCCCTCCCGCAGGAGGTTCGAGTCCTCCCTCGGGCATGGGTGTGTGTGTTGTTCGTAACATGAGTTAGTTTAAATTGGTTTAAGTAGTGTGTAAGTCTAGGGACCGAGGACCTCAGCAGTTTGGTCCCTTAGGAATTCACACACACACAATTTGAACATAGATTAATCACCAGTTGTGGCGTCTTATTTTTTGGAGTAAACAATTCGTTAATATCTTGCGAGGTTATCACGGATTCTGAATGTGAATTAATCTGAGTAGAGTTAAGCATCCAAAGTCGGTCAAAAATGGTCATCTTATTCTTTACTAGACCAACTGTGTCAAGAGCTGTAATAGTAGAGCATTCAAGACAGAACTAGTAGAATATCGTTTTTAATACTCGTGAAAGTAACGTCTTACCTCCTAGCAAAAGCAGACCTGAACTTATCTAACCAATTAACGTATCAGTAATCGTAAAGCTATAGTAGCTAGTATGACCACAAGTATTACAAGGAGTGTTAAGGAAAGTAGGAAAATAATTTTGCTTAGCAAGAATGTGTGGATACAGATAACAGAGTATCTGAGAAGTCGGCATCAGATATTCAGTGCTGAAGCACAAATGGAAAAATTCAAAAGCATCATCCAGTATGCGTTAGACAAGTATGTTTGGTGCGAGATCTTAAGGGATAGAAAAACCCCACCGTGGTTTAATAGTCGTGTTAGAAAACTGCTACATATACGAAGAGAGTTTCATTACATATTCAAAGAAAGTCAAAACCTACCTGACAAACAAAAGCTGAACGAAGCAAAAATGAGGGTAAGGAGATCAAGGAGAGAATCCTTCAGTGACGTAGAAAGTAACATTTTGTCAACAGATTTGAGCAACAAACCTATGAGATTTCGGTTTTAGATAAAACAAGTAAGCTATAGTGCTAAGAGCCATTTGAACCACCAGATTCGTATTTTGTTATCCAAGAGACTGAAAAGAGCCTGAAATTGCCTTTCGAGCATAAAAATATAACTCTAACATTCTCAAGTAGTTCCACAACTACCGTAGTGATCCTTTGTGTCGCTAAGTCGTATGAAGAGACTACTGTCTACTGTCTGTATTCTTAAAGAAGGCAACTGGAGAAGATGAAATGGTGGGTCATTTGTTTCCCAGATGATCGACTAGGATAATTCTTTTTATTCTTGTTTCGTCATGAGAGTCTCAAAAAATAACAAAAAATCAGCCACTCAAGTGTTGGCAGTTTATTTAATTTTAATTCTGCGGCGAGTTGCTTTCCTGTTGCCACAATGATCAGTTCTCTTCAACGGGAAAGTCGTATTACGTATATTTTGTTTTTGTCCATGGATGGCAAACTAGCAAGAGATTTCTATGTGGAAAGGAACCTGAAAGCCACAGGCGGGCTGGCCAGCGTACCACAGCAACTGTCATTAATTTGGCATGAGGATTCGATACGGTTCTGACTCACAGCCGTCTCGCAATCTAGCGTGCTGCACGTTACGCTTCAGGAATAACTGGAGAGCACCTCAGAACTACTACCTGATCAGATAATTGCTGAGAATTACTACGAAGTTATAGGTTTATGTGATATGGGGATTAGCAAGAAGTGAGGTTTCACAATCAACTGCTATTTGGTCTCAGTGGGTTGTCATTTACACCTTTGTCCTGAAAATGTACACAGTGATTACAAACAAGAAAATTACGTTTTGCTCAGTTTCTCATTACAGCGGTCCTACTAGCGCCGAAGGATAGAAGTGAAATCAAGTTCAAAAGGTAAAGTATCATCGAAATTCGTAGCACATCACGAGAAATAGCAGCACTGTGTCCTCTAGAAGTTTACTTAGGTACAGGGTGTTTCAAAAATGACCGGTATATTTGAAACGGCAATAAAAACTAAACGAGCAGCGATAGAAATACACCGTTTGTTGCAATATGCTTGGGACAACAGTACATTTTCAGGCAGACAAACTTTCGAAATTACAGTAGTTACAATTTTCAACAACAGATGGCGCTGCGGTCTGGGAAACTCTATAGTACGATATTTTCCACATATCCACCATGCGTAGCAATAATATGGCGTAGTCTCTGAATGAAATTACCCGAAACCTTTGACAACGTGTCTGGCGGAATGGCTTCACATGCAGATGGGATGTACTGCTTCAGCTGTTCAATTGTCTCTGGATTCTGGCGGTACACCTGGTCTTTCAAGTGTCCACACAGAAAGAAGTCACAGGGGTTCATGTCTGGCGAATAGGGAGGCCAATCCACGCCGCCTCCTGTATGTTTCGGATAGCCCAAAGCAATCACACGATCATCGAAATATTCATTCAGGAAATTAAAGACGTCGGCCGTGCGATGTGGCCGGGAACCATCTTGCATAAACCACGAGGTGTTCGCAGTGTCGTCTAAGGCAGTTTGTACCGCCACAAATTCACGAAGAATGTCCAGATAGCGTGATGCAGTAATCGTTTCGGATCTGAAAAATGGGCCAATGATTCCTTTGGAAGAAATGGCGGCCCAGACCAGTACTTTTTGAGGATGCAGGGACGATGGGACTGCAACATGGGGCTTTTCGGTTCCCCATATGCGCCAGTTCTGTTTATTGACGAAGCCGTCCAGGTAAAAATAAGCTTCGTCAGTAAACCAAATGCTGCCCACATGCATATCACCGTCATCAATCCTGTGCACTATATCGTTAGCGAATGTCTCTCGTGCAGCAATGGTAGCGGCGCTGAGGGGTTGCCGCGTTTGAATTTTGTATGGATAGAGGTGTAAACTCTGGCGCATGAGACGATGCGTGGACGTTGGCGTCATTTGGACCGCAGCTGCAACACGGCGAACGGAAACCCGAGGCCGCTGTTGGATCACCTGCTGCACTAGCTGCGCGTTGCCCTCTGTGGTTGCCGTACGCGGTCGCCCTACCTTTCCAGCACGTTCATCCGTCACGTTCCCAGTCCGTTGAAATTTTTCAAACAGATCCTTTATTGTATCGCTTTTCGGTCCTTTGGTTACATTAAACCTCCGTTGAAAACTTCGTCTTGTTGCAACACCACTGTGTTCTAGGCGGTGGAATTCCAACACCAGAAAAATCCTCTGTTCTAAGGAATAAACCATGTTGTCTACAGCACACTTGCACGTTGTGAACAGCACACGCTTACAGCAGAAAGACGACGTACAGAATGGCGCACCCACAGACTGCGTTGTCTTCTATATCTTTCACATCACTTGCAGCGCCATCTGTTGTTGAAAATTGTAACTACTGTAATTTAGAAAGTTTGTCCGCCTGAAAATGTACTGTTGTCCCAAGCATATTGCAACAAACGGTGTATTTCTATCGCTGCTCGTTTAGTTTTTATTGCCGTTTCAAATATACCGGTCATTTTTGAAACACCCTGTATATTGATCGTAGGCTACAAAGATAAGGATGCAAGGTAACCTCAACCCCTCATATCCGGACACTGGCTGTGGATGTGTAATTTCCATGTATTGTGCACCACTACCGATGGCATAAGGACCGTTGAAACAGATTGTGATGGCCTACCTTGTCTATACTGCATGCGTACCCCTATCCCCCTACTCGTCTCTTATCACGGATAAGTCTATCCAGCTTGATTTATAACACCGCCCATTGTTGAAGAAGCACTCTCTGAATGGCATAAATTGTCCTTAGTGGAAGTGGTACGCCTGCAATCTTTCGACCCTGATTCATTGGCAGAACACTTAGAAGGTGCAACAGGTCTACTAAACAGACTGCTTACACCACGCTTGTGAGCCCTATTCTGGAGTATTGCTGTGCAGTGTGGGATCCGCGTCAGGTGAGACTGACGGATGACATCGAAAATGTTCCAGAAGGGAAACTCGTTTTGTATTATCGCGAAATAGGGGAGATAGTGCCAGAGATATGATACGTGAATTGGAGTGGCAATCATTAAAACAAAGACGTTTTTCGTTGCGACGGTATCTTCTCATGTAATTTCAATCACCAGTTTTCTTCTTCGATTGCGAAAACATTCTGTCGGCGCCCACCTAAATAGGGAGAAATGATCGTCACGAAAAAATGAGAGAAATCAGGACTCTCACAGAATAATTTAAGTGTTCTGATTAGATCCATTATAAATGGTTTTTGAAAGCCTGCGACTGTAGATATAATAGGTTTGTTTATAAATAAATAATCTGCTACCAGTCACGATTTTTCTTTATTTTATTATTCGCACGACGCGTTTCGAGAAATAATTCCCATTTTCAAGTGCGTTTTTTATGTTTGTTAAGCCATTTCTTTTGATGTTGTCAGTGTGTGTGAGTCTGCTTCATTTTGTTGACTTTTAAGTTTCCTAATGGTCCATTTGTGTAGAGTCTCACACACACTTAACATCTTACACAACTTGTACACTTTACACATCGAAAATATCTTATATATAAGATATTTTCGATGTGTAAAGTGTACAAGTTGTGTAAGATGTAAATATCTTATATATAAGATATTTTCGATGTGTAAAGTGTACAAGTTGTGTAAGATGTTAAGTTTGTGTGAGACTCTACACAAATGGACCATTAGGAAACTTAAAAGTCAACAAAATGAAGCAGACTCACACACACTGACAACATCAAAAGAAATGGCTTAACACACATAAAAAACGCACTTGAAAATGGGAATTATTTCTCGAAACGCGTCGTGCGAATAATAAAATAAAGAAAAATCGTGACTGGTAGCAGATTATTTATTTATAAACAAACCTATTATAATTTAAGTGTTCGTTTTTCCCCCACGCCCTTCGAGAGTGGAACGGTGAAGAGACAGCTCGAAGGTGGTTCATTGAACCCTCTATCAGGCACTTTACTGTGAATAGCAGAGTAATCACGTAGATGTAGATGCAGATTGCCCAAGCAAGTTAAATGGCCTTTAAACCCGTGAAGCGAGCTGGGCACTTTACACAGGTTATGTTCGGGTATAATAGGCCAGTCTGTCCTATCAGCCGTTATTACACATCCAGTGAAATCGAGAACAACATGAACCAGAAAAAAGACGTACATACAATTGGAGGATATAGTCCCATATCTTCAGCCACCATAGTTCTCCCTTGGATACTCATACCATGGCGTTCGTGTTCCCAGTGGAATAATGGCCAGAAAAGAATACTAACTACCCAATAGGTTCATTTCCACTATTTTATCAGTGTCTAAAATTTATCCCAGGGCCACGCCAGCCACCCGAAGGCTAGAACCATTCTACAGCTATCCAAGGCACCCGTGAGCAGAACACTATCTCACAATGTTGCATTTGGCGAACTTTGTTTAGATTCGTGAAGTCACATTCGCCAGGCATTGCCCTACCCATGACATCACAAGTTATGCGTCCCGTCTATGACGTCATCATCATTACATCACAAGTTATGCCATCTTTGGCGGCCGCGGTGACCGAGCGCTTCTAGGCGCTTCAGTCTGGAACCGCGCGACTGTTACGGTCGAGGGTTCGAATCCTGTCTCGGGCATGGATGTGTGTGACGTCCTTAGGTTAGTTAGGTTTAAGTAGTTCTAAGTCTAGGGGACTGATGACCTCAGATGTTAAGTCCCATAGTACTCAGAGCCATTTGAACCATTTATGCCGTCTTTGCGATGAAACTTATGGCCATTAATACGAAATAGCCTGTCACTGCCTAGTATTATACCAGCTATTAAACTGAAACTGTTCAGCTGGAATGTAGATGCCGTCTTCGTCTTTTTCAAAAGTATCTGAACAATGGATGTCATTTATTTATCAAAAATACAGAGATTTTGACAATACCGGTGTAGCTTTGCACTTACATGTTAACTCTCGCAATGCCAAGTGTGGAAAGGGGGGGGGGGGGGGGAAGAAGGTGATTCTTCACGTTTCACTGTTATCTTGCCATGTACTTTATATTTCAAAATTTTGTAAGGTTTGGTTATTGTTTTGAATGATTTCTCATATCACCTCCCGTAATTGTTTTAAACGTTTCGGTAGACTGCAACCCAAAAGTTTGAGTCTCAATAATGAATATGACTTTTACCAACAAATTTAATATTCATATTTTCAAGTTCGGGCTCCTTCTTACACATCTATATACCTTTAATAATTACGTTGTGAACAAAAGTCAACAACAATTAATCTTAGCGTTACCAATGGCAGTGGGGTAGGGTGTGGAGTCGTGGGGGAGATCATCGTAGGCCCTCTGACTGAGTATTGGTATGTTGTCGTATCGACGTCCTTTGAAATCAAACAAATTGTTCAATACTGCATTGACAATAAAGTGATTATGGAATACGCTAATTATAATTATTAATAGTTCATTTGTTTTGTAAATAAAAACGCATTCTCTTGCTGCACGGAATTTTATTTTCTCAGACGCGTTCGCCTTTTTTTCACTTTAAGACATCATCAGTGGGGTCTATAGTGATACAGTTATGATACACTTTTGTTTTGTCACGTATTATTCGTTGATTAGAAAACGGTTCACTTCATCATAAATGTATCATTATAGATCTCAATGATGTCTGGGAAAGTTAAATACAGTGCAGCAAGCGAAGAAGTTCTTATTTATAAAACAAATTTTTCTGTGCTTGCTGCGGAGGATGGCCACGCAAACAAACTCGTTAAAATTCATTTACTTGATTTTATTCTCGATAGACCTTAGAAGCCCCCGTCGTCGGTGATCGCTGATAGCAAGGAAAGATTTAAGGTGGTTGAGACTTTGGTTTTAAATATTTAAAACGTAACGAACTTTTGCATTGTTGTCTTCAAAGATATTTTTATGAAGTAAACCGTTTTTATTTTCATTGTTTCTTTTGCTGTTGAACAAGTAACATGAGTAGACAACGTTTACGTGATAGTTCTATTGAAAGAGTGCTTGAAGAAGTCTTGAACGAATCAGATCTGGATGAAAACGAAGTGGATGAAGGTATCGAAAAAATTGGAACTGATTCACCGTCTGGGAATAAAGACGATGTTGAGCCCAACCGACCAGTTCCTAAACATACCAACTGTGATAAATTCAAGTCCAAAAGTTGACGTGTATGTTACGAAGCCATCTCGAGAATATATGCATTATGCACAAAACATAAAAAATTCAGTCTCCGAAAGACGCTATAGACCTCTTTTCTACGCCTCATATTCTGAAACTTATAAAACTACACTAAAATCAATAGGATTCTCGACACACGCCGAGGAAGATGAGTTATTTTGTTATATGGAGCTCTTACTAACCCTAGGTTTAATTCATGACAATAAGACACCTGTCCAATTTTATGTTCTATGCTTTAAGGCCTATAAGTGTACTATGGATCAATGAGTCGGATTCGGTTTTTCGAATTCACTAAAATATTCGGGTATGATGGTAAGAATACAAGAGAAATTAGTATCCAGATTGAGAAGTTTGCTCCACTGAGGGAAACTTTTGAAAGCTTGATTTCTTCAAATGCATTGTACTTTATTCCTGGCTCAGACACCACAGTAGAGGAGATGATGTTTTTGTTCCGTGGTCGCTGCCCATTAGAAAAGAAAAACCTGAAAAATATCGCATTCTAATTTCAGTGTTCTCTGATGCTGTGACTAGATATGTGAGCAGAATGGACGTCTATACAAAAAAGTTTGGAAATGTACTGCATCTAAATGGACCAATGGATATGGTAAAAGGTCTAATAAAACCCACTAAGAAAACAGGCCTCGATGTTGCCACGGATCAGTACTACACTTTCGTCGAGCTTCATGAGACACTATGGAATGATTTTCACCTCACACTTGTTTGCATCCTAAGGCCAAACAGACGACACATACCTGAAGAGCTGAAGACTACAACTTGCCGCAGTGTACACCCATCCATCTTTGCATGTTCTGACCCTCAGACACAGGGGCCACCAGTTACTATCACATCAACTCTATTCCGTGAGAAACCAAAGTGACTGCTGTTAAATCTTTCGACTTATCACTCAGAAGAGATGATTAGTAAGTACTCAAAACAGACTAACATAAATCTTTTTTCTTTTTTTTTTTACTTCTACAAAGGGAAGCTTGGGCACCATAGACCAGATGGCAATAAATTACAGCACGAAGAGAGAAACAAGAAGGTGGTCTATGTCCCTCTCCTACACATACATTGATGTAGCAGCAATAAATGCAATACATGCATATTAAGTCTTCCTTCTCAACTTTCCAAACTGGAAAAATAATTTACTAAACCGCTCAAGACTTTTGCTCACTTCAACTAATAAGGTCGCATGTAGATAAAGAGGACAGCAACAATGACAAATGGAAAGCACCACACAACGAAAGCTAATCTGCACTGTGGAACCTTCATCGCCAACAGCAGAGCCAGGAACAGTTGGAAGGTGCCAACTATGCTGCCAAGAAGCTGTATCTAAAAGGTCAAGTACAAGAAGCTGGGAAAATCAAGTGTTACCAGCTGTCAGTGCCGCAAACACGTCTGTGGAAAGCACAGCAAGGCAACAGTGTTGTGTGAAAAATGTGTTTCAGTAAATTCTGTTTGCTTCATATTGTGGACTGAAATTAAATAGTTTTTTTTATTAGAGAACACAGTTATTAACGTTACTGCAAAAAATTATACAAAGTAATTTTTTTTGTTGAGTTTGTTCCTATTATAATTTAATGTTTTATTATCCCCTGCGTATTACATGTAATAAGAATGATAGCGGTAACGAAATCTCTATTTTCTTCAGATTTCCTGTGGTGGTCATAAAGTACTCTTCTCAACTTTGACACACTACAGAAAACGTGTTGATATTGCTAAGATAGTGCTAAAAGATATTTTCAGGTGATGGACCGAATTTATACAAACACTAGCTGTTTAGAAATGGTGTTGATGATAAAATTTAATAAAATCAACGAAGTTCATTTCTTTATTTTTTTTGTGGTGGGTTTTAAGTACTCCCTCCCACCTTGGTATTATACATTATGGAATATATGTTGGTATTGTTAGGGTTTAGCTGCACTTGTCAATGAGATTAGTTCAGCCTCTGCACCACACTTTTTGTGAGCCACAATTGAGCCACCAAATTAAATATTTCCTCTTCCAAATTGTCTGTGCGTTATTTATAAAAAATATGTAAGTACACAAGCGCGTGCACACACACACACACACACACACACACACACACACACACACACACACACACGCGCGCGTTATGACATGTGTCACAATGTTAATTGAATGTCTGAAAATCCATCGGAAATGAAGTCTAGAACTTGACTAAGGACTCTCAAATAAAGTGCTCCTATTCAATTACACCTACAAATATAAATTGTTCAACACTGAAGTGCCAAATAAACTGGTATAGGCATGCGAATTCAAATACAGAGATATGTAAACAAGTAAAATACGGTTAGATCAGTTACTGCTACTACAAGATTTAAGTGAGTTGGAACGTGTGTTATAGTCGGCGCACAGGTGATGGGACACAGCATCTCCGAGGTAGCGCTGAAGTGGAGATTTTCTCGTACGATCATTTCATGAGTGAACCGAGAATATCAGGAATGCGGTAAAACATCAAATCTCCGACATCCCTGCGGCAGGAAAAAGATCCTGTAAGAACGGGACCAACGACGACTGAAGAGAACCGTTCAACGTGACTGAAGTGCGTCCCTTCCACAAACTGCTGCAGGTTTCAATGCTGGGCCATCAACAAGTGTCAGCGTGCGAACAATTCAACGAAACATCAGATCTTTGGTCTTTCGGAGCCTAAGGCTCACTCGTGTACCCTTGATGAGTGCACGACACAAAGCTTTACGCCTCGCCTCGGCCCATCAGCACCGACATTGGACTGTTGATTGGAAACATATTGTCTGGTCGGACGAGTGTCGTTTCAAATTGTATCGAGCAGATGGACGTGTACGGATAAGAAGACAACTTCATGAATCTATGCAGCAGGAGACTGTTCAAACTGGTGGAGGCTTTGTAATAGTGTGGGGCGTGTGCAGTTGGATTCACATGGGACCCCTGATACGTCTAGATAGGACTCTGACAGGTGACACGCACGTAAGCATCCTGCCTGATCACCTGCATCCATTCATGTCCATTGTGCATTGCGACGGACTTGGGTAATTCCAGCAGGACAATGCGACACCCCACAAGTCCACAATTGCTACAGAGTGGCTCTAGGGACACTCTTCTAAGTTTAGACACTTCCGCTGGCCACCAAACTCCCCAGATATGAACATTATTAAGCATATCTGGGATGCCTTGCAACTTTGCTGTTCAGAAGAGATCTGCATCCCCTTGTACTCTTAAGGATTTATGAGCAGCCCTGCAGGGTTCATGGTGTCAGTTTCCTCTAGAACTACTTCAGACATTAGTAGAATCTATACCACGTCATTTTGTGGCACTTCTGTGTGCTTGCAGGGGTCCTACACGATATTAGGCAGGTGTACCAGTTTCTTTGGCTCTTCAGTGTATAACACTAAAAAACACATGTGACTAAAAAACACACGTGACTAAAAATAACATTTTAAGCTGGCAGTGGACACATCATTTTAGGTATAAATATGGCTTTTTATAAATACGAAACTGGACAAGCCTGTAAATAACACTTGTTGACTAATATACTACAGGGAAGTCGTGACAGGGTAAAAAAAAAAAATTCCTGCAATACAAAACGTTTATCGTCTTGTGTGGATAATGCTTACTTATGCTATCTCACACTGGAGACTACATGACATTTTGCCCAGTACATTTATGTTACATCAAAATTGTCACAAACTGCGCTATATAACACAACGTTACAGAAAAATTTTTGCAAATTGCCCAGTACATGACCATGTTAGAGCATAACTGCAACAAATTGCCCCATATGTCATGAATGCATGATGGATACGATTGTCACAATGATGATCGGTTGACATGGTGGTTACCATTCCCCTGTATGTATTGTGGGCACTTAAGGTGGGACGATGGTCAGTTGAGATTTCATGACTACCATTACCACAGGTAATGCTGGGCACAATGGTGGTCAGTTGACAGGGTGACTACCATTACTGCGGATACTGTTTTGGTGCAATGACATTCAACTGACATGGTTAATCCCATTACCAGACTCATGCACGTATCATGAATCGGCAAAATATGAGAGACAAGATAACTGCATTAATGCAGACCCATAGATGTCAACAGGTCTGATGATGGTATTACTTCTGATTATGCCTCCTAAGTTTAGAACAAGTCTCGACTGATCTGTGAGATTGTTAACTAAGCGTACACACACGTTATAGCGCAGCCTCACTAACATCACATACATACAGCCCCACTTCCTCCTCACCACATGTGTGTGATGTCAGTTGTTCGTTCAGAAACTTTTAAACATGTTCAAGATGGTTGATCGATTCGACTGTTTCATTTTAATGGTCAGTAAAACAATAGGCTGTGATTGGCTGTTTCATTCGAATGGCCAGTAAAATTAGCAGGAAATATTGCACAGCTTGTAACATAATGAAGATGTTGATGTCACAGGTAAGGAGCGTGGCTAGTCATGTCATGGATAGAGTACTGACTGCCACACATGATGCACAAATGTAAACAAAACAGACCAGGTAGTACTTACCTATACTACAACGGTGGCTGAATGTGTTAGATCATTTGTGGAAAGGTAGAAATTCTGGTTCTGGTTAATCCAGACCATAATGTCTCTGGAAGTCTCCTCTCTTCTGCTTTCTTCTCTACAACTACACACTAACTGGACCAGTTTACAGTCTACCAACGCTCTGGTAATCTAAAGACTCATCCAAAGTGGTTTGTCGTACAAACCTTCCCCTATGACACTAATACTGTTCGTAAAACATACACAATATGCAGTCAGAGTCATTACACTCAAATCATATACTGCTGCAGTGCACTGGACACTAATACTCTGGCATGCTACATACATTGATTTTCCGTGGTGTTAGATCCGCACAATGTCATCACAGCGTAATTTTTTATAGTCGTGAATCTGCACCGATTTATACGAGATTCGCCGTTTTCTTGATTTTTCACATTTATTTAATATTAGTTTTGATACCACATGTCCAACCTGTCGCTACAGCTTTCGTCTAACCAGAGGGGAGTAGTCATGTGTACTATCTGTTTGTTAATCATTTAAACTTTGTTCGGTGCATAACAGTACTTTAAATGTTTATTTTTCTTATTTTTGTGGAGTAGAGACTGGGGATCAGCCCAGAATTTGTCCAGGTGAGCGTGGTAAACAGCATAACACCGACACTCATGTACTAGATTCGTTGTATGGATATTCAGCTCCCTGTCTCGCGAGCTCGAACGCTACAGAATAAGTATTCGAGCTCTTTTGTGAATATGTACGATTTTATTCCTCACTGTGCCTTTTATATGATGGCTACTTTAGTATTCTTTGTCAGAAAATTTACGGCATATAGTCATAAGGTAAAAAAGCAAAAACTTAAGTTACGTTAGAAATTTTTTTTTTAATAATATCACCAATAACGTCTAGTTGAAAGCAAATATTATACTTTTACAGATTTTGCGTTTAACGGTTTTGGCTGGCGCCGCAGATGTTTCATGGGCGTCGATACATTTCAGGGTGTTGTCACAGAATTTCTGCGATCAATACTCCTGACACGTCTTTCACACCAGCTACAAGAGCAACAAACACACGATGTCGCCATCGCGAAGGGGGTGAATGGCAGAATAATGTGTTATGATACAAAACATTTTCCCTCAGTGATTGATTTTCTTGTCCTCAATAAAGTAGAAGGGTCGTATGAATCAATGTTGTTGGACAACAAGCAGCTCCTCAAGCAACATGCTGTTCTGTTTATTACCGTTACGTTCTTCATAGTAAGGAAAACAAACACAACGTCCGAAACTGTAAAACACATCTGATGTACAAATTGTGTTCTATAAGCAACAGCAAACAACTGAAGGGTGTGTGGTTGAAGCCGAAGGAGACAAGACTATCATACCTAAAAATATCAGCTAATGCTTTTCTATTGCAAGACCATAGCAATGCGAACATCTGTCAATTTACGTTGCAATGTGTAACTGACAATTTTTTCTTGTTGCCTGAATTAGGTGTTATATCAAGAAGTGAGGCTCAATTGGAGCTAACACCAATATAGACAATTCAACCTTACAGCCTTACCATCCTTCAGCAGACTACTGGTTTCTGTACTGTCAGTGAGAAAACAGATAGTATGTTCGATATACGAAGTACATGTGATATGGCAGATATGATTGCATGTGATACACGTCCATTCCCTTCACATATACGAGGCCACTTCATTAAACATACCCGTTGAGTAGGGCGTCTGTAGCTGGTGACAAGACCACCATACTCATAGAGGTTTGCTTATAGGCCAGGTGATTTATCAACTGTGTGGTTTATTGTGATATACTGAACAATGTGGACGATATACCAATTCAGAATACTTCGGAGATAGACATGTTTCGCAATGTATTTTGAATACTAATAATACAAACAGAGTCAGTGCGCTGGTGTAGGGGTACTGGTTTTCAGATATATACACTCCTGGAAATGGAAAAAAGAACACATTGACACCGGTGTGTCAGACCCACCATACTTGCTCCGGACACTGCGAGAGGGCTGTACAAGCAATGATCACACGCACGGCACAGCGGACACACCAGGAACCGCGGTGTTGGCCGTCGAATGGCGCTAGCTGCGCAACATTTGTGCACCGCCGCCGTCAGTGTCAGCCAGTTTGCCGTGGCATACGGAGCTCCATCGCAGTCTTTAACACTGGTAGCATGCCGCGACAGGGTGGACGTGAACCGTATGTGCAGTTGACGGACTTTGAGCGAGGGCGTATAGTGGGCATGCGGAAGGCCGGGTGGACGTACCGCCGAATTGCTCAACACGTGGGGCGTGAGGTCTCCACAGTACATCGATGTTGTCGCCAGTGGTCGGCGGAAGGTGCACGTGCCCGTCGACCTGGGACCGGACCGCAGCGACGCACGGATGCACGCCAAGACCGTAGGATCCTACGCAGTGCCGTAGGGGACCGCACCGCCACTTCCCAACAAATTAGGGACACTGTTGCTCCTGGGGTATCGGCGAGGACCATTCG
This sequence comes from Schistocerca cancellata, assembly GCF_023864275.1. Taxonomy (NCBI): domain Eukaryota; kingdom Metazoa; phylum Arthropoda; class Insecta; order Orthoptera; family Acrididae; genus Schistocerca; species Schistocerca cancellata. Next base: position 134,992,121 of record NC_064629.1, on the reverse strand, counting down.
CAACCGTCTCCATGAAGCTGGGCTACGGTCCCGCACACCGTTAGGCCGTCTTCCGCTCACGCCCCAACATCGTGCAGCCCGCCTCTAGTGGTGTCGCGACAGGCGTGAATGGAGGGACGAATGGAGACGTGTCGTCTTCAGCGATGAGAGTCGCTTCTGCCTTGGTGCCAATGATAGTCGTATGCGTGTTTGGCGCCGTGCAGGTGAGCGCCACAATCAGGACTGCATACGACCGAGGCACACAGGGCCAACACCCGGCATCATGGTGTGGGGAGCGATCTCCTACACTGGCCGTACACCACTGGTGATCGTCGAGGGGACACTGAATAGTGCACGGTACATCCAAACCGTCATCGAACCCATCGTTCTACCATTCCTAGACCGGCAAGGGAACTTGCTGTTCCAACAGGACAATGCACGTCCGCATGTATCCCGTGCCACCCAACGTGCTCTAGAAGGTGTAAGTCAACTACCCTGGCCAGCAAGATCTCCGGATCTGTCCCCCATTGAGCATGTTTGGGACTGGATGAAGCGTCGTCTCACGCGGTCTGCACGTCCAGCACGAACGCTGGTCCAACTGAGGCGCCAGGTGGAAATGGCATGGCAAGCCGTTCCACAGGACTACATCCAGCATCTCTACGATCGTCTCCATGGGAGAATAGCAGCCTGCATTGCTGCGAAAGGTGGATATACACTGTACTAGTGCCGACATTGTGCATGCTCTGTTGCCTGTGTCTATGTGCCTGTGGTTCTGTCAGTGTGATCATGTGATGTATCTGACCCCAGGAATGTGTCAATAAAGTTTCCCCTTCCTGGGACAATGAATTCACGGTGTTCTTATTTCAATTTCCAGGAGTGTAGATATGTTGAGTATGACAGAAATATGGACACTACAGTCGTAAAACAAGGGCTGGTATTTCCTGATAGACGGATTTGGGCTCTCATATCTGTATTCATTATTCATTTCCTTTTCTTCTCAAGAACAAGCTTTCGAAGTATGTGACATCATTTACTCATAGTTCTCATATACAGAGTGGTGGGTAAATGTGAAACAAGTGTACAAATGTGAAGAAACGTTGCTTTCATCCAGATAACCCAAGAAATGTGTGTACTTTTTTCAGATTACTTTCGGAGTCATGATTCCTAAAACCCTGAACACTTGTTCGATGGCGACGAATACTCAGAAGTACATCTTCGAAAATTTAGTTTTCTCTCTTTTATGAATTTACGTAATTCATTTAGCATTAGGTGTGCATTGGGTTATATGGAAAGAAAACAAAAGCTAAATCATTAGTCCTGCAATGTAATATACACGGGCATGGATGTGTGTAATGTCCTTAGGTTAGTTAGGTTTAACTAGTTCTAAGTTCTAGGGGACTGATGATCTCAGATGTTAAGTCCCATAGTGCTCAGAACCATTTGAACCATTTTTTTTTTTTTTTGATAATCTGATAAAATATTAATGCATCGTTGAGGCGCTGTATTACCTAATTTGGTTCGTGTGCATTAGCTACAATTATTAGGCAAAGCTAAAAGTGGCACTCATCAGTATTCACGGAGCTTACGTGATCGAAAACTAATTCCAGTTAACAAGTAAATTCTGTCCTTACCGAAATGGCTACTCGTGTATAAAATTGCCACAGCCCTGATCCTCTGCCAACAGCAGATAGATACGAAACGCCAGAACACCTCTTTGTCTCCTTGCAATAAGTCACACGATATTTTCTCCAAGAAACAAAATAACTAACCCCAGTCACGATCAAGAGGTTTCAACAACAATGTATTAACAAAAAAATGGCTCTGAGCACTATGGGACTTAACTGCTGTGGTCATCAGTCCCCTAGAACTTAGAACTACTTAAACCTAGCTAACCTAAGGACATCACACACATCCATGCCCAAGGCAGGATTCGAACCTTCGATCGTAACGGTCGCGCGGTGCTAGAGTGTAGCGCCTAGAACCCCTCCGCCACCCCGGCCGGCTGTGTTGGTATTTCTTTCCACTTTTCATGTTATCTCAAGTAATTTCAATCAAATATCGCGTGTGGGATATTTACTGTGTGAGTTTTACTTCTTCTCTGGAGTAGATACTTTAATCCCATTCCATCCAGCTCGTGTTCCTTGTGCCGTAATTTGCACCCCATGGACTTACCTTGCAAGTTCTGTCAAATTTTCCTGTCAACAGTGACACTCGTTTCATCTTCTCACCGTGAACAAAGTTACTGACGCTTTCGTCGTTTCCCACGAACCTGTTTTCAACAATCAGTTTCAGTGTTTCCACTGCGAGGCGCTACTTTGAACTATAACGGGGCTATAGCTAGTCACCAGACCAAGACTGATACTGCTACAGTTCGGTCAACGGCTCTTTTCGTCGGAAAATAACGCGACCTGTCGCATACTTTGCGTAATCGTATGCTGTAATGGTGCTTTGCTTCTTTCCTGCATTCATACATAAGTGAAGAGGTAGAAACGTGTAATTTGCACAGTTTCTCACATCCGAAATAGATAAACAAATTTGCTAACTGTACAGAATAGCTAATAATAATTTTACAGGCTTCTTAGGTTTATTTATCTACCTGGTCTTTCTTAATTTTCCTGTTTGTAACACAGTCACCATTTAAATCCGTAGAATACAATCTTTAATAGAAATATTTTATACATACTGTGCAAGATTGAATTTCGTTTCCTCTATTGTAGCTGACTATAAGGCAGAGTGTTGTCATTGGGAAACGAGGCGCCGTTGTGATCAATTAGGAAACGAGAGACGCTTACTTGTTCGTGGCTGTTGTTCGCCACGGATATTTTCCACTGACCGAAAGGGAAACGATCGGCGCCAAATGAGTACTTTCCAAGGGAAGCACTCCGTCTTCAGACCACAAGTGACCCATCGGGACCATCCGACGCCCGTGTCATCCTCACTGAGGATGCATATAGGAGGGGCGTGTGGTCAGCACACTGCTCTCGTTATGATGGTTTTATGTGACCGGAGCCACTACAATTCGGTCGAGTTGCTCTTCAATTGGCATCACGAGGCTGAGTGCACCCCGAGAAATGGCAATAGCGCATGGTTACCCATCCAAGCCCCGGCCACTCCCGACAGCGCTTAACTTCGGTGATCTGACGGTTCCAAGGGAAGAGATTCTTTTAAAAGAGGGACAGAGTGCCAGAGTGATGAGATAACTGATGTCCACCTCGTTGTAAGCTTTATACGGAATCTGAAACGACTCGTCAATCTAATTGTCAGCAGTCAACTACTAGCCGCAAGTTGGATGTCATATTGTATCGTCATTTGCATTAGGTAGCCCATACTAAGAACTGCTCTGTTATCGCACCAAAATCCTTAGAGGTCTCTGCCATTCTGAATGAAGCACATTTTTGTCTTGAAAGCGATGAGGTATGCAGAAATGGTTCAAATGGCTCTGAGCACTATGGGACTTAACATCTGAGGTTATCAGTCAACTAGACTTAGAACTACTTAAACCTAACTAACCTAAGGACATCACACATATCCATGCCCGAGGCAGGATTCGAACCTACGACCGCAGCAACAGCGCGGTTCCAGACTGAAGCGTCTAGAACCGCTCGACCACAGCGGCCTGCTACACTTTCTTAAGTTGAAATGTTACTGTTATACGCCGTACAGCGGTTATCAGTACCCCTGACTGCATGGAACTTGTTCAGTATTGTGCAACAGACATACAGGACGTCATCATGCTTAATAGAACCATAGAACTTACCTCATTTTAGTTGATCCTCATCCACCACGTAGTACTCTCTAAGTACCAGTTTGGTAGCTGTCCTCTGCCGGGGCTGATAGTGATAAATTTAGAGACGGCGGTGGCAAGATCCATCGAACTTGTGTTGAGGGGCTGTATACAGGACACATTTTGCACATAACCAGGTCCGTGTTATACGCATTAGAAGCAATACATCTACAATGACCTGATAGGTGGGGGCAGCCTTCCATTTAAGTACCTTATTTCAACTAGAAGAGCCTAGGAAGACGAATTACAACTTATCCTTAAACTTGGGCTCTCAGATACCATTCGACGAAATGGCTCTGAGCACTATGGGACTTATCTTCTGAGGTCATCTGTCCCCTAGAACTTAGAACTAGTTAAACCTAACTCACCTAAGGACATCACACACATCCATGCCCGAGACAGGATTCGAACCTGCGACCGTAACGGTACCATTAGACGATCTTCCATATCATAATCCTCAGAATCGCTTAATATTTCCCAATACGAAAAAGTCAGACCGAAAGAGAGCGTGTAATTATGGAACGAGGTAGGTATAGAACTAAGCAGGACTATGACCTATATAGTAAGAAAAGTACTCCATGAGAAAGAAAGCGCTAATGTTGTACGGCCATATAGTAAAAATTGACACACCACGAGAAATCTCATCACAGAAGCCAAAGGGAAAGCAACAAGCTCTAAGTAAATAAAATGAGTACTAAAAGATAATAAACAGTAAAAAGTCAGCCTCAACTCGATCCATAACGTAGATAAAGACAGAAAACTAAACAACAGACTTATAGTATATCTCTCCAGTCCAAAACTATCAAGACAGTGCACCATGAATTGTGCATGATATGTATTCAAGGAAGAGGTAAAATTCACGTTGTTAGAACGAAACAGTACTGGGTTGAGAGTTTATCTCGTTCAGATTGCGAACCACGTAAGCAAAGACAGATAGAGAGGGTCTGATACAATAAGGATACCTCTGAGCATACAACTGCTCCGCTGCCGTAACAGTCTGGCAACATTCGGCGTAAACGAAAACAATATCCGCTTTCGGCTATCGAACACAAAGTGAAAAGCTCAATATCTTCAGGAACAAGTCTGATCGCTACAACAACCTGAGTTACGTGTTCGGCTGTATTTGCTACATTAGCGCAGACGTTTGTAGCGGCATTTTTCCTGATGGTGAGACAGTTTGCGGCACTGTATCTTTTTGTTTGTTTGGTTTGTGGGGCGCTCAACTGCGTGGTTATCAGCGCCTGTATCTTTTTACTGTATCATTAGGTTGTACACATGTCCTTGGAGCTGAAGTCATCTTAGCGCTGTTTTCCCAATGACACCGCACCTCGTCATATTTCTTGTTTTCGGTATCTTTGGTGTGGCTTGTCTCAGATCTTTCACCCTCTATACAAATTTCAAAATGATGCATGTAAGAGAAGATAATTTTCATCATGTCTGTTATGTTATTAGAGCTGATATGAATTTACGAATAGAAACCTTCAGCGAAAGTTTGTTCATCAATACTAATCACCGTCATAATGTCATTGGTAGAGTAATAACAAGCCCGAGACATTTTTTCAGTGATTGATAAACTCTGTCAGTACACTAGATTTTTAATTGGTAGCTCCAATAGTTACACGTAATTTAGGAAAACAAATTCATAACGGCAAGAGGGTCCATACAGAGGTGATGTTCTTGAGGACAATATTATGGAAATGGAAGAGGATGTAATGAAGATGAAATGGGAGATATGATACTGCGTGAAGAGTTTGACAGAGCACTGAAAGACCTAAGTCGAAACAAGGCCCCGGGAGTAGACAACATTCCATTAGAACTGCTGACAGCCTTAGGAGAGCCAGTCCTGATAAAACTCTACCATCTGGTGAGCAAGATGTATAAGACAGGCGAAATACCCTCAGACTTCAAGAATAATATAATAATTCCAATCCCAAAGAAAGCAGGTGTTGACAGATGTGAAAATTACCGAACTATCAGTTTAATAAGTCAAAGGTGCAAGATACTAACGCGAATTCTTTACAGACGAATGGAAAAACTGGTAGAAGCCGACCTCGGAGAAGATCAGTTTGGATTCCGTAGAAATGTTGGAACACGTGAGGCAATACTGACTCTACGGCTTATCTTAGAAGAAAGATTAAGGAAAGGCAAACCTACGTTTCTAGCATTTGTACACTTAGAGAAAGCTTTTGACAATGTTGACTGGAATACTCTCTTTCTAATTCTGAAGGTGGCAGGGGTAAAATACAGGGAGCGAAAGGCTATTTACAATTTGTACAGAAACCAGATGGCAGTTATAAGAGTCGAGGGACATGAAAGGGAAGCAGTGGTTGGGAAGGGAGTAAGACAGGGTTGTAGCCTCTCCCCGATGTTATTCAATCTGTATATTGAGCAAGCAGTAAAGGAAACAAAAGAAAAATTCGGGGTAGGTATTAAAATCCATGGGGAAGAAATAAAATCTTTGAGGTTCGCCGATGACATTGTAATACTGTCAGAGACAGCAAACGACTTGCAAGAGAAGTTGAACGAAATGGACAGTGTCTCGAAAGGAGGGTATAAGATGAACATGAACATAAGCAAAACGAGGATAATGGAATGTAGTAGAATTAAGTCGGGTGATGCTGAGGGAATTAGATCAGGAAATGAGACACTTAAAGTAGTAAAGGAGTTTTGCTATTTGGAGAACAAAATAACTGATGATGGTTTAAGTAGAGAGGATATAAAATGTAGACTGGCAATGGCAAGGAAAGCGTTTCTGAAGAAGAGAAATTTGTTAACATCGAGTATAGATTTAAGTGTCAGGAAGTCGTTTCTGAAAGTATTTGTATGGAGTGTAGCCATGTATTGAAGTGAAACATGGACGATAAGTAGTTTAGACAAGAAGAGAATAGAAGCTTTCGAAATGTGGTGCTACAGAAGAATGCTGAAGATTAGATGGGTAGATCACATAAGTAATGAGGAGTTACTGAATAGAATTGGGGGGAAGAAGAGTTTGTGGCACAACTTGACTAGAAGAAGGGATCGGTTGGTAGGACATGTTCTGAGGCATCAAGGGATCACCAATTTAGTACTGGAGGGCAGCGTGGAGGGTAAAAATCGTAGAGGGAGACCAAGAGATGAATACAATAAGCAGATCCAGAAGGATGTAGGCTGCAGTAGGTATTGGGAGATGAAATTTGCACAGGATAGAGTAGCATGGAGAGCTGCATCAAACCAGTCTCAGGACTGAAGACCACAACAACAACAAGGAAAATATTTTGAATTGTGGGTAAGAGTGTTATACTATTCAGTTGAAAAAGTACTGACATCAAGAAGCTACGGTTATCAGTTGTAAATATTAACACTGCATTATTGATTAACACACTTAGCTGGAAAAGTAATGGGATAAACACGGTATCTGAAGAAATTATCACCGTAACCACTCGGAGCTATTCGCGACAACGACAAAAAATTTTGTTTGGGATGGCTGGATCTGCAACTTACCCCACTCTCACTGTGATAACGACTGAACAGGTTTGACATTGTGTTACGCTGGTCACGGGTACATTATAGTTTTTTCATAACTGCGTTATCTGTAACTATCATTCAAACGTTTGAGTTAATTATTTGAATGTAAATACAGAACCACAGAAGCAAACATGATTGTATATGGGCATCCAGTGCCATATCAAACATGGGCAACTGATGAATGTACTTAATAAGTTATTTAAAAAAAAACTCTCTGGTTCTTAAGCCAGTGATAGTAGGAAACTGAATTACTGAACAGTTCACGACAAGAAAAACTACATAGATACCTTATGTAAGTGACTCTTCGTTTCTTCGAATTTTACATCTTGTATTGTTCTGCAGCGCGAGTAGAGTTCGATTCTGTTATGCCATTGACACTTACCTGCAAACTATGTGTAATAAATACAACATATTTACTATTGCCTTTAAAGAAGAAATTCCGGTTAGGCCATGAAACTTCGTCTGAACTTTACACAGTGAGGACATGCTGATTACATTCGTTAAGAATTTGTGGAGGTTGCTGCTGTAACAGGCTGTTAAGCCGCGGCAGCTTATCTCAGTAGGGATTAATGGATTAACAGTGAACCAGACAGTCACTGTTCATCGACAAAGTATTAGCGACCAAAGAGCAAAAGCTAAAAGCAGTGACGGATAGAAAAGTTTCCCCTTCGAGAAATTCAGCCAGACTGTAAATGCCTAAAAATTGGTCGGTGCGTATTTCATTTCCAGTGATCCTAATGAAAAGCATTTCTCATTCGATCCACAGTTAAACAGTCAATGCCTACTATCGGCATTCGCGTATTATATATAACGCGTATGCTCAAGATAGGAAGTAGAGTAACTGACATGTACCAACATACAAGCAAATGTAAATTGTTTGCGCATGTGTATATTAGTGAACATATATAAAGTTACACGCTTCTGGAGGTTATAGAGGGAACTTAGTAGATCAAGTTTTACACAGAAGGAACCCAAGTCCGGAAACGTCATCCAACGGTTATAAGCGCCGGCGCCTTTAAGTGTACGTGTACACACGGTGATTCCGTGATGATGTTAAAAAGTTTCTAGGACGATAGAGAGGGATAAATGTATCAGTTTGAGGTCAGGTTCTCTCTACCGGAAACGAGCGAGTCAAAAGTTATAAGCGAAAACCGTTCCGACACCTTTTGTCAGTAGAATGCATGTACTGGTGCTGCTGTTGCTAAGACTGTAGCAAAGACTACTTTAGAGGTGGTAGTACGGACCAAAACTAGGAAACATTGTCCAGTAAACATAGGCTCTAAAATGTATACTTGAGGAGCAGTGGTACATGTGAAACACATCTTCTTTATTGACCAAGCGCTTATAGCTCTGAAGGTATGCATTTTAGAACCCATGTTTACCAGACATTTTTCCTTATTTTGATCCTTACTTCCACATATGAAAGTTGCCTATCCTACAGTCTTAGCAACAACAGTACCAGTTCATGTATGCCACTGTCAGAGGTATCAGAACGGTTTTCGCTTACAACTTTCGACTCGTTCGTTTCCGGTACGGAGACCACTACCTCAAATTGATTCATTTATCCATCTCCATCATTCTAGAAACTGTGTAAAATCATAACGGAATCACCCCGTACATTCATAGATTTACAGGTGCCGGAGCCTATAACTTTGACAATCTTTAGGGTCGTTGGATGACGTTTCCAAACTTGGGTTCCTGTGTAAAACTTGAACTACTAAGTCGACACTACAAGGTCTAGAAGTGTAACATGAATCGTGAAAAACCCTATATGTATACAAGTGAACATTAATAAAACCGACAAACTGCAGTGACGGATTCCCGACTGGAAATGGAGGAAAAATGGTCCTATGTATTTATGTCCCGAACCCATCGTTGCCACCGTAGATGACGTTGACGAATGAAGGTTCCTCTGAACCCGTGCCGTGTGTAACTAGTGAGTTGCAGGCTGCGTGGTTGACGCAGCGTACTGTAAGCGTCAAAACGGTCTGGATTCATGTACGGAACAAGCCGAGATTGTGTCTGTATTCGGCCACCCAGACAGAAACGGTCGAGAGGCAGCACGACTATACCAAAACAAGTATCATCGAAGATACGAACCGCATCACACCAAATGCTGAGCCCTTTTAGGGCGTTTGTGTGATCATAGACCCTTCAAGACGGACGAACGTGCAGGGAGGCGGCGGTCTGTGCGTACACCAGATTTGGAGGACCAGGTTCTATAGTATATTGAGACGAACCCTAGTACAAGCTCCAGGCAAGTACAGAATATGGTTTAAGGCAAAGTACGATTGCGTGTCCTGCATAACAATCGCTACTATCCCTATCACCTGAAATCCCATGGAGCCCTCTTTGAACATATGCTGTGAAGTGGATCCGACGCAGCTCTGTATTCTGTTCCTGGACGATTTGTTGTCGTAAGCACACCGTCCATTTCAGAATACATATTCAAAGGACCTTTTTTCTTCCACGAATCCATCCCTGCAGTTGGTCAGTTCACCCTGTATATCCTGGCAACGGCCTTGCCGCATTGGATACACCGGTTCCCGTGAGATCACCGAAGTTAAGCGCTGTCGGGCATGGCCGGCACTTGGATGGGTGACCATCCAGCCGCCATGCACTGTCGCCATTTTTTGGGGTGCACTCAGTCTCGTGATGCCAATCGAGGAGTTACTCGACCGAATAGTAGCTCCGGTCAAAGGATGCCATCATAACGACCTGGAGAGCGGTGTGCTGACCACATGCCCCTCCTATCCGCATCCTCAAACTGAGGATGACACGGCGGTCGGATGGTCCCGATGGTCCACTTGTGGCCTGAAGACGGAGTGCTGTAGATCCTGCCTAGTACTGGGTCAGCTGTTCTCAAGATTTGGCAAATTCGTTTTCTCTTACCTTCAGACCGGATGTCCTAGCTGACTCCGTAGTAATCAGATATGTAATGGAGGGAAGTCGTTTGCTGCACCTGGCTGTGACGTGAAACTTTCTTCTGTGCGTGATCATATTTTAACGGCGCGTGCCTCCGGTTTTCTGAGGCAGAAATCGAGGACTAGCCAAGCATTAGCTAAACGAATGGGGGAAACCGCAATGAGGCTGGCCGGTGAACCAGCCATGGTCTTTCTTCCGCCGCGTGGATTCCGTCACGGTCTGGCTCATCTTCCTGGTTCGTAAGCTAACGTCTTCCGAACAAGTCGTAGTTTAACTAATTGAGGGCCAGGTAAAAGCCATAAAAATTTAACCTGGAGGGGTACCAACAATAATTGACACATTTCAAACCTGATCCAACTGTAACACTTCAGTTTTATGGCTGTGATATGTTTCATGCAGTAGGTTAGTAACTATTAATCTTAACAACGACAAAATGCTAGCATTAAATGTGGTCACCGCAGCTAACCATCACCGCATTACAGTATGCAAGTTCGATAACTGGTGGTTCAATCTTGGTATAACTTTCTATTAACTTTAGTGGTATTTCTTGAAACAGTTCTTGCCTGTTCTCGGCAGAAAGGTACTTATACACACAATGCATAGCCGGCCGAAGTGGCCGCGCGGTTCTGGCGCTGCAGTCTGAAACCGCGAGACCACTACGGTCGCAGGTTCGAATCCTGCCTGGGGCATGGATGTGTGTGATGTCCTTAGGTTAGTTAGGTTTAACTACTTCTAAGTTCTAGGGGACTAATGACCTCAGCAGTTGAGTCCCATAGTGCTCAGAGCCAGCCACAATGCATACACACATGTAGGACCAGAGTTTTTCTTGAACTGCGAACTGCAAATCTTGAAGATGATGAGTGATTAGGGTGAGGTTTACAGCTTTCTTGGAGTATAATTTCGTCTACGTATCAGTTATGTGCCTTGATCTGAGATGGTAAACTATTTTTGTGTATAGAGGATGAAGCAGCAGCCACTGAAACTATTTTTGGAACCAAAGAACTTTTTTTTACCTCTTGACGAAACTGAATGTCGGGTAATTGTTATCACTTTAATCACTGTCAACACTGTTGTCACTAGAAAGAATTTCATCAAATAATATTCGTCAACATTCTTCCTGTGTTATTCCTCTTCGTCGACACATACTGAATGGAGAAGGCGGGCTGTGCTTGGTGCCACTAACCACAGAGAATACCGTCTGTGAAGTACAGGTTACTCTATTCGAATAAAATTTAATATTACATGTAGATTTATGGAAGATCAACACGAAAGTATAAACAATTGCTACCAAAAATAGCCGTATAAAGAAGAGCTACAGAGAGAAATGCACGACACATCCACGAACAGTACCAACAATGCATAAACTATAAGCTCGTGTCGTAGAAACGCGGCAAAATTACTGCACTATGATTCTCGTGCCATATTGTCAAACTTTGGTCAACAATTAGTTGGTTAATTGCGAGAACTGCCGCCCCTGAGCGGTAAGCCGCGAAAAATATGTGGTTAGCCACAGTGACAATTGCCCTTTGAAATTCACAGACTTAATCAATTTTAAAATAAATTATCACAGTTCTGACCGAACTATAGAATAAAAGTTACAAAACCGCTCAGGAATTTGTGGCTGGCTGATGACTTACAAAACACCACCTTGGTAAGTTATTGAAACCTTCTCCCCAATCGTTTATGGTATAAGTCGGACATCACACAAAATCTTAAAACTCGTACCACACTCGTCTCGTTGTCAGCTGAAATATCTATAGTGTCATATTATATCTTTATTTAAGACCAGCTTCAATACACTGCAAGATCCATCTCTCTACACTCGCTGCCACACTCCTCGCCGCCCCCACTTTTCTCTCACCCTACTGGGAAATTTGGTATCTATACGTAATAGTGAAATGATCGCCATGTAGCGCTATCAGCGGAGATAAGTGAAAAATGGAAGAAAGTTGAAAATAAGTATTCGTCCATCAATTACTGATAATAATGTTAGTAATCATTCATAAATACACTGAAGGAAAAAAATTACAGCACCAAGAAGGAGTTGTGCGAATTAAATGGAAGTTGGTCGGCGTGTTTCTACATCTGAAAGATGACGTCTAAGCAGATTTCACTCCAGTCACATAATAGAACTTAGAACTACTTAAAGCAAACTAACCTAAGGACATCACACACATCCATGCCCCAGGCAGGATTCGAACCTGCAACCGGAGCAGTCGCGCGATTCTGGACTGAAGCGACTTGAACCGCTTGTCCACCGCGGCCGGCCATTATCAACAGCTTACTGAGCTTCAACGAGGTCGTGTAATAGGGCTACGAGAAGCTGGATGGCCGGCCGGGGTGGCCGAGCGGTTCTAGACGCTACAGTCTGGAACCGCGCGACCTCTACGGTCGCAGGTTCGAATCCTGCCTCGGGCATGGATGTGTGTGATGTCCTTAGGTTAGTTAGGTGTAAGTAGTTCTAAGTTCTAGGGGACTGATGACCTCTGATGTTAAGTTCCGTAGTGCTCAGAGCCACTTGAACCGTTTTTTGAAGCTGGATGTTCATTCCACGGTATTGGAGGAAGACCTGGTAGGAATATAACCTCTGTAAATGATTGCTGGCAGAGGTGGTTACAAATTGGTTACTTCAAGGATAACTCCGAGACAGACGTCCTGTGGCGTGCATTCCACATACTCCAAACCACCGTTGTTTGCGACTTCAGTGGTGACAAGCGAGCGTTCATTGTAGGGCAGAGTGAAGGTATGGAGTGTTTTTTGGTGAAAGCTGGAAGTAGCCTTGATGACTACACTACACAAAGCTTAACACCTCGCCTGGTCCCTTCAACACCGACATAGGAATGTTGATTACTGGAAATATGTACCCTGGTCGGAATAGTCTCGTTTCAAATTGTATTGAGCGGATGGACGTGTACGGGTATGGAGAAAACTTCATGAATCCATAAACCCTGCATGCCACCAGGGGACTGTTGAAGCATGTGGAGGCTCTAAAGTAGTGTGGGGCGTGTGCAGTTGGAGTGAAATGGAATCCCTGATACATCTAGATACGATACTGACCTGCATCCATTCATGTCCGTTGTACATTCCGACGGACTTGGGCACAATTCCAGCAGGAAAATGCGGTCCGCACACGTTCAGAATTGCTACTGAGTGGCTCCAGCAACACTCGTCTGAGTTTAAACACTTTTGCTGGCCACCAAATTCCCCAAGCCTGAACATTATTGAACATATCTGGGGTGCCTCATAACGTGCTGCTGAGAAGGTATCTCCACTCCCCCGTACTCTAGCCTATTTATGGACAGCCCTGCAGAATTCATGGTGTCAGTTCCCTCCAGCACTACTTCAGACATTAATCGAGTTCATGCCACGTTGTGTTGCGGCACTTCTGCGTGCTCGCAGGGGCCCCAAACGATATTAGTCAGCTGCACCAGTTTCTCTGGCTATTCAGTGTATTAGTATGTGGTGTAACCTCTACGGGGGGCAGTTCAGGAGCTGACTCTGGCATCCAGTCGATCGTACTATGGAAAATACTGTCCTGGGATACGTTGTGCCACTCCTGCTCGACCTGTTCACGCAGTTCTGCAAGAGTTGTTGGTTGTCGAGTCGCACAAGTGACTTCTCGTCCCATCAGTATTCCACATGTGTTCCGTTGGAGACAAGTCCGGAGATCGTACTCGGCAGAGAAGTCGCTGCACGTCTTCCAGAACACGTTGAGTTTTACGGGCAGTGCATTGGCAAGCATTATACAACGCTGACCAGGTCTACGTTGTAAGCGCAAAATGACTAAATCTTGGGTAAAGGCAGAATTTGTTTTCATTGCTGAAGACCCAGGCGCACTATTCCATCTTCCAAGTGATCCTCTAACGGCACCAGTCAAGCAGCGCACGTTGATGCTGTGGCGTGAGTGTAAGACGGGCAAGAGTTGTGTGTACCCGTAGTCCAGCTGCTAATAACCGGTTAGCAATAGTTCGTGATGGCACGCCATATCTGTACTGAGGTAGCTGTACGATCACCCCCTGCTGACGTTACAGTACGACAATCCTAGCGGGTGTCCCTACTGCGTGATTGTCCAGAACCAAGTCTACGGATGTGAGAACATTAGTGTGACCAATGATACAAGCATCGTTGTGCAACAGACGTAGCACTTCCAGCGTGTTGTGATATTCCTGGCCGTGACCGCCAGTATTTTATCTTGCTAGAAGCTCGCCGTGATGCAGCTTGATACACATGAAGTAGCATATGATACATGGGTGGAGTGAGGTACAAGCAGCAGACGGTACAGTATGTACTATTCCTGTGGGAGAGACCGCCAATTGTACTGAACTTGCTTCTGATTGGTCGGCTCATTCGGGTGTTAGGCGCCAAAACGTCAGACTTCTCTTATTAATTATTTATATTCTTTGCATTGTATTTAACAGAGTTTTCATCATGACAAACTCTCTATCGTTTTTGCTTATTACAGGTAAATTTCACTGGTTTTGAGAAACATAAGAGTAATGATATTACAACCGAAGTGCTTCGGACACCTTCAGGTCGCTTTGGTGCACCTGGGAGACGAAATACTTCGGCTGCACTAGTCGGGCGTTTTTGAGAGCCGGACGTGTATCTATGTTTCGGACGGACATGTCGTAGTCTATATCGGAAGTTGTCAGAAATGTTAGTGTACCATTAAGAAAGTTATGATGAGTGTTGTACAAGACAGTGTAAAAAGTGATTACTTAAAATATAAACAAACAGGACACATTAGTGAGAGGTGTCGCCCACCATCAATGTCAGTACTGCCGATCTGGCCCTTTGTAGACACAGAGACTAACCTGGGCAAGTGGTATTCCATAAAAAGCGCAATCGTTCCAGTTGGAGATGACAGCATAGACAAGCTGTATTTTGCGCTGGGGACACAACTTTAGAAGACGACAGGTTGGTGGAAAGAACGGTTAGGGACTCTTACGCAGTCTCTACAGATCTCTCCAGCTTCCAGATCTGACTTCCAACAAGACAACGTGGAAATTCTCCCGGCCATCCCGCCACCCGGCAGGACTCAATCCGCCCCCTTTCGAACTCCTTCTGTTGCCTGTAGGAAGGGCGAGTGAGTGTCCATGGAAGGATTGCCTACTTACTTCACACGTCTACGTCACAGCGAGCTTTCTAGCTGTGACCATTCCCACCTAAGGGGTAGACATGGAGTGCGATCTGGTAGCTACGGCATTACGCTATATGCTGACGGTTCAGAAATGGCTCTGAGCACTATGGGACTTAACATCTATGGTCATCAGTCCCCTAGAACTTAGAACTACTTAAACCTAACTAACCTAAGGACATTACACAGCACCCAGTCATCACGAGGCAGAGAAAATCCCTGACCCCGCCGGGAATCGAACCCGGGAACCCGGGCGTGGGAAGCGAGAACGCTACCGCACGTCCACGAGAGGCGGACTATATGCTGGCGGGCGACACCACATCTACTGTATCTCAGGTGGCACATGCTGTTATCGGATCAAAATGGATGTCGTCTTTCCAGAGGCACAAAATTTTTCCGATAGTGAAGTTTTATTTTCAACATGATCAAAAGTATCCGGACAACCCCAAAAACATATGTCATTCATGTTAGCTGCAAAGTGCTGCCACCAACTGGCAGGTACTCCATATCATCGACCTCAGTAGTCATTAGACATCGTGAGACAGTAGAATGGGTCGCTACGCGGAACTCATGGACCTCGCACGTGGTTATGTGATTGGGTGCCACTTGTGTCACACGTCTGTATGCGAGATTT
Organism: Schistocerca cancellata; assembly: GCF_023864275.1. Classification (NCBI taxonomy): domain Eukaryota; kingdom Metazoa; phylum Arthropoda; class Insecta; order Orthoptera; family Acrididae; genus Schistocerca; species Schistocerca cancellata. Next base: position 134,976,158 of record NC_064629.1, on the reverse strand, counting down.
CAGAACTCTTAAACATCCCTAGGTCCACTATTTCCGATGTGATAGTGAAGTGGAAACGTGAAGGGACACGTACAGCACACAAGGGTACAGGCCAACCTCATCTGATGACTGACACAGACCGCCGACAGTTGAAGAGGGTCGTAATGTGTAATAGGCAGACATCTATTCCAAACTGCATCAGGATGCATTGCAAGTACTACGACAGTTAGGCAGGAAGTGAGATAACTTGGATTTCATGGTCGAGCGGCTGCTCATAAGCCACACATCACACTGGTTAATGACCAACGACGCCACGCTAGGTGTAAGAAAGCGTAAATATTGGGCGACTGACCAGTGGAAAAACGTTGCGTGGAGTGACGAATCACGGTACACATTTTAGCGATCCGATGGCAGGGTGTGTTATGGTGAATGCCCGATGAACGTCGTCTGCCAGCGTGTGTAGTGCCAACAGTAGAATTCGGAGCCGGTGGTGTTATGCTGTGGTCGTTTTTTTCGTGGAGGAGGCTTGCATCCCTTGTTGTTATGCGTGGCAATATCACGGCACAAGCCTACATTGATGTTTTAAGCACCTTCTTGCTTCCCACTGTTGAAGAGCAATTCGGGGATGGCGATTGCATCTTTCAACACTATCGAGCACCTGTTCATAATGCACAGCCTGTGGCAGAGTGGTTATACGACAATAACATCCCTGTAATGGACTGGCCTGCACAGAGTCCTGACCTGAATCCTATAAAACACCTTTGGGATGTTTCGGAACGCGGGCTTTGTGCCAGGCCTCCCCGACTGACATCGGTACCTCTACTCAGTGCAGCACTCCCTGAAGAATGGGCTGTTAGGCCCCGAGAAACCTTCCAGCATCTGACAAAGTATGCCTGCGAGAGTGAAAGGTGTCATCAAGGCTAAGGGCGGGCCAAAACCATACTGAATTCCAGTATTACCGATGGAGGGCACCACGAACTTGTAAGTCATTTTCAGCCAGGTTTCCGGATACTTTTCATCACATAGTGTAAGTGTAAGATTGAGTTCAGGCGTCCCGTCGGCGACTAGGTCATTAGAGACAGAGCATAAGCTCAGATTCCACTAGGATAGGAATTGAATCCGGCTTTATCCATTTCATGCATGCCGGCATTTACATTAAGCAGCTTAGAGAAGCTACGAAAGCCAAACATGTGGCTGGCCCGATGAGGAGCTGAACTTACGTATCTGTTTGTTCTCTTATTCGTAAACGAATTCTGGCGACTGGCTAAAGAAGAATTTCTATGACGTCATGATTGGCGACACTGCCGAAAACAAAGAAGAATCCCGTTACAGTACATAATTTCATTTTCGAAAATGACACTTTTTATATGTGTTTTCTGACAAGAGTAATAAAACCCGCCAACTGAGTGGAACTCTTCGCCTTTCTCAGACTTTCCCTGGTAGACTGATCACATCATAAAATCATTATGTCTGAGAATTATGTGAGCAAACACTTCAATCGAAAAATAAAAAATCCTGTTGGCATCATCTTATAAAACAGCGCCAAAGAAAAGCAGCAATGAACAGAAAACAAATAATAAAGGCACTTGTGATTAAATTATCTATAATATTTTGTAAAACAGTGCTCTACTTACCCTGTGGTGGACACGCTCTTCCTACAACCACTGTAAGTATTCTGCAGCATTTGACATATAACTCTGATGCGAAAAAACTGCGACTCAGGACACAGGAGTGTATCGTGCATGTCAGTCGAAATCGGCTCCTCCCGATGTACCCTTTCAGCTTTCTGTGTTGACGGATGTCACAGGCTGTCTCCCCACACCGAGATCGGAAAACGTACTTGTTTGGACGTCGCTGACATACGTGGAATCGGACGCGACTACCGCATTGCAATGCTCGCTGCAAGAGCCGCAGTGGCGTTTATCTGCTCGTGTAGCAATTAATTTAAAGCAATGACAGTTTTGGTGTGCCGTAACCTCATTCCACCAATTTGTGTGTGTGTGTGTGTGTGTGTTTTTCTCTACAGATGTTGATCAAATGTAACTGTTAATTAGTTAATTGACTTCCAAAGCTATGTGTGAGATATATTGCATGTTATAATTTGCGTTGGCTGTCGATACTCCGTTCCCGAAGCTGTAGATGGTGGCCTCAGCCCATATTCGGGAGATATTTCCTGGACAGATCTACATCTACATCTACATATTTATTCCACAAGCCACCGTACTGTGCGTGGAGTACGGTATCCTGTACCACTACTCGTCATTGCCTTTCCTGTTCCACTCGCAATTAGAGGGAGGGAGAAATGACTGCCTGTATGCCTCCGTATGAGTCCTAATTTCTCGTATCTTATGGCCGAACGGTTCTAGGCGCTACAGTCTGGAGCTGCGCGACCGCTACGGTCGCAGGTTCGAATCCTGCCTCAGGCATGGATGTGTGTGATGTCCTTAAGTTAGTTAGGTTTAAGTAGTTCTAAGTCTAGGGGACCGATAACCTCAAATGTTAAGTCCCATAGTGCTCAGAGCCATTTGAACCATTTCTCGTATCTTATCTTCGTGGCCCTTACGCGCAATGTAAAATGGCGGCAGTAAAAACATTCTGCAGTCAGCTTCAAATGACAGTCCTCTAAATTCCACAATAGTTGTATCTTTCAATGAATTGAACTGCGAGTTAGACCGAGAGCAAAAAATCACACGCACATAACGGAAAAGTAAATCCGAAAAGAGCGATTGGTAATAATTTTCTTTTATTGTTATTTAATTCATTTATCATGCTTCGTGAAACCATACAAGCCAGAGATACTTGGTCAGTACATAGTTTACAAAACACTGATCAGAGAAATTGTAAACAAAAGAGCTACATAAATAATAAAACATTAAAATTTTTTTAGAGATAATTCAGGTTCTGGAACCCTCGGAACCGAGGTGATGCAAAACTATTCTTGATGTGTGTAGAAGAACTGTGGCTCAAGTTTAAGTGAACAGTTGTGCATACAGTGGATAAGTCTAAACCTAGTAGAATAGTTTATGATGGGAGGGACCCACGACGGTATACAGTCAGTATAAACGAACTTAAACATAAACAGAGAGTTCTGCATAATAGATGTACCCGCAAAATTTGTGACAGGATTGAGGATTCTTTGGTAGACAGGGAAGCATCAATGTATCAGAAATGTGGAATAATCGGTAGATGTGGTCGAACGGAAATTTGACCACGAGTATGCTTGTACTCACGTTCCCATGAAGTCCAGCATGGAGCCACTGCCACATCCGAATGTCCACAAATCCGGAAATTGCACGATTCGAACAGTCGGCCAAATGGAGACTCACCTTGAAGCCCCTTGATACCCTGTCATGTGCTGATAACGCTGTCTCACACGAGTATACGGCATCTCTGTGTCCTTCACAGTGATCAAAAAACATCTGATGCTATTTATGCTCCTTATGTACCCTACCAGGTCTGGTGACAACACAAAACACGAACAATTCTAATGCAATCTGGTGAGCGTTCTACCTGTCACCGAGAATTACAACTCTAATGACTTAGGTACCTCTCGATGGTGTGTATTTGAACGAAGCTTCACTGACATCCGACCATATCTTCTGTGTGTTTCATTTTTTGGTCAGATATTGTGTCTACAGTTGAAATTATATTCGTAGAAAAAAACTGAAGAAGCCTTAAAAGTCTTCGTTCGATCGTAATTTGTTTTCCAGTCTGTAATGTAGTTCACAGTTTTATGATCAAAGCTCTATAGTGGGACTCTGTATTGCCTAAAATGATTGACACCTGAGTATGATATATTTCGTGAATGGACCTCATTTTGATACTGTGATTTCTGGAAGATGACAGGAAAAGACCCTGTGTGTCATTAATTGAATGTGCACATGAACATGTAGGAGCAGCCTCCTCAAAACCTTTTTTCACTGACAGAGATATTTAATTGCTTCCTGACCAGCAGACTATGAATATTTCCTACACGGCTGCCGCTGTAGTTCCACATGCGAATTTATGTAACCAAAGAACATATGGTTGATCAACAGTAACGAAACTAGAAATGTGATATGCCCAACAGCTACACATCGATCAACAATACAGATGATGAAAACTTTTAAAAGCGGTCTTACCGGCGAAAAGACTATTATGAGTATACTGAAATACTGTCTTCCATAAAAACAAGTTTCTTAGTCGGCAGCGTTTTCCACAATGAAGAAAACGGGATATATTATATTTCAGGACCTTAGTAATATCAGTGTCACCTCCGTGTATAGACTATTGTGTGAAGTGTTATGCGCACATTTATAACACCGGAACCGTTATTGATACATGGACTTAAAGCATAAACTTGTCACGGGAGTATGTTTCTGCCTTCCTACAACAGCGGAAAATGATTATTACAATGCAAAACTAGATCGCTTTTATGCAACCATATATTTTTTTGTGACAATGACGTTAATAAGTGGGAGGACGAAAACCTAGTGCACAGCTCTGAATGAATATAAGTTAACTCATGCAAATGAGAAGGACGCAGTTGTCTATTTCAAATTTATATTCAATCTCAGTGAAGAAAATTAAGTTAAGCTCTCTCTTTCCGTTGTCGGTCGGCTGCGCCCCTGTATATTCGGCCACCACACTTACAGACGTGTAGTGCGGCCCAGGTCAAGCTGCTAGTTACTTTACTCTTGGAGGTCGCTTGTAAACAGAAGACGTCAACGTACTCACCGGACCGTTTTCCTCCAAGCCTCTCGCAGCTTCTACTGAGTCAGAGGGCACGAGCAGCGCTCGTATGCGAGGCGCATACCAATTTGCTTCAGTGCGGTCACGTATACACGTGATGCCGCTCCAGTACTATTCCGCCGACGCGTATTTAGGTCGCCTCTCGTCCCCTTCGTACTGAAGTTACGCTCCTGGCTCTGTACTTCCATAAAAAAAAAAAGAAATTGTGGGTGTGAAATCTTACCGGACTTAACTGCTAAGGTCATCAGTCCCTAAGCTTACACACTACTTAACCTAAATTATCCTAAGGACAAACACACACACGCCCGAGGGAGGACTCGAACCTCCGCCGGGACCAGCCGCACAGTCCATGACTCCTGCGACTCAGACCGCTCGGCTAATCCCGCGCTGCTCTGTACTTCCATCTGATATCGTCGAGTCTACGCTTCGAACTCAGCGCTCGCCGCTTCTGCTTCCGATCGGATGGAGTCGTCTTGATGTGTGTACGCATGATGCTGGACTTCCGTCAGGCCTTCTACACGGCTCCGCTTCACTGGACTTGCACCATGACTGCCCACGAGCTCACAGCCTGGAGAGGCGGCGTTACTTACCACTTCACAGAACCTTCATATTGACTGCCAACGTACTTATAGCCTCGTGACATCGTGTCTCTACTCCTCCACTGGACGTGCTGCTCATTGCTGACAACCCACGTGCCACAGTCTCGCAGGGCCAGGTGGGTACTCTTTTTCGGCACCTCCCTGCTCACTGCCAGCTACATCTTTCATGGACTTTGTCATTGAGAGTATTCTCCAGGCATTGTCAAGGTTTCACTGTTCATTTAGTAGTCAAGTAGCTGTTGAAAGTTGTCCCTAAAATCTGTATTATTTTATGTTTTGGTTAATAAGCAAATAGTAGTTGTAGGTACTAATGTATTTCAAATCTGGCCTGTTACATCACTCAGCAGCTGACAGAACACTTATGCAGGATAGGGAGTTTATAGCATTTGCTCCTGATCCTAAAAATTACGTGTTTTTGATTGAAAATGTGAAAATCTACCAGCAGGTTGCAATATCACGAGGTTGCAGAGCCTAGCCACCAGGACTCAGGTCCTGAAATGAATGCCGCGTTGGAAAACGTACCATGACAATTACTACTTAATGCACAAAATCTTTAGGTAGTCTCTGTCTCCTAAGCCATTAACGAGCAGTCCATAAAGCAACAGAAGCAATAGGGTATCCCCTCATATCAATAGTTAAGGCAGGAAGTGGCCACGTTTTGCCTGCAGAATAGAAGTAGTTTTCTAATGTTCAGTTACTTTTGTTTCCATTAATACTTGACTGTAAACATTTTATTGATTTATAGGGACAAGACAGATATAAATAAATAACATATAAATAATATGGGTACGAAGTAGGACTAGGAGAGGTGCCTAGAGTAGTACGTTAAGTCAGTAAGGCACTCACCTCTAAATAGCGGTATTATCTCCTGCGAGAATTACGCAACAACTGTGGCCACTGAGTGCAGTGGCAAGATGTTTATATATCTGCTGTAAATATAGGCAGCACAATTGTTCAAGAAACCTCCAGGTCGCATCTGATACGTTTTCATCATCACCCATAAACCTTGTTGCCATACGTGAGCTTTGGGGCAGTTACGTGATTTCCTACTCAAATATTCTCAGTAAATTTAGGAAAAGGACCTATAAAGAACCAGGGTATGTCCCACAATGCGTACTCCGTAAACCAAGGATTTTATAGACGACTCATTTGTGAAAAATATTTTATTTCTATTAAGATTGTAATTGGTCTTGAAAGTTATTTAGAGAAAAAACAAAATCTAGCTCGTAAGGAAATTATTGCTTTGATTTATTTGAATAATGTATACACATTAGCGAAACAATCAACAAAATACATTTCTACCCAATTAACTTCTTTAAATGACTTACTGCAGCTAAAACCCTATGCACAGACAAAGCACAATTCTGTGTCGTTTCAGGTGTGTATTAATGTCGTTTAATTCAGAGTAAATGAAAGGTATACCTAATCCCATACACTGAAAACTAGCAGATTAATATTGACTGTAAGGTCTTCAACGTCAATTCTGGAGTTGTATAGAGACCTGCGAAACGTTGTGCCAATTTGACAAAGAGAGCACTCCATGATATTAACGGTCTGGCAATATCTTGACCAACCTACTATAACAAAATTGTAGATCTGTTCGTTGAACTGAAATCCTAGAAGCACATTTGCAACCAGTATGCAGAGTGTTACAAATGTATACAGCACGAGCGAACATGCCAACAGTTCATAGAAAGACTTGCAGGCAGAATGTGGCATTAGAAGTGCATTCATACCAAGACAGTGTCGGATTGTTAACTAAAGAACTAATTTTGAAAGGTGAGATTGAATGTAGCTTTGGGATGCAAGTATAGAAACAGTCTGTTGATAGATTAAACATGGTGTACTGAAATGTGGATGTCTTTCGGTACGTTAAATTGACATAAAGCCGCCGGATAAGCGTTCATGCTGAGGTCTAATGAGGCATATTAACCATACTAGAGGTATCATAGTGGCTGCCTTCATCGGCTTCTCGCTGGCCATTCAGAATAAACGAAGCTTCAGGGAGCTCCAAGTAACTCGTATCTTAGTCCGAAAATAGATAGCATCATATGGTAATATCAAACTTTACTAATGTTCTATGGAAGCATTCGCATACAAATGCCAATGTTAGAAGTATCTAAAAGAAGCTACAGGCTTAACCTAAAACTCGGACAGCTGAAACAATAAATCATGGACGTGAAATCTTCGGAACAATCCTAAGTATTTAACTAACTTTCAAGACATATGGAGTAGGTAGTGATTCATTGGTTGCAACACAAAAGAAATATAATTCGATTGATGTAGAAAATCAGCTTGAATATTAAATATCTTAGACAATATTAACTTTCAAGGGCACAGTCAGATGTTCCTACCAGGTACCAAACTAACCTGAGAAACAACTGAAAACTTCACAAAAAAATTTAGGTTACCAAATGGTATGTACCCGAATATTTCCATATTACTCGAAAAATATTTTAAACATCCCACAATAAAAAATACAAAATTGCAATTTCTGAAGTGGCTACACGAGATGTAACATGCGTAGCAATACCTTAGTAACTAGGCTATTTATGTATCTGTATGATGGCAACGCTATGTAGAGCTCTGCATTAATAATTCTGACAGCGCTGCGCGCATTCTGTAAGAAACTCTGTGGCTTGTTGGACTAGCGCTTGGAGGTGAGTAGTCAGCAGTGATGGAGGTTATAGGTTAATAATGTGTATCCATCATGGAGATTTGTTACTGATGATTACATAATTGGTTTTGAACTGGTTGTCACATGAGTAAGGTAAAATCTGCTAAATACATTGTTTGCTCTGTAACAACTTTCCTTTGCTAACTACACGCCTATTAGCAGTAAGGGCCCACAGGAGTTAGAATTATTTATTTAGCTGGCTTTATTGGTGTTTGCTGCTTTGCTGTAGTTCGTGTAATGAAGATTTTCTGTGAGGTAAGTGACTTATGATATATATATATGGGTTATTGTTAGGATTTCTTCTTATTCAGGGCCATTCTTTTGTATTAATTATTTGAAGTCAGGTTACCATTTCTAGCTGTCGGATTGCGTTGTGCTAGAATATTGTGGGTCAGTGTTGATATGATAAAAAAAAGAGACAGTAGGTTCAGTACGTCAATTTCATTCAGCAGTTTCAGAATTAAGTAACGTAGAAGTTTCACCTTCTCAGTTATTTCAGTTTAAGTAAAAATATATAAAGGAGTTTCACTTCCAGCAACTCGCCAGGAAATATGCATGCAATGTTGTCTCTCACGTGACGAAGGTTTAGAACGGCCACTGTAGTCGTAAAAAGCAACAGTGAAACAGCCGCAGTGATTCGTTTCCTGTGGTCCAAAAAGTACAAAACTGCCATATATTCTTCAGGAATCAATAGAGTTTGTGCTAAGAACGTTATTAGTCACAGTATTATGTAACTTTGGCGTCTAATGTTATGGAATGGACGCTCAGCCATTTAATGGATAATCTTCTGATGAACGTATATTAAGTATAACGAAACAGCTAAGCCATTCTGAATATATAAAACTGTCAGACCCATTTTTCTCATTCTCTCCAAACAGCTCCGTATGCTATTATAACCAACTAGCTCAAGTTCTATTCTCATCGGGTGCCCAAATTGATTTCTGAAAACTACTCACAAAATGAGTTTGGCTCTGACGGTACCGCTAAAGTGTAGTGACACAAGGGACTGTTCTTTCAATTCAATTTCCATAAGTGACGAGACATGGATTAGAAATACCACTGATCAAGTTCCTACTTTATCAAATAGCATATGTAGGTCTAGTAATCATATGAATGCGTCTTATTGTGCTTGTATAAATATATGTTAAGTCAAATGATCTCCGATAAAACCGGACGCGAAAAATAGTAGTAGAGTATGAGAAGTTACCCATACAAACGTCACTTATCTTGGGTATTAATATACCGCTTCAGCGCCGCCCGGGATTAGCCGAGCGGTCTAGGGCGCTGCAGTCATGGACTGTGTGGCTGGTCCCAGTGGAGGTTCGAGTCCTCCCTCGGGCATGGATGTGTGTGTTCGTCCTTAGGATAATTTCGGTTAAGTAGTGTGTAAGCTTAGGGACTGATGACCTTAGCAGTTAAGTCCCATAAGATTTCATAAACATTTTCTACAGCTTCAGCTGCATTTAGTTCATTATTTTTAGATGCCTACGGGTTTCATGGCACGCAAAGCCACATCTTCAGGCGAGCATCTGACTAATCATTAGAACTAAAAAGCTGGGAACTTTGTGCCCAGCATCAGTTGTCCGTCAGAACAAAACACCGCTAAAAGGCGGTTTGTCACTGAATAAAAACAGATGGTTCCCAACACAGTCCAATATGGTGGATGAACCCACTTCACCGCTCTATACGCGACTGCGTATGGACCGGAGAAGCGGACTTATCCACTATATCGAATTGGAATCCGGCTCATTCTGTTCGATGACATATCACCTATTACCGATGTTTTGTTCTGACGGACAAATAATGTTGGGTACAAAGTTCCCAGCCTTTTAGCTATAATGTTTTAGTTATATGTTTACCTGAAAATGTAGCTTTTAGTTCCATGAAACCGTAATTGATCTAAAAATGAAGTTCTAAATGCAGCTGAAGTGGTTTAATAATATCCGAGATGATTACACATAGCTGTGGTTACCCTAACTACGAGGTTACCTGCAGAACTTCACTTAGTATTTGGTATACTAATGACATGTTTCTGGTCTGCATCAAGTTGTTCGATAACGATGTTAGGAAGTTATACAAAACCCGCATCATTGCACAATGAACCGAAGTTGGATTTTTGCTGGCAAACGAAATACGAACTAAGTCAAAATACGCGCAAGGACGGCTACGCGAGGAGTGTTCAGCGAATTTGAGAGCATGATCTTATTTACATCTAGATCAACAACTTATTCCGGAAGCCACCTAACGCTTTGCGGTGGAGAGTACTTCTGGTACTACAAACTCATCTACCCTTGCTGTTCCACTTGCGAATAGCGAGTTGGAAGGAAGATATTCGGTAAGCTTCCGTATTAGCTCTAATTTCTCGAATTTTCTCGTCATGGTCATTTCGCGACATGTATGAGGGAGTAGGTAATATGCTGTCCGACTCTTCCTGTAAAGTTCTCTCTCGGAACTTCAATGGTAAACATCTCCGTGATGCACAATGCCCCTCTTGTAACGTCTGCCAAGTGCCAGTCGAATTTGTTGAGCATCTCCGTGACGCTCTCACGCCGACTATACGATCCCGTGACGAAACGCGCCCACTCTTCGTTGGATCTTCTCCATCTCTTTTACCAGTCCTAGCTGGTAAGGATCCCTTCGTGGACGAGCTACATTTCCTTAAGATTCTTCCTCCGAACCTCAGTCTCGCATCTGCTTTTCCTGCTATTTGTTTTGTGAGATTGTTCCAATTCAGATCGCTCTGGACAGTTCGTCCTAGATGTTTTACGGTAGGTATTGTCTCCACATATTTGTCATCAATTGTGTAGTTGTTCAGTAACGAATTTGCTTTTCTATGCTTGCGCAATATGTAACATTTCTTTTTACGTTAAGAGTCAGCTTCAAGAGCCTGCACCATTCATCAATCATCTGTAGGTTATTTTGCATATCGACACTGCCTTCTAGCGTTAGTACTTTCTTATACACAACCACATCATTTGCGAGCAGTTTTAAAGAGCTTCCGACACATTCAATTAGATCATTTACATAGACTGTGACCAGTAGCGGTCCTGTCACATTCCTTGGAGTACACCAGAAGTCACCTTCACATTTGTAGTTTTGTTCCATTAAGAGCGGCTTGTTGAGTTCTATCTGCAAGGAAGTCTTAAATCCAGTCGGAAATCTGGTCCGGTACTTGGTAAGCTAGTATTTTTTTCACTAAATGGCTCTGAGCACTATGGGACTTAACAGCTGTGGTCATCAGTCCCCTAGAACTTAGAACTACTTAAACCTAACTAACCTAAGGACATCACACACATCCATGCCCGAGGCAGGATTCGAACCTGCGCCTGTAGCAGTCGCGCGGTTCCGGACTGCGCGCCTAGAACCGCGAGACCACCCCGGTTTTTCACTAAATGGCAGTGCGGGACGATGTAAAATTCCTTCCCGAAGTCAAGGAACACGACGTCATCTGAGAACCGTTGTCAAGAGCTCTGTGGACCTCATGGAGGGACAAAGCGAGTTTCACAAGATTCCTGTTTGTGGAATCCATGTTGGCTTTTTCTGAAGAGATTTTCGTTTCACAAAAACGTCGTAATTCTTGAGCATAAAATATGTTCCATATATCTACAACGGATTAACGTCAGCAATGCAGGCGTATAATTGTGTGCATCTGTCTTACGACCATTCTTGAACACAGGAATGACCTACGATTTACTCCAGTCACTATGTACTCTACGTTGCTCCAGCGACCTATGACAAACTGCTGCTAGAAGAGGAGCCAGTTCTTTCGCATAATCTTCGTAAAATCGTGTAGGTATCTCATCTGGCCCTGTTGCGTTTTTGCTACTAAGCCACTGTAGTTGCTTTTGTTCCCCACGAACTATTATAGCCGGCCGGAGTGGCCGTGCGGTTCTAGGCGCTGCAGTCTGGATCCGAGTGACCGCTACGATCGCAGGTTCGAATCCTGCCTCGGGCATGGATGTGTGTGATGTCCTTAGGTTAGTTAGGTTTAATTAGTTCTAAGTTCTAGGTGACTGATGACATCTGAAGTTAAGTCGCTCAGAGCCATTTGAACCATTTTTTAGCTCTTATATTAGTATCTGACATTTCGACGTTGTTACGGGAGCTGAAAGGAGGGTCCGTGTTACGATCTTCCACTGTGAAACGCTTTCGGAAGACCGAGTTCAGTATGTCAGCCTTCTCTCTGTTATCTTCCGTTTCGGCGATAGAACGGTCACTGCGTGACTAAATAGCGGACTTAGAATAGCTTACTTGTCTTACCTAAAACCGAAATCTTATAGGTTTGTAACTTAGATCTGTTGACAAAATGTTACTTTCAATGTCACTGAACGATTCTCTCGTTGATCTTCTTACTCTCATTTTCGCATCTTTCAGCTTTTATTTGTCAGTTTTTAAATCTGTAATCAAGATGCCTTTGTTTATGTAGTAGTTTTGTAATATGGCTATTAAGCCACGGTGGGTGTTTTCTATCCCTTCAGATCTCGCTCCGAACATACTTTTCTAACGCATATTGGACGATGCTTTTGAATTTTTTCCATTTGTGCTTCAGCACTGAATATCTTATGCCGACTTCTCAGATAGTCTGCTATCCCGCCATTCTTGCTACGAAAAATTATTTTACAACTTTTCTTAACACTCCCTGCAATACTTGTGGTCATACTAGCTACTATAGCCTTACGATCACTGATACCTTCCTCTTCACTAATTAATTCGATAACCTCAGGTCTGCTTTTACTAGGAGGTAAGACGTTACTTTCACGAATATATCTCTAATTATCTCCTCGAAGTAATTTTCCGATAAGGTATTCGGATGGCACGACTCTCCCTGTCTACCTGGCAAGTTGAAGTCACCTCCTATTACAACGGCATGATCAATAATATTATTAACGATATTCTGCTAGTTCTCTCTTAAATGCTCTACAACTACAGCTTTTGACACAGGTGGTCTATAAAAGCGTAAGATTACCATTTTTGACCGACTTTGGATGCTTAGCTTCACCCAGATTAATTCACATTCGGAATCCGTGATACCCTCTGGAGGTATTAACGAATTGTTTACTCCAAAAAATAAGGCTCCACAATTGTTGATTAATGTATGTTCAGAATGTACACTCCTGGAAATGGAAAAAAGAACACATTGACACCGGTGTGTCAGACCCACCATACTTGCTCCGGACACTGCGACAGGGCTGTACAAGCAATGATCACACGCACGGCACAGCGGACACACCAGGAACCGCGGTGTTGGCCGTCGAATGGCGCTAGCTGCGCAGCATTTGTGCACCGCCGCCGTCAGTGTCAGCCAGTTTGCCGTGGCATACGGAGCTCCATCGCAGTCTTTAACACTGGTAGCATGCCGCGACAGCGTGGACGTGAACCGTATGTGCAGTTGACGGACTTTGAGCGAGGACGTATAGTGGGCATGCGGGAGGCCGGGTGGACGTACCGCCGAATTGCTCAACACGTGGGGCGTGAGGTCTCCACAGTACACCGATGTTGTCGCCAGTGGTCGGCAGAAGGTGCACGTGCCCGTCGACCTGGGACCGGACCGCAGCGACGCACGGATGCACGCCAAGACCGTAGGATCCTACGCAGTGCCGTAGGGGACCGCACCGCCACTTCCCAGCAAATTAGGGACACTGTTGCTCCTGGGGTATCGGCGAGGACCATTCGCAACCGTCTCCATGAAGCTGGGCTACGGTCCCGCACACCGTTAGGCCGTCTTCCGCTCACGCCCCAACATCGTGCAGCCCGCCTCCAGTGGTGTCGCGACAGGCGTGAATGGAGGGACGAATGGAGACGTGTCGTCTTCAGCGATGAGAGTCGCTTCGGCCTTGGTGCCAATGATGGTCGTATGCGTGTTTGGTTCCGTGCAGGTGAGCGCCACAATCAGGACTGCATACGACCGAGGCACACAGGGCCAACACCCGGCATCATGGTGTGGGGAGCGATCTCCTACACTGGCCGTACACCACTGGTGATCGTCGAGGGGACACTGAATAGTGCACGGTACATCCAAACCGTCATCGAACCCATCGTTCTACCATTCCTAGACCGGCAAGGGAACTTGCTGTTCCAACAGGACAATGCACGTCCGCATGTATCCCGTGCCACCCAACGTGCTCTAGAAGGTGTAAGTCAACTACCCTGGCCAGCAAGATCTCCGGATCTGTCCCCCATTGAGCACGTTTGGGACTGGATGAAGCGTCGTCTCACGCGGTCTGCACGTCCAGCACGAACGCTGGTCCAACTGAGGCGCCAGGTGGAAATGGCATGGCAAGCCGTTCCACAGGACTACATCCAGCATCTCTACGATCGTCTCCATGGGAGAATAGCAGGCTGCATTGCTGCGAAAGGTGGATATACACTGTACTAGTGCCGACATTGTGCATGCTCTGTTGCCTGTGTCTATGTGCCTGTGGTTCTGTCAGTGTGATCATGTGATGTATCTGACCCCAGGAATGTGTCAATAAAGTTTCCCCTTCCTGGGACAATGAATTCACGGTGTTCTTATTTAAATTTCCAGGAGTGTATATGTGAATTACTAACGGACCAAACTGCTGATGTCATCGGTCCCTAGCCTTACACACTACTTAAACCAATTTAAACAAACTCACGATACGAACAACACACACACACCCATGCCCGGCGGGAGAGCTGCGCAATTCGTGACATGGCGCTTCAAACCTAACGGCCACTCCACGCGGCTGATTAATCTATCCTTACGATAAAAATTCCAATCTGAACTTATTCAGATTCGGTTCCAATAAACTTCCTGTTCGTAATACTATCTGGGCATTACGAGGTGCATTCAAGTTCTAAGGCCTCCGATTTTTTTTCTAATTAACTACTCACCCGAAATCGATGAAACTGGCGTTACTTCTCCACGTAATCGCCCTGCAGACGTACACATTTTTCACAACGCTGACGCCATGATTCCATGGCAGCGGCGAAGGCTTCTTTAGGAGTCTGTTTTGACCACTGGAAAATAGCTGAGGCAATAGCAGCACGGCTGGTGAATGTGCGGCCACGGAGAGTGTGTTTTATTGTTGGAAAAAGCCAAAAGTCACTAGGAGCCAGGTAAGGTGAGTAGGGAGCATGAGGAATCACTGCAAAGTTGTTATCACGAAGAAACTGTTGCGTAACGTTAGCTCGATGTGCGGGTGCGTTGTCTTGGTGAAACACCACATGCGCAGCCCTTCCCGGACGTTTTTGTTGCAGTGCAGGATGGAATTTGTTCTTCAAAACATTTTCGTAGGATGCACCTGTTACCGTAGTGCCCTTTGGAACGCAATGAGTGAGGATTACGCCCTCGCTGTCCCAGAACATGGACACCATCATTTCTTCAGCACTGGCGGTTACCCGAAATTTTTTTGGTGGCGGTGAATCTGTGTGCTTCCATTGAGCTGACTGGTGCTTTGTTTCTAGATTGAAAAATGGCATCCACGTCTCATCCATTGTCACAACCGACGAAAAGAAAGTCCCATTCATGCTGTCGTTGCGCGTCAACATTGCTTGGCAACATGCCACACGGGCGGCCATGTGGTCGTCCGTCAGCATTCGTGGCACCCACCTGGATGAGACTTTTCGCATTTCCAGGTCGTCATGCAGGATTGTGTGCACAGAACCCACAGAAATGCCAACTCTGGAGGTGATCTGTTCAACAGTCATTCGGCGATCCCCCAAAACAATTCTCTCCACTTTCTCGATCATGTCGTCAGACCGGCTTGTGCGAGCCCGAGGTTGTTTCGGTTTGTTGTCACACGATGTTCTGCCTTCATTAAACTGTCGCACCCACGAACGCACTTTCGACACATCCATAACTCCATCACCACGTGTGTCCTTCAACTGTCGATGAATTTCAATTGGTTTCACACCACGCAAATTCAGAAAACGAATGATTGCACGCTGTTCAAGTAAGGAAAACGTCGCCATTTTAAGTATTTAAAACAGTTCTCATTCTCGCCGCTGGCGGTAGAATTGCATCTTCCGTACGGTGCTGCCATCTCTGGGACGTATTGACAATGAATGCGGCCTCATTTTAAAACAATGCGCATGTTTCTATCTCTTTCCACTCCGGAGAAAAAAAAAATCGGAGGCCTTAGAACTTGAATGCACCTCGTATAACATTCAGTAAGCAATACTACACTATCCATTCACATTAACGTTACCGACATGTATGTTCGATGTCAAAGCGCAATAACCACTCAAAGACGGCAGGCGACAACACTAGTAGTGGAGGATATGTGAAGCCTGTCGTGGGGGCGTGGGAAACAGTGCAATCGTTGGCGTAGAGTGGAATCGGAGCGATTCGTCTGATGTCGGAAAGGGCATGATCATTAGGTTCCGGGCCAAGGGTGGAAGCATTTTCGAAATGTCTAAGTTTGTAAACTGTTCGCGTGCCATAGTGTTTACAGTGTATCGTGCATGGTAAAATGGCTTTATCCAAAATTGGCCTCGCGGGTTAGCCGCGCAGTCTAAAGCGCCTTGTCACGGTCTGTGCGGCTCCTGTTGTTGGAGGTTCGAGTCCTCCCTCGGGCATAGGTGTCTGTGTTGTCCATAGTATAAGTTAGTTTAAGTTATATTATGTGGTGTGTAGGCTTAGGGGCTGATGACCTCAGGAGTTTGGTACCATAATACCTTATCACAACTTTCCAAATTTCCAAAACTGGCGCTGTGGCAACTGTGGTCCACCATGGGCCGTAGATGACAGGGGTGAACGACGGCGAGGATATGTGTACGGGCGAACAGACGGGTT
This sequence comes from Schistocerca cancellata, assembly GCF_023864275.1. Lineage (NCBI taxonomy): Eukaryota > Metazoa > Arthropoda > Insecta > Orthoptera > Acrididae > Schistocerca > Schistocerca cancellata. The sequence continues at coordinate 134,959,414 of NC_064629.1, read as the reverse complement.
ACTGCTGGGCAAGTGACCGCCCATGCAAATCAAGCGGCCAGCAACAATGTCTCCTCAAAGACCTATCAGCGATCTTGCTCCTGGAGAGGGTCAAATGATGAGGGTGATTAAGTTAGTTAAAGTTAGGAGTTTTTGCAGTAATAAAAAAATTGTTCAAATTGCTATGAGCAGTATGGGACTTAACATCTGAGGTCATCAGTCCCCTAGAACTTCGAACTACTTAAACCTAACTAACCTAAGGAGATCACACACATCCATACCCAAGGCAGGATTCGAACCTGCAAAGCGGTTCTAGGCGCCTCAGGCTGGACCGCGCGACCGCTACGGTCGCAGGTTCGAATCCTGCCTCGGACATGGATGTGTGTCCTTAGGTTAGTTAGTTCTAGGGGACTGATGACCTCAGATGTTAAGTCCCATACTGCTCAGGGCAATTTGAACCATTTTTTCGAACCTGCGACCGTAGCGGTCGCACGGTTCCAGACTGAAGCGCCTAGAACCGCTCGGCCACACCGGCCGGCTTTGCAGTAATAAAGTTAGTTAAAATGTGAAGGATATTGGGAGTGAGGAGTCGTATGTCTGTTACATTTGGTTTCGCAGTTCAGTGCTACAATACCTTGGCGTAATTGGGCCGGCGGGGCACCGAGTTCAGCAACACGAAGGAGAACGCTGTGTCAGCGGCAAGGTCGCCGCACCCCAGGCTGTCAACATCGAGGGCGGTAATCAGGTCAGTTACGCCAGCCGAGCAACACCAGAATATTCCACTGACCAACTGGCGAAAAAGAACAGTAAACATCAGCGGCAGAACGCAGTATTTAAGGACGGGCAGCCAGCTCGTCAACATTGTCCGTCGTGAGGTGATGGAGTGACACAGAGCCTGTGTCACGTAGCGCCGCTACCAATTCGCTGCCGTCGCACTCATCGTAATAGTCACCGTCGTAATGCAATTGTCGCCTAGGGGGCGCCAGAGTGTCGCCGCCATCGTCGTATGCCGTCAACACTGAGCCACCTGTCAAGGGAGTCATTGCTTGGGGTGCGTGATGGTAATGCACTGTCACCATCGTCGTGAGACGCCGCCGCCATAAACGCCATTACCGGGGCGGGAGCTAGAAACCGTGGCCCGCCGACGCCAGACTTCCGCCGCCGGGGATATCCGGTGAGACAGGGCACTGACCTATCATGCTGCCACGCCCCCCAACCGCTAGCACAACATACGCCCATGGTGCACGGTTCCAGCTGCCACAGTACGCTCCTGCAAGGCCGGAGGGCTGCTGTCGAGCCAGCAGAATCGAGTTACGCCAGCGCAACTTCAGACGCAGCAGCAGGTGCACATGTGAACATTCGCCGGTCACCTCCGTCGCCGCCAAAGATGTCCAAAACAAATGTATTGCAGTTGACCAATAAATGTTGTTATTCTATCATCAGAAGCCATCCGTGGACTCACCCTCACCATCCTCTTCCTCATGCCCAGCAGAGAATCCACGTTCGAATCTGGCGACAGGCAGTCGATTCTCACGCCTGTTAAGACGGCCCGTTTATAATGGTATCAGATGTGGCCGTTTATACTTCGTATGGGCCTCCGCAGCAGGTGCCTGCTCATGCACCCACGCTCACTGATGTTTATCGGAGACGAAAGCTGTAAGCCGGCCGCGGTGGTCTAGCGGTTCCGGCGCTGCAGTCCGGAACCGCGGGACTGCTACGGTCGCAGGTTCGAATCCTGCCTCTGGCATGGGTGTGTGTGATGTCCTTAGGTTAGTTAGGTTTAAGTAGTTCTAAGTTCTAGGGGACTTATGACCTAAGATGTTGAGTCCCATAGTGCTCAGAGCCATTTGAACCATTGAAAGCTGTAATTTTCACGCCAGTACGGCAACTGGACGTCTACTGAGAGTCGATAAATGGCCTTTTCAGATGAATCGTGGTATATGCTCCATCGGATGGCCGTTGGTGTACAGGACCCTGCAACAAACGTCGAAGGGTACAGGCCAGAGGAGGGAACTTTATGGTCTGGGGAATTTTTCATGGCATTCCCTGGCTGATCTTGTCATTCTAGACGGTCCAGTGGGTCAACATAGGTATGCATCTATCCTTGAGCACATCTACATGCAGTTTGTCTTTTTCTCCACACGATGCCATCACGGGAGGGAGAGTGCAACGTGTCACAAAATGGTTCAAATGGCTCTGAGCACTATGGGACTTAACATCTGTGGGCATCAGTCCCCTAGAACTTAGAACTACTTAAACCTAACAAACATAAGGACATCACAAACATCCATGCCCGAGGCAGGATTCGAACCTGCGACCGTAGCAGTCGCGCGGCTCCGGACTGAGCGCCTAGAACCGCTCGGACACCGCGGCCGGCAACGTGTCACACAGCTCACATTCTACGTGGGTTTTTCGAGTAGCACCAGTATGAGTTTATCGTACTCCCCTGGCCACCAGACTCCCCATATTTAAACCTAATCAACAAGCTGTGGGATCACCTCAGTCGGGCTGTTCCAGACATGCAACATCAATCGAGAAACCTAGCGCAGGTGGCCACGGCACTGGAATTGACATAACTTCACATCCCTTTCAGTAATTTCTAGAATTTCATTGACTCTCTTCCTGCACTTATCTTAGTGGTCCGCCCTACCGAAGGTAGTCATTCAGTCTTTTCGCAGGTGGTTACATTGACGTGACTAAACAGTGTAATTCTGGGATCTCTGCTTGGAATGGTTCAAATGGCTCTGAGCACTATGCGACTTAACTTCTGAGGTCATCAGTCGCCTAGAACTTAGAACTAATTAAACCTAACTAACCTAAGGACATCACAAACATCCATGCCCGAGGCAGGATTCGAACCTGCGACCGTAGCGGTCGCTCGGCTCCAGACTGTAGCGCCTAGAACCGCACGGCCACTCCGGCCGGCTCTCTGCTTGGATTTCCCTGCAGTTTATTAATACCGTATGAACCTTTTCGGTATCTGACGTGCGATGACGAGCATTCTCTAAGAACACTGTGGCTGATGTAACTTGATTTTGGCAGGCAACCCGTCCCTGATTCGAAATTTTATATGCTGATTTGGAAGTTTTGGTATGAGATAAAATTATATAATGGGTCAATGTCGTTTATCCAGATGTTGGTTAATCACCGACAGCTAAGGTAATGAAATGAAAGAAAAGTATCAAAATATGTCTCCCAAAATCGCTTCTCTGAAAACTGGAACATAGTTAAAAATTGAGAATTTCGCACAAATTTGAAACACGTATAACGATGCTATACAGAGGTAAGCTGAGTAGAACATGTTTCATCGACTGGAGTGAGTAGTGGATTTAAGGGAGAACTGACCCCTAGATTGGCAACATTTTCTCATAAGTCGCTGAAACGAAGTATTATCCCAAGTGATTTACCAAAGACATAGGTCGTTACAGTCTTAAGAAGAATCTTAGAGCGCATGTGGAGAACTACACGTTTATTTTACTGAAGTTAATTTGCTGTAGGAAAATTAAACGTATTTTCCGCCCGTGTGTTATCCTCTTTTGTGAGATGGAACCGACAAGGCTATCAGCAACATCAACTGTGATAAACAAGTTTCGTACCCTAAGGCTGTACAAAGAGGAGTAGAGATTGACACTGCGTTTCTTAATTTCTGGAAGGCTTTTGACATAGACCGGCGAGGAAGACATATGAACAAAAGTAACTTTCGAGTGATTTGCTACTGCCAAGTAACATAGAAAGAGTTGCTACAGTGTAGTACAGAAGGTAAAGGAAAGAAACACAAACTGAAACGAATAGAATTGACCTATTTATGCAAAGACAACACTTATACTGAAGACACTGCGATTGAGTATGGTCCACTGTGAATTAGAAACGGCGGGATATGGTACTTTATAGTGTGTGTGTTCACTAAGGAAAGCAATGAATGCTCAAAGATGTGCTCCCATGCTGACCACAAGGTTCCAGAGGAGTTACTGTGGTTGGGCGTTTCATTGCTCTACCTGCGAGGTTGGCAGCTGCTGGGTGATCTTTGGTACATTTTGACGTGCTGCAATGTCTCCCGAACGCATCCCACAGGTGCTCCCTGAGATTGAAATCGGGTGAAAGCTCGGTCCAGCACTGTCATCCACAAAAATAGCGTCAGGGCCGCATGCACACCTGAAAAGACGCACTCGGGGAAGATGCACAGTTTCAGAATAGACAATAACGTTGACTGCTGAGTCTACCGTGTTAAAATACACTCCTGGAAATGGAAAAAAGAACACATTGACACCGGTGTGTCAGACCCACCATACTTGCTCCGGACACTGCGAGAGGGCTGTACAAGCAATGATCACACGCACGGCACAGCGGACACACCAGGAACCGCGGTGTTGGCCGTCGAATGGCGCTAGCTGCGCAGCATTTGTGCACCGCCGCCGTCAGTGTCAGCCAGTTTGCCGTGGCATACGGAGCTCCATCGCAGTCTTTAACACTGGTAGCATGCCGCGACAGCGTGGACGTGAACCGTATGTGCAGTTGACGGACTTTGAGCGAGGGCGTATAGTGGCCATGCGGGAGGCCGGGTGGACGTACCGCCGAATTGCTCAACACGTGGGGCGTGAGGTCTCCACAGTACATCGATGTTGTCGCCAGAGGTCGGCGGAAGGTGCACGTGCCCGTCGACTTGGGACCGGACCTCAGCGACGCACGGATGCACGCCAAGACCGTAGGATCCTACGCAGTGCCGTAGGGGACCGCACCGCCACTTCCCAGCAAATTAGGGACACTGTTGCTCCTGGGGTATCGGCGAGGACCATTCGCAACCGTCTCCATGAAGCTGGGCTACGGTCCCGCACACCGTTAGGCCGTCTTCCGCTCACGCCCCAACATCGTGCAGCCCGCCTCCAGTGGTGTCGCGACAGGCGTGAATGGAGGGACGAATGGAGACGTGTCGTCTTCAGCGATGAGAGTCGCTTCTGCCTTGGTGCCAATGATGGTCGTATGCGTGTTTGGCGCCGTGCAGGTGAGCGCCACAATCAGGACTGCATACGACCGAGGCACACAGGGCCAACACCCGGCATCATGGTGTGGGGAGCGATCTCCTACACTGGCCGTACACCACTGGTGATCGTCGAGGGGACACTGAATAGTGCACGGTACATCCAAACCGTCATCGAACCCATCGTTCTACCATTCCTAGACCGGCAAGGGAACTTGCTGTTCCAACAGGACAATGCACGTCCGCATGTATCCCGTGCCACCCAACGTGCTCTAGAAGGTGTAAGTCAACTACCCTGGCCAGCAAGATCTCCGGATCTGTCCCCCATTGAGCATGTTTGGGACTGGATGAAGCGTCGTCTCACGCGGTCTGCACGTCCAGCACGAACGCTGGTCCAACTGAGGCGCCAGGTGGAAATGGCATGGCAAGCCGTTCCACAGGACTACATCCAGCATCTCTACGATCGTCTCCATGGGAGAATAGCAGCCTGCATTGCTGCGAAAGGTGGATATACACTGTACTAGTGCCGACATTGTGCATGCTCTGTTGCCTGTGTCTATGTGCCTGTGGTTCTGTCAGTGTGATCATGTGATGTATCTGACCCCAGGAATGTGTCAATAAAGTTTCCCCTTCCTGGGACAATGAATTCACGGTGTTCTTATTTCAATTTCCAGGAGTGTATGTGGAGGCCAACACGACTATGCAACATTATGCCTCCCCACACCGTAACTCCTGGACCACTGAAACGATGATGTTCGACAGTGGAGGACATACCCTCATATAACGAGAAATGGAAGCACGAAATGCACCCAGGAACAGTTTCGAACACAACCGTTTTGGTGGTCTAGACATTACTGTGCGGGGAGGCATAATTTTGCATGGTCGTACTGACCTCCAGATCGTTGAACACAGTACATTTTACGGTCGCATTATTGTGGCTGTTTACTCTTTCCGCATGACTGTCTCTTCAGGTTTGCGCTCGGCGTGATTTCGTTTTTATGTGTGCCAATGCACAACTGCTTCGAATAGCGCAGGAGGGGGAGCTCATGCAACGAGGGAATATTCGGGGAACGGACTGGTCTGCCGATTTCTCCGACTAATAATATTCCATGGCGTACGTGGGGGGTGCCTTGGGGAGACGCAGTGCTGAATGTCCACATGCACCAACGCCCATCGAGCAATTATCAAGAGCGCTGGTGGAGGAATGAAACGCCCTACCATGAGAACGCCATACCACCCTTGTGGCCTGCATGGGATCACGCTGTAGAGCAAGCACTGACCACTGCCGTCCGGGTGATCACGATTCGCGGTGACTTAATTGTAATTAATGTCTTTGAATAAAAGTGTTATTTCTGTTCGTCTCATTGCGTATTTCTTTCAGTTACCTTCTCTACCACACTGTATTTATTTCTGTATGTCGTCCAGCTGTCATCGAGTAATGTAACTTGACAGTGACACATCACGCGAAAGTTACTTACATCTTTTAGTTTTGCATAAAGATTTCGTTTCAGATCGTCACCTAGCAAACAAAATACATTGATGTGCCATTTCCAAAGAGATACCCTTTTTTTCTATAACCAGTACGTTGTTCGTTATTAGGTTAAATTTTCAGGCATGAACGTAGCGACCAGTTATGTGTTTAAATGACACGGCAGACATTTGTAGCAGTCCGAAGGATTTTGTAGACGATACAGTTGGGCACAGAAATCTGATGTCATAGAATTATTAAGAAATTCGAGGAAACTTGACTGATTCTGGTCAACATTAAATTAAATATGCTTAATGAAATAAGTGAAAACAAATAAAAATATCAATATCTTTTCGTCTATACAATTAGCTTTTAGGTGGTGCAACCAGCCAACCATAAAGAGTGGCTGTATTTCACCAGAACGATTACAGTGACATTAAGTAGGTAAATATAGCCTTCGGTAAAGACTGAGATTTATAGGGAGAGTTCCAGAAAAAATTATTTCCTTTTTAAGAAATTCGGTTAGAATGTCCTCATCCACCAGGTAGTGAGTAGCCTTTGTCAGCTGGAGAACATACATTATCTGGTCAACAGTATCCGGACACCTACTAGTGGACATAAGCACGGGTTGTGTCCACCTTTCGCCTTTATGACTGCTTGAACTTTGCTGGGGTCACTTTCAGTGAGCTATCCGAATGTCTGTGGAAAATTGGTAGCACATTCATCTCCAATAGCGGAGACCAGACAAAATAGTGATGTCGGACGCTGTAGTCTAGAGTGAATTCGACGTCCTCTCATCCCAAAGGTGTTCCACTGGGTACAGATTGGGACCCTGGGCATGTCAGTCCATTTCAGGAATCTTATTTTCCACACATTATTTCCTCACAAACGCTGCTTTATGGCAGGGTACATTGTCATGCTAATAAAAACAGTCATCGTCTGCGAACCGGTCTTTTGCTGTGCCGTAAAAATGTGTTCACATCTTTACCACGTCTTACGTATTTTACTGCTGGCACTGCACGTCATGGCAGACAATGTTCTCCATGCGTACGCCGAACACATAGCCTTCAGTCGGATTGCCGCAGGATATACGATGATTCATCACTCCAAATTACTAGTTTTACATCATCCACAGCCAAGTGGCGGCTCTCTTTACACCACCTCAAGTGTCGCTTAACATTGACTGCATAACTGTGTGGCTTTTGAGGAGCTGCTCGACCAATTTACCCAGTTCTATTGAACTCCCTACGCACAACCATTTGCTACCTGCACTGCCAGCACCACTCTGTAACACACGACTGATTCCTTTCGCTGATCTCATGTGATTTTTGCAACCACCCTCCCTAATGCTCGACGGTCTCATTTTCGTCAGTACGTGACGTCTCCCTGGTCTTCGTTTGGTTGTCATCGTTCTTTTGTGTTTCCACTTCACAACCGCATCACCAACAGCCGATCTGGGCAGCCTTAGAAGTACTGAACAGTCTCTGATGAATTTTTATTCAGCTGATACCAATTGAGTAGTCCACTTTCGAAGACAACGAGCTCTCCTGACCAACTCATTCTGCTGTTACCAGAACTGTGCTGACAGCACTACACATTACACGTACGTGTGTAGTGGTGATCTGCCTCTCGTGACATCTACGTCGATTCCGCATTACATATGCCTATCCAGATTCTTTTCATCAGATATTATACGAAGTAACATACAAGGACACATACGAGATACCTCTCCTTCTTTACACAACGTGAGAGAGTCACAGAAACGCTCACCACTACAAAAAAGTGTATTTTATACAACATTCTGCTGGAAATCTATGCTACGCATCCGATTCCACTGCTGTGCTGGGGTAACGTCTATTCTTTGGTAGAAAATTGCATTTCAAAATCAGGATGGGTTCTATATGAGACAGCAGACACTAGTTTAGATGGAGTATTTCTTAATGGTGGAAGCAATACCACGCGCAGCAACACTCTACCTAATGCGTAAGTGCTATATTAAAGCTGGTGAAAACCGAGCGACCTGGCGCAGTGGCTAGCACACTGGACTCGCATTTGGGAGGACGACGGTTCAATCCCGCGTCCGGTCATCCTGATTTAGGTTTTCCGTGATTTCCCTAAATCGCTCCAGGCAAATGCCGGGATGGTTACTTTGAAAGGGCACCGCCGACTTTCTTCCCCTTCCTTCCTTAATCCTATGAGACTGATGACTTCGCTGTCTGGTCTCCTCCTCCTAACAACCCAACCCCAACCAAAGGTGGTGAAATATATTTTCCCAATCCAGGACGTTCTTCTTTCCACAACAGTCAAATATATATGCAAGGTTCGTCCTTCGCGGAGAAGGATCCAGTTAAACAGCAGGCTAAACCAATAACGCTTGATGCACATGATAAAGCAATGCTAGGCACCAGCAAACTATTTTTGGTGAGCGAGGGGCACAACTAGCCTCCTTATATCTTGTGTGTGTGTGTGTGTGTGTGTGTGTGTGTGTGTGTGTGTGTGTGTGCCAGTGTGTGGTAAAACCACTGTATGAGGATTTTGTATTGAACGTATCACAATGTTTTACACGTGTAAGTGTTTTATGTGCACAGAATATATTCGGTGAAAAAGTGGTTCCCCTTTGTGGGGATAACTTTGGTCCTGCTGCAGTATGTTTGGATAAGGGTTTATTAGATGCTAATTTAGCCATGCTAGACAGGCCAAGTATGGACCATAGCCAGAACCAAATCGCCTGTACAGCTGCAACATATTACTGCCTCTCACGTACGTCTTGCGATATGACCGCAACAGAGCAATCCAGAATATTAGAGATCATTCTCTAGGTTCGGTGCCGAGTCTTTTTAAACCTGTGTAATAATTATATTTAACGAACATTTGTTTAAGTTGAGTGGTAAACTAGGTGAAAATCGATTACACGGACACCAACGCTATTTATGATTTAGCAGCTACAGTGCCAAATTTATAAAGTGCCTGACAAACTGCTAGACCCTACACACAAGGAACCAAAGGTGGCAGATATAAATCGTACGACTGACTGATGTGGAATCGCAACGATCACCATCCGATCCATAGTCTAGCACAGTCGTCATCGTTGCTGTAGCTGGGAGTGATTAATAGTCAGGTGTTAATCCAATTTGTACGCCAGCATAGCTGAACTAAAGTGCATCTGCCCTATAGCTTTTTTGGAACGATGGTCATGGTAATAGAAAGTGAATATTGTGTGCGTTTCCATATGATCCGTTAACAGGGCTTTCGTTATGTGGGAATAACATGCCAGAGGCAAGTTGTACACTTTGTTAATCTAGTGGAGACTCGAAGCTGCAGATGGATGTATAGCATGGAGAAAAGTATGTTTCTCTTCCCCAACAAACCCTCCATAAAATTAAAATTATAATTCGTTGCATATACCCACATATCATAATAATTTTACAATTCACGCTTTAGTAATATTGCACAGATTTACAGATAACCAGGAAAGGCAGTATACACAGGAAGCTGTGGCCTTTCCTTTTTCTTTTTTTTTTTTTAATGTATATGTTACTTGGGAGTATGCTTCTCTAAACATCTATCTGTCGGAAAAAATGCAACACTTTACGGACAAGGCCATTTTATTGGAAAGTGATGTAACAGTCAGTTCATTATTGTTTACGATAACAAATTCAGACCAAATCAAACACACGTCACAGCGAAGTGTGCCCAAACAGTAGCATCAATACACAGTGTATCATGTTCTGGATGCACCACAGGCATGTATTCTCCCATGCAAACATTCGTAAAGGTGCTGTATGACGTCCTGCGATTGATTGTCCCAAACACCTTTCACCTTTTGTTGCAATTCGGCAGTGGTTCTTGCAGATTCTGGAGAAGAAGTAAGTTCCCACTTCACCATGTTCCGTACGTGTTTTGACGAGAGATCTGGTGGACTCGCTGGCCAGGACAGTTGTACATAACGAAGACCACATTGCATTGCAGCAATCGTATGTGGACGGACATTGTCCTGTTGAAAAAGCACATCACTTTCCTATCGAAGAAATGGTAGCAGCGAGGGGATAACCACTTTTGCTACGTAGAGGGCACTGATTACTTTACCCTGCACAAACACAAGATGTTGGCGACACAGACATCTTCCCAAGGCGATATTCAGTAGACCACTGTCGCTCTCACAATGCGTTGATCTTTATGTTTGTCTTTATTACGTGGGGCCCCGGAAACGGTTCTACGGGTGGGGGAATATTCCACAAACCACTGCTCAAAGCTGCGACACACAACCGATACATTGTTCCCAACAAGTGCTGCTACCTATTGATACGTCCATCCAGCTTCCCACAGGCCCATAATGCTACCCTGTTCAAATGGCTTAAGTTGTTCAACAAGACTGCGTACTCGTCGGTTGGGCATGGTTATACCCTAGGACGAATTTGCAACGTACTGTTCACCTCCAAACTCAGCACAGTTACTGCCTGTAGAATCAACACAGAGTGTGCACAGACAGGCCTCAAGCTCACCATCTTACCATCGATGACTATGACAAAACAATCACTAACACTACAGCCCTTCAGAATACACATATACTGTTTTGGTGAAACTGAACACAGTCCCTGAGAATGTTGTATTCTTTTCTACCAGTGTATTACTTCCTCCGACATACGTAACGCGAAATGACCACTACGAGGAATTACGGATGTTCACCAACAACCATTCTTTCCGTGAGAATGGAGCACAATATATGTTATTTTACTCTTCACCATCGAGTGTAATGGCTCAGTGATTAGACCACTGGAGTCACATTCGGGAGAGCGTCGGTTCAAACTCGCGTCCGGCCATCCTGATTTAGGTTTTCCGTGATTTACCTAGATCGCTTCAGGCAAATACCGGGATGGTTCCTTTGAAAGGGCACGGCCTGCTTCCTTCCCCATCCTTCAAAAAAAAAAAATGGTTCAAATAGATCTGAGTACTATGGGACATAACATCTCAGGTCATCAGTCCCCTAGAACTTAGAACTACTTAAATCTAACTAACCTAAGGACATCACACACATCCATGCCCGAGGCAGGATTCGAACCTGCGACCGTAGCGGTCGCGCGGTTCCAGACTGAAGCGCATAGAACCGCTCGGCCACAAGCGGCCGGCCCCCACCCTTCCCTAATCCGATGGGACTGATGACTTCGCTGTTTGGCCCCCTCCCCCGTATCAACCAACCAACCAACTAACTCTACACCACACACTGTAAGGTGGCATGCAAATGTTGCGTATCTTGTTTCTCGGTAAAGTCCTCGCGAAGACACTAGAATCATCTCAAATAGCTTTTGTATTTAGAACGCCGTTTATTTTCCTAAAAAATACATGTTAATCACACAGTGAACCATCAGGCAACTAAAGGTACTGAATAAATGCAGTGTCTATAGACGGACGGACGGGGTTTTGGGAGGGGGGCGTGATATACTCTACTATAATCAGAATCTCAATGTCTGGTATGCTGATTCCTATACTAAACAAATAGCCACACATGCTTGAAGTGATATGGAGTTTCGTTGAAAACAAAAAAAAACAAAAAATTCCCAAAATGAACAATAAATGGCGCTTCATATGATGCTAAAATAATAATTAGTACGACAGCTGATTTTTAGCAAAGATGTTCTTTAACACATGCTCAGCACGTTGGCAGTCATTAGTCAACAATACCATCAGTAAAGGGACAATTTTGTGAACAGCTTATCAAAAATGGTTCAAATGGCTCTGAGCACTATGGGACTCAACATCTTAGGTCATAAGTCCCCTAGAACTTAGAACTACGTAAACCTAACTAACCTAAGGACATCACACACCCATGCCCGAGGCAGGATTCGAACCTGCGACCGTAGCAGTCCGAACAGCTTATCAGTAGGTATAGTGAGAAATTGCCATCGGATGTGGGCATTTCAGATAGTGTAATAAATGTTTATAAACGTTTGGACGGACATTAACTACATACTTTTTTAATAAATAGGGGAAATACTCGTAATATATAAAGAGGAAATATTGTTAGGAAAAAACGGCAGTGACCTTGAACATAATTATCAAGGTGTTTTGGAGGTTGAAGTGATTTCTTTAAATGGGAAACCAAATATTTGTTTTAAGATTTGAAGAGAGTGGCAAATTAAATGATACGTTATTCAACGTTACAGCAAGGTTCAATGAAGGTCAAATAACCAAACATGTTTTTAGGTGTAGTGGGGATTAACTCGGAACAGAGGAGGGATACAGCAAAATACAATGTTAGATACAAATTGTAAAGGCATACCGAGGGGTGAGACACGAGGTTACTCACTCAACGCCTTCCAACTTAATGATAACGTTTTACTTATGTTTGTTCTGTCTTGAAAATGTTGAAATAGTACTTTTATTTATTTTTGCCAAGTAACACGTTAATCAAAACTACAAGTCTAAATATCTCTTCGCTCTTCCCAAATCTGTTGCAACAAATACGGGTGTCCATGGACAAAAACTCAAACGTCGAATAACCTTCGAAAATTGCCTGTAAGATAACGGTCACTGTTAATGATTCGTGATCCCTTATACCTCTTCCAGTTTTATCTGACTCTGTATTTTGCTATATCCCTCCTCTATTCCGAGTTAATCCCTACTACAACTAAAAACATATTTGCTTAGTTGACCGTCACTGAACTTCGCCATGACCTTGAATAATGCATCATATTATAACTAACATTTGTCGCTGTTTTCAAATCTTATATCAAATATTAGGGTTCTCACTTAAAAAAATCTCTTTACCTGCAAATTTTCTCGAAAATCACGTTCTAGGCCGCGACGATTAGTGGCAATGCGTGACCGTCTTCGCCACCTACTACTTAAATCCAAAACATTTTTTATTTCTATTCCGAGTTATTCCCCTTTATGAATTAAAATTATCATTCATATATATACTGCTGTCTTGTTTTCTTCCTCATAGTCTATGTTGCCTATGTTAACAGAATAGAGTTGTATTTATGGCTTATCGGCCTAGTTTCTTTTATCATTGCTCTGGAGAACTATAAATCTACCTTCAACTAGGTTCTCACCATCAAAAAACTACAGTCTTTGAGACATACAGAAAATTACATCTTCCTGACTTTGAAATAGAATTACCTGATTGTCTGTAGCAGTTCTATTCTACTAACAGTCACATCACGATTTGGCAATCGTTCGAAAGGGCACAGAGTAATTCTTACATATTATCTGTTGACAATATTACGAAAGACCTATCTGGATATGCTTAAGGAGGATGGATGCACGATGTATCTAAAAGTGTATCTCGTTATTCCATAAATCTTAAGAAAATGCTGCGGCGTAGGGATATATTGAACAGACGTAGGCAGATGGAAGAGATATACGCCACTCTGCGAGAAAAATTAAAAATGTACGTTTACGTATCTCCCTGTTCTGCATGTAATGTTTTTAATTGTACAGACCTGATATTATGAGGTTTACTTTCCGCCCTATATATCTCCCTCTTACCTTATTTTATGGCCTTTATGTGAGGTATACGAGGCTCAGGTAGAATTATCGTACAACCTACCTCAAATGCACTAAAAATACCAAGCAGAGTTTAATGAGGACTATGTTGTTGCAGTTCCAAAGATACCTGTTTTACTGTGGAGATGAGAAAGCAGTCCAGTGACTACATATGTATATGTCCAAACAACTATCAGACTGAACTGTGAAATAGAAAAATACTTGCAAATCCTGCACGTTTGTTCCAGCTTTGTCAATTGCGATTTTCTTTTCTTAAATATAATCTGCATTTCGACTAGAAGACACTCTCAGTATTAACGTCCACTCGTGCCTCTCTCGATACTAACCTGTAGCGTTCTTGAATGTCACACTAAGAAATTCTAAGGTAGTGAAAGTGAAATACATATATGGGAGTGCTATACAAGGTATTCATTTTAACTGAGGATAATGAAATATCTAGAAAACTACACATCAGATCGAATAAAGTTATAATTCCAATTTGTTTGTCTCGGAGGGGGACATCCGATAGTACCACACACTACCCCCACCCCGCCCTGTGCGTGGGTAGTGGAGGGCAAGTTTGAAATCTTCAATGGCAACACCCGTTTTTTATTGCAAATTACGATTCTACGGCCAAATCTACACATGCTTTTTCTGAAGAATTTTCTTCATTTCATCACAGAGGAATAGAAATGAGCGCACAATCGTAGTTAACTATATACTACTCAATGGCCCTTCAATATCCAGTGGCACGTGGGCTTCCAACTATACGTTGCGAGGGTGGGAAAGGTCAGTATTTCACCACTTCTGGTTGGTAACGGCTTTGTCAACGTTGTATTCCTCCGATATTTCGAACAGGGTCCTACTCGACGCGCCACTGTGTCCATAAGTGTTCAAACGTAGTACCGCTGTCTTCAACACACTTTCTGATCCGCTTTTCAAATGACCGTACACAGGACAGAAGCATATCTGCTGGAATCTCAGCACAGGCATTTCTGATACGGTCTCTTATGTCTTCACGGCATGTTGACTCTTGCTGGTACACCTTATCCTTCAAATATCCTCACAGAAAGGAATCCGGCACCTCGCCGTCATATTAATAGGACCACCTCTTTCGATCCACCAATCAGCGTAAACACGGTCTATACCTCCCGTGCTTCAATTGCATAATGCGCTGCGCAACCATCTTGCTGAAACCACATACGTTGTCGAACGCCCAAGGAAACATCTTGCAGCAGTAACGGTAATTCCTGTTCACAAAACGTTCGATATTTGCGTCCACTCTAGGTGCCGTCAATAATATACGGGGCTATTACAAATGATTGAAGCGATTTCATATATTCGCTGTAGCTCCATTCTTTGACATATGGTCACGACACACTACAGATACGTAGAAAAACTCATAAAGTTTTGTTCGGCTGAAGCCGCACTTCAGGTTTCTGCCGCCAGAGCGCTCGAGAGCGCAGTGAGACAAAATGGCGACAGGAGCCGAGAAAGCGTATGTCGTGCTTGAAATGCACTCACATCAGTCAGTCATAACAGTGCAACGACACTTCAGGACGAAGTTCAACAAAGATCCACCAACTGCTAACTCCATTCGGCGATGGTATGCGCAGTTTAAAGCTTCTGGATGCCTCTGTAAGGGGAAATCAACGGGTCGGCCTGCAGTGAGCGAAGAAACGGTTGAACGCGTGCGGGCAAGTTTCACGCGTAGCCCGCGGAAGTCGACGAATAAAGCAAGCAGCGAGCTAAACGTACCACAGCCGACGGTTTGGAAAATCTTACGGAAAAGGCTAAAGCAGAAGCCTTACCGTTTACAATTGCTACAAGCCCTGACACCCGATGACAAAGTCAAACGCTTTGAATTTTCGGCGCGGTTGCAACAGCTCATGGAAGAGGATGCGTTCAGACCGAAACTTGTTTTCAGTGATGAAGCAACATTTTTTTCTTAATGGTGAAGTGAACAGACACAATGTGCGAATCTGGGCGGTAGAAAATCCTCACGCATTCGTGCAGCAAATTCGCAATTCACCAAAAGTTAACGTGTTTTGTGCAATCTCGCGGTTTAAAGTTTACGGCCCCTTTTTCTTCTGCGAAAAAAAACGTTACAGGACACGTGTATCTGGACATGCTGGAAAATTGGCTCATGCCACAACTGGAGACCGACAGCGCCGACTTCATCTTTCAACAGGATGGTGCTCCACCGCACTTCCATCATGATGTTCGGCATTTCTTAAACAGGAGATTGGAGAACTGATGGATCGGTCGTGGTGGGAATCATGATCAGCAATTCATGTCATGGGCTCCACGCTCTCCCGACTTAACCCCATGCGATTTCTTTCTGTGGGGTTATGTGAAAGATTCAGTGTTTAAACCTCCTCTACCAAGAAACGTGCCAGAACTGCGAGCTCGCATCAACGATGCTTTCGAACTCATTGATGGGGACATGCTGCGCCGAGTGTGGGGGGAACTTGATTATCGGCTTGATGTCTGCCGAATCACTAAAGGGGCACATATCTAACATTTGTGAATGCCTAAAAAACCTTTTTGAGTTTTTGTATGTGTGTGCAAAGCATTGTGAAAATATCTCAAATAATAAAGTTATTGGAGAGCTGTGAAATCGCTTCAATCATTTGTAATAACCCTGTACGTGTCAGTGAGTTTGTTCCCCATGATGCCAAACCATACGTTTAATTACCAAAGACGTTGATGGTGAACTTGCCGTAACCAGTGGAGTTGTCTACACTCCACTAATACATGTTATGCCGGTTAACGCTGTCATGGTTTGTGAGTGTAGACTCTTCGTAAAGTAGTACCTCGGCAAAGATCGTGGGGGTCGTTTGCATTTTGTTGTCGTGCCCATTCACAAAACACGACCCAGTTACGGAAATCAGCGTCATCAAGTTCTTGATACAGTGACACGTGGTATAGACAATGCTTATGACGTTGCAATAGTGTGACAATACTGCCTACGGACATACCGAAATCGCAGTGTAACTGCCGGACGGTTATCCGTAAGTTGTGGTGCACTGCCTCGTACAGATATTTCATTAGCTTCTCTTTTAACACGTTTGCTTCGTTTCCTTTTGCCGGTCTGTACGTTGCCATCAGAGATAAAGGCGTTCACAACTTGGTAAAAGAACAAACGAATGCGAGCTTTCTCTGGAAAACGCTCGGAATACAAGACAACAGCAGCCTCAACACTTCTCCTACACTCTACGTAAATTGGATCATTTCAGTTGTTTTTCTTTTGATGCAACATTCATCGTCTACTTGAACGTCTGTTGTCCAAATGATAGGTAGGTGTGCAGGCAATAAACACTGCGCAAGTATTGTAATGTTTAGAGCCGCTATCTGTTCTACGTCTCTACTGTAAGTGAATTCCAGTCGCAGTGTGCTGCCCGTTATGACATGTAGTTCGCTACACGGCAACGGTGACGCGTCGAGTAGTCTATTGTTCGATACGTCGGAGGAATACAACGTTGAGAATGAGGTTTCCATTTAGAAGTTGTGAAATACTGGTCTGTCCTACCATCGCGGCGTGAAAGTGTAATTGGATATTCAAGTTATACATCACGATCGTGTACCCGTTTGTATTCCTCCGGTAACATAGCTGTCTGTGGTGAACCATAGAAAATTCTTTAGACAAAACGTATGTAGATTTTGCCACAGAATCGTAATCTGCAATAAAAGAACGGACGTCCCTGTTGAAGGTTTCAAACTTGCTCCGCAGCCACCCACGCACGGGGTGGGACGGGGAGTCGAGTGTGGTAAAATTGGATACCGCCCTCTGAAAAGATCAAATTGCAATACACAACCAGTGGCTCTGATATTGGACAGCTCATTAGATACAGCGGTCACATATTAGCACTTCACAGGTAAACAAACGCAAATTAAATCACAGGTAAACAAACGCGGGTTCAGTAATTCCATCATGGTAGTTAGCAGTTGTCCCCAATTCGCCAATTTCGTAGTTGTTGACTGAGTGTTAAGAAAATAACGATGGAATAGTACACCGATGAGAAATTATCCATTGTGATGTAATGATTTCAATAACGAGTCATACTGGAAATATTCACCGTAATCATAAATGTAACAATAAATTTTAGACATTTTTAATACTAGCCGCATCTTCCTATTCTGTTGGCTGCTTTTAATAGGATCCCGATCTAATCAAAAGTGTGTGGAAAGCTTTCTGGCCATTCCTGTGCTACGCAGAGATAGAGACTCTATCCGTCTCTCTCTCCCTCCCTCTCTCTCTCTCTCTCTCTCTCTCTCTCTCTCTCTCTCTCGCCGGCCGAAGTGGCCGTGAGGTTCTAGGCGCTGCAGTCTGGAACCGCGAGACCGCTACGGTCGCAGGTTCGAATCCTGCCTCGGGCATGGATGTGTGTGCTGTCCTTAGGTTTGTTAGGTTTAACTAGTTCTAAGTTCTACGGGACTAATGACCTCAGCAGTCCCATAGTGCTCAGAGCCATTTGAACCATCTCTCTCTCTCTCTCTCGTTTATGAGAAGCGTGGGATGCTTCTGGCAGTCGCTAGCGGTTAATGTATGTTGAGTACTGTTGGAAGCAGATACCTGTGTCGACTGTCGCCAGCGTCTGCGGCGGTACTTCCCCATCCTTCAAGCTCTAGCAACGAAGTTAGCTGTGTCTGGTGGTATCGGGCTGTTGCACGAACAGAAGCCCCTGAGCTATAGCGAGATTCGTGTTGAGACGATTATGTGTGATTCTCCACCTCGCATTTTTTTAGTTTCTTCTTTTCAATAAAGTGTATTCTAGCCTGTGGGGTTATTATTTACAGTGTAAATTTAGTAATGTATTTTGAGTAAATTTTTTCCCATCATTATTTCCAAGTCTGCTATAAACCTGTAACGTAATACCACCCCCCCCCTTAGGCAACCTTATAATGCTGTCATTGTTCCCAGAATGAGAAGGTAGGAGACGAGGTACTGGCAGAAGTAAAGCTGTGAGGACGGGGCGTGAGTCGTGCTTGGGTAGTTCGGATGGTAGAGCACTTGCCCGCGAAAGGCAAAGGTCCCGAATTCGAGTCTCGGTCAGGCACACAGTTTTCATCTGCCAGGAAGTTTC
The DNA here is from genome assembly GCF_023864275.1 of Schistocerca cancellata. Taxonomy (NCBI): domain Eukaryota; kingdom Metazoa; phylum Arthropoda; class Insecta; order Orthoptera; family Acrididae; genus Schistocerca; species Schistocerca cancellata. Next base: position 134,940,420 of record NC_064629.1, on the reverse strand, counting down.
AAATCGCTGTCATTGTTCTTCAACACACTAAAAATGCAGGAGCGAGTTCCTTGTAGATTTGGCAAAGCAGTGCGGTGTTTGTTTAACGCGGTATATGGGTACATTGTAAGTAGGCTGTTTAGGTTTTTATGTTGGTAACGTCACCTAGCGCTCTGTATGAAAATCACTGGCTGTGCTGTGTGCAGACTGTGGCTGGTTGGCATTGTTGGAATATTCGCCATTGTAGTGTTGGGCAGTTGGATGTGAACAGCGCGTAGCGTTGCGCAGTTGGAGGTGAGCCGCCACCATATGAAACGTTCCCTTAGAAAAATTAATGAATAACTGTGCTGGAAAACCTCTTACGTTATTTGCTTTTCAAACAGCTGAGCAGAACCGTACGTACTCAGACATTTCACTCTTTACCTATTCTGATCAACACTAAAATGACACACAATATTTTTAGCGCAACGCAATCTGACTTTCAAAAATCCCTAGAAGATAATGGCCCTGACTAACAATAACCTATGCCTTTCATGAATCACTTACCTCACAAAAATCTTCGTTACTCGAACTGCTGCACTACAGCGAGCGCCACTACTGCCAGCTAAATAAAAGATTCTAACTACTGAAGGCACTAACTACTGATAGGCCGTCATCAAATGAAAGATTTTGATAGAGAACAAACAATGTGTTTACCTTAATAATGTTCCAAAATCATCATATACACTCCTGGAAATGGAAAAAAGAACACATTGACACCGGTGTGTCAGACCCACCATACTTGCTCCGGACACTGCGAGAGGGCTGTACAAGCAACGATCACACGCGCGGCACAGCGGACACACCAGGAACCGCGGTGTTGGCCGTCGAATGGCGCTAGCTGCGCAGCATTTTTGCACCGCCGCCGTCAGTGTCAGCCAGTTTGCCGTGGCATACGGAGCTCCATCGCAGTCTTTAGCACTGGTAGCATGCCGCGACAGCGTGGACGTCAACCGTATGTGCAGTTGACGGACTTTGAGCGAGGGCGTATAGTGGGCATGCGGGAGGCCGGGTGGACGTACCGCCGAATTGCTCAACACGTGGGGCGTGAGGTCTCCACAGTACAACATATGTTGTCGCCAGTGGTCGGCGGAAGGTGCACGTGCCCGTCGACCTGGGACCGGACCGCAGCGACGCACGGATGCACGCCAAGACCGTAGGATCCTACGCAGTGCCGTAGGGGACCGCACCGCCACTTCCCAGCAAATTAGGGACACTGTTGCTCCTGGGGTATCGGCGAGGACCATTCGCAACCGTCTCCATGAAGCTGGGCTACGGTCCCGCACACCGTTAGGCCGTCTTCCGCTCACGCCCCAACATCGTGCAGCCCGCCTCCAGTGGTGTCGCGACAGGCGTGAATGGAGGGACGAATGGAGACGTGTCGTCTTCAGCGATGAGAGTAGCTTCTGCCTTGGTGCCAATGATGGTCGTATGCGTGTTTGGCACCGTGCAGGTGAGCGCCACAATCAGGACTGCATACGACCGAGGCACACAGGGCCAACACCCGGCATCATGGTGTGGGGAGCGATCTCCTACACTGGCCGTACACCACTGGTGATCGTCGAGGGGACACTGAATAGTGCACGGTACATCCAAACCGTCATCGAACCCATCGTTCTACCATTCCTAGACCGGCAAGGGAACTTGCTGTTCCAACAGGACAATGCACGTCCGCATGTATCCCGTGCCACCCAACGTGCTCTAGAAGGTGTAAGTCAACTACCCTGGCCAGCAAGATCTCCGGATCTGTCCCCCATTGAGCATGTTTGGGACTGGATGAAGCGTCGTCTCACGCGGTCTGCACGTCCAGCACGAACGCTGGTCCAACTGAGGCGCCAGGTGGAAATTGGCATGGCAAGCCGTTCCACAGGACTACATCCAGCATCTCTACGATCGTCTCCATGGGAGAATAGCAGCCTGCATTGCTGCGAAAGGTGGATATACAGTGTACTAGTGCCGACATTGTGCATGCTCTGTTGCCTGTGTCTATGTGCCTGTGGTTCTGTCAGTGTGATCATGTGATGTATCTGACCCCAGGAATGTGTCAATATATTTTCCTCTTCCTGGGACAATGAATTTACGGTGTTCTTATTTCAATTTCCAGGAGTGTATATATCCGTTGATGATATCCAATATTACAAATTTACTCTTTCTGATGGACACACGTCCAGATCGTCCGCTCTCAAAATTCCGCCATTTCTCTCCTCACATCCACCACTGATGGCGGCTGACTCCCAACTGCGCAACACTACGCGCTGTTCACATCCAACTGCCCAACACTACAATGGCGAATATTCTAACAATGCCAACCAGCCACAGATTGCACACAGCACAGCCAGTGATTTTCATACAGAGCGCTAGGTGACGTCACCAACGTAAAAACCTAAACAGCCTACTTACAACATGTGTTAAAAATATGATGGTGTTTTACTTGTTTAATGTGCAATATTAGTCTATATCACACTGTGTTAATTGTTCAATCATGTATTTATATGAAATTTGGTTGATGAACTTAAAAACTGTGTATTTGAGGAACACTAGGTATAATTATAAGCAATTGCAAAGGGCAATGGCAGGTGGTCATATGTTGGAAAGCTTACAGAAGAATAATTATTGACATCATTAATTTACGTTAATTCAGCAGTGCCTCATTCACACACTTGACTGTCAAAGCGTCCTACCTCATAAAATTATTGTATTATTTACTGCCAATTTTAAGGAGTATGACTCTGCTGGCGATGATCCTTTGACTATGGTTCACAGAGCACAAGTGAAGAGACTCACACAACTGGAATAATAATGAAAGGGTGGGAGGAAACAGGATTTTGATACCAATTGGTCTGGAGAGAAGAGGGCTAGGGTACGGAGGAGAGGGAATGTGATCTTCAATTTATCTCCATATTTACAGTATGTACGTAGTCTCGCGAGAGGTGTGGGCGGGCTATCAGGTTACATACTGCCCTTAAATATATGACACACAAGTGCCCCAGAGGCGTAGGTGAAAGAAGAATGGGGAGGGGTGGAGGGCAGATGAGGTGTAGTGGGTTGCATCCTGTTGTAGAATTTTAGAACATGTTTTTTGCTCGAGTATCATGTCGTTTTTGGAAACCTAGAATCTACTATGTAGGAATCAACATGGATTCCGGAAACAGCGATCGTGTGAGACCCAACTCGCTTTATTTGTTCATGAGACCCAGAAAATATTAGATGCAGGCTCCCAGGTAGATGCTATTTTCCTTGACTTCCGGAAAGCGTTCGATACAGTTCCGCACTGTCGCCTGATAAACAAAGTAAGAGCCTCCGGAATATTAAACCAGCTGTGTGGCTGGATTGAAGAGTTTTTAGCAAACAGAACACAGCATGTTTTTATCAATGGAGAGACGTCTACGGACGTTAAAGTAACCTCTGGCGTGCCACAGGGGAGTCTTATGGGACCATTGCTTTTCACAATATATATAAATGACCTAGTAGATAGTGTCGGAAGTTCCATGCGGATGATGCTGTGATATAGAGAGAAGTTGCAGCATTAGAAAATTGTAGCGAAATGCAGGAAGATCTGCAGCGAATAGGCACTTGGTGCAGGGAGTGGCAACTGACCCTTAACATAGACAAATGTAATGTATTGCGAATACATAGAAAGAAGGATCCTTTATTGTATGATTATATGATAGCAGAACAAACACTGGTAGCAGTTACTTCTGTAAAATATCTGGGAGTATGCGTGCGGAAGGATTTGAAGTGGAATGATCATATAAAATTAGTTGTTGGTAAGGCGGATACCAGGTTGAGATTCATTGGGAGAGTCCTTAGAAAATGTAGTCCATCAACAAAGGAGGTGTCTTACAAAACACTCGTTCGACCTATACTTGAGTATTGCGCATCAGTGTGGGATCCGTACCAGATCGGGTTGACGGAGGAGATAGAGAAGATCCAAAGAAGAGCGGAGCGTTTCGTCACAGGGTTATTTGGTAACCGTGATAGCGTTACGGAGATGTTTAACAAACTCAAGTGGCAGACTCTGCAAGAGAGGCGATCTGCATCGCGGTGTAGCTTGCTCGCCAGGTTTCGAGAGGGTGCGTTTCTGGATGAGGTATCGAATATATTGCTTCCCCCTACTTATACCTCCCGAGGAGATCGCGAATGTAAAATTAGAGAGATTAGAGCGTGCACGGAGGCTTTCAGACAGTCGTTCTTCCCGCGAACCATACGCGACTGGAACAGGAAAGGGAGGTAATGACAGTGGCACGTAAAGTGCCCTCCGCCACACACCGTTGGGTTGCTTGCGGAGTATAAATGTAGATGTAGATGTAGACCCTGAAGGTACCACACATCAAGTTCGTGAGAGGCTTGTGCAGAGGGGATCTTCCCTGGCAGCGTGGACGCGAACTTGACACAAGATCGTTATCTAGGTTCACAGCTCTTCTTGTATTACAGGCAACATCCCTTGTACGATTAAGATTACAGGTGGAAGTCATGTGGATCATTTTTTTCAAGCAACGTTCTCTGACACTTTAATTATTGCCTCCATCGGTGTATGATACTTCGACTACGATCATATGCAGTGTACCACCGGTTTGTCTGCGGATCAAATTTCATTCGTGTAAGATCATTGATTCTATATACCTATTTTTCATTTTAACGAAAATGTTTATTACCGTAAGTCGACAAGAACTTGGAACGATAATAATTCGCTCTATCTTTCCTTATTCTTTGATTTCTAGATATGTTGAAGGTTCCGTATTAATTATTTTCACACTACACTTTTGTTTGACGGTAACTATTCACTATCTGGTAATTTGTGAGTTATTTAATTTAGAGCCAGAATATCAGTACTTCAGAATCTCCATACAGACGAGATTTCTGAAATAATTTAATTCAAGGCAGCAGAAGCACACAATCCCAAAATTATTAGCATCAACTGAAAAGTGCAGCTTTCACGAAATAAGGGGAAAGGGAACACACAGTCCTCTCTGCCCTTTACTCGAGGTAAACCAGTGTCACAAAACGGAGCGCTGTTGTGAGTTTCACTCTCATTAGCTCAGTGCCTTTGTTACTCAGTGGCCCTACATTTCTCTCTGCCTGAGTAGCTCGTTGTTCCTCTGGGCTTCCAGATGTTTCTGGGCTTAAGTATTCTACGAGCCCCACTGTGATGGATTAGCATGGCGATATCTCTGATGAACATCCTTTAGAAAATTAATTGTCATCCTCTTTTAGTAGACGGGGCATTTCGACCAACCTAGTTCCCTCTGTGTTCACCTATCACTAGCCGTCCACGTGAGCTGTCTCATTCGAATTTTAAGCTGTGTTTCTAGACTCTGAATACAACGGAAATTTCAGCAGCTTAACACTAATAATAGCTGCCAATACGGCCGCACAGACAAAATGTACGACACAGCCGTGCAGCGAAATTTGTAATATAGATGTCATACATCAGTAGCCAAAAGTAGAAAATAATCATGAAATAGAAATTAACTTCATGAACAGGATATCGTAAAAATTATGGCACAAGATACATTTTAATAATAAATTATTCGACAAGTATATAATCAGAAAGGCACTGAATCTACAGATATATACTGTATAAAACAGTGCTGAAATCGGGAGAACTATTCCACAACAGCAACAGTGTCAAGAGTGGATGCGATTACGTCTAGTTTACACACACGCTTGGGAATGACATCATGGCGACCTTTCTGAGATCGATAAAGGCTATGATAGGCAGTCAACAACAATTTTCACAAGCAGTTATGTATAGGTCTGAAAGAGTCCTCGGTGACGTCTGAAGAGCCCCCGTTCATCTCCTTAGTGCATCCCACATACAGGGTGTTTCAAAAATGACCAATATATTTGAAACGGCAATGAAAACTAAACGAGCAGCGATAGAAATACACCGTTTGTTGCAATATGCTTGGGACAACAGTACATTTTCAGGCGGACAAACTTTCGAAATTACAGTAGTTACAGTTTTCAACAACAGATGGCGCTGCAAGTGATGTGAAAGATATAGAAGACAACGCAGTCTGTGGGTGCGCCATTCTGTACGTCGTCTTTCTGCTGTAAGCGTGTGCTGTTCACAACGTGCAAGTGTGCTGTGGACAACATGGTTTATTCCTTAGAACAGAGGATTTTTCTGGTGTTGGAATTCCACCGCCTAGAACACAGTGTTGTTGCAACAAGACGAAGTTTTCAACGGAGGTTTAATGTAACCAAAGGACCGAAAAGCGATACAATAAAGGATCTGTTTGAAAAATTACAACGGACTGGGAACGTGACGGATGAACGTGCTGGAAAGGTAGGGCGACTGCGTACGGCAACCACAGAGGGCAACGCGCAGCTAGTGCAGCAGGTGATCCAACAGCGGCCTCGGTTTTCCGTTCGCCGTGTTGCAGCTGCGGTCCAAATGACGCCAACGTCCACGTATCGTCTCATGCGCCAGAGTTTACACCTCTATCCATACAAAATTCAAACGCGGCAACCCCTCAGCGCCGCTACCATTGCTGCACGAGAGACATTCGCTAACGATATAGTGCACAGGATTGATGACGGCGATATGCATGTGGGCAGCATTTGGTTTACTGACGAAGCTTATTTTTACCTGGACGGCTTCGTCAATAAACAGAACTGGCGCATATGGGGAACCGGAAAGCCCCATGTTGCAGTCTCATCGTCCCTGCATCCTCAAAAAGTACTGGTCTGGGCCGCCATTTCTTCCAAAGGAATCATTGGCCCATTTTTCAGATCCGAAACGATTACTGCATCACGCTATCTGGACATTCTTCGTGAATTTGTGGCGGTACAAACTGCCTTAGACGACACTGCGAACACCTCGTGGTTTATGCAAGATGGTGCCCGGCCACATCGCACGGCCGACGTCTTTAATTTCCTGAATGAATATTTCGATGATCGTGTGATTGCTTTGGGTTATCCGAAACATACAGGAGGCGGCGTGGATTGGCCTCCCTATTCGCCAGACATGAACCCCTGTGACTTCTTTCTGTGGGGACACTTGAAAGACCAGGTGTACCGCCAGAATCCAGAAACAATTGAACAGCTGAAGCAGTACATCTCATCTACATGTGAAGCCATTCCGCCAGACACGTTGTCAAAGGTTTCGGGTAATTTCATTCAGAGACTACGCCATATTATTGCTACGCATGGTGGATATGTGGAGTTTCCCAGACCGCAGCGCCATCTGTTGTTGAAAATTGTAACAACTGTAATTTCGAAAGTTTGTCTGCCTGAAAATGTACTGTTGTCCCAAGCATATTGCAACAAACGGTGTATTTCTATCGCTGCTCGTTTAGTTTGTATTGCCGTTTCAAATATACCGGTCATTTTTGAAACACCCTGTACACATTAAAGAATTCGTAACAGGAGACTTCTGTGGCAAATTCATGTGTTGCATATAAAGGTTGGGCAAAATGGAGCATATCCCCGAATTTTTTAAGACTGATACGAACCCTTGTTAATGAGCAGGAGAACTGCCTGTCATAGAAAATGCTGGAAACCGTAGTTTCCGTTCACTATTCAATTTCTGTCTTATGTCGGCGAATTTGCGTCTGTCACATGCTCTGCCCCAAATACTTTTCTAAGTCAAGACTTTAATATTTCTGGCTTATTCAGCCATCATATTAAGCTCCAGGAAGCTATTCCCAGGGCAGTGGAGATGCAAGAAGCATAGATATGACGCAATGTGGGATGAGGTACCGGTGACAGATGTTAGATTCAGTACCATTCCCGTGAGAAAGACCGCCTGCATGATGCTGCTGCTCTGTGATTGGCTGCTGTGTTCGGCGGTAGGGCGCCAAAACGTAAAACTTTAGTTGCTATTACTGATTAAACCTGTCATCCAAATTACTTCATTTTTTTAAATAAACATCTCAGTATCTCAACAGTCATTTCAAAATTATTAAAATCAAAGTATTATTAAAATCAAAGTATTACTAAAACAAAAGACTGACGATATTACTGCCGATGCACTTCGGTGGCGTTCGGGTCGCGCCTTGCTGGCTTGCCGCGCGAAGTGTTCGGGCAGTCCGGCTCTCCAGTTCTGACCGTTCCAGTAGACAGACATGTTGCCTGTGGCAAGATGTATTTCATGTTATTTGAGCCACATATAATGACTGTGGAAAGATATGTTCAATACGTTGTGATCAAGAATAGTTTCTCGTGTCTATATCAATAAAAACGCGAGTGGCATCCCAAATGAGTTATAGTTTATTCGTAGCAGCAGTTCCTTGCGAAGTTAATTTCAGCCTCAAGAAAAAGAATCCACGACCTACGTGCTGTTTTCTGCGCTGGGGACATCATCATCATGAAGACAGCAGGTTAGTGAAGTGTACAAGAACTTATGTATTCCACACAGGGCAGTGGAAACAACTAGGCACCTTACGTGTACTGCACGCACAGTACAAATGTGCTCAGTGACAAGTCATCTGCAGTAATGCAGAGGAGGTAAAGAAGGATGAAAGTATTAACACTATCTCACTTTTATTCCTTTTTTCTTGCCATAAGACGTTTCAGTGAATGCAGACGTGTTTAGCGACCAGGTGAATGCAACACAAAATCGTGCTCGCTATAAAATAGGGCGTGATAATTGCCGAGTGTCTTGCGAATTATCATACTTGGAAAACGTGTGGAGAACTGTCTGTGCAAGAGTTGAGGACTGAAGGTGTTTTGCCAACGCCTCCAAGAAAGTCTGTAATGCAAAACATTGCAGCCCAATGGCACGAAACGCGCTCAGATGCGAATAAAAACCGCCACTGTCATGGAAGAATTCGATTACCAGACAACACTGGTCGAGTAAAGGAAAGCGTGGAACAATGACCGACGAAATCTCAACACCGTTTATTCGTGCAAGTGGAAGTTAACAGATCGTCGAATAGAAATATTATCAGAAAGGATTCCCACCTCTATCCTTACAAATATGCTATTGTGCACGAGGTAAAGCGCCGAGACAAATATTCCTGTGTTGAGTTCTGTCTTTGGCTTTTGAGTATAATGAAAACATTAATTTCAGATCCTTATTTTTTCGGATAAGGTCTAGTTCAACCTATTAGGATATGCGAACTCACAGAATACTCTCTATTATGCATCGGAAATTCCGCACTACTAATTTGTAGGGTCCTTGCATAATCTGAAGTTTATTGTTTGCTGAGTAGTGTCTGGTGCCCGCATCGTAAACTGTTAATTCTAGCAAATCTGCCCAAAGAAATGCTAATCTTTTGTGCATTAACTCACAAAAGATGGCCGACTGTATGGATATTTTCAACAAGACAGAGCAAAAGATTAGATCTTCTTGAGAGCATTGTCAGGAGTGCCTGTCGTGTTCGGTGAGGAGCGAACAATCAGCACAGACAGTTCAGGCTCTTGGATACCTCGATAACCTGATCTTTTTCCACGAGATTTTACCAAACTACAGGGTTAGGTGTAGTCAAACAATCCTCACAGGCAGAGCTACCGCGCGTTTCATAGTATGATAAAGCGACCACTGGATTAATATAAAATATAGAAAAGTTAAGATGGTGGTTTTAATTCTTCAGGTGTTCTGCCTTGTCTTCCTCCGCTTGATTATAACGCACAGAAAGTTCATACAATTATATGAAACTATCAGGAAAGTCCTACTTTTGGATTTGTTCAATTCGCGCGTTGCATTGGCGTAAATTTCGGTTATGTCGTCAGAACGTTTAACCTTCCTGTCAATTTCTGAACTTTTTCGTTTTGTGGTAGGTTCCTATTGATAACACCAAAAATCGTTAGCGGTGATAATTTTTTCCAGAACTCAACTGTCCTCTTTTTGCATTTCAGTCGAGTCACGACGGGCGTCCAAGCTTCTTAGTTTTTTCGAGAGTCAATACGTGCGGGACGAACTTTTCACACACTTTTTCTTCAAAACATGCTAGAGAAAGTCTAGAATACTTGATTTAGAGATGTTGTTCCATTGCGATTTTTGACACAAAAACGTTGACACGCTTCGGTCACACGTCCATCACTTAACACTGCCTGCTCACAACTGAGTGGTCAAAAAAATGGTTCAAATGGCTCTGAGCACTATGGGACTTAACATCTGTGGTCATCAGTCCCCTAGAACTTAGAACTAATTAAACCTAACTAACCTAAGGACATCACACACATCCATGCCCGAGGCAGGATTCGAACCTGCGACCGTAGCGGTCACGCGTTTCCAGACTGAAGCGCCTTTAACCGTACTGAGTGGTCGAATGCCCATCTATTATTTAAAGTTGTTAGTTCAAGTTATTGCGTTGAAATCGCTTATACGACAGGAATAAAATCAGTTTCCGAAGGTTTTGGACAGACTGTGTATATCATCAAAATACACTATTGCTGCAGGAGTTATGATTTAACCTGTTAAGTACCTCCGAAATGAAGGATGTCTATTTGTCAATGTGTAAATATGCTATAGCTCTTACGTTCTCAAAAATCCTTGACGGTATGTAGAGCGTACATTGGAGGATCTAGTTATGACACTGGCTTTCGAAAGTAGTGCCAGAAATAATTTTTATATGAATCACGAGTTCACGTGAAACGTTAGTTGGTTAATTATTTAGACAGCTACTTGTCCCGTAGATCAAATTATCAATAAACGTTATGGTACGGAATGTGTCAACAGAACAAACATAGAATACATATATAACTAAAGAAAAAATAAAAAAATACATTTACTTGTAAGCATGTAGATTTCTTTTAAATTAATTACATCTGCACTAGAATTTCTCTGTGGTGCAGAAAGAGTTGTTAAGGAGAAAACTCTTCAAGTTAGAAAACATTTCGGTTTTGTGTCAGACATTTTATTTCCATGGGTAGATTGTAAAAATGTCTGATAGCAACGCATTTTCCCAGATTCTGTGCCAAAGTTAGAGTAATTAAAGGGTCATGCAGTTCATTTTTCCTTTCAATGTTGTACGTGTGAATATTTCTGTTACTCTCAAACTTAGAGGGATGGTTGATAAAAAATTTAATAAGCGAGTAAATGTATTGTGCATCTGTGGTTAATATTTCCAGTTCCTTTAAGAGATACTTTCAAGATGTAGATGAGTGGACTCCACAAATAACCCTAATTAGTTTCTCATGTACAACCAATACTTTTTGCGTAAGTGAGGAGTTACCCCAGAATATTACCCGACAAGTCATCAATGAATAGAAATATACAAAATGTGTAAACATTTAGCAGTTATTGTTATGGCTAAAGTAGGCGAACCTAAACGTTTTAGCAGGTCCACTAAATGTTTTTTCCGGTTTCAGTTTTCCTCAACATGTACACCTAATAACTTAAAATTTTTTACCCTGTTTATTATTTATTGTTGGTACACCTCGTTAATAGGACGGGAGACATTTTTGACAATAAAAACTGGGTAAACTTAGTTTCCTCGAAGTTTAAAGCTATCTAATTTCTGCAAAAGCATTCGGTAAATTTCACGAAAACAGCATTCACTATTTTGTCTGTTGATGCTTCTTTGCTCTGCTTCACCAGCGGTGTTCCTCCTATAATGATCTTCTTAGCATCTTAATAATTAAGAAGGAAATCTGATGATTCTTTCAGAAGATAGAATCAAATGGTTCATATGGCTCTGAGCACTATGGAACTCAACATCTGAGGTCATCAGTTCCCTAGAACTTAGAACTACTTAGACCTAACTAATCTAAGGACATCACACACGTCCATGCCCGAGGCAGGATTCGAGCCTGCGACCGTAGCAGTCGCGCGGTTCCAGACTGACGCGCCTAGAACCGCTCGGCCACTTCGGCCGGCAGATAGAATCATTAGGCTTCGTACTGTATATACTAAAATGTAGCAGTACAGCAGCATACCATTAATAATGTGTTCGAACATTAAAGGAACGTATCCCCTGTCCGACATCATTACCTTACAAATATCTACATTTAGAGCAGGCTCTCATTCCTCGCACCACATAGAAGTTCGATCCAAGTCATTCTGAATCCCCTTACTGTCACTTGAAGATAATACTTCCTCGTAAATAGAAACAGGATTATCAGCCGACAGCCCCCGATTGCTGCTCATCCCCATGAGATGTTTTATGTATATGGAGAACAAAAGTGTTACTGTTACCATCACACTTCCCTGGAGAACTCCTAACATTCCTTTTAGTTTGCTGCTCAGGACTACCTACCATCTAAGTGTAACGTTGCGAAACGAGGAGAAACGGAACGATCACGTACGGTAAGGTAGCGTATCTCTATAAACGAAGGCTTGTAGAAGGCATTCTTTAGCACATTCTTAAATTCGGCTTGTTTGTTTTGGATTCAAATAATGTCTCATAAAAGGTAGACATCGACGCAACTTAGGTTTATGCTGCTATATTGGTTACTGGTCTGTTCGTTCGGAACTGTTGGAACTTAAGTCAGTAACTGTGTCTTGGTACGAAGAAAAAACATGCTGATTTTATTTCAGACGGGTTTATACGATGCGATGAAACAATTTTAGACTGCACTGGTTCTATGTGGGCACTGTCCTGGTAACAGAGGCACGCTACTATTTGTTCTAATATTTATTCTCTCTCACGCATGTTTGTGGCTGCCTACTTATTCTGTTATTGTCTAATACAAATTGCGGGTGGTCCTTCATGTTATGACGTCTGGCCGTTCTTCGTGCCTTGAAGTATTTCTAGAAACCATCAGCGCTGGTGTATAGCAATTTTATCGCCCCTGTTTCACAAGCGTATCAAGTTAAGAGATTTAATTATACTATTTAGTTAATTATTTAGTTATGAATCCTACTGCAGAAGTTTGTTAGAAAATACTTTCGCTGTGGCCCTACATATAAATTTAATACAGTAATATGCGTTTGGCGAACACAGGGACACGACTATCGCGTTATGCGTCTTGGGGCTCGGGGAATCCCTGCTGCAGTTTCGTCCTACAACCCCGCCGAGTACACGAAATTCTATACAGCCCCCTTGCTATCTCTTTGAGCAGGCCCACGATATCTTGGGGAACGTTCTCTGACGCCTCTACACGGAAAGTTGAAACATTCCGAACTCATGAGGTCTCTAAGTGAAAGAAGTAAAAATTAAAGAAAACAGCACTAAACCGTCACAGGATATCTTACAAGTGGTGTACCTTCATAGTTAATTTTGATTATTCCAACGATATATGTGTTACCTCACAATTAGAGACAACCGAGATTCCTCTTATGAATATTCAAATGTTAACCCTTAAGGTAATACTTATCTAGAAATATTTCCTTCTTTTAATCGCCTTCATGATGCCGAACTTTTACCATCTTTCTATTCGGCTGTGTCTGACAGACAGAAAGGAACTCTTTTCGCCTTCAAATATTCCCAACAATTTCTCTCGTAGGGGTTGGGAATTATTTATTTTAATTAGGCTCTAGTACGAAAAACCGATTCCATCGTCAGGGGATATGTTTTTTTGCTAATTTCAAACATGAGCAAGGAATTTCTTCTTCTGAATCATTACAGCTATCACTACAACATGTGAATCAAATTTACTCTGCTTATGCTCTATCGAGATGGATAAATTTTTGAAGTGATTAACTGTTGTAACACAACCAGAATCGGTATTTTATGAATTTTCGAATACGCGGTTTCGCTGTATTTATTACTGGGGGAGCACCATTTGCTAGTCACCTTCAGATATAGTTCCAGATAGGTGGAGTGAAATGGACGCCAAGTGTGTTGGAAGGAAGCATATTTGATTTTCAGGCACTGTTGGGCACTGTCACACGTAGACGAGAATCGCCCTCTTGCACTTAAGTTCCTCATAGGAATTGAGAAGAAAGTCAATATTTCAGAATCTAAAAATTCATTAATACGGCAACAGATATTGAGATAATCGAAAGAAATATCACCAAATAGTGAAAATAAGAAGATAATGGCCGGCCGATGTGGCCGAGCGGTTCTAGGTGCTTCAGTCTGGAACTGCACTGCTGCTACGGTCGCAGGTTCGAATCCTGCCTCGGGCATGGAAGTGTGTGATGTCCTTAGGTTAGTTAAGATTAAGTAGTTATAAGTCTAGGGGACTGATGACCTCAGATGTTAAGTCCCATAGTGCTTAGAACCATTTTTTTTAAGAAGTTAATGGTGATTAGTTGTCGAAAGCTGCTCAAAGAAGAACGAGAGAGTGAACATTTTACGATAAGCAGCAGGATTCACAAAATACTCTGTACGTATATTAAGGTATGTTGAAATTTTCACATACGTCAGATTTTTGGGAAGAACCTAACTACCAAGAGGGCAGGCTGCTCAGAAATGGCGAAACCTTAGTTTTCGTATTTGTAGCTATGGGTAAGAGAATTAAATCTACAAAATAGTTATGGAATTTATACTCAAAGCTAGTAGAAAAACGTTTAATAGCAAGGGTAGGCTACAAGTTGCAATTGCATCCTTCATCCCGCATGCAGAACAGGGAACCACAGTTCCCAAGTACGTACTGTGCTGAGTACTGCCATATTCGTTACAAAAGGTATTAAACAGCTGCAACAGATAGAAAAAAAATTACTATTTCTTAAGGCGAGGAGGAGATGGAACTTCCAGTGTATCAGCTGCAAAAGTTTTCTATGAGAGCTGTATGGATCAAGCAACGCAAAATATAGTTGTAGTAGTAAACTGGCCTTAGTAAGATATTCACAGAATGTAAGTTTTAAATGATTACGAAGCAGTAGTAGCAAATGTTCACAAAGACACAAAGAGCTTGAAAACTTTTCTGGCGCAACCACAAGCACCGGAACGAAGATGAAGAACGTCAGAGAAGAGAAGGTGGTGAAACGTCGTCGGCCAATGGTGCGCTGGTTAGGACCGTACCAGGACAGGAGTGACCTCCACAAGAGGAGAATTTAAGCGTCGCTCCTGCCAGCCTCGGCTGCTCAGTATCGGCTCAGTATTCGGACAATATACGGACAAGCTTATCAGTGGACGCTACGATAGCAGTTATTGGTGATCCACAAACTGTGTGTCAAGCTTGTCTATAGCGAAGGACTCGGATTTATGTTCCATGTCGCCCATCGCTGGCGACACCATTGTTATTTCAAAGTTAAGTATTTTCAATCTGCTTTATTGAAATAAAACTACTTATGTTATTTGCTTGAACTATTATATAGCATTCCGAGAACGCTGTATCTATTATGTACCCTATACGAGACGAGTGGGCAAGACCCCACAAAAACAGACATAAATGATTATCCAGAATGAGATTTTCACTCTGCAGCGGAGTGTGTGCTGATATGAAACTTCCTGGCAGATTAAAACTGTGTGCCCGACTGGGACTCGAACTAGGGACCTTTGCCTTTCGCCGGCAAGTGCTCTACAATCTGAGCTACCGAAGCTCGACTCTCGCCCGGTCCTCACAGCTTTACTTCTGCCAATATCTCGTCTCCTACCTTCCATACTTTACAGAAGCTCTCCGGGCGAGAGTCGTGCTTCGGTAGCTCAGATGGTAGAGCACTTGCCCGCAAAAGGCAAAGGTCCCGAGTTCGAGTCTAGGTCGGGCACACAGTTTTAATCTGCCAGGAAGTTTCATATCAGCGCACACTCCGCTGCAGAGTGAAAATCTCATTCTGGAAACATCCCCCAGGCTGTGGCTAAGCCATGTCTCCGCAGTACCCTTTCTTTCAGTAGTGCTAGTTCTGCAAGTTTCGCAGGAGAGCTTCTGTAAAGTTTGGAAGGTAGGAGACGAGATACTGGCAGAAGTAAAGCTGTGAGGACCGAGCGAGAGTCGTGCTTGGGTAGCTCAGAGCACTTGCCCGCGAAAGGCATAGGTCCCGAGTTCGAGTCTCGGTCGGGCACACAGTTTTAATCTGCCAGGAAGTTTCACAAATGACTATGTTCTACAACACTTTTTAAGCTGGTGATAGTTTTAGAGAGGAGAATGAAAGCTTTAAACTTGACAAAGAACAAGCAGAGGAACTTTAGCTGAAGTTCGGGGTAATATCGGACCAAACTCTACACAATATGCGCCTATCAGAATATTAATGCTGCCAGGGATGGTACATAAAAACGGTACCTATTCTGCTATAGCTACACAACAATACAAAACTTTGCATGTAGGCTGACGTTAATCAAAACATACTTATGAGAAAGGTGACGAGCAACACTTTCAGTAGTTACCATAAAATAGTCCTATCTACATAAATACTCTGCTTATGTCTGTGTAGTTCATAGTTAAGGTATGTCATTTCCTATCCCATTCGACTTACAAATTGAGCAAAAATAAAGTGATGGCATGTATGCTTCTTTAAGATGATGATGATGATGATGATGTTTGGTTTGCGGGGCGCTCAACTGCGCGGTTATCAGCGCCCATACAAATTCCCAGCCTTTGCTCAATCCAAACTCGCCAGTTTCAGGAATGATGATGAAATGATGAGGACAACACAAACACCCAGTCATCTCGAGGCATGTGAAAATCCCTGACCCCGCCGGGAATCGAACCCGGGACCCCGTGCTCGGGAAGCGAGAACGCGACCGCGAGACCACGAGCTGCGGACACTTCTTTAAGAGCCCTTACCTTTGTCTTGTCGTTATGACCCTTATGTTGGAGGCAGTAGAGTCGTTTTCCTGTCGATGATAAATGCTGGTTGCCTAAACTTTATTAACACCCATTAGCGAATAGAATTACTTCTTCCTTGCAAGGATTTCCATTTACGTTCACCGAGCATTTCCGTGGTTTTATAAATGTTACTATAGCTCTGCTCTCTCAATAACTCTCCTTGAGAATTTGTAATAAATGTTCCTCATGGAAAGGAAACTTGTTTCTATCATTTCGTTGTCAATTATGCAAAACTTTTTCATGGTACTAAAGGAAATTTCGCTCTATCATTTCACTTACACTAACTGAGAAATTATTCGGCTTACCTATGAAAACTAATGATATTTTGTTGTTATCTAAACAGAACTACTATGAAACCTATCTAAAAGAGAGAGAGAGAGCTGGAAAAGGCAGGTACTCTATGTGGTGTCGTCCGAAGAATGGGGTGCCAAAGCAAGTTTGACGCATCGCAGCGAAACCACAGAAAACGACTGTCGCTGCACGCCGCACCGACAAATGAAAAACGCCGGGGTACCCATGCCTCCTGGAGCTTCGCTACGCCACCGCAATCGACGTTTTAGTTACGGCTGTGCCGAGAAACATCAGGCCAGTTCGCAGCCACCAATCAAGACGACAACATCGTCTCAGATAGGCATCCAGTTTATTAATGTGAAGTACAGATTAGTTATTATTCAAGTGAAGAGTTGTAAATTTATCTGTATCAAGTGATAAATATTCACAGACAGTTGTACGTGCTCAGAGCATTCCTGTGGAAAGAGAGTGGGCCATGTTAAGTAAATCTTCATATCTAACTAAAATGTAGTAAAGTATACTAATATTTTTTGTCTTACAGCCCCACTCACTCAGTCTCCTAACGGAGCAAAAAAAAAAAACCAGCGTTATTCCTGTGAGGGTAATTTCATCCGACACAACATTTTACTTGTTTCGAAGTACAGTTATTTTGAACTCACTGAAATAAAACTTACGTGCTGAGGCGGTTAATATTCTCAGGACTGATTTAGCAGGGAATTGTTATTATCTGTACACGTTTATCAGTTTGATTCCAAAAAGACATGAATCTAACCTGCATTAGTAACTGATTAAGAACTAAGGTGCGAGCGCCAGTCACTAGTCACCTGATTTAACACATGCATATTATTTATTGTACCAATCATCATTTGGCCACTGCGCACCGTGAAAACAGTATTACATTGAAAACACCAGCTTAGAGCGCACATGGTTATATTTGTTAATAAGAGTTGCCAATCATGGAGGAAGGGAGATACGATTAAAAAATGGAAGTTTATTTCACAACTTTTATTCAGTTTTAAAGACAAACATGAAATCTTACTGCAATGTTACTCTAAGAAACAAAAGCTCAGGAATAATTATTATGTGAGACTTCGACTGCAAAAGTTGGGAAGACTGAAATAAGAAATAAAAAGAGCTCTTCATCTGGCCAACTCGAAATTTCAAATTAACAAGACAAGTAACGCCATGAACTCCGCATACCAGAAGTACAACTGAACAAAATTAGATGTAAGCTACGCAGAATACCGACATAACTAGCGCCTCGAGTGACACTTACATTTTCTAAATCCGCAGCCAGCATGGAACTAAAGCCAGAAAGCGAATATAGGAATTCTAAGTACTCTGTTTTCGGTCAAAAATCTCCTTGGACGGGCGACAGCAAGCTCGTTGCCAATGTGAAGAAAGTGAATATGCTTCGACGCTTGAAATTAAGAGGGATCCTGTGAAAATTTCTCTGACATGGTGTAAAAATGCGCATATAACTATTATCAGAATGGTACCAAGATGGTACAGTCTTTTCCTATTGTTGGATGTAGTACACACAATGTCTAGAAGAGGAGACAATACGCTGGACTGGACGGACAGAAATTCCGTCGAGACGGTATTAATTTTCTCACTCTCAAGCGAAACGAAAGGGCGGTGTACTTGTTAACATCTGTGCCGAATAGTACTTGTCACACCTGAAGTGGGCACTAGAGAACTTAGGCACTTCTGCCGCCGTGCCCTGGAATTTGCGCCAGGAAACCGCTACTTCAGAATACAGCAAACGGGCCACCACGACTTGTCCCTGGGAACCTCCCGATGTTCTCATCCTTGTCGTGAGGAAAGCATTTCCGCAGCAGCTGGGCACGTTTTGTCCCGGAATTCGCTTCCTTATATGAGAGCCTTCGATTATTTCTCAACCGTCTGTACTGCCCGTTTTCATTTATTGAATAAATGTAACGGGACCAATACAGGATTCGAAGGGGACATGGACCAGTCATGTTACAGAAAACAGCAAGAAAAAGCAGTTGTCTTAAATGTTCATGCTTTTTCATTGTTCAAGATATGTCTACTTATTATGCAGTGTGACTCACAATGTCTGGACTATTTCAGATTCTAATAATACACAAACTAATAACGAAACAAGCTTGAAAAATTTACGAAAGGTACAACCTTTATTCAAGTTTACTTAAAAATACTACATCGGACAAATGACGACCATTTGCGGCTACACGATACTCGAGGTGTTTCGCCCAGTTTTAGGACACATCTTGCCGTAGGGGTTCTGTAAATTTCCTCGTTAATTCGATCTTTTAATTGTTACAAGCGTTTTCGTAAATAACGACGAGGGCTCTCCTATAAACTGCTATGCACACGTTCGATGTTCTCGGGGGTTTTGACGGTTTGTCGAGGTCCGGTTAACTTTCTGTTCGATGCACGGGCAGCTGCACGGAAGTTTCTTACTCAATATTGTTCCACGAGCAGCAATTCGATATCGTGGCTGTATCTTGAAATGTTTACGAAAGGCATGTTGTACTCTCACGACAGATTCGGCATAGCTGCGATCAGTACG
Organism: Schistocerca cancellata; assembly: GCF_023864275.1. Taxonomy (NCBI): domain Eukaryota; kingdom Metazoa; phylum Arthropoda; class Insecta; order Orthoptera; family Acrididae; genus Schistocerca; species Schistocerca cancellata. Next base: position 134,921,012 of record NC_064629.1, on the reverse strand, counting down.
ACATGATTGCTGATCTGCATATGCGATGAATCTTGACACTTCGCGCTATTAATAAATGGCACTGCTGTCGCTGTCTCATGTTTTTAGCGCTTGTTATTCAAATTTGAAACCGTCAAATCATTGTCAAACACTCTGTATGACATATAAAGTTCACTTTTTCTACAAAGTGTTGCACCTTAATGTTATAACTAATTGTATGTCTTCGTTTCCAGGACATGTGTACTAGGTATAACAGTGGTTTAGTATTCCATTAACAGTTAGATCAGTAAGCTGTCAATGGGTCTTGCATTGCGTTGCATTTTTAAGAGTTTATCTAACAATAAGTGATCATTATTATGTGGGAAACTTGATACTATATACAATTCTTTTGATTTTGTGAATATATGTTATTTTGATGATGCTTTCTGAAATCCATTTTCAGGGACGAATGTTTATAAATGAATTATTGTTGTTATTTGAATACTCAAGTGGTGCTGTTAATGTTATACACTACACTCAACAGGTTATACTAATGACTGTCCCAAAAATAATTCCACGAGTCATTTACTTAGTGAGAGGCTGAGTTGTAATTTCACCAGTCGGAATCTGATGCCTCAGTTTTACACGGTTCATGATTATTACTCGAGTTATTCTAAAAGTAACAGGACAACATCTAATTCTGTCATAAAATTACAGTTAGTTTTTGTTCACTGTTACATATAAGATAAAGACTGGGTGGTATTTTAAGTTCACCTCAGTGGTCTGATTCCCTTTTAAGTATATGCCGGCCGGAGTGGCCGTACTGTTCTAGGCGCTACAGTCTGGAACCGCGTGACCGCTACGGTCGCAGGTTCGAATCCTGCCTCGGGCATGGATGTGTGTGATGTCCTTAGGTTAGTTAGGTTTAAGTAGTTCTAAGTTCTAGGGGACTGATGACCACAGCAGTTAAGTCCCATAGTGCTCAGAACCATTTTTTGAAGTATATGTTCCTCATTGCAAACGTCGCGAGGCGTACGAAACAGAATCGGGAGTGTTACCGGGTTATAAGGGGTATGTGAGCTACAACATTTGTTCCTGGTTTGACGAACTATCAGGTACGCTATGACACCTCCACCGGCCCGCAAAATTACCAGATTTTAATCCCGTAGGCAATGTCTGGGACTATTCAGAGCAGCACATGGAACACAGGACTCAAAATCACCGCATTTCGGTAGCTCTACGACATCTAGTAGTGAAAGAACAAGTGGTTCTAGGAGCAATAGCTGTATAATGGTACAATATATGTTTACATATTGTCCATTTACTCTTCGCTATCAATTAACATTTGTATGCAGGATGAGATCAGGACATAGCTAGAATGAACTTTAAGAATTCCGTGGCAATCATTTAAGAAAGGTACGGCTATACCCTTTATTCTTCCTTTAAACTAAATGAAGACATATGCTGTTACACAAACTGAACTCACAATTTTGTCTGAAAACTGCAAGTTAGAAATTTTTATATGCGTTCCTCCTAGGAGGAGCTGGCACTAAAAACCTACCCATAAATGAGTAACGAGATGAACGGGAAAATAATTAAAATCGCTGTTACATTTTGGCATTCGATTTTATGAACCAGCGTTCTGCAAAATTATCTCCTGAAATATAACGCGCATAAAAAGAGTAGAAAATAAAAAAAAATCATTCAACGAGCTTGAATTGCGTCGGCAATAAGTGTGCCGACACGTTTCATAACTGGATTCATATTGAGCGCTCCATACAAGACAAAGACGAAAGGGATTCACATAATCGGTGCCATAAGATGTATTTTGTGGTATTCAATGAGTATTTCCCCACTCTTCCCCATTCGTAGTTGGGATACTCTCTGAGCTATCTTTAAAAGTTTCATCAGCAGTTTCAAAATAACTGTGTAATGTGTCTTTGATTCCGTGTTTTGCACTCACAGTCGTTGGTCAGAGAAGTTTGCGAGACATCATCCAGGCAAAGTTTAATAGCGTTAAGTGTGAACCTCTCTGAGCTATAGTAGTAACCGAAGGGAGGGATCTGCGAGCGGTCAGTGTGGGGTACTCGTCTACCGCGAGTGGAAATAGGTACATGCGCGGTCACACTGCTCGTCTACGTTCACTTTGGTCTTCAGAAGCTGCTACGTTTTCTGCGGGTAACTCAGGCTGTTGTCGATACGTTTTAACATTATTTTTTCTGTCATATGATGCAGAATGTCTTGTCCTGATTATTTTGTTTAGATTGCTGACTAAATTTTGCAATTTGGTGGCACTTTCTTTGTGTGATGAACCATGTGGGTCGTAGATCAGTTAGATATACAATAGGCCAAATATGTGCTTTCATAATGTCTCTGTTTCTCTTTAAAATGCTACAGAGGTGTTCTGCTCATGATTTTGATATAGGTAACTGATTTTTTTTATATGATTTCTACATGTCTTCTTCGTATGATGAACCATGAGTGTGTTGAGCCAATTAGGAATCATTCAGACTGAAAATTTCACAGTGTCCATTTTTCCTATGCGAATGCCTTAGAAGGGATTTCGTTTGTTATTTTAGTATTACATATGGAGTTCACTGATTAATTTCCGCGTGCTTACTGTGTCTGAAAAGCCACGCGTATTGTACTACGAGAGAGTCCAGGGATGATGCCATGGCGCAAAATAGTTTTAAATTCAAACTCCCCGATGGGCTGTCTCGGCTTATATTAAAAAAGCGCAGCTATTTTGTATGCAAAACCGTTTCAGTGGTACGCTTTCCTACCCCTATATCACTACAAGGAGTCGCTCCACCGACTGACGTAGCGTAGTTCAGAAACTCCACAGATTCTTGTACCGCAGCTTTCCTTTGCACGTCTGGAGCGTGTGTTTTTCCTTTTTACTGTTATAATGCGTCCCACCATTGATTAACTGCCGTAGTGTAGCCGGCACGGTAGCTCAGCGTGTTCGGTCAGAGGGCTAGTCGCGCTCTGTAACAAAAAACTGAGTAAACGGATCAACGATGAACCTAAATGGGTGTCATGGGACGTCCGCCCCGAACAAATGGAACGAACAATAAAGAACAAAATAAGACAAAAATAAAACAAAAATAGCGTATGGCTCTTAACATGTTTACCTTGTGATTTGGATTTATGTTTCTGTATCTTGTAACCGGTAGAAGAGTATGGGATGTTGGATTGCTGTGCGATAAATACCACGATAATTTTCACCGCATTGCTTCCTACGCAATTTCTGCTACACCATTTTGAAGCTAGATCCTGCACTGTTTCTGTTGTGCTAGTGTTCAAAACCTATTTCAGCTGTTCTGCTCATGAACGAGGTACAACCAAAGTGCTGAAATGCATATAGATGTTGTGAAAGTAATTGGAGGCGAACTATTCAGTCTTTTCGGAGACACTGAAACAAGTTATAAAAAAGTTTTTAGAATTCATGGAATATTACATCGGTACTTGGAGGTATGGAAATATTTTAAAAACTGAAATATACAGTATTAATTTCACACAATGATATAACTTCTATATTTTGTTGTGAACCGGCTTTCGTCTTTCTAGGCCATTATCAGACAACTTAAGACTAAACAGATAGTTCAAACAACATTAGGGAGAGCTTCTACTTGTACAAAGACTGTTACTTCGAGAGGTAATTACTTAACATTGAACATTATGTATCGATATGAAAAACATAAAATTTCAATGCCTCACATGGACGCGGGTGCAAAACAAAACTCCTTATATAATGATGTAATGAGTATTTTAGACTCCAAAAATATAAGTGATGATATATCTTCCGTCAGTCATCATCACTTATACCTAAAAATCTGAAAATAAAATGGTTAAGTGATCTAAACATATTGGGCTACATAAGTTATACAGCTATTCCTTAAAATCCCTAAACTATACACAAACTGGTATTTATACAGAAAAAATATATGTAAGCACGTATCTTATTTCACATGGTACTCAGAGGTTTAAAGTGTACGAAAACAAAGGTCAGAACAGTACACCAAGCGAGTACTGGCACAGACTATTATTTTATATAATCATATAGCCAAAGACAAAAAGAATGGTACCAACACTGCTGAGAATGCTATGAATGAATGCCATTCTTACGATATTAAATGTGATGGTCCCCATAGAATAAAAGAAGTCAGAAATCTTACATTATTGGAAATTCTGGCTATCAAATATCAATTACGTAATCTTGACTTAATATTTAGCCATCAAATACAACTCCATAATTCAGCCTTAAGTTGCAGCAACTAATTAACCGTAGTAGTACCAACGCATTTTCCATAACGCGTTTTACCATGGGAGGGGGGGGGGGAGGGGAGGTAGGAAGGTGGATGGGGTACTTTATGCCCAATGTGAAACCACTGAAGAAATACAAAATTCGTGAATTTACGTCCACTCTAAAACATTTTAAAAATGCATATTTTGTTAACTTTTGTTGATTTCTACATTCAACGTAACTTTTAAGGAGGTATTGAGGTGTATATGACGCCCTGAATCTGAAAATTCTGAATGTGACATTCACTGTGGAAGTGGCATATACGGCAAAAAATTCACTTTCTGTGTTAAGTTTGACTAAAAAATATAAAATTTTTATGGAATCCGGTAGGAAAATTCGTTAAATACAATAAATATTTTTTTTTCCAAATTTTAAAGTGTAAATCAACTAAGTAGATTACAATAGTGTCAAAAGATGGGCACAAATACCGCATCCCCTTGGTATTGCGAGGGTTAACATTGTTTTCATCACATTCACCAACATTGGATTTTTTTCATATACCATAGTAGTGTCTGTAAAACATACGTAGCTCAGTATGTTTAGGTCAGTCAAAATTTGGGTTTGCGAATTAATACTTACATCTTTAGAGCCTAAAATATTCAGTTCATAATTACATTATATTTCTTGTTTATTTTATGCTTTTCGTAATGATGCATATCCTTAACGTCACCTATCTTTGGAAGTACCTGTTTTCGTACAGTCAGAAGCTCTCTCTGTTTTGTGAAGTGTCTGTTTAGTCTTAATTTATATGAAGATGACCTAGAAAGCCGCTTCTCAATAAAATATAAAATTTGTATTATCGTGGAATATCAATACTGTGTATTTCTGTTTTTAACAGTTTACAGCAGTTTTATATGCAGCCATCCACCTAAATAAATTAATGCTGAACCTCTGCTTCATACATTCTCATAAAATACCTTGGCTTAATAGCTGGAGAAAATGTGCTATAGGGAGAACACGAGCTGTATATCACTTTTTCCGTGCGTATTTTGATAATGCTATATAGTGTTCAGTGCTTCTCTTGTAATTTCAACCTATTTTATCCAACGATTCTTTTACCCGACTGCACATTTCGACGAGGCACGTACACTGAAATTACTGGCCGACACGTTTTCTTAATCAAGATCTAGATTCACGCACATAATTGTATCAGCTGATAAAAAAATCGCAAACAAAGGAAAACTGAATAATTCATTACTGTCATTAGAGCGATAAGGTTTCCACGGGAATATGCAGGGAGATACAAAGAGTTCAGACAACTAGTTCACTGATAGAACAGTTTATTGCATTATAGAATAGTGAGTCATTTTGGATCTCAGTCGTATTCATTAAAATCTTCTGTACGTGAAAAGTACGCCTCGACTAACTACAGGGCGTTTAGCTGCCAGTCCGTGTTTCAAATTTGCATTAATCACAAAGTCTGTCTCAATAACGACGGACAGAAGCTCTGAGACTAGGATCACACATGTGCTGAAACTCAAAATACAGGGCTATTACGAATGATTGAAGCGATTTCATAAATTCACTGTAGCTCCAATCATTGACATATGGTCACGACACACAACAGATACGTAGAAAAACTCATAAAGTTTTGTTCGGCTGAAGCCGCACTTCAGGTTTCTGCCTTCAGAGCGCTCGAGAGCGCAGTGAGACAAAATGGCGACAGGAGCCGAGAAAGCGTATGTCGAGCTTGAAATGCACTCACATCAGTCAGTCATAACAGGGCAACGACACTTCAGGACGAAGTTCAACAAAGATCCACCAACTGCTAACTCCATTCGGCGATGGTATGCGCAGCTTAAAGCTTCTGGATGCCTCTGTAAGGGGAAATCAACGGCTCGGCCTGCAGTGAGCGAAGAAACGGTTGAACGCATGCGGAAAATTGGCTCATGCCAGAACTGGAGACCGACAGCGCCGACTTCATCTTTCAACAGGATGGTGCTCCACCGCACTTCCATCATGATGTTCGGCATTTCTTAAACAAGAGATTGGAAAGCCGATGGATCGGTCGTGGTGGAGATCATGATCAACAATTCATGTCATGGCCTCCATCCTCTCCCGACTTAACCCCATGCGATTTCTTTCTGTGGGGTTATGTGAAAGATTCAGTGTTTAAACCTCCTCTACCAAGAAACGTGCCAGAACTGCGAGCTCGCATCAACGATGCTTTCGAACTCATTGATGGGGACATGCTGCGCCGAGTGTGGGAGGAACTTGATTATCGGCTTGATGTCTGCCGAATAACTAAAGGGGCACATATCGAACATTTGTTAATGCCTAAAAAAACTTTTTGAGTTTTTTTTATGTGTGTGCAAAGCATTTTGAAAATATCTCAAATAACAAAGTTATTGTAGAGCTGTGAAATCGCTTCAATCATTTGTAATAACCCTGTATCATGTCCGAATAATAAATTTATCCTGTCCTCTCCGTAAGAAAGTACGACAAAGTGATATTCTGTCAGTGTGATTCGTGAAATTCAGGGAAAGCTTTGAAATCAAAGCAACAGAAATTTTATAGCGTACATGAGTAGTGTTTTGGTTTGTCGTCGGAGTTGACGTGACCCTAGAAAGGGGAGAAAACGAAAGGTGTAGACGCCGTTTTGTGGAGGATCTGAGTGCAATACCGTGTGTTGAAACAGGTTTAGCGGAAGGGACTGCAGCCGCAAACTTCCCGCGGCACCACCTGTCCACAGTTTACACACGCCGATGGCAATCGATTTCGTCTTTGCCTTTGCGACTCTGGACTCCAGCTAGGAACCCCAGCGAGCACAGAAAGGCCGGAAAGCATTTGGGATTTCAGCTGTTCTTCCTTGGAGTTTCCGAATGTGCCTCGCTCGTTTGTAAAGTAGCGTAGTTGGCGAGAAAATTTTATCGCTGCTCCCTTCTGAACGAGTAGAAAGAAAGTAGATCATCCCGGTAGCACTTCAGCGTAGAAGCACTGTAATTCTCATGCAAATACGGATGCGGTAAATGGTGCTTATTTTGTCTCACACTAGCAGAAATCTTCGTAGCTCGTCTCGAAATGAATTCACAAAGCTTGCTCTTCTATATCAAACTTCCCCCTTGCTCCAGACCCATATTAAACTATGAGTACCCGAAATACGAAGGGTAAGACATGTTTGTGGAAGGCAAGAGTAAATCTAATAACATAAAGTTCATTTCAGTAGTATACAAAGCAAATTTCATTCATATTATTTACAGCATGCAACACAACTGAGCTCTGAACATAGAAGGACCTGGCTACTTTGCTGAATTTTGCTTCATTTATTCCACAAACTATTATAATTTTAACGAATGTCTACTTGACAGTCGCCATAAAATTCATAAATCTGCAAAACGTGGAAGCTTCATTGACTTTTAAGTTTAAGGATTTTTCAGTCTAGTAAGATGTAAATTTATGTTTTCAGAGGCTTATTAAAGAAATTCATCCAGGATGTCTGCGAAATGAGGAGATAGCCTAATAGCACAGCAGGTTCAAAAAGCAGATAACATTTTAAAATCTTTGCAGATAGTGTGATAAATATGATTGTCAATAAACGGCAAATATGAGAAGGAAAGAACAGAAAACAGAGTGCAGAAAAGACAGATATGGTGACTGAAGAATTAAAAGAAATTACGTAAAACAGAATAAAGAGCAAAAAATACACTGCACAGAACAATAGGAAAGAAGAGCAGAGATATAGTACGAAGAGAGACAACAGAGTCGGGAAAGACATTACGGTGTAGAAAGTATGGGGCAAATTTCAGACAGCACAAGAGAAATTAGGGGTAAGGCGGCGTTCTTTTCGAGGAACACTACTGAGAAAATTTAGACAACCAGCATTTGAAACTGAATGCAGAACGATTCTACTGCCACCAACACATATTTCGCGTGGGGACCAAGAAGATAATACCCGAGAAATTAGGGTTCATACGGAGGCATACAGACAGTCGTTTTTATTTCGTTCTATTTGCGAGTGAAACAGGAAAGAAAATGACTAGTAGTGGTACAGCACATCCTTCGCCACGCACCTTGCGATGCCATGCGGAAAATGTGTGTAGGTGAAGATACGGAAATTCATAAACGTGGTATGCGAGAGACAAGTAGGCAAAAACTTGAGAAATATGTGTTTGTCACGTCCAATGCAGCGCGAAGACGGAAAAACGAAATAGAAACAAACCTAACTTTTGAACGTCTGATGTGTAGGTACTTAAAGAAAGAGAAGGTGGTGCAGAATGCAAAGCATAGTCTCTCATTGTTATGCAGAGCTTCATGTACAGTAAAATACTGTTATCAATGAACACTGCTCACATTTATCCGACCTTTGACACCTTTGTGGTTAAGTGTACATAAATAACTGAAACCTGGGTGGACATTATCAGTTTACTAATGAACAGACTGGAGAAAACAACAGCAGGAGGGAGTCATTTCTTGCAGTGATTGTCTTTTCAGACTTGGGAATGGGCTGGTTTATTCACCTTTACTACGTCGTAGTCCGAAGCTACCAATTTTGCACAAGCTAACGTTATGATTAGCAGAACTAGTGAGTATTATCTCTCATTTTTAATTTTTTTATTGATGCTGTTCTTTAGCAATAATGTCTCTCTAATGGCAACGAAACGTAATTAAAACAACAGTACAGTCCATGTTAGTTACATTTCCCGAGAAAACAAAGTATTTAAACTCCCACATTACTTAGAAATTAGGCTCATATAACCTATGCATATCGAAAATGTATTCCCACGCACGCCCAATGTATTTTCAGTTAACAGTAAATGGGGAAATGAGGAGCAAATGGACTGGTGGGGATAAGACGACGAGTCCTAGGAAAAATGGAGCTGTGCGCACACGATCATCACCTCGTAGAAGACAGGTTTCAGTGTTACCAGAAAGGAATGAAAAAATGTAAGACAGCAGGGACACCATCATCTTTTGACTGTAGTTCAACAAAGTACGGTAGTATAAAAAACTTCCTGGCAGATTAAAACTGTGTGCCCGACCGAGACTCGAACTCGGACCTTTGCCTTTGGCGGGCAAGTGCTCTACGAACTGAGCTACCGAAGCACGACTCACGCCTGGTACTCACAGCTTTACTTACTACGGTAGTATATGTGTCTGAAAAAATAATTATAGCACTTTCGCTAGATCACTGATGGGTCAAGTGAAGAGTATTTTATCTTATCCGAAACATATGTGCCGGCACCAGCATTGTAATCCGTCTGAGATCGGCCACACCTCGCCAGCTACGCAGTTTTACAGACCGGAAATCCTCCTACCTCCAAGTTCTGTTGGCAGGCCAGTACGTCCAATACTTTGATGCCCACTCGTACTGGACCGGTATTGCGATCATTTTCCGTGCGATAACAAGATAGCGCCGCTAAAGCAGAGTTGCTAAACACGCGAATAGCCGACCAGTTTCGCCGTTTCCCAGGCGGCGGGTCATCACAATCTGCCTTTTGCCAAATCACATATCTCTGTGAATTACCCATTTGTGGCCTTATGTCTGTGTGTGTGTGTGTGTGTGTGTGTGTGTGTGTGTGTGTGTGTGTGTGTGTGTATGTGTGTGTGTGCAGAAATGCTCAGTCATCAACATTTTATTTTCGTTTTAAACGTACTGTATTTGTTCATACCGTTATATAAGTTTTGTATTTACAAATGTTGAAAAAAGTGTAACACACGAGAGAAACACTCCTGAGTGTCCTAAACGTGCAACCAGCGTGACCGAGTGAGGTGTCACAGTGGTTGCACACTGGACTCGCATTCGGGAGGACGACGGTTCAAACCCTCGTCCAGTCATCCTGATTTAGGTTTCCCGTGGTGTCCCTAAATCGTTTCAGGCAAATTCCAGAATGGTTGCTTTGAAAGAGCACGGCCGACTTCCTTCTCCATCCTTCTCAAATCAACCAACCAGCGTGTAATTCAATGCGAGATGCTTTTAATAGTTTTCACAAAAGAAACTCTCTCCAAGTCTTGCAGAAAGTCCAAAGAGATTTTCGCAGTATGTAAAGCACACCAGTGGCAAGACACATTAATACCTTCACTGAGCGATAAAAGTGGCGGTGTTATTGATGACAGCGCCGATAAAGCATAGTTGCTAAACACGGTTTTCCGAAATTCCTTCACGAAAGACAAAGTGCATACTCCAGAATTCGAATCAAGAACAACTGCCAACATATGTAACTTAGAAGTGTGTTTTGTAACGAATCACCTTAAAACACTTAACAAAAAGGCAAGTTTTCAGGTCCAGATTGTATACTAGTCAGGTTCTTTACAGGGTATGCTGATACGGTAATTCCATACGTAGCAATCATATACAACCACTAGCTCGTAGAAAGATCCGTACCCAGAGAATAGAAAGTTTCACAAGTCACACCAGTACCCAAGAAAGGAAACAGGAATGATCCGCTGAATTACAGACCCGTATCGCTACCGTCAATTTGCAGTAGGAGACTGGAACGTATACTGTGCTCCAACATCTTGAATCACCTCGATGTAAACGGTTTATTGCAAAGTAGCCCACACGGATTCAGAAAATATCGTTCTTCTGAAACACAACTAGGTCTTTATCCACACGAAGTAATGAGCGCTATCGACAGATGACGTCAAACTGATTTATGTTTTTAGATTTCCGGAATGCTTTTGGCATCGTTTCTCACAAACGATTTCTATTCAAATCCCATGGCTATGGAGCATCGTCTCAGTTGTGAGACTGCATTCGTGATTTCCAGTCAGGAAGGTCACAGTTCGTAACAAATGAAGGAAATTTATGGAGTAAAATAGACGTAATTAATATCTGGCATTCCCCAAGGGAAGTGTTACAGGCCCGCTGTTGTTCCCGATCTACATAAACGATTTACGAGAGAGTTCGAGCAGTCCACATAGCATGTTTGCAGGTGATTCTGCCATTTACCGTCATGTAACGTCATAAAGTGATCAAAACGAATTGTGAAACGATTTAGACAAGAAATCTCTATGGTGCAAAAAGTGGCAATTGTCTCTAAATCATGAAAAGTATGAATTCATCCCCATGAGCACTAAAAAAGGTCTTCTAAATTTGTTTCATACAATAAACCACACAAATCTAAAGGCGGTAAACTCTACTACATACTTAGATTAGAATTACGAATATCTTCAGTTGGAACGATCTCATAGTTAATATTGTGCGGAAAGCAAACCAAGGATTGCCATTTATTTGCATAACACTTAAAAATGTAACAGGTTTACTAAAGAGGCTACTTACATCCCGCTTGTCCGCCATATTGGTTCAAATGGCTCTGAGCACTATGGGACTCAACATCTTAGGTCATAAGTCCCCTAGAACTTAGAACTACTTAAACCTAACTAACCTAAGGACATCACACACACCCATGCCCGAGGCAGGATTCGAACCTGCGACCGTAGCAGTCCCGCGGTTCCGGACTGCAGCGCCAGAACCGCTAGACCACCGCGGCCGGCTGTCCGCCATATTCTGGATTATTGATGTGCAGTGTGGGGTCCTCATCAGATAGGATTGACGGAGGACGTCGAAAAAGGTCAGAGAAGGATAGCACGTTTTGTATTATCGCGAAATAGGGGACAGTGTGCCATGGATATGATACATGAAGAGGGGTATCAGTTATGAAAACAAAGGCACTTTTTACTGCGGCAGGACCTTCTCTCGAAATTTCAATCCCTTCATAGGGCGAAAATATTTTGTTGGCGCCCACCTACATAGGGAGAAATGATCATCATAATAAAAAAAGAGAAGTTAGAGCTCGCACGGAGGGAATTAAGTGTTCGTTTCTCTCAAGCGCTGTTCGAGAGTGGAACGGTAGAGAAGTAGCTTAAAGGTGGTTCGATGATCCCTCCACCAGGCACTTAATTGTAAGTTACAAAATAATGATGTAGGTGTAGGTTTGGAAGTAGACCTACACACTAAATCAAGTTTCACGTGTCCCTGTATTCTAGACGTAAATGCCCCTCCTGCAATCACTCTTTAGAAGAGTAGAAGCCCTCATAACAAGCCTGCCAGACATAAACCGAAGAGCCAAACACGATGTCCACACTGCCCACAGTGAAACCGAGTATCGGAAGCCGAGTATCGTCTGCTGACGCTGCAGGACGTGACTTGGCAACGGCAGTATATCAGCGGAGCAGAGAAGAAAGGGAATTCTCCTAGCCACGATACTGGCCGAAAGCGGGCCACTTCACTACTATAAGCTACTCTGCCAAACGGCAGATTGCTATAACACGGCGTCTGGGAAACGACGAAACTAGTCAGCTGGTCGCGTGCTATTGTCCTGCAGATCTGTAGAAAATGATTAAAGGACTGTGAAACCACAAGTAGACAACAACGTGTTGCGTCTACGCTCCCTCACAGAACATGGAGGTAAGGGGCTTGCCAGTTCCGTGAAGACAGACGATCTGTGGCAGATCGGTCGACAGTTCACAACGCTGTTGCAGGCACCTAATTTTGACCTATTTTGTATATGTATCGATATTTATATGTCAATTTGTAGTATTGCTTATGAATAGTGTTGTATCTGTCACGGAAATTCTTTGACTATGTATACATGTTTTAGTTATGTAAATTTTTTAACTATGTTGTTTAAATTCTGCCTGTGAATTTAAATAATTACTGAAATGGTTGTTATGTAATGTGCTATAAATCACTTGGTCCTTAATTACGGAGCGTAGGATTGAATGTAAAAGATGTAGCGAAGCCCCGCAGCTACGGAAGTGGTCTGGCGGAGTGGGAAAGGTGTGGTTGGCGCGCAAGTGGCAACTCGTCCTTTGTGACGGGGAAGGAGTCTGGGCTGAGCAGTGCTGTGGTTCACACCTCGCTAGCAGCAGAGGATAATAGTGGCTCATATTCCTGGAGTTTTGAGGTCAGGAGAGCGTAAGGGTAGTATATATCGGCCTCAGGTGCTACATTCGGTGGTACCATTATCGTGGCATGGTTTTTGGTCCCATAAAAATCTTATTTAGACGCCAAGAAGATCAGGCCTAGGGCGAGGACAACAGTACTGCCATGAGTGCATCGCCGCCAAGGTTAACAGCCACTGCAAATTGCGTCACCGGTGCCACCAGCCTTCCGCTAACTTGTTTGGTATTTGGCACTCTAAAAATGGACCAGATATTTGTGAAATTTGCTTAATTTTAATAATAATCGTGGTGTTGCTAAAAACTCTATCTTACAGCCGTGATTGTCCCAAATCACAAACCAGGACAGGACTCCTATAATAGTGAATTTAATTCAGAGTGTCCTAAATTACTAGAAGAAAGTGGCTGAACTTGAATTTAACGTTGTGTTGTCATTTGCACTGCAAATTATAAGTTTGAGTAGGTCAATAGACTGCTTATGAAAGCACATTTGTTATTTGAAGTTTTATGGTTTGCTGTGCTTTACTTAATTAATAATTAAGGATAAGGAAGTTTACCTTTTCTCGTACATACTGGTGTAGTTTTGTTAATGAGCATGGTTCTTCAAACCATGAGAGTTTAAGGGTGCTCATGTACCAGCATAGTTATTTAATGAAGCAATGCAAAGGCTCCTTCAGAGCCACTGTAGTTAGATTTGCACTCTGTTTAGTTGCTTCAAACCGAGTTTAAGAAAGAAATACTTTCTATTTTATGTATTCTAATGCAAGTTGGCTAATGCACAGGCATAGAGAACCTGTATTAGGCAATGAAGTTATAGATTATGATCATTAGTAGACCCCTGATTTAAATCCAGAATCATTTCCAGCTTTTCCCTGTTCAGTATTGGTACTAGTTTCACGTGTATCGGTATTTGGTTTTATAAACTGTTGCACCTAGTCCATTTAAGGTACGTGTTATTGAGAGGCATATGTTGCTCTTTACTATCTCATTGGCCATTTGCTTATCTGACTTACTAGCCAATAGCACATTTATCTGCAACGTTAGGTTACCTTGTTGTTGTGTGACCAGACGTACGGAAAGAGTTTAGTGTGTGTGTGTGTGTGTGTGTGTGTGTCTCAAGGAAGGTTAGGTTAGCCTTAGCACTGCCCTCTGCTTTATCATTTTGCTTGACACAAGAATACCTAATTGGTCGGGCGGCCTGTTTTAGTATGTAATGTTACAAATTGCTTTTGTGTCGGGAGACCGTCTCTTCCAGACCCACCATTTACTATTGTTTATACTCTTAAAATGGCTCTGAGCACTATGGGACACAACATCTTAGGTCATAAGTCCCCTAGAACTTAGGACTACTTAAACCTAACTAACCTAAGGGCATCACACACACCCATGCCCGAGGCAGGATTCGAACCTGCGACCGTGGCAGTCCCGCGGTTCCGGACTGCAGCGCCAGAACCGCTAGACCACCGCGGCCGGCGTTTATACTCTGCTGGAGTGTTTCGGAAACGAATCCCAGTTTGATTGCGCTATTTCCATTAGGTTATCTCGCTGTCAATTTTCTCAAAAATCCCTCGCAGAGGTATAACGTTAGCATTGTTTATCGTTTAAGGTGGCCGGTGGTACTTTACAAGCTCACCGTTCAGCGCTTATAGTTGAACATGGGGCTCTGCAGCTGACAATACCTGTCCATTAACATGTTGATCCAACGGCATAGTCAATTACGATTACACTGGGCACAGCCTCGTCGAGATTAGACCTTTCGTTAGTTGAAACCTGACACCCGGTCACATGAATAACGTTTCTGGCTATATCGGATCGATGGTCATGTCCGAATACACCCTCATCCAGGCAAACGGTTGCTAAAAACTTGCAACGCTCTATGGACGCAGATCAGTTGGTGCTGTATTAAGGTGTTGGAGATATTTTCTTGGGTTTCCATGGAGCCTGTGATAGTCATCTAAGGCAACATGAGAGCTGTAAAATATGTGAAAATAATTGCGATCCGCCTGCATCCACTCATACTTGTCTCCGCTGGCGGCCATGCCCTCTTCCAGCATGATAACTGTCCTTATCACAAGGCCAGAATCGTGCTACAGTGGCTTAAGGAGAATGATACAGGAATCACGTTGATCGTTTCACCCGATCTGAGCCCGATGGAACACTCCTTAGACGCTTTCAGGCCGACAAGTCGATGGCCCGTAATTTAAGAGTATTGAATGACCTGTCCGGAGGTATCAGGCGCCGCTTACATCTGCAAACATGTCAAGAACTTGTCGAATCCGTGCCACGCAGATTCACTGCTGTATTATGTCCGATAAGTGGACCAACACGCTACTAAATATGTGTTTATAATGTTATGGGTAATCATCCAGCCAGTACATTCGTGTAGTCTTGAAATAGTGTGCTTGAAGGCATGGGATCTGTTCCGCATATAGCGGTCCACAGCTTGTAAGTGCAGGCGGTACAATTTGAGTAGCTCATCTGAATAATATAATTTATTCATTAAGTTGTAAAGTTGTGAACAATGCTGATCAAATAATCAGAAAATTGAATTATTTTCCGTTTGTTTGTGGTTACTTTTAATTATTTCTACACGACTGATGAAAATGGTGCTGATCTTCAGATCGGTGGCCGGCTGGTGTGGCCGAGCGGTTCTAGGCACTTCAGTCTGGAACCGAGCGACCGCTACGTCCGAAAGTTCAAATCCTGCCTCGGGCATAGACGTGTGTGATGTCCTTAGGTTAGTTAGGTTTAAGTAGTTCTAAGTTCTTGGGGACTGTTCACCTCCGATGTTAAGTCCCATAGTGCTCAGAGCCATTTGATTGATTTTTTTCCTTCAGATCGGTGAACCAGTATAGAAGTAAACAACCACTGATTTCCAGTCTTGTGTTTACAGTAATTCAGAGTTAAAATAACTATCTAATTGCAATACAAACGTTATCTAACATACCACTTCCCACATTCACACAGTAACCAGTTTTAACGGAACTGTGGTACTTGTAGATCATTGTTTTCCCTCTGTTTATCAAATGTTCAAATGTGCATGAATTCTTACGGGGCCAAACTGCTAAGCTCATCAGTCCCTAGACTTACACACTACTTAGACTAACTTAAACTAACTTTTGCTAAGAACAACACATACACCCATGCCCGAGGGAGGACTGGAGCCTCCGGCGAGGGGGGGGGGGGGGAGAGAGAGAGGGCGAACGCGCAGTCCATGACATGGCGCCTCAAACCGTTTAGGCACTCGCGGCTTCCATTTATTACTGTAGAAGAAAATGAACTTTTCTGTTACACTATTTTTGATTATAGGTCGTTTTTTTTAAACTCCTAACGTTGGACTGTTGTTTCCCGTAAAGTAAACTTGGAACACTACTCTCATAGCACTGTGTACAGTTGCCTGTTGAACTGGTCAACGTACAGCGACGCTTTATAGGTCACTATAACGGAAAGGCGAGATTTTCTTGAATTCTGTCCCCAACAGTACATCTGCATAACTACTTTGCAACTCACACTTAAGTTCTTAGCAGAGCTTTCATGAAACCATTTTCAGACCGTTACTCGAACGTTCCACTCTCAAACAGAACATGGGAAAAGTGATCACCGAAATCTTTTTGTGTGAGCTCTGATTTCTCCTACATATTACAATGGTCATTTTTCTCTATGTAGAAGGAAGTCAACATAATATTTTCGCATTAGAAGGAGATATTTTTTGATGACTGAAGTTTCGTTAAAAGATATCTTCACAAAGAAAAACGTGATTGTTTTCATAAATTCCACCCAAACTCACGTACCATATCCGCGATACTCGCTACAGCACAAATCGTGTTGCTTTTCTTTGCCCTTTTCGGTGTCCTCCGTCAGTTCTGTCGGGTAAGGATCCCAAACACCAAAGTAATACTCCAAAAGAGGATGTACAGGTTCCAATGCTACCCCAGAGTGCAGTGTAGTGTTTTGGTAGCATATGGCATGTGTGTGTGTGTGATGGCTGTCAATATCGTGTTCGCAAGAGAATGGTCACGCCAAAGGGTCAATTAAATTATATCTGCCATTGACAATCTGCAACCGGGTATAGCACGTAAATTAGTTCTCTGGTTGTGACGATACTCTGCTCTAACTCAATCACGATCGGTATTTGGGATCTAATCCTAGGAAAAGTAAAACAATTGGGTACTGATTAGATACATTTACTGTAAAAACAACACTCAAAAATATACATACTAAAACAATATTGACCTAAAATGTTAACTTCTATTCATTAATCTGACTCTGAGATAGGCAAAATACCTATGACTTTAATGGCAATCGCGCCCCCGTTTATTCGATGGTAACACTAAATGGTTGATATTGATTAGCATCTAAGTTACAAAAGCCTCCACTCTAACTGGCACTGACAATAAATAACTCTGTGCTCAACGAAACTTAATACATTTACTCTTAAAGGTTACCTAGATGCCGAGCTGTAGTGCATATTTCAAGCTGTTCATTGCTGGTTAGGGCAGCTCTGCAGCGCCGATCTGCGCAGTACTGGCGGTCGACGTTCACACGAAGTGAATTCCGCAGCTGCAAATAATAATAATGGCGTGGGACGAGGGCATCCCGTCGGGTAGACCGCTCGCCTGGTGCAAGTCTTTCGATATGACGCCACGTCGGCGACTTGCGCGTCGACGGGGATGAAATGATGATGATTAGGACAACACAACACCCAGCCCCCTTTTTTTTTTTTAGTAGACATCTACGTTCAGCTAAACAAAAGAATACGCACAGAGCTTTATGATTACCACTATATTAACATACTTTGAATCGACAAACAAACTTTCAATTAGTTGTTTTCCTGTTCCCGTTTCTGTACGTAGTCAGCATTGCTATATGGATTGTGGCAATTTGTGGTAGTTGGTGGCCGGATGCCCCTTGGAAACAGGCGCTTTAACGCTCTTTTTTTATTAGTAACAATAATATTTTATTTATTCATTTAATTTTTAATGTCCCAAAAGAAAAATCATATATAAAAAAGAAGGGAAAGAAATATAGGACTGAAGTGACATCCTCGTCACTTCACTTGGAGTACATCCTATCCCTCGAAACAACGTAAACCTGGGACTCCCCACCGCTTCGGGGGGTTGTGAAACATGCTGCCGAGAAAGTTCGCAAAATGCGTTTTATATTTAGAGTGGCGTCATATGATTTCGTGTTGTTCTAGTAGATAATGCCAATAGTCCATGCCCGATATCAAGGTCCGCGAGAGCACGTAGTGCGATGCGTGTCCTCCAATCCATCGGATTACCGAAGTTTTTTGTGAGGGGAAAAATACAGCGTCAGGGAAAAATAAAGCGTCCGTCGTGATCGTTGATTCGTCGGTGAACGGAGGAGGGCCATGATGCGTTGCGTCAGCCGCCAAACATCCGTTGCCTCACCGCACTGCACAGAGAATGTTCGTCGGTGTCCTGCATGCCACATATAAGGCAGAGCGGGGAATCTACCATGCGAATGTCGTACAATCGCTGGCGGTTGACTGTCTTGCGGTTGATTAGTGTATACCATGACGATCGCGCTGCTGTGGTGAGGAGAGGTGTATGGACAGCTCGCCAAATCTGTCGCCAGTTTCGTGTTGGGTATTTAAGTTCGACAACATTGCTGCCATGATGACGCCGCAAGTATCGATATATCTCACGGGTAGTGGGGATTCTTGTAGAAGGTATCTGTAACTGAACATAACTAAAATCAACAAAAAATCGCGCAACGTGAGAAAAAGAGGGCGAGATTGTGCCTACCGCCACCGGTGGTTCAAAGGACGTGGGAAGAAGCACATCCAGCATGGCCGACGTGATGGCGTGTTGCCGTTGGTTCCAAGTGCGTAGCGTCGCTCGCAGGTATAGAGCTAGAGCCTTGTTCCGCACATCCGTGAGGTTAAGTCCTCCAGAATGGTGTGGGAGAGTTAAAGTCTTGTATCTGATCTTAAACAACATTCCTTGGCTGACATAGTATCCAAAGGCCGCCATTAATCTGTCAGCAATACCATGTGGCATTGGCAGTACCTGTGCCAGGTGCGGCAGTCGCGAGGCCAGGTGAACATTAGTGTAGTCCACCTTTTGGAGCAGGTCGTGCGTTCGGAGTGAATTGTTGCGTATGTGCAGTCGGACGTGTTGGAGGAGACGTAGATAGCTCGCCGCCGCTGATTGCCGTAGCGATTGGGTGAACAATACACCTAAGCACCGCAATATGTCCACCGTCGTAAACGGACTGTGCAGAGCGTTCAGCCCTCGACCGATGTGCATGATCTTGGTTTTATTCATGTTGACCCTGCTTCCCGCAGCTACTCCGTACGTAGTAAGAAAGGTAACCACCTGACTTACTTCGTTTTCCGACCGGACGAGTATCATCAAGTCGTCGGCATATGCACGACACTTGAAGGAGCTCGCACGGAGTCGGACGCCTGTTAGAGCCCGTCTAAGAGTCTGCATCAATGGTTCGAGCGCTATTGTAAACAGTATCATCGACAAGGGACACCCTTGCCTAACTGAGCTGCAAACAGGAATCGTTCCTACCTCCCTGCCATTGACTCTCACCGTCGAACAAGCGCCGTGAAGGAGGCGGATGAGGACGGTAATAAAATCCTGTGGTATCGCCATGCGTCGCATGGTCGAGTCAAGGAAATCATGGTTGTTCCTGTCAAAGGTACGATCAAAATCCACCGATACGAACGCCGCTCGCATGCGACAAGCTTCCGTCAGGGAAATTACGTCACGGTATTCGCCGAGGATAGAATATATGTTGCTCCGAACCCCTAGACAAGCCTGGTCTGGTGGTATTGTCTTGGATATTACAGTCTTGAGCCTTGCCGCCAACATTCGCGCAAAGATCTTATAATCAGTATTGAGCATCGTGAGCGGTCTAAATTGATGGGAGCTGACACTCGCTGTCGATTTCGGTATTGGTATAAGTAGTCCCGCCATGAACTGCGACGGAACGTCCGTGTCAGGGCTCAATAACTCATTATACATCAATACCAACTGGGACATCATTAAATCCGCAAATGCGCGGTAAAATTCGAGTGTCAACCCATCTGGCCCAGGGGATTTATGCACCGCACTCTTCGCGGGTGCGCCCCAGATGTCATCTTCCGTTAGGGGTTCCAATAGCGTCTCTGCATCCGGACCATCCACCTCCGTTTGCATCTGTCGCAAAATGCTCCAGAAACTCAGCAGCAATATCCTGTTGTGACGTCAAGGGCCGACCATCGTCATCATGGAGGACTGTGATTAGGGATCGGCGATTACGCGCATGTACCTTGGACACATGATGCATGCCAATACGTTCTCCATCGACGTTGTCCAAGCACCGAGCACGGATCGAAAGTCCCTCCAGTCGACGTCTCGTGATCGATAAAATGCAGGCCTGAATGCGATGGACTTCCGCTTGACGCTCGGGCGATGGGGCCCTGGAGGACAGGTCGCGGAGCACCATGTAGTAATAATCAAGTGAATCTCGGAGCCATTTCGCTTTTTCCTTGCCATACGTGATGAGAGCTCTTCGTATCGCCGGTTTTGCACACTGCAGCCACCACGAAAGAACCATACGGTGCAGCGGCAGACGGCGAGTGCAAGTCTGCCATATTTCTTCGATCCGCTGGCGACATTCGAGATCCACCAATAAGGATGAATTAAGTTTCCAGGAACTACGACTCCGCCAGACCGTCTGCCGTGGGAGGGTTAACGTGCATAAATATGCAAGGTGATCCGTAAAAGCTGTGGGCCAACGTTCAGCAGCCAACACGTGATCTCTTAATCCGTCAGAAACATAAATCCGATCCAGCCTGCTCGCCGAGTGGCTAGTAAAATACGTGTAGCCCTCTCGCTGCCCATGGATCTTCTCCCACGTGTCCATAAGGGCCATGTCCCGGCAGATCATGTTCAATGCGTGGCAGGAGCTGAAATTAGGAGTTTGATCCTTCGGTGTGAGTACACAGTTAAAATCCCCCCCTACCAAGATGTGGTCATACCTCCCATGGAATAGGGGGGCAATCTCCTCCGAGTAGAAGCGTGCACGCGCCTGTCGATTGTCAGATCCGGAGGGTGCATAGATGTTGACGATACGAATGCCGTTCACGGTCATAGCCAAACCCCGAGCCGAAGGAAGGTAATCGAGGTCACACATCAGAATCCCTTCCCGGACTAGTATCGCTGTGCCACGTCCTCCATCTGGAGTCGTCGCTAGGTAAGTGTTGTATCCATGCACGTCGGGAAAACCAGCATTGCAGGTTTCCTGCATCAGCAGAATATCAACATCAGTGGAGTAAATCATGTCCCGGAGAAGTTGCATCTTTGCAAGCGAACGTGCGGTGTTAATGTTCACTGTGCCCACCTTATATGCTTGGTTCGTTGTCGTTGTCATGCTCGTGTCATGTCATTGAGAACTCCAAGGGCTTTAGTCCACTATTCGTGCTCAGAGGGGTGCCCGCCAACGGGCTGCCCTCCTTTGTTGTCGTTCCGTGGTGTGCATCCTGTAGGTGAGTGGTCATCATTAGGGGGTGGCAATTCCTGTATGTCTTCGACTGGTTCCGCCCAGTCGCAGTGGTCATCCATCCGAGAAACGTCCTCTGATGTATTTCGACGTGGCTGCTGGGACATTGGTATCCCTGACTCCTTCGTCGGCAGCGCTGGGTCAGTCGGTGTCAATGAAGAGGGACCATCTGAAAGGCAGGACATCCGGTCACCATCTGACGGAATCCTGTCAGAGTCCTCTAAAGGCGCGTGTTCTGTGTCAGACAGTTCTTCGGCTAGGATACCTTCCCTGTCCCCTAGGCTACGGGGGGACGTGTCACCTGAACTATGGCGACGCTTTTTGCGACGCTTCGGCGATCGCTGTTTGCGTGCCCTGCCCTCTGCTGCCTCAATGTGTTCGTCGATCGTTCTTTGGTCCGTTGCCGGCGCCACTGTCTCGACCTCTACTTCCACGCCGCGTGCTTCATGTGAGTTTTCGGAAGTTTCCTCCCTCAACTGACGTGACGTGGGTGTAGGGACATTCTCCGAGTCACCTGCATGCTCCCGTAACTCTGTCTGCTCTTGCATGAACACGTCCTTGTCACGCTCCGAACTGGGCAACTCCTCCCGGCGAGCCACCGACACGTACGTCATAGGCAGTTGCGTGGGAACTTCTCGCTGTGACGCTTCTCCGTGTGGCAGTTGCAAGACGCGGCGTTGTATGCACTCCAAGCGTATATGTCCTTCTCCACCACAGCCAGAACAGGTGCGTGGCTGGCCATCGTAGATCACAATAGCTCGACATCCGCCAATGTATAAATAAGACGGGATATGTTTAGTAAGAACGATCCGCACCTGTCGCACGCCGTTTAGCACAGGA
This sequence comes from Schistocerca cancellata, assembly GCF_023864275.1. Classification (NCBI taxonomy): domain Eukaryota; kingdom Metazoa; phylum Arthropoda; class Insecta; order Orthoptera; family Acrididae; genus Schistocerca; species Schistocerca cancellata. The sequence goes on along the minus strand of NC_064629.1, from coordinate 134,898,550 downwards.
TAGGTACTAAAACTTGCCCAGCGTTCAGGCGTATGACTAAGTACCGTTCCATATGGTCGCAGCGATTCAGTAACCATCGATTCTGGCACCTCAAACGGCAATTCAAAGATCCGAATGACCCTCACACCCAATCCTGAAGGAGCTACTGTTACATCGCTGATATGGCCATCAGAGTGTCGAAATTTAAATCCTCTTTGAGCAGCGGAGAGAGTTCTTTCACACGCAGCTTCATCGTTCATCTTTACGTACATTGTACTGCTTACAATGGACAGGTGTATTCCAATTATGTCTGCAGCAGGTAAACGAACTTCTTCCCTTAAAAAACGCTCTATTTCGAAAGCTTTGGGTCTGGCAAATTCGTTGTCGAACGTAAATTGGAGCGTAGTCTTTCGAAAATTGTGTGCCATGGCGATCGAGTCAGACAACAACACGCGCGAGTACCGGCGATGTAAACACTTCCTCGTCCACGCGCGCCCGCGGCCGGGATAGCAGGTCCGTGCCGCGCCACCGCCTAAAGCAGACTGGTCACTGAGCGGAGAAAATCTCCGACGCAGCCGGGAATCGAACCCGGGCCCTTAGGATTGACAGTCTGTCACGCTGACCACTCAGCTACCGAGGGCGGACAGCTGCAAATTATGACTGCACAGAGAATGTCAAATGGCTTCTGCAGACTTCTGTGTTCGAAACCACTTCAATACAATGCCGGACACTAATCAAGAATTCTACTTTCTCATAAACCAGAAGCAGAAATTTGACTCATGTGTGCTGTGATAAATAAGCACTTCCAAAAATGGCTCTGAGCACTATGGGTCGCTCGGCTCCAGACTGTAGTGCCTAGAACCGCACGGCCACTCCAGCCGGCAAGCACTTCGAAAAGTCTCCACAAAGAAGCACAAATTCGTTTCCCTGTTGACAGAGAAACGAATCATGCTGTTCCTAGTGGAGAAATCATCACTTTATAAAATCTACGCTGAGGTGACTTTATTCATAGGATACCTCGTAATACCATGTCGGACATGCTGCGCGGGATTAGCGGAGCGGTCTAAGGCGCTGCAGTCATGGACTGTGTGGCTGGTCCCGGCGGAGGTTCGCGTCCTCCCTCGGGCCTGGGTGTGTGTGTTTGTCCTTAGGCTAATTTAGGTTAAGTAGTGTGTAAGCTTAGGGACTGATGACCTTAGCAGTTAAGTCCCATAAGATTTCACACACATTTAATTTTTTTTTACCATGTCGGACATCCTTTTGCCCGGCGTAGCGCAGTAACTCGACTTGGCATGAACTCAACAAGTCGTTGGCAGTCCGCTGCAGAAATACCGACCATGCTGCCTGTATAGCTGTCCATAAATACGGAAGTGTTGCCGGTGCTGGATTCTGTGCACAAATTAACCTCTCGATTATGCCAATAGGATTCATATCGGGCGATCTGGGTGACCAAATCAATCGTTTGAGTTGTTCATACTGTTCCTCAAATCAGTCCCGAACAACTGTGGTCTACTGACATGGCACACAGTTAGCCGTAAAAATTCCGTCTTTTTTTGGGAACATGAAATCCCTAATGACTGCAAATAGCCTGGAAGTAACCGAACATAACCATTTCCAGTCAGTGGTCGGTTAGTTAGACCACAGGACTCATTTCATTCCATGTAAACACAGCCCACACATTTATGGAGACACCATCTGCTTTCACAGTGCCTTGTTGACATCTTGGGTCCATAGCTTCGTGAGGGCTGCGTCACACTCCACCTACTATCAGCACTTAACAACTGAAACTGGGACTTGTCTCAGCAGGCCACGATTTTCCAGCCGTCTAGGGCCCAATCGACATGATCACGAGCCCGGGAGAGGCGTTGCAGGCGATGTTGTACTTTTAGCAAAGACACTCGCATCGGTCGTCTGCTACCATAGCCCATTACTTCCAGATTTCACCGTACTGTCTTAATACATACGTTCGTCGTACGTCCCACATTGATTTTTGGTGTTATGTCACATAGTATTGCCTGTCTGTCAGCACTGACAACTCTATGCAAGTGCCGCTACTCTCGGTCTTTAAGAGAAGGATGTTGGCAACTGCGTTGTCCGTGGTAAGATGTAATGTCTGAAATGTGGTATTTTCGTCACACTCTTGACACTCCAGATCTCGGAATATTGAATTCCCTAACGATTTCCGAAATCTAATGTCCCAGACGTCTAGCTCCAACACCTATTCCACATTCAAAGTGTCTTAACTCCTGTCGGAATTTTTAATCTTGCTGATAATAAATAGTTTGTGTGACACTCGGTACCGTTTATGCCACAAATTTATATACAAAGCTGTTCATCGCATGAAGTCGTTTTTTGTTCGTCACCATTAATTAAAGGACGAAGAGAGAAGGGAACTGACTCTTGAACAGTAGTTTCATCCCCTGTAGGTACAATAATCAATCTTCATGGCGTTTACTTGTGCTGTCTGTGAACAATACCAAATATCGAAATTCTCCCTCACCCCTTTACATACCGTATGTCCATGGAGGAATGGCACTGATGCCGATATTGCCCATTTTGTGCTACAGATACTCCCAAAAAACGTGCGAGATTGTTTTTTTTTTTACTGTTATACGCAAAGAAAATCTGACAAAAATGAACAACGGCATATAGGTGAGTAATTACGCGGTTTAGTCACACGACTCGAACATTTCCCAGTAAAACAATGACTTCAAAATTTTTAGCTCACTTTCACTAATTAAATTTAACTTTTCCGAGCACGTCTGTGTCTACATTTGTAAGTAGAGCACTTTTCATAAGGCGAGTGACTTATTCGTCTCTTGTGTTTACATTTACACTGAAGACCTCGTATTCATATATCGGCTCGGACAGAGCTGTGGGCCCCTTTTGGACTATCGTCTGGCTACCTCAGAGGAAAATAGACGTGACCTGTGTGACCTATATATTACACAATGAGCTACACTTGCAGATGCTGTGTTACCGGAGGGAAAAATATGCAAGTGCTCCGTCATTCTGAAGTAACATCCATAATCTCTGAGTAAAAGCATCCTCTACAGTTAACAGTAGAAACTCATTTTGCAGCAAGTCGCCATACGTGAACACTGTAAAACTTTTGTTAAAGGAGTTGTCCCAGTTAACTGATTGCCATTCAAAATGGACCAGGCGTTTGCGCCGAAGAATGGTTCAAATGGCTCTGAGCACTATGGGACTCAACATCTTAGGTCATAAGTCCCCTAGAACTTAGAACTACTTAAACCTAACTAACCTAAGGACATCACAGACACCCATGTCCGAGGCAGGATTCGCACCTGCGACCGTAGCAGTCCCGCGGTTCCGGACTGCAGCGCCAGAACCGCTAGACCACCGCGGCCGGTTGCGCCGAAGAGATGTTGAAAAAAAAAATCTGGAATCATAAAGTATGTTGCCTTGCAGTAAACAGTATGGATAGATTTAATGGAGTCATGACTTACTCATGGTCCGAAACCCAGTCGTTATGTTCATCACTTGCTTGAAAGTGTTGAATTTACTGGGGATAAGAACGAAACAAGACAGAAGACAGGAGTACTTACTGTTCGCAACACAGATATGAGCAGAAATATTTTCAAGAACGCCTCGGAAGACGGCACTTAAAAAATACTTTTAAAAAATTCCATATATATACTAAACAAATGGTAGAAATGAATTTTCAGCAGAAAATTGTGTATTAAAAACTATATCTCCGACTCTAATTTTATTGGTAACACATTAAACTGCTACCTTTTTTATTATAATCTTAACACTTACTTCTTTAAAATTGCAATTCTCACTTGGCTTAAACGTTAAAGCAGCAATAACCATATGTTTCAGAAACTGAAACGTACACTTGAGCTAGAAGATCAAGTTTATCAACACTAAAATTTGTATAAGCGTACTTAAGACTGTCTTCAATACAGATTGTTCTTACAATTTCCTACGGAATACGTACTCTTATTCTAGAAACATGTTTTATACAGAAAGCTTAAAAAAAGTTTACCAAGTTACTGTAGGAGGCAGTATTACTCAAAATATCATGAAACTATTTCCAAAAATAAGAAAAAATATTGAGGTACATGCCTCTATCCTTCAGCAATTTGTAGAAAACTGTTGCAGAAATGTCTGGATAACATCATTTAGATGGGTTCTCGCACGTGATACACGAGGTAAATTACTGGCAACGGAGTGTGAGCGATATACGAATGAAGTAGCATTCCCAAATTCCGTTTTAAAGCCATACAGAAATTATGACCTTTGGATGGCAGGCCTCAGGGTCAAGATGTCTGTACTCACTAAGCAACCCACTCAGAAGTAAAGCTTTGTCAATCACCACAAAGTTGAAGATATACAACACTATCATCTGCCCCATAGTACTGTACGGTTCAGAAAGCTGGACGCTTACAAAGATTGAAAGAGAAAAACTGAATGTTTTCGAAAGATAAGTAATGAGAAAAATCTGGGGACCTGTGTTGGAGAATGGCGTACGGAGAATTCTAAATAATAATGAAATTTATCAGCTAATTAAGCAACCCACTATCATACAGAAATTAAAAAGTAGGAGACTGCAGTGGGCTGTACGTGTAGCTAGAATGGAAAACAACAGAATCACCAAAAAAAGCATTTGAAGGAACTCTCCAGGAAACAAGACCATTGGGCCGACCTCGTACAAGGTGTACGAGAAGGGTACAAGATGACATAGAGAACGACATCGTAGTATTAGAAATTTCCGCAGGGTGGAGAGACAATGCGAGAGATAGAAGGCGATGGAAGCAGATAGTAGATGCAGCGCGTGGTCTATAGGGCCTGTGATCGCTGAGGAAAAGAAGAAGAAGGAGGAGGATGGCAGGCTACTACAGAAGACTATTTGGAGTTCCTTACTGTGTTTTCACGGTTTTGTTACATCCCATTCGCTTCAAAAGCAGACCATTTTCTTAACGTTTCCGCCCATAAACTCAGACGAGTATGTTTATAACCTTGTTTGTCTTAGTCGATGCGGTACCACGACGTGGACCACGGAAAGCAGCCGGAAACTGTGTAGCACATACTGTTAAAGTAGCCTCCCGCAGTGATTGTTTTCGGATTTTTATCGGCAACAACCTAATGACGCGTACATCGATGTTTGTTCACTGAACGCTACAACAGGCTACACTGAGGCTAAAATTTTTGGCTGTGCATTTGACAAGGCATTCTCGGCTCGTTTTCGTAGTGTTGGTACGACGTTTGTGGTCACACTGGCCATTTTATTATGCACTTCATTAAATGAACTGATCAAAACTGTATTGCGTCATCTGCATATCCGTGAACGTGTGTGGGCTATATTCAACGGGAGCAAGAATTGGAAAAATGTTCCTTACGAAACTAAAACGAAACACCTTTGAAGTGAAATATGTACATAACAATAGCCAAAATAAGATAATCTGCCCGGAAGTGCACATCATTATATTATTACGCTGGAAATAAATTAATATGCCTGTAAGTGCCGTTGTTTGTATTATTACGCTCAAAAGTACCTGGAAGGTCTGATGAACTGCGTTACGCCTTGTTAGCATCCAGCCCACACAACGTAACTTTCTTGCAGGTCCTATAACCTGTGTTCGCTACAGGCGTTTGATTATACAAAATACTTACCAAATGTGATCACTAGAGATCTCTGATCTGTATGACAATAAATCCAGATGTAAATTAATTACAGGATATCATTAGTACCAGGAAACGCGATTTTAGATATGAGACATTTCTTAACGTTCTTAAACTCAAATTTATTGCAACTACTGACATTTCAAGTATGTTACCGCTCTCATTAGCGCTTGAGACAACTAATATTCGTATCTCCACCACATAAATCATTCAGTAACCCCTAGTCGAAAACAATTGTTTTAATACAATTTTCGTGGATATCTGGACGTCCACAGTTCTATATAATTTGATGCATTTTCATTCTCTGAAAGGTTTTCCAACCACTGGTTACCCATTGTTCGCTTGCTTGTGGTTTTACATGTAATGTTTAATGAACTAACCAATCAGAAAAGCCGCGATTAACAACGTCAAGCGCTGTATGGAAACCTCAATATCAACAGAGAGTATCACTAGCAATTTTACTGTATTCGTGATGAAAAATGGGTCTGTGCGAAGTTCAAAGGTCACTTTTAGTCCTTTTTGCCTGGCACAAGTGACGTTAAATACTGAAAAGGTTCATGAGCAGCTAGGATGCGCACACGTTTGAACATTAAATAATATGGCATACTGTTTTATTCTGGATATGGATTTAGACCCAGCACCTACAGCCAATGTTGACGAAGCGGATTTTTCGTGTCTGACCGAGACTCGAACAAAACACCGATATTCATTGCTAACAAGACACAAAGCTTGGTGAAACACGTAATTTTCGGCCAGTATCAGCTAGCAAGTGTCAACTTGAAATTATGGGACGAACATTATTGTACTCCATTCCAGCATCTACTGTCCCTGTTACCTAATCATGAAAGACGTTAAATATGATTTCATTCACAAGATCGGCATATGTGAATTTTTAAATTTGAAGTGACGTTAATTTTGTGTTTCATGGGGATTCGAACCCAGACCTAACTGGGTTGTTAAATAAGCACAGCCAGACCTCATACATCGAATGTTATAACCAGTTGCGAGCTGTCTGAACTTGACATGACGAGACGAATTTCTTTTTTCGTATTACCGGTATTTGAGCCCAGCACCCATCTCCGTTGTTTCGTAGGCGACAACGTACGTTAAATATCGGTGCCTTTCATCAGCAGCAACATGTGGGCACATATGGTACAGAAATAATGTGATGAACAGTTATCTGCTGACTGGGAGCTAAACCACACTGATTGTCGTTGTTGAATCCATACGAAGAGATGTTAACTGGCGAATTCGATTTCACCAGCAGCTCGGAGTAGCATATTTTAACTAGAAATAATATAACAAAGCCATCTGTGTTCTACCTTTGGAACGCAATACAGCAGCGATTCTGCATGGCATGGATTAGACAACTCCTTGGTAGGTTTTTGGAGGCATGTGACACCAGATGTCTATGAACATGTCACACAACTCCAAAAGTAGTGGGGTAAAGAGAGAACGACCATCATTTTGTTTGTTCAGTTTGCATACATTCAGAGGCAAGCATACGTTCAGGGGCAAACCTATTGTTACACTAACTAGTTTATGACCCCCTGCGCCTTGCTTTATGACCCACTGGGGTTGATCCAACTTTCTGAGAAACACCTCACCGCACCTCCTCCCACCCTTCTGGGAAACCCCAACCCCTCCCCCTCATCGATACAATCACTTTTCATATCAAGTTAATTGACTAATTAATTAAATTGATCAATTAGTTAGCCCCTCTCCTAAACCTCAGCCACTCCCTTACCATCCCCTCTACCCATCAGAAAATATGGCGGAAAATGCTGAGTTTGTGCTGATATGTTGGACTGGAAGGAGCAAGTACGACCTCATCCAGCAACTACATGTCCTAATTACATAATTACACTGCTGTGGATTGGAGCTGTTGTCTTGTTGGAAAAGTTTCATGTGTGTGCTCACTTTAACATGTAGGGATCGACTAAGCTAGTGCACAGTTCCACCACCAGAGGCCATCACACCCCCAGTCCCTCACCTCCTCCCTCCCCACACTTCCCGGAAAAAATAAAAAAAAATTGGTGCTTGAAGTCGCTCAGTCTGTTCTGAGCTGGTGGACTCGAAGGACCACATGACAGGAAATTCAAGTACATTGCAGAGGACGTAATAATATAATGTTTATTTATTAAGTTCAATTTTCATATCAATTTGCAGAGGGTGGAGCTGTTTACTTCGTGGGAAAAGTTTACCATTCTCTGGTTTTTATTTAATTTTGGAAAATGCAGGTCTTTACAATACATCGAAAGGCAGTAATTAAATATGTAAATAGTTTGCTTTTCTCTGAAATTTGGAAATTTGTGATAAGGTTGTATGGGACCAAACTGCTGAGGTCGTCGGTCGCTAGGCTTACACACTAATTAATCTAACTTCATCTAACTTACACTAAGAACAACATACACATCCATGCCCGAGGGAGGACTCGAACCTCCGACGGGGGGAGCCGTACTAACCGTTACAAGGCGCCTCTGGCCGTATGGCTACCCTGCACGGTTTTTCTATGATCACATGAGGGCTACTGTCATGAAATCAATGTCAACATAATACACTCACTGCACGAAATTACTGCCTTGCTGGTCGCACTAAACATACCTGGTAAAAAAAAAAAATAAAAAACCTATCAATTGCTTCTTCATGCATGCCGCACTGTACCACACATGTCCGACCACCAGCAACCCTATAAGACCAGAGCGCTGGACTGGGAGGCACCAGTCACCTGTGGAGAAATGCGTGGTACCAGATGTCAGCTTCCTTTGAAATTTGCTACCAGGCTCAATTCCTGTTTCATTCCTGAACACATACCTTCCCCTCCATGTCACAGGAAGTATCTGCTCTATGTGCTCGCCCTGCTGTGCAGACACTGACTGGGTTAGTTCACAACACCACCAGCAGAGGACACTGGGAGAAGCAACGTAATCATCCCTCCTCCCTTAAATCCCGTTCTCCCCTCCCCCGTGCCCCTGCAGTTGCTTCCTGTCAGACAAAGCATCAGGCGGCAGGAAATCTTTATACTGATTGTTGATACCTAGAAAATTCCTGTTCAAACACATGTCCCCCCCACCCTCTCTCTCTCTCTCTCTCTCTCTCCCTCTCTCTCTCTCAATGACTGAAGATAATCGTTCAACCTCACAGAAGTGCAACCCTTTCGCTACAGACTTCAATGCTGGGCCATCAACAAGTATCAGTGTGTAAACCATTCAACTAAACATTATAGATATGGACTTCCCTTGATGACTGCTCAAGAAAAAACTTCATGCCTCGCCTGGGAACCTCAACACCGACATTGGACTCTCGATGACTGGAGACATGTTGCCTGGTCGGACGAGTCTCGTTTCAAATTGTATCGAGCGGATGAACGTATACGATTATGGAGACCACCTCATGAATCCATGGAGGCTGCATGTGAGCAGGGGACTGTTCAAGCTGGTGGAGGCTCTATAATGGTGTGGGGTGTGTGCATTTGGAGCGATATGGGACCCCTGATACGTCTAGTTACGACTCTGACAGATGACACGTACGTAAGCATCCTGTATGATCACCTGCATCCATTCATGTCCGTTGTGCTTTCCGACGGACTGGGACAATTCCAGTAAGACATGCGACACCGCATACGTCCAGAATTACTACAGGGTGGCTCCAGGAACATTCTTATGACTTTAAACACTTCCGCTGGCTACCAATCTCCCCACACATGGACATTATTGAAGATATCTGGGGTGGCTTCCAATGTGTATTCAGAAGAGGTCTCTACCCCCACGTTCTCTTACCGATTTATGGACAGCCCTGCAGGATTCATGGTGTCAGTTCCATTCAGCATTACTTACGACATAAGTCGGGTCCATGCCACGTCATGATGCAGCATTTCTGCATGCTCGCGGGGACGTTGCACAATGTTAGGCAGGTGTACCAGTTTCTGAATAGAATTGGGGAGAAGAGGAATTTGTGGCCCAACTTGACTGTAAGACGGGATCGGTTGGTAGGACACGTTCTGGGGCATCAAGGGATCGCCCATTTACGACTGGAGGGAGTTGTGGATGGTAAAAATCGTAGAGGAAGACGAAGAGATGGATACACTGAGCAAATTCAGAAGAAGGTAGGTTGCAGTACTTATTCGGAGATGAAGATGGTTCAAATGGCTCTGAGCACTATGGGACTTAACTGCTGAGGTCATCAGTCCCCTAGAACTTAGAACTATTTAAACCTAACTAACCTAAGGACATCACATGCATCCATGCTCAAGGCAGGATTCGAACCTGCGACCGTAGCGGTCGCACGGTTCCAGACTGTAGCGCCTAGAACCGCTCGGCCACTCCGGCCGGCGGAGATGAAGAGTCTTGCACAGGATAGAGTAGCTTGGAGAGCTGCATCAAACCAGTCTCTGGACTGAAGGTCACAACAACAACAACAACAACAACAACCAATTTCATTGCCTCTTCAGTGTGTCTTCGCACGTTTCTAAAATGTGTAAAACTTCGGCGGAACGCCAAACTCTAAGGGCTTAGTTAGATTCGTTTACATTTGTATCAAGTTTGAAATTTGATGCAATGATTTGAGACTGTATGCTTTTGTGTTAATAAGTTAAATTGGAGATTAAAATACACAATACACAATTACAGATCTAAACTCTAAGTAATGTAGACTTTTAAATATATAGCTTTTTGTGAAACATAATTAACATGTGCAGTAATAAGATTTAATTATATTGGTCGTTCGTACTTCAGCATTCAAAACTGTATTTAAATTAACATCGCCGAGAAGTTTATTAATCGCGACGCAAAGCACAACATTCTGGAATGACTGGGATCACTCCTTCCATCTACTCAAACACCAATAGGAGTCTACGCCAGAATTTAACGTTCGAATACCAAATTTTGAACAGCTAAATGGACATATTGCTGTGTTTGGAGGATACAGACGACCTCTATGATGCGCTAGAGAATTATTCCGTGAAAGCGCATGATCTGCCAAAAACATTCTATCATTTGTTAGAAATTTTTTTTCACTATATGAGCCGGCAGCATCTGACGAATTACCAAACACGGGTTCTTCAACCACACCTCAAACTAAGTCCCATTTGGTAGGTTACTGTCACGATCGTGCGCAGTCCACGACATCACATCAACTAACAACACCCAACGTATCCTTCTCAGGTATCTTGTTTGTCTATTGCTTAATAATTTTACTTAATGTGACTCATTGTCAAAGTTGATGCGGTTTGTGATATTCTAAACATATCGTTGTATCCTTCACACACTGTTTCTTGAATAATTAAAGCAATACTTACAACAACTAATCACTTAAAAACATCATTAGGATAGAGATTTCAGTCTCCGAGTTATCGTACAAATGCACAAAGGTGTCGCCTCAAATCACTGATGTTGGCCTTTTACACTTTATAAAAATGTAAAAGAATCTAAATAAGCCATTTGTATTGCGCGCTGCGCCGGAATTTTACACGTTTTAGAAATGTGAAAAGATACATGTCTTGAGAAGTACAGCCGTGAAGCGAGAAAGTACGACATGCACCGACGTGATTCTAGTCGGCGAACTCCCTCCCGCACCCCTCGACCAATGAGCCAGTAAGGGCAGCAATACGCATTATGGTAAAACAGTTAATTCCTTCGAAGGGGTATGTTAAAGCTGTTGAACCAAAAAGTTCAGAAAAGTAGAACAGCTATTTCCGAAGAGGTTTATTTATTTTCGGAACAGAGAAAAACTTAAAAACAGCAATCTGAAATTTCTAGCGTAGCTGTTTAAATAAAAGAAAATACTGACGAAGTGCACCACTTTATGTAACTGTAATCACTGGTTTGGAAATACGACATAATCTACATATTTGCGTAATCATTTCGTATTACATTAAGGAAGTCATTAAGGTTGGAATGATCACAAAGTACTCCTAAAACTAATCGAAAATTGTATTCGAAAAATTTGGAAAGATACTCTGTTTGTGGAACATATAATGTTTAATGAATAATTCAACCAATCCAGTTAAATATCTTGCAGCAACTATATATCTGTGAACTTTAGTGATCAAATTTCACAGGGAGCAGAACTTTAAAAAATAAGCTTTGTGATGGATAAGGAATGCAGTAAAATAAGAACATTACCCAAAAGAAACGAATTCTGTTTGAAAGTGCACCTCTGTCTTATGCTGGATAGCATTCAATAACATGCTGCTACACGAGGTGCATTGTACAATGTTGGATCTTGCTTTGCCTGTTGTCCACTGATGGGAACATTAGTATGAGGGTTGCCCGGAAAGTAATTCACCCCAAATTTTTCTTCAGCAATTCTTTATTGAGCATAATGATAATTACACACAAGAAAGAATAGTGTTGTATCTACACACACTATTTTCAACGTAATCTCTATCCCGTTCTACGGCCTCACTGCCGCCCGAAACACGGGTGTGTATGCCCCGTCGGTATCAATCCTTGACATGGTGGTGGCGCCAGTGCTTCACGGTGTGAACGTCCTTTGCTGATTGACAGATGTAGCGCCAACTGTCTAGTCGTCATGCGTCTGTCCTCGCGCATGACAACATCAGCTCGCTGCAACATGGGAAGTGTGACAGCCGTGGTTGGTCTCCCCGACCGCTGCAAATCGTAGAGCTCCGCAGAACCGCCTTCTGCTGACCTCACCCTCCATCCCCAGCGACTAACTGTACTTCTGTCGACAGTAGATGCTCCATAGACTTTGCACGAGCGTTTGTAAATATTCCAACAGTTTCTTTCTCTGCAGTCAGAAATTCAGTGACGGTACGTTGCTTGTAACGTACATCACCTACAGACGCCATTTTGAAACTGTTCTGCAGCTACGCTACCTGTCGGAAGCGCCGGAAACTTAGCACGCTCACTGAGGAGACTTCAAATAATACACGGCTAATACAAATGATTGAAGCGATTTCATAAATTCACTGTAGCTCCATTCATTGACATATGGTCACGACACACTACAGATACGTAGAAAAACTCATAAAGTTTTGTTCGGCTGAAGCCGCACTTCAGGTTTCTGCCGCCAGAGCGCTCGAGAGCGCAGTGAGACAAAATGGCGACAGGAGCCGAGAAGGCGTATGTCGTGCTTGAAATGCACTCACATCAGTCGGTCATAACAGTGTAACGACACTTCAGGACGAAGTTCAACAAAGATCCACCAACTGCTAACTCCATTCGGCGATTGTATGCGCAGTTTAAAGCTTCTGGATGCCTCTGTAAGGGGAAATCAACGGGTCGGCCTGCAGTGAGCGAAGAAATGGTTGAACGCGTGCGGGCAAGTTTCAAGCGTAGCCCGCGGAAAATTGGCTCATGCCACAACTGGAGACCGACAGCGCCGACTTCATCTTTCAACAGGATGGTGCCCCACCGCACTTCCATCATGATGTTCGGCATTTCTTAAATAGGAGATTGGAAAACCGATGGCTCGGTCGTGGTGGAGATCATGATCAGCAATTCATGTCATGGCCTCCACGCTCTCCCGACTTAACCCCATGCGATTTCTTTCTGTGGGGTTATGTGAAAGATTCAGTGTTTAAACCTCCTCTACCAAGAAACGTGCCAGAACTGCGAGCTCGCATCAACGATGCTTTCGAACTCATTGATGGGGACATGCTGCGCCGAGTGTGGGAGGAACTTGATTATCGGCTTGATCTCTGCCGAATCACTAAAGGGGCACATATCGAACATTTGTGAATGCCTAAAAAAACTTTTAGAGTTTTTGTATGTGTGTGCAAAGCATTGTGAAAATATCTCAAATAATAAAGTTATTGTAGAGCTGTGAAATCGCTTCAATCATTTGTAATAACCCTGTACGTAAGTAACGTTTCCGGCTGAGAAAAAAAATTCGGTGCATTACCTTCTGGGCAACCCTCGTAAATGCCTTCTTTGAAAAGTACATGGAACAGATATTTTGAAATGCCACTGCTGACGGAAATATATCAGATCTAATGGCAACGACTGGACATAACGCCTTTGAGGATGTCCGTATGTCATTGGCAATGAGGCAGTTGCAGCAAAAGTGAGTACCTAATTACAGCCGACAACTATAGCAACTAGAACGACTTAAATTTTCAGTTAACTAGATATGGAGACAATAACGTCATATCTGAACGAGGACTTTGATACATTTAGCTCCGGACAGGAACATGTATAAACACTGTAGTTAAGTTTTAGAATAATGCTTAAAAATAGTCTGAACAGAAATGTCTTCAGTAGAATATTTCATTATGCTCTACATACTATAATGGGTGGTCATGGTATGCATAAAGTGTACGCTGCAACCAGCCGCTTGTGCAAATCGACACAACGTTTCAGAAATCCGGCAGCCCTTAGGCATTCCATATTCTAGGTTTATCACAGAGCGTCATCGTATATACTGAAATAGACACTCGTGAAAACTTTTTTCTGCTCATTCAAAATCTTGTCGCATTCTTGCTTTTTGCACAATAAGTTTGAAGTTACTCCAGCAAATCTAGAGACTCCTTATTGACTCTGTGGAGGATCTCCATGTTTGTGTCCATGCCCAAGATTGTATGATTCTATGTTGACATGCGTATGCCCACTCACGTTTCATTTTGGGCTTTGATGTGCTCTTTGAAACGCACGTTAAAGGTTTTACCAGTCTGCCCATTAATATTGTTTTATGGAGTCACCACACGTGATGCCATAAGGTAATTATTTCCTTTCGCGTGAAATGTTATGTCTAAATCTCTGTCCCAAGATGTTTTCTGCTTTGAATGCAACTTCTGAATTAGTTTTCTGTAATATCTTTCAGGTCTGTCTCTTATTTAATGAAGTCCCTTCCCCCCCCCCCCCCGGCCTCCGTCTGCCTTCTTAGCAGAGTGGTTAACGCATTTTCCTATCATGCAACGAGCCCGGGTTCGATTCCTGTCCGGCTTGGAGATTTTTCAGCTCGTGGACGTGGTGTTGTGTTGTACTCCTCATCATTTCATCATCATCAACAAACAAGTCGTGTCACTTGAAATAAGACTTGCAACTGGGCGGTTGACCTTTCCCGGTTGGAGCCTCCCGGCTATCAATGCCACACGATCATTTCATTTTTTTCTGTCCCTCTTACGTGTGATTATGAAGCTATTGTACCAAAATTTTCTTCAGAATATCAATTCCTTATCTAACCACATCTTGTTATAATGAGAGACTGGACGTTCTGTGTAGCGCTGAACGAAAGTACGCTTACTTGTATTAGTGGGCTGACATGATTATTGACGGATTATAGTATCGGCACACGTCGTTTTGCTCAAGATTCTAATGGTAAGCTCGTCATTGGATCTGGAACTGGTTAAGTTAAACTAGTGGTTGTTTTCCATTTCTGTAGTACATTTTATTTTGGTGTGCATCGAACACATTTCGAAAGCAACCTGTCTAACACCTCCGTCAGTCCCTCGAAATAAAATGATCCTGTCATCGAAGTATCAATGATAATAAGGCACTTGAGCTCTAACGAAAAATATTTATAAAAAAGTTTTATTTCTGAATCATTTAGAAAAAATGTCAGCTATGGTGCCAG
Source organism: Schistocerca cancellata (assembly GCF_023864275.1). NCBI lineage: Eukaryota > Metazoa > Arthropoda > Insecta > Orthoptera > Acrididae > Schistocerca > Schistocerca cancellata. The sequence continues at coordinate 134,883,385 of NC_064629.1, read as the reverse complement.
CTAGATTGTTGCATTTTCCCAAACCCTTGACTTGTTAGTATGCATTGTCTTTAAAACTGAAGCACTTAAGAGTCAACTAAAACAACTTATTAAATTTTTCGCTACGTTTTGCCTCATGGGCTTCTAACTTTTGAGCAAGTGTTATTGCATCTTAGCAATTCTTATTGAACAAAGCTTCTGCTGTTTTTAGTTGAAATTTAATTTTGCATCTCTCAAAATGTATTTCTTCATGCGCTTGGTAACTTTTTCAACCATTACAAAACATTGGACGTCGGTTTCTTGACGAGTACTGATTACTCTTAATACATTACTGGCCATTAAAATTGCTACACCACGAAGATGACGTGCTACAGACGCTAAATTTAACCGACAGGAAGACGAATCTGTGATATGCAAAGGATTAGGTTTTCAGAGCATTCACACAAGGTTGGCGCCGGTGGCGACACCTACAACGTGCTGACATGAGGAAAGGTTCCAACCCATTTCTCATACACAAACAGCAGTTTACCGGCGTTTCCTGGTGAAACGTTGTTGTGATGCCTCGTGTAAGGTGGAGAAATGCGTACCATTACGTTTCCGACTTTGATAAAGGTCGGATTGAAGCCTATCGAGATTGCGGTTTATCGTATCGCAACATTGTTGCTCCCGTTGGTCGAGATCAAATGACTGGTAGCAGAAACGGTGGGTTCAGGAGGGTAATAGGAACGCCGTGCTGGATCCCAACGGCTTTGTATACCTAGTAGTCGAGATGACAGGCATCTTATCCGCATGGCTGTAGCGGATCGTGCAGCCACGTCTCGATCCATGAGTCAACAGATAGATGGGGACGTTTGCAAGACAACAACCATCTGCACGAACAGTTCGACGACGTTTGCAGCAGCATGGACTATCAGCTCGGAGACCATAGCTGCGGTTACCCTTGACGCTACATCACAGACAGGAGCGCCTGCGATGGTGTACTCAACGACGAACATGGGTGCACGAATGGCAAAACGTCATTTTTTCGGATAAATTCAGGTTCTGTTTACAGCATCATGATGGTCTCATCCGTGTTTGGCGACATCGCGGTGAACGCACATTGCAAGCGTGTATTCTTAGTCGCCATACTGGCGTATCACCCGGCGTGATGGTGTAGGGTGCCATTGGTAACACGTCTCGGTCCCCTCTTGTTCGCACTGACGACACTTTGAACAGTCGATGTTAAGCTTCAGATGTGTTACGACCCGTGGCTCTACCCTTCATTCGATCCCTGCGAAACCCTACATTTCCGCAGGATAATGCACGATCGCATGTTGCAGGCCCTGTACGGGCCTTTCTGGGTACAGAAAATGTTCGACTGCTGCCCTGGCCAGCACATTCTGCAGATCTCTCACCAATTGAAAACTTCTGGTCAATGGTGGCCGAGCAACTGGCTCGTCACAGTACGCCAGTCACTACTCTTGATGAATTGTGGTATCGTGTTGAAGCTGCATGGGCAGCTGTACCTGTACATGCCGTCCAAGCTCTGTTTGACTCAATGCCCAGGCGTATCACGGCCGTTATTACCGCCAGAGGTGGTTGTTCTCGGTACTGATTTCTCAGGATCTATGCACCCAAACTGCATGAAAATGTAATCACATATCAGTTCTAGTATAATATATTTGTCCAATGAATACCCGTTTATCATCTGCATTTATTCTTGGAGTAGCAATTTTAATGGCCAGTAGTGTAGTTAAAATGATCTATAGAACATGTAACTGACATTCGGGCAAACTTCAAAGAATCGCAAAATCTCTCTCTTATGAAATATAGTAGTTTTAGCGACTGAATATGCTAGTACCTGACGTTACTGCTCAGTACTCATTATAGGATCTGTATAATTAATTTTTTTATTTCCCTACACCAAAACAATTGTCTTTACAGGTGGGTTTCGACCGCCTTCATTTCCAGTTGCTGCACAAGAGAATCATGAGTTGTCATTACAAGTTTATCTTTGAAGGGGTTGACTTCTGTATTCTGCTCAAGACCGCTGTTGACGAGCCATCAACAAACAAATTTATTGGGTGAACATAATGTTGTATGATCGACAAATAGCCAATGGAAAACTATTTACTTTTAACCAAACAAATTCATAATCATTTTGTGTTTTATTTTACGTCCTCCTGATTTCGAGTCCTAGCAAACCGTTGAAAAAATCGACTTATATGGAACGCCCATCTACTGTAAAAATGAAATCCGCATCCGTTTGCTCCACTGAAAATCCAGTAATCTCCGAAAAGTATGTCCTAACCTGTAATCTCCACGTCAATGCAATACCTGAAACCTAGCCAATCAGATCTACAAACTTGTCAAAAACGGCTCCTACAAAACCGTAATCCAATGTCTCCGAATCGACATTGAGGCACTAATCCATCCAAAGAACTCCCTACATCTCTGCCTCCTACAGTAATGTTCTAATCTGTTTTGGGAGGAGTGCCCTCCAACATAACTGCGAGGTTGGTTGACCCCATATCCTGCACCACATCACACTGATTTACCACTTCGTATACCACACGAGTGCCACTGTCACACACTACATGATCCACTCTAATTTCTCTTTCCCTGACCTAGACGCCCTTGTTTCACTACACTTTAATCCTACAATGTAAATCCTAATGCACCGAATCCCCTCAGTAAAGTGAATTTCCCTTCCATTTTCTTGAAATGCTGCACCGTTTATCTCCTATTATGATACGGAAGATTAAGGTCGATTAAACCTCGTTAACAGCCTGAAAATCATATACTAAATCTGACTGTACTCATAAAAAATAGTCATGTACAATTTGCTCAAGCACAATTTTTCCCTTGTTACGACATATTTCTAACTTGCACGATTGTTACCTTTAGATGTTTTTGATGTTATTCATGCAATTCGCAGTAAAAGTAAAAAAAAAAGAGGTAGGGAAAAACTCTAGTTCCTTTCCTACCTACAATAACGAGCCAAAACATTACGACCACCGGCTTAATAGCTTGTTTGTCCGTATTTGGAACGAAATACATAATTCTGCGTATCAGGGATCCGACAGATTCTTGCTAGGTTTGTGGAGGTATATGGCATCAGATCTCTAGACACAGATCAGGTAATTCTCGTAAATAAATGGCCACTGATACGCATACGTGACGATGGCGCCTGATAGCAACCCAGAATTTAGTCGCCGAGTCATGGACGTGATTTTATTATAATGTCCTCAATCCTCTGCTGCACGGTTCTGGCTCCGAGACACAGACAATTACAGTACTGAAATCTGACATCGCCGTCGGGGAAGACATTAGGCATGAAGGAATGCAGGTGGTTCGTAGCTGTCAGAATGTCTCGGATTACTACCACAGCTCCCATGCAAGAGCAGGAGAATGTCTCCCATAGCATAACACGAGGTGCATTCAAGTTCTAAGGCCTCAGATTTTTTTTCTCCAGACTGGAAAGAGATAGAAACATGCACATTGTTTTAAAATGAGGCCGCGTTCATTGTCAATACGTCCCAGAGATGGCAGAACCGTACGGCAGATGGAATTTTACCGCCAGCGGCGAGAATGAGAACTGTTTTAAATACTTAAAATGGCGACGTTTTCCTTACTTGAACAGCGTGCAATTCGTTTTCTGAATTTGCGTGGTGTGAAACCAATTGAAATTCATCGACAGTTGAAGGAGACATGTGGTGATGGAGTTATGGATGTGTCGAAAGTGCGTTCGTGGGTGCGACAGTTTAATGAAGGCAGAACATCGTGTGATAACAAACTGAAACAACCTCGCGCTCGCACAAGCCGGTCTGATGACATGATCGAGAAAGTGGAGATAATTGTTTTGTGGGATCGCCGAATGACTGTTGAACAGATCGCCTCCAGAGCTAGCATTTCTGTGGGTTCTGTGCACACAATCCTGCATGACGACCTGAAAAAGGGAAAAGTGTCATCCAGGTGGGTGCCACGAATGCTGACGGACGACCACACGGCTGCCCGTGTGGCATGTTGCCAAACAATGTTGACGCGCTACGACAGCATGAATGGGACTTTCTTTTCGTCGGTTGTGACAATGGATGAGACGTGGATGCCATTTTTCAATCCAGAAACAAAGCGCCAGTCAGCTCGATGGAAGCACACAGATTCACCGCCACCAAAAAAATTTCGGGTAACCGCCAGTGCTGAAAAAATGATGGTGCCCATGTTCTGGAACAGCGAGGGCGTAATCCTTACCCACTGCGTTCCAAAGGGCACTACGGTAACAGGTGCATCCAATGAAAATGTTTTGAAGAACAAATTCCTTCCTGCACTGCAACAAAAACGTCCGGGAAGGGCTGCGCGTGTGCTGTTTCACCAAGACAACGCACCCGCACATCGAGCTAACGTTACGCAACAGTTTCTTCGTGCTAACAACTTTGAAATGATTCCTCATGCTCCCTACTCACCTGACCTGGCTCCTAGTGACTTTTGGCTTTTTCCAACAATGAAAGACACTCTCCGTGGCCGCAAATTCACCAGCCGTGCTGCTATTGCCTCAGCGATTTTCCAGTGGTCAAAACAGACTCCTAAAGAAGCCTTCGCCGCTGCCATGGAATCATGGCGTCAGCGTTGTGAAAAATGTGTACGTCTGTAGGGCGATTACGTCGAGAAGTAACGCCAGTTTCATCGATTTCGGGTGAGTAGTTAATTAGAAAAAAAATCGGAGGCCGTAGAACTTGAATGCACCTCGTAGTGCTTCCGCCAGCTTGTGTCTGTGGTGCGCTGCACGTTCGAGTCGCCGATCACCTCGATGGTGGAGACGGCCACCGACATAGTGTGGCCAAAATGTGATTCACCCGAAGAGCCGAAACGTTTCCACTGAAGGTCGAATTCCGATGATCCCGTTCCCAGTGCAAAAGTAATTGACGATATCGTTGGGTCAACATGCAAGTACGTAGGGACGTCTGCTGCGGAACTCCGTGTACGACGATCGGTGTGCTCCGAAACACTTGTGCGTGCACCAGCACTGCGCTCTTTCGGCAGGAATGCCACAGATCACCTTCTATCCTACTTTACAGAGCAGGCAAGCCTTCGAACCCTTCGTTCTGTGAAGAGTCGTGGACGTCCAACCATTTAGCGCCTACTGGTAGTTTCACCATCCTTCTACCTCTTTCCGTAGAGGCTCACATCAGTAGCACGTGAACATTCGACCAGCTTCGACAATTTCGAAATACTCGTTCACAGGCCCTGTGTATTAATAATCTGCCCTTTGTAAAAAGTCGTTTGTCTCAATGGATTTTCTCAAGTGCAGGCTTAATCTTCGGTAGGGTGATCCCCTGGTCGTTTCTGCTCTGCTTGCTTACTTTTGTTACCGCGTGACCTGCCCGAAACGCCACCAGGCGGCTGCCAACAACGCTGTGAGCAGTGGTCATAGTGTTTTGGCTTATTAGTGTTTATAAACAGTAAATAGTAAACAACATAAATAGGGAACCTCGTTTAATAGATGAATTTACTGCGCCTTAAAGAAAAATTAAAATGAAGGGAGATGACAAAACTGAAACATCATTATATAAAAGTAAATGAAAAACTGCATTCAAAGCATAAAACATCTCAGCACAGAGACCCAGACATAAAATATGCCCCTACCTTCGGGTATCTTTTTCTCTTGTTGTTGGTAACTGCCATTACTCATGCTGTAATTGCTTCCAAATGCGAGTTATAGATTCGATAATATCGTTCCATATGCATAATACTCGTTTACGAACTACAGCAAAAATTAAACTTAAGACAGTATTTAGTGGACTTTTTAAAGTAATGAAACGAAGAGAAAAAACAACGTTGTCTGAAATTTATAAAGGCTCAAAATCTCAACAATGTATCAATTATCAACATAAGTCTTTAAGGGACAAGGGAAGTTACACACAAAGAGAATGAAGGGGTTGGACCATTAAGCTAGCGGATAATGGCAGTGGCTGCTACGGTGGCACGTGAATGACCTGATAGCGGCTCATTTACGGTCTGACGAATCCATTCATATCTGGAGATGGGCGGGATGGCTTTAATACCGGGCCTTCCAAGCTCCTGCTCGGCTGCAGCATAAATTGTCTGTCCTAATAGCAGCGGCCCTGAAAAGGCCCAGCGATTCTTTTACCTTGGGGGCAGGGGACGATGTGGGGGGACGGGGGAGCGGAGGTTTCCATTATAGCACACTGAAAGCGTCAGAGCCGTTAGAAAATTCGTTACTTGCCACCATATTGGCGCCGATGGACAGATAACTTTAGCGAAATTGAAGGCCCGTCGCTACTTAGCTTTCTGGAATAGCATATCTACCGGTATTCGGGGTTTCAAAGTCACGTAGCAGTTGTTGAAAAAAAGTCCCAGGACGATCCTTCACAAAATTCACAGAAGCAGAACCTGTAAATAATTTATTTGCTTTTCAAGTTTACAGGAAATACCAAGTAGGCTGATGCGTGAATGGTGATTTGGATTGAGGAGGGAGACGTGCTAGGGTACTCCGGGCTGTTGTGAAAAGCCGTGCCTTGTGAGCAGGAGGCCTGATGTCGAGTCCCGGGCTTGGTACAAATTTTCATTCTCCGCTTCACTCTGAACATACAGATTTATTTGTTTATTTCGCAAGTCAGCCATATAGGGACCACATATTTGCTTAGACCTATAATGATAGTTTCTTGATTATTTCCCGGCTGATAGAATTATTCATTATCTTGCCGACTTGCATCCAGGACAAAAGTAGAACTTTTTGAGAGATTTCGGATGATAACCATCGAGCCATCTTCAAGGCGGTCGGTAACTGAATTAAAATCCACTTAACTTCCTTTCGATGTAGTGTCCGACAATGACAGCCTACAGGACGAACTGGTACACTTGGAAGAGGTATTTAGTAAAACTGGATAAACAAAATGTCAGATACAGAGCGAAAATGCCAGGCCAACCACAGACAGAGCAACAAGAAAGAGACGTAGAGCCAACAACCTTTCTGCAGTGTGTGGGCTGTTTCTTTACGAATTGTCAGAATAATGAAAAAACATAAGTCTGGTGTGTTCTTCCACCTATCGGCCAGGACGGCAGAAATTCTTTCATATTTGAAAGATGATCTGTTTTTACAAAAAAAAAAACAAAAAAAAACGAGTATTTATGAAATTCCTTGTCACTATGGCAAAAGTTACATACAAAAGGCATTCTATCTATGTTTACATTTGTCCTCTGTCAATTCGTTGAACGCCGGCCGCGGTGGCCGTGCGGTTCTGGCGCTGCAGTCCGGAACCGCGGCACTGCTACGGTCGCAGGTTCGAATCCTGCCTCGGGCATGGGTGTGTGTGATGTCCTTAGGTTAGTTAGGTTTAAGTAGTTCTAAGTTCTAGGGGACTTATGACCTAAGATGTTGAGTCCCATAGTGCTCAGAGCCAATTCGTTGAACTCCACGCTCTCCGTACTAAACCCACTGGGCTTTAAGTTGTTGGAGTATTTGAAAGCCCTTCTGTACGGAAAACCGGTACAAGACGTACAGAGGCTTCATGTCCGTGTTGTGGAAGACAGTGACACAGTACAAAACTCTGCAGCGATACATCAGCGATTGTGGGATTCAATAGGGCGTCGGGTTGATGCGACGTATCCTTGCTAATGGAGGAAATTTTGATCATTTCATTCAGGAATGTGTCTCATACTGTGCTGATACGTTTTTAACTGTGTATTTCCCACCGTTGTGGTGTGAAGGGGTTGTGTAAACTGAGTTCTGACATAGAAATAAATGGTTCCGGATCTATGTCTATATAACGTATTTACCTGGTATAGAAGTACGAAATCGAAATTTGGTTGCAATAATTACACGTTTGTTGTTTGAAACTGATAAACAATATGTTGTTGTTGTGGTCTTCAGTCCTGAGACTGGTTTGATGCAGCTCTTCATGCTACTCTATCCTGTGCAAGCTTCTTCATCTCCCAGTACCTACTGCAACCTACATCATCACAATATTTTGTGCAAAATAATCTCCATTACTATTTATACATTTTTCCCACCTCTCTGGCAGACCATGAATGCCACGCCAAAAATCCGTTCGTCTTTTAAGCGAACAAGTCAGCGAGCCATTTTCGTACATTTTCATACGAATTGAAGCGCTTTTCAGCATGAGCGTGTTCCAGTGATGCAAATAGAAGCCGCATGCCCTAGTATTTCCTAACTGAACGCCTCGATCGTTTTCCTGACCCGTTTAGCTGTGTGTGTGATGGGGCGCTATCGTGGAAAAATATAACTTTGTGTTGCGTTTTTTTTCATATTCCGGTCGTTTTTCACGTAATGATCGATTTAAATCGATTATTTGCTGTTGGTACCGATCAGTGTTAACGGTTTCACCAGGTTTTAGCAGTTCATAATAGATGACACCCTTCTGATCCCACTAAACACAGAGCATTATCTTCTTTCCAAAGCGATTTGGTCTTACAGTGGATGTAGATAGTTTGCTTGGCTTCACCCATGATTTACAACGCTTAAGATTCTCAGAATATATCCTTTTTTCATCTCCTGCCACTATTCGATGGAGAAACGAATTTATTTTTTATCTGGCGAACAGCATTTCACAAATGGTCTTTCGATTTGCTTGCTCTCTTTCATTCAGTTCATGCAGAACCCATTATCTCACTTTCTGCACCTTTCCCATAGCTTTCAACCGAATCGAAACGCCTTTCTGCACCACATTCAAATGTTCCGTGAGTTCCTGTTGAGTTTGAGTATCATTTTCATCCAATAAGGCCTGCAGTTTGTTGTCTTCGAACTTTTTCGATGGTTTCCCAGGCTTGTCGCTTCTCACGTCAAAATCACCACTTTTGAATTTGTTGAATCACTCGAAACACTGTGTTTTCCCAAAAGCATGTTCGCCGAACGCTTCGACAAGCATTCGATGCGATTCTGCTGCAATTTTCTTCAAATTATAACAGAAAACCAATGCTGTCCGCAGATCGTAGTTCGTAGGCACAAAACTCGACATGTTTACGGGGTGAAACAGATACCGATGAATGGAAATTGGGTTACTGTGTGTCGACATTCTTCGTAAGCCGTTACAGGAAGCAGATGACGCTGCAGACGCGGTCTCACTGGCCCTACACTGACGGCTAGCATCATCTCTAGGTTAATTCCGGTTTCATACTTCTACATCTGGTACTTGTTCTACGCGTTACGAATATTTCCTTTAAGTTTGGCCATACCTTTTTGTTACATCCGGTTTTTTATACTGAGTATTATGTATACGTTATACCTGTGCGCTTCACGAAGAGTCTTGCAAGGGGCGTTTTGGCAAGTTGTCAGCTAAGATTGAGGCAGAAAACGCAGTGAGAACAAAAATTGTGTTAAGCAGAGCTGCTGTTGGCTATTCCTGAGAAGACGTACTACCACATTGCTTGTGGACGCAGATGATGAGTAAGGAACATGTCCGAAATGGCCGGCCGGAGTGGCCGAGCGGTTCTAGGCGCTACAGTCTGCTAGGCGCTACAGTCTGGAACCGCGCGATCACTACGGTCGCAGGTTCGAATCCTGCCTCGGGCATGGATGTGTGTGATGTCCTTAGGTTAGTTAGGTTTAAGTAGTTCTAAGTTCTAGGGGACTGATGAACACAGCAGTTAAGTCCCATAGTGCTGAGAGCCATTTGAACCATTTTTGTCCGAAATACTCTGTTATATTGAGGGTTGAATAACACTTAGGAGGTTTTTTGTTCTACTGATTTTTATTTGTATGAACTAATTTTCGGCTATCTGAAGATGGCCTAATAAGCCGAAAACTAATTCATACAAACAAAAATCAGTAGAACAAAAAACCGCCTAAGTGTTATTCAACCCTCAATATGAAATTGTTCTATCAAGAAGCGACGGAAGACTCCATAAAAAACTCTGTTATATCAAATCATGAATTTGTTATTAACGATGAAAATATTCATGGTCTGCCTTGTAAGGTTGCGTCAGTCGGAGATGTGTTCTCAGCGATCCAGATGTCCTTTAATACCAGGGTAACTGCACACGAATAATAGATACGCAATACAGCTACTATTATAATGCAAAGGAACATTTGACTCACTGTAAATTGTATGTTCGGGTTAAAAGGTGACTAACCCGTACTGGATAGCCAAGCAGTGTGAGCATATTCTAAGATTTTTATGCAATATTGATTTTCGAATGTGACAGTAGCGTCTTTCAAATACTCCCCCAGCTCCGCTTTTTATGCCCGCCGGCCGAGGTGGCCGAGCGGTTCTAGGCGCTACAGTCTGGAACCAGGCGACCGCTACGGTCGCTGGTTCGAATCCTGCCTCGGGCGTGGGTGTGTGTGATGTCCTTAGGTTAGTTAGGTTTAAGTAGTTCTACGTTCTAGGGTACTGATAACCTCAGATGTTAAGTCCCATAGTGCTCAGAGCCATTTTTTTATGCCCATACAGTGCCTTCAAAATGTAACCAAAATTCAGTTCATTTCATTTTTTGATTTCGAAACAACTCCCTCCCAAGACCCATCCTTCACCATACCGAACGTATCACCACTTCTTCGCCTGTGTACAGCATTATTCTGCGTTTCTTGCTGTTTTGTACCTTAAAATGATTCACTTTTTGATTTGGCTCGAGCTTAGTTATTGTCCTATTTGGTTACACTATGTTACGATACGCAAGTGCTAAAATTAAAAAGTCATGATTGTGACCGCTATATTAGGCACTGGTACTGAAAACCCAGAATAATCGAGGTTATGCAATAGATTCCAGTCTTTCTTTGTTATAGAGGTCGGTATTTGTAGGTCATACGTATGAATTATGATACAGTTAATCAATGGTTTCATGGCATTCCATTTTGATTTTACTTTCCCCCTATTTTCCTTCTCCCTACCCTCACACTTCCCGATTCCCTACTAGATGTCTCCTGTCACTTATATGTCACTCTACCCTCCTCCCAACCTCCAGTTCCCTCTTTTCCTAATTCCAATCCGTGTACCGCTACCTCCCCCCCTCCCTCACTGCCATTCTTTCACTCCCTACACACCTGGCCACACACACTTTCTCACCACGTGTCTTATGTATTGGAAGTGTTTTGTGTAAATGGGTGCACTATCAGATCATAAATTCACTTATGTCTGAGTCTTTGCATTTGTCACAGTAGCTCATAGTAATTTGTTTATCACAAATTCTCCTTTTACTCTCTGACGTTGTTCACCAATATTATATATGAAGTAACTGAGATATTTTGGGAGTAGCCATCCATTAGTTTTTATGCTTTACGATAGCTTTAAACTTATTTAATATCAAATTCTCAAGTATTTACATAATTTATGTTTCAATTGAGTAATTTTAACAAATTTATAATTGAATTTTCGTGACCTTGGAAGTTGGTAGCCTACAGTAATAATTTTTGCTGCCACGGGATGGTAGTTCCGCAACTGCTCAGTACTGAGGAAATTGGATAGGTTTTATGACTGAATTTTCTCATTTTGAGAGTGCTGAAGGAGCGATCTGTTTTACTTTCCAAAATCATCCAGCGTCATACTTCGCATAAAATATTTCTGTATTTAAAACAATTGGTTTAGACAGACTTTTCTGTTATCTTCAGGTCTTTAAAATCCTTTGGTTGTGAAACGTGTTCTTTTTACGTTGGACCTCATGCCATATTGACATATGGATAAAAATCAGATTTTTAAGACGTGAAGGTGACAGCAAAGTTTGTCGAAATAAGTTGTCTTAAATAACGAAATTCTTTATGCCATCTAGGCTGTTGAATGTTTTTAGCAAGATTACGTCTTTTTCATTTCGTCCAACACAGTTACATTAATGTATAAATTTTGCTGTAGTGGTTACCGATTTTGGGCTAACACGCACTGACTTACACCACACACCTTGTACATTAAAGCAGCTGAGAGCGAAAAAATGAAAAGAAATGAAAAAAGATTACCAGTTTCCTGAGTATTGTGACAATATCTGATGCTTTTTAAGGTATTTTGCTGTTTTGAGAACTTTAGGATTAATGTTGGGTACATGACTAATCGCGTGGTCTTAAACAGTGTATATATTCGTGTTTGCACTGTGGTATTCGAATGTATTCTGATTATACAGTGGTATATTTTGCTATTGTAAAGTTCACCAGTCTCGTTAAATTATTGGAATATCCCAGTTATGCGGGTAAGTATGATACACTTGACATCACTCATAAATATTTCCAACACTTCCTGTAATAATTAAGTTATACGGTTTTTGCACGTAGGTACGTTATAAGAGCTCTGTACAAGGCTTAATGCTTCCCAGTATGTGATGAAAATACCTCACCCTGGAAAGCCAGTAATACTTTATTACGCAAGACATGTCTTCAAGACTTTTTACATGTCTTATCAGGAGAACACGGCAAGTGCCATAACACGATTTCCCAGAAACTTATCTCAGTGGAAGAGGAGTCAAAGTAAGCGAACATATGTCTCGGTTTATCCGTAGAGCTCGACCGTTTCTGAGAAAAAGACGATCACAGTTTCCGATTTAATTTCAATGGTTTTAGCGCGCAATAATATCATCTGAAATGATGGCACAGTAGGTAATGTATCCTCTCACTTTGGCGCTCCATGTTCGAAAGCCGATATTGTTTTAATTTTTTTTTTTCAATTATGTACGCAAGTCCTTAGAAATTTGCTACACGAATGTTACTTATCAATTTAGGGTGATTGTAAAATCACCACTGGAATGCAGAATATATGTCATACATTTACTATATGATTGTATGGTATCTTTCAAAATTATTCCAGTTTTATATTTCCTTCTCAAATCAATTTTTATATTTCATGCTTATGTTTATTCTTCAACAAGATCTGGAGCATTTCTGTGGATGATACCGATCGTAGAAACATTCGAAACATAGAAATCCCGAACAAAACAAGTATCGTTCGAAAGAAGGTTAGTACAGTGATACTTCCTGAACGAAGCTCACTCGGGAAAGAAGCGTCGTCAAAATTGCTCATGATTTCACTTGTTAACAATAATTTCACGGCAAACCACACATAGCGGATCACTTTAGCGAAAAGTGACGCTTGTAACTGATTATGAGTCGAGATACGCTTAGACCACAAGAACTTCGCCGAAAACTATTTCTAATAGCTTTCTCATTGATTTATTTTCATTTTTTTTTAAATTCAGTCACCAGACATACAATTAGCAGACGAATACTGGCAACGTCATTTCAATATTTATTGCAAGACATTTATTTAGATATCTTCTAAAGGGGGGCCGCTGTGGCCGAGCGGGTCTAGGCGCTTTAGTCCGGAACCGCGCTGCTGCTACGGTCGCAGGTTTGAATCCTGCCTCGGGCATGGATGTGTGTGATATCCTTAGGTTAGTTAGGTTTAAGTAGTTCTAAGTCTAGGGGACTGATGACCTCAGATATTAAGTCCTATAGGGCTTAGAGCCATCTTCTAAGGACACAGGTAAATGAATGATAAAAAAATGAAAGTACTAATTGGGTTTAGAACACGGGGGGGCGAAAGTGTGGAACAGCGATGTTAACCTCAGCACCATCAATTTACTTGGACACGGTTCCTGCTAAGACATATACAGTACCTTGAAAACTTTGTCGTTTTCTCACAAGCAGTCGCGTATCTATGGATAAGCGAGACACGTGTTCGCATATTATGACTCCTCTTCCACTTAGTGAAGTTTCTCGGAAAATAGACTATGGCAATTGACGTTTTCTCCTTGATAGGATAGCGCCAGTTACCTAGTTTTAGAATTCTGTTTTATTCTAGATGTAGTGTTAGTAACCCTAACCTAAATAACCAGGTTGCAGCTTCTTGACGTTCGTAACCACCTGCTTCATGTAATAATAAAACGTAAAAAATGTTCAAAAGGGATTAGTTATGTAATGCAGAAGTAGCTGCAACTCAGATGTTTGATGACAATGAATTGGAATACAAAATTTTTAACAATGGGTAATTTTAGTAACGACTCAATGGGGCGCCAGTATCAATCATTCTCACTAAGCTGCTCGCAGCGCCATAGGAGACACGGGAGGAGGACTGCGAGAAACTGACAAAACGGATTTCTTTATCTACGATATTTACAGGCCGCAGATGTGGGAATCGAAAGACAGAGAATCTGTCCTTGACATAAAACGAAGGTAACGTGAATCCATGGACGTTGCCTGGATCAATACCGACGTAGCAACTGTATGTGGGAGGGCATCTGGCGGACGCGTCCGTAACCACGTGGCGCCGCCTAGTCTGCTGTACGCGAGCGCCGCGCAGCAGCTACTTCCTGAACGAAAGTGTCGACATCCAGGAGTGCAAACTGCGGATGCATTTCAAAATGAATAGCGCACTCCTCGTTGCAGAATTCTAAACTACCTTTTGGTACAAGTGATGCTTCTACTGATATAGATAAATGGTATTTATTTGAATGCCTATGTCCACATCATATAACAATTATTTTCGTTCTTTTTACTAGAATCTTACGCATCAGAATAAAACAGAGCCTCGCGGGAGGAAAACAAACATATTCGCAAACCGAAGGGCGTTGTCATTTGTTGCACTCATAATATTTGAAAATTATGGTGCTGTATAAAAACTACACTAACATACGTGAAATTTTAACATGAGAGAAAGGACCATCACTTACATGACAGAACAAATACTTAAAACTAAAGAACTGCACATAGTCCCTGGCAGTTGAGAAGACGGAATTAATAATCCTTATGGGACGAAATAAAAGTACAGTGCTAATGTTGTCAGCCACAGGTGATGTAAAACATCATCATTTGAATGCTTATGTCCACATCATATAACAATTAAACCTTTCTGCGTCCAAATGTGTGTACTGCGGTTTATTTATGCTGAGAAATGAAGAACTCTCTGCAGGGGCCTATCCAAAGTTTTAGTACCGTTTCTCAGACTACTTATTCGTCCTATACGCACATGGGTCTCTGCGCTACTAACTTCCTCATATCGAAGCAAATTGTTTCTTACAATATTAGTAGTCTATTTTTTCGCTGATCACGTCCTCAACAATCAGATTGGGCTGGCTAATAATTCTTTTCTAAAAATCTCCCAGAACATACTTTCCGAACTCCAATATAAATCTTCTCCACCTACTTGTATATTAAGTTGCTTATCTCATAACACTGTATGTTTTCGTTGTAGTCAGTACCTTTATGGCACAAATTATATAAGAAGTTTTAAATGCGCTCTTCACAACACCATTCAAATGACATCTGGTTTTAGATGTGTTTTAACGAAATTTATTCGTACGCGATTCTGTAATGCAAATTAGTGATTATGTAAATTTCTAAAAACCACTTTATTTACCACTATCTAGTGAATGCCCTGTCTGAACATAACTTAGCAGTAACGCAGGACTCCTTTTTCTGTAATTCAAAACTGTGATTTGTTTGTCCAGGGATATTTCCTGAGCATTTACATGCAAGAGGCTCGTGGTCTCAAATGAGTCGTTACAGAATAATTGCATCTCGAATGATTTCTTAGTCTCGTTTACTTTTGTATCTTTATTGTACTTAAAATATCTGCAAAACAGTGCTAATTTAGATGGTATGCGCTGTGGGTAGAGTTGCGCTATACCAAAACTACGGCCTGGTAGTTTTGGTATACAACATAAATGACGTAGTAAATAGTGGGATTCCCGGTGGTATTAGTAGTTTTGGTACGGAATAAAACTTAAATGAATGTATAAGGGAGACACTGAAAGCTAAGACTACTCTTTGTTTTTTGTTTGTTTAATTATTTATTTTTCAACGTCATTAAAACTGCACATAATTCAGTGTTAGTGTATTGTGTATTTTATATCCTTGCGGAATGTATATTACGTTTTGTACGTAATACAAATTAGTTAATCGCGTAACCTATGTGAATTTATTGAAGCAAAGCAATTACTTTTGCTGCAACTATGGTTTACTTGCGCAGACATAAAATATGTATGCGTTTACTTATTACTTTTATTTTGTACTCAATAAAACGTTCATTATCATGAGCAACGAAAGAGTTTCATGTTATTACTGATAAATGTGAAAGTTGCTTTTGAATAACAGAAACATGTTTACGTAAGTTTGACAAAGTATTGAAGTGATATTTGATATATTTTTGTTTCCCATTTTTTTTACCTTTTCGTTAAGGAAATTATGTTTTCTAGCGTTATATGATAAATCTGCATTGCTGTCTTTCTTTTCACTGCAACAACCTTTGTTTCAAGTCACAAATCAACAACTTTCGTATGGAACCTGAATTAAACACAATTTCAGTTTTTCTATACATACAGTTTACTTTTAAATAACGGACGGGGGGATAGCTAAGTAGAACATAAATATTCCATAGGTTCCTCGGCCCTTTATATGTCCTCCCTCAGTTTCTAGGCAATTCAATGGCTATGGTTTTTAGGAGAATTTTAAGACACAGACTGCATACGTACGCTATGTGATCAAAATGATCCGGGCACCCCCAAAAACATATTAGGTGCATTGTGCTGACACCTACTGCCAGGTACGCCATATCAGCGTCCTCAATAGTCATTAGACGTCGTGAGAGAGCAGAATGGGGCGCCCCGCGGAACTCACGGACTTGGTCAGGTGACTGGGTGTCACTTGTGTCATACGTCTGTACGCGAGATTTCCACACTACTAAACATACCTAGGTCCACTGTTTCCAATGTGATAGTGAAGTGGAAACGTGAATTGACACGTACGGCACAAAAGCGTACACGCCGACCTCGTCTGTTGACTGACAGAGACTGCCGACAGTTGAAGAGGGTCGTAATGTTTAATAGACAGCCATCTATCCAGACCATCACACAAAAATTCCAAACTGCGTCAGGATCCACTGCAAGTACTACGACAGTTAGGCGGGAGGTGAGAAAACTTGGATTTCATGGTCGAACGGCTGCTCATAAGCCACACATCACGCCGGTAAATGACAAACGACGCCTCGCTTAGTGTAAGGAGCGATTGGACGACTGAACAATGGAAAAACGTTGTGTGGAGTGATGAAACACGGTACACAATGTGACGATCCGATGGCAGGGTGTGGGAATGGCGAATGCCCGGTGAACGTCATCTGCCAGCGTGTGTAGTGCCAACAGTAAAATTCGGAGGCGGTGGTGTTATGGTGCGGTCGTGTTTTCCAGGGAGGGGGTTTGCACCCCGTTTTGTTTTTCGTGGCGCTATCCAAGCACGGGCCTACATCGATGTTTTAAGCACTTTCTTGCTTCCCACTGTTGAAGAGCAATTCGGTGGTGGCGATTGCGTCTTTCAGCACGATCGAGCACCTGTTCATAATGCATGGCCTGTGGTGGAGTAGGGTCACGGCAATAACCCCTCTGTAATAGACTGGCCTGATCTGAATCTTATAGAACAACTTTGGGGTGCTTTGAATCACCGACTTCGTGCCAGGCCTCATCGACCGACATCGATGCCTCTCCTCAGCGCAGCATGCCGTGAAGAATGGGCTGCAATTTCCCAAGAGACTTTCAGCACCTGACTGAACGTATGTCTGCGAGAGTGGAAGCTGTGATCAAGGCTAAGGCTAGGCCAACACCATACTGAATTCCACCATTAGCGATGGATGGCAACACGAACATGTAAGTCATTTTCAGCCAGGTGTCCAGATACTTTTAATCACATAGAGAAGAGAAACTGGTCGTAATGAAGTTACGCTTAATAGTTATGCAACACACATAACACACACATAACACCGGTACAGTCTTACTTCAAAAAAGCTACTCGGAAAACTACCGTAGCTTACGCTTGGTAGTCTACGGTAGAAAAACGGTAGTTGCACAGCTGTAGTTGTGTGTCTTGTGGAAACAAAGTTGTTCCATTCACTCGCACTTATTGCTGCTGACAATAGTAATACTCACTTTCCTCTTCACTCTTAAAGTTTGCATTCAGCACTTCCCAGTAATGTCTCTGATTTCTTCTTCTGGTAGTGTTAGTCGTACGTTGACAGTGGTACACAGTAGTGTGTTCAGGTCAGTTGGTAAAGTGTTGTCCAACAGGCCTTGCGTATGCGTTTCTTAAGAGTGGTACAGTGACGCAATGCTGAGCTATTCCTACAGTGACGACAAACATGTCACAGTACTTTTACATCTGAGTATTCTGCTTTTGCGTTGTGCCTTTCGGTGATTGCATATTACAGTATTTTTCAATGTTACGGAGGTATTTTGACGATACCGAAGTTAAGTGGGGTAACAAACCATATAAATCATAATTACATTATCATCCTGTAGCGAGAGACTAGAGCCCACAGGTCTGTCATGCCTAAAGTTGCGCTGCATAAATGACTCGGTAAATGGTAGGATTACCTGCAGTAATGGTAGCATTACTAGGGAAAGAAACAGAAATGAATGCGTGACAAAAACTGGCAACCGACGACTTCTCTTTGTTTACTATTTTTTTTTTTTTGCACATAATTCGAACCGCACACATCATTCAGTGTCAGTCCGTTTTGTATTCCATATCCTTACAGAATATAAACTGCAGTTTAAAAATGATACAAATTAGTTTATAACTTCTGCGCTTTTATGTAACTAAAGCAATTAGTTTTGAGGGAATTTGGTTTCGAGTGCTATATGAAAAATCTGTGTTGTTTTTCTCGTTTTTAGTACAACAGCCTCCAGTTTCAAGCTACAAATAAACAATTTTAGAATAATACCTGAATTACACACTGAAGTTTCAATTTTGTAATGAAACAAATAGTGCTTTTTTTAATCATCAGACAGGTGCATAACTACGTAGAACAAAAATGTTTCGTTGGTTACAAGGCCATTTATATATCCTCACTCAGTTTCTAGTCGGTTCACCGCTGCTGGTTTCTAAAGAAAGCATACGTAAACAGAGAGATCGAAATGAGGTAACTCTGACGGGTATGCAACACACCTAACGTACAGGTAAAACGGTTACGATCTTGACCAACCAAAACTACAAGTAAAAATACCGTAGTGTACGCTTATTTACGATGGTCTACCGTACCATACGGTATGTTTATAACTCTAGTCATACTAAACTATTCAGAAAATATACGTGAATATTCTGCGAACTTTCGTCGGTGGAGTGCATATTCACCCCGTATATTGTGTACCACATAACGTGAGTACTATGCAAAACATGGCGTTGGCACAGTTTCAGTGCATTAATGCGATCTGTATAATTCAGTCTAGTATAGTAGTTATGCTTTAACAATACCTGATAATAATAGCGTTGAATTATCTTACATTCTTTAGTATTTATTGATTTAAAGGTCTGTAGAATTTTTTTCCACTTATTAAGTGTCATGTAAGTCAGGCCTTTTCAGGAGGGGGCTGAGCGAGCAGAGGGCTCACGCTCGTTCGCCGCCTAAGAAGCCAGCTCTATCGGTAAAATGTGGCCATCGGGCGTCATTATAGTGGTGCCACAAAGTATTGGCACACCTGCCATTGTATATACATTACAGACTAATAAGTGATACCAAGACAGTGTTATAATTATGTAAATGTGCAGTAGTAAAGACACAAATCTTCTAGCATAATTGGTTTCTCAAACAAAAACATTTGTGTACAAAAAGGAATTCGTTGCTTGACACGTAAAAAAAGTATTGGCACACCTACACAAAAATGAAGTTAAAGTCTCTCTAATTCACGTAACTGAAATCTAGTAGCCTGTGTGCTTGCCGTTGGTACTGATAACAGCTCGTCTTGGCACGAGGAGAACTAAGTTGCGAACAGTATCTGGTAAGATCTCCGACCATTTCTCTAACAACACCGTCTCAAACTCCTGCTTCCCAGTAGAACGACGTTTTCGAACTTTTGTATCCAAGTGCAACCGAAGATGCTCTGTCGGATTAAGATCATGACTTTGTGGTCAAATGAAAACCCTTCTTGGAGCATGAAGTAGAAGACTCCATCAAGACCCAGTTTCTGTGCACTGGAACGTTAACAGCTTCGTGACACGTCGATATATTTACGATGATCCATGAAACCTTCAATAATTTCCAAGCCACAGACATCAGAAGCTGCCATGTATCTCCAAATAATTATGCTTTCTCCCCCACGGTCTACTGGAGGTAGGACATGTTGTGATTCAGTCTCTATATTTGGTTAGAACGAACTTGTTCCTTTCTGTTCGATACAAACAGGTTAAACTTGGAGTTTTCAGAAAGTAGCACAGTATGCCACACTTCAATAGATTTATTACCATAGTATTTGGTGAAGGCAAAGCGTTTCCTTCGGTTAACTTGGAATCAGATGATTCCAAAGCATTCGTAGTAGTTTTAGCACTGACCTGTTTATTGTACGTTGATTGGACGTCCGATACAAACGATCCTGCGCTTTTAAAGGGCTGTTTCTGTGCAAAACGAATTACCCTTCGATGCTCCCTGCATGTAAGAATCCTTGGACGTCAGGATTTGCGTTTATTTTCAGTTATACCAGTCTCTTGAAACTTCTTGATGATTGCCCACTCTGTTCTATAATTAACAGAAGGTTCTTTACCAATTTTACGATAACTTTTAGTCTGCGAATGCAATAAGTGGAATGCTCCTTCCCCTTCGGACTGTTTGTCATCTCCAAATACGGTACGCGTGGCGCTGTCTGTCAAGCACAATAACAAACGTCGTAGTGTGCCAATACTTTTCTGAGCCAGAGGAAACACCCATTTACTTGATTACATGTGTTCCTGTTGTGTTGCGAAAATATTTTAATAATCAAATTATTTCCTTTATTGAATCAGAGTTAATGGTATACATATAATGTTCCTGGTGTTTATACATTTTGCATTGAAAAGCTCTTACACATCCTCCATACAATACCGATACCCCCATGCGATTTCCATATTTTTGGTGCCCTGAAGGAAGACAGTCGTGGCCATCAATTTGCTTCGGATGACGAGGTGCATACCTGGGAACTGTTATGGTTCCATAGGTAACCGCAAGCATTTTTCCATGAAGACATTGACCATCTTGTCTTACAGTGGGGTAATGTATTAACAGTTACGACGATTACTTTTGCAATAATAAACAGTTCATTTACTTTTTCCATCTGTCTCATTTTCATTTGACTGCCCCTTATATCATCTGCTAATTAAAATCATTTTGATTAATAGAACGAAAATGTTCTTCATATTTCTTGAAGAGGAAAAATATTGTTCGCTTTACTTTTTCGTCTTTCTGAATTATCCGCTTACATTCTGATCCATGTCAGTGCAGATATTTTATTAGAAGTACGTGAAGATGTAAATATGATTCACGATTTTCATAAGGCATTTAAAATAACAGATGAAAGATCATAAATACTGCAAACAGCATTGAAATAAAAATAGAAACAGGAGATACTAGTAGCACTAATGCCTGTTTAAGATACTTCTTACACATTTATTTTAAATTAACTACCACTGGTATAACAGCCTCCCTTGTAATTTTGGATAGGCTCGTTATTTGGTAGTGAAGTTAAAATAAAGCCCAAAGTTTTTAACCGTGAAATGTATGAATGAGGTAAAAATACGAAGTTATCTGACTTCTCTCTGGATGAAACTCCTGCGGATCTACGCATCACGATGTATGACACATAACGTTTCGTCACATTCGACGCGGAAATAAGGTAATTTAAATTCTTACAAGTCTGGCCATAGTTCACACTTAAAAATGTAGTAACATTCAGTTAAGAACTTCGAAAATATAGTTATTTTGTTTTTATGGTAAAGGGCTGTCGAGGAATGAGGTGAATTACTCAGCAACAGTTCCGTTCAAATAAAAATGCAATAAGGAACACGCGAGCAGAAAACAAACATTTTTGAAGCATGCATATTTCTGAGAGTTAAATAATATCTTTCTAGCAGACGATGAACAGTGGTTTGTAGTAAACTTCATCTGTCTCAACTTACAATTTACAGTATCTAAATGAGAGTTCCTGGCATTCACAGCATCTTACAATAGTAGAACACGTTACACGGCATTTGAGAGCTTAAAAGCCAAAAATAAGCCTCATCAGACGAATGTGTAACAGATATTGACTTGACATCAGAAGCTTCCTTTCGGACCCTTATGGAGTGAACTTACTGCAAAACTCTCCTCCATTAGAAACGGCAATACATCCACCTCTGCCGGCCGGTGTGGCCGTGCGGTTAAAGGCGCTTCAGCCTGGAACCTAGTGACTGCTACGGTCGCAGGTTCGAATCCTGCCTCGGGCATAGATGTGTGTGATGTCCTTAGGTTATTTAGGTTTAATTAGTTCTAAGTTCTAGGCGACTGATGACCTCAGAAGTTAAGTCGCATAGTGCTCGGAGCCATTTGAACCATCTGAACATCGACCTCTAATCCTCGTATCATACTCTACATATATAGATATTCGCAACTTATGTGGACCACAGTAAAATGCATAAAGCCAACGGTCAAAATGGGCCTCCTTTCTGTAATTCCTCAGTCGGTCTCAATGTGTTTCAAGCATCTAAAAACCATCATCCATTCATTTGTGTTTGTTCCTTCGAGAAACACTAACGATAGCTAAATCTCCTTTTCTGACCAACTCTTTCGCAACATTCTGATATGCTCGATTTTATCACACAGTACGGTAAATAAAATGCAATGAGTGTATGACATTGTTGGCCGGAAGGCCCCAACCGGTGTGCATGTCTTATTTCAGTCGACGCCACATTGGGCGACTTGCGTACGACTGATGGGCTGATGTCTACAATGAACCTAACGAAAGCTCTGAATTCAATATGTCCCTTAATGAGCTGTATCCACTTACGAAATTAGTTTTCCTTAAAAAATAGTTAATGAATTGTGGACGACGGGATCCGGAAGACGGCTGTAGTTTGTCAGGCTGACGGCGCTCGAGTCTTGCTCGTGATGTGCTTAAAAGCAAGCGCCTGCTATGTAGTTTGCATGAGGAAGGGTCTCTGCATTATCCCACCACGTTGTTTTAGAATTTTTAAGCTTTAATTACGATATGGAAAAGATGAAGTGAACAAAATAATTTTTGTTTGTTCGCAGGTACATACATGCAATCCTGGTACATACTGTAATCCGGCATCACAGTACCGTAGGACGGTGCAACAGAGGCCCAAATAAAATGGCGTAGCCCACTCGTAAAGAGCAGCTTCGCGCAGTAATTGGTTTTCGGCGGCAGTGAAATAGTTTCAACTGTGTCTAGCCAATTGGGATTACTTCTGCAGCTATCTGGGTAAGCCCGACACAGCTAAAACACTTCTGCTGTTGCTGAGAACTAATTACCGCTCGCCACCCCATCTTCTTAATAGGCTTCGCCTTTTTGTTTTGGCTGCTCTAGTAGCAAGCTACGGCATTGCAGTCTAGGTAATTCAATGCGTACAACGACTGTGTGAAGTTCCTGGCTGTGGTTGCCAATATTTTATCTTACTAGAAGCTCGCCTTGATGCTGTAGCAGATGAAGTAGCATATGGCACAGAAGAGGAGTTAGGTGCACTCAGCAGTTGGTACAGTATGTACTATGCCCGTGGGAGAATACGTCAATTGTACTGAACTTGCTTCTGATTGGTCGGCACATTCGGGTGTTAGGCACCAAAGCGCCAAA
Source organism: Schistocerca cancellata (assembly GCF_023864275.1). Lineage (NCBI taxonomy): Eukaryota > Metazoa > Arthropoda > Insecta > Orthoptera > Acrididae > Schistocerca > Schistocerca cancellata. The sequence continues at coordinate 134,859,898 of NC_064629.1, read as the reverse complement.
CTTCTCTTATTAATTACTTATATACTTTTCATTGTATTTAACCCAGTTTCCAGTATGACAATCTATGATGATTACCTTACGAGTCAACCGATTTTGTTTATTAAACAGTGTAAAAAGTGATATTTTAAAATATCAACAGACAGGATACATTAATGAGAGGTTTCGCCTACCATCATTGTGAGTACAACAGATCTGGCCCTGACTAACCTGGGCAAGTGGTATCCCACAAAGAAAGCACAAACACAGGTTCAAATTCGAGATGATAGCATAGCAGCTTCCGCCGAAGAAGATACCTCGACCGATGAGCTGTCTTCTGCCTGGGGACACAACTTTAGAAGGCGACAGGTTGGTGGAAAGAACGGTTAGGGACTCTTATTCAGTCTCTACAGATATTTCCAGCTTCCAGATCTGACATCCAACACGACAACGTGACTGCAAGAATGTATCTTCAGATCAGCTACAAATGAACCACATTACTTTATTTCTCCATGTGAACAGTCAATACTTTGAGATAGCCGTCTGCATTTGGTGCAGGGTCAACCTCAATCACGGCAGCCAATTAATTCAAGCAAACCACATTGTCCGCCGTTTTCATGGTGTCTTACTGTGATGTACGGGATATTCAATTCCCAGCTGCGCATGTAAACTTGGTACAGAAAGCAGAGAATCTTCTCCGCCTCATACCGTGTGTTGTACCTGGTATATGGAGCGCGCAAGATGTGCAGTGTTGCAGAAAGCAAGGCGCCGCTCGTAATAAATTTCCATACAGAGCTGAACCGTAGTCAGGAAGCAAAAACAGTGCAGTTTGACAAAACCTGATGTGTGAGTCTGCAAGCCATGCCTTACGGAGCCACAACGCGTTCAGCCGCTCCATAGCATCCTAGCACTGACGGGAAGCGGGAAGGCAAGGGGAACTGACAATAATTTAGACATCGCGGTGGCATGTATGCATGGTTAGGGCAAATGACCGTATCACCGGCTGCGATGACGTTAGATCCAGCTTAAATACGTTCGTAACCAAAGGCTCAGTCTCACTCCCTGGTCATTCTATCTGCATCTCTGATTCTGGCGGAATGACAGTCTTGCTTGTAGAAGCGGTATTTGACTGGCAGATTGTGATATGCTGCCTGTGGCAAAGAGAAGACTTCGCCTCGAAGACCATGGCCAGACGGTTGTATTGGGATGTAGCCGACGCAGGCTGCCCTTGCTGTTTGGCAACTGCCACTTGTGAAGAAAATGTGGAAGAGTCAAGGTCTTTCCCTGGCGAAGGGGAGTACCGAGTAACTGCAACCTACCGTCCGCAACCTGTCGGGCGAGACAACACAGTATTGCCTCCCTGACTGTATGTAGCACCGCCTTCTTGGCTGTATGCTGTGTTACTGATATGGGTCCTGGGCTTCTACCTACACGACACCCGCCATTAGTGATAAGTTGGCGCCCGCTTAAGCACACGTCCGTCTTAGAGAACGCCACAGCAGTACTAGCAGCAGGTTAGCCGTCATCGGCTTGCCCCTACGAACTTCTGCCCCCGCTGCCTGCATGCACAACGGCTGCAGCGGACGAAGCGCTGTCTCTGCATTCCTGGTCTCATCCAATTGTGTGAATCAGCGAGTCATCTGCCACGCTGGAGAAGACATTCCATACCGTGAATTATAAGTAGCCGGCCGCGGTGGCCGTGCGGTTCTAGGCGCTTCAGTCCGGAACCGCGCGACTGCTACGGCCGCAGGTTCGAATCCTGCCTCGGGCATGGATGTGTGTGATGTCCTTAGGTTAGTTAGGTTTAAGTTGTTCTACGTTCTAGGGGACTGATGACCTCAGATGTTAAGTCCCATAGTGCTCAGAGCCATTTGAACGAATTATAAGTAATATATATGATTCCAGAAACACTGTTTTACTGACGCCTAAAGGAAGATGAGAGCCACCCACATCAGCTCCCGGAATCGGCATCCTGCACCCGTATCACCACCACCTAAACTGCTCAGCTTCCATGCCTACTGAAAATTCTGACCCCAGGAGTGACCGCTAGACCAACGACAGAATAAGAAGAATTACAGCTACGTAAAAGATACATTGTACAGACGGACCCTCGAAAATAAATGCTATTTGATGTTTCAAATTCTCAGGAAATGTGTGATACCAGAATATTATCCTCTATGTATGGTATTTTATTGTACTGCATGTTAACCGGGGCGTAGAAACGACGGAGAGGCTCCGTCCCCGCTGCAGCTGCAGTGGTCCACAACCCCACGACGACTACCGCAGTCCACTTCACCCCTCCACCGCCCCACACCGAACCCCTCTTTCAGGGTTATTGAGCAGTTCGGCCCCCGACGGACCAACTCAGGAAACGTCTCACACCAGACGAGTGTAACCCCTATGTTTGCGTGGCAGAGTAATGGTGGTGTACGCGTACGTGGAGAACTTGTTTGCGCAGCAATCGCCGACATAGTGTAGCTGAGGCGGAATAAGGGGAACCAGCCCACATTTGCCGCGGCAGATGGAAAACCGCCTAAAAACCATCCACAGACTGGCCGGTTCACCGGACCTCGACACATATCAGCCGGGCGGATTCGTGCCGGGGACCGGCGCTCCTTCCCGCTCGGAAAGCCGTGCGTTAGACCGCACGGCCAACCGGGTGGACGATCCTCCATGTACTTTAGTATTAAACTTTTATGTATGAATATATAATACAGGCACCGAAAGATTATTTTCGGCAGTGTATGTTTCCAACTATTTTATTACTTGAATCAGATGGGCATATGTACGTTATGATGTACAGTATTTTCTAATGAATAGCCAGCCGTTGTCGCCAAGCGGTTGTAGGCGATTCAGTCCTCAATCGCGTTGCTGCTACGGTCGCAGGTTCGAATCCTGCTTCGTGCATGGATGTGTGTGATGTCCTTAGGTTAGTTAGGTTTAAGTAGTTCTAAGTCTAGGGGACTGATGACCTCAGCTGTTAAGTCCCATAGTACTCAGAGCCTTTTGAACCATTCTAATGAATAAATGGCTGTGCAGAATTACTCTAGAACGCAGAAAATTTAGCCAGAGTAGAAGCGGACCTCAAGTTTTGGAAGCACGTGAGTACATTATGCCTCTGGTTATTATTAAATTATGATACAGAGACCTGACAATAGTAAATCACCAAAAACTGATGTTGCCTAAGCTAATTAGAGACTCGAATTATCTGTCATTATGTCAACGCCTTTGGGTTTCAACTTGAAGGATCGACATTTAGGACGCAGTTCTAGCTCCAGGGACTCTAATGTTTCGTATTGTTCACGAACTTGGTTAGATATCTTTCCACTATGTTAACTTGCAGTAGTGACACAGTTAGCATGGGATTGTAGGCCGAAGAACACTAGCAACGACGCAAGAAAACTACCGTGATAGTTCACAGCACAATATCTTAGTCGATAAGCTCATTTTCTTTTTCAGTCGCCAGAAAACGTATGAACTAAAGGAGACAGTAACTGCGACGTTGAGACACTGGCAGTATTAGCAGGAAAATCCCGAAATAATAGGTTTCCTTTATTTGCGCACTTAAGGATCTTTCCTTCGGCGAGCACTAGCGCGCGCTACAATTATCAATATAAAAGGTACTAGCGGAAGTAAAGATGTCAAGGCGGGTAAAGGATCGTTTCGGTAGCTCAGTACGAGGACGACACGGTAGCTCAGCTTGTTGGGTCAGAGAGCTGGCTGTCATCTGTAATAAAAGAAATGAGTGAAATATTCAACAAAGTTTAAAGGGGTGTCATGTGGCGTCCGTTCAGACCAAATGACGAGAACAATGACGACCAAAATGAAAAAAAAGTCTGTTATAGCACTTTCCCGCGAAAGGCGAAGGTTCCGATTTCGATTCTAGGTCCGGCAAATAGTTTTAATCTGCCAGGAAGTTTCATGTCAGCGCATACGCCACTGACGAGTGAGAACTACATTCTGCCAATAATACAAAAGTTGGGAAATGATAAAATCACACTGTATTTCATCAACGCTACTTACATCACTCCAATCATACGTTAAATGTATTTTTGGTGCATTTTTATTTTTTAAATATTCTTTGGGTTTTCCTTGACTGCAACCTCTGCGCATAATCTCCCCCCCTCCCCCCCCCCCCTTGTAGGGGATACTACTCGCAAATTCGTTTCGACCACTTCGAGATGAACCATAGCCGGCCAGGGTGGCCGAGAGGTTCTAGGCGCTACAGTCTGGAACCGTGCGACCGCTACGGTTGCAGGTTCGAATCCTTCCTCGGGCACGGATGTGTGTGATGTCCTTAGGTTAGTTAGGTTTAAGTAGTTCTAACTTCTAGGGGACTGATGACCACAGCAGTTAAGTCTCATAGTGCTAAGAGCCATTTGAACCATTTGATGAACCATAAAGAATTTGCAGTGCTGCGATTGGTCGCTGAGCTTTCATGTCCTGCGCTGTTAATGTGTTTTTGTGAATGTGCTGATCATACGGAATTTTTTAATTCAGCGAACTGCCGACTGGCCATAAAAGCTGATGTGAAGGGAGAACATGTCCTTATAAATATGTCGCGATTAAAACTGCCTCAGGGAAATACGTAATTTGGCTAAAAATTTGCTACGGTTTTCAGATTCACCTAAAGCATAGAGGTATGTGGCGTGTTCCTCGTTCAGCAAATTTCGTTCTTCGTGATCATACGTGTGGGCATTAGTTGTTAATAAATCCATCTGCTACATATTATTTAGATGTATCGTCACTATAACTTGCCAAAGGTCACATTAATATTATTTGCTCACCGTCACAAAAAATTAGCAACGAGTAACGCTTACTTGCAGGCGATTACAATAGTCTGTTTAGTTTTTGTCAATATCAATTGCGAAACAATTGAAAAAAATTCCTTGTAGGTCAAACGACGCATGCAATACCAGTAGCTCGTTATATAGGCCGTTGTATATATATATATATATATATATATATATATATATATATATATATTTAAACAATGTGATTCATAAAGAGGAGAAAAAGCGTTCCATTGGGCAGTGATGATCAGTACATATGTTGCGTACTGTATTTAAATGTTGTGGAAGTATCGTGGCTTAATCCTATTCATTCAGTGATTCGAAGGTTCCTATTTACAATATTCAAAACTGGGCAATGTCTTTCTCACATTCAGACTGATTCAGTGCGCCTCCGTAAAGTAATCACATCTAGTAAGACCAATATAATTTAAATTTCACCGTTTAAATTAACAATGCGACTAGTGTCATGATAACAAACTCTTAGGAAAAAAAATGGTTCAGATGGCTCTGAGCACTATGGGACTTAAATGCTGCGGTCATCAGTCCCCTAGAATTTAGAACTACTTAAACCTAACTAACATAAGGACATCACACACACCCATGCCCGAGGCAGGTTTCGAACCTGCGACCGTAGCGATCGCGCGGTTCCAGACTGTAGTGCCTAGAACCGCTCGGCCACCACGGCTGGCAAACACTTACAAAGCTCTGCTATAGTCACTCCAATATTTCACAGACTTGGATGAAATTTCAAACATATGTTTGACGTTAAAAAACTGATTCCTCTTTTGCATCAGCTGCTCGTAGTAATTGAGAAAATCAACTTCTACGTTTTCTGTGTTAACTAATGATTATATTAACTTGACAGGTTGGTTATAACAGTCTGTGGCGAACGTGCTCTGCTCCTGATTTACAAACTCGGGTTCAAGTCCATCTACTGATCATGGAGAAAACATTACTTACGTAAAATGTGTTTCTTTCCCTTCCCACTCCCGCCCAAAAAAACAGCATACTTATGTTAGAATCGTTTTATTAATATCACATGGACGAGATGGTAAATATTAACAAACTACGCTCATTTACGTCATTAACTGGTAATATTTATTTCATTTAATCATCATATATTAATTACAGCTGAATTTGTGTGTGACAATAAACTGCGTTTCCCCGTAACATTAATCTAATTTTAGCTTATACGTCCTGCATTCTGCAAGCGTTCCGACTGTGATTAACGTGAAAACAGCAAACACGCATGTCTGTACATCACCACGTTCTGGAAAATGGCAATCATACTAACAGAATATCAAATTTTAAGCCAAAAAAAAAATTGCGTCAGTACTGGGAGGCGGACTTCAAGCTAGTTCGTAGGTGAGAGATTACTTTCAACAGCCGCCTCTTTAGCCTACAGTTCCAGACTTCGCAGTCTTTCTCTACAGAAAAGGAGCACAAGAAAGGCATTACCAACAATCGACTAACGTTTTAGTAGAAAAACTTATTTTTACTGGCGTAACATAACTGCAAAACGCACTAATTCAACTACTAAAACTTCTTAATAATCAGAAATATGGAGGAAAATTATAATCCTCTGAAACAGGGAACTCAAATATTCTTGAAGGCAATAATCTCGCACACCTTCCTGTTTAATTTCTTCTTGATAAATAAAATTCTGAAACGGAGATACCCTCTGAAACTATGCAGAACAGAGAAATTCACTTAATCTGCAGCCTGTCTTGACCTCATACCCTCCTTAACACACTTCTTTCTAACATTGCTTTTTTGGAGCACCAAAGCTTTGTGGACACTCCCCCATTAAACAAAAATGCTGCTGCACACCGAACAAAAGAAATTTCTTAGTAACTAAAATTTGAATCTTCTCAACAGAAACCTCTCTTCGTTCCATGACTACGTTTTGACCACAGAAACCTTCGCAGATTCCACGACATGAAACCTCCTCTTATAGAATAGAAAGGCAGGGTTCTTGTCACATAACTGTTAGACTTTTCATTTCCTACTTTTGTAAGAGTTAGAATAATCACTCTACATTAACAATAACAACAACACAAAGTCTCAAGAAACTGGAGAAAGGCGCAAGTAACTACAGCATATTAGAAGAGTGAAAGAACGGACCCCCGAAATTACAGACCAAGTTCTGTTTGTTGCAGAATCCTTGCAGATAGTCTCAGTTCGAATATAATAAATTTTCTTGAGACTGAGAAGCTTATGTCTACAAATCAGCATAGTTTTAGAAGCCATCGCTCCTGCAAAACTCAGCTTGCTCTTTTCTCACATGACTTAATGCGAAATATGGATGAAGGGCAGTAGGCAGATTCCGTATTTCTAGATTTCCGGAAAGTATTTGACACGCTGTCCCACTGCAGGCTGTTAACGAAGGTACGAGCATATGGAGTAAGTTCACAGGTATGTGAGTGCGTCGAAGACCTCTGAAGTAACAGAACCCAGTATGTTGTCCTCGACAGCGAGTGTTCATCGGGGACAAGGATACCGTCAGCAGTGCCCCAGGGAAGTGTGATACGACAGCTGTTGTTCTCTATATACAGAAATGATTTGGCAGACAGGATGGCAGCAATCTGCGGTTGTTTGCTGATGATGTCGTGGTGTACGGTAAGGTGTCGAAGTCGAGTGGCTGTAGGAAGATACAAGACGAAATGGTTCAAATGGCTCTGAGCACTATGGGACTCGACATCTGAGGTCATCAGTCCCCTAGAACTTAGAACTACTTAAACCTAACTAACCCAAGGACATCACACACATCCATGCCCGAGGCAGGATTCGAACCTGGGACCGTAGCGGTCGCGCGGTTCCAGACTGAAGCGCCTAGAACCGCTCGGCCACTCCGGCCGGCATACAAGACGACTTAGACAAAATTTCCAGTTGGTGGGGTGACTGGCAGCTAGCCCTAAATGTGGAAAAATTTAAGTTAATGCGGATGAGTAGGAAGAACAAACCTGTAAGGTTCTGATACAGTATTATTGGTGTCCTGCTTGTCACAGTCGTTCAAACATCTGGGCGTAACGGTGCAAAGCTATATGAGATGGAACGAGAATGTGAGAACTGTTGTAGGGAACTTCGGTTTATTGGGAGGATTTTAGGAAAGAGTGGTTCACCTGTAAAGGAGACCTCATATAGGACGCTGGTGCGACCTGTTCTTCAGTCTGCTCGAGTGTTGGGGATGCGTACCAGGTCTGAATGAAGGAAGACACCGAATCCATTGAGAGGCGGACTGCTAGATTTGTTACCCCACAGATAGTCGTTTTCCCCTCTCTCTATTTGCAAGTGAAACAGGGAAGGAAGTGACTTGTAGTGGTACAGGGTCCCCTCCGCCACGCTGCGAAGTATCTGTGTAAATGTAGATGTAGACTTATGAGTCAACAGATTGGGGCCACATGACTGATAGCGTGTTGCTACGACTTTGGAAAGCAGTACAGCAGCGATTCTGCGTGGCATGGATTCCACAAGTCATCGGTTGATGTCAGCAGCACTGGATGTCTACGCACAGGTTACCCACTGCCCACACAGTATGGGCCGGTGATTTTTGAGCGTGGAGCTGGTGGTCACTAGCACACCTGTTGTGTTCCGTTGGGTTTATATCAAGCGAAATTGGTGTCCAAGACTTCACCCTGACTACACTCTCATGCCTCTCAGACCACTATACCATGATATTGGGCTTGTGACAAGGGCAGTTTTCCTCCTGGAAGATCCCCTCGCAGTCAGGGAAGACATCGAATACGAAGGGATGCAGTAGTCCCGCCATAATGTTCACGTAGCCCACAGCTGTCACAGTGGCTTCGATTACTGCCGCAGGTCCCATGGAAGCCGAGGTGAATGTCCCCCACGGCATAATAGGCTATTTTTCTACGTTAATATGTGGTTCAGGTTGTTGTTATTATTATTGATTATTATATTCAAATAGCATTTACGGTCAATATTCTCATAAAATAGGTCATTTTTATGTGCTTAAAGATTATAAATCATTAAATATCAAGATTTGGTCGTATCATCGAAAATGCTCTGTTATTGGCAGACGTTCTGATGACGTCAGAGATTAGGAGTAAAACGAAGCCTACGTGTGTTATAGCAGTGTTAGTCGACGTTAAGAGGCTTTCACGTACTTTTTCTGCAAACAGTTTGGCTATTTTGTGATGTCAAACGCAATTGCAACTTTTAAGTAATAACAGAAAGGAATTTTGTGAATGCTGATAGTGGAAACCTTGCAAAAGTTGATGTGTTTATGATCCACCCATTTAGAGCGGCGATATGTGCAAAGACGGACATTCTTTTCCCTGCTCCCTGCAACATCATTAAACTCGCTCAAAACATTATAACAAGATTGTCGACTATTCGTCATGGATCTACGACCCAAAGCATAATAAAATTATTCTTGACAAATCTTAGTGCCGATTGCCTTTGTAGAATACACTCAAGAACTCTTTCATCGATAATTGTTAAGTAAGTAAAGCACAACAGACTATAACAATTTAAATACTAAATGTGCTTTGATAAGCAATCTATTAACCTACTCAAAATATAGTTGGCTGTACAAATGCCAAGTCAACATTAAATTCAAGTTCAAACACTTTCTCGTGAAATGAACACTGATAAAACTTTGTCGTTCTGATCAAAGTGCATAAATTAATGATCTTTTTGACTTCACATCAACTTTACTACTTTGAGGCAGCTTTTCAAGTAAGGCAAATTATTTAAGAAAATGACTGCCGAATAAGTCTTTCCATAATAAATTAGGACACTAGGAATTAAATTCTCTACGATAGAATTCCTATCCAGGTTTGTGATTTGGGATAATCATGCGTGTAGGATAGAGTTTTTAGCAACACCACGATTGTTATTAAAATCAAACAAATTTCACAAATATCTCGTCCATTTACATAGTGCCAAATATGAACAATTTAGTGGAAGGCTTCTCGCACTGATGGCGTAATTGGCAGTGGCTGTTAAAATGGCGGCGATGCAGTCATGGCAGTACTGTTGGCCTCGTCCTGTTACAGATCTTCTTGGCGTCGGAATTATACACTCCTGGAAATTGAAATAAGAACACCGTGAATTCATTGTCCCAGGAAGGGGAAACTTTATTGACACATTCCTGGGGTCAGATACATCACATGATCACACTGACAGAACCACAGGCACATAGACACAGGCAACAGAGCATGCACAATGTCGGCACTAGTACAGTGTATATCCACCTTTCGCAGCAATGCAGGCTGCTATTCTCCCATGGAGACGATCGTAGAGATGCTGGATGTAGTCCTGTGGAACGGCTTGCCATGCCATTTCCACCTGGCGCCTCAGTTGGACCAGCGTTCGTGCTGGACGTGCAGACCGCGTGAGACGACGCTTCATCCAGTCCTAAACATGCTCAATGGGGGACAGATCCGGAGATCTTGCTGGCCAGGGCAGTTGACTTACACCTTCTAGAGCACGTTGGGTGGCACGGGATACATGCGGACGTGCAGTGTCCTGTTGGAACAGCAAGTTCCCTTGCCGGTCTAGGAATGGTAGAACGATGGGTTCGATGACGGTTTGGATGTACCGTGCACTATTCAGTGTCCCCTCGACGATCACCAGTGGTGTACGGCCAGTGTAGGAGATCGCTCCCCACACCATGATGCCGGGTGTTGGCCCTGTGTGCCTCGGTCGTATGCAGTCCTGATTGTGGCGCTCACCTGCACGGCGCCAAACACGCATACGACCATCATTGGCACCAAGGCAGAAGCGACTCTCATCGCTGAAGACGACACGTCTCCATTCGTCCCTCCATTCACGCCTGTCGCGACACCACTGGAGGCGGGCTGCACGATGTTGGGGCGTGAGCGGAAGACGGCCTAACGGTGTGCGGGACCGTAGCCCAGCTTCATGGAGACGGTTGCGAATGGTCCTCGCCGATACCCCAGGAGCAACAGTGTCCCTAATTTGCTGGGAAGTGGCGGTGCGGTCCCCTACGGCACTGCGTAGGATCCTACGGTCTTGGCGTGCATCCGTGCGTCGCTGCGGTCCGGTCCCAGGTCGACGGGCACGTGCACCTTCCGCCGACCACTGGCGACAACATCGATGTACTGTGGAGACCTCACGCCCCACGTGTTGAGCAATTCGGCGGTACGTCCACCCGGCCTCCCGCATGCCCACTATACGCCCTCGCTCAAAGTCCGTCAACTGCACATACGGTTCACGTCCACGCTGTCGCGGCATGCTACCAGTGTTAAAGACTGCGATGGAGCTCCGTATGCCACGGCAAACTGGCTGACACTGACGGCGGCGGTGCACAAATGCTGCGCAGCTAGCGCCATTCGACGGCCAACACCGCGGTTCCTGGTGTGTCCGCTGTGCCGTGCGTGTGATCATTGCTTGTACAGCCCTCTCGCAGTGTCCGGAGCAAGTATGGTGCGTCTGACACACCGGTGTCAATGTGTTCTTTTTTCCATTTCCAGGAGTGTACTTAATAATGAGACACGTTTATAAGAGATTTTAAAATTACTGGTAAAAAAAATTTGTATGTACAAAACAGCGAGTAAATGAATTGTTAACTGTCGGTTAACAATGTGAAATGATTCAAATCGACCATTCCGAATGCATTGACACAGGACATTAGTTAAATTTGTTTTGACTTGGAAGACATATCTCATAAGAGATTTTTAACAGAACTCATGGCGAGTAATTTGCACTATGGTAGTGTATTTGATTTTTCTGTATACTCTGACGTTTTTTATCTACACTTAGTATTATCAGTCATTCACAGATATCATTACAAGCTTCGTTTGCAGTGCATATGTATAACGTTTCGCATTTTTTTTACTGTAAACTCCAATAAAAACTAACATCTGCAGTACAATTATACTCGTTTTATACTCGTTTTAAAATAAGCTAACAATCATCATTTATCATCACTAGGTTTGATCGGCATTTTATATTTAAAGTTTTGTATTATTCAGAAATCGTCTCTTCATTGTATATCTTACAAAAGTTCAAAATGGAATATTTTGAGAATGTATGAAGAATCACGTTATAGACGTTATTTTTGTTGATGATGTGAGTAACTAGAACTGGTCACTGTCAGCAATGTATCGTTATTAATATCCTAATATTTTCGTAAACTACTTGGGAGGAAGTTGGCATTAGCGTCAACCAAGTCTAAGTTACTATTTATATGTTTTATGTTATTTATAATCAGATTATCTGATTGTAACAAAACTAATTATAACGTATATGGACTACGTTAATGTGATATTTACGAATGAAACAAATTTACATAAGAAACTGAAATGTTACAAAATACTTAAATATTCTTGATTACTTGTCGTGAACACTCGCCACATGTAATTTCTTTTGCGGCATTTCCATTCTGGACTCAGTGCAGTCAAGACGCTTAGGTCATGTGTGTTGTAAAAGGAAGAAATTATGTGAAGGGGACAATGTTAGTAAGTGTTGAATATTGAGGAAACGAATAAAATTTGAGGATAATGTGAGTAGAAAACCTGAGTAGTTTCATTTACGACACCATGTTATCAAGTAAGGAATCCAATGAACCTCTGTCAGTAAGTATAAATCCCCTGGCATTTAAAGCATCACGAACAACGACTAAAGAAGGGTGAATGGAAAATTTTCAGACTAGTAGCAAACTTGCTCACTTATCTAGATACAAACATCCGTTACTAGTTTTAACTGTCCCTCATATTCAAAGTTTATTTTATTTGAAAACATTCACAGCAGGATTATGTGACAATGTGAACTGGTTTATCATTCAGCAATAAGTAAGTAGGATGTGGCCAGTAGAAGCTCCAGAAGCAGACGTTGCAAGAGATCTCTTTGCGCATAATGGTGGATCTTGTTTCTCAAATGGCGTGAATACGCGTCAAGAAACATATTATTTGTTCCTACGTTCATATTGCGAAACGCTCCTGACGATAGACTCAGAGAAATTCCAGTTTGTGGAATGTCTTATCGATTATTATCTTTCCATGCACGATATGCGAGTGGAACAGTAGAAGGAGGGGTAAGGGTGGAGAGCTGAACGATAGTGGTGCACTGTGTGTCGTCGTGCTGATACCTATGCAGCACAAATGTAGACGTAAAAATTTGACACAGAGGGGTACAGTGCGATCGAATATGAGAAATACTTCTGCAATAATCAGGTACCAAGACGACATGTAGGAAAAGTCTTATGCTTTGTTAAAGATAGTTTTATTACGGTTATGGTAAATGCTGATGTTATTGTTCCTAAATCTACGATTCTACTCACTATGTCGTTAGATGTGTTAGGAAAAAGCTATAACTTAGGAATTCTCCGTGGAATTAAATTCACGGAGATCTCTCGGGAGAGGAAAAATGGAACTCTCGTTCTGTCTATCAGATGTTGAACCTGCACGATTTCCTTAACAGATTTAGAAGCGATATAACCATTTTTCGTTGTGTAAGATCAATGTTTATTTAATGCCGATGCCTGTCAATGTGGCACGCTTTCCCACCATTAATGTTCTTCGCATAGTCGACATAAGGTCTTCAAATCTTACTTACGTATATGGCAACAGCCCAATGAGCTCACGTTAAAAAATGATAATAAGACAGTTCTAAAGACACTAACATATATTTTATTTGTGTTCCACTCATTTAACTACAAGTACTGCGGAGATTTCACGCTTATGCACATCGAGTTTAAGGAATATGTAACATCAAAGTAGATGTACCAATCTGTGAATTGAGGAGTATTTATGCAGATGAAGATGCAGTCTTTGACAGTCGGATTTTATTGCAGGTACGTATGGGAAATCTAAAACCATTATAAGTGAATGGTGAATGCAGAGGATAACACATTCTTCTCTTGCAGTTTAGGGACAGTTCAAAGAAGAGTAAAATTCGCGTCGTCGTTTATAATGGTACAAACAGTACCACCTTCTGTCTCTAGAGCAGAGTGAAAAAGAAATTGGGCCTATGGGGAACTCTCAGGGCTTTATCGTGTTTTGCGAAAACAAGAAATTCGGTGAACGTGATGTTGAAGTTTGGTATTATTCTTCCTGGTTTGGGTATGGACCGCAAGTTTTGGTCAGTGCTCTAGTCCATAAAAAAGGACTATTATTCAATGTATAAAAGAAATAATGTGAATTCGCTGAACAAGTATATTATCAGAATCCCACCGAAAATCTTTGTAAGGACTAAGGGCATCGGCTGCGTATCACATCAATTCGTCCCAAAATTCGGCAAGCAGCTCTTCACCGTCCTTCAAGAAGAACAGCGAAGAATTCCGCCTTTAGCGTATCATAATTTAGCTGAAAGCCTCCGCTGAAGATTGTATGCTGTAACATCAGCAACACGACGTCCTAAACGTTATTATTTAAATTGTTAACTGGATGTAATGGATGATAGGTTACATTATTACGACGTTTAGTATTTCATTTTTCTTATTCTCAGTCTTTATATACCAATAATACACTTCGTAGCTTCAACCATGACATAGCGCAAATAAAATAATTGGCTTCTCTTAACCCACGTTTAACTTTCAGTTATGGACAAACTAAAATTTACATGCAAATGATGAAGATTCGAGTTTTCCTAGAATCCGTTCGTAATTCTCTTACTTACGTCAGTCTTAAGTATTCTAATTTTGCGGCGATTGTCCAATGGAAAGATAACTTGTGTTCGCGTTAACGAAAGCCGTACATATCGGGAAGAAAAACATCACCGGGTTATACTGTCTGTTATTCTAAAGAGCTACTGAACCTGAAACATCACATTAATTGCGGCAGCATTCTATATCTGTATCCAAACAGCTTGGCATGCACTAGTCAGTTCTATTGTACGCCAATATATATTAAGTAACGAAATGTTAAATATTCCGTCAATACTTACACGTGGTGTAAAACGAAGTATGTGTCTTGCTTTGTTTATAGCAATACGACTTGCTTCTGCTATTTAGGAAGTAACTAAGGGTCGACAAAATTCTGTGTAGTCCACAGTGGCTGGAAGATTATTTTCTGGTTTCAGCCAAGTGCCTGTGGATCGGTGGGGGAGCCATTACGTTGCAAAGACACTCCCGGTAGGAGGACTTCGCGTGATTAATGGGGAGGAAAGCCAATTAGAGGCTACTGTTCATTGAGAAATATCGCGTTACCACAAAGCAAAGGTAAATTGAATCCAGAAGCAACATCCTCTCGTAAATTGTGGTGCGAAATAGATTGTTCAGACTGGCAGTACGGAGGAATTTCTACAAAAGGAAATGAGACCATCCACTACGTACGAAGCTAGTAACTGTGGCCGATATTCTGTAACATACAAAACAATTACAATCGTGGAGATCAGCAGGCATACGGCAGACTCGTTTGCCTAACGGCGTAGAACAAGCGTTCATGACTGATGACACTCTCGGATTTGCATGTTAGTTATTGTAAGTGTGACTGTTTCATGTAGATGATTTTAATGCCTATGTATTTAATATAGCATTGCGTTACTGATGTAACGATGATGGGGTAAGGAGACTGTCGTTCTTAACGCCCACGAGACGCACAGACCACACTGTAGCGAACTGTATCATTCTACGAGACCGCAGTGGTTGGAATATAATTCAAGACTTTGGAGCAGAACGTGGTGTTCAGGAACTGTACAACATTGTCTCTCCTCCCACCTTCACCTAAATCCTAGCGATGTAAACTGTTTCACCAAAAGAATCTGATCTGTGTACCTCTACAAAGTAAAGTCATTTGGTTGAGAGAAACCTTAGTACATCTGCTTATATCTAGGTTGACCCTTGTATGCTACGGCCTACACGCAACGAGAGGAAGCTGACTCAAAATATAATAATCACATTAAAATTCGGTTATCACCTGGTCGCTAAGAGTGTGACGACCTCAATAAATCCAGTGATTATATATGAGGACGAGCTGAAAAGTGATGTCTTCGAACTTTTTATATGAAAACTCTTAAAGCTTTTTCAACAAAATAAATTTTATTAACATTATACATGATTATTCTTCATGTCTACTTATTTTCAGCCCTCTACCGCTAGATGGCTTCGAATTTTAGCGTGTAACGTGGTGGTGTCTAACTTAAATATGTCGGTGAATGAGAAATTCGAAGAGTTCGTCCACACATGGAGCACTCTCTCCTTCAGCATGACATTTCCAGACCACAGACGAAAGCAATGACATCTGCAACAATCCGACGCCTTGGGTTCACTGTCATCGATTATCTTCCACACAGACCCGGCTTGCCCCCATCCAATTTTTATCTGCTTCCAATACTTAAATAACACCTTCGAGGACTTCACTTTGATAGGTGACGAAGCGGTACAAACAGAGGTGAGGTTGTGACTCGGTCAACAGAAAACTTTTTCAGTGACGGTGTCAACAAACTGGTCTTACCTTGAGAGAATTGTGATCGTTGCCAGGGTGACCATGTTTAGCAATAGATATATAGACATGAAGAATAAAGATGTAGAATGTTAGTAACGTTTGTCTTAATTAAAAAGCTTTGAGAGTTCTCACACGAAAAATTCGAAGGCGTTACTTTTCAGCGCGTCCTCATACATTAAAGTTTGTTACATTTATATTACCAGCACCTTTATAAAAGTATCTCAACGGCGCTGCGAATGTCAGAACATCTGATATGTTACTGGTTTTATCACGTGATTCATAGTAATTCTGTTCACAAAAATCTTACAGTTGTCACTGAACCACAAATTTGTCTTGTGTTTTGTGGACGAAACGGATTCCAGCCCCACTCTGTTGACTTTTGCTATACTTTTTAATATCTAACTGACCTCTATCGCAAGCTACTGTTTCACTTCTCTAAACGCTAGTTTTATTTGTTATTGTGTTACTCTAATTATCTTTGTCCTCCGATTTGTTGAGGCTATAGTTAGAGGGCAGCTGTTGCTTTCCACCCACTAGGAAAACCGTTAGATATCCTTGCTGCTCATGAAAACCGACTTTCGCCGCTGTTCAGACCTAAACGGTGGACATTTCCGATAGTACGCTACCTCTTTGACGTACTAGTAGCGCCCTTGGCTGGTCGCGGCACCCCTTCTACGCATCATAGGAAAACCAATCCGCAGAATCCTAATGCCTAGCCTCTCTGACATATCTTAGGAGCTACGTGCGAGGACTGTATAGTTACAAATTGCAGTAAGATTCCAGCAACACAATCATGTTTTAACGGTGACAGCTGCTTAAGAGAAAGGCATAAAAACGTCCATCGAAAGAAAGATTTTTAAGTCTTATTTGTTTCCATTTATTGTTTACAGAATGACACCTAAGTTAAAATACTCAATTCAGTACGCCTTGGTCATGCTTTTATTTCCAGCTTCCAGTATCACGTGAAAAATTTAAGTTGGGAGGCTGATAAATTGGTAAGAATATAGCGGCTATAATTTTCGTCTTCCATGAATCATGGTGTGGTGTCACCGCCAGACACCACACTTGCTAGGTGGTAGCTATAAATCGGCCGCGGTCCATTAGTACATGTCGGACCCGCGTGTCACCACTGTCAGTAATTGCAGACCGAGCGCCACCACACGGAAGGTCTAGAGAGACTTACTAGCACTCGCCCCAGTTGTACGACGATTTTGCTAGCGACTACGCTGACGAAGCCTTTCTCTCATTTGCCGAGAGATAGTTAGAAAAGCCTTCAGCTAAGTCCATGGCTACGACCTAGCAAGGCGCCATTAACCAATTCTAGAGAGAGTCTCACTTGTATCATCAAGAATGCTGTATACAAATGATGGATTAAAGTTAAGTATTCCAGCAGCTACGTACTTTTCTTATAGCCTTCATTACGTATCCTGTTTCATACAGAACGCCAGCCGGCGTGTGTAAACGCGTGCTTTTCGGTTACCCGTCACTGTGGACTGGCTGTCTTGTCATTCCACAACACATGGACCATGCCTTTGGTGAGGCGGCTTGCTTGCCCCAGCGATACAAATAGCCGCACTGCAGGTACAACAACAATGGCGGGGTACTTGTTGGGAGACCACACGAATGTGTGGTTCCTGAAGAGGGGCACTAGCCTTTTCAGTACTTGCGGGGGTAACAGTCTGGGTCATTGGCTGATCTGGCCTTGTAACACCAACCGAAAAGGGCCTTGCTGAGATGGTACTGTGAACGGCTGAAAGCAAGGGGAAACTGCTAACGTCAAACGGGGTTAATGCAGGAGTAAGCTTAACAATGAATAAGAAAGTAGGAATGCTTGTAAGCTGCTGTAAATAGCATAGTTAACGCATTGTAGTATGATGTTTGGTTTGTGGGGCGCCCATACAAAGTCCCAATTTTTACACAGTCTAATATTTATACACAGTCCAGTCTAGCCACTGTCACGAATGATGATGATGCTGTTGATGAAGAAATTATGAGGACAACACAAATACCCAGTCCCTGGACAGAGAAATTCCCTAACCCGGCCGGGAATCGAACCCGGGATCCCAAGATCCAGAGGAAGCAATGTTAGCCACTAGACCACGAGCTGCGCACCGCATTATAATAGCCAAGATAGACTCATAGCGAACACACGCGACAACAAAAAAATGGTTCAAATGGCTCTGAGCACTATGGGACTCAACATCTTAGGTCATAAGTCCCCTAGAACTTAGAACTACTTAAACCTAACTAACCTAAGGACATCACACACACCCATGCCCGAGGCAATATTCGAACCTGCGACCGTAGCAGTCCCGCCGTTCCGGACTGCAGCGCCAGAACCGCTAGACCACCGCGGCCGGCACACGCGACAACAGTACAAGTTTATATGACAACTAGCTCGGCAAATGATGAAGAGATTGAAGAAATATATGGTGAGATAAAAGAAATTATTCTGATGGATGAGGGATACGAAAATTTATTTTCGGCGGGGGACTGGAATTCGATAGTAGTAAAAGGAAGAGAAGAAAAAATTGCTGGTGAACATGGACTGGGGTAAGGGAATGAAACAGGAAGCGGCCTTTTAGATTTCTGAACTGAGCACAATTTAATCATCGTTAGCACTTGGTTTAAGCCTCATGAAAGAAGGTCGTATGCGTGAAAGAGACCAAGGGACACCACAATGTTTCGGATTAATTATATAATGGTAAGACAGCTATTTAGAAACCAAATTTTAAATTCTAAGACATTTCCAGGGGCAGATGTGGACTCTGACCACAAGTTATGAATTGTAGGTTGAAACTAAGCAAATTGCAAAAAGTTAGAATACTAAAAAGATGCATGTGGGTAGATTGGAAGAATCAAAAATTCAGAGGGAGCATTAGGCAACGGTTGACTGGAACAAGGGGAAAGGAATACAGTAGCTGACGAATGGGCAGCTTTTACAGACGAAACAGTGAAGGCAGCAGAATGTCAAATAGGAAAAAAGAAAAGGCTTAGTAGAAATTATTCGATAGCACAGGAGATATTGAATTTAACTGGTGGAAAGGAAACTATAAAAATGCAGCAAATGAAACAGTCGAAAGGGGATACAAACGTTTAAAAAATAAGACCGACATAAAGTTCAAAATGGCTAAACAGCAATGACTAGAGGACAGATGCAAGGATTTAGCAGCATATTTCACTAGGGGAAAGACAGACGCCGCCTACAGGAAAATGAGAGGCCTTTGCAGAAAAGAGAACCAGTTGTATGAATATTAAGAGCTCAGGTGGAAAACCAGTCCTAAGCAAAGAAGGGAAAGCTGATAGAAGGAGTGTATAGAGCGCCTATACAAGGAAGATGAACTTGACGGCAATATTACAGAAATGGAAGAGGGAATAGATGATAATGAGGTGGGAGATACGACATTGCAAGAAGAATTCGATAGAGCACTGGAACATCTAAGTCGTAACAACGCCTCAGGAGTATGCGACATTCCGTCAGAACTACTGACAGCCTTGGAAGTCACCCATGAGAAAAATCTTCCATCTGGTGTGCAAGATGTATGAGGCAGTCGAAATACCCTCAGACTTCACGAAGAATGTAAGAATTCCAATTACAATGAAAGCAAGTGCTGAAAGGTGTAAACATTACCCAACTATCAATTAAATAAGTCATCGTTGCTAAATACTAACAACAATTCTTTACAGAAGAGTGGAAAACTGGTAGAAGTCGACCTCGGGGAAGATCAGTTTGGATTCCGGAGAAATGTAGGAATATTATAGCATTTGTAGATTCAGAGAAAGCTTTTGGCAATGTCAACTGGAATATTCTCCTTGAAATTCTGAAGCTAACAGAGGTAAAATAAAGGGATCTAAAAGCTATTTACAACTTGCACAGGAACCAAATGGTGTTTATTAAGAGTCAAGGACCATGGAAAGGAAGCAGTAACTGAGAAGAGAATGAGGCAGTGTTTCTGCCTCTCGCCCGTATTATGCAATCTGTACATTGAGCAAGCAGGAATGTAAACCAAAGAAACATTTGGAGTAAGAATTAGAGTTCGGGGGAAAAAATAGAAACCTTGAGGTTTGCCGTTGGTAATGTAGTTCCTTCAGAGACAGCAAGGAACTTGGAAGAGCAGTTGAACGGAATGGACAGTCTTGAAAAGAGGACATAAGATGAACATCAACAAAAGCAAAAGAGGGATAATTGAATGTAGTCGAATTGGGGATTAGATCAGGAAACGAGACACTTAAAGCAGTAGATGAGTTTTACTATTTGGGTAGAAAAATAACTAATGATGGCCGAAAGAGAGAGGATATGAAATGTAGGTTGGCAATGGCAAGGAAAATGTTTCTGAAGAAAAGAAATTTGTTAACATCGAATATTCTGAAAATATTTGTTTGGAGTGTAGCCATGTGTGGAAGTGGAACATGGACAATGAACAGCTTGCACAAGAAGAGACTGGAAGCTTTTGAAATCGATAGAAGAATGCTGAGCGTTAGGTGGGTAGATCACGTAACTAATGAGAAGGTGCTGAATAGAATTGGGAAGAAAATAAATCTGTGGCTTAATCTGACTAGAAGAAGAGATCGGTTGATAGGACAGATTCTGAGACATCAAGTGATCACCAATTTAGTACTGGAGGGAAGGAAAAATGGAATTTAGCATCTAGCTGACATCAATGTCATTAAGAACCACTGCCGCAGATTCGGAACTGACGGTGAAAACACTAGACGGAGAACTTGTAGAGATGATCATCGTTGTAGTTTGGTTCATGGAAACCACGTAAACTCTTAAAGTGGGAGGCCATACGGGAATTAAGGCTTTGTCTTGTATGTCACCAATACAAACTGTGACATGTAGAAACGAACAATCAACGCACATAGGTAGCATCGAAACGAAATTTTGGATGAGGTTGTACGATTCGATAACGACGTGGGTGCAAGATGGTGATATTCCCGTGCTGCAGTCAGGCTGCATTGAATAGCATATGCTCATCGGTATCTATGACCAACTTATAGCCACTGCTACATATACTAAAATCTTGTGTGAGCACGACCTGCATGAGCCTAAATGACATGTCTCACAAACCCATTCCTCTATATCCGATTACTTTGCCCTTATAAAATGCTCTCAAATACCGATTTTGTACTACCCTTCAACATTGAATACGCTTTGGGGTTAATGTGTCATATAGTTTCAGAGTTCAGCACTGACGTTCTCGGTCACGTAAATAGCACTGGGCTTATGTGTGGGACATTAAGTGCAATTTCAAGTACTCTTTGCTGGCAGTACACAGCCGCCGAGTTTTGATTCATTCGTGCCACCTTTATGAGATGTAGTATTTTATATATTGCGAAAGTCAGTGTATTAAAATCGTCATTGTGTCCTGTAACGTCTTCTCGAAGTTCCCGGATTTGTTCACATTCTACGTGCTTGCGTGATAGTATTATGAGAGTTGCATTGTCTACCATACTTAAGCAAGTACTTCTCAGATATAAGGGATTCTCCAGGACTCAGCCGGTCTTCATGGAAACGCTACTAGAATACTCCATCAGTTCAAAAAGTTTCGTGAAAGGATTAATCAAAAGTAGAGAAGCCTTAGAATGGTCGTTTTAATGCTTCAAGTGTCTACATAGTCTCCACTCACTTGAGTAAAACGCACAGAACGTTCATACAACTTCTTTGGGATGCTGTTCATTTCGTGCGTCACATTGGCTTCAATTCCGATTACGTCGTCAGAGCGTTGACCCTTCGCGTAAATTTGAGCGTTTTGTCATTTGCTAGTAATTTCGTGCTGATAACAAGTCACATCGCCCGTGATGATATTTCCCAAAAAAGAATTCGCCGGTGTTCACAGGGCAATCAGAACGTGACAGGTGTCCACGAGTCGTTGTTTTCGATCGGGAGTCACCGTGTGCGTGACAGCTTCGCACACTCTTCTCTCTTGTTCAAAACATTTTAGAGAATGTCTCGCACATTTGATTCAAACATGTGGCTCCACTGTGAGTTTTGACACAGTAAGGTCTCATGTCCTCTAAACTGATTCGTCGAATGCACATCTGCTATTTACAACTGGTAGTTTGAGCTGAGTTAACGCCGCTTGTAGGCCAGAAATAAAATTAGCCTTTAACGTTTTGGATGGACGGAGAAGCATATGAAAGGTGTTAGTTAAAACGATGTTGGGGGAATTTGTTGGACTGTTTATGTGAAACGTGCCTCAGTTTTTTTGTCATTCCACAGATAAATTCTGCTGATAAGAAATTTTGTTAGCTATTCATCTAGTTGTAAATACTTTCCATAGTTGAACAGCATGACAGCAGTTGAGTGACGCTGAGACACACAAAATAAGGGTTCACAGTTCTAAAACACTTTTTAAACTTGTTCTTACGAGTAAAATATCGAGGTAATATCGATACTCAGGTTTCCCACCACTTCAGTGGTAATCTTGGCAGGTGCATAAATACAGTTACCATGCTGTAAGGAAATGGGCTGTCACTAACTTGGAGTACAACAATAAATATATCCGTCAACAGAAATATATAGTTCTCATATTAATTGAACTCGTATCCCCTTCCACCAACTCCCCATAAAAATGTCAGTGGCTTTTAAGCCTTCCTGTTTCTGATTTCTGTTTCGAAAACAGCTCGATAATTGGTCGTCAACATACATGCGATGCGTTAAAGAGTACGTAAGTGAATGAGATCCTAGAATAACATCATGAGATTAATTTTTTCCTTGTGATTTGGGAAAGGATGGGGGTCTATCATCTGCAAAATCAGCAGTCAGATAGGTAGTCAAACATAATGCACTGCCTGACAAAAAAAGCACCCAGAAGAGGTGATAGAATGTCAATGTAACGCGTACAAACCATTAACGAATATGTAGATAATTAGATTTTTAATTCTGTGTTACAGAAGTGCATTTATGTTGTAGTTGTTTGTTTTTACCTGGCATTGTACGGTATATACGGCGCGTGAAGATCTTCGTGTGTTGAGTGATCACTGTGAAGGACACTGCCGGCCGCGGTGGTCGTGCGGTTCTAGGCGCTGCAGTCGTGAACCGCGGGACTGCTACGGTCGCAGGTTCGAATCCTGCCTCGGGCATGGATGTGTGTGATGTCATTAGGTTAGTTAGGTTTAAGTAGTTCTAAGTTCTAGGGGACTGATGACCTATGATGTTAAGTCCCATAGTGCTCAGAGCCATTTGAACCATTTTTGTGAAGAACACTGACACGGGAACCTCCCCATCGCACCCCCCTCAGATTTAGTTATAAGTTGGCACAGTGGATAGGCCTTGAGAAACTGAACACAGATCGATCGAGAAAACTGGAAGAATTTGTGTGGAACTATGAAAAAATAAGCAAAATATACAAACTGAGTAATCCATGCGTAAGATAGGCAATATCAAGGCAAATGTGAATAGAGGACCCTTGTGGCCACGTGGTTAGCGTAAGCAGCTGCGGAACGAGAGATAAGCTAAGGGGTCCTAGGTTCAAGCCTTCCCTCGAGTGCAAATTTTAATTTTTTATTTTCGGTTTACATGACAAACGCTTATGTTTTTATCAATTTTTTGGGAGTGACTATCACATTCACACGAAAACCTAAATCGGGCAAGGTAGAAGAATCTTTTTACCCATTCGCGAAGTGTATAAGTTAGGTGGGTCGACAACATATTCCTGTCATGTGACGCACATGCCGTCACCAGTGTCGTATAGAATATATCAGACGTGTTTTCCTGTGGAGGAATCGGTTGACCTATGACCTTGCGATCAAATGTTTTCGGTTCCCATTGGAGAGGCACGTCCTTTCGTCTACTAAAAGCACAGTACTGCGGCGCGGTCGCAAAACACAGACACTAAACTTATTACAGTGAACAGAGACGTCAATGAACGAACGGGCAGATCATGACTTTGCGAAAATAAAGAAAGTAAAATTTTCACTCGAGGGAAGACTTGAATCCAGGACCTTTCGTTCCGGAGCTGCTCACGCTACCCACGGGACCACGGCGCTCCTGAGTTCACGCTATCCTTGATGTTGCCTATCTTGCGCATGGGCTATACAGTTTGTATATTTTGCTTATTTTTTCATAGTTCCACACAACTTCTTCCTGTTTTCTCGATTGATCTGTGTTCAGTTTTTCAAGGCCTATCCACTGTGCCATCTTATAACTAAATGTGAGGGGGGTGCGATGGGGAGGTTCCCTTGTGAGATACCGTGCACTTGTTTGATACAGTGTCATCAACACCTGACAGATTTTGAAAGCGGCCGCTTTGTGTGTCTCCATTTGGCCAGCTGGTCGAATCGTGCAATATCCATATTTATGTAGCATTCGGATGCGACAGGGAATCGATTTTGGACTGCATGAGAAGGACACAGGCACACACGTCGCCAAGGCCCCGGGCGACCATGTCTGATCACATTAAGGAACGATCGCCGTATTGTACACCACTCACATCGTACACCAATCAGACAGAAAATTATGACCACCGACCTACTATAGATATAAACCCGTCCAGGCGAGCGTCACCTGGAAAGGAATGACTGCTTGTCGGACACACGCACGGAGCGTGTAGTATCAGTGAGCGTGCTGTCGGTGTGTAGAATGGGAAAGGCGCGCAAACTATCTGACCGAGGGCAGATTGTGATGGCCCGGATGCTCGGCACGAGCATTTCGGGAACTGCACGACATGTCGGGTGTTAGAGGAGTGTTGCGGTGAGTGTCTTCAGCATGTTACGAAACCAGGGTGAAACCACGTCCAGATGTCGTGAGGTTGGGCGGTGTAACGGAACATATTAAAGGCTTTACTGTACCGAAGTATGCGGTACCCTCCAAATTCAACCAGTTTAACGAGTATTTATGATTATAGAAAAGTTATTGTGTATGTTAACAATGATTGCATAACATGTCTCCATAAACAGGCAACCCATTAAATTATACTGAGTAACTGACCCACACAAAAGTTTATATCACTTGATCACTGATACAGCAAATGTCATCAGGTAAAAACACTAAGTTCATCTTAAATAATTAATATGAAGTATGAAAAATAGTGGCCAACTTAGGTATTTTGGATCTCCTTAAATAAAAATCACCCAGTGAAACCTATTTGTTCACTAGGAGCGTTTTCACTCAGTATTCACGAAATCAATCCTATTTTAGACAAAAACCAATGTAATTCTTAATAATTCATGTTATTTACTTATTTATGCAAATTAGAGAAGTCAACTGACAAACTTCTAAAAAACGGCCTTTTTGTAACAAAGAATTATTCTGTCAAGTCAACAAATCTGTCTGTCATTTTAATAACATGTTAAATTACGTCACTCGATGCAAATTAATAACTTTTCTGCACAAATTATGATAACAGATGTACATGTGACTTGTAAACTATATCTCTTTTTAGTAGTTCTTTGACAATGTTATAAATACGAGCAGCAAGGAGGGTCGGGGAGGCAGTCGGAATGTCACTTTGGTACAGTGTGTTTGTGTATTATTGTTTGAGGTGGATAAACAATGCAAAGAACATGTAAAGGAAGTTGTGTTGTGACATGGTCTTTGGTGGACAGTGGAATTAAGATGGCCACCAGAGTAAAAAATATTTGAAGTTTACATATTTGTTGGTTTCGCTCGTTCTTTATCATCAAAAGCATATAGAAAACACGGGACCTCATGTTTTTAACCATAGACAACCAGATTTAGAGCCAGCATCAACATCGAGACACAGCAGCGATCCAGCAAGCAGCAGTGATTACTACAATGCATTTTAATGGCGCCAACCTAACATCAAGTGCTAACAAGCTCCGTAAATTTGAGTGAAATAGTGCGATTATAGCAATTAGCAATATCTACGACCAGGCGACCATTACAGCGGCCTCCCCTCATTACAGAGGTCGGACGTCGTAGGCTGGGCAGATTGGCAAAAAAGGACAGGCGGCCAACTGCGGCGAAACTAATATCAGAATTCAATGTGGGGTATAGTACATATGATTCTGAACACACAGTGCACTGAACACTTCTGACGATGGGCCCATGCATGTGCCAATGTTAACACGATGACATCGTGAACTATGACTGAAACAGGTACGTCACCATCGGCTCTGGACTGTGGTGCAGTGGAATCCGTCATCTTTCAGGGGAACAGCTTCTTGACACCTTTACGGCAGGACGGAAGCAAGCTGGTGGCGGTTCCATTATGCTCTAGGGAATATTCATTTGCGCATCCATGGATCCTGTGGAGCTCGTGCATGGTACCATGACGGGCAAGGTGTATCGTACACTGGTTCCAGATCATGTACACCCTTTCATGACGATCATGTCTCCCAACGGCAGCGACATATTCCAACAGCTTAATGCGCCATATCACAAGGCGAAGAGTGTGATGGAGTCGTTCAAGCGAAAAACAGCTCACAGATCTGAAACCGATCAATCATTTTCTGAGCATTGCTGATGAATTAAATAAAAATTAGTTTCTACAGGGAATCATATAAATCTCTTGGCAAATGCCTTTCCGAGTCTGATGTCTGAAATACTCCTCTGCGATACAGACAAGTTGGAGATTGAATCAATAATTAGATCACTGAAGACTAAGGGCTCACATTGATATGATGGAGTGCCTAACAGTATATTAAAGTACTGTGCTGCACATGTTAAGCTCCGTATTCAGCCACATTTGTAATTTTTCCTTTAGGATCGGTCAGTTTCCTGAACGATTAAAGTACTCAGTAGTAAAGCCGCTTTATAAAAAGGGAGGAAGGGATAATGTAGACAATTTTAGACCTATATCTATGCCATCAGTGTTTGCTAAAGTTATTGAAAAGTCCTTGTATGTAAGGAAAATTGATCATTTTATATCACACGATTTGTTATCAAATGTATAGTTCGGCTTTAGAAGTCGTTGAACAACTGAAAATGCTGTATTCTCTTTTCTCTGTGAGGTACTGGATGGGTTAAACAAAAGGTTTCGAATTCTAGGAATATTTTTTTTTATTTAACCGAGGCGTCTGATTGTGTTGATCACAAAATATTGCTCCAGAAGTTGGAACATTACGGAATACGGGGAGTAGCTCACAATTGGACGCTGGACCTGATGGGATACCAGTTCGATTTTACACAGAGTAAGCGAAGGAACTTGCCCCCTTTCTTGCAGCGGTGTACCGTAGGTCTCTAGAAGAGCGTAGCGTTCCAAAGATTGGAAAAGGGCACAGGTCATCCCCGTCTTCAAGAAGGGACGTCGAGCAGATGTGCAGAACTATAGACCTATGTCTGTAACGTCGAGCACATTTAGAATTTTGGAACACGTATTATGTTAGAGTGTAATGACATTTCTGGAGACTATAAATACACTGTAGGAATCAGCATGGGTTTCGAAAAAGACGATCGTGTGAAACCCAGCTCTTGTCATATGTCCACGAGACTAAGAGGGCCATAGAGGGCCACAAATGAGACTCCTCACAACTCAATTGTAATGTGTAAATTTCATTTTATAGGCGAGAACACGGAAGGCGTAGAACGAAAAGTAGCCCGAATTGACTTACTTAATTGACTTGGCAGGGAGTATAACAGAAATGCTGAAAACTCGAAATTAGCAAAAACTCAGAGAAATTTAGGTTTTCACAGCAGACTTTTCGAATGTTTCTCAGTCTCCCAGACACCTCTCTCATACAGAAATGGTTCAAATGGCTGTACGCACTATGGGACTTAACATCTGAGGTCATCAGTCCCCTAGACTTAGAACTACTTAAACCTGACTAACCTAAGGACATCACACACGTCCATGTCCGACGCAGGATTCGAACCTGCGACCGTAGCAGCAGCGCGGTTCCTGACTGAAGCGCCTAGAACCGCTCGGCCATAGCGGCCGGCTCTCTCGTAGAGACATACATTCACACATCGTGGTGCTCGTCGCTTTCTGTAGATCATGGCATACAGGTTCGATTTCCGACCAGGTCTGAGATTTCCGTCCAGGTCTGAGATTTCCGTCGCTCGGGGACTCGATGTTTGTAATGTCCTCATCATTTCATCTCACCTACATGGACGCGCAAGTTGCTGAAACGGAGTCAAACAGAAAGACTTGCACCAAGCGACAGGACAACCCTAAACGGGAGTCTTCCAGCCATTACTGCCACGCGAAAACACATGAGCAAATCTCTACAAAAGCTGCATATGTATATTGGGCGGGAAGAAACAGGACTATATGATACCGTATGAAGTGAAACGTGCCAAGTGGGCGTTAGTGATTAGAATAATGTGGATGTAA
The DNA here is from genome assembly GCF_023864275.1 of Schistocerca cancellata. Classification (NCBI taxonomy): domain Eukaryota; kingdom Metazoa; phylum Arthropoda; class Insecta; order Orthoptera; family Acrididae; genus Schistocerca; species Schistocerca cancellata. The sequence continues at coordinate 134,831,518 of NC_064629.1, read as the reverse complement.
AAACACCGGACAAGCGCTAGTAGGACTCGTGCTCCGAGGCTTCCCTAGAAACATAATTACACATATATAGGATGTTTCCGTGAAAGCGCGCAAAAATTTCACGGGACATAGAGGATGCTCCACTCAACAATATGAGGTAGGATAACTGGGGTCGGAGAAGTCAGCTTAAGGAGATAATAGGAATAAAATCACTGTGTACCTTTTTTTTATTTGCAATAGTTACAACTGCAAATACCATCACTGACACAATGAGCGTACCTTTTGTACTGCATCTTACAAAACATGCTGAAATTGACGGACATCAACCTGAATGGAAGTATGACAACGGCGATAAGATTCTGACGCACCATGACAAATACCGCTGGTGTGGTCGTCATGTTGGCACATCCCTCGTTTCTTCTTTCCAGTGAACCAGCCTCGCACATTCGTCGATCGAGACAAATGGAAATCGTTCCCTGTACGCCGGCAGCGGTGGTCTAGCGGTTCTAGGCGCTCAGTCCGGAACCGCGCGACTGCTACGGTCGCAGGTTCGAATCCTGCCTCGGGCATGGATGTGTGTGATGTCCTTAGGTTAGTTAGGTTTAAGTAGTTCTAAGTTCTAGGGGACTAATGACCACAGATGCTAAGTCCCATAGCGCTCAGAGCCATTTCGTTCCCTGTACAGCCTTTCAGCAGCGAGAACATTGCAAGATTCTTCCCCATACACAAGATGCATTACAGTGATTTTTGCGAAACTGTACCGGTACTGCTCCATCGTAATGCATTGTACGTCTCTGAACAGCACTGTGGAATGAGTGGGTCTGTCGTTGATTTATAGCACGTTCCGTGATGGGAAAATGTAAAAACGATGCAACAGAACCATCTTATGGACAAGCAAAGTAAACAAAACCTGCATCTTGACTTCCTAGTAATCGGGCTCGACCTTCTTGTTTCCTTGCAAGAAATAAAGAATGTCCATGTAAGTAAACAGCACAGTACGTGAAAACTTACGCATGTTAGTTGTAACTATGCTGGAAGACAGTAACGCTAGACAAAGCTGTAGTCACGCTTACTTCCGTATCTGCGTAAACTGGTTTCTACGACCCCAGGTTCCCTATCTCAAATTGTTCAATGGAGCATTTTCTGTGTCCTGATACATTTTTGCACGCTCTTAACGGAAACTGTAGATACTTCATCCACGCCGGGAATTGAGAATCCCGACGCTATTTGTCCGTTATCGATATCGATACTGGGAAGATATTAGTCCTGGGAGTTCTAAAATTTTCAAGCGTTGTGATTACTGGTAAGATATGACGGAAGTCACCAGAGACCAATATGGTACAGCCAGCCATATGTCTGTTGTTGGGATGCAAATATCGAATTGTTCTGTGAAATGCTTTAATGGATGATTTATGGTATATCGGAACCTCGTTCCAAAACAATGAAGTGCAATTCTGCATCAGTTAGCAGTATTACTTTGATCTGAAATGCTGAAGATGCTGCATGTGTCTTAGCCATAAACTGTCAGGGAGTGTTAATATGTAGTGCGAACAGTTAGTACAAGAACTGCGATGCTAGCGCCGACGTCTGCGCTAGACTGGCGTCCTTACACCTGTCACCGCTAGATGGCCAAGGTATCGCTTTTACGGCGGCACCGGACGTCACTTCATCGTAGCTCAGCCAATTCGCACTAAATATTTGTAAATTATTCACCCAACCCGTCTTAGTGAATCCCTCTACCTATTACTGAAAATCATATCAAAGTCCTTACAGTAGTTCCTCATATTTTTGACGGATTACGAGTGCCGTGTAAGTTTCTGATGGCAAAAGAGAAAAATGCTTTTATTTGATGTAGCTAAAGATTAACATACGAGGGTTGTTCGGGAAGTAAGGAACGATCGGTCGCAAAATGGAAACTACAGTGAAAATAAAAACTGTTTTCTTTGTAAATTTAACTACACCTTCCAGATACTTCTCTACACAGTCGCCGCTCCGACTTAGACATTTGTCGGAGCGTTTGTCAAATTTCCTACACCATCGTCATAGAAGGCAGCCGTCTGTGCTTTCCGATAATTCTCTACACTGGTAGCCTGCACCCAAGATTATACTCAGAATGTGCCAATTAAGCTGTATTGTGGGTGATCAGACACTTCCCATCGAAAAGGCTGCAGGAGCACCTTCACTGCCCCTGTAGAGCGCGGCTGAGTATTGCCATGAAGAAGGAAGTGCGTGGCAGTTGTGTTAGGTGGGCTGCATACATAAAGGCGAAGCCTCTCAGCGGGCCCCCCTACATGGCGGGAGACATTGTTATTCTAGGCACCTTTACTAGCTCACAGTGTGCTCACAACTGAAAAGAGCGTCTTGATGTGATCGACGGGCATACTAGGGACACTGCCCAAAACGTCTGTGAAAACCCCCGTCGTGAATTGAAATTAATGATTGCGTGAAGGTAACTCAATTAATTAAAATAGTAGCGGTTGGGTGAAACTACGATTCTGAACGGATTTTTATGACATCTAGCTTCGACTGGCATAGCTCAATAACTTCAAAAGGCTCTTTACAATAAGTAACAGCCACCATGTTACGCAGTATTTTTGTATTTCAGGCATAGTGGAATTAACTTATAGAATCTGCTGCCAGAAAACATAATGACTCATTGTGAATAAAAGACAGCACTGACTCTCAGACTTGATATCTAAAGATAAAGCCAAAAGAGAAAACCGTTTTGTTTTTTCGGTATTAGACCCAGTAAATACAGGTAAAGAGTTTGGCATCACACAAATAAACACACACAGCCAATTGCTGTGTGCGTTCTAGTTTTAAGGCCTCCGAATTTTTTTCCCAGGAATGGGATTATACAGGAAACTGCCAGTCGGGTGGTAACCCGCGGCCTTTCGTTTTGCAGGTATGACACAAAATTGCATCCCTGTCTGGTGCACCACACTCTAGAAATAGCGACGTTTTTGTTACAAGAAGTGCGAGCAATCATTCGTTTTCTCCATTTTCGTGGGGCGTATGTAACCCACTGAAATCGGTTTTCCATAGTGAGGCGTATGGTGGCGGTGTCATGAATATGAAGAATGTGCGTTCATGCACGTGCCAGGTCAAAGAAGTCCTAACATCATGTGAGAACGAACAAAAACAATCGCTTTCTCGCACCAACCGGTCTGAAGACGTAGTCAGGCGACTGAAGAAAATTGCTCCGAACGGTTCCCAACGGGAACTACGGGGACAGGCGTGAGCTACCAACTTTTGTTGAACGAATATGCTCTCAGCATTGCGAGAAAAATGGCCGAAAAAGGTCTCAAGTGTACTCTTTCACCAAGACAGTGCACCAGCACATCGAACAAAAGTGACGCAGGAATTTCTTCGTGAAAAAATATTTTGAAGTGGTTTCTCATTCTCCTTCCTCGGTCGTACTAGCACCTAGCGATTTTTTTAGATTTTTCTGTGGATAGAGAGATACTCTCTGGCCGGACATTATGTAATTGTATCACTAATGCATCAGCGATTTTCCATGCTTAAGAGTGTCTCCTATGGACTTGTTACGCCGAATATGTGAACAGTGTGTATAGCTGCAGATAGATTACGTTAGCAAATGACAGAAGTTATTTGTGAATATTTTGTGAAAACGAAAATTGCGGACCTTTGCTTTTAAACGGCTCTCGTACAAGCAATATGCTACAGCTACAAGATAATGTCGTACCATTTTCTATTTTTGGTGAACTGAGATTAGAGAAAACCGAAAGAGCTTTTGATTTCACAAAAATGCTCACTTTTGATCATGAACTTGCAGTCGACGTGTACGGGTACTTTACGGTGATATTTAAACGGATGTGGTCGGTACCTGCGAGGGTGCTGCAACTAAAAAAGCGATGCCAGCTGCTAACAAGCAGCGGAGCCGCCTCCAGCTGGCCATACTCACAGGTAACGAGTATCTAGAGCTCTCGAAGCAGCGAGAAAACTCGTTCCAGAAATAATGAGGAACCACAGAATTTCAAATAACTGAGAGAGCTCATGCTAAAAGTTCAACATTACAAATGAACGAAGCTATTTCGAGAGTACTGGTTTATCGTTTTTGTTAAGTTACCAGCCCATGAAACCGTGATGAGACTTTCACTGTAACCTTATATTTTTAGTGTTCACATGTGCAGTCAACACACACAGACAACTGTCTCCAATGTCCGAGAATCAATCAAAAAGTAATACTCTCTATTTTTTATTTGTCATAAACGTCAAATGCTACTGCATAGGTTGAAAACCACAACAATAACTCTAAAATTTTTACTTTTCTGTATAATTTACGAACATTTCCACAGTTACGGTCTATCATTTAACAAGGGCAAGTATTTCAGTGTGGTAAAACGCACATTACTGGTCCCCAAGCCATTGAAGCACGAACGTTCTCACGGCCGCCTTATTTGCAAAGTGAAACCAACGATGAGATTCTTTTAGCGGCCCAAACAGATAGGAACCGAGCGAGGTGGCGCAGTGGTTAGCACACTGGACTCGCATTCGGGAGGACGACGGTTCAATCCCGTCTCCGGCCATCCTGATTTAGGTTTTCCGTGATTTCCCTAAATCGCTTCAGGCAAATGCCGGGATGGTTCCTTTGAAAGGGCACGGCCGATTTACTTCCCCATCCTTCCCTCACCTGAGCTTGCGCTCCGTCTCTAATGACCTCGTTGTCGACGGGACGTTAAACACTAATCTCCTCCTCCTCAGAGATAGAAGTCTGATGGTGCCGGATCAGGGCAGTATTGGGGATGAGACAAGACTTCTCACACAGTTTTCACGGTCTGTTCAGTGGTGTGACGATTGGTGTGTGGTCTTGCATTGTCATACAAAAGAAGAACATCAGCCATAGATTTTGTTGGGCGAAATCGCTGAAGACGTTCTTTAAGCTGCTTAAGGGTTTTGCCGTACTGGACGGAATTTTTCGTGCGTCTATGCTCCGTTCAATCAACCACAGTGTCATCCTCTGCATCCCGGAATACTGTGGACGTAACTTTTCTTGCCGACCGCACAGGTTTGAACTTTCTCTTCTACGGTGAGTTCCTGTGATGCTTTTACGCTTCAAAATGGCTCTGAGCACTATGGGACTTAACTTCTGAGGTCATTAGTTCCCTAGAACTTAGAACTACTTCAACCTAACTAACCTAAGGACATCACACACATCCATGCCCGATGCAGGATTCGAACCTGCGACCGTAGTGGTCACGCGGTTCCAGACTGTAGCGCCTAGAACCGTTCGGCCACCACGGCAGGCGTTTTGCCACTGACAGCCCCTTTAATTCTAGTTGAAAAAATGATCTCATGGTTCGTCTCCAGTCACAATATTTTCCACAAACTCCTCTCCCTCCAAACGGAAGCGCAACAAGAGTTGGGAGGCAACCGTTTTTCTTGTTTCTTTATTCTGTTCGGTTGTCATATTTGGTACGCAAGTTGGTCGGAGCTTTGAGTATCCCAGATATTGATGACTGAAGATTGTGTGGAGTCACTGCAGTCACCAGTCTGCCGCTCCGCGATTCTTCAGCTGCAGTGTTTGCCCTTCAGTTTCATCACAGCGACGAGATCGTCGTCTAACAAATCTGACATTCACTGTTCCCTCACCGTAATCATTTTTGAGGTTCTCATGAATGTCACTTGGCGTTCCAAATTCTACATTCAAGAATTCTGTCACAGGACGCTGTCTAATACGAACATCGATGTCGGCTATTTTGCAAGCGAATGCAGTACTGTCATTTGTTGACGCAGAAAGTTACTACTGCAATGTATTGGAGTGTGTGTGTGAGTTCCTAAGGGACGAAACTGCTAAGTTCATTGGTCCCTAGACTTACACACTACTTAAACTAACTTATGCTAAGAACAACACACACCCATGCCCGAGGGAGGACTCGAACCTCCAGTGGGAGGGGCCGCGCGGTCCGTGACATGACGCCTCAAACCGCACGGCCACTCCGCGCAGCTGCAATGTATTTGAGAAGAAGCATTGTGAAACAGAGCCAAATTGAAAATTACCATCTAAAACATTATTTAAGAAGAAAAAACAGGAACCAATTCCCTTTGACTGACCCTTCTAATCAGAATACTGGAATTATCGTATTAACATCTCATCTTGTGAGGCAAAACACGGAAAACTGCCAGGGACAAACCCGGAGGGGCTTAAAGATTTAATTGAACTTTCCATAAATAATGCAATATTTTGGAGTAGCGTATTGCAGAACTTAAATTAATGCAAGATAAATTATGTAACTAATTTCCATTAGATACATGTAAGACAGTTATATTTTGATATTCACATGCCGACACACAGTTACAATGCTGAAGGCTTTTTCGCCACGGAATCGACTAGCTATGTGCAAATAAGAGTACCAGCTAGAAATTGCTAGCTATTTCACAATACCCACACAATTCTTGATGTACATCAACCATTTTTCAATCAACATATTTCTGACCGACTTTCAAGGGATGACTGTTTATTGCAGGTTGCTACGAACTGTCCAGTATACATTGACGGAGAAAAACTGGCAACACAAGAAGGAGTTGGGCGACATAAAAGAAAGTTAGTAGGCCTGTTTCTACATCTTAATGATGATGTCTATTCAAATTTCGCGCCGGTAGCGTAAGAATGGCAGCTAACTCTAAATATAGATAAATGTAAATTAATGCAGATGAATAGGAAAAAGAATCCCGTAATGTTTGAATACTCCAATAGTAGTGTAGCGCTTGACACAGTCACGTCGATTAAATATTTTGGGGTAACATTGTAGAGCGATATGAAGTGAGACAAGCATGTAATGGCAGTTGTGGGGAAGGCGGATAGTCGTCTTCGGTTCATTTGTAGAATTTTGGGAAGATGTGGTTCATCTGTAAAGGAGACCGCTTATAAAACACTAATACGACCTATTCTTGCGTACTGCTCGAGCGTTTGGGATCCGTATCAGGTCGGATTGAGGGAGGACATAGAAGCATTTCAGAGGCGGGCTGCTAGATTTGTTACTGGTAGGTTTGATCATCACGCGAGTGTTACGGAAATGCTTCTCGACCTCAGGTGGTAGTCTCTAGAGGAAAGGAGGCGTCCTTTTCGTGAATCGCTACTGAGGAAATTTAGAGAACCAGCATTTGAGGCTGACTGCAGTACAATTTTACTGCCGCCAACTTACATTTCGCGGAATGACCACAAAGATAAGAGAGATTAGGGCTCGTACAGAGGCATATAGGCAGTCATTTTTCCCTCGTTCTGTTTGGGAGTGGAACAGGGAGAGAAGATGCTAGTTGTGGTACGAGGTACCCTCCGCCACGCAGCGTTGGTGAATTGCGGAGTATGTATGTAGATGTAGATATAGAGTGGCATTAGTAGCGTCACTCTGAGGATGCAAATCAGGTTTGTTTTAAATGCACGCTGTAACGACTATAAGCGTTAGTTGCCTTTATGAATGGACGTAGTGAGTTGATGTTAGTCAAAACTGGCGACAAGGACGTCATTATCAGCACCTCACTGATTTTATGAGGTTGTGTAATACGGGTACTGTACGTGGTTACTGGTAACAGTGGCCACGGGGATGTACGGTCACAAGAAGACCGTGCTACGGTCGGGCACATGGCACTACCGAGAGGGCAGACCATAGTGTTCGGCGTGTGTCTCTGTGGCTCTGGCGTATCGTACTTCATCTGCAGCAGCAATCTGAGGAGCAGTTGGCACCACAGTGACCCAATGAACTGTTACAAATCGGTTACTTCAAGGACAGTTCCGAACCAGGCGCCCTGTAGCGTGCATTCCACCGACAAACCACTGCCATTTGTGAATTCAATTGTGTCAAGCGAGAGCTCACTGGAGGGCAGGGTACAGGTCTGCTGTGATGTCAGATGAATGTTGGTTCCACCTCGGTGCTGGTTAAGAGGCCAGTTGAGGTCCTGCAACAAACCTGTCTGCGTGCTAGACACACTGGACCTAAGCCTGGAGTTACGGACTAGGGTGCGATTTCTCATGACAGCAGACGAACTCTCGTGGTTATCCTACGCACCCTGACTGCAAATCTGTGTGCCAGTCTGGTGATTCGACGTCTTGTGCTACCATTTGTGAATGGCATTCTAGGGGGTGTTTTCCAACAGGATAATGCTCGCCCACACTCCGCTGTTGTAACTCCTCAGTCTCCGCAGAGTATCGACGTGTTGCCTTGGTCTGCTCGATCACCAGATCTGTTTCCAATCGAGCACATATTGCGTTTAATATCCAACTCCAGCGTCATCTACAGCCGTTATTAACCGTCCCTGTATTGCCCGACCAAGTTAAAAAGGAATGGAACTCCATGCTACAAACTAACACCCGGTACTTGTGCAAGAAAATGCATGTACGTCTGCATGCTTGCATTCAACATTCTGTCGGGTAAAATGGCTATTAATGTATCAGCATTTCCCATTTGCAATGGCTTATCAAGAGCTCATATTAACCTGTGATCTTGTAAATGGTGGGCAAATGTCTATAAGGTACAATACGTATGTAGAATTGTGGACAGTTGGGAATGTCAGTCTCACGGGAAGCCTGCAATGAATAAGTCCCTGCAGTCGCGCTATTCATTTGTGTCCTCGGTGGCTCAGATGGATAGAGCGTCTGCCATGTAAGCAGGAGATCCCGGGTTCGAGTCCCGGTCGGGGCACACATTTTCAGCTGTCCACATCGAGATATAACAACAACACCTGTCGGCAGCTGAGGTTGTCAGTCATCATATATCAATGATTTTTGCGTATCGGGGATCCGACAGTTTGTTGGTAGGGTTGTGGAAGTATGTGGCATTAGATCTTCACACAGATCATGTATTTCGTGTAAATAACGGACTACTGACTTGTGTACGCAGTGATGGCGCACGTTAGCGACCCAAATGGGCTCCATACAATCTACGTCAGGTGGATTTGCTTTGCGAGGCATCAACGGGAGATCCTCGAACCATCGCAGCACGGTTCTGGCTCCGAGACACTATGAAACGTCCCCTTAGAAAAATTAGTGAATTACTGTGGTGATAAGCTTCTTACGTTATTTGATTTTCAAACAGCTGAGCAAAACTGAACGTACACAGACATTTCGCTCTTTACTTATTCTGATCATCATCAAACTGACATACAATATTTTTAGCGCAACGCAGTCTGACTTTAAAAAATCCCTACAAAAGAATGGCCCTGACTAATAATAACCTATACCTTTCATGAATCACTTACCTCACAAAAATCTTCGTTACTCAAACTACTGCAATGCAGCTTGCGCCAATACTGCCAGCTAAATAAAAGATTCTAACTACTGAAGGCACTACTGATAGGCATAGTTAGCAAATTTTAGATTTTGATAGAGAACAAACAATGTATTTACCTTAGTAGTGTTCAAAAGTCATAATATATATATCAGTTCACGACATCCAGTCTTACAAATTTACTCTCTCTCATGGACACACGTCCAGATCATCCGCTCTCAAAACTCCGCCATCTCACTCCCCACATCCACCACTGCTGGCGGCTCACCTCCAACTGCGCAACGCTACGCGCTGTTAACAGCCAACTGCCCAACACTATAATAGAGAATATTTCAACAATGCCAATAGGCCACAGACTGCACACAGCACAGTCAGTGATTTTCATACAGAGCCCTACGTGGCGTTACCAACATAAAAACCTAAATCGCCTACTTACAACACGAACAATTATACTGCTGGAAGATGACGTCGTTGTCGGGGAAGATATCAAACGTGAAAGGATGCAAGTGGTTAGAAGCTGTCAGAATGCCCTCCAGTACTCCCACAAGTCCCATGCAAGCGCAAGAGAATATCTCCCATTGCATAATACTGATCCCACCAGCCTTCGTTTGTGGCGCGCTGCACATTCGAGCCGGTGTTTACCTCGATGACAGCGTTTATGGAGAGAACCATCGACCTAGTGTAACATTGTATATGAAGATAGTAACTGTCCTCGAAAGAACAGATACCATTGATGACCGCGCAGCTACTCTAGAATAAATGATAATTAATTGAAACATTCAGCTGCCGACAGGTGTTGTTGATATAACTCGATGGGGACAGCTGAAAATGTGTGCCCCGACCGGGACCCAAACCCGGAATCTCCTGCTTACATGGCAGACGCTCTATCCATCTGAGCCACCGAGGACACAGATGAATAGCACGACTGCAGGAACTTATCCCTTGCGCGCTTCCCATGAGACCCACTTTCCCAACTGTCCACAATTCTACATATGTAATGTATCTAATAAATATTTGCCCATCCACTCATTACTCGCGCACACTTTATTCATCTGTGCCCTCGGTGGCTCAGATGGATATAGCGTCTGCCATGTAAGCAGGAGATCACGGATTCGGATCCCGGTCGGGGTACACAATTTTCAGCTGTCCCCATCGAGGTATATCAACAACACCTGTCGGTAGCTGAGGGTTTCAATTAATTATCATTTATTCTAGTGTAACAAATATGTGATTCGCCGAAAAAGTCAAAACGGTCCCTATGGTCCCGTGCCCACTGCAGTCGTAAGGGACCCGCTGCAATCGTAATTGTCGATGTCGTTGGGTCAACATGTGAACGCTTACGGGTGGTCTACTGTGGAGCTCCGTGTTCGACAATGCACGGTGAATGGTGTTCTCAGCAACACTTGTGCGTGTGACAGCATTGTGCTCTTTCGGCAGAGATGCCACAGATCACCATCTATCCTACTTTACAAAGCAGACAAGGCCCCGAACCCCATGTCTGGTATCGAGCGAGGTAGCGCAGTGGTTAGCATACTGGACTCGCATTTGGGAGGACGACGGCTCAGACATGCGTCTGAGCATCCCGATTTAGGTTCTCCGTGATTTTTCTAAATCGCTTAAGGCAAATGCTGGGATGGTTCCTTCGAAAGGGTACGGGGGCTTTCCTCTCCCTTCCTTCCATAATCCGAGCTTGTGCTCCATCTCTAATGACATCGTTGTCTATGGGACGTTTAACCGAATCTCTTCCTCCTCCTCCTCCTCCTCCTTCTCCTCCTCTTCTTCCTCCTCTTCCACACAGATTCTCTGAAGAGTCGTGGACGTTCAACCATTTAGTGCCTAGTAATAGATTCACTGTCCTTCTCTCTCTTTCCATAGATGCCCACGCTCACGACCGTAGCACTTCAATATTAGAATAGTTTCACCGTTTTTGAGATACTCGTTCACAGACTGTGCGTAATAATAATCCGCGCTTTGTCAAAGTCGCTTATCTCAATGTATGTCCCCATTTTCAGCCCATATCTTCGCTAGGGTGATCCCCCGCCCATGTTTGCTCCGCTTACATACCTTTGTTAACCTTTCACGTGTCCACAGCGCCAACAGACGGCGTCCAACGTCGCGGTGGGCAGAGATAGTCATGTTTTGGCTTATTAGTGTATTTCATGTGTTTATAGCATCAGCTGCCACAATTTCAATTGGTTTTGCAATACTGACGCAAACGGCAGAAACTTTATAGCTTATTTTAAGGAATATCTTGTAATGCAAATATTGTATCTTTTCTGAATTTTGATAAATCTGCGTGTTGTGGTCAACATTACATTAGTTGCCTGATACACTCAGTTCAAAGTACCGAAATTCAACAAGAAAGAAATAATTGAGGGATAGAGCACGGCGTATGTTATGCTGAATGAAGGTTTAAAACAGCGGGCGTCATGCAGCATTTGAGGATATTGCTCATATTCACTGTTCATTGTTGCTTGTATCAGTCGCTTTAAATACGATTACAGCCTTGCAAGGAATAAACTACTGAACAGCAGTAGTACTTCTTGATATCTGTGGGTGTAAATATAATAATATAGGTTTTCATTTAATCTTTGAAAATAAGTATTATCAGTGAATATTGTTTGTGTGTGTGTGTGTGTGTGTGCGTGTGTGTGTGTGTGTGTGTGCGTGTGTGTGATGGTGGGCAACCCTTAATTTCGGAGTAATTGCTTGAATGAATACAGTCTTTTCAAAAGAATTTTCCTGATGAGAAAACATGAAAAGGTTACCTAACATTCTTTGCTATTGTCTGAAAGTACATTATTGCCACATCACGTGCTAGCCAGACTTATATCTTGCCCAGTTTAGCTTTCCTCTGGGGAAATTATACTTCAGAGCCTCACTTATGGCCACATTGGAGAATAAGTGGACCACACAGTGTATCACCGTCATGTTCTAATTTTGTAAACATAATAGCTCGAATATGTCCTCAACCCGATTATTTTATCTATCAGAATGATTCAATAACATTCTTTTATCTAGTTGAAGCGCTCACTTAATTTTTGCTGTGAATTTAAAATAATGTATCTCTGTTCTAGAACTGTGCATCCCGGGAGAATCTAAATACGATTGTCGATTTTATTTATTATTTTTCTAGTTTATCCTTCGTTGCTGTGGTTATCATAAAAACTAATTTTGTTAAGTAATGGGGAAGTACTATGCCTGTCACTAATCGACGGTGCGATAACTAAGGCCGAATAATTCAATCATCGTGTAGTGTCGTTGAGCAGAGTTCCTGGAGCCTTTACCCATGGGAATGTGCTAGCTCATACAGGCAGTGTACCATGGGACTTTACATTATTTCGGTCGTATTCCAGGGATACCTCCTAGAGGGGTCTCAGGAATGTGCAAAGAAGTGAAGTATGGACGTTATGTTTAAGCGCAGTATAATGTAAAAACAAAACAATAACAAAATGTTTATTTTAAAGTGTTAATATTGATAAGAATGTTATTGGTTGAAATTGTTAACATTAATAATTAAAAATCGAAAATTTTAAATTCTGACAGTTTCTGTGAAGATACTCTCAATGGGGAGGAGGACAGTCTGTCTTCAGCTCTCCCTCATCACCTGTGCTGCATTTGGTATGAAGGTAGGGAGGAAGATAAAAGTTTATCGTCCTGTTGATGACGACGTCATTCGAGACGGAGTACAATCTCGAGTTGTGGAAGGACGAGAAAAAATATTGGCATTGGCTTTCAGCGATTTAGGGAGAATCAATGGAAACCTAAAAGTTGATGGCAGCCAGGGATTTGAAATTACGTCATCCTGAATGCGATTTCATAGCGCTGGATATCGCTATCTCACCCACCCACAATTTTATGGTCCGGCTGGTTGGTGGATCCATTTATAAGACGGTGTATGTGTCCCTTCTGTACTGATGATAAATCCTTGAAATCTCTTTAGTGGTTTCTTTTGATTATAGTACAACGTTCATGCTTTGCACTATTACAAGAGAAATATAAGGACAACGGTAAAGAAAATTAATAAACATACTCGTATGTTTTGCGCAACAGTTGTCAAAATACCGAGATTTTCGAAGAGGATTTTCATCTATTAACTTACTTCTGTATTCTGATAACACTGTCCAAGAAGATGAATTTTCCTCCTCTCCAAAAAATGATGCTATAAAAAGTTACAGAATGGAAATATACATAATTAACTAAAAAATGGCTCTGAGCACTATGCGACTTAACTTCCGAGGTCATCAGTCGCCTAGAACTTAGAACTAATTAAACCTAACTAACCAAAGGACATCACACACATCCATGCCCGAGGCAGGATTCGAACCTGCGACCGTAGCAGTCCCGCGGTTCCGGACTGAGCGCCTAGAACCGCGAGACCATCGCGGCCGGCCATAATTAACTACTTTCTTCATTATTATCCCACACCATTGAAAAACTAAGGCGTTTCTTTAATTCTAGGGTACGAGTTATCCAATGAACGTTGCGATCTATCTCTGGTGGAAAAAACTTCACGTTCTTCTTGTATTTCGTTGCAAAGTACACTATTTTTACAGATCGTGGTGTTTTATAAAATGCACTGAACTGTATGCACTGACTCTTTTCAAAATTTAATGCTTATCAATTTGCCTTCAAATATTTCTTTCGTTGCATTTTAAGCGAGAAGGCTTGTGTCATGTTAATGACTCATGTCATCTCCAACGGGAGAAAGTTAATATACTCTGACAACCCAAGTGGCAGATTATTTGTACATATCAGAAATAACAGACAATCACAAACATAACCTTACAGTAAACCATAGAACTGCTACAGTCTGCATTTCAACACGCAGAAGAGATATAAACCTTGAGACATTTCAGATTACTGTTCCATAATATTTTAACATTTGCATGAAGACATTCGTGGTTCACTCAATAAAATGTCCTTTTCGAGTTGCAATGTATTCAAAGTGCAATAATTTACAATTTATCGATTCCAGTAAATCATCTGTTAAGATAAATATGGATTACTGACATTCCTTTTTTTAAATCCAAACAGTTTGTTACCAACTATGTTTTGTTTTCCTCAGAGTTTATAAACTCTGTGGTGCCTCTTTTGGATAATTTTTGTAAATACTGCCCAAAATAAGATACACAGGAAGTTATTTTCTATTATTGCTTTTTTTATTTTCTTTTCTGAAATGACTGTGGAAGAGCAATTTTAAGTGTGCCTTGGAAAACTTTCATTACAAAAAGATTGTGTAACTAAGTAAATGTATTACAAACGTCAGCGGGTCTACAATAACTTTAAAGTTTGTTTTATGAAGGTTCAGAACATTAAAAGCCTCCTTTGGAGATGCTATATGAATCTGAATTTTATAGAAGTTGTTTAGGAATGTTTTATCGAAGACTGTAGGCAGTCTGCTAAGGTAGTGTCAATATCTATATTAACTGCTAATGACAGAAAAAGAATCCTCGAAAGTGCTTGAACTTTTGGTGTCATCTTTGATGAGTTCATTATTTAAATTTAAAGGAATTTTCTTATTTCATTATTGGTTTCTCGCGTTCATTTTACTATGTTCTACATTGGTCTTATCTTATTGTCGGAGGAGGTAAATTTTTGTTGAAAGAATATATGTATCATTGTTTAATAACTTTGCTTAGAATTTTACAGTATAATTTGTAATTCTGTCATCATTTGTGTCCTTTGATGCTGAGTGAAATTTTCTCTGAATGTTACGGAACAATCTGATCCCATTTTAATACGCGATTTAGGAGAGTTTGCTATACGTACAACGATTTCAAAGTTGCCTGCGAGTATGTTGCAGAAAATATTGGTTTTCTTTACTACGTACGTATCTCAGAGGTATGTATTTTTCTGTAATTTTACATACGTATTTCTGTATTTTCGAATATTATAGTCACATCTCACTTGCCAACACATAGAAACCGATCCAAGATATGGTGCCAATATCCGTTATTATAGATCGTTTGTCAAGAAATGTGACTCCTTTGCAATGGAGTCGGATTTGTCGAATATTACGTGTTTTGCTGTCATTCAAAGATAATCACTGTCTTTGGCTCTCAACATAAGTATACTGAGTTTCGCGATCTTCTACACGGCTATTTAGCTATGCTGATGCCTTACAACTGAAGCAGAGGCACCTAGCCCCATTGGTTTTCAATCCCGCAGAAGTTAACTCAGAGAAAAATCATTAGATAATTATCTGTAAGTAAAGTAGCATCTAGACAAATTTCTGTTATCTCCTCCTCGAATATAAGTCGTTGTTATACACACGTCTGACCTCTGCACGACCGTAAATGAGTACTAAAGAAGGTACGCGGGTGGCTTAACACTGATGAACGGTGTCTGCGCTAGACACAGACAAAGGGAACCAGGTCCACAATAAGAGGAGAAAAATAGCTGGTAGTGCGTGCACACCCCTGCTTTCTGCGTGTAATGTGGCTTAAATCGAGACACATGAGGCCGGCGCAAGCTCATTAGCCTGTGTGTGCGGACGTGACGCGAGAAACACACTCCTCGGCGCAGAGGAAATCTCACCTCGTCGTCCTGTACCTATTTTTTCCTCTTGAGTAGTCTCTCAGCTTTTCATGAAACTAGGGCTGCGCTAATACGTGTTGGTTTCTTATTCATGGTCCTTACGTACAGCATCAGCTTAAATGTTTTACTAATTTTCTGATGTGTCTCGCAGATTTTGTGAGCATGAAACTAGCGGTCTCTGTGTCATTTAATGCATTATTCTTCTGAATATGCACAATGAAGCAAGTAATCTTTAGTCGTTTTTATACTTGGGAGCCCTCTTACTAATACAATGTCTCAGTTTAACATTCAGCATCACACTGACAACATTTCCTTACAATATTGCAGAAAGTAAATGCAGCAAACAAAACTTACGTAGTAACATAATTGTGTTTCCTAGTACATGTATCGAAATTTCAGACTGAAAGTTGTAAGCAGTCTTCCGCACTTTGTAGTTTAAATGGTGCCGAATTATTACACTTTAACTACAGTGCACATGTGTGTATTTAGCCTCGTTGAAGTAGTAACGATGTCGCGTACCCATCTCATTTCTTATCTTGTACCGCAGTAGTTACATTTTCATTCTTACAGAAGCACTCCACGTGAAAGAAGGAGAATTACTTCCAACGACCCCTATGTCAGCGACAGTTGGTGATCTACCACCAAAAACATGAGTGATTCCCTCAGCGATGCTACATATTTGTTCAGTACACCTCGCGACGTCGTGAATTATTACAGACATGAAGGAAGACTCTAAGACTGCTACAAATCGTAGTAATTGAGAAAGACATCTCGCTGTGTGGAAGAAAACGAAAAGTCATCTCCTAAACGAGTCCAAATTATGGCTTGAGCTGTTTGAGAAATCTGATCTGAAAGTAAAAGCAGTGATAATAAAGACAGAATGGGATATCCAAGACGACAACAAGTAGAAAGGGAAAATGACCTATATATTTAGGTGAAGCGTAGGCAAAGGCTGTACTGTGGATAAACCGACGTTAATAGGTGCCGTGTGTCCTCAGAAGAAATAAAGTTAATGTCTTCATTTCTGACATAAATTTCTGCATTTGGCACGACGTAAACGTAGAAATACAAACAAGACTAATCAGGACACATTAAAACATAACAAGGATTATGTAATTATATGAGTGTATGTATGTCCGATTGAATTGGCGACAGTATGAACAAAGGCAAACAGCTATTATCAGCAAGTTATTACATACAAATGCTGGTAATCGCGGCAACAGGTTGACTACCAAATTCTTTCTAGATAACAGTCTAGTGCACGAAGAATACATAGTGCACGCTTGAGTGTTTTCTAACTGCCTTAAAGTAATTTAAGGATTATAATGATCGAATCTCGGCTGTCATACAATTGTGGCTATTAATCTTATTTCCCTACCGTAAAATCATACAGCAGTCTTGTTTATTTTTCGTAAGTGGGATTCATGTATCATAAAAACCTTTGTCATACCTGCTGCCGCATCCTACAATGAAACATCACATTCATATCAACTTTAATACTTCTTAGTCACTGATCAGTGCATAAATTTATTATGTCATGAAGTTTATCATTAAGAAATGATCAAAATTAGAAAACGTTAGTATTTACAGATCAACTAGTGGAAATAAAATTGAACACCATTATTTACACTTCAGCTTCCCTAATAAACAAACGAAAAACAATTTTAAAGGGAAGTAAAAATAATCGCTCTCCATCAACTTACGTAAAAGTCAAAATTTTTTAAAGAGATAATTTAGTCAATTTCTTTTTTGTTATAGCTGAACAGAACTAAATATATATAAAAGGCATGTTAATTCCCAAAATGTGGTCATTCAAGTACCGAGAAGATACATTATTTCTGTGAACCAGTCTATAAGTTCCATCGTCGATTTCTGTTATCGCAGATATCACCTTGCATATACAAACGACTATGTAGCCGACGGCTTTACTGATCCGCCTCGGCATCTGAGCTCTAAATTATTCCTAGCGTCACGTGGATGACCAGTGTTTGGTCTCAGATACTGATTCCTTGATGGAAGGATTGTAGTGGACTCCGTTCACTTTCATGACAACTGAAGTGCCGCTTGAAAGAACAACAGCTGCTACAGAGAGAGCAGTAGCCAGAAGAGAAGTGTACTTTCCTCATTCCTTTTCCGTACTGCCTTTCCACCACGCCTTAGAAAGAGGCTACAGCATTGCTAACTAAAGTGGTCAATGTCCCATCGGCAGCGCCGTACAAGACAATACTCTGCTGACGAGCTACATACTGATTTTGCTTCAGGATGACTGGCCACTTGGGCGAGAAAGATTACCCCTTGAAGAAGCCGTGATGAGGAAAAAGAAAAAGGGAAGAAATGTTAAGATTTAGCTTGCCGTCGTCGGTGACGTCGTAAGAGACGAAGCACAAGCTCTAACAACGCGACGATAGGGAATTAAGCCAGCTGTGTCATCTTCAAATCTACCCCCCTCCCCCGGGCATTATCCTTAATCGATACAAGGTAACCACGATTAAATTAAATCATAATGTGAATACATTGAAATATACTTATCCAATATGTACAACTTTTGATGAAAAAGATAATTACAGTGGACTTGATCACAAATAGGTTGCAACGTAGAAGAAATGACTATAAGTCCAAAAAGAGACGAAGTGAACTTAACTAGGAACCACATTAGTAAGTTGGTAGTTTATATAGGTGTAACATGCAACCAGTCACTTTTTGAATGTGTTACGATTTATTGCATCCTTAACTAGTTTTCGAGCTACTGCAGGCTCATCATCAGATGACAGTATGAGAAAAACACTATTTTCTGGACCATTTGTTGCTACTGCAGGGTCGTGTATCTGCTGTAAATAATGGAAATTTAGGCATAATTCTTGCGAAGTCAAAGTACAGTTATGTTTTAGGATACTTTCGTTGCATTTCCGTAAACGTTTCATTAACTTACGCTTGAATTTCCGTCATTTGCGCCAGCTGCAAATGGTCCAGAAAATAAAGGTCCTTTGATACCTCCATCTAATAATGAATCTACAGTGGCTGAAAGACTACTTAACTGATCAATAAAAATTATCATTTCGTCAAATGCGAATATATTGGCATCAGCTGTTGAAGTTATAGATGAAGTAACTGTGAAATATGAAAATTGGTGCCGGACAGGGACTCAAACCCAGGACAAATTTACTTACTTCACTAATAGATCTATACCTAATATAGCTCATGCCAAGGTAGTCGCATTTAGCGAATTTATTTCGAATTAATTTCGGATGGTTCTCAATCGTCATTAATGTCTGTTCATCCAAATATGCAAGTAAAAATTATCTGATTCAAAAAGCGATTGTTATACTTTGAAAGTTAACTGTTCAATCTGCACTTTCATTTCTTACCATTATATTTTGCTGTTAATGGATCGCGACATTTATCTTTACATTACTTTACGAGCATCCAATGTGACCAGTTTAGATTAATCGATACAATAACTGCGAACAGCCTCTTTGCCTGCTCTCGGAAATAATTTAATTTCACATATTTGAGGGTCAGTCTGTTTTTCAACCAATGGGAGGCTTTCGCGGGCTGCAAACTACGAGGCTGGAATGATTTGATAGGCTACTCGCCATTCTGTTTCCTGTGTTCTAATGCTTAGGAGTTCAGCTCAGTGTTCCGGTATTGGAGAGAAGATTGCATTAATCATGTGGTAACCTATGCTGCTGTGGAGATTCAGCAATGAATAAGGAACTGGGTGAGGCCGTTTCAGTTAGCGGACGTGGTTGTAATTAGTTAAAGTGGTTAGGTTATTTGGCATTCTTTGGTCGCTATTACTCTGCATGTAGGAGTGGGGCAGAGTACTTGCGCATAGTAAAATGGAAACCTTTAGGCTTCTCACATTTGAGTGAATGGAAGCTGATTATAGCGCACTATGTTATCTTTTCACTTCCTAATGCTGTAAATTCAAAGTCGTCACCATCTCCTGAATTATGAAATAGTTTTTCTTTGTTCAAAACAGTGTACTGGGAACGCAATGCTACAATTACGTATTGTGGGTTTTATTCATGTACCTGTTGTTTCAAATACCATGTGGGCTTGCAAGTCATTTATCTGTGTTTAGTAAGAATATATTCGAATACCGATCTATTTCTTACTGAATTATTTCGATTTAAATCCAGTAATTCTTTGTTATAAATGTGTAGCATCATACCACGTTGCACTGCCACCATATTGTTGGATATTGTGGACTAAGTTAACGATCCATAAATTATTGAGTTCCGATCATTACAAAAGACAATAGTAATAAGTAGCTCCTCGTTGAACGCTATAACGTTCCAGGTGCAGACAAAGCAGGTCGATGGATGCTGTTTCGACGATTGGTGTTTCTTACACATCGTGCGGACTGGTCTTGCACGTTACTACGATGTTACATAACCGTGATATCTACGACTTACATGTTAATTCCGATGGTTTACCGATTCTTAATAGTCAAAATCAGGTATTACACATCCGAGGACACGTTCTCATTGCACAGCTGGATGCTATGAGCAGAAATATAGCACTCGATCAAGTAGTTTCATTGCCATTACGAATCAGTGCCCACTAAATAATATTCCGGTACTAGCTTTGGGAGCCCATTTTATTATTTGTGCATGTTTATGAGAGTTCGTTTTTGTGTGTATGTTTCTATTACATTTTATGTGTCAGCTAGCGTCTCCAAATAATTTACTTAACATAACAGTTACACATTTTGCAAAATTCGGAGGTTTCTCACCTTTACTGTTACAACTGCTTTCAAACAAGAGACATGTCTTTCATCCTAAGTCAACCGCCAACTTAAATCACAGTTGCAGTTCGTTGTTCACAATGGATACAAAAAATTAAGAAGCTAATCAGTGATTATTCTATCTAAAAATCAACGAACTGCAGCACAGCCGTTAAAAACTTAAGAGCGATGAAAATACAGCCCTTGATTCTTACGATTTTCTTGGTGTTTATTATAAAGGAAACGTTCTCGAAAGAACAG
Source organism: Schistocerca cancellata (assembly GCF_023864275.1). Classification (NCBI taxonomy): domain Eukaryota; kingdom Metazoa; phylum Arthropoda; class Insecta; order Orthoptera; family Acrididae; genus Schistocerca; species Schistocerca cancellata. The sequence goes on along the minus strand of NC_064629.1, from coordinate 134,810,764 downwards.
CCAAATAGTGGTAACCTACATGTAGAATATCTCGACGATAGAACGGGTTGTCAGCAGAGCGCAGTTGGATAAAGCTAGAGAGGGTACAGTTTACACTGATCATATAGAAAATTATGACCACCAATCTACAATCGAAATAAACTCGTTCAGTCGAAAGAAGTGATAGCGTCACCTGGCGAGGAATGACTGCCAGTCAGACACTTGCACGGAGCATGTAGTACCAGTGAGCGTGTTCTCCGTGTGTAGAATGGGGAAGGCCCGTCATCTACGAGGGTTGTTTTTTAAGTAATGGCCGTTTTTATTTTTAAAAAAAGATACAAATACTTTTGTAAAAAAACTTATTTTCTGATTCTACACACAATTAACCTATTTTTCTACATAGTTGCCTTGTTTACTTAAGCACATACCGTACAACTAAGTTTTTAATTCCCTCTTCAAAGAATTCGGCCGCCTGCTCCGACAGCCAAGAGTTCACGGCCGCTTTCACTTCATCGTCGTCATTGACGCGCTGCCCGCCAAGGTGGTGTTTCAGGTACCGGAAAAGGTGAAAATCGCTAGGAGCAAGGTCGGGGCTGTATGGTGCATGGTCCAAAACTTCCCAGCCAAAAGAATCAATCAAATCCCGAGTCTTTTGAGAGGTGTGAGGCCTAGCGTTATCGTGCAGGAGCAAAACTCCTTTTGTCAGCATGCCGCGCCTTTTGTTTTGAATTGCTCTGCGGAGCTGCTTTAGAGTTGCACAGTAGGCATCTGAGTTGATTGTCGTTCCTCGTGGCATAAAGTCCACTAGCAAAACACCGCGCCGGTCCCAGAACACGGTTGTCATAATCTTGAGCTTTGACAGCGTCTGTTTGGCTTTGACCTTGACGGGTGAGGTTGTGTGTCGCCATTCCATCGATTGTCGCTTGCTTTCGGGAGTGATATGGGATAACCATGTTTCATCTCCAGTGACAATTTGACTCAACATGTCATCCCCTTCTTCCTCGTAACGAATCAAAAAGTCCAATGAAGTGTCAAATCTCTTCCCTTTGTGGTCCTCTGTGAGGAGTCTGGGTACCCACCGAGAACACAGTTTCTTAAAGTTTAGGTTTTCAGACACAATTTTATACAAAACCGATCTTGAAACTTGTGGAAAATCCAAAGAAAGAGTGGAAATTGTGAATCTTTGTTTCGACTGCAGCCACCAAATCATCTGTGATCGCAGAGGGCCGGCCTGAGCGTTCTTCGTCATGGACGTTTTGACGGCCATTTTTAAACTCTCTAACCCATTGACGCACTTTACCTTCACTCATTGCATTCAAGCCATAAACTTCTGTTAACTGACGATGAATTTCTGCAGCTGATAGGCTTCTCGCGGTCAAAAAACGTATCACTGACCGTATCTCACACGCGGCGGGCGATTCAATAATAGTAAACACTATATTCAATAATAGTAAACACTATAAAGTAGCACAGCGATGCGTACACGTCAGTTACAGAGCTGCAACTTGCATCAGTGTCAACGGGAGGGATGCCGGCAAGTGGCGCGGTGGCTTGTGCGGCGTCCGCGCGAACTACGGGACTATACGCGCGAACGGCCCTTACTTAAAAAAACAACCCTTGTATCTTTGTTTGACAGGAGTCAAATAGTGCTCGTCACAAGCATTTTGGGAACTGATCGACTTTTCGGATGTTCCAAAAGTGCTGTGGTGAGTGTCTTCAACACGTAGCGAAACCAACGTGAAACCACGTCCAGACGTTGTGCGGTTGGGCGGCAACCCCTGGTTACAGATGTCGGATGTCGTAGGTTGGGCAGACCGGTTTAAAAGGACAGGCGGCCAACTGTGGCGGAAATAACATCAGACTTTAATGTTGTGCATAGTACAAGTGTGTCTGAACACACAGTGCACCGAAAATTCCCAACGATGGGCCTCTGCAGCCGAGGACCTATACATGTATTAACGTAAACGCTACTACATCGGCAACTATGACTGAAATGGGCACATGAATGGTCCGGCACTGGACTTCGGCGCTGTAGCAGAGCGTTGCATGATCTGGTCATGCCGGTGGGAAGGCGCGAATCTGTTGTCTTCCAGGAGAACAGCTCCTTGATACCTGTACTGCCTGACGGAGACAAGCTGGCGACGGCTCCATTATGCTCTAGCGAACATTCATGTGGATAACCACGAGTCCAGTGGAGTTCTTACAAGGCACCATGACGGCCAAGGAGTATCGTACACTGGTTGCAGACCACGTACACTCTTTCATGACGAACATGTTTCTCGACGGCAGTGTCAATAATGAACAAGATGATGCACCATGTCACATAGCCAGGGGTGTGATTGAGTGGTTCGAGGAAAACAGTGGCGAGTTCCACTTGATGTGCTGGCCCCCCAACTCGCCACTGTCTGAAAGGCTACGAGCCCTATGTACGAAGGGCGTTCAATAAGCAATGCAAAACCTGTTCGAACACACATTTGATGTGATTGAACATGCCGTCAGAGCTCTTCGCCCCTTCCCCAGAATTTATGGAAATCAGGCGACTTGTTTGCGCAATTGTGGTGCCAACTCCGTCTAGCGACCTACCAAGCCTCACTGTTTCCATGCCACGACATGTCGACGCTGTTTTCCGTGCCCAAGGAGATCTGCACTAGATTCGAACTCAGTGCCTCATATGGCTCGCTGTCTTTACGACTTTCATCCTCGTCATTAGTCTGACCATCTCTTTGTCTGACCTTTCTTTTCCTGCTCGGACCGGCAGGGGTGGCCGAGCGGTTCTAGGCGCTACAGTCTGGAACCACGCGACCGCTACGGTCGCAGGTTCCAATCCTGCCTCGGGCATGGATGTGTGTGATGTCCTTAGGTTAGTTAGGTTTAAGTAGTTCTAAGTTCTAGGGAACTGATGACCTCAGATGTTAAGTCCCATAGTGTTCAAAGCCATTTGAACAATTTTTTTTTTTTTTTGAGAGATGGTGTGGCGCCACCCCAGGGATTGCCGTTTTCTTTCCGGTTCGAAGTAATGAACCCAAATTTCATCGCCTCTGATGATGTTCGCCAAAACTTTTTCGCTATTAGCCTCGTAACCCAATGGGCACACACACACACACACACACACACACACACACACACACACACACACACACACACACACACACACCTTTGAGTATCCCAACTGTTGGAATAGTGTGTCAGCACTACCAACAGAGACGTCTGGTTGAGCAGCGAGATGTTTGGTTGTGATACGTTGATCATCTCGAATGAGAGTGTCCGTACGTTCCAACATCGTAAGTGTCACAGCTATGGGTGGCCGACCGGCATGCTGCAGATCGGACTGGTTTGCGACCTTGCTACGATGATGACAAATGCCTCGCCCAATGGCTCACCGTGCTTTTATTCTTTGACAGGTCTCCAGAGACATTCTGCAAGCGGCTGTGACCATCTGCGAAGCTGCTGATTTCCGCCAATAGAAACTCATCTCTGCTGGAACGCAGCTCCGTTACAGACGCCATTTTTGAGATTACGTATTGCCACCTATCGAAACTTCATGAAACTATAGGTGTTGAAGCGACAATATTCCACAATGTCTCACAACAAATTCTGCTTTTTTTTTAACCGAAACTAGCCGAGAAAAGAAAAGTGTTGCATCACTTAGTGAACGCCCCTCGTACCAGTGTCTCATGTTGTCAAGATTTTTGGAAAAATACATGAATTTTAGCACATGAAATTAAATACTTATACCTTCGTATTGAGACGTCCACATTTATACCATCAGCTGTATCTGATATATTAAGCCTAACACTTACAATAATTTACATGACTGCGGTACTAAACAGTATGTTAACGATATGACAGTGCAGCAGGGACTCTGAGGAAACACAGTGGAAGTATGGAACATCCTCAACAGATAAAACACTATTAGACAGTCAGCACAACAACAGTATCTGCTTAGCAGGCTATGACTGCATCTTCTATGAGAAGAGATGCAGAAGAATGACTGTTATCTGTCAACAGACGGTACATCCACGAGGAGAATGGGACTACGAGAAGAACAAACAACTGCTCTCTACCAAAAATCGAACTGGCTCTGAAATAATTTTGCGAATAAATAGAATTTAACTTCGTGTTGGGACTGTAGCTTTTACACAAACGAAATTCACTCAGTTGGAGGTTATCGTGACGTGTTTAGAGAACCATCTTACATTGGGAAGGCATAAAGCAGTACGACCGCTTTTGGATTTTAAAGCTACTTCTACTGAATATGAATTCAACATTGTGCCATATCTACTACTATTAACATTTGGTATATACAAGAGAAAAGTGAAGCAAAAAATGGTTCAAATGGATCTAAGCACTATGGGACCTAACATATGAGGTCATTAGTCTCCTAGACTTAGAACTACTTAAACCTAACTAATCTAGGAACATGACACACATCCATGCCCAAAGCAGGATTCGAACCTGTGACCGTAGCAGCAGCGCGGTTCCGGACTGTAGCGCCTACAACCGCTCGGCCACATCGGCCGGAAAAAGTGAAGCGTTCTCGGTCCGTTACACAAGCAGTGTCAGTTTATTGAGTTTTATTTGTGATGCTGCAGCACGTTGAGCAGCTATGCTGATTTAATATCAACTTCATTTCCGAAATAGTTTACTTTAACCTGCTAATTAATGTAGTCGTCGCGTGAGTTACTTTCAAATGGACGAACTGTAATACGGTGACATCATAACATTCTTGTACTTTTAACTTTTGGTTTCCAGAAGGCTGTCGGCACCGTTCTTCACAAGCGGCCTCTAATCAAATTGTGTGCCTACGCAGTATGGTGTCAACTGTGCGACTGGATTCATGATTTCCTCTCACAAAGATGACAGTTCATAGTAACTGACAGAAAGTCATCCAGCCGTCCGGTGTGGCCGAGCGGTTCTAGGTGCTTTAGTTTGGAACCGCGCTGCTGCTACGGTTGCAGGTTCGAATCCTGCCTCGGGCATGGATGTGTGTGATGTCCTTAGGTTAGTTAGGTTTAAGTAGTTCTAAGTTCTAGGGGACTTATGACCTCAGATGTTGAGTCACATAGTGCTCAGAGCCATTTGAAGCATTTTGAAGTCATCCAGTAAAACTGAAGTGTTATAAGCCCTATAGAGTTATTAACATATACAAGCGGTTTAAGAGACAATCTGAACAATCCTCTTAGACTGTTTACAGAATATGTTGTCGTTTACTGTCTAGTAAAGTTACCAGGTCAAAACGAATTGAGAGATGATATAAACAAGATATATGCATAATGCAAAAAGTGGCAATCGAACCTAAACAATAAAAATTCTGATATCTTCCATTTGAAAGAAGTTCCGTTCAAGTTCGGTTGCACGATAAATCACACAACTTTAAATGTTTTCGATTAAACTAATTGCCTAGCGATTACAAATACGTACACCCTAAGCTGGCAGTATCACACAGAATATGTTATTGGAAAAGCGAACCAAAGACTGCTTTTTATGGGCTCAACACTTAGAAGATGCAACAAATTTGCTGAAGAGACTGCACTCACTAGGCCTGTCCGTCCTTTCCTGGGGTACTGCTGCACGGTATGGGATCATTACCAGATGGGAATGACGGAGACATCGAAAAATTTGAAGAAGGGTAGTTGGTTTTGTATTGCCACAAAATGGGGCGGACACTGTTCATGAGTATGATAAGCTAGTTAGGGTGGAAAACTTTAAAGCAAAGACGTTTCTCATTGGGGTGAAATTTTGTCACGAAATTTCTGTCTCCAACAGTGTCAAATTGTTTTGCTGACTCCCACCTAAAATGGATACAATGGCCATTATGATAAAATAAGAGAAATCAGAGCTCGCATAGAAAGATTTAGGTGTTCATTTTTCCCACATGCTATCCGAGATTGAAACAATCGAGCAATAGTCTGAGGTGGTTCTATGTCCTCTATGCGAAACACTTAAGCACTATATGCACTGCGGACGGTGAACTACAACTGTGATATAACTTGGCAATTTATTTGGGTGTAATATGCAACCAATTCGTTTTATGTACCATTAACTAGTATTCAAACCACTGCAGTTTCATCATCTGAGGGATGTTTTAGTAGAGGATTATCGGGAAGTGTAGTAAATCTTCCTGTGTAGTTTGACGAAACAAAGCAGCTCTCATTTCTTCTGCGGATTCTTTTCCTTTGTTCAGCCCACATTATCCCTGGTCTGGTGTGGTTTTCTGGCAGTGCTTCCCATTTGCTCCATTCGATAATCTTTTATTCATATATTTTTCTTGGCGTAGCGGCCCATTAGGTAGAGGGCCCACACAACAGACAAGCATGATGGGCTGCCGACTTCCCTTCAAGAGCTCAGATTGAAACATCGCCAGTGGATGTAAACAACAACCGACTTTCCGCATAAACACTGAACTACTTCGTGAAAGCCACGTGACAGAGATCCACCAATTAGAACTAATGTGGCCACGTGTAGCACTCCACCGAATCGGCGTTATAAGCACGCCAGCAGAGTCAGAGGGGCAGTGTGTACCTACAGGTAGGACAGCCTCGGCCTATACCTACGCTGGCTTTAGCATAGTAGACACTCCCCATAGCCTTCAATAGAAAGTTGTATCTTTGTAGTATTTTGGTTATTATTTTCTTTTAACTGTCTTGTACTCTTATCTGGTTTTTGCCACCACAAGAATTGTTGTCCTTGTTCTTGCGTTTGGAGATTAGTGCACACCAAGAAGGTGTTTCAACCATAATAAAGTGTGTTCATACATGATCGTTAGTTCTTTCTTGTCAACCGCAGGACATTGCGTTCCGTTGAATATGTTTGTTGGAGTTACATGAGCCTTTACTAAATCTCTTTTAATTTTCTAGATTCAGAGCTTAGTTTGGAGTTGTTCTGAATGCATTGTATCGCAGTAAGTATGAAGCACCCAGAAGACATGGTGGGATGCCAGTCTATCTTCGTACACACAGACACCGCCAGCGGGTATGTAAATGACTGGAGTAGCAATGCTCTGTGACTGGTAGAACGATCATCACACTGCATCGGTGTTGTTCATGTTTAGTGTTTTTGCCAGAGCTGGTAGGGTATATAATGGGCATGAACATCGTCAGATATTGAATGATTACTGTGAATGACATGGAGATGACGCGTCCTTGTGTTAAACACAGAGCCCAACAGAGTTTGAAAGGGACCTCATTGTCGGTCTCCGTTCGGCCAACTTGTCAAATCAAGCAATATCCAGATTTTCGAGGCATTTGGATGTGACAGTGAGTCGATGTTGGACGGCATGGTAGCCTGAAGGCAGACATACTCGTCGTCTACGTTCCAGTGGACAACGTCTAAGTCGTATTGTGCACCAAGTACATCATAATCACTTCACATCTGCGCCTGCCGTCCGAGAACAAGTAATGGCTTCCCTGCAACACCGTGCAAGGCTGCACCATTGGTCGGAGAGTAGTGGCAGCAGGACTAGAGAATTAGCATTCTGTGCGTAGGCTGCCGTTAACACTACAACACATACGGATGCCTTTGAAATGGTACTGTGGTCAGGAGATATGGACTGCTGACGAATAGCTTCGCATCATGTGCAACAATGAATTGTGGCTCTGCGGTATCCCGGGTGACCATCGTCGACTAGTATGGAGATGACCTGGGAAGAGGTCCCATTGATCCAATGTTTTGGAGAACCACAGTGGTATTACTCCTAGCGTCATGGTGGGGGGAGCCAACCTGTATGGCATTAGGTCACGGCTGGTAGTCATTGAGGGAGCTCTAACAGAACAATTAGACGAGGCCTATACCTGAATAAACAGTAGAAATGCCAAATTGTATCAGGTACCGAAAGATGGTGAAACGAGACATAAAAAGCAGTTAAATTTTGAACTCTGATTGGACAATGTTTAGGAGTGCTAGGTCTGATGCTATGAGAGGTGGTGTGTTCACTGCAGTTAAAAGCTGTTTAAACGCAGTTGAGATCGATACTGCGTCAGACTGTGAAATAATCTGGATAAAACTGTCAATCAGACAAGGATTGACCATTGTATTGGGATGTTATTACAGACCACCAGCATCCGCAACAAACGTCGCAGAACGTTTCAGGGAAAGTTTTGTGTACATAGGAAGTACATATCCAAATTATCCATTAGTTATAGGTGGAGACTTTAATCTATCATCCATTGACTGGGAAAATTACACGTTTATCACAGGGCGCAGAAGCAAAGATTCGTGTGAAGTTATTCTAGGAGCGCTCTCAACATACAACCTTGAGCAATTGGTTAGAAAACCAACTCGAGATGGGAACATACCAGATATCTTGGCGACCAACAGACCTGATCTTTTTGAGGAAGTTAATCTAGAAGAAGGTATTAGTGACCATAAAGTCGTTGTGGCTTCTATGTCAGTGGAAGTTGCAAAAAAAAAAAAAAGAAACCACAAAACCACAGCGTAGAGTTTTCTTGTTTGGGAAAGCAAATAAAAGTGTCATTAATGAATATCTTCATAGTCAGCTCCAAGCATTCACCGCGGGACACGAAGATATTGAGCATCTTTGGTCGGAATTTAAAGGTATTGTCCGCCATGTGCTAGAGAAGTACGTGCCTAATAAAAGTATAGGGGAGGGAAATGATCCACCTTGGTGCAACAAACATATTAGGAAGTTGCTGAGAAAGCAGAGAATCTTGCACAGTCGTTTTAAACGTAGTCACTCCCCCGCTGACAAACAGAAATTATGCGAAATGAAAGCAACTGTCAGAAGGACAAAGAGACTCTTTTAACGAATTTGAAAGCAGTATTTTATCTGCAGATTCTAAAAATAACCCCAAAAAATTTTGGTCGTACGTAAAATCTATGAACGCTACAAATAATTCAATACCTTCTCTTGCTGAGAGTATGGGTAATGTAACTGATGATGATAAACAGAAGGCCCAAATTCTAAACCTAGCTTTTAAAAATCATTTACGATAGAGGACTGCAGCACCATTCCCCCTTTCAATTATCGAACAAACGCAAGGATGGCTTACATAGTGTTCAGTGTATCTGGGATTGTAAAACAGTTAAGATCCTTAGATGCCAGAAAGGCATCTGGCCCAGACGGTATCCCCGTAAGATTTTAAGTTGACTATGCTACAAATATAGCATCCGTAATCTATCAGAGATCACTGGAACGGCGTAAAGTTCCACGGGACTGAAAGAAGGCCCAGGTCATAGCAATCTATAAAAAAGAGTACAAAATCGGATGCACATAATCACCGGCTAATTTGACTGACATCGATTTGTTGTAGAATCATGGAACATATTTTGTGTTCAGACATAATGACACTTTTTAGACTCTGGGAAGCTCATCTGCAGAAACCAAAACGGTTTTAGGAAACAGAGGTCATGCGAGACACAGCTATCCCTCTTTGTGCAGTATATATAACAGGCTCTAGATACCGGCTCCTAGGTTGATGTCATATATCTCGACTTTCGAAAGGCGTTCGAATCAGTTCCGCACAGTCGCTTGCTACAAGAAGTGCTCGCTTACGGTCTATCCAATGACATATGCGGTTGGATAGAAAGTTTTCTAACAGACAGGGAGCAGTATGTCGTCCTGAACAGGGTAGATTCAACAGAAACAAGAGTAACTTCAGCTGTGCCACAGGGCAGCGTCATAGGTCCTCTGATTTTTAAGATTTACATAAACGATCTGGTTGATGGTATTGACAGCGGCCTTAGTCTGTTTGCCGATGATGCTGTAGTCTACAGGAAAGTAGTATTACACGAAAGTTGTGAACAAATCAATGAGGATGTGCAGAAAATAAATGCGTGGTGTAATGACTGGCGCCGGCCGGAGTGGCCGAGCGGTTCTAGGCGCTTCAGTCTGAACCGCGCGACCGCTACGGTCGCAGGTTCGAATCCTGCCTCGGGCATGGATGTGTGTGATGTGCGTAGGTTAGTTAGGTTTAAGTAGTTCTAAGTTCTAGAAGACTGATGACCTCCGATGTTAAGTCCCATAGTGCTCAGAGCCATTTGAACCATTTTAATGACTGGCAGTTATCTCTCAATATTAGTAAGTGTAATCTACTGCGTATAACAAGGCGAAAATCCCCATTAATGTATGAGTACAAAATAAATGATCAGTCTCTGGAAGCGGTAACATCAGTCAAGTATCTGGGTGTGACTATTCGAAATCATCTCAAATGGAATAATCAGATTACACAAGTAATGGTTAAGGCGAACTCTAGATTGCGGTTTATTGGTAGAATCCTGAAGCGATGTAGTCCTTCAGTAAAGGAAATAGCTTACAATACGTTAGTTCGTCCAGTCTTAGAGTATTTTTCGTCTGTGTGGGACCCTTACCAGTTGGGTCTGATTCAAGAAATTGAGAAGGTCCAAAAAAGAGCTGCAAGATTCGTGACTGTTACATTTAGCCATCGCGAGAACGTTACAAATATCATAGAAAGTTTGAAGTGGGACACACTTGCAGATAGACGACGCGCTAAACAGAAGAGGCTGCTCACTAAATTTCGAAATACAATATTCGCCGAGGATGTAGAGCATATATTATTACCACCAACTTTCAAATAGCGTAATAATCATCATTCAAAGATAAGGGAAATAAGAGCTCGTACTGAGGCGTTCAGACAGTCGTTTTTCCCTCGTGCGATCCGCGAGTGGAACAGACGGGGGGGGGATATGACTTTGGGGCGACTTGTGCCCTCCGCCACACACCGCTTGGTGGCTAGCGGAGTATATATGTAGATGTAGATATGTAGATGTAGAACATGTGCGGGGCCTACCATCACACAAAGCAAAATCCGTCGGGTTACTGGCGTCAGAGAGGTACCTTTTTAGGTTAGAAACAGAACTCAGGAACAATAAACTCTCTGTCCGGACAGGCCTTGGAAGGCTCAACGGTGCCGACCGGCCGCCGTGTCGCCCTGAGCCCACAGGCCTCACTGGATGCGTATATGGAGGTGCATGTGGTCAGCACACCGCTCTCCCGGCTGTATGTCAGTTTACGACACCGGAGCCGTCACTTCGCAATCAAGTACCTCCTCAGATTAACTCACAAGGGCTGAATGCACTCCGCTTGCCAGCAGCGCTCGGCAGACCGTATGGTCACCCATCCAAGTGCTAACCCAACCAGCCAGCGCTTAACTTCGGTGATCTGACTGGAACCGGAGTTACCATTGTGGCAAGGCCGTTGGCATTCAGGAAACCTGTTTTGAAAAAAGTCAGAATAATAGAAGAGCCCCACAAAATGCTTAACAACGCACAGAAATGTAAGGTTAGCTTATTTCAGAAAAATATAAGAGGATTCTTGTCTGTTTGGAAAATTTAGAGAGCCCTGAAAAGATAGACGTACTGTGGCTATCTGAGCACCTCATAACCACAGGGTTAGATAAGTAACATTTAAAAAAAGTACACTCTAACAGCTTGCTCACACTGGTATAGGAAACGGAGATGTTGTTACATGGCCGGCCGGTGTGGCCTAGCGGTTCTAGGCGATAAAGTCTGGAACCGAGCGACCGCTACGGTCGCAGGTTCGAATCCTGCCTCGGGCATTAATGTGTGTGATGTCCTTAGGTTACTTAGGTTTAAGTAGTTCTACGTTCTAGGGGACTGATGTCCTCAGCAGTTAAGTCCCATAGTGCTCAGAGCCATTTGAACCATTTGTTCTTACATAATACTAAAACTGAAAACAGGCTCAAAAACATTGAGACAAGTAGATTTTGAGTTGTTCAACAAATAGAAGTGTGTACTTATGAACCGACAGAGCAAAATGGCTCAATTTTAATTCGAACTGCATACAGACTCCCATTTGGAAATTTTGGATTGTTCGTAGGGAATCTGGATTCTTTACTGTGCCATCTGTGACAAAGCAGCAAGCATTTAATAGTTTGTGGTGACTTCAGTGTAGATTTTCTAAGGGATTCTGATAGGAAAAATGATCTGAAACCTTTTTTTTGGATCGTGCAATTTGATCTCAGTAATTAACTTTCGAACACGGTCGGATAAAGACAATAGGACACTAACTGATAATGTTTTCTTTGGTGAGCTCAAAGCAGGAAAGTAACTGTTTTCACACTAACAAATTCCCTCTCTGATCATGACGAATAGTTAGGATAAATAAGATAGTGCCTGATGGTATGGATACTCGTCAGTGGAAATCAGGTAGAATAACTAATGGCAGGATAAATATTTTTAAGAATACTTTGCGAGCGATGATCTGGGATGAAACTCATAATGAGCCAAATGCTAACATAAAAGTTAATCTATTTCATGATAAATTCATATCACTACTTGAAAACAGCTTTTCAAATAGGCTAATCAAAATGCCGGCCGCTGTGGCCGAGCGGTTCTCGGCGCTTCAGTCCGGCACTGCTCTGCTGCTACGGTCGCAGGTTCGAATCATGCTTCGGGCATGGATGTGTTTGATGTCTTTAGGTTAGTTAGGTTTTAGTAGTTTTAAGTCTAGGGGACTGATGACCTCAGATATTAAGTCCCATAGCGCTTAGAGCCATTTGAACCATTTTGCTAATCAGAAAGGACATTAAATAGCCATTCTAAAAACCGAGAATCACTAGAGGGATTAAAGTATCTTTGTGAGAGGAGGAGATTAGTGTTTGATGTCCTGTCGACAACGAGGCCGCTAGAGACGAACGACAAGCTCAGATTAGGGTTGGATGGAGAAGAAAATCGGCTGTGGCTTTTAAAGGAACCATCCCAACATTTTCCCAAAGCGATTTAGAGAAATTACAGAGAATTTCACCAGGATGGCCGGCTGCGTATTTGCACCGTCGTCCTCCAGAATGTGAATTCAGTGTGCTAACCACTGCGCTGCCTTGCTCGTTCTTGTGAGAGGAACAAGGGAAATGTGTACGTTGGTAAGAAGAAGCGGAGGTCTCAAAATTCTTAAGAAAATGATTAAAAATCAAGGAACATGGACATAATGTCAGAAATCAGTAATTTCGATAGCAGACTTTAGGCTACATGAAATTTAGTGGAACGAGGGACTGGACAACCAGTCGCGGAACAATATAAGAGCACTACCGAGCTGAATGGAAGGGCTATAAATGATCTGTCACAGGCAGCATATATATTTCATTATCATTTGTTAAATGTAGTAGAAATTACATAGACAAGTAGTTCAAGAGAAAAATCACAACGATAATAATGGAAGCTGAAGAAATGAAATAAAATTTGTGCTATGAGCTCGACTTAGACCCAGGTCTCCCTACTTACTAGGTAGGTATCCTGGTCATTACACCACGATAGCACTGATTACCTGTACTGCTGTGGTGATTTAGCGGCTAGCATTCCTGCATAGCCAGCAAATGGGCCGGGGTGGAAATTTTGATTCATTTCTTCAGCTTTCTTCATTATCGCAGATAAAGATGCGACTAGATGCTTCGAGGAAAATTTAATTATATCAGATCTATACATCACCTGTGCCTGAGGTGCAGGCTACATTTCCCCATTACGTCCAGTGCTGAGGTGCTATTCCAATACCGGAGAGCCTCGGCTGTAGTGACGATCTAAGAAGGGGAAAATAAGCTGAAGATGTGAATTGAAGTTTGTGTTAAGGAGTGCATTGGACTATAGTAGTCCGCACAGCTGTGTTAGCTGTAGTGCTGTCATGGTGTAATAACTAGTATTCCTACCTAGCAAACATGAAGACCCAAGCTGAAGTCTGGATCATAGCACAAATTTTAACTCATCTCTTCAGCTTACATCATTACCGTAAATAAAGATGAGACTCAAATATCTCGACTCCACACCAGATTACTAATTGTTCTGAATGTCTTGCACTTGTACAGTGGACACTCTTATTGGTAAGTCCAATATATGTGGATTATATAAAAGTAAAATGACATATTATTTTATTTCATTCACTGTTTTATTATATATCTGACACAAATTTCATCCAGATGTAATTATGCTGTATATACTTTTGTATACAGGGTGAGTCACCTAACGTTACCGCTGGATATATTTCGTAAACCACATCAAATACTGACGAACCGATTCCACAGACCGACCGTGAGGAGAGGGGCTAGTGTGATTGTTAAATACAAACCATAAAAAAATGCACGGAAGTATGTTTTTTAACACAAACCTACGTTTTTTTAAATGGAACCCCGTTAGTTTTGTTAGCACATCTGAACATATAAACAAATACGTAATCAGTGCCGTTTGTTGCATTGTAAAATGTTAATTACACCCGGTGATATTGTAACCTAAAGTTGACGCTTGAGTACCACTCCTCCGCTGTTCGATCGTGTGTACCGGAGAGCACCGAATTACGTAGCGATCCAGAGGGAATGCTCATGCGCATACTGCATCGTCACCGCTTTCACCCGTTTCTTGTGTCACTACATCAGCAATTACATGGTGATGACTTTAATCATCGAGTGCAATTCTGTCAATGGGCATTAACAGAGAATGCGTTGCAGTTCTACCTGTTTATCGATGTAGCGGGTTTCACAAACAACGGGGCAGTGAATCTACGGAACATGCATTATTGGTCCGTAGACAATCCTCGCTGTCTCAGACAGGTAGAGCGACAGCGACCGTGGACTGTAAATGTATGGTGCGGAATCATTGGTCCTCACTTCATTGCAGGGGCCCAAACAGCTGCAACATACATCGCGTTTCTACAGAATGATCTGCCAACGTTGCTCGAAAATGTCCCACTGGAAACGCCTCGACGTGTGTGGTATCAGCATGATGGTGCACCTGCACATTCCGCAATTAACACTAGGCTGACCCTTTACAGGATGTTCGACGGGCGTTTCATAGGACGTGGAGGACGCATAAATTGGCCAGCCCGTTCTCCTGATCTTACACCTCTGGACTTCTTTCTGTGGGGTACGTTAAAGGAGAATGTGTACCGTGATGTGCCTACAACCCCAGAGGATATGAAACAACGTATTGTGGCAGCCTGCGGCGACATTACACCAGATGTACTGCGGCGTGTACGACATTCATTACACCAGAGATTGCAATTGTGTGCAGCAAATGATGGCCACCACATTGAACATCTATTGGCCTGACATGTCGGGACACACTCTATTCCACTCCGTAATTGAAAACGGAAACCACGTGTGTACGTGTACCTCACCCCTCATGGTAATGTACATGTGCGTCAGTGAAAAATACCAATAAAAAGGTGTTAGCATGTGGACGTAATGTGCTGTTCCAGTCTCTTCTATACCTAAGGTCCATCACCGTTCCCTTTGGATCCCTACGTAATTCGGTACTCTCCGATACACACAATCGAACAGCGGAGGAGTGGTACTCAGGCGTCAACTTTAGGTTACAATATCTCCGGATGTAATTAACATTTTACAGTGCAACAAACGGCACTGATTACGTATTTGTTTATATGTTCAGATGTGCTAACAAAACTAACGGGGTTCCATTTAAAAAAACGTAGGTTTGTGATAAAAAACATACTTCCGTGCATTTTTGTATGGTTTGTATTAACCAATTACACTAGCCCCTCTCCTCACGTTCGGTCTGTGAAATCTATTCGTCAGTATTTGATGTGGTTTACGAAATATACCCAGCGGTAATGTTAGGTGATTCACCCTGTATAAACTGCTCAAAAACAGGTTGGTACTACATGGATGTCGGCGAATGTATATGGGCTTTAATTCAGATGGAGTACAGACTCGGTGTTGTGTACATAGTTCCGCGTAGTCAGCGCGTACACAACTTTCCCACTAGAGCGCGCCCCGCTAAGCACAACAAAGCAGGCGCAGCGCTCGTCCGTCTCCGCACTACGAGTTGGCGCTGTCTTGGAGACGGACCAAATTCTGCTTCCACCGATACACGTATTAATATTTAACGCAGCCAATGAGATTGCTGCTAACGTAGGACCTTTTCTCCTCGCGGATCACACTCGCGCAGTGATACATGAACGCGTGAGGTATTATAACGAGTGTACAGACCTCCGATTAGTCAGTCTGCACCAGTCTGCGTTAGTCTGTAGTCTGCGTCTAATAAGATTATCATATTCCTGTACATAGCCATGAAGATAAATGAATAGACACTTTGTCAAGTATCAGAGATATGTGAGAATAAGATTAACGTACCAAGACCAAAGGAACTTCAGACTGTCAATTGTAAACAGCATCCAGAACCAAGTTAAGTTATTTTTATGCTTGGTATTATTTTAATAAATGTGTGTGAAAATTAATCAAGTTCTGTTTAAAGTTGGTCACAGTCAATCTGCTACTCTAAGCGTGCAAGTGGCATTTCTATCGTCTGACCTAACGGCAGAAGATAAACACGCCACGATAAGACGTCGAGACATATTGCTGACACTCGCTTACTTTATTAGAGTGACAAGTCAAATAATCTGATGGTGTGTGTACCGAAGGTCTTAGAGTACGCACACCACACTGGGAGAACGCGCCACATAAAAAAAAAGCTTGACTGTGAAAGAAAGTCGAAATCTGCGTCTGGTTATATTCAATGCCATGCTACTAATTTTATGCCCAGTATATTTCACAGGCAGTGTCCACATATGCCGCTAAATGTACCTACAAAATTGTATCATTGTATGACACGTAGATCCAGAGATATGACGCCATATACACCAACAAGGAACTCCTTGAGCGCGAGGTCGCTGAAGGTCAGTGATGTTTACGGCATTCGACGCCCCACGTATTGTTTACCACGCAAACAGAACATTGGCTGCTGATGGCAACAGGGGCGGGAGTGGAGGCATCCAATGGTGAGCACCAGCATGAGGCTACGGTGCGTAGCTGAACTGCTTAGTCGACGAGTAACTTACAACAGTGCGACAGTGCTAGTGGTGTTGACGCAAAGCAGAGCAATGACAACGAAAAGAAATCAAACATAGCATTCTCTCCACTACAACAATTGCAAAAGTTAACATTTCGCCAGGAAGGTACCGTAGGAATTTTGCAGAATGAGAAAGAAGTTGCCGACGAAATATTAGCGTTCCTGCAAGATGCATCAGTGGAATATGTGGTGTCGTATACGCTCGACTGTGCGTTCAATGTACATGAGGAGTACAATGATGACGATACGTGCTTAACAAATGACAGTGATACTGAAGGCGGTATGTAGCCATGTAGTTCATCATCCTTGTCGGACAGGGGGCTACAAACCCCGTCTACAGTGAAATGTAGTAAAGGACAATCGTTGTCCAATTGGCTGGTACTAAACGTGGTTACGTACATGGAGGATGATCCACAATATAGAAAAAAAACTATGAAAAGAGTTCCAAAAAGTCCTCTCCATGAGAAAAACTACGGATATTCAGAGGAGGACAAGGCGCACTTTTCACAAAAACTGGTGTTTGCGCGTTTCAAGGATGCTCGATACAATTTACAGGAGGTGCACGATAGTGAGCTGCTACGTTATACACATCAGATTGCAGGCGATATAGATTACAGCGATTTCAAGGGAAGCAGTGTATGGTTGCATACTATACAGAAATACGCGACTGGAAAACGTAAGGTAACGAAAACTGAAACAAAACCTCAGCTTGACGATGCACATCCAACTGCGGAATTGGCCGGAAAATTTGTAGGTCATATAAGTAACCTTATCCCATCGTTCAGTAAGGGATTTGTTTTCAACTCATACCAATTGGTATTTGAAGAGGAAATTCATATGAAAGGAACCCTGAAATTAAAGATTCGAAGACTGTCGCATCAAGATCAACAAACATCAATGGCTTAAAGCCTTCGTATACAATTATGCCGACTGTTACGCTTGATGGTAAATTGCCTAGAAAGTTATTTATTGTGCCGCGAGAAGTTGGAGGTGTTCGACCCCGCATGATTCTTTCTCGTGTGCGTGATCTTGCGAGGGGCCGGCCGCGGTGGTCTCGCGGTTAAGGCGCTCAGTCCGGAACCGCGAGACTGCTACGGTCGCAGGTTCGAATCCTGCCTCGGGCATGGATGTGTGTGATGTCCTTAGGTTAGTTAGGTTTAAGTAATTCTAAGTTCTAGGGGACTGATGACCACAGATGTTAAGTCCCATAGTGCTCAGAGCCATTTGAACCATTTGATCTTGCGAGGGCATAAGGGAATATTTACCCCCGAGCAAGCAAATAGTGGGAAAATGGCCGTAATAGAACTACAACTATGGTATGAGCACTGCCTTTAGTCTGTGGCTGGTCAAAATAACTTACTTTTGCTTGATTCCTGGTCCGAGTACAAAAATCGTACTCCTTTAGAGGAAACTATCTCTCCTGCAAAAGTGGCAGTGAAATTCATGCCATCTGCAACCACTGGACATACTCAGACTCTGGATGCCTAAGATACAGGGTGTTTCAAAAATGACCGGTATATTTGAAACGGCAATCAAAACTAAACGAGCAGCGATATAAATACACCGTTTGTTGCAATATGCTTGGGACAATAGTACATTTTCAGGCAGACAAACTTTCGAAATTACAGTAGTTACAATTTTCAACAACAGATGGCGCTGCGGTCTGGGAAACTCTATAGTACGATATTTTCCACATATCCACCATGCGTAGCAATAATATGGCGTAGTCTCTGAATGAAATTACCCGAAACCTTTGACAACGTGTCTGGCGGAATGGCTTCACATGCAGATGAGATGTACTACTTCAGCTGTTCAATTGTTTCTGGATTCTGGCGGTACACCTGGTCTTTCAAGTGTCCCCACAGAAAGAAGTCACAGGGGTTCATGTCTGGCGAATAGGGAGGCCAATCCACGCCGCCCCCTGTATGTTTCGGATAGCACAAAGCAATCACACGATCATCGAAATATTCATTCAGGAAATTAAAGACGTCGGCCGTGCGATGTGGCCGGGCACCATCTTGCATAAACCACGAGGTGTTCGCGGTGTCGTCTAAGGCAGTTTGTACCGCCACAAATTCACGAAGAATGTCCAGATAGCGTGATGCAGTAATCGTTTCGGATCTGAAAAATGGGCCAATGATTCCTTTGGAAGAAATGGCGGCCCAGACCAGTACTTTTTGAGGATGCAGGGACGATGGGACTGCAACATGGGGATTTTCGGTTCCCCATATGCGCCAGTTCTGTTTATTGACGAAGCCGTCCAGGTAAAAATAAGCTTCGTCAGTAAACCAAATGCTGCCCACATGCATATCGCCGTCATCAATCCTGTGCACTATATCGTTAGCGAATGTCTCTCGTGCAGCAATGGTAGCGGCGCTGAGGGGTTGCCGCGTTTGAATTTTGTATGGGTAGAGGTGTAAACTCTGGCGCATGAGACGATACGTGGACGTTGGCGTATTTGGACCGCAGCTGCAACACGGCGAACGGAAACCCGAGGCCGCTGTTGGATCACCTGCTGCACTAGCTGCACGTTGCCCTCTGTGGTTGCCGTACGCGGTCGCCCTACCTTTCCAGCACGTTCATCCGTCACGTTCCCAGTCCGTTGAAATTTTTCAAACAGATCCTTTATTGTATCGCTTTTTGTTGCTTTGGTTACATTAAACCTCCGTTGAAAACTTCGTCTTGTTGCAACAACACTGTGTTCTAGGCGGTGGAATTCCAACACCAGAAAAATCTTCTGTTCTAAGGAATAAACAATGTTGTCTACAGCACACTTGCACGTTGTGAACAGCACACGCTTACAGCAGAAAGACGACGTACAGAATGGCGCACCCACAGACTGCGTTGTCTTCTATATCTTTCACTTCACTTGCAGCGCCATTTGTTGTTGAAAATTGTAACTACTGTAATTTCGAAAGTTTGTCCGCCTGAAAATGTACTGTTGTCCCAAGCATATTGCAACAAACGGTGTATTTCTATCGCTGCTCGTTTAGTTTTTATTGCCGTTTCAAATATACCGGTCATTTTTTAAACACCCTGTATATTATCCCATTATCTGCAGCTACGCCTTGAAGGATAGTCCGTTTCACGATAAGCTCCACCACAGACTGTTTCGCATTCGGTTGTATGTCATCACAGTCCCCAGTTCTCATCATCCCATTACACTAATATGATTATATATGCATTCTTTAAGAATGCATACCTTGCTGAACGTTCTGCACGGTTTGTAACTCTGGAGTAGTTCGCCTACGACCTTGATGGTGCGAACCCTTGTGATCAATGTGGATCACCATTTATCAATCGGCGTTCTTGATGCAAATTAATGGTTTGTTTCGAGCATTTCTTGAATGTCGACGATTCCCATTCTGTGAAGTGTAATGCATAATCCCATAGAAGGGTGATCCCTGTACCTACCGGACACTCTTTTTCCGTCGCCCACCTGACGCACATGGTCAGTCATTAGCAGCTAATATTTTTTCTGTCATAATTGTTAACGCAACACTTTTAGATGAGCTTTATTACAGTCTGAATTTGCGATCTCGCACTCAAGGAGCGCCTTTGAGATGCGTAAAATCCTGCCACATCATGCATGACGTTTAAATTTAATACTTCTTTGCTGCTAACACTTTTCGGAATACGTTTCGAAGCCACTATCTACATATGCTGCTGAATATACCTACATAGATATATCACTATGCGATATATACACTACTGGCCTTTAAAATTGCTACACCAAGAAGAAATGCAGATGATAAACGGGTATTCATTGAACAAATATATTATACTAGAACTGACACGTGATTACGTTTTCACTCAGTTTGGGTGTATAGATACTGAGAAATCAGTAACCAGTACAACCACCTCTGGCAATAATAACGGCATTGATACGCCTGGGCATTGAGTCAAACAGAGCTTGGATGGCGTGTACAGGTACAGCTGCCCATGAAGCTTCAACACAATACCACAGTTAATCAAGAGTAGTGACTGGCGTATTGTGACGAGCCAGTTGCTCAGCGACCATTGACCAGACGTTTTCATTTAGCTAGAGATCTGGAGAATGTGCTGGCCAGGGCAGCAGTCGAAAATTTTCTGTATCCAGAAAGGCACGTACAGGATCTGCAACATGCGGTCGTGCATTATCCTGCTGAAATGTAGGGTTTCGCAGGGATCGAATGAAGGGTAGAGCCACGGGTCGTAATACATTTGAAATGTAACGTCCACTGTTCAAAGTGCCGTCAATGCGAACAAGAGGTGACAGAGATGTGTAACCAATGGCACCCCATACCATCACGCCGGGTGATACGCCAGTATGGCGATGACGAATACACGCTTCCAACGTGCGTTCACAGCGATGTCGCCAAACACGGATGCGACCATCATGATGCTGATCGCAGGCGCTCCCGTCTGTGATGCAGCGTCTAGGGTAACCGCAGCCATGGTCTCCGAGGTGATAGTCCATGCTGCTGCAAATGTCGTCGAACTGTTCGTGCAGATGGTTGTTGTCTTGCAAACGTCCCCATCTGTTGACTCATGGATCGGGAAGTGGCTTCACGATCCGTTACAGCCATGCGAATAAGATGCCTGTCATCTCGACTGCTAGTGATACGTGGCCGTTGGGATCAAGCACGGCGTTCCGTATTACCCTCCTGAACCCACCAATTCCATATTCTGCTAACATTCATTGGATCTCGACCAACGCAAGCAGCAATGTCGCGATACGATAAATCGCAATCGCGATAGGCTGCAATCCGACCTTTATCAAAGTCGGAAACATGATGGTACGCATTTCTCCTCCTTACACGAGGCATCACAACAACGTTTCACCAGGCAACGCCGGTCAACTGCTGTTTGTTTATGAGAAATCGGTTGGAAACTTTCCTCATTTCAGTAGGTTGTAGGTGTCACCACCAGCGCAAACCATGTGTGAATGCTCTTAAAAGTGAATCATTTGCGTATCACAGCATCATCTTCGCGTCTGTAACTCGTCATCTTCGTGGTGCAGCAATTTTAATGGCCAGTAGTGTATGTCAATGAACATGATGGCATAGACACTGAGATGCGTAAGAAATGTCGCGCCATGCGTGAACTTTTAATACATTTATTCCTTACTGGTAAAACAGTCCAATAGTCGAGTCAGGTTAAGGAAATGCCGGACACCTTACAGCGCTTTTCGCAGCTTTCAATTGCGAAGCGCAAACGGCTGTAGGCGGAAACAATAGCCGTCTCGAGAGGTATGAAGACGCGCTGTCATGGAGACGTTCACAAAATCGCGTTGTAGACACACGTTGCAGCTGTGCCTAACGTACAGAAGCTGTTTAACAATTTCCAAGATGTTTTCACCAATACGTAGAAATGAAAGTTTTCTGATGTTCCATTACAAATGCAGCTAACCTTTTGTTTTCGTTTCTAATAGAAAACTGGCAAATGAATGATCCTGGCAATGCCAGGTTTTTCAACAAGTTTGTAATAACTACTATAGCATGCTTGCTTCCTGAACTTAGGTTTCAGAACTACTGATGTTTGAAACTTCCTGCTGGACCTGGACTGGAATTTGGAACCTTAACTTTTGCGTGTTCTTACCTCCTGAGCTCTACATGTTAGAATGGTTCAAATCGATCGAAGCACTATGGGACTTAACATCACTCCCTTAGACTTAGAACTACTTAAACTTATCTAACCTAAGGACATCATACACATCCATGCCCGAGGCAGGACTCGAACCTGCGATCGTAGAAACAGCGCGGTTCCGGACTGAAGCGCCTGGAACCGCTCGGCCACAACGGCCGGCTTTACATGTTCGACATACAAAACGTCCTCATAGGTACAGTTCCGTCAGTATCTCTCTCCTACATTCAAAACTTCACAAAATCTCTTCTGTTTATTGTTACGCCACTGTCGTATTTGCGAGCCAGAAGGCTGCCACAGTGTTTCACTCCCAATGGCAGGAAAGGTGCTGAACCGACATTACTAAACTCTGCGTTGGAGCACTGAAGCGAGCCACTTACCACACGTCTAACCCGGCTACTGCCACCGGTACTGGAACATACCGAAGCAGCATGATAAGAGAGCCAGGCCGCCATAAGGGTTACCTGGGTAACAACACTCGTGTGCCTGCTGCTGCGACGCTTCCACATCCTACGTCATCAAAAGAGGCGCTCTGTCACAATAGGGCTGGGTCAATGTCCGCTACGGTTATGCAGTATCCTGTCGACGACAGCAGCCTGTCCTGAGAAGAACGAGGGCTGGAACTTTAACAGTGGCAACTATTTATTTACAACTCCTACAAAATAGATACGTGTTTCAAAGTTTTACTGACCTTCAATGGACTCACCAGCATTGTGTATAACCCGTTGCCAGCTATGTGGAAGTCGTAGGATACTCTTAGCAGTGCCAGCTGTGTTGACAGTTCGAGTGGCGTGGTCTACTGTCCGACGAATTTGTAGTAGTTCTGAAGCGAATGCCGTGAAGTGTTTCCTTCAGTTTAGAAATAGAGTTGAACTCACGAGGGCTTAAGTCATGGGAGTGCAGTAGGTGGTATAGCACTTAGCTGCCTCACCAGTCAAACAAACCAGTAACAGTTTGCCCTGTCCTGCATTGTCCTGCTGTCCTGCAAAATGATTGTCAGGTCCTGCTGAAAGTGTCATCACATCTGCCTCTAAGCTGGTCTTAGGTTGTGTTCCAAAAATGAACAGTATAGAGACAGAAGTGATGACACTTTCTGCAGGACCTGACCATCATTTTTCAGGACAATGCTCAACGCACGTACAGTGCAAGCTGTTACTGATTTGTTTGACTGATGGGGCTGCTAAGTGTTGTACCACCTACTGCACTCCCCTGACTTAAGCCCTCGTGAGATCAACAGGATTTCTAAACTGAAGGGCGCTGATGACCTCGATGTTGAGCGCCCATAAACCCCAACACACACACACTCTAAACTGAAGGAAACACTTCACGGCATTCGCTTCAGAACTGCTACAAATTCGTCGGACAGTAGACCGCGCCGCTTCAACTGTCAACACAGCTGGTACTGCTAAGAGTATCCTACGACTTCCACATCGCTGGCAACGTGTTATACACAATGCTGGTAACTACTTTGGAGGTCAGTAAAACTTTGAAACATGTATCTATTTAGTACGAGCTGTAAATAAATGGTTGCCACTATTAAAGTTCCAACCCTCGTACTTTACGCCAGTCGTCTACACGACGAGTGACTTCCAGCCTCAACTACTACTCGATTCTGTTTCGGCTTGCCACAGGCCTGTGGGCTGCGACTAGCCCTGATGGTGCCGGGAGTTGAACTGGTGCCTTGCAGCTGGGGACCTACTTCTGACTGACTTCAGGTGACTCGAGAACACCATCCAGTGGTCCTCAGTTCACCGACTGTACCCGGGAGCATCTCATTCCTGACCTATTGTCACCGGCTGTTGGTGTTCGAGACTACTGGGCCTTAGGACGTCGGCGAGCTGATGGAACTGCTTGAGCCATATGGCAACTGATGCAAGTAACACCAACTAGTATTGTGCTGAGGTGGGCTCGATTGGCTGAAGACATCCCACACAACTGAGACGACATCTTTGGCTGCTGTGTGAATTCTGTTCAATAAACTTGTTACTCTCACTGCCTGTGTGGTTCATTAACGGACAAAGAGCTGTTTCATCGTACCTGCTGTCCTGTCTTCCATTCCGCACCAAGGCTGTGGCCTCTATGGAGGTCAAAAACACTCGGTGACCATCGAAACCCAGGTACAATATCTTCCTGGAGTTCCCCCTTTGAAAGAAGGGATGCTCTGGCGAAACTCGATTAGCCACATCCAAGGCGATTGTTTCCGGACTGAATCCATCAGTCTCCAGATGAGGGTGTGCTGTTTTGCAACCTCGTGGCATATTATAGCTGCGTTCCAGAATGAGACGCGAACCCAGAACGTTGCCTTTCGCAACAGTCCTCTTATCGACTGAGCTATCCAGGCACGACGTACACTTCTCTACATTATCCTTTCTTCAAGGAGTGCTAGTCTAACAACATATACAATACACCAGAGAAGCTTGGAAGACATGACAGAGTTATTGATGGAACTATAGCTGTGAAGGCGGTTCTTAAGTAGCTCCTCGATAGGTATCGTTACTGGTCGAAGATTTTCTTCGGCCAGGGACCAGGTGATTGCGTGAAAAAAAAAATATGTCGACCTGTGACTACAGAACCACTCAAATATATATGAAGATGTTATCTGTTCTTTCGGACATGTCCGAAACAACAGATACCATCGGCAACCACGCAGCTTGTTAGAATGAAATTACAATGAAATGAATAGCCTTAACTGCATACAGGCGTTGATATAAGTCAACGAGGACAGTTGAAAATGTGTGCCCCGACCGAGGCTCGAACCCGCGACTTTCTGCTTACATGGCAGACGATCTATGCATCTTTTTTTTGTTGATCTCGTTTTGGTTCTATATTGTTCGTTGAATTTGTTCATGGCGGACGTCCGATGACAACCGATGGGGTTCTTCTTCGTTGATCCGTTCACTCAGTTTTTATTTATTACAGAGGGTAGCTGACCCTCTGACCGAACGCGCTGTGTTACCATGTGAGCATTGCTTACATCGCAGACGCTCTATCCATTTGGGCCACCGAGGACACAGAGGATAGTGCGACTGCAGGGACTTATCTCTGACACCCCCCCACCCCCCCCATGAGACCCACATTCCCAACTGATTGTCCAGCACTATATTCATAGTGCCCCTGCCCATTATACTCATTACTCGCGGCTATTTGCGATTCCCGTAAGCGTTGGGGCACTGTTTGAGCATCCACATAGAAGAAGATGGTCAAATGGCCAGTGAGGCCTTAACTATATATATATATATATATTCATATCAGCTAGGGGTATTCATTTCATTGTAATCACTCAAATACATTTCTACTTTTACATTCAGTACGAAGAAGAATTTCATTTTCCAAAATGCTATTCACAAAAAATCGACAATTTATTGTACATGACAGACGAAGTCAAGTCCATACCCAAGAAGGCAAATGTTGCTGAGCGGGGGAAGGGCTGTAGAGGAGGGTGGAGGCTCTAAAGCAAGAGCTCTTTAGGAATACTGCAAGCAAAAGGCAAGGTTCTGGGTTCAATACCCAGCCCGGCACACATTTCTAATCTGCCAGGATGTTCCAAAACAGCGCAAAATTCACCTAAAAGTGTGACATTAATTTCGTTATTGGTGTTTTGCTTATGTTGACCTGGTGGTAATCTATCATATGTTGAATTAACTGCTAGTCTGTTTTCTGTGTGGGTATCAAAATTGGATTAGAATAAACCTCTAATGCCGACAAACGAAGTTCATGAACGTGTAGTTTTCATCCATTCATGATTACAACTTTTTTCTTTAATTAATGAAAGCCACAGTATGCTTCTACTGAAATCTGCCAGTAACAATGAAGGTTAACAAGTTGTATTATTTTGCGCAATGTGGTTCTGAAATTCTCTGAACACATCACCCAAATAAATTTATTGAATGTGGGAAGAGGCAGCCTTATCACTTACAGGCGCAAGTAATTCACCGCGCTTTTCCACCAGATGCGGTTCGCTACTATATCAAGCCGAGAGCAAACCTAATAAAAAGGCGACAGCTGCAAGCGCGCCGCGTGCTGTTTTCGTGTGGCCGGCCTCACCGCTCTCTGCCAATTAAGAGAAAGAGACCGTCCGCGCTGACTGCTTTATTGGACACTCCGCAACAGCACACACCCTTTGCGCTGCTCCCACCTGTCTCGGAAAACAGCAAAATAACAGCCTGCTCCACGTGCGCGCTCTGCCAGAATACAAATGGGTGCACATGGTGCGGTGCGTCACTTAGAGAAATAGCCTGGAATATGCATGGAGCGTGAAAGAGCGGAAATACACGGACAATTTGTTATTTACCTACAACACCGCAGTCTTCAGCACATTCAGAATCAATTTCGTGATTATGTGTCGTGTTCCAGGCAAGCGTTTTCTGAAAGGAACGCGCACAATTGAACGTTATTATTAAATGGCCAAAATAAAATTTTCCAGGCATGTCATCTGTTAATATTTACAAGGCTCGTTTGGAAGAAGTAAGTAGTGTGGTAACAGGCATATTGGAACAGGAACGTCAGCCGCTTTCTCCAGTGCCAGATTACAACTGGGTTCTTGTTTAAGTCAAGGTCAAACCTCCCTCTACACTACCCTCCCCGCCCTAGCCTCACCAACCGCTCACCATCGCCGATTTGCTCTCGGCTGACTGCTTTATGATGCTCTCACCGGACAATCCCAGGACCACACTGCTGCGACGAGACAGAACTACTTTCGTCTGGCCATACGTGCGAGTTCTTTGATTGGTCTGGGAGAAGGCTCATCAAGCTACAACACATAATGTAGTTCTTTCCTTTGGATTACTTGATAGCTGACAGCTGCCATTGACTATGAAAGCACCACTCGATGTACAGATTAACAAACATTCCTCTTGCAGTACAAAACATAACATTTACGAAAATTTATTTCCTCTGAAACTTTAATTGCTCATTCATCCTACTTCATGGCTGAACTCTTCCATCCTCAACACTGTATTGACACCAGCAGCACATATTTCAGCCAAAAGAGATCATTTGAGGTCTGTACTCTGTAGAGATAGCTTCATCATTAATTTGGCGATCAAATTATCTGAATTGTGTAAAAAAATGACAAAATATTTTTGCCTTTCTGACCTCCAAGAATCGTTCATATACTGACTCACCATTCAGACCCATAAACTTGATTTGACGGTATACACCACGCACTGTGAAATATTGAAACGTGTATGTAAGATATACTCTATAAATACACTCCTGGAAATGGAAAAAAGAACACATTGACACAGGTGTGTCAGACCCACCATACTTGCTCCGGACACTGCGAGAGGGCTGTACAAGCAATGATCACACGCACGGCACAGCGGACACAGCAGGAACCGCGGTGTTGGCCGTCGAATGGCGCTAGCTGCGCAGCATTTGTGCACCGCCGCCGTTAGTGTCAGCCAGTTTGCCGTGGCATACGGAGCTCCATCGCAGTCTTTAACACTGGTAGCATGCCGCGACAGCGTGGACGTGAACCGTATGTGCCGTTGACGGACTTTGAGCGAGGGCGTATAGTGGGCATGCGGGAGGCCGGGTGGACGTACCGCCGAATTGCTCAACACGTGGGGCGTGATGTCTCCACAGTACATCGATGTTGTCGCCAGTGGTCGGCGGAAGGTGCACGTGCCCGTCGACCTGGGACCGGACCGCAGCGACGCACGGATGCACGCCAAGACCGTAGGATCCTACGCAGTGCCGTAGGGGACCGCACCGCCACTTCCCAGCAAATTAGGGACACTGTTGCTCCTGGGGTATCGGCGAGGACCATTCGCAACCGTCTCCATGAAGCTGGGCTACGGTCCCGCACACCGTTAGGCCGTCTTCCGCTCACGCCCCAACATCGTGCAGCCCGCCTCCAGTGGTGTCGCGACAGGCGTGAATGGAGGGACGAATGGAGACGTGTCGTCTTCAGCGATGAGAGTCGCTTCTGCCTTGGTGCCAATGATGGTCGTATGCGTGTTTGGCGCCGTGCAGGTGAGCGCCACAATCAGGACTGCATACGACCGAGGCACACAGGGCCAACACCCGGCATCATGGTGTGGGGAGCGATCTCCTACACTGGCCGTACACCACTGGTGATCGTCGAGGGGACACTGAATAGTGCACGGTACATCCAAACCGTCATCGAACCCATCGTTCTACCATTCCTAGACCGGCAAGGGAACTTGCTGTTCCAACAGGACAATGCACGTCCGCATGTATCCCGTGCCACCCAACGTGCTCTAGAAGGTGTAAGTCAACTACCCTGGCCAGCAAGATCTCCGGATCTGTCCCCCATTGAGCATGTTTGGGACTGGATGAAGCGTCGTCTCACGCGGTCTGCACGTCCAGCACGAACGCTGGTCCAACTGAGGCGCCAGGTGGAAATGGCATGGCAAGCCGTTCCACAGGACTACATCCAGCATCTCTACGATCGTCTCCATGGGAGAATAGCAGCCTGCATTGCTGTGAAAGGTGGATATACACTGTACTAGTGCCGACATTGTGCATGCTCTGTTGCCTGTGTCTATGTGCCTGTGGTTCTGTCAGTGTGATCATGTGATGTATCTGACCCCAGGAATGTGTCAATAAAGTTTCCCCTTCCTGGGACAATGAATTCACGGTGTTCTTATTTCAATTTCCAGGAGTGTAATTAAATGCCAAAGCTTGCTTGTAAAATTTATGTAACAAGTAGGTAATATTTTGTTCTCATATATTAGTTTTACTTTAAATACTATCCAATGAACACTAAAAAATTTAAAAAAAAAATGAAATCAACTGCAGTCTCATATCCCAGTTTCTTACTCTCACCAATCGATGGCTGCACTGCAGAAAATGTGGATTATTCATTTATTGTATTATAAGAGTCTTACTGTCACCATTAGATGGCTGCACTGTAGAAAACAAACTCACTTCGACCTTTAGACCACGAGGTCCTTACTGTCGCCTACAGTTGTCTGTACTGATGAAAACCGATAATTGTTCATTCCATGTACAACGAATGGTTTAAGGCACGACAGAGTCTTAAATCAGGTGTTTTTTACGTTCATGATACTTCTAAAATGTCCCAATATTCTTTCCAATAGTCCACTACATCAATGATACTTTTGAGATGTCACAATATTCATAGAAGTTTGCAAAAATACGTCTGCAATGTAAAGGAAGAGGAAATATCGTAATGTTAATTTCAACATACACACGTACTTCCTAAACTAGTGTCTAAAACCCTAAAGTACTCCAAAGCTATTTTTCCATTTGACATTTTGAAAAGATGCCTACAGAATCGATGTCATAAAACTAAGCTGACCAGGCTGATAACTGCAGAAAAATATGTGATAGCTAAAATGCTACGCTAAGCAGGTAAGAACACAAGCAGATTCCCTACCTGAATGTAATTAATTAGCATACTCTTGTTTAAAGTCACAGTCGATACTCACAGTAAATATTTTCACATTTAAACAGATCTCAAGCACCATTGTAGGAGGGATTAAGAGAATGTATCATTTTGTACACTAGAAAAATGTAACAGATGATAATGATTGACAGGTATTGATATTATTACAAATGGCAGAGCCCTACTGGAGGTTATATACAACAACTAATTTCGACTAAGTGTGCTATCAAAAATATGGTGCAGGTCTCTCTAGAAGTTTATAGATTGTATTTTCTGTAATTAACAATTAAATAACACATTCTTCTAATGCAAAAATGTGCAACACATAAAAGACAGTCAAAAGACAAAGAAAGAACATATTAGGAAGGGAGGAATGGAGGAAGGAAGAAAGTGTTTGATTTTAAGTACCCAATATTACCGTAATTATTGCCCACCCTCAAGTTACATATCTTGACCAAAACCATTAGCAGCAGAGTTTTGGACGTTATTCTGTAAGCTCTCCACTTTCCACTGCTTCTCAATATGTGACTGTGAAACAAATAAACCTTTGGTGTAGGTAAACACATACCCTGAATTCATGCGCTGCCTCCACTCATTTTTGTGTATTTACATTATATGTTTGAGTGCGCTGAATATGCGAGATCTAGACCATGCATTAACAATCTCGACAGACAAACTGAGTCACTGGTATTCTTACGTCAGACGGCATATTATGACTTTCTAGAGTATTTGTTTATCAAAAAACCACACACTTGTCGATTAGGCAACAGCAAGCCTGAACCCCCCGATTAAGTAATTTAGCAAGCCTCACCCTGTTTTGAGAAAAGCACACACGCTTTTCTGTCGAGTTGGTGATATACATGGGAGGTGGTGGAAGGTTTGACCCACTTCTGCAAGCCATGACTTGTCTGTCAGAAATTGTCAAAATGGTGAAATATGAAATTACAGACGGATAGTAATATAAGATCTGTGAACTAGTCGAATAAGATATTGTGTGCAAACGAGTAAATGATGAGTGTGCCAAAGCTACTGTGGTTTGGAGCCTCACTTAAACGCTGCCAGAACTATACTATTCTCCAGCACATAATGTTTAAGTGCTAGCGGATCTGAACCTGTGAATGTGGGCTAGCAGCCAGTAGCAACATGCCAGTCCTTCTGTATGCATCACCTTCGTAATACTAGCCTGGAAGACGTGGTTAGGTGTGATGACTGACAAGAGACTATTGCTAAGCCCCTGTCAATGTTGCCCATCCATTAATGGTGTATGATGCCATACAGTGTATTAAAATGAATGCATTGTCCTTCAACAGAATTAGTGTCGTTTAATGATGTCATGGCGTTGTCTCAGCACTATACAGCATGACCACCACCCAGTATTCCAAAACCATTATGCTAATACGAGATACTTTAATGTTTAACAAACTCTACAATGGATTCTATAACAAGAAGTGCATATCATGTCCACATCATCCCCACATCATTAGTGCGACGTCGATATAACGGCACTCTAGTCTACTAGCAAATCGTAAAAACAGTGGAAAAGATCCGATTATGCCCATCTACAGAACATCGATATTTACTTTGTCCACACACACACACACACACACTCACACATACACACACACACACACACACACACACACACACACACACACACACAAAATAGCTATGTTCTCATGTATCCTCAACACAACGCAATATATAGACAAATAGACATAGTTACATCATCCCTACATTGCTACTGCATGTTAAAACAGACATGTCGTCCTACTGACGTAACGACGTTTGTGCAATCACTACCCAGTATTCGCCGATTCACTGACATCATGGCATTCTTTCTTGTAACAATCTCCCACTAGTATAAGTGTTCAAAAATAGCACTCTGTTACTTAAAGAATTAAATTATTTATTTGCACCAAGTCTACTACCCTCGCACATAACCACACACTACTAAAATCAGTCGACAGAAAAGTGCGCCAGCAGTGATCACAAGCAGTCGACGATCACATATGGGACACTAATCGTAGGGGGAGCTGCCAACAGCAAACAAAAATGTAATTGTAGCTTTTCGCATCTTGACAGGTAAACCAGCAGACGATGCAGTATGCAGGTGATAAAAACTTATGTATCTCTCTAAATACTAAGAATATATCCAGTAATGAAATGTTATTAACACGCCAGGACTAAGCCCACCAGCAGTTTTAAGATCCCACTCTACTTAACTACACAAAGATGCAAACTGAGCCCCTTGCGGGGCCGCCCGCATTGCCACCCGCGCCGCCCCCGCCAGTCAGCCCACAAGCTATTCGTTCGTTTCTTTCGTCAATCGACTCGACTGAATCGAGTTATCGAGTAGTTGTACTTTCCTATGAAGCACGCGCGTCCGCGTCATCGTACTTTATACGTTTCTGTCTGGCACATAGATAGCTTACACAGACCTACGAGAAAAGACGCGGCCTTTATAGTGATCTCGATACGTTTTGCTACAGAAAATATTTATCATTTAAAATTCAACATACTTCTGCCGTCACAACTAATGAAACATGACGGTCATGATCTGGCACATAAATGGAATCAGCGCCTAACTGGACTACCGCTCTTTGAAGAAGAATCACTCTTTGTGATTAAAAAGAGACTACTGGGAGAGATTCTTCAATACGAGCAAACGAACATAAACTCCCTTAATGATCGTGACTCTGTCATGCAAGCGTTGTCTGTTTGTCCTAGATCTGACTATCCCACTTCACACACGCTGTACAAAATATCTGCTTGTCTACCTGAATCTATTGCTACAGTAGAAAGACATGGCGTACAAAGACGTGGCGTACAAAAACATGGCTGAGGTCGACAATGAAGGAGGATCGACTTAATGACTTAGTTCTGTTGAACACTCACCCTGACATTTATTCTCCTATTGACGATGTAATTAACCTATTTGCCAGGAAGAATAGGCGCATAGAATTCATAATTTAAGGCAGTGTGTAGCTTTTTTATATCATAAGATGGCACTGTCTTGTATATGCGTATGATCAGTTTAAATAAAACTATCTTATACTTTGAATGTAACTTGATTATTTTTTACTACGGTAAAA
This sequence comes from Schistocerca cancellata, assembly GCF_023864275.1. NCBI lineage: Eukaryota > Metazoa > Arthropoda > Insecta > Orthoptera > Acrididae > Schistocerca > Schistocerca cancellata. The sequence continues at coordinate 134,777,908 of NC_064629.1, read as the reverse complement.
GTAAGGGTAGCTCAAGATATCTTTAGCGACCCCTCCTTGAGGTTTCTCTGTATTCGCCACTGCTCCCAGCACAACCTACGCCTTACAGTGCATATAAGGGTTGGCTTTGAGGGCTGCCATAATATTAACAGAAGTTTTTTCCTGGGTATGCATATATAAGAAGATGTGCTCTGCAAGTACTTTGTGGGTAAGAAGAACAACTATATCAAACATCTCATTTGATGTTTCATTGTGTAGGAACAACATTAAAAGATTACGTGGAATCATCATCAAATTTTGAGAATGAAGATAGCATTTGTAGAGCTGAAAGGATTTAAAAATGGTGTAAATAGTTTTGCGCTAAAACAAGCAGCTGCTAACGACGTTCACTGCAAGCAAGTTCTTGCTAAGGTTTGTATCATAACAGCACAGAATGTCTTCTGCGTTTTCTCTAGAAGACTACTGAATGCTGAAAACTCTTGGTTGTCACGATATCACGACCTTCAGCATTGGACAATGGGTGGAGTGCAGCTACAAACTACAAGAAACGCTCTTGGGAGCTGTGGAGCTGTGTACATGTGGAGATTACAATATGCTAACGGGTGGTGAGAAAGTAAAATGGATATCGTTTTCTAGTGGATCCAGTCAAAATCGTAAACATGCGCTGTCATGACTGTCCGTTACTCAAAAAACATATTAGATGTTTCAATAGCCCTGAAGACCATCATTTGACACTGAAAACTGTTAAGAGTGATGAGAAGACAGTATTTGGAGAATAAAAATTCCATATAAAGTATCTGACGATATACAGTTTAGACAAGAAGAGAATAGAAGATTTCGAAATGTGGTGCTACAGAACAATGCTGTAGAATGGGTAGATCACGTAACTAATGAAGAGGTAGTGAATAGAATTGAAGAGAAGAGAAATTTGTGGCACAACTTGACTAGAAGGAGGGATCGGTTGGTAGGGCATATTCTGAGGCATCAAGGGATCACCAATTTAGCATTGGAGGGCAGCGTGGAGGGTAAAAATCGTACAGGGAAACCAAGAGATGAATACACTAAACACATTCAGAAGGATGTAGGTTGCAGTAGGTACTGGGAGATGAAGAAGCTTGCACAGGATAGAGTAGCATGGAGAGCTGCATCAAACCAGTCTCTGGACTGAAGACCACAACAGCAACAACAGAAACTATCTTTTTTTCATTCGTTTTTTTTTCTTCAACACCTGTAAACTATAACTTCAGCTTACAAAAAATTGAAGCAAGAAACCATGAGGTAAAATATAACAGTTTTGTTTGCTGTTTACCTGTAACTGAAAATACTATTTGTGTTATGGTAGTAGTTCTTTCTTTCCTCCCTGCCTGATTAACATTTGGCAATAGCTGTGTGACATCCATGAACTTAATCGTTTCCCCTAAATGTTGTGTTGCCACAGATGTATTGACCTCAATGTAATTACCGGACCTCTGCGAAGGTGCTTTCTTTAAATTCTATTGTAACTAGTGCCAGTATATGATCAATGTAATGAGTTCATGTCCTTGTGCACTTATGTTTAACCAGAAGCCTTCAGCAAATATCAAAAACAGGGTTTTATAACAATGATCGTTTCACTAACTGTTCTGATGACCTCTCTATTTTATCATAGTGTGAGTTACCAGTATAGTAAATTTAGTTATGCGTAGTGTGACACCTACAATTAATTTCACGTGGTTCTATGGTGAGTGAGCTGTTTATTAGTAAGATTACCCGGTACAGCCCTTTGTGACATCAATATGGGTATGTTAATGGCTCAGCAATAACCTCTCCCAGAAATTCGGTGAACTGTCACGATTTCGTTTGTTTGAAACCTCCTGATTTAGCAGTCAGAACTTTTACTTTCAGTTATAATTTCGTCTCGTCCTTAACATTCAGCGCTGTGCAGACAGGATCAGCATTGAATATTAAGTACCACTGAACTAACAAAGCTGAAATATTAAGTTGCTGGCACGTAACTAACCCTGATATTTACTTTCAGCTAGAAGAGATGGTTTGTATCATTTAGTGGTTGTCGAATTTGAAGATCGTCGTTGACATTTACGGTGGGTTCCTTTGTCTATAATTTTGTATTTTTGTAATGTTTTATTGTGTTTTATACGTGTGTTTGTCGAATGTGATGGAGATCTTTTAGGTTGTCTTCAGTTGTTAGGATTATTCAGTATTAGTTTCATTACAGTTCTCCAAATGTGATTCAAGCGCTAGCGAGAAGTCTAACAAGGATGAGAGAGATCGGAAGAGAATTGTCTGGTAACTTAAAAACTGTGGATAGTGGGTTGAACATGGAGATGAAACAGGAAAACATTCAGCAGATTGATTTTAATGAACCACGGTGGAAAATCTCACTCTGCTGAGTAGATGTAGAAGAGGAACAAATTAATAGCCAGAACAGTAGATCCCATTCGCGAGGACAGTGCGACAATCTCACAGACTATGGAAGCATGCGAAGCCACTGGTCACGATACATCGGTGCAGAGTGTCGTAAATCGTGAACAGAATCCTCATGTTCCAGTAGCATTTAATTACAGACATTTTTGGTGTTGCAGTTCATGAAACTAGACGTAAAGATGGAGAAGTTAGACACACAAATGAGAAGAACTAGCTAAGATGAACGACGGGTGAGACAGAAAGCACAATGAACATTTCAAAACACAGCACAGGGAGGACATCAGGCAATTCCAAAAACAAGAAGACAGTGAAACGGCTGTATGATCACTTAATGCAGAATGTTGGCAAGCGTGTGTGGTTTTGATAATGAATTGGAGCAGCTGGCAAAAAACACTAAAGAAACTACTGATAATTTAAGGAGATATATTGATGTTAACGTGAAGAGTATCGAGATAATTAGCACATCGAAAGGAGATGCCGTGCAGGAGGTAAATATTGTTAAAAAAAGGTATGCGGTCACAGTAAGATGCAATAAAGCAAGTAGTTAGGTGAGACGAAGTTTTGACCACACCCATAGATCAACCATCTCTGCATAATGATTCGCCATTTGATAGGACAACTCCAGTAAATTTGTGCAGTCACGAAGAGCTCAAAGACTTGATATAGTTTAAAGAAATGCAGGCTCCTATCAGTCGCGCAACAGGGAAACGCTGACTGCATTACAGAAGCAATAAAGGTAGGTGAGGCAACTCCAAGAGTAATAGAAAAGATACTAATACTACAATGACAGAAGGAGAAAAGAGGCGGGAAGAAGAAGAATCATAAGACTTAACAGACTGACTTCGTCATGTTAGGGGCATGCTGACATTTTGATCTCCGTCCAAAAATTCAGCAACAGCGAAAACACTTTCTTTCAGTACATAAATTCTCTGTGTTACTGGAGCCTTCAGAAAGATTACATTACAAAACCTGGATTGGGCAGTTTGAAAAAGCATTGCAAAAATTTTGTTTGTGAGCATTTTCGGGAGGAAGCAGCTGCACAAATGCAAGTAGTCGTAGGACAGTGTAAAACACAGAGGATTTTAAGTACACGATCTTGATTAAGTACTGGTCGAATTCTAAACAAGATCAAGTGAAGTTAGGAAGAGTGATAAATCTGTATGTTTCATTTCCCTTACAGGACTGACTAATAAACTTTAAAGTGATATATGTGTTGTTCAAATTTGTTTCATGGTGCCTTAATAATGACTTAATAACGAACAATATATAATACCAAAATATAAGGTAACTGTTAGGCAGATGGTAAATTAATATCAGTGCAATCAGAGGTGTAAATGCAGTAATCATTGAAAATTTGCAATAAAGTATTACACAAATCAATAACGTTATGTAACCTTGAGCTCAAGGTGAAGGTTACAAACTTTATATAATGCATAATAAACTCTGTTTTATTTAAAAAGCTGTCTATAAGCTGTATATAAGAAATTTTGAGGTATTACCTTTTAGCACACCCACATTTATTATTTGTTTTTATATAAACAGACCTTAAGCATAATTCGTACACCTTATTTATGTGACAAATTTACAAATAACTATATAATTTTTGTTAAACACATGAAAAAGGAATGAGAATGACTTTTAATGACTCATATACTTACATAACTGCATGATTTGTATGTTGGTAGGTATATACTATTTGTCTTCCTACACATGTATGTTCTTGAAAAGTATGAATGACTGTGAATATTTAATGGTATAAAGTAAGTCTGTGATTTAACATTTCCGCATGCAATACGTAGTGTTCCTGAAATAGTTTGTAAGCCATCAGTGAGTAAGTAATAATATTGAGACAATGCGATTTTATAAAGTAAATGAGAAATTTAAACAAAGAACAGAGAATTGTTAATATGAGATGAAGGACAAATTAAAATCTTTGAACTGCAAACCCCTTGAATAGGATGTCACATTAAATAACATTTATCCTTACGCTAGCAGTTTGTGTGAAAACTTGGTGGCGTACAGAAAGTGTTGATGAATTAGATGGTAAATGTACTCTTGGCAAAGATCGTTTCTCTTACCTGATAATTTAGGCCCTAATGAGCACACAGGAAAAATGCTATACTAATGAAAATTTCCTTGATGCAGTTACGCTGTGACAAGTCTACAAATAACTGCATCTGTACAGATTTTGAAAACTAGGAACAAGTGATGTTATGCCACAGTTTTTGTCAGAATCGAGAAGTAATAATATTAAATTCCAACAAATCAGTAAGTCCATCCAATCTAAATCAACACCAAGCTAGAAAAGAGTGTACTAGCATTATTAAAGTTAATGTCAATGAGTGCCACAGCTAATTGCTATATTTACACGTTAAATTCTTCTTATCGAGAGGAGGCCAGCTGAGCAGAGAAGACGGCTAGCATTTGGTCACTAAAAGGGACTTCCGACTTTTTCAAATGAAAAGCACTGCCAGGGGAAGGAAGAAAATCAGGTAGAAAGTTTAAAACTGTATATTAAATAAATGAATGATATGTGGGTTGCATTCTGTCAAAGAGGCACCATTTATTTTGAGTTACAGATGACGGAAATTCCTTGTACAGTGTATTTAAAGTGTGCAGGAAGCGCTGTGAGCATAGAATGAGGGAGAGCAGTTTTCCACAACACTTCCCCCAGCAGGAAACCAATAATCTTTGAAACACTAGATCTGAAGTAATAAAATGATAAAATATCTTTAATGGTGTGAGATCGGAAGTCGTCTGGCGATTTTGTGTTTAATAACATGGGCCGTCCGCCAAGTTAATAGCCTTGTTATTGACTTTATCAAGAAATAATAACAGTTGCTACCGTTGGATAACACGAATAAATTTCAAGAAGTGGGAGAAGAGAAGTCGCTGTGTGTATGTGGAGAAATCCTGGTTGACCAAGACACGAGGCCGGACAGATGGTGGTAAGCAAAATCTGCTCGTTTCTGGACTCCATCACTCACAATTCGCAATACTGGTTAATTATGCTTAAACTGAGTATACAGGGGAGGTTGCTGCATTATTGTAACGTATCTGATTGGCGGACACTTCGAATAATCACTGAAAATCATGCACTACCCTCACACCTTAAAAGATGCAACAAAAAATCTTGCGTCTTCCTAGGAGCACACAGACGATTTTTACTTTCACTCGAGGTTCCAGCCGAGAAAGGGACGTTGATTCTGAGCTTCGTGGGAGGACAATCTTCGGTGCAGGGCCAGAAGATTTAGCATTTTTAGTCACCACAGTTGCCACTGGAAACCAGGTATTTTGAGCCTCTACAGTGGTGGCAAACTAAGAGACAGGATGTAAAGGGCGTATTCAGAATGACGTTGGCGTGTTTATGTTTCGATTTCAAGTACTTGTATTAGAAATATCGAACCTAACATGCGCTCAATCAAGACAGAGGGTTCATACATTATTCTTTCTGAGGTTCTTTCTTTCCTCTCTCATTAACATTTGGCAATCACTGAGCGACTCCCGTGAGCTTAATCGTTACCCCAAACACTGTGTTGACTCAGATGTACTCACCTCAATCTAATTATATGACCTTTGTCAAAAGTGCTTTAGTTTTAATTCCATTGCAACTGGTTCTAGTATATAATCAATGCAACGAGTTCATGTCCTTGTGTTCTTTTGCTTAACCAGAAGTCTACAGCAAATTGTAATAAATAGGGTGTTAAAATAATGATCGTTTCACTCCCTGCTTTGATGAACTCTCTATTTTATAATCTTGTGAGTTACAGGACCCTTGTTTCACATATGCTCGGGTCATCCCTGCATAAGAAATTCAGTCCTTTCAGTTATCCGTCGTGTGACACTGTTATTAAACTCACGTGATTCTATGGAGATTGAGATGATGATCAGGAAGGTCACCCACTACAACTCTTTCTGACAACCACAGAGATATGTCGATGGTTCAGGAAAACCTCACAATAAACATGTGTTTATGTTTCAGAAACCTTGCTCATTGAGCTACGTGGACTGCACATGTTTTATAAACTCTTATCTCACAGCAGATGACAAGTTGGAATGGTGATAAGATTACGTGCTTATTTGCAGTAAATTTTTACGGATTTAGAAGAATTTACCGCAATCAGACTTCAGTGTTCTGGCAATTTATAATTTATTTGAGCAATATAGACAATTTAGGTGCAGATATAATTAATTTGATGCCTCATTGTTCCTGCAAAGTGTGAGAAACGTTACATTTATTACAACTTTATTTTTTTGTTTAAATTGTCATACAGGTGTTGTAGTCATATAATACAATCAGTATTCGAGCTGTGTGCTTTTTAAATTAGTTGTACAGACACTTTAGATGAGACAAAAAATTAATTTTATGCTCCATAGAGCTTGCAAATGTTGTACCATACATATTATACTATAACTGATAAATAATTTTATTTATATTCGAGATATCGTACCTATCATCGACGTTGGGGATTTGACACCTCTCTGTGTTACTATCTTTGTTTGTGTCATGCATCTGTATGAACATTGCATGTCGCTCTGCATTCAAAGTGATTAATTGTAATAAAAAATATCTTCCTTCCTAAAGCAAAACACATTCTTACTTTCTTCATCTATTTTAATATCATGTTTGTTTCTCTTTTGACTATGTTGTGTGTGTTGCATATGTTTTGTCACGTGATGATATTATTTAATGGCTGATTGTAGGAAATGCAGCCTATAATGCTTGTAGAGACTGTTGAGAGCCTAATTCTTATAGCAAACTTTGTCAAGATATATTGTTGCACATAACCTCCAGTAGGGCTCTGCCATTTGTAATAATATCAATATCTATCAATCAGCATTATTCCACTACAATTTTCTTGAAGCTGTACTGTGACTTTAGATTAGAGTATGCGTGGTTAATTACATTCACAGTGTGAATCTGCTTGCGTGCTTACCTGCTTAGCGTAGTACTTTAGCTAACACGTATTTTTCTGCAGTTATCATCCTGGTCAGGTTATTTTTAAAAGAAAAATTCCTTAAACCTGCCTTCTAAAATGTAAAATGTTATTAGGTATGGAAGAATAGCATTGGAGTACTTATTTTAGGGTGTTGGACACGAATTTGACGATTATGTGTGTATGTGGAAATTACCATTATGATACATGCACCTTCTCTACATTGCAGACATACTTTGAACAGACAGAATATTATGACCACCGACCCACTGTCGGTTTTTATGCCATTCAGATACATTGAGCTCCAAACGAATTCTAGTCCTCTCACTATGGAGCACAGACCTCGACCCTATAAGCTGAGAGCAGTAGGGGTCCTTTGGTTGTCCATCAAGAGCACCATAATGCAACTGGGCAAGGGCAAAGCTTGGTAAATGGGGAGAGCAAAGGAGAGGGGGAAGGGTAGGGGTTTGAGAGGAGGGGGAGTGGTGACCTTGAATACAACAAGAACAATAACCTCAAAAGAAATCTGACATTCCGAAAAGTGCTGACTTTGCTGTTCCTGTATGCCCAGTGCTACACTATTAGAGTTATCGCACCTTTTTCTCTTAAATAGCGATTTTAAGAATTAAAGTCTTTTTTTGGCACACTACAATTTTTCTTAGACATACGTTACGCTGCAGCAGAGAAAGTTTGATAATAAATTTGCACTTTATGTGAAATTGTACTTTTCATTATTCTTTGACATCTACCAATAACTGATCAGTTTTTCACTTTTGTTTTAAATCTCTCTTTTGACAGGTTGATGGTGTCGTGTATTTGTTCTTGCATGGCACCATTTTCAATTATCTATGTTTACTACGACTAATAGCTTCAAAAATGTGTCTCGCTTATTTGACTCCAGAAAAGCCTAAGTTAAAATGATCCGACAGGCACGGTAACTTTCATTGCATCTCTCCGGTGCATACTCGTGGTGATTGTTGGAGAATGTCAAAGAGAGCGGCAGGGTGTGCCAATGTGCCACATATTTTGTCATGAAATAACTGTCCTAGAGGCTACTGACTTGTCGACAGTGCTCCTAGCAACATGACCACGATCGAAATTGACACTTATCACCTAAGGGTAAATACAGGCCGAGCAATAATAGTGGTGAACATCCGATGAATTAGGTACAAATACAGACGAGGAGCAATCAAAAGGAATCCATAGCCTGAGAAGTGGACCCAACCTACCGTGTCACAAACTCTGGTTGTTAGAAACAGACCTGAGGGAAAACCTTACTCTGGGGCTACGGCGCAGTCGTCCAAGTCGTCTATGTTTGAGAGCGTCCCCAGTGACCAAGAAACCTGAACCAAGATAACCTGAGGAGACGCCTATAAAGATTCTTCACATAACTAGCCCAAACTGTGAACTGTATGTATTAGACAATATAGGCTTCGACTCTTCTACTAGAAAAAATTCTGTAATGAAATTATTTTCTGGTAAGTTATTCAGAAAACTGTAACCGGTCCGTGACGCAACGCTACTAATTAAAGAATGTCTGTTAAATGACTTGTAGTGTAATTACTTACTGCAAATCAGTAGCAGCTTGAGTGGTTTCCTTTAAACTCTTGGAGGACAATAACTGATAACCAGTTGGTCTGTGGAAGAAAATTTGTTGAATAAAATTATCTTAGAGATCTCAGTGTGAAACACAGGTTTACAATTTTTGTATTCTGTCTCATGCTGTATACGTCATTAACAAAACACCTAAGATTACCTGCTTCGTAGACTGACCTTACCTCAACGCTTCTTCTGGACAGGACTTGACACTTATTTCATTCGATTTCTGTTCCGTTTGAAATCAACAGGTTTCGTACTTTTTGTCCATTTCTTTTTTAATATTCTTATAACTAAATGAATAAATAAAACATCTCTCAACCTAATGATGGTTTAAACTCCACAGTGATTTGCAAGACGCTTCTAGTTTAGGTCCCCACAGTTTGGCGTGGACTATACACGAATTAAACGGCATTAAGTATCAGTTCTTTCAGCTTCCACTTCTGTGCTATTTTCATCATGCAGAATAAAATTCCTGGTGAAATTGTCCAATATAAAGACACTCTAAGATGGTAATTAATAGTTCAGGTCAAGATTCGAGACGAAATGGGAATGTTTACTATCCTAGGTAAGAGAGTAGTACTAAATTTGGTGTTCTGTTGCATAAGCTATGACAACACTTTCATTTGGGAGCCGATTTCCAAATATGCTGAAAAATTCATTACAAATGCACAAGATGGTCTAGTGAGATGTCCAATCAAAATTCAACAGCGACTACATTCAATAAATAAAACGGTTATTTGTAAAATTATCTATATGCGGAAAACGTCAGCGAGATTAACATATTAATAGTCGGAGTCAATTCAATACTGAACAATTTTTACACTGAAGACATCACAGATTTATTTACGAATCGGGAAGTCTATTCTAAGCGATATCTCGAATTCGGTCAAAGAATGCAGTCCTGTGAATGGAGTCTTCGAAGAAAATTCCGAGTACATGGACAGTATACGAATCGAGAAATAAAGAATGTTGTGGGTAATATTTACGACAGTAAGTAGAAAACTCATCTATCTACTTTTCATAGTATGCTTTATAAGGTCAAAATTAACTTGTGTGTTGACGATGTCCCTACAGATCGATTAGTCTACTTATGTCATTAGGAAAATGTTGAGCGTATCATATTATAGCGGACCCAAGAGTCATACCAAAATAATGATGCCATTACAGTGGGCCAATTAAGATCTTAAAACTGGTTATCAGATGGACCTCCATCTTTTCACAGCCGCAGTGTGCCGAAAGACGTCTGCTTGTCTCTATGCTCTCAAAAAGTTTCGGAACATATTTCCACAGGACTTGAAACGCCAGCTCGTGCAAGCACTCGTTCTACCGAACCTCCACTATTGTGATGTGATTCAACAAGGCATGAGTAGTGAAATCAAAAGACGGCTAGAACTAACCATGAATGCCTGTGTGCGTTACACCTGCAACATTCGCCGATATGATTATGTTAGTGCTTCATACTCCGAGCTAGGGTGGCTGCGGCCGGACAAATTGCGTGACTACCACACTATGTCTACTTCACCGACTCCTCGTCGCGCAAGCTCCCCAGTACCTGGCTTCAGAGATTAAAAACCTGTCATGCCATCATAATCGAAACACGAGGTCACTCTTATTTGGTATCCTAACTGTGCCCACTCACAAAACAAAAACTTTTGCAAATTCCTTCTCAGTAGCCGCTGTGCGCCTCTGGAACAAACTGCCCCTTACCTTGCGCAAAACTCAATCTCCTGCTGCTTTTAAGAAGAAGTTGAAGCATTTCCTACTATCATCTCATAACGTTCTCCACAAAATTAATGTACAAGGCCAATCCTCTCATCTGTCAAATAGCAAAGCTAGCGTCTCCTATCTTGCTCCTGAGATGCCTTCCTCTTCATCTATCTCTATTAGCCACGCAATCTTCTTTTCCTTTATATTTCCTTAATTATGGTTCATCATGTCTCTCTATTCTTTTCCTCCCTTCACCATGACTCTCCCTCATACTCCCTGTTGCTAGCACTCCCATCGAAAATCTGTCTCTTCAATAATGTCTAATTATAACAGTACTTATGACCTACGAATATAAACTCTATATGTATGTATTTTTCCAGGTGTGCCTTTCTAATTGTTTATTTCACTTTTTGTACTAGATGTAGTTTTACATGCCTACTAAAACATATGAATGTAAAATAAGTAGAATGCCTGGTTAGATGTAAGAGAGGGCCTTATGGCCCTAAACTTGCCAGGATAAATAAATAAATAAATAGAGTTACATTACTTGTTACGAGAGTTTCTGAAAGTAGACAGCAGCCGTACCTTTAGGCAGAGTGAAAGCCAATGACAAATTTTGGAAGGAGAAGATTCCTTATAAAAAGTCAACACTAACACAAATCAACAGCTTCTACAAGTGACAAACAAGATGACTTACTTACTGGCCGGCGCTACAGTCGCTGTAGAACCTTGGATTCCTTCGTCTACTGTCTGTATTCTTCTCTGTTCATTGCTTTCTTTCCCCATTTCCTGACTCCAATTGCTTTGAGATTCTCTTTCATATCTTGAAGCCACGTTTTCCTTCCTGGGTCTTCCTGCTCTCCTTCTCCCCTCAGGCTTGCGTATAAACACCTTCATAACTCTTCGATTTCCTGGCACTCTGTGTACGTGTCCAGCCCATTTTATTTTTCGTTGCTTGATTGATTTACACTACAGTATACATCTGTTCCAAAGTGTCTGTAGTTCTGCGTTTGTCCTTATTGACCAGCTTTCTTCCCATCTCACTGCACCAGATATCTATCTCAAAGTCTTCCTTTCGCATATCAATAAAAAACCTTCATATTTATGCATTACAGCAGGTGTAATATCCAAATGTATTTGGTTTTTTGTATTCCGACTAATATTTCTGGACTTTAATACATTCTTCAAGGAATAATAACATTGGTTTCCACTTGCCGTCCTTTCTTGACGTTCTACTGCTGTCCTATTATCTTTTGTTATTATCGAACCTTAACATGTGTACTTTTCCACTCTCAGGTATAATTTCCCATTTATTTTACTGAAGTCTCTCATATATCGCCATTAGGGTCTTCCATCATCATACACTTTGTTTTATCTACATTCACTTCCAGTGATAATTTCCGCGCTGCTCCTTCCATTGCAGCATAACTATGTTTCAAATCTGTGACGTTCCTTGCAATTAATGATACATCATCAACGTTGCCACCATCTGGATCTGCCGGTTAAACATTGCTCCCCGTCGGGTTTTTGGCATTCACATAATTACCTTCTATAGTGCTACGTTAAACAGCTGCACAGATATCACATCTTCCTGTCGGAGCCCCCTCTCTACATACAGCTGTGTGATAACTCTTTATCTGTATAGACCTAGCAATCTGTTTCTTTCGTTATTTCCGTCAGCCTCTCTAATTTTAGCGGAATTCTAAAATATTTCATACTTTGGAGAATCTTATCTCTGTCTAGCGTGCCGTATGCGTGTTTGAAATAAACGCACAGCTGATGCAGTTGCTTCTCATTTTCGTGAGATTTGTCCAGCATTTACCTCAATAGAAATATCTGGTCCATTTTAGACTACCTCTCCTAAATCCAGCCTGATAATTCCCCAGTATCATTTCCACCTGGTATGCTAACCTAGAGGCTGAAATCTTACCAAACATCTTATACGTTGTATCTAAGAGAGTAATTGGTGCACTCTGCCTTATCACCTTTCTTATATTATGGGCAGATTATTCTCATGCTCAAATCCTTAGGTATTCTTTCCAGTTTTCCATATTTTCTTTACCCCAATTTTTGTAATTTAGCCTCTATGCCATCTTCGCTTGCTGGTTTATTATTATTTAAGTTTTTAATTGCATCCTTCGCTTCCTCTAAGTCCGGCGGTTCGACTACCTGTACCTCCGTTTCTGATTCTAATTCCAGTTCAATATCCAGTTCTTCCTCGTCCTCATTAAAGGTTTCCTCTCTCTTCTCACTCCCCCCCCCCCCCCTCCGTTTGCGTCAAGTAACTGGGAAAAATACTCCTTCCATCTTCCCAATGCTTTGGTTTGATCTCCAGTTAGGTGGCCACCTTTATCCTTCTAGAAGACCGCTCTTTGTTGGAATCCTCTCTTCATTTCCCTAGATCTTTAATGGAATTTTCGTATTCATTACTATCCCTCATTTCGTCAACTGTTCTATCTTCCTCCTTTCATACTGCCTTTTCTTCACTCTAGATAATTTACATGCTCTTTTCCTTTTCACTCTATAGGCTTCCGCAGCTATAATCCGACTAAACTTACTTGATAGTTCACAAATATCATTTGTCGCTACAGAGTTGCCACATCTACTGCCGGCCACCGTTCAGTTATAGACAACACACGAACATGACGAGTCACCTAACAATTGCTGTTAACGTGTAATGCGGAGCGATGTTGGAAGCAGCCGCCTCGAGATTTTGACGGAAATGGTAGATGCTCTGTCGGCAGCTGATTTTGAATGACCATTGAGTGAACTGCGGCAGACGACGGGTTTTGTAGCCCTGAACTAAATTCATGTCGTAACCTAACCACAACGTCGTGATGTGCAATGTTTCCGAGAAAACGATGATCAGTGATCTGCAGCAGAGCCAAAATCATGATCGCTTGGTTCACGGCGTTTAATACTAACTTCTACGAGCAAACACAAGACAGCAAAATTTCATAATTTGTTTGTTTTCGTAGCCATTTTCCGCAGCAACATTTCAGTTTTAGTGGTAAAAGCAAACTGTAATTTCTCTCTGTCGTTGGTTACCTGAAACTATCCTCACACTGGTTATACGGGACGCAACATTCACAATCAATCAGCAATCAGCAATCCTGGTTGGCACCTGGTTGCAGCTTATAGATAGAAAGCAAAAAAAGAGCAAATAAAACGGCCAATAAGATGATGAAAATGATGCTAGAAAGTAATAGAAATAAAAAAAACATGGGAAACCAGTTAAATAAATAAAAATGATGATTATAATTAGAAAAACAAAAATTTTCTCTGCGACACGAAATTCGAACCATCGACCTTCTTCGGGTCAGTTTTATGCACTAACCACTACGCTATTCCGTTACATCACAAAACGCTCCGTTTATGACGCTATTATCCCAGTCGCAAAAGTTAATTGACAGCCTTAAAGAATTCGACGCCACGCAATGCCGTTCGAAGCTAATGTAATGTAAGCCGATGTATGTGATTATAATAACTGTATAAATGAGGCGAATCGCTTCTTGTGCGAAAGGATTCAGTAGTGTTTGATTAGTGTTGTATATGAAACGTGCGTATTTCGTTAGTATCATTGCGCGCTCGTATGTGTGTGTTGTTTTTGGTTTGGTTATCTGATTAAATACGAAATAAAGGGGCCAGACCCAGGATTCGGGATCCAAACACAGCAGGAAAGAAAGCCAGACAAGGAATAGGAAGTGAAGTAATTGTTGTGGCAGTTTGTCACTCCCGAAACGTTCGTCGTTGCCTGCCACCAAGCCTCTTTTGGATGTTTGCAACTTTTCTATTTTGTAGTGTACGGGTTTTTACTTGTTACAGCTTTGAACGAAGAGGAGTCCCCATAACCAGGGTATTTAGTATGTCTAACACCATACTGGTCCGCCGGCCGGAGTGGCCGAGCGGTTCTAGGCGCTTCAGTCTGGAAGCGCGTGACCGCTACGGTCACAGGTTCGAATCCTGCCTAGGGTATGGATGTGTGTGATGTCCATAAGTTAGTTAGGATTAAATAGTTCTAAGTTATAGGTGACTGATGACCTCAGATGTTAAGTCACATAGTGCTCAGAGCCATTTGAAACATTTGAACCATACTGGTCCTCAGATCTGGAGAACATCCTCACAACTGCAGCAACCTCCATGCCCCCACTGGAGCCACTACAATTTTTAGAGAATCATACTGTGTAAGTTCCTTGCCACAGTTTCTCACCGTCTTCATTGTTGGACATTTTCCTTGTTGCACACTGGTGGCAGAATTTAGACACAATTTCTACATCCAATACTTCACGTGGGTATATACCAATAACAAATGCAACTTCATACAGAGATGTGGACTCCTTTTCATCCAGGTCCCATCTACAGACACACACAGGTCAGTAACATTTGTAGAAGATTTACTGTAATGATCTATTTCGTTTTGGTTTATTTCCACCAATTCCTCCACTGTTTTCTTTCTAGAAACTTTGTCAGTACCGCATACAGCAACAGCAATTTCTTTATTTATTTTTTCGAACCTTGCACACAAGGTGGAGGCATGTTAAAAAAACAAACACAGAACATTACCTCCTTCCCTGCCCTGTCCCAGGCATCTCAGAGCATATGCTAACCTAAAATTGCTTTCATAGTTACCAGTGCAGTTTTTTTTTTTAGGAGGAAAATGAAAATTCATAGCCAGACGAATTAAAAATTAATTAAAAATTTTTCCTCAACAACTATCATGCATTCCGTGTTTTTACAGGTAACACATGAACATGAAAACATTATAGCCTGGAAGAGAAGCTCTAAGACAATAAGTCTGAATCCAGTGGAATCCATATCAACACCATTCACGCACCTGTACAATTCTCCAGTCCCAAGTTTCGATGCTGAAGCTGAGAGTTTATGTTCATTTCCAGCTGCTTCTTCTTTTCTATTGGTAAACCGATTTCCATGAAACCTCAGTTTCCTAAACACAGTTTCTCCACCACCCATTATGAATAAATATTGACTTCCACCTAAAGGTATGCAAATTCAGCCTTCCATCTACTAATATGTGTTAGTAGTGTCAAAACGTAAGTAAACCACATGCAAGGAAGTCAGATATAGATGTCAGCCGAAGATATTGAAAGAAAATAGCCTTCACATTGACAAAAATTCCGCTGAAGCAAGTAGTTTTCCAAATGTCGGAAAAGGTGGGAGTGTCCGTCAGTGAAGAGTTAATCTGTTTAAAAACTTAAAGGCAATTCTAAAGCTGCTATCATGATAAAATTCACATACAACATAGAGTAAATTGTGTAGATCAAGATAACAATGTTGTTGTTGTTGTAGTTGTCGTTGTGGTCTTCAGTCCTGAGACTGGTTCGATGCAGCTCTCCATGCTACTCTATCCTGTGCAAGCTTCTTCATCTCCCAGTAACTACTGCAACCAACATACTTCTGAATCTGCTTAGTGTATTCATCTCTTGGTCTCCCTCTACGATTTTTACCCTCCACGCTGCCCTCCAATACTAAACTGGTGATCCCTTGATGCCTCAGAGCATGTCCTACCAACCGATCCCTTCTTCTAGTCAAGTTGTGCCATAAATTTCTCTTCTCCCCAATCCTATTCAATACCTCATCATTAGTAATGTGATCTACCCATATAATCTTCAGCATTCTTATGTAGCACCACATTTCGAAAGCTTCTATTCTCTTCTTGTCTAAACTATTTATCGTCCGTGTTTCACTTCCATAGATGGCTACACTCCATACAAATACTTTCAGAAACGACTTCCTGACACTTAAATCTATACTCGATGTTAACAAATTTCTCTTCTTCAGAAACGCTTTTCTTGCCATTGCCTGTCTACATTTTATATCTCCTCTACTTCGACCATCATCAGTTATTTTGCCCCCCAAATAGCAAAACTCTTTTACTACATTACGTGTCTCATTTCCTAATCTAATACTCTCAGCATCACCCGACTTAATTCGACTACTTTCCATTATCCTCGTTTTGCTTTTGTTGATGTTCATCTTATATCCTCCTTTCAAGACACTATCCATTCCGTTCAACTGCTCTTCCAAGTCCTTTGCTGTCTCTGACAGAATTACAATGTCATCGGCAAACCTCAAAGTTTTTATTTCTTCTCCATGGATTTTAATACCTACTCCGAATTTTTCTTTTGTTTCCTTCACTGCTTGCTCAATATACAGATTGAATAACATCGGGGAGATGCTGCAACCCTGTCTCACTCCCTTCCCAACCACTGCTTCCCTTTCGTGCCCCTCGACTCTTATAACTCCCATCTGGTTTCTGTACAAATTGTAAATAGCCTTTCCCTCCCTGTGTTTTACCCCTGCCACCTTCAGAATTTGAAAGAGAGTATTCCAGTCAACATTGTCAAAAGCTTTCTCTAAGTCTACAAATGCTAGAAACGTAGGTTTTCTTTTCCTTAATCTAGCTTCTAAGATAAGTCGTAGGGTCAGTATTGCCTCACGTGTTCCAATATTTCTACGGAATCCCAACTGATCTTCCCCGAGGTCGGCTTCTGCTAGTTTTTCCATTCGCCTGTAAAGAATTCGCGTTAGTATTTTGCAGCCGTGACTTATTAAACTGATAGTTCGGTACATTTCACATCTGTCAACTCATGCTTTCTTTGGGATTGGAATTATTATATTCTTCTTGAAGTCTGAGGGTATTTCGCCTGTCTCATATATCTTGCTCACCAGATGGTAGAGTTTTGTCAGGACTGGCTCTCCCAAGTCTGTCAGTAGTTCTAATGGAATGTTGTCTACTCCCGGGGCCTTGTTTCGACTCAGGTCTTTCATTGCTCTTTCAAACTCTTCACGCAGTACCATATCTCCCATTTCATCTTCATCTACATCCTCTTCCATTTCCTTAATATTGTCCTCAAGTAATATTTTTGAAAAATCGATTTTTTGGACCAAAATCCATTATTAAGGCTGATACTCGCGACCAGGGGGAAGCCCAGAAGTACGACGACTCCGCAGCGGGAGGTGAGAGGCGGCAACTCTTCACGCACTTAACGGAGACTCTAGTATCAGTACAAGATGGATAGGTAGAGATAGACCAATTGTCTCGCCTCCACGCTTTACGGACCTCAGCCCACTGGGGTTTTATTTGAGGTGGCATCTGTAAGCTCTTGTGTATGGAAGCACAGCACAAGATGTTCAGATCCTCCGTGTCCGTATTATGGAAGGCTGCGAGCCATAACCTATACTCCAGCGGTATATCAGTGCATCCGAGATTCATTACGGCAGCGGGCTGACGCCTGTATCATTGTCTTGTAGGGCATATTGAATATTTCCTGTGAGAAAGCGTAGCATGTTGTATGCTGGTACGTCCTGTTCGTGTGTGTTTGCCATGGTTAACGAGTTGGAGAAAATGAACTGTAAGAAAGAAATAAAGCTTTTCTAGACAGATGTTTATATGGCATAATTTCTTCGTCTGCGTGCGAGTAATGTGTCCTGCAATTTGTGCTGTACATTTCTGTTACATCCTGTATAACCAGTTACGTAATTATTGTAACTCTATTTCTTTATTGCAGTTCTAGGTGGTTCCTAAACTATAGGGATCTGTCGAGATTCACACTCAAATATCTGGGGTGTCGACAGTTTCGTTAAGTTTTTGTTGCGGAGGATTTTATTCAGTTCACCGTTTGTTCAAAAAAATGGTTCAAATGCCTCTGAGCACTATGGTACTTAACTGCTGAGGTCATCAGTCCCCTAGAACTTAGAACTACTTAAACCTAACTAATCTAAGGACATCACACACATCCATGCCCGAGGAAGGATTCTAACCTGCGACCGTAGTGGTCGCGCAGTTCCAGACTGTAGCGCCTAGAACCGCTAGTCCACTTCAGCCGGCTCACCGTTTGTCAGTCTGTTAAATGGAATAAGCTGACTTCTGTTTTAGTAGGATTCGAGAGAAGTCTCCACTGCAATACGGGTCGAGCTTTTCCAGATCGTTAGTAAGTGTTTGTTCACTTTCTTCGTATATGTTGCTTTGAACTGCTATCGTTAGCTCGTCGGCGTAGTTAAACTTTACGGAATTAGTGGTGACTATGTAGCTGGTGTACAAGTCAAATAAAAGCGGGGACAGAACCGAGCCCTGCGGCAGACCATTCCTTGTGGTACAGAATTTACATGTGGTCGCGCACATGTAACTTTAAAGAAGCGATTTTAAGCAAATTTTCCAGTAGTGCTATCATCTATGAGGTTGGGACGGTTTGATTTAGCTTCTACATTAATCTGTCCTGCCCCACTGTATCAAATGCTGCTGTGAGGTCAATTAATGGTGCTGAGGTTTCTTTTTCTTTAGGACGCTTGTTTCTACAAATGATGTTAGGGCAAGAATTTAGTAGCAGCAGTTTTCATTCGCACTAAATCCTGCTTGGTCTGCTGATGACTGTACACTTCTTTGTCATTTAAATCGTTAGGTGTAACTTTGTATGTAGGAATAACACATTTTTAACATTAGTTTTCTTAACGAATATAAAACTGTTAAATTACTAGCACTGTTTCATATTTACAATGGTAAGTATGCGTCATTAAAGCGGCTATGTGTAGACTGGTTTAAATGTTAAGAACCTTCAGCATTCCACTGTGCAAATAATTTTGCTTAATCCTAATGAATTAGAAGGAAACTTTTCCAAGGCAATTACGATCTGCTCTGATAGCCAGTGAAGTACTTTTGCTTTATCGAAGTTCGGTTGAAAAGACTGTATTAGCGTGCACACATTCTTTCACTAGCCAGTAGCTAAAATATTTTTGACTTTCTTCCAAATTATGTGAAAATAGATTGTTTGGAAGTAGAGATGTCTTTAACTTTGCCAGTAAATAAATTACTTTAGCTTTTGTCTCAAAGTTCCTGTAAAAAGACAGTTTTAATGTTCCCAAATTTAAGGCTTTGTTTTTCATCCAGGTATTTAAAAAGAACATTACTTTGGTTCATACATCTTAAAAATTGCTGGTGTGTGAAGAATGTCTGATTTCGTAAGTCAATGCATATGAATAGCATGCACGTTCTGAACGGGGGCACCTTCATCGACAGGAAGCTTCCATAGTACACTCCTGGAAATTGAAATAAGAACACCGTGAATTCATTGTCCCAGGAAGGGGAAACTTTATTGACACATTCCTGGGGTCAGATACATCACATGATCACACTGACAGAACCACAGGCACATAGACACAGATAACAGAGCATGCACAATGTCGCCACTAGTACAGTGTATATCCACCTTTCGCAGCAATGCAGGCTGCTATTCTCCCATGGAGACGATCGTAGAGATGCTGGATGTAGTCCTGTGGAACGGCTTGCCATGCCATTTCCACCTGGCGCCTCAGTTGGACCAGCGTTCGTGCTGGACGTGCAGACCGCGTGAGACGACGCTTCATCCAGTCCCAAACATGCTCAATGGGGCACAGATCCGGAGATCTTGCTGGCCAGGGTAGTTGACTTACACCTTCTAGAGCACGTTGGGTGGCACGGGATACATGCGGACGTGCATTGTCCTGTTGGAACAGCAAGTTCCCTTTCCGGTCTAGGAATGGTAGAACGATGGGTTCGATGACGGTTTGGATGTACCGTGCACTATTCAGTGTCCCCTCGACGATCACCAGTGGTGTACGGCCAGTGTAGGAGATCGCTCCCCACACCATGATGCAGGGTGTTGGCCCTGTGTGCCTCGGTCGTATGCAGTCCTGATTGTGGCGCTCACCTGCACGGCGCCAAACACGCATACGACCATCATTGGCACCAAGGCAGAAGCGACTCTCATCGCTGAAGACGACACGTCTCCATTCGTCCCTCCATTCACGCCTGTCGCGACACCACTGGAGGCGGGCTGCACGATGTTGGGGCATGAGCGGAAGACGGCCTAACGGTGTGCGGGACCGTAGCCCAGCTTCATGGAGACGGTTGCGAATGGTCCTCGCCGATACCCCAGGAGCAACAGTGTCACTAATTTGCTGGGAAGTGGCGGTGCGGTCCCCTACGGCACTGCGTAGGATCCTACGGTCTTGGGGTGCCTTTGTGCGTCGCTGCGGTCCGGTCCCAGGTCGACGGGCACGTGCACCTTCCGCCGACCACTGGCGACAACATCGATGTACTGTGGAGACCTCACGCCCCACGTGTTGAGCAATTCGGCGGTACGTCCACCCGGCCTCCCGCATGCCCACTATACGCCCTCGCTCAAAGTCCGTCAACTGCACATACGGTTCACGTCCACACTGTCGCGGCATGCTACCAGTGTTAAAGACTGCGATGGAGCTCCGTATGCCACGGCAAACTGGCTGACACTGACGGCGGCGGTGCACAAATGCTGCGCAGCTAGCGCCATTCGACGGCCAACACCGCGGTTCCTGGTGTGTCCGCTGTGCCGTGCGTGTGATCATTGCTTGTACAGCCCTCTCGCAGTGTCCGGAGCAAGTACGGTAGGTCTGACACACCGGTGTCACTGTGTTCTTTTTTCCATTTCCAGGAGTGTATTTTCGAAATCGTGAAGTTTTAGTCGATTGTCTAATGGTCAGTACTATCTTGTGAGTGAGTCAGTGTGTACGGCACTGCCACAGACTGTCACTATCTTCAAGTAGAATAATGTAGAAAGTGAAGTAGTTTATCAACGGCCATAGTGTGTCGACGTGTTCGGATATCGAGTGCCATTAATGTGAAATTATTACACGGTTCAGGCAAATTGTAGCTCATTCAGTGATTAGCAGTATTTTCCTACGGAAAACCGCAAAGATCTGGAGAATATTTTATTAATGAGCCGTTACAAGCTCTGTGAATACATAGTTATTTTTTATGGAGGCGGGTCAATGTTTCCTAGTTTAATACGAATTTCGCAAACTAACCGTTACCTGTTCTGCAACTTTGTTAAATTATATTTAGATGTGATATCTTATTTAATTTGCAACGAATGAAAGTCATGTCAAACTGGGTCTTGCTTTTCGTTTTGATAACGCCGAAGCTAATACTAGCTAACTGAACTGGCATACATAAACGTTACATTTGCACAATTGCGAGAGTACTCTTTAGAAGTGAAGAGTTGCATGCTGCCTTCACAATGAAGTAAAGTGGAAACGTAGTTGTAAACGTTCGAATGAGAAGTTCTTGGCTGTAGATTGTGACCTGCTTCAAATGATATCATAAGCCGTGTATTTCAATGTTTTCCGACAATAGCTTGTGTAACTTAAAATTCACTCTAGGAGGTTTAGACAACGACTTTCACGCCCTGATGTATCACATCTAGCCGTCCACATTCTGTAATTTATTAAGAACGGGAGTGACGCCTGTCCAGTGGCTTGATTAACAGTAACTGTAATAACCAGACCCATATTCTATAAGAGTCTGCACATACTAATTTCATTTTCTCGTTGATTAAGCATAGCATTTACGATGTGAATTTGAGTATACACATAAAGGGTATACTTTTCTTACATTTAAATCTGCGGAAGATCTTAAGCCGGCCGAGGTGGCCGAGCGGCTCTAGGCGCTTCAGTCTGGAACAGCGCGACTGCTACGGTCGCAGGTTCGAATCCTGCGTCGGGCATGGATGTGTGTGATGTCCTTAAGTTAGTTAGGTTTAAGTAGTTCTAAGTGACTGATGACCTAAGATGTTAAGTCCCATAGTGCTCAGAGCCATTTGAACCATTTTGCGGAAGATCGTTTACTAACAAGTGTCGATTTACTTCTTACCTTTGATCTCATGTACGAAATTCTTCCTCAGTTCATCATTACGAGAGCTGCACTTGAGTAGATATTTTCACTCACCTGCAAACAAATATATAAAAAGAGTTAATTTATGACAGAGCGACAGTGAGAGAGGTTTACAACTAATGAGCATAAACATTAATTCTACTGTTGATCATGTAACTTTTACTTTCGAAGCGCTAACGATGACAACAACAAATTGACGTTATTCATGTCTGATACGTAACATGTGTCTATTCCTGGAGTACACTAGTTTACTGTGCACAGCACTATACATCGGTAAAGCTAATGTACGAAAGATTCCAAAATTAAGTGTAATGGATATATGAGACAGGTTAAACAAAAAACTACGTTATCATAAAACAACTACGTTATCCTCATGCCTGAACGTTAGCATTATACTCTGTCAAGATGTTACTAGTCCACTGAACTGAAACCGGACATTACTCATGTTGGATACGTAGCATGTGATTATTTCTGGAGTGAACTAATTTACTGTGCACAGCACTATACAGCAGTGATGCTAATTTATTAAAGATCCAGAAATTAAGTGTAATGGAAATATGAGCCAGATTAAACAAAAAAACCTACGTTATCCTAATGCCTGAACGTGTGAATTATATTCTGTCAAGATTGTACTAGTCCATTGAACTGAACTTCACTCGTTTTTTATTCCTGCCCATGGTTTCTTAATGGATGATATACATTGGTGTGCAAAACCCGACGAAAGTAACTTTCACATGATGCGTCATAGCCAAGTAACATGACTCGATGAAACTTGGATCATATGTAGAAAGAACTGTATTATAGTAGAGAAAATAACTAAAAGAAATACGGAACAAGACGAAAATACATAACTGTTAATAAAAGGCACTAAAATACACTCAAGCCACAACGAATTATGATGGTCCCTTGTACATTACAACAGGCGGGCATTGGTGCTTAAATGGACTGTTGTCACTACAGACAGCAATTCATGCTGTGCAACGTGCTCCCACACTGTCAAAAGGCTGGTAAGGAATCTTTGTAATAAGGCGTTCTATTCCTCTACCAGCGCACTTGAAAACTGCTGTCCGCAGCTCGTGGTCGTGGGGTAGCGTTCTCGCGTCCCACGCCCGGGTTCCCGGGTTCAATTCCCGGCGGGGTCGGGGATTTTCTCTGCCTCGTGATGACTGGGTGTTGTGTGCTGTCCTTAGGTTAGTTAGGTTTAAGTAGTTCTAAGTTCTAGGGGACTGATGACCATAGATGTTATGTCCCATAGTGCTCAGAGCCATTTGAACCATTTTTTTTTTTAACACTGCTGGGTCTCCGTCGTTGTATATGGACGTGCAGCAGTGCGTTTTCCTAGCGCGTCCCACATCCCCAAATGTCTGGGCACGGTTGACGCACCAGTCAGTCTCACTGTGCCGCTGTGCTCCTTCCCCATATGTGTCTTATCCCGCGTACATTCGACCTTGATTTCATTTTTATGGATGGCAATGCGCGACCGCCTGGAGCGATGCAGTTTGAGGAGCGCTTGGAACTAGAGGATATTAGGCGAATGGACTGGCCTACCCGTTCCCCGGACTTAAATCCCAGCGATCACATACGAGATACATTGGAGACACGTATTGTAGCACGTCCGCAAGCACAAACGACTATGTAGCTTTTGTCAACAGCTCTGGTGGAGGAATGGAACCAATCACAAAAGATCTTTACCAACCTTGTGGTGATCATACATCGTACTACGAACCATCTCCGGCCTTCCGTAATGTCCAGGGAAACAACATCTATCACGGAGACTTCATTGTAATTACGGTATTTGAAGAAAAGTGTCATTTCTGTTCATCTCATTACGTTACGTATGTAGGAATTATTGTCTCATTACGTACTCATTTATACACTCCTGGTAATGGAAAAAAGAACACATTGACACCGATGTGTCAGACCCACCATACTTGCTCCGGACACTGCGAGAGGGCTGTACAAGCAATGATCACACGCACGGCACAGCGGACACACCAGGAACCGCGGTGTTGGCAGTCGAATGGCGCTAGCTGCGCAGCATTTGTGCACTGCCGCCGTCAGTGTCAGCCAGTTTGCCGTGGCATACGGAGCTCCATCGCAGTCTTTAACACTGGTAGCATGCCGCGACAGCGTGGACGTGAACCGTATGTGCAGTTGACGGACTTTGAGCGAGGTCGTATAGTGGGCATGCGGGAGGCCGGGTGGACGTACCGCCGAATTGCTCAACACGTGGGGCGTGAGGTCTCCACAGTACATCGATGTTGTCGCCAGTGGTCGGCGGAAGGTGCACGTGCCCGTCGACCTGGGACCGGACCGCAGCGACGCACGGATGCACGCCAAGACCGTAGGATCCTACGCAGTGCCGTAGGGGACCGCACCGCCACTTCCCAGCAAATTAGGGACACTGTTGCTCCTGGGGTATCGGCGAGGACCATTCGCAACCGTCTCCATGAAGCTGGGCTACGGTCCCGCACACCGTTAGGCCGTCTTCTGCTCACGCCCCAACATCGTGCAGCCCGCCTCCAGTGGTGTCGCGACAGGCGTGAATGGAGGGACGAATGGAGACGTGGCGTCTTCAGCGATGAGAGTCGCTTCTACCTTGGTGCCAATGATGGTCGTATGCGTGTTTGGCGCCGTGCAGGTGAGCGCCACAATCAGGACTGCATACGACCGAGGCACACAGGGCCAACACCCGGCATCATGGTGTGGGGAGCGATCTCCTACACTGGCCGTACACCACTGGTGATCGTCGAGGGGACACTGAATAGTGCACGGTACATCCAAACCGTCATCGAACCCATCGTTCTACCATTCCTAGACCGGCAAGGGAACTTGCTGTTCCAACAGGTCAATGCACGTCCGCATGTATCCCGTGCCACCCAACGTGCTCTAGAAGGTGTAAGGCAACTACCCTGGCCAGCAAGATCTCCGGATCTGTCCCCCATTGAGCATGTTTGGGACTGGATGAAGCGTCGTCTCACGCGGTCTGCACGTCCAGCACGAACGCTGGTCCAACTGAGGCGCCAGGTGGAAATGGCATGGCAAACCGTTCCACAGGACTACATCCAGCATCTCTACGATCGTCTCCATGGGAGAATAGCAGCCTGCATTGCTGCGAAAGGTGGATATACACTGTACTAGTGCCGACATTGTGCATGCTCTGTTGCCTGTGTCTATGTGCCTGTGGTTCTGTCAGTGTGATCATGTGATGTATCTGACCCCAGGAATGTGTCAATAAAGTTTCCCCTTCCTGGGACAATGAATTCACGGTGTTCTTATTTCAATTTCCAGGAGTGTATATGACTTCGCTCAACCAGATGATGGATGATCAGCAACTGATACCTATATATGAGACCTTAACTTTTCCCGGCGAATTGAATGTTCAAATAACTTACCCGGCAGCAAACCCGTAGGGAAAAGTTAAAGGTCTCACATTGTTTACCTCTACGAGGAGGAAATGTATCGTTGCTTGCTGAGGTTGGATAAACTTCGCAGCAGTAGAGTAGGGTTGGAATGTGCATTATCGTTTTTGTTGATGTGTCGAAATCATAGTGTTCGTTAAATTCAAAAGACGCAGCGTCTACTTTCTGATTCGGCGTATCGCAAAATCGGTGCTGACCCTACTAAGAGTGTTGAGAGAAAGACAAATAACCTCCTGAAGAAAAGTTCTTTGTCACAGGAGACTATCAAGAGTCTTGATTCTTACTGTGTGGTACCACCTAGATTATATGGCCTCCCTAAGATCCATAAAGAGGCTGTTCCGTTGAGGCTTATTGTTTCTAATATTGGTGCTCCGACATGTCGTGTAGCTAAACATCTTGCTAATTTGTTGAGCCCACTAGTAGGTAGGTGTGAACACCACATTAAGAACTCTGCAGATATCTTACGTCTATCGCAGGGATTGCGTTTGAAGGACTCTGATACTTTGGTCAGTTTTGATGTGGTTCCTCTTTTCATTCGCGTTCCTCTCTCTCATTCGTTGCAGCTAATTGAGGTTAAGTTTGGTGTCGAGTTAACAAATTTGTTTCGGCATGTGCTGACTTTCACTTACTTTTTATTCAATGGTCAGTACTACGAACAGACTGATGGAGTTGCAATGGGAAGCCCGTTGTCACCTATTGTAGCCAATTTGTTTATGGAGGACTTTGAGGAACGTGCATTGGAGTCAGCGACATTGGAACCTGCGTGTTTTTTCAGATATGTAGACGATACTTTTGTTGTTTGGCCTCATGGTAGTGAGAATTTAAACCGGTTTTTGGATCACCTGAATTCAATCCACCCGAATGTTCAGTTCACTATGGTGGTGGAAAAGAATGGATGCCTTCCCTTCCTTGATGTGTTTGTCAAAAGGAAGACTGATGGTACGTTGGGACATTCTGTTTATAGCAAGCCTACTCACACTGACTTGTATCTGCGAGCTGATAGTTGTCACCATCCAGCTCAGCGTGACGGAGTACTTCGTACCTTGGTTCACAGGGCCCACGTTATCTCAGACCCAGAAAGTTTTGCAGCTGAGCTATCACATCTCGAAGTCACCTTTCGTCAGAATGGTTATAGTGAGAGGCAGATCAAACATGCGTTGCGCTATCAGCCTTCTGTGCAACGGGTGATAGACGATAGCAACGAAGTGGCTCCTAGGTATACGGCCCTTTTGCCTTACACAGGAAGCATTTCCAACAGGATTGGCCGTATTTTGCGGAAATATGATATGAAATGTGTTTTTCGACCACCTTCTACGATTAAGGCCCTGTTGGCGTACGTAAAAGATGATCTTAGTTTGCGTAAGGCTGGGGTCTATCGTATTACTTGCAGTTGTGGCATGTCATATATTGGTCAGACAATCAGGGCCATGGAAGACCGGTGTATTGAACATAAGCGTCACACACGCTTACAACAGCCGAGCAAATCCGCTATTGCAGAACATTGCCTTGACACCGGTCATCCTATGGAATACAACAACACGGAAATTCTGGCTTTCACGTCCAGCTATTGGGATAGTGTTATTAAGGAAGCTGTTGAAATCAAACTATCAAGCAACCTCATTAACAGAGATGGTGGATTTTGTTTAAATGCTGCCTGGAACCCGGCTCTGTCTCTCATAAAAAAACAAAGGGACAGAAATAGTGCTACCTCACTTGTTCATTAATAGTAACTATCGATATTTCTGATGTTGGTTATCTTTGTTTGTGTTGACACTTGTTCTGTGTATGGTAACTTCCTTGTTTCTCCTCTGTGAACCGAGGTATTAAATTCCCTTGCACATTTCTTCCTCCTTGCATTTGTGCCTTGAGAATGGCAGGGTGTGCTCCTGTCGAAATATCGGCGGTGTTCGACGATGTTATCCGGCAACAAACCCGTAAGTTATTTAGATACCTGTATACCTCGCATGTCTGAGAGGTAGAATAAGGCTACAAACCATTTCACTGATAGCTGTGAAAGGAAATAACTATCGACACAGTATATAATTCATTATTTAAGGTGAAATGGCCACTGAGTCGTGGAGAAGACCTTTGAGGAACTGAGAAACAAGAAGACTCATGCACACAGTATGCCAGTTAGAAGAGTCTCCGATCGGCCTATTTTTGAATCTAGTCCACAGCCAGAGTTGCCCACTACCAAAACTATCGTTCGGTAGTTTTGGTACAGAACATAAATGACGTATTAAGCGGTAGGATTACCGATGGTACTGATAGAAGCGTTAGAAAAAAAAAATGAGTGTGTGGGAAAGAAACTGGAAGCCGACGACTTGTCTTTATATTTGGTTATTGATTGTTTGTTTGTTTGCTTTGCACATAATTAGAACCATACTACGTTCAGTGTTAGTTCACTGTGTATTTTATATCCTTCAAAAATATAAAATGAATTTTGTAAGTAATAAAAATTGTTGGTCGCTTAACTTCTGCATTTTTATGAAACCAAAGCAATTACTTTTGATGTAAGTACAGTTTACATATACGAACTTAAAAAAATCTATAGAATTATTGTAGTTATTCGCACTCAATAGAGCGTTCTTCATCATGATGAGAGGCAAGAGTTTCCTCTTATTATTGCTAAGTGCGAAAGCTGTTTGTGAATAAACGAAAGCTCGACGAAGTATTGAAGCGATAAGTTTTTGTTTTGCGATTTTTTACATTTTACTACTTCTGAGGAAATTCCGTTTTATGTTTAAGCTTGAGAGGCCCGTGTGACCTAGTTTCAAGAGTCAGTATACACTTAGATGTACTAGTATTGTGGGGAAGGTAATCTCTTATGAAACTGTGCTAACGTATTTCAGAAACTAGTTCTATAAAGACAAGCAATGTTAAATACTTGTGTGCAATAAAGTGACTTCAAATAAATCATAATGTATTCTGCAGTACAGTGAAGAATAATTTGAAGAGTACGACCGAGTCCTTAAGCAGTGCTGTCTACAACATATTTACTTTGAGCAACCTCATTGTGCAACATTCGTGGAAAATCTGAGGCTGGAAACCGAAAAATCTATCAGACTGTCTTATTCCTCTCTTTAGAACTGAGGAGTCTTCCGTTCCTGCAACACATGCTATTACAATCATAGCCTACTAAGGCAACTACACATAGTGCATGAGGGTTAGCAATCTGTGTAAGGCCCAAAAAAAAAAAAATATTTTCAAGCCATGTCAGTAGCGGTGTGCAACGCTGTCGCTTCCTTTCATTCCGATAGTTAGCAACATTTCGTGCTTATTTCTGGGTTCTGTTTGATTGTCTGTGATTAGTATACGAGTCAATAACTCATACACTACTACTACTACTACTACTACTACTACTACTACTACCGCATCGAAGTAGATCACATGTTTGAAATTCCTACCGTAAATTAGAAAATGTATATTATACACACCATTTCTTCCATAAAACCGCAGTGAGATATTCAAGGATAGGCAAAACATTAAAAAGCATAATTTAGAATACAGGTTTAGTGTCATAAATGATAATCTTAGCTTTAATGTGCATTTCAGACGTCATAAGCGATGTGTTGTAGAAGTAAGTATAAGTGACAAAAATGACAAATTTCTTACAGTTACAAATTATACAACAGAGGTACGTCATACAAGTACATACGCACATACATCATTACTTCAGCACAGAAAATAATTCTTAGGTTACTGCATCGATTTATAGTAAATTGAAAAAAAATTTACAATTTTTGCTTCTGTTTATCACGTCACTGCGCTGAAGGTGAGCAGAGAGTCCGAACGCTACAGAACTCTCACATTTGGTAGTATAAATTTCTGCCACTTGTATATTTTGCTTCTAAAGTCGTTTATGCTATAAAAGGAACTGATGCTCAATAAATCCTTAAGGGTTCTTCAAGACTATATTTCATTAATAGGAAAATATGTTATAGTCAATGGCAGTATATTCAAATTGTTGTATTGCGTAACGGATACCTTTTTTGGACTAAAGATTGTATACGTTGTTTTTTATTTCATGCAATTTGTATTATAGACTGGAATATTTAATGAAAAATGATGTATTATAAGTGTCCAAGTTCATTAAGGCATTATTATACTCAGAAGCAGTAGACAGTATTTTAAATCCATTTAAAGCCCCGTTGCAGAATGTTTTTCAGCGAACACTGCCAATAATTTATGGTATACCCTATTTTGAGCTCTAAAAATCTTACGTTGGGCTTGATAAATTACCAGAAATACAACCATATGACGTTATGCGATGAAAACAAGGAAAATAAGCTAGCTTTTCTATTTATATGTCACCGACGTCCGACATATTAAATAATGATTCATTTATCCGATTTTTCAATTGTCTGGTATACTTCTCCTAACTGACAGGAAATCGATACTCTCGGCGTGCAACGCCGATCTCAAGGCGGCTCATTTTGGTCTCACGGTCTTTCATTATCGTACGGGAGACATTTTTTCGTCTACAGTAGACCCCCTTGCCCCTCTCCCTCCCTCCCTCTCTCCCTCTCCCTCCCTCCCTCCCTCCCTCCCTCTCCCTCTACCTCCCTCTCCCTACCTCTCCCCCTCTCCCTCGCCCTCTCCCTCCCTCTCACCCTCTCCTTCGCCCTCTCCCTCCCTCTCCCTCTCCCTCCCTCCCTGTCCCTCTCCCTCCCCCTCCCTCCCCCTCCCTCCCCCTCCCTCCCCCTCCCTCCCCCTCCCTCCAACACCCTCCCTCTCCCTCTCCCTCTCCCTCCCTCCCTCCCTCCCTCTCCCTCTCTCTCTCTCTCTCTCTCTCTCTCTCCCTCTCTCCCACATACACACACAGACATATGTAGGGTGTACCACCTAAAACTTGCACAGTAGATATTGAGAAAATGGAAAGTGCTATTAATGTGCGGTTTTCACAGTATGCATTGGCAATAAGGGGCTCGTATCGTCAGCCAATAAACAGATTGTAGTGATACTTAGAAAGTGTATTTTTTGTGCAGACATACGCTTTTTTAATTGGAAGAATGCCTAATGACATAAGTAGTGTTAATTAGAATGTCAGTGGTTTTTTGTAGAGTCTAGTACCAGTCGTTTACGAGGTATCGCATTTTCAAAAGTTCCCACATCCACGCTTGTTTCTTCCATTCACACTACATAGTTGGTATGTACGATGTTGTTATGTTTTCTTACAGTGTGCTTGTGTGTGCGCGACCTGATAGTCAGTCCATGACAGTCCAAGCAGTAGGTCGTGAGTGGACGATGGGATTTGCCAGTGTACAAAATGAAAACATACTCGTGATGTATGGAGAGTGTAGGAAGAATGCAGTTCAAATGGTTCTGAGCACTAAGAGACTTAACTGCTTATGTCATCAGTCCCTTAGAACTTAGAACTACTTAAACCTAATTAACCTAAGGACATCACACACATCCATACCCGGAGCAAGATTCGAACCTGCGACCAGAATGCAGTTCCTTATTGCTCGGTGTATGTGCAAGATATCCCAATGGACGTCAACCATCTCGGCAGTTATCTATCAATCTCTTCTACCAGTTACGTGAAAGTGGTGGTGTAACACCTAGACAACGTAAGAGAAGGAAACAAGTGACGACAGAAGAGGGGGCAGTTAATGTTATTGCTGCTTATGCAGCTGAATCACACGTTAACTAAAGCGCAGTTGCAAGAGGGAGTGGCATGAATCAGCCAAGTGTCCTAAGCACTCTCCATCGAAATAGGTTTCTCTCTCCACCAAGAACGGAATGGAAACAGGTATGAGACTCGTGTTAATGTCTCCACATGGAATTAAGGCAAGATACCCCAGATGTATCGTGTACCTTGTTTAGTGAGGAGGCCACATTTACTAATCATGGCCAGGTAAACAGCCAAAACATACACTACTGGTCTGTTGACGATCCCCATTTTCTTCGTCAGATGGAACGTTAGCGTCCGTGGTGTGTATACGTATTATCATTTAGCGACAATATAGCAGGTCAGCAACTGGAAGCAGTCAATTCCATAAATTATCTGGGAGCAGCCATTAGTGATTTAAAATGAAATAACCATGCATAATTAATCGTCGGTAAAGCACATGCCAGACAGATTCATTGGAAAAATACAAAGGAAATGCAATCCGAAAACAAAGGAAGTAGGTTACAGTACGCATGTTCGCCCACTGCTTGAATACTGCTCAGCAGTGTGGGATCCGTACCAGATAGGGTCGATAGAAGGGTGGTGGTGGTGGTGGTTAGTTTTTAACGTCCCGTCGACAACGAGGTCATTAGAGACGGAGCGCAAGCTCGGGTGAGGGAAGGATTGGGAAGGAAATCGGCCGTGCCCTTTCAAAGGAACCATCCCGGCATTTGCCTGAAATCGATAGAAGGGATCGAGAAGATCCAACGGAGAGCAGCGTGCTTAGTTACAGGATCATTTAGTAATCGCGAAAGCGTTACGGAGATGATAGATAAACACCAGTGGAAGACTCTGCAAGACAGACGCCCAGTAGCTCGGTACGGACTTGTCTTGGAGTTTCGAGACCATACCTTCACCGAGGAGTCAAACAGTATATTTCTTCCTCCTACGTATATCTCGCGAAGAGACCATGAGGATAAAATCAGAGAGATTAGAGCCCACATAGAGGCATACCGACAATCTTTCGTTCCACGAACAATACGAGACAGGAATAGAAGAGAGAACCGACAGAGGTACTCAAGGTACCCTCCGCCACACACCGTCAGGTGGCTTGCGGAGAATGGATGTAGATGTAGATGGTGAACCATCTGCTCACCAGCCCATGTTTAAAAGACGGAACAATAAACACGCACAAGTATCGCCGCCTCATCACAGACCATCTTCCATGAATGTTAGAAGACATTCCTCTGCAGACTAGCAGGAACCTCTGGTATCAAAATGATAGCTGTCCACGCCATAGTGCACGAAGTACTACATCATGTCTTTACGAATTGTTTCGAAATCGTTGGAATGGGCGCAGAAACCTGTACCTTGGCCAGCTTGTTCGCCCGATTTGACACCTGTAGGCTTCTTTCTGTGGGGAAAGCTGAAAGACGCTGTCTACAAGGACATACCTACTACACCCAATTATATGCAACGACGTATTACTACATCCTGCTCGGACATCTCCTCTGAGATTCTAGCACGTGTACAGCAGTCGTTTCAGACCACACTGGAAGCGTGCATTGTCAGTACCGGTGGTCATTTTGAACACAAACTGTAATGCTTAATTGTCTTGTTACTGGTCAGAATCGACATAATTAGTGTATGCACTTGTCTTGTTCCTTTGTGTGTACTACCACAGGAATTGGACACACGTCGGTTTTGGAACCTTTCAAAATACCATCTCTCGCAAACGACTCGAACTAGAATGCTGTGCCGGCCGTAGTGGCCGCGCGGTTCTAGGCGCTTCAGTCTGGAACCGCGTGACCACTACGGTCGCAGGTTCGAATCCTACCCCGGGCATGGATGTGTGTGATGTCCTTAGGTTAGTTAGGTTTAAGTAGTTCAAAGTTCTAGGGGACTGATGACCACAGATGTTAAGACCTATAGTGGTCAGAACCATTTGATCAGCGCCATCTGTCACAAAGCGTAAAAAGTGGTCCAATGAAAACATACATATTTATTTACGTACTACACGAATATGTAATAAAAATGTGGGTTCCTATTTTAAAAAACGCAGTTGATATCCGTTTGACTTATGGCGGCGCCATCTAGCGGGTCAACCACAGCGCCATCTGGTTTCCCCCTTCAAACTAGACAGGTTTCGTTCTTTGTAGTTTTTTCGTTTGACGCTTATTTCGTGAGATATTTGGCCCGGTCACGATCAATGGACCACCCTGTATACACTCATGTTCAGAAAAAAACAGATCACGATTAACAACTAGAGACAGGACGTTCATATTCACAGGAGATGTAAATCAGTATGTTCTGCAGAAATGATTAGCATTTGAATCATGTCAGCCAACGGGTTCAAGGTAAACATCGATACTGCATTGCAACACCACCTACCTGTATAATGTGCCTGCGGCTCTCGTCGTAGGTAATGGATCAGTGTGACTCGAGCAGACGTCCAGGATGCCTCGCAGACGTATGCGCGAGCCGTACCATCAAATCAATGAGTTTGAAAGAATTCGCATTACTGACATGAGAGAATGTGATGCATCCACCTGGAAAGTTGCTGCTCATGTGTTTGGGCAGCGCAACGGTTGTGTGCCGAATTGTTCACAGAAGGCTGTAGAACACGACGAGGTGGGTCAGTTCGCACCACCCAGCACCCCTCCCCCCTCTCCCGGAAGATCGACATCTCCCCATCCGAATGGCATTGCATGACAGATCTGCGTCCTTCTCAGCTCTTGAGCGACAGTGGAACTGTGTAACACATCGTACACTATCAGGTGTGACAGTCCGTCGCCGTTTATTATGACATGTGGCCGAGTGGTTCCAGGCGCTTCAGTCCCGAACCGCGCTGCTGCTACGGCCGAAGGTTCGACTCCTTCCTCGGGCATGGATGTGTGTGATGTCCTTAGGTTACTTAGGTTTAAGTAGTTCTAAGTTCCAGTGGACTGATGACCACAGATGTTAAGTCCCATAGTGCTCCGAGCAAGCCCTATGCCTACTAGGTGAATATGAATATCCTATCGCTAGTCGTTCAAGGCGTTCTGCTTTGAGAATATATATATATATATATATATATATATATATATATATATATATATATATATATATTAGGACACTTCACGAGGAGCTTACACTCAATCGCAACCGCCAATATGTTTCGATCTATTCGGGACTCCAGCATTAGGATATTGTATGTGGTACCTTAATATGTACACACATCAGTCTGTTGGCTGTTTTTTCTTTGCTTCGAACAGTCTTCCCACAAACAATTCACATAATTTGCTACCTCATGTTTTCTGCATGGTCATAACTGCACTACCAAGTGGACTACGCCTTTCATTATAGACTAACTGTTTTGCGTTCACGCATTCACACTTCAACACCTGAATTACTGCCCAGGGGAAAATAAGCATTAACGGCTTGCTCCGGCCACATGCGCTTCGAAGTACTACCCATCCTAAAAACATGCAACTTGTAATAACTATATTTATTAGTCTGAAAATTACGTAAATATTCTAGGAATGTTGTTCAGCACACCGTCCTCAGCTACCAATGGAAATACCTGCACTTACACCTGTTGCATCCCATATATACACTATGTAATCGAAAGTATTCAGACACCTATCTGAAAATGACTTACAACTTCGTGGCAGTCTACATCGGTAGTCTTGGAAGTGACTGTGGTGTTGGCCCACATTTAGCCTTGATGACAGCTTTCACTCTCTCAGGCATACGTTCAATCGGTGCTGGAAAGTTTCTTGGGGAATGGCAGTCCATTCTTCACGGAGTGGTGCACTGACTAGAGGTATCAAAATCGGTCGGTGAGGCCTGGCATGAAGTCGGCGTTCCGAAACATCCCAAAGGTGTTCTATATGATTTAGGCCAGGAATCTTTGCAGGCCCGTCCGTTACAGGGGTGTTACTGTCGTGTAACCACTCCGCCACAGTCCGTGCACTATGAACAGGTGCTCCATCGTGTTGAAAGATGCAGTTGCCATCCCCGAATTGCTCATGAACAGTGGGAAGCAAGAAGGCGCTTAAAACATCACTTTAGGCCTTAGCTGTAACAGTGACACGCAAACCAACAAGGAGTGTAAGCCCCTTCAATGAAAAACATGACCACACCATAACACCACCGCCTCCGAATTTTACTGTTGGCACTACACACGCTGGCACATGACGTTCACCGGGCATTCGGCATATCCACACCCTGCCATCGGTTCGCCACATAGTGTACTGTTATTCGTCACTCCACATGACGTTTTTCCACTGTTAAATCGTGAGGAGCAACTTTTCAAAACGCATTACGTGCACTGGTGGACCAAATTGAGTTCGATATGAAATCCGGTATTTTATTACCCGCTGTACACACTCCTGCAATCAGATTGTGTCCAAACGCATTTTAACACCTTCAAAAAGAGCACTGAAAAGTAGCAGATGCAACAAATAGCATTTTGTCATCTGATATGATTAAGTCAAACTGCATTAAGTCCAACAGTTGCCTTTATTTTGTTTTATTAAGCTACGTTGGCTTAAGACTGGTCGACTAAAGAGAAACTCTTTAACTGGCCAACAATGACCAGTTCTTATTCGTTTTTAGTACTACAGCATTGTTGTGTATAAACGTCTGTTAGACTTATAGAAGTTGTGCTAAGATGGAGAGTATTATAGCAAGTGAATGTGTGATTGTTGGAGAGGAAATGAATCGTGGAACGAGAAAACGAATGAAGAGCAAATCAAAAAGGGAATTAGATTATGCGAACAAGTAAGAGCAAAGAGTAATAAAATTACTGTTTTTGTAAAGCTAAGCAAATTAATCTATTTGTACTTTACCTATATAGGATCCTCATCTCATGAGCTTCGAACCTCCTAGCCAGGACAAAGTCGGAGGCTTTTGCTGTTGTTAGATTCCTATTAAGAGTCTACACAAAACTAAAAGGGTAGTGTTTGCTAAACCAGATAAAAAGCTACAAGATAAAGGGCTTTCCTTCCCCCTCAGTGTGAGCAGTCCTAAGCACAGGAGAGTCCGGAATGATCCGAAAAATAAACCAACTGATTAACAGTGCAGTCTCATGCAAGTAAAAAAATTGTCCAATTTATGATTTATTACTCTGATAAAACGTGTTAGAGGAATAATATTGTAATTGCTACCTTTAATGCTTTTCAGGTTTACTCAAAAGGTGGTAGAGTTCCTGTGTGTGCTGCTTTCTTCAGGAAGCTTTTCGGCATTAGTCAAAGAAGAGTGCATGCCATTGCTTATGGCCTTAAAACAGGTGAAGGAGTGCTTGACAAGAGAGGAGAAGACCATAAAGCTGGAAAGTATAGTGCAAAAAGGAAAAAGGTAACTGAATTCATTTCACACATACAAGCAAGGGAGAGTCACTACTTAAGAAGTAAGAGCCAGCGCCTTAATCTGCCACGTGACCTGAGTATAAACAAACTTTTCCTCATGTATAACAATTCAGTCACATATGATCTTAAAGTGAAGAAAACATTTTATACGAAAATATTTAATACAAAATTTAATTTAGGTTTTGGAACTCCGGCAAGTGATACCTGTAACTTCTGCCATATAATGTATCACCAACTAAAAACTGCTACAGACACCAACACAAAGAGTAAGCTAATGATTGAATTTGGGTCACATAGATTAAGGGCTAGAGCTTTTCACAAATTAATGAAGTAAAAAGTATTTTTACTAGTTCTATATCACTGAAAACTAATCAGAACGCATTATGTCCAAAATAGCTTACATCAAATGGCAGATTGTCCAACAGAACCCAACAAAACGCGTTTTGTCCATCACTAAAGTGTCATAGCTTGAAAGTATAAAAAGCAACTTCCTTGTATTAAACGCATTTTGATCTACAACCCTACCTGAGTATGTGGTGTAAATTTCGTAATAATAAATCGAATATTTTTTGCGGTGTACGTTTTTCGCTTCTCCTGGAAAAATTACTTTTTGGGAAATAACGTATTTTAAAAAAATAGCACCTCCAATGGTTACGCTCCTTACACCAAGCGAGGCGTCGTTTGGTATTTACCAGCTTGATGTGTGGCTTTTGAGCAGCCCCTCGAACATGAAATCCAAGTTTTTTCACCCTCCCCCTAACTGTCATAGTACATGCAGTGGATCCTGAAGCAGTTTGGAATTCCTGTGTGACGGTCTGGATAGCTGTCTGCCTATTACATATTACGACCCTCTTCAACTGTCGGCGGTCTCTGTCAGTCAACAGGCGAGGTGGGTCTGTACGCTTTTGTGCTGTAAGTGTCCCTTCACGTTTCCACTTCACTATCACATCGGAAACAGTGGACTTAGGGATGTTTAGGAGTGTGGAAATCTCGCGTACGGACGTATGGTTCAAGAGACATCCAATCACCTGACCACGTTCAAAGTCCGTGAGTTCCGCTGAACGCCACAGTCTGCTCTCTCACCATGTATAATGACTACTGAGGTCGCTGATATGGAGACCTGGCAGTAGGTGGCAGCACAATACACCTAATATGAAAAACGTATATTTTTGTGAGTGTGCGGAAACTTTTGATCACATAATGTATCAAACCGATGTAATGAATATTAGGAAAGTACTAATCGATCGACGAGACAATGAGTTTAAGATTATATGGTGACTATGGCATCTCCGTCATTCTCCTTCATTCTCGGTCTCTGCAGTCTCTGGTAAAACAGATCGGTTCCATCTGATCGCAAGATGTTACAACATCCTTAACAAGCTTGAAGTTAATTTTCAGATTGCCAATTTGAAATAGTAATAAGAGAATTTGAGATGACTCCGCTGGTGGTTTCTGCTTGCAGCCAGTGTAGCGCCTAAGTGAAACCCGAATCTAGACGCTCATTAGCGCTTAAGTAGATGGGCGGCCAGTGTGCGTTTCATCGCTAAGGACATTTCGCGAGGAGCTTACACTCAACCGCAACCGCCAATCTGTTTCGATCTGTTAGGGACCCCTGCATTAGGATATTAATGCACGTATAATCACCTGTGAGAGCTGCAATCAGTGACATAGCTGTTCTCCTATACTAATAATCTGATTGAGCATCTATGTATCGGAAAGATTCGCAATCTATTTGCGCTTAAGAAACTGCAAGTTGACAAAATCAAAAACACGTTAGTTCCATAAGAGAGCCATATGAAAGTTTTTCTGCGTGGTACAGAGTTATAGTACGCTGATGTTTGTTGCGCAGAAATTTATGTCAACTGTCGACTTGGTCTGTGTGATGTATTAGGTTATAGCGCTTTTTAAAGTACTCGAATTACACGACATTTATTCAGTCTCGTAAACTAGAATTCTGTGCCGCCACGAAATTCTTTTCCCTGAACACCAGAGAAAATTCATGAAAATTTATTTATCAGGAAAGAAAAACTAAATTTGAATTTGAGGTGGAGGAAAAGCTCGTATTAGGGAAAGGTAGGGGAGGAAATTGGGCATGACCTTTTCATAGGAACCATCTGGCATTTGCCTTAAATGACGTAGGGAAACAACGGACAAACTTATACCAAATTGCTGCGAATTGCTGGACTGGAGCTTTAATGCCATTTCTCATGAATGAAAATGCAATGTTTTAAATACCGAACCATCCCTAACGGTAATTTTTTGTGTATTGTATGAAATATATTGCCATGCTTGTCATAGACTCATATGTTCAATCAGATTTAAATTAAATAAATAAAAGATTATCTATGCCGTTTATTATCTTTGGAAGTAGAAAATAACAACTGAGCGAATTAGTACTGGATTTTGGGCTAATGGGTTATAAGATTACATAAAAGGACGCCTGGAATTCAAATCAAAGAGATCATCAGGATGGTGAAAGATACTCTGGCAATGGGAAAACTGAGGATTATGAAATTAAATTAAAAAGTAGCTGAAATGTGATACCAGTCTAGTTACAGGCTTGTGTAACTTATACCATGATATTTCGCAGACCCTCCAGAATAGCATTTCATGCATCGAATTTACTCACTGACAAATATACGTACAATGACCTTCACATAAAATAAGGTACCTACAAAAATAAGTGAATTGTCGTACTAAAAGGGATAGTTTCCCCGCACTATATATATATTTATTCCTTATATTCTGGCAAGAACGCTATTTCATTTTCATGATGTTTGTAATGTGTTGTACGTAACTACAAACGCACTTAGTGTAACGCTACTGCCCGCTCGGGCGTACGTTAGCTCTTTAAAGCCTGTACTGTAATAAGTTCACGGGCTTCACCTTATAAACAAGGATTTTAGTACATAAGTTGACCGCGTGTACCTAATTGGAACCAATTCGGACTTATATCCAGTCAGTAACTACAGTGATGCGTCAAGCAAATGTAAAGTATAATTACTCGTTCGCATGGACAAGAAGTACACACAGTAGATACTACCAATGATTAATAATACGGTCGCCAGCCTAATTAGGCATTGAGTGAGTTTTTCCTTGTACAAGTGGGTGCATGTACAAGCATAATAACACGTAGTAATGTTGCGTTTTATGGCAAAGTTTGGAACCGGAAAAATCCACTGAACTAAAGTTTTCTCCTTTTGTACTAATTTGGACGAGCTATAAATACACAACACCACACTGCAATGATTACTACGAACTGCATTTTGTATATTGATCAGACTGAAATCGGGCATAGATTACCCTAGAATTAGCAATCTTGAAAGTACACATACAATGTCACTATTAAGGATGAATAAACACTAATACACTTAAGTTTAATATGGAACTTAACTTTGCTGGTCAAATCTGATCAGTACACTTCAAGGTTTGAAAGAATGGACAAGAGAAGGGGGGGCCCTGAAACTGTTATGGTCGTTATACTGAAACTAGTATTAAGTACTGAAGGTAAATTAACACTCAGAATTATTAACCTATGGATTACTACTCTTTTGTCCCACTTCTGGATTATTTAACTATCATTCTTTCTGTCTCAAATTAATTAAGTGTCATTGCTAGCTCAATTCAAAAAATTATCTTCCAATTTAATCAAACTGTTGTTCTTTACTAACATTTGCATTAACACACAGAACTTTAAACTTCTTTATAGCATAGATTTGTCTGCTGATAATTCTCATTAACACTAACTTTAAACTTTCAGTTCAGGATACTCAGGTTGCACAATATGTGGTAAGGACCCTGTCTAGGTCAGTGATAAGGATGATTAATTGTTAGGGCAATTCTGGTAAAAGTCACATTATTATTGAACATTTAGAAACATTTTCGACACTGGTCCACACAGATACAATTCTAAAGATGAATTAAATGATTGACCTGTGCAAGTCGGTGTGGCGGATGGCGGGCAGCGAGATAGCGAGAAGCACAGCACACATACAAGCACGGCTAAGGCTCTCACTGCATCGGCACTTTCCTTCTTCTTAGCGTCGTAATCTTTCCAATTGTGTGCCTAAGAATATAGCCATGCCATGTAGTCGTCGGGATCGGCATATCCGAGGCTCAATGGAATCCACTTTTCCTGGATAGCCTCCTCGATACGGTACGTGTTCCTCTGACCGATGCCCAACTCCGACTGTCATACCGAGCCCGTTGTGCCGAACCGCGCCAGTGTTCGTTTTCCCGCACTCGCCTGCCTCCACCTTTTCCCGCTCCCCTACAGGTAGGGTATTCACCACAGGTTTTCTACTCAACATATATTAATACCTTTCCTACGTATGGACCAGGCGTATAAAATACAATTTTCACATCTTACAAGAGTTTCAACATTAAGTAAACTTCCCTTTGATTACCACATTACTTGAAATCTAACATAATAATAATATTCATTTCAAAAGTTGCTTATAGTTTCTTTAACATAACGATACGAAAAGAAAAAGAAATTCAAAACAATGCTTACATTAATCTCTCGAAATTCAGAAAGAAAAAAATTTATAATATGTACAGTTGTTGTTGTTACAGTAGGCGTGTTTAACATGAAAACAAGAAATGTGTGTAGCTGGTGAGTTGTCGCAATGCCATAAACGTGCTAACAGATGAAGACGTAACAAATGAAACAACGAACTGGGGTATCAAACCCAAACAACCATATATTTAAAAGAGGGGGATAGGGACTGAATACACAAGCTGTAACTTCACATAATCAGTATTTTGATACATGGTTGATGCAACATTTATCTGACATATTGTCAGTATAACATTTGGCGAAGCTGTGTGAATGAAAAATGCCAGGTTACACCGTGTATCAGATTTCACATTATGCAGTGGGTATCCCGTAAGTATGTAGGTACGCTCTTCTTTAAGTCGAAGTAAGGCAAGGTCGTATCGCCTGTAACTGGGAAGGCCGAAAACCCTTTGGTTGATACTGGCTTTACTTGTTTCTGGAAGATTGGAAAACTTTCATT
The DNA here is from genome assembly GCF_023864275.1 of Schistocerca cancellata. Taxonomy (NCBI): domain Eukaryota; kingdom Metazoa; phylum Arthropoda; class Insecta; order Orthoptera; family Acrididae; genus Schistocerca; species Schistocerca cancellata. Next base: position 134,736,153 of record NC_064629.1, on the reverse strand, counting down.
TTCCTGATGTAATAAATATATCATATGTTTCCTCGACCCACCCGGGTAGACGCCCGTGATAACGCAGCCGCTTCCGGGATGGGGAAGTAATGGCGGTCCAACATCGAATCAGCCAGACGCGTTAACGACGAGGGTCGGTCTGCTGGCCAGTTTGCATGTGGTTTGGGCCGTTTTCCGCCTGCCACCAGATGAATAGAGGGCTGTTTCCCAGGTTTCAAACATTTAAATCATTTTCTCACAACTGCACACAAAACTTACTCTATACGTAGACAGATTGGGTACACTGCTTCTGTCCTGGAGGGTGGATAGGAGACTGATAACCTTAGCTGTTTGAGCTCATTAAACACTTACTCAGCATCAACTTACTGAGCATCACCTCCACTATACCGACATGAGGTACACAGGTACACAGGTACACAGAGATCATTGATGGGAGCATTAGGGCATTATAGCTAGCTCAAGAAGCAGTTTATACTACCATCTTCTTCAAATACACATTTTGGGGTGGGGAGTCGTGTGAGAAATATACGTTATGGTTCTGTTTTAAGACGTCAGAAACAAATCAGACACACTCGACCAACATGAGGGAGGGGGTAAACATTCCAAATTAAACCTTTCAGATAGTACCGTATTTAAAATCGCCATCTACAACTGATGTCTGTGATCTCTGTTCTGCCTGGGAGTATAAATTCCCATACTGTCTGTACCTTCTGTGATATTGAAGCAAAATGTTTCCCCTGTATGATTTACTGCAACGATATATGAATCAGGTAAGTATCCCATCAGAAATTAATTTTAATCCTTCGTTAGAAGACGCTCACCCAACCAAATTAATACCTTGCCTTTACATAAGCAACAAATTTTACTATCTCTCCTGCGATTTTGAACAGAAAATTTAGTGCTCCAGTTTGTCCTATGTAGTGGCTTGAGCAAGTTTTACATGTTAATTTGTATACTCCTGAGTCTGAGAACTTAACTTTTTAATTGTTTAAGGTGTGGAGTAGTTTCTGTTGTAGTTTTTATTTCTGGAGAAAGAGACTAGTCCACACCTTAAACAATAAGAAAGATACATATACATAATACTCTGAAAACTACAGTACGCTGCGTGGCGGATGGTACCCTTTACCGCAACTAGTCGTTTCCTTTCACGTTCCACTCGCAGATAGAGCGAGGGAAAAACGACTGTCTATATGCCTCCCTGTGAGCCCTAATTTCTCATATCTCATCTTCGTTGTGCCTACGTGAAATGTGTGTTGGCTGCAGTAGGATCGTTCTGCAGTCAGCTTCAAATGCCGATTCTCTAAACTTTCTCAGTAGTGTCCTTCGAAAGGAAAGCCGTCTTCCCTCCCATTTGAGCTCCCGAAGCATATCCGTAACAACTGCATACTGATTGTCCGCAGCTCGTGGTCTTGTGGTAGCGTTCTCGCCTACCGCGCACGGGGTCCCGCTTTCGATTCCCGGCGGGGTCAGTGATTTTCTCTGCCTCATGATGACTGGGTGATGTGTGTTCTTCATTATCACTTCATCATCATTGACTCGCAAGTCACCGAAGTGGCGTCAACTATAAAGGACTTGTAATACGGCGGCCGAACTTCCCGCATGGGGCCTCCCGGCCAACAATGCCATACGATCATTTCATTTCATTTTGTATACTGATTGAAGCTACCGGTAACAAATCTAGCATCTCGCCTCTGAGTTGCTTCGATGTCATCTTTCAATCCGACCTGGTACAGATCCAAAACACTGGAGCTGTACACAAGAATAGATCGCACTGGCGTTCTACTATATATGCGGTCTCGTTTACAATGAATTACACTTTCCTAAAATTATCCCAATAAACCGAAGACGACCATTCCCCTTCCCTACTACAATCCTTACATGCTCTTTCCACCTCGTATCGCTTCGCAAAGTTGTGCCCAGATATTTCAACGACGTGACTGTGTCGAGTAGGACACTACTTATACTGTATTCGAAAATTATGGGTTGGTTTTTCCTATTTATCCGCATTAACTAACATTTCTCTGCATTGAGAGCCAGCTCCCATTCATGATAACAATTAGGAATTTTGTCTATGTTATCTTGTGTGAACTAACAGTCACTTATCTTCAACCCTTTCCTGTACACCACAGCATCATCAGCGAACAACCGCAGACTGTTGCCGATCCTATCTGCCAGATAATTTATGTATATAGAAAATCGTATCACACTTCCCTGGGGCACTCTTGATGTTACCCCTGTCTCAGATGAACACTCCCCGTGTCTCTTGGAAATTTATTATATTCGAACTCGAGAATATGCTCTAGAACTGTGAAGAAAACCGTAGTTAAAGACATAGTTCAGTAATTTTAAGGATCCGTTCTTGTACCCATCTTATATACAGGAGTCACCTGCGCTTTTTTACAGTCACTTGAGATTTTGAACTGGTCAAGAGATTCACGAGAAATGCTAAGTAATGGGGCAAATGACGAAGAATACATTCTGTAAAACCGATTTGGGATTCAATCCGGACGTGATGATTTATTTGTTTTCAGCTCTTTCAGTACTTTCTCTACGCCAAGGATGTTTATTTCTATTTCATCAATACGGGATTCTATGCGATGCTCAAACGACGGTACGTTTGTACGATTCCCCTGCGTGATCGACTTCTTAAACGCGGAATTATCAGACTCAGGAATATACAAAATGATACGTAAAACTTGCTCATCCTACTACATAGGACAAACTGGAAGTAATTTTCAAATTAGATGCAATGAACGTATCAATTGTTACACACATAACCAACTTACAAAATCAGCAATAGCAATACACATAAAAAAATAATGGACACTTCGAGCTAACATCCAAAAGATGTTCGGGCTCACATGCGGTTCCTCTTCGTCGGAATGTCTTGGCTCAGACTCGTCTAGGTGTTGAACCGCACGCGTCGCATTACACGCCATAAATTAGACACTTGTGACCCTTCGGTTAAATTGTCTGGCTGACGTAGAGTTACAGTTAACTCGAGTGCATATCCATTTGACACAGTTCGATCATTCACAATCTCATCGCGACATACAAGTCCAATACTCGTTATCTACGCGGAAAGTTAGACTTCACACCAGGCGCGCGGCTGCTCACCGCTCAGAAGCTAAGTACCGCGATACCACACAACGCGAAATTTTCTCAGTCGTTTCACATCCTACCCACCTACAGACCGACTGTCCGCTTTCACGTCTAAACCAGCACTGACCTCTGTCCGTCTCCGGCCACGTCTCCCGCGTGCCGAATGGTTCAAATGGCTCTGAGCACTATGGGACGCAACTGCTGTGGTCATAAGTCCCCGAGAACTTAGAACTACTTAAACCTAACTAACCTAAGGACATCACACACATCCATGCCCGAGGCAGGATTCGAACCTGCTACCGTAGCGGTCGTGAGGTTCCAGACTTCAGCGCCTTTAACCGCTCGGCCACTCCGGCCGGCCGCGTGCCGAACATCGTCGCTCAACTGACTACTGCAGTTCCCTCCCCTGAAGCCGTCCATCTTACTGGCTACAGCTTATTCTACATTATTTTACATTTTAACATATTTAAATAATCAATGATTGACCACTTTCACGTTCTAAATAAAGTCACAATAATATCCATTACATAATAAACGCTAAATTCTTTTACATAAAGTGAATACAATTTCCTTCTTAACTTTGGATGTCATGGCCAGTAGCATTGCACCAATGTGCTCTATGATAAATAAATAAAGAACAAAAGTAGCTGTTATGCACTAAACTGCACAACAAATATTCTATTACCAAATGATTCAATAAGGTGTCATGCTGTCACTGTTCAATGTGTTTTGTGTGGAGAAAAAGATGCTTACATAAAAATAATGATAATTTAAATTTATTATATCTCTTAAACAAATAAAGTTTCAGAGTTGATATTTACAACATCTGTCATTTTCATTATGCGCTTTTATATGAAATGTCGATCGTTAAGATCGACCAAAGCGTTAGCATTCAGGTCTTTGTTAATAAACTTATTAGTTTCACTTCAACAGCAAATCCTAAACTACAGGGTGATTCAAAAAGAATACCACAACTTTAGGAATTTAAAACTCTGCAACGACAAAAGGCAGAGCTAAGCACTATCTGTCGGCGAATTAAGGGAGCTATAAAGTTTCATTTAGTTGTACATTTGTTCGCTTGAGGCGCTGTTGACTAGGCGTCAGCGTCAGTTGATGCTAAGATGGCGACCGCTCAACAGAAAGCTTTTTGTGTTATTGAGTACGGCAGAAGTGAATCGACGACAGTTTTTCAGCGTGCATTTCGAACGAAGTATGGTGTTAAACCTCCTGATAGGTGGTGTATTAAACGTTGGTATAAACAGTTTACAGAGAATGGGTGTTTGTGCAAAGGGAAAAGGGAGAACGAGGCAGCCCGTGACAGAGCACTTCATCACTGGCCTCCAAGAAGCCCTGATCTTACCCCCTGCGATTTTTTATTATGGGGGTATGTTAAGGATATGGTGTTTCGGCCACCTCTCCCAGCCACCATTGATGATTTGAAACGAGAAATAACAGCAGCTATCCAAACTGTTACGCCTGATATGCTACAGAGGGTGTGGAACGAGTTGGAGTATCAGGTTGATATTGCTCGAGTGTCTGGAGGGGGCCATATTGAACATCTCTGAACTTGTTTTTGAGTGAAAAAAACCTTTTTAAATACTCTTTGTAATGATGTATAACAGAAGGTTATATTATGTTTCTTTCATTAATACACATTTTTAAAGTTGTGGTATTCTTTTTGAATCACCCTGTATTATAGATATAATCAATATTCAAGTTTTATTGGGATCACCATGAAAATTTAAGAAAGATAGTAGATTAAAGTTACTGTGGATTCATTCCCTGAATTACTACTGAATTAAATGGTTTTAATATGGCCTATCTTGGGTCCGCCATATTTAAAACTGCTACGCCTCCCTGGTCACAAACAGCTCCTACGGGGTTTCCCTATGACGTAGGTTCTCGTCTCTCTCACTCGCACACTACAGCGCTTAGGCCTGATCAGCCTGGCATCTTTCAGCGCTATAGACGCCTGTGAATTTCCCCATCTCGTGGCGAATCTGCGCTCTTTGTGGCACACGGCCCTGGGTGACAGGATTCGTTTCACAATTCCTGGAAGGCTGTCTATTTCGGCCATATACTTAAATCAGACTGGGTGTTCTTTTATTGTCGGGGCACGACCGGCTCCATGGCCATTGTTCGGTCTTCACAGCTGAGCTCTTTGCCCTCTACCAGGCTGTTCTTTACATCTGCCGCCACCGACATTCTGCTTATGTCATCTGCTCCGATTCCCTGAGCGCCATCCACAGCCTCAGTGATCCGTATCCGGTTCACCCTTTCGTGCACCGGATCCAACGCTCTCTTCAGCAGCTGGTGGACGTCGGTTCTCCGGTTAGCTGTATGTGGGTTCCTGGCCATGTCGGTATCCCTGGGAACGAAGCTGCAGATGCCGCGGCCAAGGCTGCGGTCCTCCAGCTTCGGACAGCTTCTTGTTGCGTCCCTTCGTCAGATTGTAGCAGGGTCATTTGTCGGCGCATTTTATCGCTGTGGCATGCCGATTGGGCTGCACTTACGGACAACAAGCTTCGGGCCTTGAAACCTCTTCCCGCGGCTTGGACGTCCTCCTCCCGCCCTTCTCGGCGGGAGGAGGTCGTTTTGGCCCGGTTACGAATTGGACACTGCCGGTTCAGCCATCGCCATCTGCTGACGGCTGCGCCGGCGCCGTTCTGCCAATGTGGGCAATTGCTGACGGTCCGCCACATTTTAACGTCCTGTCCGGATTTTAACACACTGCGTCTTGATCTTGGCCTGCCATGCAGTCTAGATGCCATTTTAGCGGATGACCCACGAGCAGCTGCTCGCGTTCTTCGTTTTATCAACTTGACCAACCTCTCTAATGACATTTGATTATGCTGTTTTTTTTTTAATCTTATGCCTGTCAGTCTGTCTTTTATCGTGTTTTCCCTTTTAGTTGCTGTTTTAAACTTGTGCCTCGCGGTGCATTCCTAACGTAGTCTGGGCGCTAATGACCATTGAAGTTGTGCGCCCTAAAACCACAAAAAAAAAAAAAAAAAAAAATCAGACCGAAATGCTCGTCAACTTCCAATACCTGCAAGTAGGCTGTTTAAGTTTTTATGTTGGTAACGCCACGTAGTGTTCTGTATGAAAATCGCTGACTGCACTGTGTGCAGTCTGTGGCTGGTTGGACTCATTGTTGGAATATTCGCTACTGTAGTGCTGGGCAGTTGGATGTGAACACGCGTAGCGTTGGGCAGTTGGAGGTGTGACGCCAGCAGTGGTGGATGTGGGGAGAGAGACGACAGAGTTTTTAGAGGTTACTATGAGCGGACGACCTGGGCTAGTGTCAGTCAGAAAAAAGAAATTTGTAAGACTGGATAATGACTTTTGAACGCTATTAAGGTAAATACATTGTTTGTTCTCTATCAAAATCTTTCATTTGCTAACTATTCCTATCAGTAATTAGTGCCTTCAGTAGTTAGAATCTTTTATTTAGCTGGCAGTATTGGCACTCGCTGTATTGCAGTAGTTCGAGTAACGAAGATTTTTGTGAGGTAAGTGATTCATGAAAGGTATAGGTTATTGTTAGTCAGGGCCATTCTTTTGTAGGGACTATTGAAAGTCAGATTGCATTACGCAAAAAATATCGTGTATCAGCTTAGAACGAACACCTGTATCTTTCCGTACGAGCTCTGACTTCCCTTATTTTATCATGATGATCGTTTCTCCCTATGTAGGTCGGCGTCAACAAAATATTTTCGCATTCAAAGGAGAAAGTTGGTTATTGAAATTTCGCGAGAAGATTCCGCCGCAACGAAAAACGCCTATCCTTTTAATGATGTTCACCCCAAATCCTATATCATTTCAGTGACACTCTCTCCCCTGTTTCGAAATAATACAAAACGTGCTGCCCTTCTTTGAACTTTTTCGATGTACTCTGTCAGCCCCATCTGGTAAGGATCCCACACCGCGCAGTAGTATTCTAAAAAGGGATCGACAAGTGTAGTGTAGGCAGTCTCCTTGCCAGATCTGTTACATTTTCTAAGTGTCCTGCCAATAAAACACAGTTTTTGGTTAGCCTTCCCCACTGCACCTTCTGTGTGTTCCTTCCAATTTACATTGTTCGTAATCGTAATTCGTAGGTATTTAGGTGAATTCACGGCCTTTAGATTTGACTGACTTAACGGGTACCCGAAGTTTAATGGATTCTTTTTAGCACTCATGTAGATGACCTCACTCTTTTCGTTATCTCAGGTCAATTGCCAATTTTCGCACTATACAGATAGCTTTTCTAAGTCGTTTTGCAATTTGTTTCGATCTTCTGATGACTATATTAGGTGACAAACGACAGCATCATCTGCAAACAACGTAAGAGGGCTGCTCAGATTGTCTCCCAAATCGTTTATATAGATAAGGAACAGCAAAGGGCCTATAACACTACCTTTGGGAACGGCAGAAATCACTCGTGTTTTATTCGATGACTTACCGTCAGTTAGTACTAACTGTGATCTCTCTGACAGGAAATCACAAATCCAGTGACATAACTGAGACTATATTCCCTTCATGCGAGTAAAGAGCTAGTTGTGTTTCACAAGAACGATATTTCTAAATCCATGTTGACTGTGTGTCAATAGACCGTTTTCCTCGAGGTAATTCATAATGTTCGAACACAATGTATATTCCAAAATCCTGCTGCATATCGATGTTAAAGATATGGGCCTGTAATTTAGTGACTTACTTTTACTACCTTTCTTGAATATTGGTGTGACGTGTGCAACTTTCCAGTTTTCGGGTACGGTCCTTTCGTCAAGCGAACGGTTGTATATGACTGTTAAGTATGGAGCTATTGCATCAGCATACTCTGAAAGGACCCTAATTGGTATACAATCTGTACCAGAGGGCTTGCTTTTATTAAGTGGCTTAAGTTGCTTCACTACTCCGAGGATATTTACTTCTAAGTTACTCATGTTGTCAGCCGTTCTTGATTCGAATTCTGGAATATTTACTTCATCTTCTTGTGTGAAGGCATTTCGGAAGGCTGTGTTCAGTAACTCTACTTTGGTACCACTATCTTCAACAGCATCTCGATTGCTATCGCGCAGCCGGCCGTGGTGGCCGAGCGTTTCTAGGCGCTACAGTCTGGAACCACGCGACCGCTACGGTCGCAGGTTCGAATCCTGCCTCGGGCATGGATGTGTGTGATTTCCATAGGTTAGTTAGGTTTAAGTAGTTCTAAATTCTAGGGGACTGATGACCTTAAAAATTAAGTCCCATAGTGCCCAGAGCCATTTGAACCATTTGCTATCGCGCACAGAAGGCATTGATTGCCTCTTGCCACTAGCATACTTCACACACGTCGAGAATCTCTTTGGATTTTCAGCCAGGTTTCGATACTAAGTTTCGTTGTGGAAAGTATTATAAGCATCTTGCAGTGGATTCCGCGATAAATTTCGATTTTCTGTAAAAGACCGCTAATCTTGGGGATTTTGCTTGTGTTTAAATTTTGCATGTTTGGTTCGTTGTTTCTGCAACAGTGTTCTGACCCGTTTTGTGTACAAAGGAGGATCAGCTCCACCGTTTGTTAGTTTATTTGGTATGAATCTCTCAATTGCTACCGATACTATTTCTATGAATTCAGCCTACATCTGGTCTACACTGACATTGTTAATTTGGAAGGAGTGGAGATTGTCTCTCAAGAAGGCGTCAAGTGAATTTTTATCTGCATTTTTGAATAGGTATATTTTTCGTTTACTTTTGGAGGATTTTGGGGTTACGATATTCAATCTCGCTATGTCAACACTGTGTTCACTAATCCTGTATCCATTTTGATGCTCGTTATTAACTCAGGATTATTTGTTGCCAAGAGGTCAAGTGTGTTTCCACAACCGTTTTCTGTCGGCGTGCGCTCATGAACTAACTGCTCGAAACAATTTTTCAGAGAATGCGATTAGCACAATTTCAAATGATGTTTTATGCGTACGTCCAGAATTAAACATGTATTTTCGAGAACATAATGATGGTAAATTGAAGTCACCACCAACTATACTCGTATGAGTGAGGTGCGTGTTTGAAACCAAACTCAATTTTTCTTTGAACCTTTCTGCAATTGTATCATCTGAATTGGGAGGTCGATAAAATGATCCAATTATTATTTTATTCTGGTTGCCAACAATGACCTCTATCCATACTCACAGGAACTATCTACTTCAATTTTGCGACAAGGTAAACTACCTCTAACGGCAACAAACACACCACCGCCAACCGTATTTAGCCTATCCTTTCAGAACACCGTTAGGTTCTTCCCAAAAATTTCAGCTGAGCCTATCTCTGGCTTTAGCCAGCTTTCAGTGCCTATAATGATTTGGGCATCAGTGCTTTCTATTAGCGCTTGGAGCTCCGGTACTTTCCCAACACAGCTACGACAATTTACAACTGTTATACCCACAGTTCCTGTATCTACATTCTTCCTTTGTTCGGCCTGCACCCTTTGTGACTGAAGTCCTTTTCATGTTTTCCTTAACCTAAAAAACAGCCCAGTCCATGCCACAAAACCCCTGCTACCCGTGTAGCCGCCTTCTGCGTATAGTGGACTCCTAGTCAGCGGAACCCGAAACTCAACCACCCTTTGGCACACGTCAAGGTGTCTGCAGCGTACACTGTCGCAGAACAGTCTGAGCCTCTGATTCAGATCCTCCATTCGGCTCTGTACCAGAGGTCCGCAATTGGTCCAGTCGAAATTGCTGCAAATGGTCAGCTCTGCTTTCATCTCGCAAGCAAGACTACCAGCCATTACCACTTCTGTTAGCCGTTCGAAACCATAGAGAATCACTTCTGATCCAAAGAGACACACAACATTGATACCGACGTAAACCATCACCTGCAGCTGGCTGCACCCTGTCAAACTAACTAGATTGTGAATCAATTAATATCTTGAAATGTCTCTCCTGAGTATGATAAATGTAACAATTTCCATACATATGTACATTTCGTCGTTAGAAATACGAAGTAATCAATAATTTAGCAGTCATTTCGGTTCCGAGGGTTCCAGAACATGTACAGAAGATTGGAGTGGAGATCAACATAAACATTATTTCCGGCCTTTTTGTTTCTCATGAAAACCACACATTGCATATTGTATCATCATACAGCGAGACCTTCAGAGGTGGTGGTCCAGATGCTGTACACTCCGGCACCTCTAAAACCCAGTAGCTCGTCCTCTTTCACTGATGCGCGCCTGTGCTCGCCGTGACATACTATCCACAAGTTCATTAAGGCACTACTGGTCCAGATTGTCGCACCCCTCAACGACGATTCAGAGCGGTTTGTGGGTCATGTCGTCCATAAACAGCCCTTTTCAATCTATCCCATGTCTGTTCGATAGGGTTCATACCTGGAGAACACGCTGGCCACTCTACTCGAGCGATGTCGTTAACCTGGAGGAAATCATTCACAAGATGTGCACGATGGAGGCGCGAATTGTCGTCCATGAAGACGAAAGCCTCGCCAATATGCTGCCTATATGATTGTACTATCGGTCGGAGGATGCTTTCACGTATCACACAGCCGTTACGTCGCCTTCTATGGCCACCAGCGGCGTACATTGGCCCCAAATAATTCCACCCCAAAACAGCAAGCAACCTACAACTTGCTGCACTCGATGGACAGTGTGTCTAACGCGTTCAGCCTGACCGGGTTGCCTCCAAACACATCTCTTACGAATGTCTGATTGAAGGCATATGCGACGCTCATCTCTGAAGAGAACGTGATGCAAATTTGAGCTGTCCATTCGGTATGTTGTTGGGCCCATCTGTACCGCGCTGCATGGTGTCGTGGTTGCAAAGATGGAACTCGCCATGGACGTCGGGAATGAACTTGCGCATCATGCAGTCTATTGTGCACAGTTTGAGTCGTAACACGACGTCGTGTGGCTGCATTATTATTCAACATGGTGGCGTTGGTGTCAGGGTTCATCCCAGTCATAATCTGTAGGAAGCGGTCATCTACTGCAGTAGTAGCCCTTGGGCGGCCTGAGCGAGGCATGTCATCGACAGTTCCTGTCTCTCTGTATCTCCTCGATTCCGAAAAACATCCGAGACATCTGGACAGTTCCCTTGTTGAGAGCCCTTCCTGGCACAAACAAACAATTCGGACGCGATCGAATCGCGGTATTGACCGTCTAGGCATGGTTAAACTACAGACAACACGAGCCATGTACCGCCTTCCTGGTGGAATGACTGGAAGTGATCGACTGTCGGACTCCCTCAGCGTAATAGGTGCTGCTCATGCATGGTTGTTTACATCTTTGGTCGGGTTTAGTGACATCTCTGAAAAGTTAAAGGACTATGTCTGCGATACAATATCCACAGTTACCGTCTATCTTCAGGAGTTCTGGGAACTGGGGTGATGGCAACCTTTTTGTGTATATATCCAATAACACTGTAACAACTCTCACTGTGTACAAAATCTTTGTTAACCCATAAGATCGTAATATCTTTATTGCCTGTTTTGCAAACAATCAGTGTAAGTGATGTCCGCCCCCGGTAGCTGAGTGGTCTGCGCGACAGAATATTAATCCTAAGGGCCCGGGTTCGATTCGCGGCAGGGTCGGAGATTTTCTCCGCTCAGGGACTGGGTGTTGTGTTGTTCCAATCATCGTCATCGCAGGCCTATCGACGCGCAATTCACCGAAGTGGCGTCAAATCAAAAGACTTGCACCCGGCGACGGTCTACCCCACGGAGGCTCTAGTCACACATTTACATTTAGTGTAAGTGATGATTTGCAATTGTGTGACGTTCTGTGTGATGTAGGAGTCACAATATCTGTAAGTAGTCGATCACAAATACCATTTCTAACAGTACCGTTTCAAAACACATAAAGATTCATTTTGTCCGATTTTCCGATTGCAATCTAACTTAAAAATGTCGCAAAAAAGGCAGAAAATCACTCATGCAAATATCATCAAACACATTCATGTAAAGCCGGCCGGTGTGGCCTAGCGGTTCTAGGCGCTTCAGTCTGGAACCGCGCGACCGCTACGGTCGCAGGTTCGAGTCCTGCCTCGGGCATGGATGTGAGTGATGTCCTTAGGTTAGTTAGGTTCAAGTAGTTCTAAGTTCTAGGGGAGTGATGACCTCAGTTGTTAAGTCCCATAGTGCTCAGAGCCATTTTGAACATTCATGTAAACAAATGAACTTGGAAATGAGAACAAATTCTGGGAACGCGATATGTTAAGCATTAAAAAAATAAGGAACTGGTGCATTTTTCATTATTTAAATCATGAATGACATAGTTGCATCCTTTACTGAATTATCTAATATGACGAACGAAATTAAGTTCATCTTTTTATCTAGTGGTGATGTGTAAATGCCGGCCGCGGTGGCCGTGCGGTTCTAGGCGCTGCAGTCCGGAACCGCGGGACTGCTACGGTCGCAGCTTCGAATCCTGCCTCGGGCATGGATGTGTGTGATGTCCTTAGGTTAGTTAGGTTTAAGTAGTTCTAAGTTGTAGGGGACTAATGACCTAAGATGTTAAGTCCCACAGTGCTCAGAGCCGTTTGAACCATTTGATGTGTAAAAGGCTAGGTCCCCTCCGAACTGATCTACTTTACCGTAGCCAACGCATGAATCTCAGTGTTCATTGTTCAGATAAGTGAAACGTATCTAAAGAGGAAAAACTGGTAACCTGAATATCGAATAGCTCTCCAGTCTATAGCATAAAATATATTACTCTCAATCTGGATACCTTTGAATGAGCTCTAAATGTTATCGCTTTGAGATATCATCTAGATCTCACAGTTAAGAACAATAGCAACTGTGTCCTTTACTTAACGAGAAAATAAAATACTGTCTTTGATATTCACGGATTTCCCAACGCGAAGAAGTATAACTTCATGTATCAACACCGGTTCTCCTGCCGATTGTTAGATATTAATATTTTAGATTTCGTTTGTCAGAAGGAGAGCCAAAAAAAAGGTGATATGGCAACTACTGGTGGCATTATAATAGAATACTCAGAGTTATACTTGATCTTAGTAATTGTTATATCTTCTTATAAAAATGTCGCACGTAACTGCAACATCGTTCTACTGCGAGTTACGAAATGGGCTATGTCTGAGGCAAATCTGAAAAGCTACTAAAAAGTGGGAGTTGCCAATTTGTAAGACGGGCAGCTTAAATTTGGGACACTGTACAACTAGTGCGGCAAATGCCTTCTCTCCGGGAGAGTGGACGTAAAAGGCAGCGATATATGGTGGCGAGAGAGCAGAGCTGACAGGCTCTTTGCGGCCATTACTCTGGTGTCACTCCGAGGGTTTCGTCATCGTGGCCAGTGGCGAGCCACTTGTGCGAGAGAAAGCTGGAGGCAGGGGAGCAGCGTGTATATCAAATGTCAACCTAATCTGCGGTAACATTTTGTTTAACCCTCGTTGTGTACACCTCTGAAATTGTCACACGAAGTGTACACCAGGATCGCAGTGGCTCTTCAAAAAATGTTTCTCTAAAATTAATTAAACAACAGCGTCCCACAACTTCGAACGTCCGCCCTCTACTAGATCTCACTAAATTCTGAATTTACATTGGTGGCAGCGGTCTGTGAATCTGCAGTAACGCATGAGCAGTAACAAATAAAAAATTACAGAGTCTGAGGGGCTCTGGTGTACACTTCTAGGAATAAGCTGGATGTTAGTGTTTCGAGGGTGTGTACGAGCTGGAATGGATATTGCCAAAAAATACAAAATTCTTTGTTCTGGATAGTTTATGGCGAATGAAATTAATGGAAAGCTGATAGTAGAACATGCCACTTGATTCTCGACAGTGAAGTAAAGTAATCGGCCGATTCCAGAGGCGGTCGACTTCTCTTGAAAGTGATGTACCTGAAGAACGCTCATAAACCCACACTGTACTTAAAACCGTCGAAAAAGAGCTAACTATTACTTTCGGTGAACTGGAACTGATGACGCATCAAACTGCGGATGCACATTATAAAAAGTGATATAATGTATTTGTTGTAAAAAGTGCACCAGATTTATGTTACACTCGTGCCGCATTTTGTCTACGCCGAACAAAAGCAAATGCGAACACCGATTTGTCATCAACGTTTGGATTCTTTTAAAAGGAAATCAACTGATTTATTATTATTTATAAAACATAGAGCTACCACACCACGCCAGGAATGAATGAAAAAAGAAGGCAGGAGGATGAAATCGATTTCATTTCCCAGAAACGTTACAAACAGTCGTTCATGGGATACAAAATTACTTCCTTTCTGTGATTATATGGCAAAGGTGAGACAAAAGTAACTAGCAAATTCTGTGAAAGTCTTGAACATCAACTGGATTGAAAATAGATGAGAATAGGCCTGTGTCACAAAAGACGAATATTATATTCCACTAGGAAAGTGAAGGGTATAATGCCAATGCGAAAACAGAGTGATTTGTCATAAGAACTATGGGACTATGCACTTTACTTCACAGAACTGCATGTCTTCTAATTTACACGTATTTCCACATCTAAGAAAATTGGTACCAAGGCGAAGTCTAGGCTCCAATGAAGTTCACTGACGCTAATATAGATTATTTTGAATAAAAAAATCGTTTTGACAGCGAAATACAGTCGTCCAACATTCAACTGAAAATTTTCACCTTCCTCTCTTACATATGCGACTTTCCGCAGCAAATCAGTACTTGGAGTGCACACTAAAATCATATCTTAATTCATTCCGTACGAAGGAAGAGTAGGCTATGGAGATCATCGACGATTTTGACGACGACGACGACGACGAGGACAACGAGAACCGCAATTACTACTTGATTTTGAGAGGCTCAGTTTCGTGTCGTAAGTGTTAATACAAAAGTAATGAGTAACGCAAGTGGTATAAGAAGGTAAAAATAAAACACCTTACTCCCACAGGAGTACCAATGCCTGTACAATGGAACATTGACCTATATCTAAATGAGTGATTTCAACTGTTTTTGGTCTCTGCCATTGAAAGGATTAACGCAAGGGTGGAGCATTCGCTTACCTCATCCACAAGCTCTCTTCTTCCAACCGACATACGACTTTCTATCCAAAGAGCGCGATGATTTCCCTTAAACAGTAACACATTGACATGCTTTGTAACGCCTTAATTCCTCCTCGATTCTTGTATTACCTTTATCACTTCACAGGAGTGCAATTTTATGTGGTAATCGGCTGCTAATTCTCAAAGCTTGCAGCAACGCGTTGTTTTCTCCATGTACTTTCACAACTCGAACTAAGCTTCTTATTTATTTTAATGCACAGCCACGATCTACATACATCTAACCACTAAACACAGTTCAAAGGTTACACATTTTATCTTGTACGAGATCCAAAAATTACAATACTATTGCGTGTCCTCGTTCTAAAATAATGACACATTTGCTAAGGTGTTTTGCACTGAGATCGAGTACGAGCGTGAATTTTAGAATTTCCCATATAAATCACAAAATGTCTCATAATCTGTGTATTCATGGATTAAAACTATGCATGAAGTTCTTTCGCCTCTGAATAGCAACAAAACGCATTTTTACAGAGATAAAAATAAATTACCAGGCTACATCTTCACATTATATTAAAAAGAGCTGAAGATCCCCATTAATGGAGGCGTATACACTAAGTTTAATTTAAGTACGAAGTGAGTGGAGAAATTAGGTCATAACACTTAATATTGGAAAAAACGAATGATGATGATGATGGTGATAATGATGATGATAATGATGATGATGATGATGACAAGTAAACAAAGCTGCTTGACGTGCTTTATTATTTTCTCTTTGTTTACATTCCGGAGGTGCAGATTCGAAATCACTATCAGACCATCATTACATGCGCTTTTCTATACGGTCTATGGAAAAAACCAGAAGTGACTGCTAGGATTACATCACAAACAAGTGAAGCCACTCCCTTTACCCATATCTTTTATAAATAAGGTGGTGCTCTATCAGTGAACGTATCCCTTTTAACGAAATAGAGAACTCTAATCTCCTTTCTTCTCATTTTCCTGTCTACTTTCAATTGTTTCCAATTATGAAATACATTTTCTTTCTTTCAGCACATAAAATAAAATACTGAAGTAAATACCGAAATACAGCAAGCTTTTACAGTACGCAAGTGCAATAGTTCGACAGTATGTCAGCAGACGTTATTATACGAGAATGTCGCAATAAATCATGTGGCTTAAGTCAGGAGTGGCCAAGAATTCCGTTCGCAAGCCGTTCGCTGGCGCTCATGCCATAGCACTCGGTCTGACTGCACGCTCACCCACCACCACCCACGCTGTCTGAGCGGTGCGAGGGGGAAGAGGGATAACTGTGAAAGCGCCGCATTTTGATGGAAATGCAGTCGCAATGCCTATAAATTGATTTCATATTTTTCAATAACACAGATCATAAAAGAAAGAAATTTTCGGTACTGTTAAATTATTTTTGCCGTGCTGAAGACGAAATATAATTTTTATCTTGTATAAACAGTCGGCATATGGACAGTTTCGTACTCAAGTTTCTACATAACCGTGACGTAGTTTCATATCCGAAAAAAGGTGTTTCACAAACATACACTATGTGATCAAAAGTATCCGGACACCCTGAAAAACATAGTCTTTTCATATTAGGTGCACTGTGCTGCCACCTACTGCCAGGTACTCCATATTAGCGACGTCAGTAGTCATTAGACATCGTGAGAGAGCAGAATGGAGCGCTATGTGGAATTCACGGACATTGAACGTGGTCACGTGATTGGGTGTCACTTGTATCATAGGTCTGTACGCGAGATTTCCACACTCTTCAACATCCCTAGGTCCACTGCTTCCGATGTGATAGTGAAGTGGAAACGTGAAGTGACACGCACACCACAAAAGCGTACAGACCGACGTCGTGTGTTGACTGACAGAGACCGCAGACAGTTGAAGAGGTTCGTAATGTGTAATGGGCAAACATCTATCCAGACCATCACACAGGAATTCCAAACTGCATCAGGATCCACTGCAAGTACTATGACAGGCGGGAGGTGAGAAAACTTGAATTTCATGGTCGAGCGGCTGCTCATAAGCCACACATCACGCAGGTAAATACCGAACGACGCCTCGCTTGATGTAAAGAGCGAAAACATTAAACGCGTGAACAGTGGAAAAACGTTGTGTGGAGTGACGAATCACGGTACACAGTGTGGCGATCCGATGGCAGGGTGTAGATATGGCGAACGCCCGGTGAACGTCATGTGCTCAAAAATGGTTCAAATGGCTCTGAGCACTATGGGACTTAACATCTGTGGCCATCAGTCCCCTAGAACTTAGAACTACTTAAACCTAACTAACCTAAGGACATCACACACATCCATGGCCGAGGCAGGATTCGAGCCTGCGACCGTAGCAATCGCGCGGTTCCGGACTGCGCGCCTAGAACCGCTAGACCACCGCGGCCGGCCGAACGTCATGTGCCAGCGTGTGTAGTGCCAAGAGTAAAGTTCGGAGGCGATGTTATTGTGTGGTCGTGTTTTTCGTGGAGGGGGCTTGCACCCCTTGTTGTTTTGCGTGGCACTATCACAGCACAGTCCTACATTGATATTTTAAGCACCTTATTGCTTCCCACTGTTGAAGAGCAATTCGGGGATAGCGATTGCATCTTTCAACACGATAGAGCACCTATTCATAATGCACGGCCTGTGGTGAAGAGGTTACACGTCAATAACATCCCTGGCCTGAACAGAGTCCTGACCTGAATCCTATAGAACACCTTTGGGATCTTTCGGAACGCCGACTTCGTGCCAGGCCTCACCGACCGACTTCGATACCTCTCCTCAGTGCAGCACTCCGTGAAAAATGGGCTGCCACTCCCAAGAAACCTTCCAACACCTGATTGAACGTATGCCATCGAGTGTGGAAGCTGTCATCAAGGCAAAGGGTGGACCAACACCGTACTGAATTGCAATATTACCGATGTAGGGCGCCACTAACTTGTAAGTCATGTTCAGCCAGGTGTCCGGATGCTTTTGATCACATAGTGTAAGTTGATATAAATATTGTAGAGATTTTGCAACCCAATTATGGAGACGTGTAAAATATCTGATGAAGAAAATAATATAGACGTTCTGGACATTTCTAAAGTAAGAACATTTCCCATTCAAAACGGAACACTGCAGATCGATCAGTTGCATCTGCAGAGGCTAAGGACCGCTTTCAACAGAAACTACTAACGTCTAGAAAACAGCTCGAAGACAGATGTACGACTGGCAGCGTTTTCAAAATGTTTAGAAAACTAACCTTTTAATTCTTTTAAGGTGTAGACCTTCATATCTTACGTTCTCTTTCCGACCATTGAGATTAGGGAACTGAGCTGTGTTTGTTATAATTTTTTCTTTATATAATGTGATTTTCTTTTCAAATGGATCTCCGTCAAATCAGAAATAAGTGTCTTACTCTGGGTAGTGTGCAGTCAAGTCTATTGACAATTCGAGGTTTGCAATCAGTTCTGGATGCTCTAATTTTCGTTTCTGCACTCCTTCCTCCTTCATAAATTCAACAATAACGGGTTTTAAATAAAAAAATCGATCAAAGTATGTCCCTGCACGGAACTAACGCACTTATCAGTATCATATACAGTCTCCATACTCTTCGTTCAGTTCCTCTGAAAACTGTTGCAAACTGACAATGCGTACGGCTTCAGAAATTTCACTATTCGTACAATCAATTTCTTCATGTGTCCAATGCCTGCAAATTTAGCAAAAACTGCTTCTTGATGTGCAGAACAACGCCTGTCGATCGTTGGAATTTTTTGCTCTTTCATTGACAACTAAATATTTAAATTCTTTCTACACGGTAATGTAATGTCGTTTTACAGCAAATTTTCAGTACTCGTCGATTATGCGACGGCGTAATAGACACTGAGAATTGTCATCCCTCTTTTCTGTCAGTCTCATTCATTTTTAAACGCTTGAGACGATAGTCGATTGACTGCCTCTGTTTGTGCAATCAGCTATTGAACCTTGAACGTCCTTCATATCATGAACAAGCAGCAGAGGATAAATAGCGCTGTCACCACGATTCTGCAGAACAGAAGAGAGCTACACCGACTCAAATATGCGGCACCGTGATACTAAATGAAATGTTGCACTGCTCCAGGTACTTCCGAGATGGCTCGAGCAAAGATGTCTGACAGGCCTAGCGTTGGTCGACACGCGGCCTGCACATCCGGCTCGCCTGTAGTTTGGTATAGCATGGTCAGCCCTGCCTAACCTAATATAAACCATCTAATACCAATTTTGCACTAACTGTAGAACTGAATTCAGTGCTTTTCACTTCACTCAAGATTCTGGCAGTATTGCTTTAATTGTATGGATCTAATAACGTGCACTTCTCAAAAAAGTTACTTAAGTGACAAGGAAAATATATCTGTCAAACAAATAAGCAGTCGCTTAGCCTGCAATTTGTGTTGGTCAAATCTAAGTGTGTCGTTCGTGTCTTACTTGTCAAGTTTGTACATCTGCTCTTCACATTTTACTTACACCAAGGTTGAGCGTCCTTTACTCAAAATTACTTTCTTATCTCTTGAATCTTCTTCAAGAATAAATTTTCGTGTGTACACTGTACCAAGAACAACGAAAATAAACGCGTAACTACCGATTTTGGCTCCATTCATAAAATACTGGCTTCCAATGAGATGTGAAGTGAGAGTCGAAGTTGGCGCCAAGTTTCCCAGAAATCTTGTGTTTCACAGTTTAGTGATGAAATGAGAGATGTGGTGGCAGCGGAAAATTTAGCATCGTTGAAGTACAAGAAATTTTGCGCTGTTCCACGTAATTCCGAGACGGATCGAGCAAAGATGAGACAGGCCGAGCGTCGGTCCACACGCAGCCTGCTCATCCGTTTTTACGGTTCTGGGGCTAGCCTGAAAGCTCCAAAAATGTAGTACAACAGTTTCTAGAAGTATCTCGGTTGCATAATATCTTGTCCTCAAAAAGTTCAACTAGGTTCAATACAATGTAATACGCAACGCTTAATCAAATAACTGAGGACTTTTTAAACTAAATAGTAAAGTAACCTCTTATTGTATTACTGGTTTGAGAGATGCCAAAGGGCAGGTTCGGTCGCCTGTATTGAAAAGATATTTTCTAGCCTTCGCAACCGTCGGCGGTGTCTGAGCACTTTGTGTGGTTTAAGTGTAGCTTTTAAGTGAAGGTGACTGTAATGAGTGTGTGTGTAGTGTGGTGTAGTGTATGTGTTGGATGATGATGAGCAAAAGGAGCAGACAAAATCTGGTACCGGCACATAACACTCTCATCTAGAACAACACCGAAGGGGCCGCTGAGGTTAACGTCCCCATCCGACGGACGGATCATCATGAATAGTGTCGCATGCCCTCACTTCACGAGGCACTGCTGAGAGATTTGGAGTTCAGGCCATGACATTGGCTCAAACATTGGTGACCAGTGGCCTTGCGGAACCAGTCTTCCTGTCTCCTAAGCCGCAAAGACAAAGCAAAAATTGTCAACAGCGAGCGGCGTACCCATCCAAGTGCTCGACATGCCCAACGGTGCTTAATTTCGGTGATATGACGGAAACAGGTGTATCCTCCGCGACATGGCCGTTGAGTTAAAATAAATGAGGAAGTAACATTCGAGTGAGAAGTTACTGAACTCCCGTCACTAAGCCAAACTGAAAAACAATCGAAGAATCTGTCATCTGTGACTCTGCTCATCCTATCATTAGCTTCAAACCAGTTAGAGAGAAAAACAGATTTTTGAATTATGTGTGTATAATACGTTGTTTGAATGAGATCGCGTCAAACAAGATTCTTTTATTTCATTATTGCGTATTCAGTATGATGTCCCGCTGTCACCAAAGTATAGGGAGCATATTCACAAAGAACAGTTGTATGATCAGCAGGATTGTGAATTTATAACAGCCAATGAGTATACGGCAGTGGGTATTTCCACCGCGCAATAGAAGCTTCGAAAGTTACAGCGCAATCGGCATTGCGAACAACCGCTGCGGCTTGCTATTCACGTCATTCAGTTTATCTAAGAAGACAAAGAAAGGAGAAAAGAGCAATAGTTGAGATTGAGAAGATGATAAGACGATCTAGGAAAATGTAAAAATTGAATTCTAAGATATAGGCGTGCGATTGACGGAAAGTCATGGAGTAAAACAGAAGTAATATCTGGAGCTCTGCTGTTCTTGACCTTCATAAACGATTTAGGAAACAACCTGAGCAGCGGTGTTAGATTTTTTTGCAGATTATGCTGTCATTTATGGTCTTAAAGACATCAGATGATCAAAAACACTTGCAAAACGCTTTAGACAAGACATCCGTATGGTAGGAAAAGTGTC
Organism: Schistocerca cancellata; assembly: GCF_023864275.1. Taxonomy (NCBI): domain Eukaryota; kingdom Metazoa; phylum Arthropoda; class Insecta; order Orthoptera; family Acrididae; genus Schistocerca; species Schistocerca cancellata. The sequence goes on along the minus strand of NC_064629.1, from coordinate 134,714,753 downwards.
AGTTGACTCTAAATGATAAAATGTGTGAAGTCATCCAAATGAGTAGCGAAAGAAATACGCTAAATAAAAATCACACAAATCTAAAAGCTGTACATTTAGCTAAGTACTTAGGGATTACAACTACGAATAACTTAAAGTGGAACGATCACAGAGATAATGTTGTAGGTAAAGCAAACCAGATACCACGGTTTATTGGTAGAACACTGAGAAAATGCAACAGGTCTACTAAAGAGACTGCCCACACTATGTTTGTAGGTCCTCTTCCGGAGTATTGCTGTGCGGTGTGGGATACGCATCAGATAGGATCGACGGAGGAAATCGGAAAAGCTCAAAGAAAGGCGATCGTTTTGTGTTATCGCGAAATAGGGAAGAGAGCGCTAGAGATATACGTGAATAGGGATAGCAGTAACTAAAACAAAGGTGTTTCTCGCTGCGGCAGGAGCTTCTCATGAAAATTTAATCATGAACTTTCTCCTCAGTGTGTGAAAATATTTTGTTGGCACCCGTCTACATAGGAAAAATGATCATCATAGTAAAGTAAGAGAAATCAGAGCTCGCACAAAAAGGTTAAAGTGTTCGTTTGTCCCGCGCGCTGTTCGGGAGTGGAGCGTTAGGGAAGCTGCTTCCATATGGTTCGATGAATCCTCTGCGTGGCACTTAATTGTGAGTCACTGAGTAGTCATCTAAATGTAGATGAAAGTTACAGACGATGGCACACGCTTCCAAGGGACATGAAATTCAACTATCTACGGAAATTAAAAAGCAATGAAACTAAGTGCTCACAGTAAGTATTCCATTAGGAATACAAATTTTTGCAATAGACGAAGACTAAACGAAAATACTATTTCTGACTATATTTCATCATTTTGTCGTACAAAACTGAGCTGTATGTGTGCCAAAGAAATTCTCAGAGACAGTTATAAAAATGAAAAAAAGAGAAAAAAGAGAGAGAAAAGAATGTTGGAATTTAAAGAACCAGTGGTATATTCATATGAAGCGTGACTTATATTTCTTATACAGTGAATGAACGCCGGTAGTGTGGTAATGTCCTAGGGGTATTATCAGATAAAAGTGACACTAAACCTGTAAGAGTCGCTGAACTCTTAGCGCGTGACGAGATGTAAATGCAAATGTACATTTGCTGTTCCTCTCCCCACCAACTGTTTCTCGGAAGTGCTACGAACTGGCTAGGACCTGAATTCACCGTCCAGAGTTACTGTGCAACACGCAGAAGAGAGAGGATTTGCCTGAACCGCTTCTAGGAAAAAATTAAGTTCGCAAACAGTTTTGCATTGTTTGCTAAGCCGCAGGGAGAGACTGTAATGAAAGTTCTTGAGATCGCATACCCGGTAGCTGTGCATTGTTTCGTGACGACGTGCGTAGCAGAAGACTAGTTTCAACTTTCCGTTGTGGGATCTAATGGAACAACGCGCGGTCCATCTCATTAAAGCGAAGCACCTAGGCAGTTTGAAAGCGTGGAAATGATCCGACTACCGGGAGTTGCCGGCTAACACTGTAAGATATTTCGGCAAAGGCCGGCTGATCTCATTTCATGGTGGTTGAGCAGCGATGCACAGGGGGCCGAAGACCACGTAATCGGACGAGTTGCTCCCCCTCTCGCGACCTGCGTTGCCTCGGCTCCGTTCCGGGCGCAACCTGTAATGGGCACTCGTCTCGCTAGAGGGACATGCTGATGAATAAGCAGTGTCGTGCCGCCAGAGTCGGTAAGCATCCCGTCACATTGCAAGCCTAGCTCTGAAAGTAAAGCAAAGGATTGACATTTCCTTTACGTCAACGATAATCCATAGTTTGCTAGGAAATTTATTACCAACTGTTAGAATAAATACTTTAAATTTCTTTTTACAGTATACCATCTCCTGAGGTCTACGGACTGCAGGGGATATTGCTTGATCTGCCCAGTTTCTCAGCCAGTGGAGCAGCAATATACTGATGTCAAGACACAGAGAGAGAAGTCCTCAGAACTACTGCAGTGCAGAATACTACAGTTTTCAGAGACAAAGGGAGGACAATAGCAACATACTTCTTACACTATTATACAGCGTGATTTAGCTGCCCCTAGCGATATGTTTTATGCAATCCGCACTACGTCTGTGTCAGGACAGCAACGTAAGTGGGTTTCGAAAAAGACGATCGTGTGAAACCCAGTTCGCGCTATTCGTCCACGAAACTCGGAGGGCCATAGACACGGGTTCCCAGGTAGATGCCGTGTTTCTTGACTTCCGCAAGGCGTTCGATACAGTTCCCCACAGTCGTTTAATGAACAAAGTAAGACCAATTGTGTGATTCGATTGAAGAGTTCCTAGATAACAGAATGTAGCATGTCATTCTCAATGGAGAGAAGTCATCCGAAGTAAGAGTGATTTCAGGTGTGCCGCAGGGGAGTGTCGTAGGACCGTTGCTATTCACAGTATACATAAATGACCTTGTGGATAACATCGGAAGTTCACTGAGGCTATTTGCGGATGATCCTGTGGTATATCGAGAGCCTGTAACAATGGAAAATTGTACTGAAATGCAGGAGGATCTGCAACGAATTGACGCATGGTGCAGGGAATGGAAATTAAATCTCAATGTGGACAAAAATAATGTGCTGCAAATACATAGAAAGAAAGATCCTTTATCATTTAGCTACAATATAGCAGGTCAGCAACTGGAAGCAGTTAATTCGATAAATTATCTGGGAGTTGGCATTAGGAGTGATTTAAAATGGAATGATCATATAAAGTTGATCGTCGGTAGCCAGCCGGTGTGGCCGTGCGGTTCTAGGCGCTTCAGTCTGGAACCGCGTGACCGCTACGGTCGCATGTTCGAATCCTGCCACGGGCAAGGATGTGTGTTCTGTCCTTAGGTTAGTTAGGTTTAAGTAGTCCTAAGTTCTAGGGACTGATGACCACAGATGTTAAGTCCCGTAGTGCTCAGAGCCATTTAAACTATTTCTTGATCGTCGGTAAAGCGGATGCCAGACTGAGATTCAATGGAAGAAGGAAATGCAATCTGAAAACAAAGGAAGTAGGTTACAGTTTCACTTGTTTGCCCACTGCTTGAATATTGCTCACCAGTGTGGGATCCGTACCAGATAGAGTTGATAGAAGAGATAGAGAAGATCCAACGGAGAGCAGCGCGCTTCGTTACAGGATCATTTTGTAATCGCGAAAGCGTTACGGAGATGATAGATAAACTCCAGTCGAAGACTCTGCAGGAGAGACGCTCAGTAGCTCGATACGGGCTTTTGTTGAAGTTTCGAGAACATACTTTCACCGAAGAGTCAAGCAGTATATTGCTCCCTCCTACGCATATCTCGCGAAGAGACAATGAGGATAAATCAGAGAGATTAGAGGCCACACAGAGGCATACCGACAATCTTTTTTTCCACGAACAATACGAGACTGGAATAGAAGGCAGAACCGATAGAGGTACTCAAAGTACCCTCCGCCACACACCGTCAGATGGCTTGCGGAGTACGGATGTAGATATGTTAACTCTCAAAGCTTTGGGCGACTGTCTGCAAACAGAATCATACCAAAAAAAAATACATGTGAGGTTTGGCCATGAGTTACATGGCTCTTTGGGACCAAGATATACCTTACTTCTACCATACTTATCAAAGCGTCTTCAGTCCTTCTTGATGTAATTATTGTGAACATAAGATGTAGAGATCCCTGTCAGTTTATTCCATTTATAGTACTCAATCTTTCGCGTATGGTTTAGAAACGTTGGCTTGTAAAGTGTGTTTCACCATCAGAAACAACGAATTCAACAGGATATATCAAACTTGGAAGTGTGGAAGTAACAGTTTTCCAGTATATAACCTCTGAATCATTTACGAAAGATCAATTACTACAAATGGAATAGCCTTACAGACACACACAGAATCTGTGTGGCTATACCTCTAATTATACAAGAAAGATTGGAGATACTCGGATAAGTGCAGCAGAAGCAAGTCATATATTGGTTCAAAAGTGCTGCATAATTCACGGTCAACCTTCACTTGTATTTTTTACAGTATTATTCCGTTTGCTAAAAGTCGCCCAAAGCTCTGAAAGGGAACTTACATCGAATATGTGGCTGTCGTGTGTCTTGATACCATTTCTGATACAGATGTAATGCTGGTTGCATAAAACGATTCGGTAGGGGCAGCTGAATCACCCTATATAGAAACAGTCTGAAACTAACTACAACTGCATATTAAATGATGGTTCCTACACAACCAAGGAACTGTACAACCTTCCCATATGACCTACATCAAGCTTTTTGCAATTACATTACCTCAAATCAAGCGTCACAATCGGTCTTCTCATATACTTTTACCAGAATCATTTCGCAGATTGATCTCAAAGCGAACAGCAGTACCATCTATGGTACCTTATTTGTTTCAAGCCCATGCTTACAGCTCTTTATATTACAGGTAGGATGTATTCGATTCTATTTTAAGAAAATCGTATAGCTTTGAGGTTGACGACAGGGCATGTCGTTGACCCAAATGACCAATAAGTGAAAACAACTTGGGTCCTACCATGTGCTTTATACCAGAATTCATGATCAAGCACCTGATACTACGACTATCTATAGCTCTGTTATACAGAGACCTAGCTATCAACAATATTTTACAAATGATTCAAGATTTTAAGCGACTGGTTATTGTACAAAAATGCGAGTTTTATTAAACTGATGTAATTACTTTTTAACGGCCTTAGGGAAACTGTGAAAAAGTGGACGCACAACAGAGTCCTTTGCTTCGATTGCAGCCAATGTGACGTAACCAATACTGTCCTGAGTGTCTTTAGCTTCACATAGTTTACATTATTCGACTCTCTTCCGAGACGTTCCATTGTAGACTTTAACTAGTAGCATATTAGTATAATTCTCTAGGATTCCACTCAGAAAATTTCACATTCGATGAAACTTCGTGACAGATTAAAACTGTGTGCCGAACAGAAACTTAAACTCCGTTCGCGTGCAAGTACTCTAGCAAATGAATTACCGAAGCACGACTCAAGACCGGTCCTCACAGCTTTACTTCCGCCAGTTCCTCATCTCCTAATTTACAAACTTCACGGAAGCTTTCCTGCCAATCATGCAAGACTAGCGCTACATGAAGAAACAATAGTGGAGAGACAAGGCCACAGCCCGTGGAATGTTTCGAGAACGAAATTTGCGTTCTACAGTGGAGTGTGCGCTGATATCAAACACCCTGGCAGAGTAAACATTTTTGTCGGGCCTGGATTTGAACTCGGGATCTTTGCCTTGCTCTGTCAGTTTCGACGTGCCAGAGAGTTTCATATCAACGGCTGCATAGTTTCTTTCTAAAAGAACCATGGTTGGTTCTTTACACTGGTACATAAAAAGCAATACGCATTGCTCATCCTCAAAGTTACTCCCATCTTAGATTACAACCATTTTTCTGAAAAAAACATTCGAATTTTGTGCCGTATTTTAGACATTAGATGTGTACACTTTAATTGGGACACCAGTTTAAAGTTCTCCATTACTGTCAAATTCCGTGACATAAATTAGCTTGACCAGGAAGAATCAGTGTCACCAGTAAGACCCCGAAGATGAATAAATCTTAATGCGATCAGTTCCTTGTTCTTCCCAAACAGGCGATGGTGACTGACTTCAATTAACCTCCTTGTTCTTCCACCATCTATAAACAGCTAGTCTCAGACTATTGATGACACCGGGGTGCATCGTCTCTTTATGTCGAGTACATCATTTCTGTACGTCCACTTTGTAGTTTTGCATAAGCACTTTGCGATATATGTCCCATATTGCTAGGCCCACATTAAAGATTGAGCGTTCATTATGTGTAAGTCGAGTGCAATGGTAGGTGGAAATAAATGTAATTATAAATATGTGACGTGTGTTCGTTCTGAGAGAGCTAGCGATACTAGTTTTATAACAACTACTACAATGGCACTCTCAGATATAATGACAGTGGACGTCATTCATGTATTACATGTAAATTTGAAAATTTGTGGTAAGTTCTATGGGACCAAACTGCTGAGGTCATCGGTCCCTAGGCTTACACACTACTTAATCTAACTTTAACTTACGCTAAGGAAAACACACACACCCATGGCCAAGAGAGGACTCGAACCTCCGACGTATGTAACCGTGCGAACCGTGGCAAGGCGCCCTAGACCGCACGGCTACCCCGCGCGGCCAGTATTACATGTGCAGAGTCTACTATAACATAATTTAACAACGCTGAAATTTGGCACAGTAATTTTTTTATTATTTCTACTACATTCTGTATGATACTTGTACCTTGCAGTCAGTATAAAATCATCTAAACAATGAACAGTTTATGACAGTACAGAAAGAAACACGATTAAGGAAAGCACAGTACAGTATTTCCTATTTTAATAATTCAGTATGATGTGCTCGTCACATACTGCAGTCAGAGAATCTAATAGTCTTGACGTGAGCTGGGTATGTTAGAAAGGAATATTCCTTAGGCCGGTTTGAGAGGTGTGCCCAATAATAAACATCGACATTAATGACTGGAGGATAGTGACGAGCAAGTTAGCAACCAACAACATACTAAACATATTCTAGCAGTGACATAGGTGAGCGCGCAGACCAAATTTGAACTGATGCCTGCCGTTTATGAACAAAACTCGCACGTTAGTCGCAACATGTAGCCACTCATTGTCCCCCTGAAATATGGCAGTTTTGGGTGGTTGAAAGGTAGGTGGCGGTAATGGGTCCGAAACACCCCTGATACAGTAGTTCGGATTAGGTAAGAGTCGGAAATGGCTGTTGCTTCTAAAGCGTTTCTATAATATGTGCAGAAATGAGGCTGCAGTCGTAAGACCTGAAGGACACGAAAGGAATGCAGTGACTGCCAAAGGAGTGAGACAGGATTGTAATTTATCACCGATACTATTCAGTCTATACACTGAACAAGAAGTGAAGGAAATCAAAGAGGAATTGGGAAAGAGAATTATAATGCAAGGAGGAGAAATGTTAACGATTGTTATTGAAACATTAATTCTCTTAGGGGGACGCCAAAGAACTTGGAACAGCAGTTGAACTGAATGAATCGTGTCCCGAAAAGAGAGTATAAGATGAAAATCAACGAAAGTAAAACAAGGGTAATGGAATGTGGTCTAATTAAATCAGGCAGTTCTGAGGGAATTACGATAAGAAACTAGACACTAAAAGTAGTAGATGAGTTCTGCTATTAGGGCAACAAGGTTACGTGACGGCTATAGTAAAGAGGATACAAAATGAAGACTGGCAACTACTTAAAAAGAATTTTTGGAAAACAGAAATTTGTTAAGGCTGAATGTAAATTTAATAACTTTCTGAAAGAATTTGTTTGCAGAACGGTCCCATGTGGAAGTGAAACGTGGAATATAAACGCAACAGGCAAGCAGAGAATAGCGGATTTTAAAATTTGGTGTCATAGAAGAAAGCTGGAAATTAAAAGGGTAGATTGTGTAACCACAGATGAGGTACTGTGTGTCGAATAGGGTAAAAAGTAGATTTATGGCACAGCTTGACGAAAAGAAGGGCTCGATGGATAGAGCATATCCTGAGACGTCAAGGAATAGTCAGTTTTGTTATGGAGGAAAGTGTGTGTGGCGGAGGAGGGCAAAGGGGGAGGGAAATAAAAACTGTAAACGGGAGGTCAAGGCTGATCCATGGTAAGCAGACTCAAGTCGATGTAGTTTGCACTTTTGATCAGATTTTTTATTCCAGATGAAAAGATGCAAAAGGAAGACAGACGAGCACGGACAGCTGCACCAAATCAGTCACCGCAATAAAGACCAGAACAACCACATCGAAAGGAATCTCAGTTTATTGCACTTACTTTCTGCAAGCTATTCCTCTCAGCAAGGCTTGCGTCTGCTTGCTACCACCGCGGTACTGTCATCACATATGTGGCCATCTGCAGAACAGGTTCTCCAAAACTACTAAGTGGTCTGCTGTCATGGAAGCCTATCTTGAAGGAGCCAAAATCTTATGCAATGGCAAACACATTTTCCAGAAGCTGATCATTTTGTACGACTGTAGCTTACGTGGGTCCTTTACCATCGAGGAGACCTGCTGGATTTTATTTTCTCGTTTTCACCGGGTTCGTCCAACCTGCATGGCCCCACACAGATATCTTACTTAGTTACTTATTGCTGATAAAAAGTTCTACGCATCCCCTATGTCAGGTTTCATTCGTGCTGGAGGAGGAGGGTAGTGTTTAATGTCCGGTCGACAATGAGGTCATTAGAGACGGAGCAAAATCTCGTATTATGGAAGGATGGAGAAAGATAGGGGCCGAGCCGTTTCGAAGGAACCATCCGGGCATTTGCCTTAAATCATTTAGGGAAATCACAGAAAAGCTAAATTAGGATGACTGGACACGGGCTTGAACCGTCTTCGTTCCGAATGCGAGTCCAGTGTTCTAGCCATTGTGCTATACCGCTCAGTTGGTTTCATTTGCACTATTCTTTCTTGATACTGAAATTTTCACAAAAGTTAGAGTACATTTACTAAAATTATCGAGGTACTGTTAAGATACCTAGATTGAAACAGGATGGCTCGTCACTGTAGGCAGTCACGCCCCACACCATGATATCGTGTTAGTGTGTTTCGTAATGCTCGCAGCAAACCATGCAACTTGTAGTTGACCATGGTGCTTCCCTCTGCTGTCCTATGCCAGAAGCAAAATCAGGAGTCGTATCTAATCATCACCACTTATATCTGGTGCGAGTCGTTGCCTGCAAGACTTCGGGGACACTTGTGTTTGGACAGCGCACGTTGTTATGTAGGTGCGCGCGCATACTTCATCAGGGACACATCAAGTAATGGTCCGGCAGGGCCCAGGATGTTTTACCGTGTGTCCCATTCTTCTGTAGATGTCTCAGGGGCAGTTGATTTTACATGCATTATCGTGAACCATAATATTACATCATCACGTAATAGTCACTTCAGCCCACCCTATTGTTGAGTGATGTGCAGAAGTACAAGTATCCAAGATATATGAGCATATTTACTTGTCTGTTTCCTTTGGTGTCTGCTATCCATTGATGACGTGGGCTCAATGTATCAGATATCATAGAATCACATTGAAGTAATATGGTAGGTCATATGGGGTAAGTTGACTGTGTAATATGTATGCTACTATTCCCTTAATTTGGCCTACTTGAATCCTGTCCCACCAATAGTTGATACGTCGTTACGTAACAAATTTAATGTCCACAGTGTGGATAGTGTTATACAAAAAAAACTGGCTGTCTTATCCACGCAGAGCCTCGCATGTTACCCAGTATTAGCGTTGTCATGAAATATCATTGGGTGGCCATGCACATATTTTTCAGTTTCTGCTTATTTTAATTTTATCTGTTTCAATGACATTCGGGAACTGTCGTACAACAGAGCTTTTCCTCGGCTTGGAGTAGGGTATCTACACTATCTTTTCAAAACCATCCGGAGACCCCAATATAATGCGAAATTGGCCACCACGTGTCAAGAAAGACGGATCCACCAGTATAAAAGGAGGTGGTTTTGACAGTGTTGTGAGTGTAGAAGCAGAAACAACAGAATGGACCGGTCGGGAGAGCTCAGTGACTTCGAACGTGGACAAGTCATTGGATATTACCTGGGTAACAAATCCATCAGGGACATTGCAACCTTTCTAAAGCTGCCCAAGTCGACTGTATGGTTCCGAAGCGGAAACGCGAAATAAATCTCAACTAAACTAAGACCAGGTAGACATCATTTACTGACGGACAGGCACCCTCGAGACCTGCGGAGAATAGTAGTAAAAAATGGCATGAAATCAGAGGAAGGAATCACTCGTTAGATCCAAAGTGCTACCAGTAGTCTAGCTAGCACAATGACTGTGCTTAGTTAGTTAAAAAATATTACGTACTGCAGTCTAGCTTCTCCTCATTAGCCACACATTCCTACAGTCAGTCCGCCTGCTTAGCTGAGTGGTGACGTGCTTGCCTACCATGCAGCGGGCCTGGGTTCTATTCCCGGCCGGGTTGGAGAATTTCTCCGCTCGTGGACTGGGTGTTGTGTTGTCGTCATCATTTCATCCTCATCACTGGCACGCAAGTCACCCAATGTGGCGTCGACAGAAATAAGACTTATACTCGGCGGCCGAATTTCCCCGGATGGGGCTTCCCGGCCAACAATGCCAGACGCTCTTTTAATTTTTTTTCCTGTAGTCAGTGCTAAGCGACGCTTGGGGAGGTGTAAAGAGCGACGACACTGGACAGTGTGTGACTGGGGACGAGTGACTGTGGTCTGGAGTGATGAATCACGCTATATCCTATGGCACTGCGAGGGAAGGGTTTATGTGAACGGTAACTACCATCGTGTGCCGTGTCAACAGCGAATTACGGAGGAGATGATGTTGCTGTAAGGGGATATGTTTCGTGGCCAAGTTGTAGTCCTCTAATTGCGCTCAAGACAAGATTAAATGCGGAATGGTATGAAGACCTTAATCAGCACTGTGTAGAGCAGGGGAACACTTCGGAGGATAAGGTTATTTTTATCGGCGTGCCAATGAACCCTCTTGTAATCCAGTACCTGTGAGTCAATGGTTTGTGGGCTAAACCAAACTGAACACCTTTGGGATAATTTATAACGTTTACTTGGCTCCAGACCACAGCGTTCATTACTCTCTTCTCTGGTTTCGGATCTTGAAGATGATTCGGTTGTCATTCCTCCACGGGCATTCAGACACCTCATTGAAAGTATCTCTAGCAGAGTTCAAGCCGTCATAAAGGCGAAGGGTGGACACGTTTGATCAGGTAGTGTACATATAATAACTGGTAGGGCACACACTCAAATGATTTAAACTGTTGTTTCCTTGTCATCGCTGAACGATGCTTATATGGGGACAATATAAGAACTTTAAATTAAAAATCGTTAGATGGCTTATGATTGGCAAAATGGTTGACACTACCACACTGCAATATTTCTCACGACCGCACGCCCACCTTTACCACGATTTAAGGATCTATAATCATATTTAATACGTTTGGGTGTTATAACAAAGTAGGTTACTGAACAGATGAATTTCGAGAATGGGGATTTCGTTAGATCCATGCTTCGTAACCTATGCAGATTCGGCACTGTTTTCTCTCGTGTATGTGTGTGTGTGTGTGTGTGTGTGTGTGTGTGTGTGTGTGTGTGTGGACGTGTTTTTCCAATATTGTGAAAGAGATATTCGACCCACAGTACATAGAATGTCTGTGTGTTTACACGGGTTGATTCATCTTTGAGTTGAAATACGGGAGTTTTTTTCAATTATGGTTCAGTTCATATCTTTTTTCAACAGCCTCTAGTGCTTACTTACGCTGGAAAGAGCCGGGCTACAAAGCACTACGGCCATACTGATTCACGTTTGTTGGAGTTTCCAGTATTCACATCAAATAAATACCACATGGATACTTAAACAAGGTCACTTTCCATTTATTTAAGCATAACAGGTCCGAACTGTCTATAAACACTTCGACGAATCGTCCCCTTAAAAACAGAACTTTCCTCCTCCTTACTGTACGGGCTAATATCACCAGTGGGTTCTAGCAGCAGTGGCAACAGCAGCTACCACCCGCTGAAGGCGTCGAGCAGTTGTTTCGATGAAATATCGTCGGACTTGCACTGTTTTATCCGACGGCAAGCCCGAGAAGCGTGTCTGCGACAGATCCGTCGGGAAAGGATGAAAAGTCACAACTGTCCATTTGTGTCCTACACTGAAGCGCCAAAGAATCTGGTATAGGCATACGTATTCAGATACAGAGATATGTAAACAGGCAGAATACAGCAGTGTGGTCGGCAACGCCTATATAAGAGAAGTGTCTGGCGCAGTTGTTAGATCGGTTACTGCTGCTACAATGGCAGGTTATAAAGATTTAAGTGTGTTTGAACGTGGTGCTACAGTCGCCGCATGAGCAATGACGCACAGCATCTCCGAGGTAGCGATGAAGTGGGGATTTTCCTGTACGACCAGTTCACGAGCGTACCGTGAATATCATGAATCCGTTAAAACATCAAATCTCCGACATCACTGCGTCCATAAAAAGATCCTGCAAGAACGGGGCCAACGACGACTGATGAGAATCGTTCAATGCGATGGAAGTGCAGCCTTTCCGAAAATTGGTGCAGATTGCAGTTTTGGGCCATCAGCAAGTGTCAGCGTGCGAATCATTCAGCGAAACGTCATCGATATGGGCTTTCGGAGCCGAAGGCCCACTCATGTGCCCTTGATGACTACACGACACAGGGCTTTACGCCTGGCCTGGGACCGTCAACACCGACATTAGACTGTTAATGACTAGAAACATGTTCCCTGGTCGGACGAGTCTCGTTTCAAATTGTATCGAGTGGATGGACGTATACGGGTATGGAGACAACCTCATGATTCCATGGAGCCTGCATGCCACCAGAGGACTGTTAAAGCTGGTCGAGGCTCTGTAATGGTGTAGGACATGTGCAGTTGGAATGATATGGGATCCATGATACGTTTAGATACGACTTTGACAGGTGACACGTAAGCATCCTGTCTGATCATCTGCAACCATTCACGTCTATTGTGCATTCTCACGGACTTGGGCAATTCCAGCAGGACAATGCGACACCCCACACGTCCCGAATTGCTGCAGAGTGGCTCCAGGAAAAGTTTTCTGAGTTTAAACACTTCCGCTGGCCACCAAACTCCCCAGACATCTTATCTGGGATGACTTGGAACGTGCTGTTAAGAAGATTTATGGACTGCCCTGCAGGATTCATGGTGTCAGTTTTCTCCAGCAATACTTCAGACATTAGTCGAGTCCATGCCATGTTGTGTTGTTGTACTACTGCGTGCTAGAGGCGGCACTGCACAATGTTAGGTAGGTGTACCAGTTTCTTTGGCTCTTCAGTGTAGTTACAGCCACAACTCTGATGTCAGTTTATTGATAGGCCTGTTTGCTGTTCAGAAACGTAATTCGAGCATCACTTGATATTGTATTTGTGAATTTTGAGTGTTTTCCAATGTAATATCTGTACAATGAAAATTATTCCGTTCATTTCTCTTACGACAGTTGAAGACATTTACAGTTCCAAAATAAACTTGCTCCTCAACAATCTTAATAATTATACTGTATTTCTGCGAACATGTTATCTGAATCTTTAACATAACTTTCTCACCACCCTATGAGGCTGCAGCAAATTTATCGTTGTGTACAACTGACGAATAACATAATTTACTTAGTTTTCTTGGTTCGACACGGAGATCATTCGCCATAAGTATTATATTTCTACTTCCCACTTCGTTCATGAAGTACATGAGACAGTTTGACTTAGGGTGACTGAGGATACCGCAGTTACAAGGCTGTTATATATTATTTGTGTTCAGGGCCATTTAGGCCTTTCGACGATGATACTGTCACCTCCCAATATATTGATGAAATTTAGAAAAGATACTAGTTAGTCTAGATAATGGTAGAAATTGATAGGGTAGCATAATTAATAAATGTACATCACTCGCTGACTTGTAAACTAAGCATTTTGTATTACGATCGTCAGTAAGATTTTTTCCCTATAATTTACTCTATTGGCAAACAGCTAAACCTTGCTGAACATTAGTTCGCCTCTACACTACGCTTTATTTTTGTCTAAGGCAGCAGTCATACAAAGACTGCTTCGAATACATGGGCAACTGCGGGAAACAGCACGCTTGTTGTAGTTTTTCCCAATCCATTCAGTAACGAAAGACGCAATGTTTAAAGTGGGCTCTGAATCGTGCTGAAATGTGGAATTCTTTTCATACACAAAACATCGTCAGATGAAAATCACATCCATAGACTACACTTTTCCCATACAGGTGTACGGAAACAAATTTTATTTTATGACAATGAGAAACTCTTTTGAAGTTATAAGTATATAAATATATCTCTCAGAATAAAGTCCATGAATTTTCAAATTGTATTCAACTCTAGTTCGGCCCGACTTCGCAACGGGAGAGAACTATGAGAAATCTTTTTAGCTTCCTTTGGATTATACAGTTGCTGAAAATCATTTGCACGACAAATTATAGCTCCTATTTGAATTTAATGAATGCCTTTAAACCCTTCAAGATATTTCACTTCAGTTTCAAACGCAGATAAAAGACAATAAATAGGAACACAGGTTGCAGTTACAAGAATTAGAATAGTGTGCAAATATCACACCATTTCATCCATAAAGTATCATTAGCACGCTACCGAAACCAGTTCCAGGAGCAGTGCTAGGGTCGTTTGGCGGCTGATGTTAAAATCCTCTTCTTTAAGAAAAATAACAAGAAAATGGGAAGGTCGATAACTCATTAGCAAGCTGTTAGCACGATTGCTCAGCGCCAGGAACAGTGCAGAGTGCGGTCAAATCTTTTTACGCAAACTGTGGCAGCAGTTCGCGATCTCCTCACTTGTAATGTCTACAAGAACTGTTTCTGTTCTAAGCAATAGAGACTACTGTAAGCTGCTAAATTAGCTTTTGTTTTAAATACCTGTAAAAAGATTCACGCCGTATTTCAGTCCATAATAAGGCCATGCACTGTAACAAAACAAATTTCAGCTGTTACGCCATACCTATTAATGAACAAAAAAGTAGATTTTAAGCTGCAAAACGTGTTTGCGCAACGATTCTGAGCAACTCCGTAGGCTGGTAGCGGAGTTCCGTTTGCGAAGAAATACCCCTGCCAATGGGGCCTCCTTGTTTTATGGCTCATACCATGAGCGTTTATGACCAGTTGTCCTGTAAGGCCAAGGGGTGGCTTCCTTATCACCGTAACAGCGGCCGCAAAATAGCAACTGTGGTGAAGACGAACCAGGTGTAGCGGAAGACGATAATGGATGCTGCAGTGATGAGAAGGGAAACATAGCCGGAGTTGAATTTACGGCTAGTATTCTGCTCGTACTGTCGTACTGATAAGACCTGAACTAATTGTAGACAGTTTACAACGCTTTACCGAAAAGTCCTGCCTCACCCAATCTACACAAAAATCGTTAACATAAATGTATGAAGTTTTATCACCGTCCTCGATGAAATAACCCCTTTTCTGTCCGTTTTGCATGATATTTCACAATGTTCAGGCCATAAATGTTTGGATATTGGTCTGTTACCTGCAGATAGCTACAAAGAGCGCAGTTTAATACCTGTGAGCCTATTTCACGTGTAAATAGAGCCCTGTCCAGTTGATTCCCAATGCTATATGTTTTCAGACTTTTGTCACACTTTCTCTCAGCAACAACGTTTTGTTATTGGAACATAATTGCTGGTTTCATCTTGTGATTTTGAAATTTTATCCCCTTTACAAAACAGGTTTTCCGAGACTTTTCTTACCAGCTCCCAAACCCTTGTCTGTGCACCAAAAGTTGAACCTTTCACAAAATTAATATCTTGTTACATTTCTCACAGTATCGGAAAAATTCTTTTTAATGACAGAGCTAAGCAGATGGTTATTGGTATTCTTACTACGAACACATTTCTTCGGCTTCCGCGAAGATGCTAAAAATACCACTTCCGTCGGCACTGCTTCCCTCCTCCAGTCATTAGCACACCACCCGTGTAATATTAGCAAAGTGGAAGCTCTCACGCCGGCCGTGGTGACCGAGCGGTTCTAGGCGCTACAGTCTGGAATCGCGCGACCGCTACATGTGTATGATGTCCTAAGGTTAGTTAGGTTTAAGTAGTTCTAAGTCCTAGGGGACTGATGACCTCAGAAGTTAAGTCCCATAGTGCTCAGAGCCATTTTTTTGAAGCTTTCACCGTCGACACTGTCACAACTTTCCGCATCTCATAATGAATTTAAGGACCTAAATAACAAGCAATCTTGCCTGTCGATGACGCCACTTTTTGTTACTGATTTCCGTGCCTTCATTTATGCATGGGACCGTGTTGATTCCTGATACTGCTGGGAAAACAGTTTTAGTTTTCAAGTAATAAGGTTTTTCCCCGTCCCGATTAGGAATGGACCAAGCAATGACTGACTGCTTGATTTATCAGCCAGAAGATTATGACCACCGACCTACTATTTATATAAACATGTACAGGCGGTAGCAGTGTCACCTGCTGAGGAATGACTGCTAGTCAGACAAACGCAAGGTACACGTAGTACCAGTGAGCGTGTTGTACGTACATAGAATGAGGAAGGAGCGAGATGTGTCTCAGTATGACAGAGAGCAAACTGTGATGGCCAATAGGCCCGGCAAGAGCATTTCGGGAACTGCGCGACTTGACGCGTGTGCGACAAGTGCTGTGGTGAGTGTTTTCAACACGTGGCGAAACCAAGGTAAAATCACGGTCAGACATCGTGGGGTTGGGCAGCTACACCTCATGACTTATGCCGGATGTCGTAGGGTTGGCAGACTGATAAACAGGACAGACGGCGAAATGTGGCTAAACAAATATCACACTTTAATGCTGGGCTGTGTACAAGTGTTGGGGTTGGGTTGTTTGGGGAAGGAGACCAGACAGCGAGGTCATCGGTCTCGTCGGATTAGGGAAGGAAGTCGGCTGTGGCCTTTCAAAGGAACCATCCCGGCATTTGCCTGGAGCGATTTAGGGAAATCTCGGAAAACCTAAATCAGGATGGCCGGACGCGGGATTGAACCGTCGTCCTCCTGAATGCGAGTCCAGTGTCTAACCACTGCGCCACCTCGCTCGGTGTAGTACAAGTGTGTCTGTACACACAGTGCACTGAATACTCCAAACGATGGGCCTTCGCAGCCGACGACCCATGCATGTTTCAATGTTAAGACCACGACATCGGCCACTACGACTGAAATGGGCCTGTGGATATCGGCACTGTATGGTGGTGCAGTGGCAGACTGTTGCATGATCTGATTAATCCTGATAACTTCTTCATCATGCCGACGGAAAGTCGTGAATCCATCGTCTTCCAGGGAAACATCTGCTTGACACATGAGCTGCGAGAAGGAGGCAAGCTGAGGGTGACTGCATTTATGCTCTGGGGAACATTCACGTGGGCATCGATGGTTCCAGTGGAGCTCGTGCAAGGCACCATGACAGACAAGGAGTATCGTACACCGGTTAAATACACGTACAACCCTTCATAACGATCATGTTTCCCGACGGCAGTGGCATTTTTCAACAAGATAGTACGCCATGTCACCAACCCATGAGCCGGATGGAGTGGTTCGAGGAACACACTATGAAGTTCCAGTCGATGTACTGGCCCCAAACTCACCCGATCTGAATCCTATCGAACACATCTGAGATGTGATTGAACGTTGCGTCAGATCTCATCGCCCCACTCTCCGGAATTTATGGTAATTAGGTGACTTGTGTGTGCAGATGTGGAGTCAAATCCCTTCAGCGACCTACCAAGGCTTCATTGCTTGTTTGACAGGGAGCGTCACCGCTGTTATCCGTGTCAAAGGTGAACGTACCGGCTACTCGTTAGGTGGTCATAATGTTCTGGCCGATCAATGTATATGTCTTTGTTAAGTCGACTCACCCCGTAATGTACAAACATAAAAAAAAAAGTTTTGCATCCTCCTCGTTCCCAGAACTCCTAAAGATAGCCTTTGACTGTGGATGTTGTGTTACAGACATAGTCGCTTTGACATTTCAGAGATGTCACTAAACCCGCTCAAAGATGTAAACAACCATGCACGAGTAGCGCCTATTACACTGAGGGGAGCCGGCCAGAGTGGCCGAGCGTTTCTAGGCGCTTTAGTCTGGAGCCGCGAGACCGCTGCGGTCGCAGGTTCGAATCCTGCCTCGGGCATGGATGTGTGTGGTTTCCTTAGGATAGTCAGGTTTAAATAGTTCTACGTTCTAGGGGACTGATGACCTCAGCAGTTAAGTCCCATAGTGCTCAGAGCCATTTGAACACCGAGTGGATCCGACAGCCGATCAGTTCCAGTCATTCCACCAGGAAGTATGTACGCGGCTCGTGTTGTATGTAGTTCAACCATGCCTAGACGGTCAATACCGCGATTCGGTCGCGTCCGCATTGTTGCTTTGTGCCGGGAAGGGCTCTCAACAGGAGAAGCGTCCAGGCGTCTCAGAGTGAAATAAAGCGTTGTTGTTCGGACATAGATAAGATAGAGAGAGACAGGAGCTGTCGATGACATGCCTCACTCAGGCCGCCCAAGGGCTACTACTGCAGTGGATGACCGATACCTACGGATTATGGCTCAGAGGAACCCTGACAGCAACGCCACATGTTGACCAATGCTTTTCGTGCAGCCACAGGACGCCGTGTTACGACTCAAACTGTGCGCAATAGGCTGCATGATGCGCAACTTCACTCACGACGTCCATGGCGAGGTCCATCTTTGCAACCGTGACACCATGCAGCGCGGTACAGATGGGCCCAGCAACATGCCGAATGGAGCGCTCATGACAGGCATCATGTTCTCTTCACCGACGAGTATCGCAAATGCCTTCAATCAGACAATCGTCGGAGACGTGTTTGGAGGCAACCCGGTGAGGCTGAACGCCTTAGACGCACTATCCAGCGAGTGCAGCAAGATGGAGGTTCCCTGCTATTTTGGGAACTTGTGGATACTATCCCACGACGAATACAGGCATGCATCAATGCAACGGGACGTGCTACTCGGTATTAGAGGTACCGGTGTATACAGCAATCTGGACCATCACCTCTGAAGGTGTCACTGAATGGTCGTACAAGATGCAATGTGTGGTTTTCATGAGCAACAAAAAGGGCGGAAATATATTTATGTTGATCTCTATTCCAATTTTATTTACAGGTTCCGGAACTCTCGGAACCGAACTGATGAAAAACTTTTTTTCATGTTGCCTATATTTTCTTTGTCTATAGCTCTATAGTAACGGGTTAGCGGAGAAATAATTATTCAACCCATATTTCATCCCGCAGATTTATTTTACGTGTAAAATGCATTGTAATGATATTCCACCATCTTTTATACATGTTTTTTATTTACTGCTACCGCTTTCGGGCATGTCTCGCTTTCAGGCGGTACGCAATAAGACCGTAAATTCTGATTTTCAAGTAGCAAGTTTTGTTACATTTGTACGTGGTCGCTACATCTATGTACTATAGATCGATAACAAAATGACCATGTACAAATGTAACAAAATAAAAGTAATCCTACTTGAAAAATAGCAAATACGGTCCTATTCCGCACCACTTTAAAATGACTCATGCTCGGAACAGGCAGCAATAAATAAAAACATATTTTAAAAAAGCAGCTCTGGTTTAATATCTTTACTATAAATTTTATACAATATTAGCTTAAGAACAGCATACACAAGATTTATTTAAAAATTGTTGTATGGCTTTATTCGTGCCACGGGATACCGCCGACGTCACAGAAAACGGGACGAGCCTTAGCGGGACTTAGGGAAGGCTTTCGCAACTCCACGGCACCGGGATAATCCCTGTGTCAGCAGTCTGAGGGAGATAAGTGTGGGCGATTTTCTCCAAATCCGAGAATAGCCTGGCACTCGAAAATGCTTTCACTTAACGCGGTATTCATTGTCTTGCAGTGATGCACAAGAACATTTCTGGTTGTTAGTTCACAAAATTTAGTCACAAATTTGATGCTGTGCATTATTTTACGGCGTTAGTTTTGCTGTAATCACAGTTGATCGATAGTTCTGACTTTCAGGTTAGAGTGTATACTGATTACGTCTAAGCTGATGATATTGTTCAGTAGTAGTGATTAACAGATCCACATGCTAGTACAATCTAACAACAGCGAACTAGCTTGCGAGGTAGGAAAGTAATCCTGGCACACATTAACGACCGTTGTCTTGTATACTACCCAGTAGAAGTGTTTTAGGCGATTTCCAAGCAGACAAATGCTGGGATGTTTTTCCCTCCCCACCACAGTAAATTCGCCTGAGAAACCGTGGAAATAGGAGATAACACATAGAACAAAGTTTACGTGATTCACAGACAGATGGCACGCACGAATTCTCTCCCTTATTTCAACTGATTTTATGTTTCCCATGGTCGGACCTTGAGATTTATTGGAGCGTAACCGGATTGCTACGTAGAATCATCAGTATGCATCAACGACTTTGTGTGAATACAGAGGTAAAAAGTCGATAAGAGTGAGATTTGGTGACCGTGCTGTACACTGAACAGGACATCCACTTCCAATACCACAATGAGGGTATCTGATGGTCAATAGCTCAGGAAGTTAGATGCAGCACCGTAACGATGAAACCACATCGTCTTTCTGACAACAAGATGTGCAGTCTACACCAAGTATGACAACATATCTACAACAAACGCGAGCCAATATAAACCACTCTTTTGGAGCGTCAGCAAACAAGGTCCTGTTAGTTGATGTTGTGCAGTTGCAATCCACAGGTCGGTAGAGAATCACTGCTGACGATCTGAGGCGACCGTGCAATGGATCTCTGTCCCCATAGAGGTGACTACTGAGGCAGTTGAAGCAAACGTCGTCTCATCCGCGAACAATACCACCTGCAGATAGTTCACCACTCTAGTGCTGCGAGGAACTGAACTCTGCTTTGATAGCCAATTACTTGCACACGTCCTGTTCAATCTACATCTACATGACTGCTCTGCAATTCACATTTAAGTGATTGGCAGAGGGTTCGTCGAACCAGAACCATATTATCTCTCTACCATTCCACTCCCGAACAGCGCGCGGGGAAAACGAACACCTAAACTTTTCTGTTCGAGCTCTGATTTCTCTTATTTCATTTTGATGATCATTCCTACCTATGTAGGTTGGGCTCAACAAAATATTTTCGCATTCGGAAGAGAAAGTTGGTGACTGAAATTTCGTAAATAGATCTCGCCGCGACGAAAAACCTCTTTGCTGTAATGACCTCCATCCCAATTCGCGTATCATATCTGCCACACTCTCTCCCCTACTACATGATAATATAAAACGAGCTGCCCTTATTTGCACCCTTTCGATGTCCTCCGTCCATCCCACCTGGTAAGGATCCCACACTCCGCAGCAATATTCTAACAGAGGACGAATGAGTGTAGTGTAAGCTGTCTTTTTAGTGGACTTGTTGCATCTTCTAAGTGTCCTGCCAATGAAACGCAACCTTTGGCTCGCCTTCCCCACAATATTATCTATATGGTCTTTCCAACTGAAGTAGTTCTTAAATTTAACACCCAGGTACTTAGTTGAATTGACAGCCTTGAGAATTGTACTATTTATCGAGTAATCGAATTCCAACGGATTTCTTTTGGAACTCAGGTGGATCACCTCACACTTTTCGTTATTTAGCGTCAACTTCCACCTGCCACACCATACAGCAATCTTTTCTAAATCGCTTTGCAACTGATACTGGTCTTCGGATGACCTTACTAGACGGTAAATTACAGCATCATCTGCGAACAACCTAAGAGAACTGCTCAGATTGTCACCCAGGTCATTTATATAGATCAGGAACAGCAGAGGTCCCAGGACGCTTCCCTGGGGAACACCTGATATCATTTCAGTTTTTCTCGATGATTTGCCGTCTATTACTACGAACTGCGACCTTCCTGACAGGAAATCACGAATCCAGTCGCACAACTGAGACGATACCCCATAGGCCAGCAGCTTGATTGGAAGTCGCTTGTGAGGAACGGTGTCAAAAGCTTTCCGGAAATCTAGAAATACGGAATCAACTTGAGATCCCCTGTCGATAGCGGCCATTACTTCGTGCGAATAAAGAGCTAGTTGCGTTGCACAAGAACGATGTTTTCTGAAACCAATATATCGTTCCCTTCGAGGTGATTCATAATGTTTGAATACAGTATATGCTCCAAAACCCTACTGCAAACCGACGTCAATGATATAGGTCTGTAGTTAGATGGATTACTCCTACTACCCTTCTTAAACACTGGTGCGACCTGCGCAATTTTCCAATCTGTAGGTACAGATCTATCGGCGAGCGAGCGGTTGTATATGAGTGCTAAGTAGGGTGTAATTCCCGATCCGTGCTACGTGTACTGTACATAACTTCGACAGTGAAAGATTTTTAATGGTCAAATCATTGACACTACGGTTTTAGAGGAACCTGTAGAAACACCGGAACCGGAGGCCACCGGTCAGGCATATGAGAGAATTTCCAGTGAATCTGTTCGTACACTGTACTGGCCTGTTTCCCAGCTAGGGATAGCATATTCCTGGGAGATAATGCATCACTTACACGGCTGTAACTGTACAGCGTTGATCTGAGAAGCATGAGCCCGAAATTTCAACTTTATGTTGGCCTCCACAATCGCAATAAGTCAATATTACACTGAAGAGCCAAAGAATCTTGTACACCTGCCTAATATAGTGTAGGGCCCCGCGAGCACGTAGAGGTGCCACAACACGACGTGACATGGACTCGACTAATGCCTGAAGTACTTCTTGAGGGAATGGACACCATTTTTTTTTTTTGTGGTTTTAGGGCGCACAACTTCAATGGTCATTATCGCCCAGACTACGTTAGGAAAGCACCACCAGGCACAAGTTTATAACAGCAACTAAAAGGGAAAACACGATTGAAGACAGACTGACAGGCATAGGATTAAAAAAAAAAACAGCATAATCAAAGGTCCTTAGAGAGGTTGGTCAAGTTGATAAAATGAAGAACGCGAGCAGCTGCTCGTGGGTCATCCGCTAAAATGGCATCTAGACTACATGGCAGGCCAAGATCAAGACGCAGTGTGTTAAAATCCGGGCAGGACGTTAAAATGTGGCGGACCGTCAGCAATTGCCCACATGGGCAGAACGGCGCCGGCGCAGCCGTCAGCAGATGGCGATGGCTGAACCGGCAGTGTCCAATTCGTAACCGGGCCAAAACGACCTCCTCCCGCCGAGAAGGGCGGGAGGAGGACGTCCAAGCCACAGGAAGAGGTTTCAAGGCCCGAAGCTTGTTGTCTGTAAGTGCAGCCCAATCGGCATGCCACAGCGATAAAATGCGCCGACAAATGACCCTGCTACAATCTGACGAAGGGACACAACAACAAGCTGTCCGAGGCTGGAGGACCGCAGCCTTGGCCGCGGCATCTGCAGCTTCGTTCCCAGGGAGACCGACATGGCCAGGAACCCACATAAAGCTAACCGGAGAACCGACGTCCACCAGCTGCTGAAGAGAGCGTTGGATCCGGTGCACGAAAGGGTGAACGGGATACGGATCACTGAGGCTCTGGATGGCGCTCAGGGAATCGGAGCAGATGACATAAGCAGAATGTCGGTGGCGGCAGATGTAAAGAACAGCCTGGTAGAGGGCAAAGAGCTCAGCTGTGAAGACCGAACAATGGCCATGGAGCCGGTATTTGAAACTTTGTGCCCCGACAATAAAAGAACACCCGACCCCGTCATTGGTCTTAGAGCCATCTGTATAAATGAAGGTCATATTAATGAATTTCGAACGAAGTTCGACAAAACAAGAGTGGTAGACCAAACCGGGGGTAACCTCCTTTGGGAGCGAGCTGAGGCCAAGGTGAACGCGAACCTGAGCCTGGAGCCAAGGTGGCGTGCGGCTCTCGCCCACTCGAAAGGTTGCAGGGAGTGAAAAATTAAGGTGTTGAAGGAGGCGACGAAAGCGAACTCCAGGGGGTAGCAGGGCAGAGACATACAACCCGTATTGACGGTCAAGCGAGTCGTCAAAAAAGGAACGATAAGATGGGTGGTCGGGCATTGACAGTAGCCGACAGCCATACCGACAAAGCAGTATATCGCGCCGGTAGGTGAGTGGCAATTCACCAGCGTCAGCATGAAGACTCTCTACGGGACTAGTATAAAACGCTCCGATCGCAAGACGTAAACCCCGATGTTGTATGGAGTTGAGGCGGCGTAAGATGGATGGCCGTGCAGAGGATTATACGAAGCTCCCATAATCCAGCTTGGAGCGGACGAGCGACCGATATAGACGAAGTAGGACGGTTCGATCCGCTCCCCACGACAGACCACTGAGAACACGGAGGACATTTAGAGAACGGGTACAACGGGCAGACAAATATGACACATGTGGAGACCAGCTAAGTTCCCTGTCAAATGTAAGACCTAAAAATTTTGTTGTCTCCACGAATGGGAGAGCAACGGGACCGAGTCGTAAGGACGGTGGGAGAAACTCTTTGTAGCGCCAGAAGTTAATACAGACCGTCTTCTCGGCAGAAAAACGGAAGCCATTGGCGACACTCCAGGAGTAAAGACGGTCAAGAGAACGCTGAAGACAGCGCTCCAGGAAACATGTACGCTGAGCGCTGCAATAGATGGTAAAATCGTCCACGAAAAGGGAGCCCGATACATCAGCTGGGAGGCAATCCATTATGGGATAGATCGCTATGGCGAAGAGAGCGACGCTCAAAACTGAGCCCTGTGGCACCCCATTCTCCTGGCGAAAGGTGTCTGACAGGACAGAACCCACACGTACCCTGAACTGTCGATCCATTAAAAAGGAACGAATAAAAAGAGGGAGGCGACCGCGAAGGCCCCATGTATGCATGGTGCGGAGAATGCCCGCCCTCCAACAGGTGTCGTAAGCCTTCTCCAAATCAAAGAACACAGCTGCGGTCGGGCGCTTCCGCAAGAAGTTATTCATAATGAAGGTCGACAAGGTAACCAGATGGTCAACAGCAAAGCGGCGCCTACGAAATCCACATTGTACATTGGTAAGGAGGCGTCGAGACTCGAGCAGCCAAACCAAACGAGAGTGAACCATTCGCTCCATCACTTTACAGACACAGCTGGTAAGCGAGATGGGTCGATAACTGGAAGGCAAGTGCTTGTCCTTCCCCGGCTTAGGAATCGGGACAACAATAGACTCGCGCCAGCATGCGGGAACATGTCCCTCAATCCAGATGCGATTGTAAGTACGAAGAAGGAAACCTTTACCCGCAGGAGAGAGGTTCTTCAGCATCTGAATATGAATAGAATCAGGCCCTGGAACGGAGGACCGTGACCGGGCAAGTGCGTTTTCGAGCTCCCGCATGGTGAATGGGGCATTATAACTTTCACGATTCGAGGAGCAGAAGTTAGGTGGCCTAGCCTCCTCTGCCTGTTTTCGGGGGAGGAAGGCAGGGTGGTAATGAGCGGAGCTCGAAACCTCTGCGAAAAAGCGGCCGAAGGCATTGGAGACATCCGCAGGGGCCACAAGGACGTCATTCGCGACCGTCAAGCCAGAAACTGGTGAGTGGACCTTAGTGCCAGATAGCCGGCGCAGGCTACCCCAGACAACAGAAGAAGGTGTAAAACTGTTGAAGGTGCTTGTGAAAGCAGCCCAGCTGGCTTTCTTGCTTTCTTTAATTATACGACGACACTGTGCACGTAATCGTTTATAATTGATACAATTCGCCACTGTAGGGTGGCGTTTAAAGGCGCGTAAAGCACGTCGACGAGCACGTAAAGCGTCTCTACATGCTGCGGTCCACCAGGGGACCGGTACGCGACGTGGAGAAGAAGTAGGGTGAGGGATGGAATATTCAGCAGCAGTGAGAATGACTTCCGTGAGGTGTGCGACCTGACGATCGCAGCTTGTGAAGGTTTGATCCTGAAAGGTCACCCTGGAAGAGAAGAGCCCCCAGTCTGCTTTGGAGATGTTCCAACTAGATGAGCACGGAGAGGGGGTATGCTGCAGGCGATGGATAACACACGGGAAGTGGTCGCTCGAATATGTATCAGAAAGGGCATACCACTCAAACCGGCGTGCAAGTTGGGTAGTACATATGGAGAGGTCTAAATGGGAATAGGTGTGAGCCGCTCGGGCAGGATGCTGGAGAGCCCCAAAGGGGATAGTGGGCATTGAAGTCTCCGGTTAACAAAAATGGTGCAGGGAGCTGAGCTATAATTTACATCATGTCTGCCCTGGTAACGGCAGACGACGATGGAGTGTAAACGGTACAAATGCAAAATGTGAAAGTGGGGAGAGTAATTCGGATGGAAACTGCCTGCAGGCCGGTGTGCAATGTGATGGGATCGTAGTAAATATCATCCCGGACCAGCAGCATAACCCCTCCATGAGCTGGAATACCTACCACAGGGGGTAGGTCAAAACGCACAGAGGTGTAGTGTGCAAAGGCAATTTGATCGCATGGGCGTAGCTTCGTTTCCTGGAGGGCTACGACGAGCGGACGGTGCAAGCGGAGCAGCAACTTCAAGTCCTCTCGGTTGGAGCGAATGCTGCGAATATTCCAGTGAATAAGTGCCATCGTAAGAAGAAAAGGAATATGAAATAAGGGGTCACCTCGAAGGCCGCTGAGGGCCTGGCTTCGTGCGAGCACTGCCGCCGCTATCAGTAGGCGGACAGTCATCGTCCATTGGTTCTATAGGTTCATCGACCATCTCGGTAAGATGGCCGGAAGGGGGAGCTTCCTCCGCTGGTGAACGGCCAGTTGTTCGGCTACCAGCGGTGCGGCCAGGCGAAACGGATGACGGCCTGGGGCGGCAACCGCTGGGTGGCGCAGGAGAAGAAATGCGCCGTGGCGGAGGAGAACTGTGCTTCCTATGAGCCTTCCTGGAAGGTCGTTTGGTGGAAGTACTGGTCGATGGCTGGGAGGTCGAGGTACGTAGGAAGTCTGCACTGGACGGTTCCTTCTTGAAGGCCCGTGCATCTGACTTCTGGGTCTTCGTCTTAGCAGAAGCTGATGAAGGGGCTTGTGTCTGTGGGGTGATGGGAGGAAGAGGAGACGTCGACCGCGCGATCTTAGCACTGGCCGAACGGACGACCGTGGTGCTGAAGGTCAGATCGCATGTCTGGGTTGCCACCTCCCTGGTAGTCCGAGGAGAGGCGAGGACAGTACTGAATTTACCCGCTGGGAGCAGCGTGGGCTTCCTACTAGCAAATAGCTTGCGAGCAGCCGAGGTAGACACTTTCTCTTTGACCCGAATTTCTTGGATACATCGTTCTTCCTTATAGATGGGACAGTCGCGGGAGGACGCTGCATGGTCACCCTGACAGTTCACACAACGAGGAGACGGAGGTGGACAGACACCCTCATGGGCGTCCCTGCCACAAGTGACACATTTAGCCGCATTGGAACAAGACTGGCGAGTGTGATTAAAACGCTGACACTGGTAGCAGCGCGTAGGTGTCGGGACATAGGGGCGAACAGAAATAACCTCGTAGCCCGCTTTGATGAGCGATGGCAGCTGAACACTATCAAAGGTCAAGAAAACCGTCCGGGTCGGTACAAGGTCATTGTTTACCTTTTTCATGACCCTATGGACAGCCGTCACGCCCTGCTCAGCGAGGAAAGACTGAATCTCCTCTTCAGTCAATCAGTCGAGAGCTCTAGTATAGACCACACCACGAGACGAATTCAAAGTTCGGTGAGCCTCCACCCGGACAGGGAATGTGTACAGGAGTGTGGCTCGAAGCAGTTTCTGCGCCTGAAAGGTGCTCTCAGTTTCTAGTAGCAAGGTACCATTACGCAACCTTGTACACGACTTAACAGTACCAGCTATGGCATCTACGCCCTTCTGGATAACGAAAGGGTTGACAGAGGAAAAATCCTTGCCATCCTCAGATCGAGAAACGACGAGGAACTGTGGGGCAGGCGGTAGTACCTTTGTCACTGGTGGCTGGTCATGTTTCCGTTTGTGGGCAGAAGTCGAGAGAGAAGAAGAGAAATCCATTGCGGAGGAATCCCCCATGATTGCCAGCGTCTCCGATGGCGCGCTCCTTCCTTATGGGGACCCTCTCAGAGGGCACTCCCGCCTTAGGTGAATGTTTACACCTCAGGTCACACCTCCCGAGAAACAGGCGGAGGGACCAATCGGCATGGTCAGAAGGTATCAGCTCAGGCAATCACCCCTCCCTGGGCCTGGCCTTTACCAGGGGGTACGTGCGTGCCTTACTTGTCTACCCAGGGCGGGGAATTACGCGTTACCCCGTCACCGGCTATGGGTGCGAACGCGTGGGTCGGCATTCAGGCGCGCACAGGGAGGAAAGAAGAAGAGGAAAAGGAAGAGTTAGAGGACAGACTGTCTCAAACGCCGAGGCGGAGACCAGAGAAGGCAAGGAGAAGAAGGCAAGGAGAAGAAGGCAAAGAGAAGAAGGCAAGGAGAAGAAAGCAAGGAGAAGAAGGCAAGGAGAAGAAGGCAAGGAGAAGAAGGCAAGGAGAAGAAGGCAAGGAGAAAAAGGCAAGGAGAAAAAGGCAAGGGAGAGAGTAAGGAAGACAGTGAGATGGAGAAGAACAAAGAAAGGAACCAACCAAAGTAAGGAAGAAACGAGAAGTGAAAAACCAAAAAGACCACAATTATAGGTCGTGGAACCGTTCGTCTCCGGACGCAGGCGCTAACTACCCCCTTGAGGGGGATGGACTCCTTTTAGTCGCCTCTTACGACAGGCAGGAATACCGCGGGCCTATTCTAACCCCCGAACCCGCAGGGGGGGGGGGGGGGGGGGGAAATGGACACCATGAATCCTGCATGACTGTTCATAAATTCGTAAGAGTAGCAGTGGGTGGAGATCTCTTCTAAATAGCACGTTGAAAGCATCCCTGATATTCTCAATAATGTTCATGTCTGGGGAGTTTGGTGGCCAGAAGACTGTTCCTGGAGCCACTCTGTAGTAATTCGGGACATGTGGGGTGTCATATTGTTCTGCTGGAACTGCCCAAGTCGGTAAGCACAATGGATGCAGGTCATCAGACAGGATGCCTACGCACGTGTCATCTGTCACAGTGGCATCTATACGTATCAGGAGTCCCACATCACTCCAATTGCACACACCATTACAGAGCTTCCACCAGGTTGAGCAGTCCCCTGCTGATATGCAGGGTCAATGGATTCATAAAGTAGTCTCCATACCCGTGCACGTCCATCCGCTCGATACAATTTGAAACGAAACTCGGCCGACCAGGCAAGATGTTTCCAGTCATAACAATGTCGGTGTTGAAGTGCGCAGGCGAGGCCTAAATCTCTGTGCAGTACAGTCATCAAGGATACGCGAGTGGGCCTTCGGCTCTGAAAGCCCATATCGATGATGTTTCGTCGACAGATTCGCACGCTGTTACTTGTTTATGACCCAGCACTGAAATCTGCAGCAAATTGTGGAAGGGTAGCACTTCTGCTACGTTGAACGATTCTCTTCAGTCGTCGTTGGTCCCGTTCTTGCAGGATCTTTTTCCAGACGCGGCGATGTCGGAGATATGATGTTTTACCGGATTCCTGATGTTCAGGAGTTGCTATCCCATCGCTCGTGCGCTAACTGTAACACCACGATCAAACTCACTTAAATGTTGATAACCTGCTATTGTAGTAGCAGTAACCGATGTAACAGCTATGCCAGACACTTGTTTTTTTATATAGTCGTTGTCGACCACAGCGCGATATTCTGGCTGTTTACATTTTTTTTGGATTGAAGACGCATGCCTGCACCAGTTCCTTTCATGCTTCAGTGTACAACAGATTTGAACATAAGTTTGTCAAAGACCAGTAAACGCTAAAATTACAAACAATCGTAAGTAGAATCTCAAACCCCCTCCACATCCCCGGACATTGATTTTTTGTTAACAGGAGGTGGCCAATGAGGTATTGCAACGATACTTCAGCCCCCAAAAGCCAAATTAATTTGAGTTTCAAAACACAGGTACCAACCACAACACTTGTCACAAATTTTAAAACTCTTTATAGTTCACTGATTATACCAGTTTTGTACACAAGTCGCGTTTGGTTTACCTGATGATTTATCAATTGGTATGACATGTTGTCAATGTCGTTTTGCCACGTAAAGCGTATTATTTCTGTAGATTTGCGTATTTCTTGTAGTGCCATATAAGGCACTGGTACATTTTCTTTGCCGGCCGGTGTGGCCGAGTGGTCCTAGGCGCTTCAGTCTGGAACAGTGCGACCGCTACGGTCACAGATTCGAATCCTGCCTCGGGCATGGATGTGTGTGATGTTCAAATGGTTCAAATGGCTCTGAGCCCTATGGGACATAACTTCTGAGGTCATCAGTCCCCTAGAACTTAGAACTACTTAATCCTAACTAACATAAAGACATCACACACATCCATGCCCGAGGCAGGATTCGAACCTGCGACCGTAGCGGTCGCGAGGTTCCAGACTGAAGCGCCTAGAACCACTCTGCCACCCCGGCCGGCTTGTGTGATGTCCATAGGTTAGTTAGGTTTAAGTAGTTCTAAGTTCTAGGGGACTGATGACTTCAGCTGTTAAGTCCCATAGTGCTCTGAGCCATTTAAACCATTTTTTACATTTTCTTTGTTGGTGTCATTTGTTCAGCATAATGACAAATGTATTGCTGTAATATATAGTTTCGCTTATCTTTTGCACTTGCACTCTGAGCAGACAGAGTTAACATTGACACCACGTGTTAAAATATGATAAAAATCTCTCGAAGAATAAAATACACCATTTTGCAGCTCTGATATGTAATATACTGGGGAAAAAATGAAAAAGAAACACGATCAAACACCCACAATGGGAGGAAGAAACGAAATGAAACTTCACGAATTGACCTATACGTGATGTTATTTAATTGATGACGGATTCGAGTCACATTTACAGGGTACTTAGCGCTATGAGTCCACTTATCATCATGACGTAAAAAGTCTGGCCTGGAAGCATGCACGTATTCGTTTGGGAAGGGCATCCTAAAGCCGCTGAATCCTCTGCTAAGGCAGGTTGGCCCACAGTTGCGGTTAACGCTTTTTGATATCCTGGATTCTGACACTATGACGGAGGTGACACTCGAGCTGGTCCCACACATGGTCTATCGGACACGGATCGATGGATCTTGTTGGAAATGCGAGTACCTCATCAAAACGCAGACAGTTTACAGAGACCCGTGCCATGTGGGTTTATAAACATTGTCCTGTTGAAAAATGACACCACGATACTGTCGCATCAGATGTAACACATGAGAATGCTGGATGCCTGAGAGGTACCGTTGTGCCGCCAGAGTTCCCTCAGTCAGTACCAGACATGACCAGAAGCTCTCCACACCTTAGCGCCAGGAGTATAATCGTTGTGTCTCTACAAAACATTGAAAGAATGGCCCCAGGGTGTCGTTACATTCGTGGACGATGTTTATTCGTGATAGTGCTGAATCACGATTCAGTGCCGAACATATTGTGACACCATTCATCATCAGTCCATGCTTCCCGGTCACGGCAACATTTAAAACGCAGCTGTTGGTGTTATGGTGTTAATGGTAGCCTACGCATAGGTGCAGCCTATGTACGGGACTACTCGTAATGCACTACTCCGACTGCCGCTAGTCTCCGACCAATGGCGCAACACAGAACGCTGCAGGGAGTGCATTAATTGTTCCGAGGTGGCAGGCGTAGATGTGATAGGGTCACGATGGGCTTGGTGCACAATACGACGAACCTCCTTTGTGGTGGTCAGACTTGATCGACCGTAAGTTTAAAAACTGGTATGCTTGCCCTCACTTTCCCGTGCAGTCCAGCATCATGTCACTTTGACACCCAAATTCGCCAATAATCTTGAGAATACACGAGTCGAGCAGCGGGCCAAATAGAGATCCACAATGCGCCCGTTTCAAACGCTGTCTCACCTAAGAACATGTAATCTCTGTGACCTTTACAGTGATTACTCAAAATATGACTGTGTTCACGTCCTTCATATACATTTCCGAGTCTGGTAAGAACACTGCACACGAACAACATTAATACACTCTGGTGTTCGTTCTCTTTGTCACAGACAATTGCACCTTTATGTATGCCGATGGTGTGTGTCTGTGCGGAGCTACAGTGACATCTGAACATACATCATGTTATCAGAAGTATCCGGACACACCTAAAAAAATATGTTTTTCATGTTAGGAGCAGTGTGCTGCCCACTACTGCCAGCTTCACCATATCAGCGACCTTAGTAGTCATTAAACATCGTGAGAGAGCGGAATGGGTCGTTCCGCGGAACTCTCGGACTTTGAACGTGGCAGGTGATTGGGTGTCACTTGTGTCTTACGTCAGTACGTGAGATTTCCACACTCCTAAACATCCCTAGGTCCACTGTTCCCGATGCGATAGTGAAGTAGAAACGTGAAGGGACACGTTCAGCACAAAAGAGTACATGCCGAATTCGTCTGTTGACTGACAGAGACCGCCGACACTTGAAAAGGGTCGTAATGTGTAACAGGCAGACATCTATCCAGACCATCACACAGGAATTCCAAAGTGCATCACGGTCCACTGAAAGTAATATGACAGTAAGGTGGAAGGTGAGAAAAATTGGATCTCATGGTCGAGAGGCTGCTCACAAGCCACACATAACGCTAGTAAATGCCAAACGACGCCTCGCTTGGTGTAAGAAGTGTAAATATTGGACGATTGGACAGTGGGAAAACATTGTGTGTAGTGACGAATCACAGTACACATGTAGCGATCCGAAGGAAGGGTATGGGTATGGCGAATGCCCGGTGAAAGTCATCTGCCAACATGTGTTGTGCGACCAATATAATTCGGAGGCTATGGTGTTATAGAGTGGCCGTATCTCTTTATTTAGCGTGGCACTATCATAGCACAGGTCTACACTGATTTTTTAAATACCTTCTTGCTTCTCACTGTTGAAGAGCAATTCGGGGATGGCAATTTCATCTTTCAACACGATCGAGCACCTGTTCAGAATGCACGGCTTGTGGCGGAGTGGTTACACGACAATAATATCCCTGTAATGGACTGGCCTGCACCGAGCCCTCACCTGAATCATATAGAATATCTTTGGGATGTTTTGGAACGCCGACTTCGTACCAGGCCTCACCGACCGACATCGATACCTCTCCTCAGTGCAGCACTCCGTGAAGAATGGGCTGCCGTTCCCCAAGAAACCTTCGAGCACCTGATTGAACGTATGCCTAGGAGAGTGGAAGCTGTCATCAAGACTAATGGTGGGTCACAATGAATTCCAGCATTACCGATGGAGGGCGCCACGAAGTTGCCATTTTCACCATGTGTCCTGATACTTTTGATCACATAGTGTATCTTCCGGGTAGTTCACTTTTTTTTTTTTTTAGCAGGCACTGTATTAAGATCTTCATAAATACTGTAGGACATATCACTTGTGTGAGAAGACCTAGACCTTTTGAAGCATTACATACTAACTTTTTCCTAAGCTGACACCACCAAATTAGCCCATAGTTGGAGGACGTATAGTGCTGTGTACGAGCAATAATGATAAAATATTGGATAGAATGTGCAATAATTAGGACCAGTACTGCATTCGCTTCTGTGAAAGAAAAGGTCAAAGCCATACCAAACTCGTCCAATGAAGATTTGTAAAAGTATGTGTAAACGTAAAAAGAAGCGGTACTGAGACCCCAACGGTGTCAGTGTGAGTGGGCTCTAACGGGGAAGCGTGGTCGGTCTCCAGAAAACGAGTTTGATAGGGAGCTCGCACCGAACACGCTACTGTGATAATGAGTGTGTGCGAGACTAGTGAATAGTAGAAGGCGATACTCAAAGGAAAGATGTTACTGAACTACAGAATGAAGTGAATCCTTATGGATATGATTGTAGAAATTTGTAATCAGTGTGTGTTCAATACTTGAGGAGTCAACGTGATTGCTACAGCCGTCCGATGTTGTCCTCTACAGGCTGGCTGGTGGTACACAGTGCAATGCGTCGACTTCTATTGGTCATAAATAGCCATCGGTTGCAACGGCGGTTTTAGCTACATCACTAGCATGCTGAGGAGGTAACTGGAATGTTCTGCAAAGAGTCTTAGGCTAATATGTGCTACAGCGATAACTAGACGGTTTAGATGCAGTTGTGGGGTCCCAGTGTGGCCGGCTTCGTTGTTGAGCGGAACAACGAACAAACGTGAACTGTGATGGTTTGGGCATCATTTGACACTACACGGAAAGAATGTGAACTGCAACCATAATTTTTGAAACCCTGTGTATGCCTGTAGTTCAGGTAACTGCACCTGGCAGATTTCAGAAAAACAATGCCTCATGAAGTGCTGCGAAGAATTTTCAAGCCACCTTCGTAGAACAACACTTACCAGCGTCTCGAGCCCTGGACGTTTACCTGCCTCTTTGTACATAGAAAATATCAGGTTATTGTTGGTCGGCAGATTGTCACCATCAGACACTGGAGACATTTAGCAGACTTGCATACAAACCACGTACGAACAGATTCCTCGGAAACATAGCCAGGTCCTTCTTGGTGCAATGCCGTGACGTTTACGAGGTGCATGCAAGTTCTAAGGCCTCCGATTTTTTTTTCCTCCGGAATGGAAAGACATAGAAACATGCGCATTGCTTTAAAATGAGGCCGCGTTCATTGTCAATACGTCCCAGAGATGGCAGCACCGTACGGCAGATGGAATTTTACCGCCAGCGGCGAGAATGAGAACTGTTTTAAATACTTAAAATGGTGACTTTTCCTTACTTGAACACCGTGCAATAACTCGTTTTCTGAATTTGCGTGGTGTGAAACCAATTGAAATTCATCTACAGTTGAAGGAGACATGTGGTGATGGAGTTATGGATGTGTCGAAAGTGTGTTCGTTTAATGAAGGCAGAATATCGTGTGACAACAAACCGAAACAACCTCGGGCTCGCACAAGCCGGTCTGACGGCATGATCGAGAAAGTGGAGAGAATTGTTTTGGGGGATCGCCGAATTACTGTTGAACAGATCGCCTCCAGAGTTGGCATTTCTGTGGGTTCTGTGCACACAATCCTGCATGACGACCTGAAAATGCGAAAAGTCTCATCCAGGTGGGTGCCACGAATGCTGACTTACGACCACATGGTTGCCCGTGTGGCATGTTGCCAAGCAATGTTGACGCACAACGGGGTTAGCCGAGCGGTCTTGGCGCTGCAGTCATGGGCTGTGCGGCTGGTCCCGGCGGAGGTTCGAGTCCTCCTTCAGGCATCGGTGTGTGTGTTTGTCCTTAGGATAATTTAGGTTAAGTAGCGTGTAAGCTTAGGGACTGATGACCTTAGCAGTTAAGTCCCATAAGATTTCACACACATTTGAACATTGACGCACAACGACAGCACGAATGGGACTTTCTTTTCGTCGGTTGTGACAATGGATGAGACGTGGATGCCATTTTTCAAACCAGAAACAAAGCGCCAGTCAGCTCAATGGAAGTACACAGAATCACCGCCACCAAAAAACATTCGGGTAACCGCCAGTGCTGAAAAAATGATGGTGTCCATGTTCTGGGACAGCGAGGGCGTAATCCTTACCCATTGCGTTCCAAAGGGCACTACGGAAACAAGTGCATCCTACGAAAATGTTTTGAAGAGCAAATTCCTTCCTGCACTGCAACAAAAACGTCCGGGAAGGGCTGCACGTGTGCTGTTTCACCAAGACAACGCACCCGCACATCGAGCTAACGTTACGCAACAGTTTCTTCGTGATAACAACTTTGAAGTGATTCCTCATGCTCTCTACTCACCTGACCTGGCTCCTAGTGACTTTTGGCTTTTTCCAACAATGAAAGACACTCTCCGTGGCCGCACATTCACCAGCCGTGCTGATATTGCCTCAGCGATTTTCCAGTGGTCAAACCAGACTCCTAAAGAAGCCTTCCCCGCTGCCATGGAAACATGGCGTCAGCGTTGTAAAAAATGTGTACGTCTGCAGGGCGATTAAGTCGAGAAGTAACGCCAGTTTCATCGATTTCGGGTGAGTAGTTAATTAGAAAAAAAATCGGAGGCCTTAGAACTTGAATGCACCTCGTAGAATCTCCTGTCGCAGTATGTAGTGACTGAAAACCGTACTGAGCTCTCAAACCATGGATGACGTACAGTTCTGTAATCCTAATAATTTCCATGATGTCATGCAGACCTACTTAACCTGCAATTTCACGTTTATATTATTCAAATGTGGCTTGTTTGGTCTAGGAATTTACACATATTTTGATATGTATTGCGAAACTACGTATTCCTAGATCCAATTACGTAACTATTTCGAACCAGTCAGCTGGAGAATTTTCACATCTCTTGTGGCTTTGTGCAACGAGATCGCCTTTCTGAAACCTCGCGATTAAAAGTTGTCGTGCTCTTGTGAAAGACTGGTGCTAGAGAAATTTAACCGCAGCTTATGCTTTTTCTCATCAAGTGTCATAGCGCAGAGACTAAGACAAAGCATTATTTCCTTCTATTACTACATTTCGTCGCCTGAGAGGGCTGGCAACGACACATTACTCTCTCGAGCTGAAAGAAAATATAAACCAGATATATTTAAAATGATGAACTGGTTGTTGTTGTTTTTGTTATGGTCTTCAGTCCGATCACTGGTTTGATGTCGCTCTCTACGCTACTTTATCTTGTGTAAGTCCCTACATCTCCGAATTACTACTGCAGCCTACATCCTTTTGAACCTGCTTACTGTACTCATCTCTTTGTCTCCCTCTTCCATTCTTACCTCCCACACTTCCCGCCAATACTAAATTGTTGATCCCTTAATGTCGCATGATCTGGCCTGCCAAACGATCCCTCCTTTTAGTCAAGTGATGGCAAAAATTTCTTTTCTCCCCAGTTCTGTTCGGTGCCTCCTCCTTGGATTCTTGATCTACCAAAAAATGTTCAAATGTGTGTGAAAGCTTATGGGCCTTAACTCCTAAAGTCATCAGTCCCTAAGCTTACACACTACTTAACCTAAGTTATCCTAAGGACAAACACACATACCCATGCCCGAGGGAGGACTCGAAACTCCGCCGGGACCAGCCGCACAGTCCATGACTGCAGCGCCCAAGACCGCTCGGCTAATCCCGCGCTGCTCTTGATCTACCCATCTAACCTTCAGCATTCTTCTGTAGCACTACAATTCAAAATATTCTGATATCTTCTTGTCTGAACTGTTTATCGTCTGTGTTTCACATCCATACAACACTACACTGCAGACAAATATCTTCGGAAAAGTCTTCCTAAAACTTAAATTTGTATTCGATGTTAAAAAATTTATTGTATTCAGAAACCCATTTCCTGCCATTGTTAATTCATATTTCTCTCTGCTTCGGCCTTCATCAGATATTTTACTACCCAGATAGTAAGAGTCAACAACTACAACAGTGTCCTGTTTGCTAATCTAACTCCGTTAGCACCGCCTGACTTACTTAAATAACAGAAAATTACGGTTGTTAACCGACGCTGTTAAAAAAAACTTTGCGATTTATTGAAAACCAATATTTATTATACTATTTATAGTAAAAACGTTAAATGCTACGTCCTTACCCCATCTAACTGGCAGGGCGTGTATGCCCGCATGGTACCATCCTACTGGTAGACTACGAAACCAACGTCTTGCTCGATAAATACTCTCGCTGTCATTCACGTACTGCTTTCCACACAGTGAATCCTTCATTGAGCCACACAGATGGTGAGGCCTTACGTTGTCATAGAGAATTTCGTTTGCAGTTTTCTTACGACGAACACGCTGAAGTCGTTTCTTCAATTTTCTTAGGGTACACGACTTTCAGCGGCCGGCCAGCACGCGTGAGATCGGAAAGGTTTGCGCGACATTGTTGGGATAGTGACAAACGCCTTGCCCAACGACTCATCGTGCTTTTGTTCACTGATACGCCTGCACAGACTTTCTGGTTCAAATGGTTCAAATGGCTCTGAGCACTATGGGACTAACATCTGAGGTCATCAGCCCCCTAGAACTTAGAACTACTTAAACCTAACTAACCTAAGGACAGCATACACATCCATGCCCGAGGCAGGATTCGAACCTGCGACCGTAGCGGTCGCGCGGTTCCAGACTGAAGACCCTAAAACCGCTTGGCCACACCGTCCGGCCCGGACTTTCAGCAAGCGCCTATGAATATCTCCGATGCTCTGCTTTACCTCCAAAAGAAACTCAATGACAGCTTACTGCTTGGAATGCACCTCTGTTACAGACGCCATTTTTAAGGCTACGTATAGCGCCGCCACCTATCAGAATTTCATGTAACTATAGTAGTTTAACCGGAAATATTCTACCATGATCACATCAAATTTTTCCAACTGGAATTCGCCGAGAAAGAAGTGTATTGCATTATTTAATGAACGCCCCCGTATAAGAAGCGTGAATGCCACGCCGTATTTCACTAACGAGAAGGGGAACAGTGTGGATTCTACGCTCGAAAGGATGTCAAGGATATGTTGGTGTAGAGTGGATAGGATATGTTAGTATTCGAGAGACAAGTTGGCGGAGTCCATGTCTCTATTCGGCATTCCAAATTTAGGTTCTCTTGGTTTTCTCTAAGCTGAATAAAGCAAATTCCGGGATGATTCCTTCCGGAAAGGATACGGCCAATTTTCTTCGTCATTCTTTCACAGTCCGTTCTTGTGCTCCGTGTTTCATAGCCTTCTGGTTGACGGGAAGTTAAACCTCAATCTTGAGCCCTTCCTTCACAGCGCTTGTCGTCATTACCGTTGACTGCTAATCTGTGGTGGTAAAAAGAGTGAACTATTTCAATATTTACGTTTTTCGGTGTGGCTGCAAATAACAGTACTACGCCAAAACCATTATAGCTTCAATAATCTGTCAGTAACACTGTAGTAAATGACTAAAACACAGAATATGAAAAACATAGAATTTTATGGAAAACAGAAACAAGTGGAATCATCAGATATTTTTTAATAAATATATGACGGCGTTCAAACACAGATCTAAGAAGCAATGCAATCGTGCTCAAGACGGATTTAGATGCCGCTGCGGGTGGCGATAATTATAATTGATTATCGCATTAGATCAATTAGCTGCAGGAGATGCGGATTGTACTCCTCCCACATTAGCTTGCACGTAGTCACATCACGTAGCACATGACGACATCCGAGGAGTGACGAATTAATAAGTAACAAATGGTTACGTCTGTACATAAGTGTTTTTAAAGTACCCAGTTGTTATAGAGGTCACAACAGACTTCAATGACTGATTGTGAATGTAATGGACAGCGATTACTAGGAAATTAACTTTACTGCATACAGATTTACCTATTCACCTCTGTGCCCTTATTACATACGCACAAAACATATATGTACAGTCTGCAAACGTTGCCTGCAAAAATAAGGCTGCAACTGTTCTATATACTGATAAAACAACACATAATCACCTACTTAATAGCGTGTTGATCTACCTTTGGAGCGCAGTACAGATGTGATTCTTTGTATTATGGATTCTAAAAGTTCTTGGTAGGCCTCTGAACGTGTGTGACACCACATACCTACGCACAGATCACGAAGTTTTCGTAAACTACAGGCCGCTGGTTTGTCGGCACGGAGCTTGCAGCAATTATATTCCATCGGGTTCATTTCAGGCGAATTTGGTGGTCAACATACCAATGTGAGTTCACTGTTATAATCATTAAACCACTCTGTGACGAATTTGTCCTTTTGACTCGGACAGTTATCCTACTGGAAAATTCCATCGCCGTCGGAGAAGATACACTATGTAATCAAAAGTATCCGGACACCTGGCTGAAAATGACTTACAAGTTCGTGGCGACCTCCGTTGAGAACAATGGAATTCAATATGGTGTTGGCCCACCCTTAGCCTTGATGACAGCTTCCACTCTCGCAGGCATACGTTCAATCAGGTGCTCGAAGGTTTCTTGGGGAGTGTCAGCCCATTCTTAACGGAGTGCTGCACTGAGGAGAGGTATCGATGTCGGTCGGTGAGGCCTGGCACGAAGTTAGTGTTCCAAAATATCCCAAAGGTGTTCTATAAGATTCAGGTCAGGACTCTGTGCAGGCCAGTCCATTACAGGGATGTTGCTTAGTGTAACCACCCCACCACAGTGGGAAGCACGAAGGTGCTTAAAACAGCAATGTATGCCTGTATTGTGATAGTGCCACGAAAAACAACAGGGGGCGCAAGACCCCTCCCTGAAAAACCCGACCAAACCAAAACACCACCGCATCCGAATTTTACTGTTGGCACTACACACGCTGGTAGATGGGGTTCACCAGGCATTCGCCATACCCACACCCTGCTATCGGATCGCCACACTGTGTAGTGAGATTCGTCACTCCACACAACGTTTTTCCACTGTTCAGTCGTCCCATGTTTACGCTCCTTACACCGCGCAAGGCGTCGTTTGGCACTTACCACCGTGATGTGTGGCCTGTGAGCAGCCTCTCGACCATGAAATCCAAGTTTTCTCACCTTCCGCTTAACAGTCATAGTACTTGCAGTGAATCCCAATGCAGTTTGGGATTCCTGTATGATGGTCTGGATAGGTATCTGCCTATTACACATTACGACCGTCTTCAACTGTCGGCGGTCTCTGTCAGTCAACAGACAAGGTTGGCATGTACTCCTTTGTGCTGAACATGTCCCTTCACGTTTCCACTTCACTACCACATCGGAAACAGTGGACATAGGGATGTTCATAGGTGTGGAAATCTCACTTACAGACGTATGGCACAAGTGACACCCTGTGACCTGACACTTTCGAAATCCGTAAGCTCCGCAGAGCGCCCCATTCTGCTCTTCTCACGATGTGTAATGGCTACTGAGATCGTTGATATGGAGTAGCTGGCAGTAGATGGCAGCACAATACATCTAATATAAAAAAACGTATGTTTTTGGGGGTGTCTTGATACTTTTGATCACATAGTGTATCAATCATGAAGAGATCCTGATGGTCCGCAGTAGTGTTCACTTACTTTACAGCTGTCATGGTGCCTTCGATTACTACCTCTGATCCCGTGGAGTGGCAGGTGATTGTCCCCCATAGCATATTGTAATGTCTCTTGCAGCGGTCTCTCCGCGATATTTTCAGAAATTTTACAAATTATATAACTCAGTACATATCTCGAAATATCTCTTCTTAGCTTACCGATTATCAATGCAAAGTAGTTTCAAGCCAAATTATTCCTTGGAGCGTCCATTTACTCCATGAAATAGCTTCTCTGCTATCTATGTTTTCTCTTAAGAAAAGAATGAAGTAATGCTTGCCGATTAGTCGTGAAAGAAGGAGGATGTATATGTATGTATTGTTGAGCTAGTCGCCATCTTGATGAGATTCTGTATGAGAAGGAATTTAATACATGAACTAAACTAAAGTAAGTGTGTTGGCGTATTATTTAACTGATTATTATTGACACTGTCTGCTTACTACGCTGTGTTGCACGGGATCAGTGGGGAACGTCTGATTTACACTGGACGAACCTGACGTTTTGTATGCTCAAGATATCCAGTTACTTCAAATAAATAGGCTAACACGGTCTTACCAGCAGATCTCCGGTCTTCCCCATGTGATCACCGAAAGTTAATAATTATTACAAATGTTTTCAGGAGATCGACTGACAATTTTCGTCGCACCGAGACTTCGAAATGGCTTCACTGCCTTATGGAATTTAAGTTAAGCTCAATTTAATCAGGATAGAACAGTATTGAACTGTGTGAATGTGATAAGCCTGCTTTGTGAATGAAAATTCCCTTAACATACGCATGTTTTTACTACCCTGATCAGTGAAGCTAAATCAGGCCGGTGTGAGAGAGGTTTTTAAATTTTAGATCCCACAAAAAAAATATATTAAAATGTTACTGCCCCCTCTGGTCTGCATTCAGACGTTCGCCTGGATGACGGCCTATCTGTACACGATCATCACCCTGGTATAACAAGAAAAGTTATTCCTCTTACCAAGGACAGATTTACATTGATCCATGGTCCAGTGTCGTTAATCCCGTACCCATAGTAATCGTAATTGACGATGTCGTTGGGTCAGCATGGGAAAACATAAGCGTCATATGCTGCGGAGTCCCATGTTCAACAATTCGAGCTGAGCGGTGTGTTCCAAAACACTCCTTGCCTGCAACAGCATTGTATTCTGACGTCAGATCTGCCATAGATAGCCACCTATTCTGCTTTACACAGCAGGGAAACCTCCGTACTCCACTTTCAGGCAACTGGAGTAAGTGCATAGCCTCGGACTGAGGAAGGAAGGGGTAAAAAAGCGGCTGGGTTTTATGAGGGCCATTCCTCTAATTGCTTCACATTATTAAGGAAAATACGTAAAAGTTGACCGGTCGGGAATTTAAATCCCTCTCCTCCCGTATGTGAGCCAACTGTTGTAACCATGCACCCTTCTGCTCAGTCAGTGGATCGTAGCTCTAAGAAAATTAGGTCGAATTACTAGATCGGTCTCCTCACAACCCCAACATGAATCCAATGTGATATCGTTTCTTCTTGGCGTCTTAGAGCGTCTGTTCCATCTCAGATCAGTTCTCTCAAAAAATCGACGACAGCTTAACAGCATTCTTAAGAAATGGTGGGAACAAAGACCCCCCTTCAGTATACCAGAGGTTAGTGGATGGCTTTCCCTGTATAAGGAACGCTGTGTAGTAGTAAAGGGGTGTCTTTTATTACTTGAAATATTAGCCTTTGCTGGCCGAATGAATATGGATGACCGAAAACGGTAAGTCACACAGTTTATTGATAACTATATTCGGTGTTTTATATGTGAAGTATTTTCGCTGTTGTATATTTCGTGGGTGGCAGTCTCGCTCGTCACCACGCAGTAGACAGCTATGAGCAGAAAAACTGGCAACCGCTAGGGATCTAAGGTGTTCACAAGCGGCACCCGTCAAATGGAAGAAGCATAGGCAATGAAGACCAATTTTCCTTATGTATAACGTAAGCCTTAAGTCTCCCCGGGAAAGTGAACATTTCTAAA
The DNA here is from genome assembly GCF_023864275.1 of Schistocerca cancellata. Classification (NCBI taxonomy): domain Eukaryota; kingdom Metazoa; phylum Arthropoda; class Insecta; order Orthoptera; family Acrididae; genus Schistocerca; species Schistocerca cancellata. Next base: position 134,672,223 of record NC_064629.1, on the reverse strand, counting down.
ACATCTGTCATGTTGGTATTCCTGCTTTTAGAGGTATTAAACAGGTAGTTGTTTTGATGATGTCTCTTCATATCGAGAGCTATATTGAAAGTTTAACGTACAGTTCACGTTCTATAAATTTACGTTTGTACTTTTGCTCTGACTAGACGATCGGCTCATGAAGCTAGCAGATCTTCGATGATCCTGTCGTTAACCCAGCTCGTTAAGGGTGACCAACGGATAGTACTCAAGAACTTTTTGAATGCTGGGATGGTAAGGCACCTTGTACGCTGATGAATTACACAACATTAGGATTCTTGCAGTGAATTTCTCTCCAACATCTGTCTCTCTCCCCTTTATAACTGTATTTATGTTCTTGTTTGACATTCAATGGCCCTACACATATGCTGATAGATACCTGCCGACTGTAAGTGGATACAGTGAATAGCTATCTGTCATAAATTCAAACTGTATCAGGTATTTTCATCTACTTGCGCATATTATATCACATTCTTTGTAATGAGTGTCGTCTTTAGATTAAACACTAATGATCTGACATCCTCACTAGACTGAACAATAATTTTTTGTCGTCATCGCCTCTAGTACACAACTCTGTGTTCTGTGAACATCCCGAGAGCGGCTATTGTTATACACCAGGTCATTTACATCAGTCATAGAAATGGACGGTTATACCAATTACAGAGTGTGTCCGTATTTATGACAACATTCTGAGTTATGAATTGAAGAAGGACTTCAATTGCGCTGTCCCTCAGCACCTATGTTGGTTTTAAGGCGACGCTGTGGAATTTACTGAAAAATTTCCGAAAGTCGTGAGAAACAACTTCGATCTTGCCTGTGCTGTTTTTAGCCCTCTAGTCCTCGTGAACGATTAGTGTAAACTGGGTTCCGTAAAGTCTATGATGCGGTATGCACATCAATACATACAGCACTTGTTCGCTCTATAAAATAAATTATCAAAGTCGATCATTGAACACATTTTATAATAGCTTAGGGTAGTTCGAGGATCCAGGAGTGTCTGCAAATGACGAATTTTCTACTATCATACCACAAAAATTTTACAATTGTTGTATATTTTAAGTAGATTTCTACAATTCCGGGTTAGGCTCCCATTTTCGCCACAGAGGTGCACCATGTAAACAGTTAACAGAAGGCGATCTATACTAGCATCCTGTTCGGCATACACGTCCCTTGTCCATCAGTTTAAAAGTGATAGATCTGTTGTAAAGATCCACGTATGGTCAGATACGTCACTCGTAGCTACAGTAAATGAGTAAATCAGTTATTTATGAGCAACATGTCTCATAGATATACAGTAACGAAAAAAATTGCAACAACAAGAAGAAATTAATTTAGAGTAACGAAATTTTGGGAATTCATCTGTCTAGGCAACTTATTTAAGTTACTGCAAGCAAGAGAAAATCCATTGCATATGTTGAATGCTCGTACCTTAATAACCGGTGTAACAGCCAGAATGTTGAATTAAAGAATGCTAATGTTCATGCATTGTGTCGTACATGTTCCGGATGTTAGTTTGTAGCGTGGAGTTCCATGCTTGTTGCACTTGGTCAGTCAATCCAGGGACTGCTAACGCTGGTTGTGGACGACGTTGGATTTGACATCCTATGTTGCCCCATACGTGCTCTTCTGGAGACAGCTACGGTGATCGAGCAGGCCAAGGCAACATGTCAACACTCTGTAGAGCATGTTTCCTTACAACAGAGGTATGTGGGCGACCGTTATCCTGTTGGAAAACACCGCCTGGAATACTGTTCATGAATGACAGCACAACAGGTCGAATCACCAGATTAACGTAGAAACTTGCAGTCGGGGTGCACGGGATAACGTCGAGATGTTACTGCTGTCATAAGAAACCGTACCCCCGACCGTAGCTCCAGGTGTAGGTTCAGTGAGTCGAGGTTGCAGACGGGTTGATGCAGGCGCTCAACTGGCCTCGTTCTAACCAAGACACGGCCATCACTGGCACCGAGGCAGATCTGGCCGGCTTTCATCACAAAATACAGCATACGTCCACCCCGCCGTCCGATGAGATCTCGCTTGACACCAATGAAGTCCCAAACGGTGGTGGTTTGGGGTCAGTGGGATGCCTCGGATCCGTCTTAGATGTAACCGATTTTTAATAGTTCATTGTGTCACTGTGTTGCCTACTGCTGCTCGAATTGCTCCTGCACACGCAGTACGATGTGCCACAGCCATATGCCGAACATCACGGTCTTCCCTCTCGGTGGTACCATGTGTCCCTCCGGAGACCAATCTTCTTACGAGTGTACCTTCCCGTCACCACCGCTGTCAGCAGTCATTACAGTGGCTATACTCTTGCCAAGTCTTTAAGCAATATCGCGGAAAGAACATCCAGTTTCTCGTAGCCCTATTACACGACCTCGCTTAAACTCAGTGAGCTGTTGATAATGGTGTCTTCGTTGTCTTAAAGGAATTCTTGAGCATCGTCAACTAACTACGTCCAATCTCGAAGGTAACTTACACTCACAATCTCATTACAGTGAGTATTTAAAGGAAACCTAATTTGCATCCTCATGGTGGTGCTACGAGTGCCACCCTTATGTGACTGGCTCTAAATTTATATAGACGTCAACTTTCAGATGTAGAAACACGCCTTCCAACCCTCATTTATCTTCCATAACTCTGCCTTGGTGTTGACTTTTTTTCCGTCAGTGCCTAAAGTCTCTAGGTAAGTTGATATGTGAACATTTATTTTCTATGCCTTATGAACAGAATACCTTGGAGAATGTAGGTGTCAGAGAGGACTGGAATCAATAAAATGAAAAGTTACAACGTAGGGGGCATCATGTAAGCAACTCACCTCTGAGGACCAGTTATTTACGTAAGTCCGCTGGTGTGTAAGTAATACCGAGAACAGTCACAATAGTTAAAAGCTTAGATTTGCATGTTTGTGAAGTGTCTTTGAAACAACTAACTGCGCATATGCATCAATGTTTGCAGTTGCAATGCAAATTCGTACCAAGCATACTTCCACAAAGAAATAAATATCGTAAACATTATGTGGTAGACGGAATTTTTTATCATTTTATGTGAGAAATAGGCTAAAACATGCTGCCATGTAAGTCGCTGTTCGCGCTTCACCTTGTTTATTGGAACGGTATTGTTAGAAACTTAGGCTATAAACTCACTAACATTGTTGCTAACAATCGAAAGTACGAAACTGAAAGCAACCACACTGAGAAGTGTCCTCTAAATGAGTGAATCATCTCGTATCTAATTTCCTTCGAACGGGTACACCACAGTCGAAAAATTTCGCAAATGGGTTTCCCACCTTTCACTGTAGTAATTATTATTTCCACTTTTGGCACCTTTCGGCTATCGTGCTATTTTCAAGCGGTAACTGCAAGAAATGGACCGTATTTAGATACAAAGTTGACAAATGGAGAAAAAATGACAAAATTATAAGAACTGACTGTTACAACTGCAATTAACAAATAACTACTTCAGGTTCATTTGCAGAAGCCAGGAAGTTGTCCAGCCACCAGCAGGTAACAACCAAACATAAAACATAGGACAAGTGGTCAAGTATGTCCGCCATATGCTGATAACTGGATAGCTCGGTGACGTCCGCACATGCAAGTTAGTTAAGTTTTTAATGATTCAGAGTACTGCTGTAACAGTCAGTTCTTGTAATTTTGTCACTTTTTTCTCCGTTGCTCAATGTTACATACACGCTGATCATCCAGAATATTATGGCCACCTACCTAATAACCTTATGTCCACCTTCATCACGGATAACAGCAGTGACGTGTCGTGGCTTGGAAGTAATGAGGCCTTGGTAGGTCAATAAGCCACCTAATTCCCTTAAATTGCGAGAAGACACACGACGAACTGTGACGCAACGTTCAATCACATCCCAGATGTTTTCGATGGGATTCAGATCTGGAGAGTGGGGGCAGAGGATTAGTATTTCAATTGGAAGTTTCCACTATGTTCGTCGAATCACTCCATTACACTCCTGGCCTTGTGACTTGGTGCATTATCTTACTGAAAAATGCCACTGCTGATGTAAAACGTGTGTACGTGGTCTGCAACCAGTGTACGATACTCCATGGCCGTCATGGTGCCTTGCACGAGGTCCACTGAACACACTGGACCCATGGATGCCCACATGTATGTTCCCCAGAGCATAATGGAGCCGCTGCCAGCTCTTCTCCGTCTCGCAGTACAGGTGTCAAGGAGCTGTTCCCATGGAACACGACGGATTTGTCCCCTCTCATCGGTATGATGAAGAAGGTATCAGGATTCATCAGACCATGCAGCGCTCTGCTACTGTGCCAACTTCCAGTTCCGATGGTCACATATGCATTTCTGTATTAGCTGCCAACGTCGTGGTGTTAACATTGGCACATGCAGATGTGTCGGCTGCGGACGCCCATCGTTAGGAATTTTCTGTGCACTGTTTGTTCAGACACACTTGTACTCAGCCCACCATTAATGTTCGATGATAGTTCCGTCAACGGCGTCCGACATGTGCAATGAAGGGTGTTCAAATGGCTCTGAGCACTATGGGACTTAACATCTGTGGTCATCAGTCCCCTAGAACATAGAACGACTTAAACCTAACTAACCTAAGGACATCACATACATCCATGCCCGAGGCAGGATTCGAAACTGCGACCGTAGCAGTCGCGCGGTTCCGGACAATGAAGGGTGTCTGCGTAACTCTACGACACCTGAAAGTGTTTCCACCTTTGTTTCGCCAGGTGTTGAAGACATTCACCATAGCACTCCGCGCACACCCGAGTAGTCGCACAGTTTCCGAAATGCTCGTGCTCAGCCACCGGGCCATCACAGTCTGCCCGCGGTCAAACTCAGACAAACCGCGCTCCTTCCCCATTCTACACTAGGGCAACACGCTCACAGGTACTACATGCACTGTGCATGTGTCTGACTAGCAGTCATTCCTCGCCAGGTGATGCTGCTATCGCCTGGACCTGGATCTATAGTAGATCAGTGATCGTAATGTTCTGGAATGTTCTGGCTAATCAACGTAAATACGGTCTGTTCTTTGTATGTATCGCTTGAAAACGGCGAAGTTGGTCAATAGTGAAATAAACAACTATTGTGGACGAAAGCGCTCGGCAGACCGGATGGTCACTCATCCAGCCATACAGCGCTGAACTTCTTTCAGTGTTACCACTGTGGCAAGGCCGTTCGCACAACATACACTCCTGGAAATTGAAATAAGAACACCGTGAACTCATTGTCCCAGGAAGGGGAAACTTTATTGACACATTCCTGGGGTCAGATACATCACATGATCACACTGACAGAACCACAGGCACATAGACACAGGCAACAGAGCACGCACAATGTCGGCACTAGTACAGTGTATATCCACCTTTCGCAGCAATGCAGGCTGCTATTCTCCCATGGAGACGATCGTAGAGATGCTGGATGTAGTCCTGTGGAACGGCTTGCCATGCCATTTCCACCTGGCGCCTCAGTTGGACCAGCGTTCGTGCTGGACGTGCAGACCGCGTGAGACGACGCTTCATCCAGTCCCAAACATGCTCAATGGGGGACAGCTCAGGAGATCTTGCTGGCCAGGGTAGTTGACTTACACCTTCTAGAGCACGTTGGGTGGCACGGGATACATGCGGACGTGCATTGTCCTGTTGGAACAGCAAGTTCCCTTGCCGGTCTAGGAATGGTAGAACGATGGGTTCGATGACGGTTTGGATGTACCGTGCACTATTCAGTGTCCCCTCGACGATCACCAGTGGTGTACGGCCAGTGTAGGAGATCGCTCCCCACACCATGATGCCGGGTGTTGGCCCTGTGTGCCTCGGTCGTATGCAGTCCTGATTGTGGCGCTCACCTGCACGGCGCCAAACACGCATACGACCATCATTGGCACCAAGGCAGAAGCGACTCTCATCGCTGAAGACGACACGTCTCCATTCGTCCCTCCATTCACGCCTGTCGCGACACCACTGGAGGCGGGCTGCACGATGTTGGGGCGTGAGCGGAAGACGGCCTAACGGTGTGCGGGACCGTAGCCCAGCTTCATGGAGATGGTTGCGAATGGTCCTCGCCGATACCCCAGGAGCAACAGTGTCCCTAATTTGCTGGGAAGTGGCGGTGCGGTCCCCTACGGCACTGCGTAGGATCCTACGGTCTTGGCGTGCATCCGTGCGTCGCTGCGGTCCGGTCCCAGGTCGACGGGCACGTGCACCTTCCGCCGACCACTGGCGACAACATCGATGTACTGTGGAGACCTCACGCCCCACGTGTTGAGCAATTCGGCGGTACGTCCACCCGGCCTCCCGCATGCCCACTATACACCCTCGCTCAAAGTCCGTCAACTGCACATACGGTTCACGTCCACGCTGTCGCGGCATGCTACCAGTGTTAAAGACTGCGATGGAGCTCCGTATGCCACGGCAAACTGGCTGACACTGACGGCGGCGGTGCACAAATGCTGCGCAGCTAGCGCCATTCGACGGCCAACACCGCGGTTCCTGGTGTGTCCGCTGTGCCGTGCGTGCGATCATTGCTTGTACAGCCCTATCGCAGTGTCCGGAGCAAGTATGGTGGGTCTGACACACTGGTGTCAATGTGTTCTTTTTTCCATTTCCAGGAGTGTACTAATAGCTTGAAGTTAATCTGTACGTCGTTTAGGAGACTTGTTTCGGTGTAATGTGGCAAACAGTGTGCAATGCGTAAGTTAAGCGATTAATTTTCCACGTATTTAACCGAATTGCTTTCCCGCGATTTCATGTGTTAGTTTGTTGAAAAATAGGCTCCCGTTATTACTCGAGATCACTCTGTGAATACGAACTTTATCATGATCTTTCAGCTTGACAGAAACCTTGTACATCCTAGAGGTAAAATGAGATAAATTAATTTAACATTTCGAGATAGACGGATTGTCTGCGGCTGTCTCTATGACCCTGGAGCTTAATCCACTGTGTGCACTATGAAAGAGAAGCCAAGTCTACATAGTAAACACAAACAAGAGAGTCCTCTTGTTCGTTTGCACCATGAACATCGCTCCTCATAAAAAGGAAAATCCGCATTAGCTTACAATAACAGTAGATGCTCCTCTCTAAATCAGAAAGCTGCATGATCTAGTTGAGGGAATCCCTGATAAACTACTACATGTTTTAAATCATTCAACAGTTTCGTAAACGAAAATTGTTTGTTGTTGTTGTTTTTTTTTGGGAAGGAGACCAGACAACAAGGTCATCGGTCTCGTCGGATTAGGAAAGGACGGGGAAGGAAGTCGGCCGTGCCCTTTGAAAGGAACCATCCCGGCATTTACCTGGAGCGATTTAGGGAAATCAAACGAAAATTGTATCAATAAGTCATTTTTCTGCGTTCATCCTTTTTAGACATATTTATTTTATTGTAGACTTTACACGCTCAGCCTCCCCTCGTTTATATGAAACCGGAGAAATTCTACAATGGTTTCCTAAATTCCCATAAAATGTTAAGCTATTTGGTAGTCCCACGACATGGGCCATTTTTTCTTCATTAGGTAATTGAACATAAATGTATTAGTTACTAGGGTTAATTATTATCGCTATATATCACAGTACACACAGTAAAGCTGAAAAAACGGTTCATATGGCTCTGAGTACTATGCGACTTACCTTCTGAGGTCATCAGTCACCTAGAACTTAGAACTAATTAAACCTAACTAACCTAAGGACATCACACACATCCCTGCCCGAGGCAGGATTCGAACCTGCGACCGTAGCGGTCGCTCGGTTCCAGACTGTAGCGCCTAGAACCGCACGGTCACTCCGGCCGGCACAGTAAAGCTGACCACAGTATTCTATACACTGTTTTCCCCTTTAGTGCCAAAACACTAAGTTTTCTGACGTAGTTCCTATTCACAAACATATCAGATTGGTTCTCGTCATTAACCCCCGAATTTGTGCAATGAGAATTAAAAAAATACCTGTCTGTTCCACAATTTTCACACGTATTTATAATATCCCACTAAAAACCTAGCATGCAGAACTTGCCTCTAAACCTAATCTAATAAGTGTATCTACAAGCTCCGTCTGGTCGTAATCCCACGCTGAGATGTGGTGTGTTTTGCACGATATGCTTCGTTGAAGAACCTAATATGTGGTGCCTTCAGTGCTCTTGACTGCTTCTTCCCTGCGGGGAATTGGCAGGAAATAACTTCTCGCGTACCTCCTATTCACGTCTTTTCACACGTGACAGCTAGAGAGATATTTCTACCTAACCTTTGATAAAATTTTTCATCAATATCGAAGATACAAACTCCACGACCAACCTGCAATGCAGTTATACACGTGTACAATGAAAATACGTCTTATAAACAAGGGCGTCCTGAAAACTAATGCCTCCGAATTTTTTATATGAAAACACTTACAGCTTTTTAAATAATGCAAAAGTTATTAACACTCTACATCTTTATTTTTCATACCCACATATTTACTTCTCAACATAGTCATTATGGTGACGTACAAATTTTCCCAAACGAGAGACCATTTAGTTGATTCCTTCATGTATAATGTTTGACTTCGCTGACGGAGCGATAACCTCACATCTGCTTGCACCACTTCATCACTATCAGAGTGAAGTTCTCAAAGGTGCTCTTTAAGTTTCGAAAACAGATTAAATTGAATGGTGCCAAGTGGGGACTGCATCGAGGATGACCGATGACAGTGAACCCAAGGCGTCGGATTGTTGCAGATTTTGCAATGTTCGTGTGTGGTATGGCATTATGATGCTGAAGAATGGGGTGTTCCTTGTGTGGAGGAACTCATCGAATTCGAAACTTGATTACAGCATGCTGTTTCTCACGCACCGAGGTAGTAACGTTACACATCGCCACGTTACACGCTAGAATTCGGAGCCCTCTAACGGCAGAGGACTGCAGACATGAAGAGTAAATATGTAGAATCTTAATGACTTTTGTTTTATTTAAAATTATGAAAGCGTTTACACTTTAAAATTCGGAAGCATTACTTATCAGCACGCCCTCGTATTTTTAACGTCATTGACTGGCAACGAGGTTTTAAAGCTTTTCTGCTGACTCTCTGTCAAACTATAGCCTAAGTACAGTTCACATTAGCAGTTTGCCGCAACATTATGTTTTGCAGTGATATTTTCGAGGTAGTTAGCAACACTTGTGATTTGAGTTAATATAAGGAAGTGCAGAGCAAGCTCACAGGAGCACGCAGAATATCTTTTCGACTAAAACAAAAAAAGCGTTAGTGTGAAGTATGTTTCTCTTTGTACTACATTCGTAAATACTGCACAAGCAGACGTTTCAAATGCCCAGCAGAACATTTTTTTTTCTTTTATTGGTATCTTTCTTCTATAATCTAGACGTGTTCAGCGTGTACTTCACTATGTGAAAACAAATCATAGATCAGTGCTTCCAATGTTTTGAAAAGAATCCAACAGATTTTTTGTGATAGCTTGTTAATAAAAGTGAAGTGTTAACCAGTACTCATGTAAGAAACGAATCAGCAGTGCACGCTGTTGACAGAGACCTGTGATTTTGCACTACTGGAACTGAGGTCGGTTTCATCTGACAGAAAGTAGTGGCTCCTTTTGTGGAAAAGGTGCTGCTCTTATTAATTGCTATGGAGTGGATAAAGCAATATTCGGTCCTCTGGATGAAATTAATGACAAATTAGACTATCGAGATAAATAAGAGATTTGATGTATGAATTGCACATACTCATTTTTCACTGGTTTTCGTACTCTCGGCCTTCCACCTTTTCCACACCTAAATTAATTTGTAGACGGATAACGTTTCGAGTTCAATGAACTAATTTAGCAGATAGAGATGGATATGTTTCAGAGATGCGAGGAACATTGCACTAAAACATCCAAGCGTGAGCGCGCGCGCGCCCACACACACACACACACACACACACACACACACACACACACACACACACACACACAGTAATGCAACTGGGCTGGGTGGGAAATCTCAAACACTGTTACATACTAAGGAAACTGGCCCACATCTGGCAGGGCAACAAATAAAAAAAAATATTCTTGTACTGATGACATTGTGTCAAGGCAAAACACTATTTCTGTAACTCAGGAATGACAATGTGGGAGTGAGATATTTAATGGGCTAAATCGATGAAGAGCCATGTGAAACTCCTACGTCAAAACATATTAAACGGAGTTGGATGACGTTAAATGGGTGTCCTGACGGACCGATTGCCTGGAACACTGTAGCAAATTTTGGCTCTTCGATGTACGGGCTCGATGGTAAGAGAGCAGGATTGCCATCTCTGTCTTATTCGTTTTCAATCCGAGCACTTCTCTCTTGGAATTATGGCTCCTCTTGCGACAGTTAATTTGACAGCCTATAGTCGTGCTTCAGGTTCAAATGGCTCTGAGCACTATGGGACTTAACATCTATGGCCATCAGTCCCCTAGAACTTAGAACTACTTAAACCTAACTAACCTAAGGACGTCACACAACACCCAGTCTCGTGCTTCAGGATCCAAGTGTACCTCAACCTGTAAGTTGCATAATACAGATTTCATATGTTCCATTAAGAGCATGTCCCATCGTCAGTTGTAGATTGTATAGTAATTTTTCATAAGAAACTGTTCGCTAGTATTAGTACAAAATTCACGTCTTCCATATAAATTCGTGGATTTCTACACAAAATTCAATGATTCAGATCAAAAAAATTAAGTTATTTCGATACAAGGACAATGTGAAAAGAAGAGGAATATTGTGACGCACCTAAAGACATTTACCTTATGAATCTGGGGACAACGAGGGATTTTGATGGTATTTTTAACAAATGAATGTAAAGCTGGGTTTAATATTATCTAACATCAAGTCATGAGTTTGGGACTCTTAAGGAAGCAGTAATGTGACTGTACACTCCAGTCTTTTTGACTCTGTTGTAGAAGGTTTAAGTGTATTGATCACCGACAATACGATTTTCTATCGCCTATACTTCTTTTATTAAAATTTCAAACATCTATTTTGCTAATCCATTGGAAATACCATCCCCTTGATAGCCCAGCATAACGCAGACACTAGTGCACAAACATTCCACTGCTATCGATAGCTGGCAGATCCAACATGGTTGTCCGATTTTCTCGTCCAATGTTATCATATAAATGACACCAGCTACAGAAACGTTTTGTGACAGTATTATGATGGTTAAAATCGATAATCAAGTGGATTATCATGGAAAATTAGAGAATTGACTATCTATTATATTAAAGAAGGAATTGTGGTGTGGATTTATCCACATGGTAAATTTTCCGAGTTCGTTCCCATGTAGGATAAATGAATTTTTGCCTTGAAGACATGCCTCGCGGAGATGAACTCGGAGAATTTAGCGTGTAGATAAGTGTACAACACCTTTCTCTGTGAGAGAAATAACCTAAAAATCCTGTAGCTATACCATAAAGTGGAACTGACCAACGTTAAAACACGTGTTCTTATAGGTGAAGTGTCCAGAATATTGTAGCAGTTTTGTGTTGACGCGTTTTATATTATGGGTATGGGTATAATGTGAGATTTTTCAGCTATTTTTAACAAAATGGAGTTACTTGGTTGTTACCTAACATCAGTTCATACCATCGGTGTGTTATGGAACTATCAAGGTAGCAGGAATATGATTATGCCCTCCAGTTTCGTTGTCTCTGTGGTGGACTGTTTAAGTGTATTAAAAGCTGACAGTATGACTGTCTATATCCTATGCTTACGTTCTTAGAATTTCGAATACTAATTTGCTACCACATCGGAAATCCTATAAGATTCCTTTCAACTAATCGATATCGATACAAAATTGCTGATTTCGGCAGAAAATTCATTGGTTTCAGCCCAAAATCCAGTGATACAAAACAAAATTCGTTCCCTTTGCGTTAGTGCAATATTTTTAGCATACAGTTAAGATCAGACTTTGAGTGCAGCTGCCCAGCAGCTGTCTGTCTGTTTCTGCCAATGAGCTCGCTTTCATCATGTCTGCCAATGAGATCCCTACTGTTACTAGCCGGTTTTGAAAGTTGTCTACGTAATACTAGACAATATCATTTAAATTACAGAAACAATATAATTTTATAATTATGGAGTAAAATTTGCTTTAAGTATTCACTATACTGTGTACAACCATTTCGTTTTGGTTAATTGGAGCCACTCTTACTGGTGATATCTTTCATCCCTTTACCGATTATGATTTTCTGGGAACTACATTTTCATTCTTCGAAGGAATCCCACCTAAGTACTACCGAGCATCATATGCGGCTTGAGGCGTAGCGCCGTATACCGATCCTGCCTTGGAGGCGGTTAAGTGGGAGATGTCTCTCACAAGGGAACCTCCCCATCGCACCCCCCTCAGATTTAGTTATAAGTTGGCACAGTGGATAGGCCTTGAAAAACTGAACACAGATCAATAGAGAAAACAGGAAGAAGTTGTGTGGAACTATGAAAAAAATAAGCAAAATATACAAATGGAGTAGTCCATGCGCAAGATATGCAACATGAAGGACAATGTGAGCTCAGGAGCGCCGTGGTCCCGTGGTTAGCGTGAGCAGCTGCGGAACGAGAGGTTCTAGGTTCGATTCTTCTCTCGAGTCCTAATTTTACTTTCTTTATTTTCGCATAGTTATCATCTGTCCGTTCGTTCATTGACGTCTCTGTTCACTGTAATACGTTTAGTGTCTGTGTTTTGCGACTGCACCGCAAAACCGTGCGACCAGTAGATGTGCCTCTCCAATGGGAACCGAAAACATTTGATCGCAAGCTCATAGGTCAACCGATTCCTCCACAGGAAAACACGTCTGACATATTCTATACGACACTGGCGACGGCATGCGCGTCGCATGACAGGAATATGTTGTCGACCCACCTAACTTGTACACTTGGCGAATGGGTAAAAAGATTCTTCTACCTTGCCCGATTTAGGTTTCCTTGTGGATGTGATAATCATTTCCAAAAAAGTGATGAAAACATAAGAGTTTGTCACATAAACTGCAACAAATGAATGCAACAGTTTCACAGTCGCACAGTTTTCCCTGTGCTCTGTCAAAACATATGTTTTAACGTTTTCAACCGTGTGTAGACCGTCAAATCCTGCATATGTCCAAGCAAATCTGAACATGTCCTGGAATTTTGGAGAGCGATGTTGATTATGTGTGCGTGCCTGAACTTTGAAAATTGTCTGAAAATAAAAAATTAAACTTTTCACTCAAAGGAAGACTTGAACCAAGAACCTCGCGTTCTGCAGCTTTCACGCTAACCACGGCGCTCCTGTGCTCGCACTATCCTTGATGTTGCCTATCTTGCACATGGACTACTCAGTTTGTATATTTTGCTTATTTTTTTCATAGTTCCCCACAACTTCTTCCTGTTTTCTCGATTGATCTGTGTTCGGTTTTTCAAGGTCTATCCACCGTGCCAACTTATAACTAAATCTGAGGGGGGTGCGATGGGGAGGTTCCCTTGTCAGAGATGGATAGTGACAGATGGTGACGCGAGACTGGACGCGCACGTAGTTTATGTATCAGCCGATAGAGGACAGTACTGGATAGGGGACTGTGATGTTTCGATTGTGCCCACTAGAGAGCACTAAAGTAATAGAATGTTTTTCATAAACTGTTCTAGTATTTTCATAAAACGTTATTATGTCTTTTTGTGTATGTAAAATGTTGTGCGTTTTAGCAGTATGAATGTTGCGTGAGTACGGTTTAAGGTTAATATGAAAATAATTGTTTAACGGGTTATGTAGTGGGATTTAGTGTGGGAATATTTCGAAGAAGTATAGATGTGGACAAAGGGGGTTTTTGGTAGAATAGATTTGTAATGTAAGTTCATGGTAAAGGGAAAGTTAACTCAGGTATAAATAACAATAGTAAATACTTTATGCATAAACAAAACTTCAGCATATTAGATAATTACGTCGGTAAAAAGTGCAGTCTTTAGGTTTGCTATTTTGCGATTGGTTATTGATGAAAAGCGCGGACTGACGTGGGAGAATGTTGTTTTGCTATTGGCTGTTGAGTAAACTGACCAATGGTAAAGCAATATTCTTCGCGCGCCTTTCTCTGCTGGTAGAGAAGACTTGGAGTATTCTAGAGAGGAGTGGGAGCGTAGCCACGAAACAGTTCGGACGTGTGTAGTAGTAGTTCCGATGGAAATGATAAGTTGCCGGATCTAGCAATGTTTCAGACATCAAAAGTGTTCTAATGTGACGGCATAATTATTCCGATGGGTGTGTAGAAATTTCGGAATTTTTTAGTGAATTTTGTGACGAGAAAAGACAAATTCCACGTGGCGTATTGAGCAGGTCGGTGGCTAAGAACTGTGACTGCATGAGGTACCGACAGACTTAATATTTATCGAGCATTCTGAATCAAAAACAATCCATATTTTTGTAGCTACTACGTTTTCGGGAAATGCAACACCATAAACTTGCTAATGTGAGTGAAAGGGATTGTGGGTGACTGTATTGAAACTAGCGCGGACTTGGCAGTGATACTTGTTCACCTAAGTTTCAGAATATATTAATTAAGGATAAAATTTCCAACACCTTAATTGCAGCCAGGTTCACGTCTAAGTATGGTAGGTTTCGCTCGGCTTCCCTACTGATGATCTGCTGACACAATGTTCACAGGTAGGTGCAGGTACGTCGTAAAGGCACGGAAGGAACCGCGCCGCCGAAGGCTGTATGAAAATGTTAAGCCTGTAGCAGCACGTCTCTGAATTCCGTGCCTGTCGTGATGGCTTCTTGGTAAGGAGTAAAAACTTTTGAAAAATACTCCAGAATTGATGGTGCTATTGTACAATGCGTGCTGGTTTCTTTAAAGATGCATTGCGTTTGCCCTTCCCGCCGGAGGTTCGAATCCTCCCTCGGGCATGGATGTTTGTGTTGTTCTTGGCATAAGTTAGCTTAAGTAGTGTGTAAGTCTAGGGACCGATGACCTAAGCAGTTTGGTCCCCTCGGCATTCATACACACACACTGCGTTTGCCCACATCACTTCCATTGTATTTCCGTAACACTGATTTTGCGCGATCATTCATTTAATACTATTACCCATAAATACTTTGTGACTTAACTGTTTTGTCACATGTCACAAAGCTTATGAACTGATTGCTGTAATATTGTGTGTAACTACCCTGGGAAAAGGCACAAGGTCTGTTAAGCTTGGAACGTGACAGCAGAATTTCTTCGCTGTTGGTGCGACGCGGAAGTAGCAGGTGGCAGCCCTGTGAGCAGAGCGCGCACAAAGCAAGGATTACGGAAAAGGACACCCGTGTCTCTTTAGCCGAAAGACTCGAATGGTCTGACTTCAGGTGACGACGTTACCAAGCGTAAGACAAGACGTGTGTTTCCAAAAGCCGTGAGGACCCTGGAGAGACTCTGAACCACGTTAGGAAGGGCCACAAACTGTGACACTTGAGTATGCATATTCGAGCTTCATTTGGTTTTCCGTACACAGCGTGGGAAAACAGCTGCCCCTCTGCCAGCCAATGACGGCGAGAGCCTTGTTCAGTGTCAACCACATAGTTAAAATGGCTCTGAGCACTATGTGACATAACATCTGAGGTCATCAGTCCCCTAGAACTTAGAAGTACTTAAACCTAACTAACCTAAGGACATCACACACATCCATGCCCGAGGCAGGATTCGAACTTGCGACCGTAGAAGTCGCGGTGCCAATCACTAGCGACTTCACAGATAAGCTACTGCCACCTGCTGATAAAATTATCCGTTATTTCCCTAGTATTTCGAAGGGAACGTAGAAATTCTCGGTTGTCATTTGGCAAAAATCCTCCAAGAGATAGCGTTCAGGAATGGGGTGTTGCGCAAGAGACACGCATCTACGACATCCAACACGTGATGTTTGCGAACGTACATGTTAGCCTCGCTTCGGAACTGCACTAGGCGTTCGACACACTCTTTGTCCAAAACTTAGCTTTCGATGTTTGCGACTGCTGGGGGACGTTTTGAGCGCACCCAAAGATATCCAGAAGGTCCAGCTGTAGCTTGACGTTGTTCCAGTGCGGTTATTTTGAGTAAGTGGCGATTTTAGCCATTTCGTTGCTTAATGCTCTGTGCAGCTCGCTATTCGGTAATCAT
Organism: Schistocerca cancellata; assembly: GCF_023864275.1. Lineage (NCBI taxonomy): Eukaryota > Metazoa > Arthropoda > Insecta > Orthoptera > Acrididae > Schistocerca > Schistocerca cancellata. The sequence continues at coordinate 134,656,119 of NC_064629.1, read as the reverse complement.
ACTGCAGCAGCAGTTGTTCTCTTATTCATCGTAGACAGATTTGACTGCTGGAGTTGTGAATCAGTTTTCCCCAGTTTAGTAGCATTTGTGAACTGCTCAGACTTAGACTAGTCGTTCGATCTATCCTGCAGCAGGTTTCCACATGAAATTTAGGTGTCTTCGGTACATATTGAAAACAATCAATAGCCCTAAATAATCTTATACTCCTAAATGTAAATAATTTGTGCGTAATTGCACTCCTACTAATTTTGATCTCATACCCAACAATTTGTATCTGCACTGAGTAATTAAATATTTCCATTGAATATGAATGACTTTAGTATCATCATTTCTTCCTTGCAATTAACTGATGAGGCGAACCAATAATAAAAAAAAATGCATCGTCAGTATATTTCTGCATTTCTAAACTGTGGTCTTGCTGTGACAGTGTTTCTCTTTGTAAAACACATGACATTATTAGGAACATTCCCAAGTCGAAAGCGTTTGGTATAATTATTTTATTTTGGGTGACTGATCGCCATCTGCAAGCGCACAGAGCAGCGTGAGTGCTCTATAATTGCCAGTCTGTTTCATGGTGTTATTTTACCTACAAGGTGTAATGATAAATAAAGTGTGTTGAGTTGGCAAGTGTAGCAGGCAGCTTGCACTTACCACTGCCAAACCCTGGAACACTTACCCACACGACACTTATGAAGTACCGCACAGGAAATATACAATTCTACAATGTTCACTGATAACGATGTAATCAGATACTATCAGATTCTTTCTCCATGTTATAACCATTATCATACGGTTTGTCATCGGTTTTCTCCAATTTCTTAGTTTTGTCCAAAAACAGTACTTTCCTATATGTAACAGTAACGTCACCTAACAGTCCTATACGGTTGCTAATCGTATCTGCTAAATTGTCTGTGTATATTGTGGTGTGGGACATTTACCGTTCAGTATAGCCTACTGTCATCTATTAGTCAAATATTCTTCACCTAATGACTTAAAACGTTTTAATAGGGCGAGTTTAGAACGCTTCAAACTCTTTCTGTATGCTGCTGACAAAAGGACATTGGTATACTGGTGTTTATGATAATATCTTCTGAATCTTATGTAAGGTTTACCATCTCTAGATTACATTCTCCAGAGGCGTATGACAGTTACTCTCAGGTCTATAAAGGTTGTATATTGTAGGTAGTAAGATGGGTGGGCCCCCTTCCCTTCGTTGGACACATCGTTCTGCAGACAGAAGATGTTTCAATGAACCTTTTTCGTCCATATCACTTGTATGTGGTGAAAACTCAGAACAGACTTGTGTTGCATTCTACAGTGCATTCACTGGTAATGAAAGAATATAACATTCTGCATCTAGCAACCGTAAAATGCCGTTTGGAGAGTTTAAAACTGCATTTAATGAACATTCGTGTGCTAAAGTGGAAACCTTACCAGTAAGCTACGTTGAAGGTAAGTTGGAAGAAATCTGGCAATCATGTAGGGTGTGCCAGTATCCTCAGTCAATACAGCAACTGCCCATCTCTGGTTTTTGAATTTCCTACAATGTAACGCCGGCCGTTGTGGCTGAGCGGTTCTAGGCGCTACAGTCTTGAACCGCGCCACCGCTACGGGCATGGATGTGTGTGATGTCCTTAGGTTAGTTAGGTTTAAGTAGTTCTAAGTTCTAGGAGACTAATGACCTCAAAAGTTAAGTCCCATAGTGCTCAGAGCCATTTAGAACCTACAGTGTAACATGCTTGAAAAATGTATCTGACATCTCCAGAGAGTAATTGTAAACATAGCAAGACTGCTTTGTTTAAAAACGAATTCAGTAAATACATCAAACGTGAATTGAGCTCTAGCCTTGATGACAAATCGGAAAAATGAATCCTCAGAAGCATTCTGCAGGTGAGAAACGCATGTAATATCCAGTTCCTTTGTATCCCCTTCATTATTCAAATGGCTCTAAGCACATGGGACTTAACGTCTGAGGTCATCAGTCCCATAGCCTTAGAACTACTTAAACCTAACTAACGTAAGGACAGCACACAACACCCAGCCATCACGAGGCAGAGAAAATCCCTGACCCCGCCGGGAATCGAACCCGGGATAAGGACATCACACACATCCATGCCCGAGGCAGAATTCAAATCTGTGACCGTAGCAGCAGCGCGGTTCCGGACTAAGGGCCTAGAACCGCTCGGCCACAGCGGGCGTCCCCTTCATGAATAGATGCAAAAAGACTCCACTTGTACAGAGTTGTGGGGTGGTTATGGGGTTGAAGCCAAGGGGGTGCGGAATACTGCAACAGTCCAGGTATTGATGCAGCCACGATTCCTGCTCTCTCACCTCAGATGTGTAGGAATGCTCGCAGGGGGTAAGCGTAGGCGGAGGACGGCGCCGACCTCCGTGCCGCATGCGGCCAGCGATCTCTTACCTCATGAGTCCACCAACTGCAGTGTGGTTTTTCGATAAACATTACTCCCACATGCTGCTACACAAATATTTGGAGCGAAGGGAGTGGAGGTAGTGTTGATTGTTAAACATAGCACACATTGTTTTGAAACATAGAATAAGGGGTTAAGGTGTAACTTGCTTGAAAGCCGAATATGACATCTCTAGAGTGTACTTGTTAACATAGTAATAATGCACTTTGTTTAAATGCTGAATTTGGCACCTTCATAATGTTATTGTTACATAGCACGAGTATGATTGGCTCCACAATATAGCTGTTACGTAGCAAGAATGTAATTGTTAAGAATGTCTCTCACACATACAAGTGGACTAGATCCGCCATACTGTTTGACATTTGTATGTCAGAGAACGTGTTCAACAAACCAGTCTGTAAAAATAGAGCATCCTGGACACATCACAGTCATGCTAGACACCCTCTCCCTACTGTGCCATGTTCAGTTTTGTGCCACGACCTCTCTCCTTTTCACATTTACCTTGAGTGCATGTTGGCTAGTTCTGCCACTTTTCATCCAACATATGACTTCATAGAGTGACCTTTTACTATGAGCCTTAGGTCTGCCATCCTGGAAGAAATATAGCCATCACGTCAGCCGTGCCTGTATCTCCTACCAATTGGACAATTGCCCATCATGTATTTTTTAATTTCCTGCCATTTCCCACCGATAAGACAAGTAGGCTAGAACAGCGGCGGAGAGGGGAAGCAGTGGAATTGGGTGGGTGAAGGGTGACAGATGAAGGATGAGGGGAGGAAGGGGAGAGTTGAGAAAGAGGGAGTGTAGAAGATCTGGCAATAATGCAGACTGGGTCATAACGGTCTGTTCCCCCCTACTCACCCTTACATTTCTGGTCTGACGAACAGCACCCTTCGACCTAGTCACAAAACCAATAGTGCATCTGAAACAATTCGTGGACTCTCGTCCTCGACGAATTGAGGCTTTTATCAATGATAGTGGCGATACTACACTACTGGCCATTAAAATTGCTACACCAAGACGAAATGCAGATGATAAACGGGTATTCATTGGACAAATATATTATAAAATGGTTCAAATGGCTCTGAGCACTATGGGACTAAACACTGTGGTCATCAGTCCCCTAGAACTTAGAACTACTTAAACCTAACTAACCTAAGGACATCACACAAATCCATGCCCGAGGCAGGATTCGAACCTGCGACCGTAGCAGTCGCGCGGTTCCGGACTGAGCACCTAGAACCGCTAGACAAAATATATTATACTAGAGCTGACATGTGATTACATTTTCACGCAGTTTTGGTGTATAGATCCTGAGAAATCAGTACCCATAACAACCACCTCTGGCCGTAATAACGGCCTTGATACGCTTGGGCATTGAGTCAAACACAGCTTGGATGGCGTGTACAGGTACAGCTGCCCATGCAGCTTCAACACGATGCCACAGTTCATCAAGAGTAGTGACTGGCGTATTGTGACGAGCCAGTTCTCAGCCACCATTGACTAGACGTTTTCAATTGGTGAGAGATCTGGAGAATGTGTTGGCCAGGGCACCAGTCGAACATTTTCTGTATCCAGAAAGGCCCGTACAGGACCTGGACCTGCGGTCGTGCATTATCCTGCTGAAACGTAGGGTTTCGCAGGGATCGAATGATAGAGCCACGGGTCGTAACACATCTGAAATTTAACGTCCACTGTTCTAACTGCCGTCAATGCGAACAAGAGGTGACCGAGACGTGTAGCCAATGGCACCCCATACCATCACACCGGGTGATATGCCAGTATGGCGATGACGAATACAAGCTTCCATGTGCGTTCACCGCGATGTCGCCAAAAACGGATGCGACCATCATGACGCTGTGAACAGAACCTGGATTCATCCGAACAAATGACGTTTTGCATTCGTGCACCCAGGTTCGTCGTTGAGTACACCATCGCAGGCGCTCCTGTCTGTGATGCAGCGTCAAGAGTAACCGCAGCCATGGTCTCCGAAGTGACAGTCCATGCTGCTGCAAACGTCCTCGAACTGTTCGTGCAGATGGTTGTTGTCTTGCAAACGTCCCCATCTGTTGACTCAGGGATCAAGACGTGGCTGCATGATCCGTTACAGCCATGCGGATAAGGTGCCCTCATCTCTACTGCTAGTGATACGAGGCCGTTGGGATGCAGCGCGGCGTTCCGTATTACCCTCCTGAACCCACCGATTCCATATTCTGCTAACAGTCATTGGATATCGACCAACGCGACCTTTATCAAAGTCGGAAACGTGATGGTACGCATTTCTCCTCCTTACACGAGGCATCACAACAACATTTCACCAGGCAACGCCGGTCAACTGCTGTTTGTGTATGGGAAATAGGTTGGAAACTATCGTCGTGTCAACACATTGTAGGTGTCGCCACCGGCGCCGACATCGTGTGAATGCTCTGAAAAGCTAATCATTTGCATATCACAGCATCTTCTTCCTGTCGGTGAAATTTCGCGTCTGTAGCACGTAATCTTCGTGGTGTAGCAATTTTAATGGCCAGTAGTGTATAATGTATTAGCATGATGTTTCCTACGAGTGTTCAATTTTTTGTTTGATGTGCTTCTACGAGTACTTAGATAAAATATTTGTGATTTAACTGATGCTCATGCATAAGCGAGTTTATGCCACAGAGCCTTTGGTATCAAAGGAGACCTATGGAACGATTCTTTATCCTGTAGATACGTCATAGACGCCTGTACAGATTTCTGTTTGTTTCTGAAATGAGCTCGCTTTCATCATGCCTGCCAATGAGATCCATACTGTTACTAGCCGGTTTTGAAAGTTGTCTACGTCATACTGTACAATATCATTTAAATTACAGAAAACAATATAATTTTATAATTCTGTAATAAAATTTGATATAAGTATGAACTATACTGTGTAGAACCATTTCGTTTCGGTTAATTGGAGCCCCTCTTACTGGTGATATCTTTCATCCCTTTACCGACTATGATTTTCTGAGAACTATATTTTCATTCTTCAAACGAATCCCACTTAAGTACCACCGAGCATCATATGGGAATGGTATGAAAATGTTAAGACTGTAGCAGCACCTCTCTGATATCCGTGCTTGTCGTGATGGCTTCTTGGTAAGGAGTAGGAACTTTTGAAAAATACCCCAGAATTGCTGGCGCTCGTGTATAATGCGTGCTATTTTCTTTAAAGATGCATTTCGTTTGCCCAGAGGAGGAGACCAATGGAGCGATTCTCTATCCTGTACATACGTCATAGACGCCTGCGATGAACAGTGTGTATGAGACTGCCCATGGGCCAACGATTTTTTTCACTGCTGACAATGATGCCGTGTCTTATGAAACTAGTTACTGTACCTTCGCTGATGTTCATAATGATTTCCCATGGACTTCCTTAGGATATTCTTCCAACTCATAACAGTCCTTGCGTTCCTAATCATGACGTTGTAAGCACCAGCGTTATTTCTTAGTGTGTAATGTACTTGCGTAGCGTGTAGATGCCAGTGTGGTTCCTCATCAGGGCCCGCATCTCGTGGTCGTGCGGTAGCGTTCTCGCTTCCCACGCCCGGGTTCCCGGGTTCGATTCCCGGTGGGGTCAGGGATTTTCTCTGCCTCGTGATGGCTGGGTGTTGTGTGCTGTCCTTACGTTAGTTAGGTTTAAGTAGTTCTAAGTTCTAGGGGACTGATGACCATAGATGTTAAGTCCCATAGTGCTCAGAGCCATTTGAACCATTTTTTTTCCTCATCAGGGTGGAGACGGAATTGGGCGCCAGAACATTCAGAAATGAAACAGGAAGTTTAAGAGGTAAACGTGGTCTGTATTCTGCAGTTAGGGGTGCAATTGGTGAGCTATAGTCGGTGAATAAACCAACAATCAATCAGACGGGTAATAGTGGCCGATCTGTGATGGAACAACATCCGCAAAGCACTATAAAAGGGAGAGACAGTGAAACACGTTATGCTAGGCCGAGAGCTAGGATCAGAGGGACAAATGCCTTCCAAACTAACGCTCTGCTCGCGCTCTGCTCGCATCCCCACGGTCATCACGTGATTCTCCTCCCATCCAGTCTATTGTTCGCTCGTACATAGCACAGGGAAGCTTTGTCAGGCAGCATCATAAACTAGAATTAACAGCTTTTATTTTGAAATAATGGCTGAATCGCCTAGAGGAAGTATCGAAGAACTGGCTGTAAATTTAAAGGGAAGAAAATATTTTTAATTATTAGTAAAATAGTCCCGATACCCCTTAAACTGAAGACGGCTTGCACATTAACGAAGGTTTGCTAGAGATTGTTAGGAATGATCCCCACCAATGAATGTTAACTGACTTGACTAATGGGTATTCGCTGGTCATTGTAGTGATCCTGTACAGATATCTAATTTTTTTAGCCGAAGTTCAAAACATCTTCGACCACCTTGTAATGTCTCCTCCTACTTTCCTAGACACGACACATTGATATTTCGTAGGCAGACGGTGGTTATTATCTGATAAAGCTTTGGGGATCGTGCACTGTGCGGAAGAAGCTGTGGCAGACTACACGGTTCAAACCTGAGCCTTTATTGTGAGGACGTGGCAAGTGAAATCAAGTAGGATTCCCCCGAAACGTTTACAGCGCAGGCTGCGCTTAGCTGTTTGTTTGGTGCAGAAATGTGGAATCTTATACACAAAATCGTAGACGTATTAATATAACTTTCTGTTTGCCTTGGTGGATAACTGGGAAAGTTGTGTGACGTGTAAACATGTTTAAGCTGTACCATTAAAGTTTATGAGTAAATTATGAATGCAAAGTAATTATGCTGCAATTGTTTTCGTTATGCATGTATCCTAATAATAAGCTATTGGCTGCTTCTTTCCCAGGATATCTCTTCAGAATGTTGGCAACAAATGGCTCTGAGCACTACGGGACTCAACATCTGAGGTCATCAGTCCCCTAGAACTTAGAACTACTTAAACCTAACTAACCTAAGGACATCACACACATCCATGCCCGAGGCAGGATTAGAAGCTGCGACCGTAGCAGTCGCGCGGTTCCGGACTGAAGCGCCCAGAACCGCTCAGCCACCGCGGCCGGCTTCAGAATTTTGGCATGGCAGACGTGTGCTTGTTATATGATACAGCTCCTTGGGCATAATTGTACAATACATTGTAATTCGAAAGTTATAAATAACAGAGTATTACCAATTTCAAGGAAGACTAATGACAAAATACAAGAGAAAGGTGAGACAAAACGGAAAATGAATTTAGTCAGTAGAGGAGAATCTAAAATGTCAAACACGCTTAAGACTACGTTTTTGCAATGAATATGTTACAGAAGCGCGCGAGGCTAACATACGATGTGATGAGCGTACCGTTCCTGCTACGATGCTGGCCATCAGAATTGCACTACTACGAAGGCAGCACACACAAAACGTCACATGGGCATGAGATGTTCTACATATTTACATACGCAAACGATTAGCTTTTCACCGCAACCTGATGAAGTAGATAGCAGTAATGCAATCTACATTCTGCATACAAGTAAACATTACGCAGCTGGTTTCTTATGCAGAAATCACATCTGAATGTTGGTTGCTTGTAACAAAAGTCTACCAGCATGTGTCGAAATTGGACAGCGGTTGTATCGAAGCCTACGTACGGAAACTGCAGTTCATGGTTCTGCGATAATGCTGCTCGCAAAGGTCGGAACCCCACGACTCTCATGTAAATGTGTGTTCGATGAGTTCAGCAAGGCCATAATCAATCCCATGTATGATCTGAAGAGCCTCACCTGATTAGTGCACTACAGGAAAAATGTTCGTTCGGCAGTTCTGGATTGTAGAGCCACAACACGTACCTTGGGCCACGAAATAGGCTTCACATTTGCATTGATCAGAAACTAACATTAGTCGAATCGTTTGATTCCTATTTAATTAGTCCCATCAGCCACCTCGCTGACAAAGTTGTTACTACACGCACTTAAAGTGTTGATAACCAACAACTCAACTCACATTTCAGAGAAATCTGTAATATCTAGAGCTGTGGTTCCCAATATCGCCTGGCCGTGCGGTTCTAGGCGCTGCAGTCTGGAACCGCGAGACCGCTACGGTCGCAGGTTCGAATCCTGCCTCGGGCATGGATGTGTGTGATGTCCTTAGGTTAGTTAGGTTTAACTAGTTCTAAGTTATAGGGGACTAATGACCTCAGAAGTTGAGTCTCATTTTGCTCAGAGCCATTTGAACCATTTGAACCAACATCACCTCGAGGGAGGGGGGGGGGGGGGTGACAGAATGAAATTTTCTGAGGTGAAAAAACTATAGCTTCATGAAATTTTGTTACTTATAAGAGTTCATTACTTTGTAAGATTCTAAAACTGATTACGTAAGTTATCAATAATTACGTTTTCTCAATTGCTCTCATTAATGCGTGACGATGTGCAGTGGAGGATACGGGTTCTCATATCGTCCATCCACTACACACATACTTTGTGCTTCCTACCATACACAGCAGACGGTAAAAGTGAGACATATACGTAATAAACACAAAATACCTGATGAACATATCCTCCCCAAGTTGTAGACAGTTCCATCAGTACACCCAAAATTACTTCATTACTCACTACGAAACACGCAAGTGAACTAATTAACAGTACAACACAACTTTAATTACGAAAGTGCTACAACAGTGCTCTACACATTATTATTATTGTAATTATTATTATTACAGCGATGAGACATAAAAAAGTGGCAGCTTTTAGTCTTCAATTTCTGCCAGTTCAGAAGCAAGGAGCCCATCAACCTAGTGGCTTAAAGAAAGGTAAGTATAGTGCACAAATTTTAACTTGTTTGATTTGAAATGGGAGTGCAGGTGAAGCAAATGTCGCTAGGGAGAGGAGGAGTAGTTCAAGGGAAGTATGGTCTGCAACAAGTGTCTAATCTCAATGTGAATGGGTAATTTTCTTATGAGAGAGAGAGTTGTGGGCAGCACTCGCGATGTACCGGCAATTGCTTCAAAATTCCTTCTAAAACACACACACACACACACACACACACACACACACACACACACACACACACACACACGACATATGGAAAGGAAATGTGGAAGTAGAATTTTGACTACGATAGCAACGAAAATAGAAACAAAGAACTGAATAGGTTCGGCACATGGTTTATGGTGAGAACTGACAGAGGGAAACTCAAAGATAACAAAACTTGTTTGACATAAAGATGACCAATTATTTTTTTGGCCCAGTAGTTAGTGGCTTAATAAAACACCTACAAAAACTAAATATTATTCACCTTTGATCATTTTAAAAATAAGTGTTCAAAGAAAATTTTTCTCATTCTAAATGGAGGGGCAGGGGATTGAGTCGTGCGTGACTGCTAACATTTGATTGTAGCCAGGGATGATGGTCTAAGAAAGGTTGGGAACCACTGATGGAGAGCCTGCATTTATTCCGTGGTATGAATTAGCGATGCGCAGCAGTGAGAAGTTGTTAGTCTTTGACACTGTCAATGGTGAGATCCGCGATCTGTTGAACTAAACCATGTGTGAATAAAAATTCTACGTCAAGGTTGCAAATTTTCTTTATTGATTACCAGTTTCAGTATAAACGCTCTTCAATAAGGAAATTTTCCATTCTGGTGTAGGATCTTTATTCACACGTGACTGAGAACTTGATTACCCCACAACGGTCAGGCTACACCTCGTAGTCAACTTGACAACGCCATGCTGAGGATGGGAATAGCTGAAGATGGTATGACGAAGGATTTCAGGTTCCTTCTCGTTTCCTTTGGTGAGCGGTACGGTAGCGAGTTCAAAAAACCTGTAAGAGAAATGATTCACAAAGGAACGAACACACTGCTCAGTGAGCGAACGCCTTGTCACACTCTTTTTCACTACTTCATTACAGAAAAGGTGCCTTCGTACCATATATTGAAAGTTCTCATATCTGACTCTCTCACTTAACACAAAAATGTAAAACAAATACATATTCGAGCCCCTCCTCAAACTGTCCTGACTATATGGAAATGGTGGGATGGTGCATCCCCTACAGAATTCAAAAGTACTTCGGAATGTTATATGCGAAGAAAGAACGGATACTGATAACTCGACAGTAGGTTCCTGTATATTTGGTCAGTGAACAGATAACACACGACTGTACACACAACAAAAAAAGTTTTGCATCACCCCGGTTCCGAAAACTCCTGAAGATAGACATTAACTGTGGATATTGTATCACAGACGCAGTCCCTTTGACTGTTCATAGATGTCACTAAACCCACCCAAAGATGCAAACAACCATGCATGAGCAGCGCCTATTAGAAGGAGAGGGTCCGACAGCCGATCAGTTCCAATCATTCCACGAGGAAGGAGGTACGCGGCTCGTGTTGTCTGCAGTTGAACCATGCGTAGATGGTCAATGCCGCGGTTCGATCGCGTCAGCGTCGTTACTTTGTGCAAGGAAGGGTTCTCAACAATGGAAGTGTCCAGGCGTCTCGGAGTGAACCAAACCGATGTTGTTAGGACATGGAGGAAATACAGAGAGACAGGAACTGTCGATGACATGACTCGCTCAGGCCGCCCAAGGGCTACTACTGCAGTGGATGACCGGTACCTACGGATTATGGCTCAGAGGAACCCTGACACCAACGCCATCATGTTGAATAATGTTTTTCGTGCAGTCACAGGTCGTCGTGTTATGACTCAAACTTTGCGCAATAGGCTGCATGATGCGCAACCTCCATGGCGAAGTCGATCTTTGCAACCACGACACCATGCAGCGTGGTACAGATGGACCCAACAACATGCCGAATGGACCCTTCAGGATTTGCATCACGTTCTCTTCACCGATGAGTATCGCATATGCCTTCAACCACACAGTCGTCGGAGACGTGTTTGGAGGCAACGCGGTAAGGCTGGACGCCTTGGACACACTATACTGCGATTGCAGAAAGGTGGTTCCCTGTTATTTTGGGGTGGCATTATGTGGGGCCGACTTACGCCGCTGGTGGTCATGGGAGGCGCCGTAACAGCTGTACGATACGTGAATTCCATCCTCTGAGCGATAGTGCAACCAGATCGGCAGCATACTGGCGACTCATTCGCCTTCATGGACGACAATTCGCGCTCCCATCGTGCACAACTTGTGAATGGCTTCCTTCACGATAACGACATCACTCGACTAGAGTAGCCACCATGTTCTCCAGACATGAACCCTAGCGACAATGCCTGGGATAGATTGAAAAGGGCTGTTTATGGACGACGTGACCTACCAACCACTCAGAGTTCCACGCCCAATCGCCGTGTGGGGCAATCTGGACCAACAGTGCGTTGATGAACTTATGGATAGTATGCCGCGACGAATACAGGCATGCATAAATGCAAGAGGACGTTTCACTGTGAATTAGAGGCACGGGTGTATACAGCAGTCTGGACCATCACCTCTGAATGTCTCGCTGTATGGTGATACAACATGTAGTGTGTGCTTTTCATAATCAATAAAAAGGGCAGAAATGATGCTTATGTTGATCTCTATTCCTATTTTCTGTACAGGTTCCGGAACTCTCGGAACCGAGGTGATGCAAAACTTTTCTTGATGTGTGTAGCAGTGTCAGGAGACCTATTTCACACATTATAAAGATTCACTGCACGAAACCACGACCAGTCCTGCCACCTGCCTGACAAATGCCTGCTTAACGGAATGCATTGCCTCAGCTGGTTTTCGACGAACTCGTATCCTATCGTCGGGGTGCACCGTTATTCATCAGTCCAAGACCTCTTTTTCCGTGTTACAAGAGTCCAATGTCGGAATTCCTGCAACATTGTCAATCTGTGTCATCTAACGTGTAATAAGCAGAGATAAACGTATGCACTAGTGATTTATTAGTTCATAGTAAAGTGCTGTTTCGCAATATGTAACTGCTCACCGGTCACTACTGTCAATCACCGTCGAACTGGAGAGTTATTTTCTGCAGTGTGATCCATCTATCTGCCAATAAAATTCGAGATATTCGATGGTGACGTCAAAACGTTGTTGGTCATGAAATGTAGCAAAGTGGTATAGCTACATTTGCTGCAACTGTACTCCTTATTTAACTAACGTCTTTCTAGCCTTTCTTGTACAGGTAGTAACTATATCACAGTATCACAATTGTTACTTAAGTGATATTTCTCTGATATTCATTATTCATTAGCTTCTCGGAACTACACTGACCCCTATGGTATATTGGATTCGTCATAAAAGTAATTCCTTCTAAGAGAGATCTGCAACGTAATATTTTCAAAAATCATGTACGCAGATAAATGTTATGGGCCAATGACTGTTTATTTCCGAAGTTACATAGCTCATTCTAAAGCTGTAATTTTTTTTATTCATTAGTTAAAAAGTTTTTCGTCACAGAATTTCCCACCCAGCTGAAAATATTTTCGTTACTTGGACCCAATGCACGTTTAATTGAAAACTGTTATGTTATAATTTTGTTTCCCTAATTTTTATGACCCAGAAGATGCATTTGATTATTTACATAATGAGTTAATTAATAAACTAAACAAATTTTAAAAATTACAATCCTGTGAAATTTACATGACTTTGGGATGTGACAACAATGTGAAAAATAGGATAAAAGTATTTTTCAGCATGTATGCAGACTTTAAGGCACCTGAAGTTATAAATTATGCGATATTAAAAGATTTTGTTAGATGGAATGGCATATTGCCAGTTGACTTGAATGATAAAAGTCGATATTCACGTAAAGGTTAGAAGCAAGGTTGGGGAGCAGGGCTTAGAAAAATATGAAACACATAAACAGATAGGAGTGACATTGGTTACAGTGTAGTGCTTCATCCCAGAGTAAAGAAAGCCAAGGTAAAACGCGTAATGTTGCCTATAGTAATGTTTATTGCAAAGAAGATTTGTTATACTACAGCCCTTTACGCTGGGATAAAAAGAAATATGTTGTTTAAATTGAAGTAACGTGTGAAGTGGCTCAAAATGGCTCTGAGCACTATGGGACTTAACATCTATGGTCATCAGTCCCCTAGAACTTAGAACTACTTAAACCTAACTAACCTAAGAACAGCACACAACACCCAGCCATCACGAGGCAGAGAAAATCCCTGACCCCACCGGGAATCGAACCCGGGAACCCGGGCGTGGGAAGCGAGAACGCTACCGCACGACCACGAGATGCGGGCAACGTGTGAAGTAAGCAGTGTAATGTCTGTTATGAAGGTACAATAATGTTGTTGTTTGCTACTATGGAGTGTCATTCTTTAGAGTCATTCATCTAAATAACGCAAAACAAGGAATTACTGTTAATAAGGTGTTAGTGAAGAAGTATATGTGATGAGCTGATGATGAAACAAGGAATACTGAAGTGGTAATGAATCAAGAAAATATCATGAGTAATATGAAGTACTGTATATGTTATAATGAACTAATAATGAGAAGCATGAGAAGAATTACCTGATGCAACGACTGTTAGGTACTTTGTCTTTGTAGTTGATCAATTTTTGCAAATGTACTCCATTAGTTAACCATTTTGTAAGTAATTAATTTTATAGAATAACAGATATGGGTAGGAAGTAAACTAGGGCGAGATAGAAGATAATATTGTTTCTCCTGTGGTAAAATATGTATGTTGGTTAAAGCACCAGATTGGTTTTGAAATTTACTTAGGTTAGAAAACGGTTTAATGTTTTCATGAACATAATAAAAGAATAGAATAAGTTATTTGAAAAGGCTTAATGAAACCATTATTTTTCTAACAGCTCATTAGATATATACCACAACGAATTTTATTTTCATGATACTATTCTACTTACCTCATTCTGCATTTTTCAATGTGTGTTAATGAATTACTGTAGCATTAGGTTCCAATAACAAAGAGTTCTAAAGTGTGCCTCTGAGTAATGCATATGATGAAGTAGTAAAATGAGAAGACATCCTGACAACCTGTAGTTGTTGAGAAATTAAATAATTTGGTTTGGTTTCGTGCTCATATGGGCCTTAATGGCATCGTCCACCCACTTAGTTAATATTTAATTTATATCCCCATGTTCTGATTATTTTCAATTAATGTGAAAGCTAATGTCATTTCTTGCAGTTTCTAGTACAATATTTTTACAATTTAATAATGTAAAGTAATTTTGTTTTGTTATTATATGTGTGAGCATTGAAGGTTATGTAATTGCATAAATGGACTAATATCATGCAGAGCCACAAAAGACTAGAAAGGATCTTCATCCAGAACGAATACATGCTCAAGGTCAAGAGGCAAAGACTCTTCATATTCCTGAACTCCAAGGTACAGTGAGTGAAAATGTGTAAAAAGATGGACTTATTCTGTCCTCTGCAGTAAATAAAGGCTATATTGGATTTTATTAGTTAATTTGTATAAAAGGCATCTTACAGTTATAATGAAAAGTTTTAGATCAGTAAAAACTTTTTGAGAAATTATTATTTATATGTGGTCATATAAAATTTTTAATATGTGATACGGGTTTGGTAAATTTTGAAAATTTGTAATTATATCATGTAGAATGATGAGCAGGTTTATATTCACATTCATTGTTTTAAATTGACATCATACGAAAATTTTTGTATATCATATTTGTTGTTCATTTCAAAATTTCTATGTAAAAGACTAATGGTAAAACGTAGGCGTCAAGCTAGTGTTTGCATTACATTGAATTTTATGGCCAGATATTTTCAATTCCTTGTTACGTAATTCAATTGGGTTGATGGGGGATGGGTGTAACAAAATGAAGCACTGTGGAATAATTCTGTTCAATTTGCTACAATTCCATTTTTGATACCTACTATCTCTCTTTCTTCTGTTATACAGGTAATAACTATAACATATATACCCAGAACACAAAAAATGGAGGTAATATTACAATAAATTCAGTAATCGGGTGTTGCTTGAAGCGATGCTGATTTATAAGGTGTATGGGTTCATCATAAGACAGTTCCATTTAAGAGAAATCTGCAATGCAGTATGTTCAAATAGACTATGGTTGGTTGGTTTAAAAGAGGTGGTGGGGGGAGGGGGGAAGGGACCAAACTGCGAGGTCGTCTGTCCCTTGTTCCCAGTAAAATATTTACACAAGGGACAGAAAAAAAGAAAGGAGACGTACAGCACAATAACTGAATAAAGGAAGAACCAGGAAGAACCAGAATAACGACAGGAGGACGGCCAACACTACCATGGACAAAACAGGAAAAGAAAACCACAGAGAGAAGCAAGAAACAGGTAGAATTGGTAAAAGCAAGTGAGCAGATGACCGTGGCTGGCCGACCAGGAAAATAAAACGGAAAAGCCCGCCACTTTGTGATACATTAAAACATCCACCCTAAAAGCATTAGAATGGAGAACACAGAGGGATGAAGGACATGCACCAAAACTTATATAGAATGATAAAACGCACCGTCACGTGTAAAACGTAAAACTAAATTAGCCGATGAGGCGTTGTCAGCTAAAATTAATCGCAACAGGTTTGGTAACTGAAGAGTCCATCGCGAGGCAGCCAAATAAGGACAGCTCACCAAGATATGTCCCACTGTCAGCCGGATGGCGCACCGACACGGAGGTGGGTCATCACGGCGCAGGAGGCACCCATGTGTCACCCAAGCGTCGCCAATGCAGAGCCAGCAGAGAACCACGGAGACCCTGCGAGAGGCCTGCATGAGGACTGCCACTCATTCGTAGTCTCCTTAATGGCACGCAGTTTGTTGTGCGTGCTGAGGTTATGCCATTTCGTCTACCAAAGCAGCAAAGCCTTGCGGCATAGTACTGAATGCAGGTCAGTTGCAGAGAAGCCGATCTCTATAAGAGGTTTCCACATTGCCTGTTTGGCCAGCCTGTCAGCAAGTTCGTTGCCTGGGATTCCGACGTGACCTGGGGTCCAGACAAACACCATTGAACGATTTGACCGTTACAGGGCACAGACAGACTCATGGATGGTCGCTACCAAGGGATGATGAGGGTAGCACTGGTGATAGCGTGTAGGCTGCTCAAGGAGTCAGTACACAGAAGAAACGACTCACCAGGGCACGAACGGATGTGCTCAAGAGCACGAGATATAGCCACCAGCTTGGCAGTGAAAGCACTGCAGCCATAGGACAAGGAATGCTGTTCAATATGTCCTCCATGGACGCACGCGAAGCCGACATGACTACCAGCCATCGAGCCATTGGTGTAAACCACTTCCTGGCCTTGGTACATGTCAAGAATCGACAGGAAGTGGTAGCGGAGAGCTGCAGGGTTATCTGAGACCTTATGGCCATGTGAAAGGTCCAGGTGAATCTGCGACCTAGGTATACACTATCGAGGTTTATGTGAATGGACCTCAAGTATAGGTGTTAAAGGCAAGGACTCGAGTTTGGAAAGAAGGGATCGGGCATAAACTGCGACTGGAAGCGCTGACCTGTGCTGCAGATGCAGGAGATGAATCACCATGGGTGGGAAAAGGAGACAATGATTCGGATACGCAGGAGAACTACGAACGTGTGCTACGAAACTGGCCAGCAGTTGTGCATGCCTAACATTCAATGGAGGGACTCTGGCCTCTACAAGGACGCTGGTCACCGGATTCGTCCTAAAAGCTTCTGCCGCTAGGCGAACACCACAGTGGTGCACTGGGTCGAGTAAATGCAACGCTGAGGGCGTCACCGAACCATAAACCAGACTCTCATAGTCGAGGCGGGATTGAACAAGGGTTTTGTAGAGCTGCAGCAGTGTAGAACGATCTGCACCCCAGTTGGTGTCGCTCAGGCAGCAGAGGGACCCGAGGTGCTGCCAGCACTTCCGCTTAAGCTGACGAAGGTGAGGAAGTCAAGTCAACCAGGAGTCGAAAACCAAGGTAATGTTCTGGTTCTGGATGAATGGTATGACGCCTGCAGACGTGCATAACACACGACTTTGCAGCTGAAAACTGGAAACCGTGGGCTAGAGCCCATGACTGCGCCTTGTGGATGGCTCCCTGTAGGCACTGCTCAGCAACATCAGTACTGATGGAGCCGTATGAAATGCAGAAGTCGTCTGCATACAGAGAAGGTGAGACAGACGGCCCTACAGCTGCTGTTAGACCATTAATGGCCACTGAAAATAGAGACACACTCAATACAGAGCCCTGCAGGACCCCATTTTCCTGGATATGGGGGGGGGGGACTATGGGAGGCACCAACTTGGACACGGAAATTTTTGATGAAAATCGGGAGCGGGCCTCGGAGACCCCACTCGTAGAATGTGGCAACCATATGATATCACCAGGTGGTGTCACACACTTTCCGTAGATCAAAAAAGACGGCAATCGGGTGTTGGCGTCTGGAAAAGGCTATTCGGATGACAGACTTGAGAGACACAAGATTATCAGTGGTAGAGCGACCCTGGCGGAAGCCGCCCTGACATGGAGCCAGTAGGCCACGTGACTCCAGCACCCAACCCAACCGCTGACACACCATACGTTCCAGCAGTTTACAAAGAACTTAGGTGAGGCTGATGGGCCGATAGCTATCCACATCAAGCGGGTTTTTACCCTATTTGAGCACTGGAATGATGGTGCTCTCCCACCATTGCGATGGAAAGTCGCGATCACACCAGATCCAGTTGAAGATGACGAGGAGATGCTGCTTGTAGTCAGATGAGAGATGTTTGATCATCTGACTGTGGATCCGATGTGGCCCAGTTCTGTGTTGGGGCTATGTGCAAGGGTACTGAGTAGCTCCCACTCCGTAAATGGGGCATTATACGATATATCGTGGCGTGTAGTGAACAAGAGAGTTTTCCCATCCAGCCGCCGTTTGAGAGTGCGAAAGGCTGGGGGGGGGGTAATTCTCCGATGCATAGGCTGGAGCATAGTGCTCAGCAAAGTGCTTGGCAATCGCGTTTGCGTCTGTAGATAACATGCCATTTATGTTAACACCTATTGGTGTCTGGTACCCGAGATATATCCCACCCAAGACTCCTCCTTCCGTCGTTTGATAAGTCTGTGATCAGGGGCAAGGCGTTGTTTAAAGGCTATGAGGTGCTCCAGGGAAGGGTGGCGCTTATGCCACTTTAGAGCTCGCCGACACTCCTTAACTGCTTCAGCGACTTCTGGCGACTACCAAGTAACAGCCTTTCGCCAGGGGCACCCTAAAGGGCGAGTGATCATGTTTTCTGCCATAGAAACGATTGTTGTAGTGACCCGCTCAACAATCATATCGATGTTACCGTGTGGTTTAGATTCAGCGGTGGCAGCAGAGGTGAAAGTTTTCCAGTCCGCCTTGTTAAAGGCCCATCTGGGCAGAGGTCCATGGGCCTGACGCTGGGGAAGTAACAGGAAGATGGGGAAGTGGTCAGTACCACACAGGTCGTCATGTGCTCTCCAGTGGATAGATGGGAGAAGTCCTGGACTGCAAACTGATAAATTAATGGCCGTGTAACTACCATGAGCCTCACTGAAATGAGTGGCGGCTCCAATATTTAAGATGCAGAGGCCGAACTGACACAGTAAATTTTAGACATCTCTGCCTTTGCCAATAAGCACAGTGTCACCCCACAAGGGGTCGTGGGCGCTAAAATCTCCAAAAAGTAGGAAAGGTTTAGGGAGTTGATCAATCAGTGCAGTTAATACATTCAGGGCTACTGCACCATCTGGATGAAGATATACATTGCAGACAGTTATTCCCTGTGTCATCCTTATTCTGACAACCACAGCTTCAAGAGGGGTTTGAAGGGGCACAGTTTCACTACAGTCTGAGTTTAGGACATAAACTCAAACTACACATGACACTTGATTATAGTCGCTACAGTTTCTGTAGTATCCCTTTAGCCACGGAGGGCAGGGGTCTGCATTGCGGGGACCAAGTTTTCAGGTGGGCTATGCAGAAAGCAGGTGAAAGCTTAACAGTTGCTGTAGCTCACCCGGGCGTTGGAAAAAACCGCCACAATTCCACTAGAGGATGACGTCATCTGGAGACTGGGAAGGCACAGAACATTCAATGAGGCAGTTTACACCTCAGGGTCACCTGCTACCACCGACATTTTGCCTGAGCAGTCTTATCTCCATTGTGTCTGAGGGTCTGGCGAGATCTAGGTCCTCAGTGGCCACCAGAATCTCCACCTCATCCACAGAGCTTGTAGGTAGTGGTGGTGTGAGTGCCACCGCAATTCCCTTGGTCTTGGGGACCTTCTTTTTGGATTTCCCTCGCTGTTCCTTGGGTTTCCCTGGCTGGGAGGACTTCACTGATTCAGTCTCTGGGACTGAGGATGAGTGTGAAGCCCTATGATCAGCTGCTTTTGGGCTCTTCTGCCACTTGCAGGTGTCATCTTACTCACTAGCAGAAAACTGGGAAGGGAGTGACCCAAGGGACACATTCCTAGCGACTGGAGCCGAGGAAAACTTACATTTCTCTGGCTCAGAAATGGGGACTGATATCCATGATGGTTGGGAGGTGTTGCTCCCGAAGTAGGTGGTGAAGGAGCAACAGGAAGGGAAGTGCTCCCCTCCATCAAGGGGCAGATGTAGTCGTCTGGTTCTGAGAGGCGACAGGAATGTGAGGAACTGATGGGGCGACAACTGTTCTCGTAGCGGCGGCGTAAGAGGAGGTGATAGCCACAAGACGTAGGTGCTCAAGTTTCCTCTTAGCCTCAGTGTAGGTCAGTCGGTCCAGGGTCTTATATTCCATGATGTTCCTCTCTTTCTGTAAAATCCTGCAGTCTTGTGAGCAAGGTGAATGATGGTTTCCATAGTTGACACAGATTGGAGGCAGGCACATGGAGTATTGGAATGTGATGGACGTCCATAATCTCGACATGTGATGCTGGAAGTGCAGCAGGAAGACATATGGCCGAACTTCCAGCACTTAAAGCACCTCATTGGGGAGGGATATAAGGCTTGACGTCACAGTGGTAGACCATCACCTTTAACTTCTCGGGCAAAAGTGTCACCCTTGAAGGCAAAGATGAAGGTATCGGTGGCAACCTGATTACCCCCAGACCCCAATGGACGTGCCGGACGAAATGAAGACCTCGCTGCTCTGAACTGGTGTGCACCTCGTTGTCAGACGGCAAAAGAAGGTCCCTGTGGAATATAGTACCCTGGATCATATTTAAGCTCTTATGGGGCGTGATGGTAACAGAAACATCCCCCAACTTGTCACAAGCGAGTAATGCGCGTGATGGGCAGAGGATGCTGTTTTTATCAAGACTGACCCAGAGTGCATTTCGGACAATCCCCCCACCTCCCCAAACTTGTCCTCCAAATGATCCACAAAACACTGACGCTTCGTGGACATGGAAGATTCCCCATGAACTCTCGTGCATACGACGTACCGGGGCGAACAAACTTCACTGCCATCCTTAGCCGGGCATTCCTCCCATGGTGTGGCCAGGGAGGGGAACGATTTGGGGGTCAAATTTCTTAGCACTGAAGTTAGTCTTTGCTCACATAGAGACTGCTGGCGGCGGACCACCATCAAGAGATGACCTACTACGATTCAAGGCGTATCATCCACCTTGATGCCACCCACTCCGACCAGGGGCCCTCTCCACGAGCGCCACCCAGCCTCAACGAGGGCCACCTGTCAGGATGACCATTGCTGGGAGTCCAGATGCCCCAGGGAGATGGGCATCTACTCCATGGCATACGTGGGGAGTTAATGGCGCAGGCATCAGCAGAGTGATCCCTGTGTGGTCAGGGGGCTACAACCAACAGGGTACATTGCCGCCCCATCACAACGGACTTGCTACCGTGTGGTACATTGCCGCCCCATCACAACGGACTTGCTACCGTGTTGGATATGAGATGCTAAGAAGTCCATGGTCATCGTCGGCGCAGAAAGCGACACTGCATAGTGCATGGTGGAAAACGCACCCAGGAAAGTGTCCTCGACAAAGAGATGGAGAATGAGTGGGACTGCAATGCAACGACGAGAATGTGGGCTAAAGATCTCAATGCACGATGGACACGATGCACCTTGTAAGGCGCCCTTCTCCTATTGGCTCGCCCTTCGGGAAAATTTAGAAAGATGGAGGTCAAGCCGGACAGGGGACCATCACATAAAGGCCGAAACATTTGAGACTCCTTTTAGTCGCCTCTTACGACAGGCAGCAGTACCAAGGGCCTATTCTTAACCTCGGATCCACAGGGGGGAAAGACTATGTGCTCAGAAAAATTACGGGAGCTAAGATTGTTTATTTGCAAAGCGACATAGCTGATTCGAAAACTCTGATTTCCCTCTTTCCAGCAATAAGTTTATTTTTTCTGAAATCACATTGATTAAAAAGTTTTTCGTATCTAAGGTTCTCATCCACTTGAAAATACTTTCGTTATTTGGACCTTTAAGCATTTTTAATACGAAGAACTGGCGTTATGATTTTGTAGCCCCGATTTTTACGACCAATAAGAGGCATTTGATCATTGAAAGAGTAAGTTAATTAAGAAATTAAACAAAGTAGGCAAATTATGGTCCTGTGAAATTTACATTAAACTTCACAAGCAACACATTGTAACAACAAAACAGAAATCAAATTTTCTTAAATTTATGGTTACCTGAAACCTAGTTAAACCAAATTACTACTCACTAGAATATCGTTACTAATTCATTAAACCTATAATAAAATGTATATAGATGATTTCACTAATTATCCTTTTACTCCTCCACATACAGAACCAGCAGATCACCGTTCCAGTCAGTCTCCGGGAATAATTCGGTACGATAGCATCAATTGATAACTTGTGTTATGAGTAGTATCTTTAGTGCTCTTTGAATTTTCCGTACTCGCGAGATGTACACCTATGTGTAGAAGTCCACAATTAGCAACATTCATGTTAATATTTCAAGGTAGATATTCTCGAGTTGCACTCGTCGGGTCAAAATTTGAATGTCAACTTCACTAGTATGTGCAGATATGATTGTTACAGTTCATCAGTGTACGTATTTTATGAACTTATTTGAACAGTCCGGTTGCAGCCATCCACATCACTTCTCTGTGTCACTGTGTTAGTAAATACTCAGTAACGAACTCTGAGAACTATTTATTACGATTAGTTTTCTTTCAAATGGTGTTTCGTCACGATTCGCTATGGAAATGTGTATTGCATAAATTACCACTGTTTGAAGTTAACCTAGTGTGGTTG
Organism: Schistocerca cancellata; assembly: GCF_023864275.1. Classification (NCBI taxonomy): domain Eukaryota; kingdom Metazoa; phylum Arthropoda; class Insecta; order Orthoptera; family Acrididae; genus Schistocerca; species Schistocerca cancellata. The sequence continues at coordinate 134,633,583 of NC_064629.1, read as the reverse complement.
CTACCGCGACTTATTTGAACTGTTAAACTCGTTATTATGTGGTTTGGCGCTAATAAATGCAAAGTTATCTCAAATTTAAATTAACGCGATCATATCCTCCACTAAACAGATGGGTTACAATTTCAACCAATTTCAGCGAACAAAACTTCTAAATTTCAGCGTTACGAAGGAGCAGTATCAAAATAACCAGCTCAGTAACATCACAACCATTACATGTTGACTCTGCCGACAGCTGTTTTTCACTAATCGACGTACAATCGCACATCGACAAGTGAAGAGCCCAGATCTTCTCAACTTTGGAGATGTTATATCACATGCGTGTGGCTCCTACGATCTTTTCACAATCAAGAGCGCTTCCATCGCAGATCTTGCGTATCATATACTCGACATGACATCACACTAATCGTTGCGTTTAAATTGAAAATTTATTCAAAAATGGCTCTGAGCACTATGGGACTTAACTTCTTTGGTCATCAGTCCCCTAGAACGTAGAACTACTTAAACCTAACTAACCTAAGGACATCACACACGTCCACGCCCGAGGCAGGATTCGAACCTGCGACCGTAGCGGTCACGCGGTTCCAGACTGTAGCGCCTAGAACCGCTCGGCCACTCCGGCCGGCGAAAATTTATTGATATACGAAAATGCATACGCAAGACACAAAACAAAATGGTTTGATTGTGCACTTCACAAGGGGATATAGATGCTAAATGTCGCGATGAACCATAAATTTGACTATTATGAATAAAAAATCTGAAGTTGGATATTACATTGACTTTGAATCAGGACGAAATACCTGTGCATATATTTCTGTATGGCAATCAACAGCTCTTTAAGATGCGCCAATGGATAAAAGTTGGACCTAGCACGCTTGTAAATTATTTCTTAATTATATGCGTCCTTAATACTTTCCACAGACAATAAAAAATTGCCTACGCATTCTTTTGTATGGATGAAGCCGTCATTGAACCGTTTTGATTAAATCTCGATATTAAGCAAGCTCAGTGGAGACATTATGAGGCTATTTCGCATTTGCGTAGGCGCGGAGCAGTGAAATCTGGCTATAATTGTCGACCACGCTAATGAATCGGTACAAAGGGGCAAATTACAACTGATAGGTCTGCCCTTTAAACGCCTCACGTCAATAAATTATCGAGCGTTATGCCATCACTCACGGTCATGACTGTACCGCAAACGAATTAACCTTGTAATTCTACTATTGTCAGGGCCATTTGAGTTTCACTACTCGAGGACTGCGCTATAACCCTAGGCGTAAAGGTGGAAATTGCGGCAGCGCTCGCAATCCGTGTTCCAGTACAGGGCCGTAATTTCCTGTTAAGGCCCTCGCTCTGAGGAGCAGTTACGACGCTCAGGCGGCTGTGACACACACGACAACTGAGAATGTGGATCTCCCCTGGAGCCAATTGCCGGGAAGCCAAGGCGGCTGCAGTACAAGGGCGTAAAGACTTCAGTGCGGCCGAGACCGTTGTAGACCCGGATTACGGCGGCATTACTGGCGGTGGAATGAAAACTAAGCACTGGCCAGAGAACGTTATTGAACATCGTAGGTCTTCACCCCTTGATCCAAATCCCCATCTGCACAGCTCAAGCTATCATCCCGGTGTGGCTGAGACTTTAATGTTCCTACATCTAAGTTGTCTGCTCGGTGAGTTCTCTCAGAATACAAATGGTACACAATGTAATGAGTCGACAAGACACGGACCTTCAGACGTGGGGTAATGTTAGCATTCACAAGCGTTTCACGCTTCCGCTGGCCTGAGCAGAATTGCAGGAAAGTGGCCAGACTGAATTCGTTCACGCAGAGATTATACGCATAGATAATTTGTGTGCAGTTTGAAGACAATAGCATTTGGAACATTTAAAGTTGCTCCTACACAGTACTCCCTCTTCAGGCCATGGGACCATCCGACCGCCGTGTCATCCTCAGCGGAGGATGCGGATAGGAGGGGCGTGGGGTCAGCACAGCGCTCTCCCAGTCGTTATGATGGTATTCTTGACCGAAGCCGCTACTATTCGGTCGAGTAGCACCTCAATTGGCATCACGAGGCTTAGTGCACCCCTAAAAATGGCAACAGCGCATGGCGGCCCAGATGGTCACCCATCCAAGTGGCGGCCACGCCCGACTGCGCTTAACTTTGGTGATCTCACGGGAACCGGTGTATCCACTGCAGCAAGGCCGTTGCCTGCTCCCACACAGTACGTTATGAAATGACTAGAGATCCTGATGTGAAATGTTACTCATCAAATATCGAAAACTGGGGACTGTGTGACTCATGTATTGCTTCGTCAGAACAGTGTGCTTTGGATTTGCCGGCCGCGGTGGACGAGCGGTTCTAGGCGCTTCAGTCGGGAACCGCACGACCGCTACGGTCGCAGGTTCGAATCCTGCCTCGGGCATGGATGTGTGTGATGTCCTTAGGTTATTTAGGTTTAAGTATTTCTAAGTTCTAGGGGACTAATGACCTCAGCTGTTAAGTCCCATAGTGCTCAGAGCTGTTTGAATCATTTTCTCTGGATTTATAGTTTTAAATAATCTAATTAGAGTCAACATTCAACACGTAGCTCTGCTGCAGCGTGTTCTTGCTCAGTGTTGCGATTAGTGACGGTAGCTACAGGGAAGTGTATTACACTTCAGCTGGTACCAAGGGCAATTTGTTTTTAGATGGAAAAACATATCTGTACATTTCTTGGAAACTTCTTGTTACTGACGATAATTTTGAAGAGCTGTCAAACTGCTGGTAAGTTCATGTTAATAAGTTACATTTGCAAATCATTCTATATAAAATTCAAATTTTGCAATTTTTTTTCTGGCATTTAAAAGTGAGAAAAATTACTTCGATAGATTATAGGGGTAGCTTTGTGGCAGCACACTTACCTGCAGAAACAAGTGTGACAACTGAAACGGTAGAAAACAAGTTTTATTAATTAAATTAGGAACATGTGAGAGTGGTTTAGTAAAAAAGAGGAAGTTTCATTTCACATTATCACTTTATTCTAAATATAACATGCAGTTGCTCAGAATATTGTATTAAATGTGTCATGATTTTGTCTTTTTCTCATATGCCTGCATTTTTATGTAAGTGTTTCACACCTGGAATTAATTACCTTGCTTAGAGGATACTTCCTTACTTGTAAGTATTGTAACCTTTTTTTCGTCATACAGTTCTACTGACCTGATGCATAAATAAGTTTGTAAACTTATGTTTAATTACCTTGTTTAATGCAGATTAGTTTTCCTATTCTTATTTTTTCAGTGAAGGTAGATCTATAATTATTTGGATTTTAAGAAAATTAGAAAAACAAAACTCACCAATTTTTTAAATTTTGGGACAAATATGTTTCTGTGTATGTAAAAACAAAACTCATAAAACTGGGAAAACTGGTAATAAAGTCGTAATTTTGTGTCATAAAGAAACACTAGTTCACTCTGTCTTTGTGACAAATGAATTTAACGCTACTTTCCGTGCCTTAAACTTCATGGATCAAATGGCTCTGAGCACTATGGGACTCAACTGCTGTGGTCATAAGTCCCCTAGAACTTAGAACTACTTAAACCTAACTAACCTAAGGACATCACACACATCCATGCCTGAGGCAGGATTCGAACCTGTGACCGTAGTGGTCGTGCGGTTCCAGACTGTAGCGCCTTTAACCGCTCGGCCACTCCGGCCGGCCCTTAAACTTCATGACACTGTGTTTCACTGAGCTTTGGTGGGGGGGGGGGGGGGGGGGAGGTTAACTTTGTGACAGTTAATATTACATATTACGAATGCCTCACTGCGTGTAAACAGTTTATTACTAGCAGAACTAAATGATAAACGTCATAAAATTCAATAAATATGGTAATTAAATGTTGCAGTACGTATTTGTCTGAAGTTATGTGAAAAATACTACTGCAAGTGCCACAATGTTGTCAAGTTTTACGGTACACGGCATGCGGAACGCTCCTGCATTTACCAAAGGTAAAATTGGTAAAGGGAAGGAGAAAGGATGGAATGTCGAGGATTGGTGGGCAGAATACATGAAACAAGCCAGTTGTACCGAAACTAACCAAAGCCCATGTCCTCTGTGAGGAATGGAAATGACTAAATACGGACATGGTAAGTGATATTTCGAACGGTTCAACGATAAGTCGCCAAGTAGGGGATTATTTCTTGTGAGATTTAGATACACGACTGGAAGCCGAGACGCAAAGGCAGCGACAACCACACACACACAGCTACCAAACGCAGACAAGGAGTCAGCTATAGCTTGTGGGTGTAGTGCTTGTTTACTGACGGAACACTGACACACTAAAAGAGACAAAGAATCCACTCGGTAGCCACCCCATGAGCAGAATTCCTCACGCAGCGCGTAATGCACTTCTCTGCTACCGAACCAGTTCAAATTACTCAGAACACAAGCCATTCGTATTCAGCCGTGCAATTAACTGCTTATGAAGTCAGGCAAACTAAATGTTATTTTTTTACGTCTTTTCTGCGTAACGGCCGTCCATAGTTATGGCAGGAGGTGATACAATACGAGGGAGAGATTATAGTAAGCGTAGAGGAATATCCAGGTTAGTGTCACTCCCTACAGGTCCTCTCACCCACTGGAGGGGGTGAAACAGTTTCGCATCACAAATCTTCAGTTCCAAAAAGAAAGTGTTCAAATGTGTGTGAAATCTTATGGTACTTAACTGCTAAGGTCATCAGTCCCTAAGTTTTCACACTACTTAACCTAAATTATCCTAAGGACAAACACAGACACCCATGCCCGAGGGAGGACTCTTCAGTTCCAACTACCAAACACAACTGCCAACAAAGTTTCAAGTGCACGTTAATTTGAGCTTATTCTTTTACACTAAATATCCTCCATTGAGAGTGAAGGCACGAAAATTAATGGTCAAAACACCGAAATAACTGGACAGTCATTAAGCGCTAATCTTTCCTTGTGGTTATAGAACTGGGATAAAGATAGTGGACTGACCAACTAACGCCCAAAAATCACTGATTTATGGTGGTTTAGGACACAGTCTGTGGTAAAACCTGGATGAGGAAGTTACGCATTATGAGAAGAGATTACCGCTTAACGTATACCATTAAATAATTTCTACATAATAATAATTTCAGTGTGGTAATGATGGCAAGGAAGGCTACGGATAAATTGGATAACGTATCTCCTTTGTCAGACACGGTACATGATTCCATGTATGCAAATGACAAAGACGTGTAAACGCATCCAGTCTAAATAAACTATAAATTATAAGGACTTTAAGATCACTCTCAAGGTGCTTACTTCGTGGATAAGAGAAAATAAAGGGGGGAGGGGGGGGGAGGGGGACTATGAAGGATTTTATATACGCCAAAAATCACTAAGGCCTGAAGCAACTTCTAGGAAATACTATCGAGCAACTTTACACGACAGCGTCGGGAAGAAATTCCTGTCAGCAATAGAAATTAGTAGAAAACTCTATCTACCACTGTGACGCCAATTTGATCCAAGCTGCTAAGGACATCTTAGACTTTTAGAAGAATGTATGCTGTCAAAAAATCGATCTCTTAGTACAGTGAGAGATGCATATCAGTGGTATAGGAGTACCAGTAAGAGCTCACATAAATATCTTATCTCGAGGTCATGTCCACGCTTCCAGGGAATATACCCCCGCTGCCCGCGTCTGTCGTGAGGTAATTTCAAGGTCAGGATGTAGTCTACTACACGTCACGTGTCCTGCCCAAACCGTTAGGCACTTTTGTGTGGTGCATTCAGGGATAGGATGTAATCTGATACCCTGTCCATGCATCTTGGACAAATGTGTGATATAAAAATGAAGGTCACCCACCCACTGTGATAGTTCTAAGTCACATAAAGATGTAAGACGAGATCACCGTCCCCCTCCCCAACTGATCTATACCAATAAAATGACTCAGAAAAGGAGGGAAATACAACTCTCTCCCACATCGAGGATGGCCAGTAATTAACACATTAAAATGGTGGCAAACCCCTCCTTTCCCACTTTTCTCACTAGAGCGATTGCGTGAGTTTCGACATTTTAGATCTTTTCGCTGCAATGAGAGGGTTACCAGCAGTAAAATTGGCCTACCCAAAATGGTGATAAATATTACCATAATTTATGAGGTAAGACACTTTGGCATTAGTGTGATTAAGTTGAGACTAATTTACTTTAACTTAATGATGTCGTCGCATATTTTACAAGTAGTGAGAAAGAAGAACAATATTTATGACATAAGATACGTTGCATTTTCAGGGTGTGGCTGAATTACTATAATTTAGTGACATCATAACATATTCTGCTAAATGGTGGGAAATATTAACGTAACTTATCACCTAAGAAATTTTGACGTTACAGTGTGTGATTGGGGGCGCTGCTGAATTACTATGAATTAATGATGTCGTCACATTTTCTGTAAGCAGTTCGATGTATGAGGACATGCCACTGCTATTTACAATTTTTGACCGATTTTCTCCGTATTTCCATTCTAACGTATGTGTAAATTAAGTATGATATTTTGAAAACACAGTGAAATACCACGTTAAACAACTTGTGCAACATATTTTAACAAATGCGCGCATATCCTTCGGTAAATAAATAACACACTGCAACAATTACGTACCAAGTGCACTTTATCCCTGCATTATTATTTCAAGACGTCACTCCAGGACTGCTCCCAGAAGACACGTAAAAAACAACAGAAAAATCCTAGTATATACATTCACAACACATTGCTAACTGTACACTGTAAGCAATTAACAACACTGGGGTTAAAAAATTGGCGCCATACTGTGTTGAAACAATAACGTCACTATAAGACTGCTTAGAGTAGACTTGCAAATAACGAGTGAAATGAATTCATTAACAACACGTCGATAAATTCCCATCTATTCACAGCTTAGGATAGGAATGGTAGAGGAAACACACTTTATTTAGCCCTTTCACTACCAATGGGGTTAAAGGAATTACATAAGTTACCGTATACATATGTACACTCCTGGAAATTGAAATAAGAACAATGTGAATTCATTGTCCCAGGAAGGGGAAACTTTATTGACACATTTCTGGGGTCAGATACATCACATGATCACACTGACAGAACCACAGGCACATAGACACAGGCAACAGAGCATGCACAATGTCGGCACTAGTACAGTGTATATCCACCTTTCGCAGCAATGCAGGCTGCTATTCTCCCATGGAGACGATCGTAGAGATGCTGGATGTAGTCCTGTGGAACGGCTTGCCATGCCATTTCCACCTGGCGCCTCAGTTGGACCAGCGTTCGTGCTGGACGTGCAGACCGCGTGAGACGACGCTTCATCCAGTCCCAAACATGCTCAATGGGGGACAGATCCGGAGATCTTGCTGGCCAGGGTAGTTGACTTACACCTTCTAGAGCACGTTGGGTGGCACGGGATACATGCGGACATGCATTGTCCTGTTGGAACAGCAAGTTCCCTTGCCAGTCTAGGAATGGTAGAACGATGGGTTCGATGACGGTTTGGATGTACCGTGCACTATTCAGTGTCCCCTCGGCGATCACCAGTGGTGTACGGCCAGTGTAGGAGATCGCTCCCCACACCATGATGCCGGGTGTTGGCCCTGTGTGCCTCGGTCGTATGCAGTCCTGATTGTGGCGCTCACCTGCACGGCGCCAAACACGCATACGACCATCATTGGCACCAAGGCAGAAGCGACTCACATCGCTGAAGACGACACGTCTCCATTCGTCCCTCCATTCACGCCTGTCGCGACACCACTGGAGGCGGGCTGCACGATGTTGGGGCGTGAGCGGAAGACGGCCTAACGGTGTGCGGGACCGTAGCCCAGCTTCATGGAGACGGTTGCGAATGGTCCTCGCCGATACCCCAGGAGCAACAGTGTCCCTAATTTGCTGGGAAGTGGCGGTGCGGTCCCCTACGGCACTGCGTAGGATCCTACGGTCTTGGCGTGCATCCGTGCGTTGCTGCGGTCCGGTCCCAGGTCGACGGGCACGTGCACCTTCCGCCGACCACTGGCGACAACATCGATGTACTGTGGAGACCTCACGCCCCACGTGTTGAGCAATTCGGCGGTACGTCCACCCGGCCTCCCGCATGCCCACTATACACCCTCGCTCAAAGTCCGTCAACTGCACATACGGTTCACGTCCACGCTGTCGCGGCATGCTACCAGTGTTAAAGACTGCGATGGAGCTCCGCATGCCACGGCAAACTGGCTGACACTGACGGCGGCGGTGCACAAATGCTGCGCAGCTAGCGCCATTCGACGGCCAACACCGCGGTTCCTGGTGTGTCCGCTGTGCCGTGCGTGTGATCATTGCTTGTACAGCCCTCTCGCAGTGTCCGGAGCAAGTATGGTGGGTCTGACACACCGGTGTTAATGTGTTCTTTTTTCCACTTCTAGGAGTGTATTTATACTTCCACTTGTGCTTACAATCTGAAAGCCTGTGTATTTGTTCATCATATACCCATTACTGTTTTGCACTTAATATTTTATATTCCATGATTCAAGTGGAGTTTCCTTGCTACCTCATAGGTATGGTTTGCTATGAAATTTTTGGCAAATATAATTTCATTTATATCCTTGCTGCTGCATGCAGAAACAATAATAGTCATATTTTCATCAATATTGCTACCGTTCTGTACTTGCACTTTAATTGTTATCCAGTAAAGCAATGACAACAAAGAATATATGTAACGGTTCTTTGTTGTTGTTGTGATTTGTGGTATTCTTAAGTTGTATTTCTGAGTGTAAGCTTGGACAACCTGTTATAATCTGACGGAGTCTGAAAGGATTATAAGTACTGATAATCCAGATGTGTGGCGGACGTCGTGATGTGTATATTTTGTGGTATGATGAAGATGGAAACGATAACGTTGAAGTTACAGAAAAACTTATTGATGTCACAGAAATGAGTGAAATGCATCAAAAGACAGAGATATCAGGGACAGAAAATTTATCAGAACATATCAACGAGGTCTCAGATCCAACTGTTTCAGGCATGTTCAAGAGAATTAGTGGTCTAGCGTAGGATTCGTCACCCTTCTATCAACGATGAAGGTCATTCTAAGATGTTCTTCAGCAAAACCTTGGTCTAATAAATGGCAGTAAAACTGTAGATGCAACTGTAAATATATTTACTCTCTTTTCTCCTGAAAAGATGCTTATCACTAAAAGGGGTATGCTAATCATAAAGGTCAAGACGTTTGACAAATACAACATAATTTACCAAGAACAACCTAAAGAATAGCAAAACATAACGAACCAGGACTTGTTGACATTTATTTCCACATTAATGGCTGATGTTCGTGGAAATCATCTGAGTTATGGACTAGCCACTAAATTGTTTGAAATCAATTTTTCACGGCAGTTATGTCCCATACCTGAATTCACAAATTGTGTGCTCTTTTGAGGTTAGATGACGTAATAATCGGCAACATTAGACTTTCAGATACAACTGACATACCTATTGAATATGTAACTGTTGATGAAAGACCGGAGACTTTATCCTGTAACAGCCCTTTTCGAACATACATGAAACCGAAGTCAGGGATTTACGGAATAAAGATTTGGGTATGTGCAAATGCTGAAAATGGATATGACTGTAATCGACAAGTATATACAGGCATTGGAGACAACCAAGGAGATGTTCATTCAGGGCAACGCGTTATGGTGGATATTGTTGACCATGTTTTTACTATGCAAGTGGAATCACTAGAAATACTTTTTTGCTTCCATCCTGCTAGCTGAAATCATTGTTCGATCACAACTTCACATTAGTTGAAACTCTAAGAGTAAACAAAGAGAAATCCCCTTTGAGTTTCTGCCTAACGCAACAAAAGAGACAAAATCTTCAATATTTGGATTCACGAGAAAGAGGACTATTGTCCTATACATTCCTAGGAAAAAGAAGGTTGTTATTCTGTTTTCAACGAAACATGATGATGACTCTGTTGAAGGATAAAAGAAAACACACCGCCTACCATAACCGCTCACACTAATCAAACTATATGGCGAAAATAGGTGGGTGATATGACGACAAGACAATACAACCGTGTGCGTACAACAGGCAGTTAACTGGACTGAATATTTACGAGTATGGTGAACATTGCAGTCCTCAATGCGTAATTTCTGTGTTCACAAAAATACATCCAGGAAGATTCCACGGAAATAAAGCGGCAGCAAGTTATCCTCAAGTTAGCGAAACCACAGGTGCAAGAATGAGCAAGAAATCCAGCTGAATTACATACAGAATTCTTAAGAGCTACTATTGTAATTGAAGTAAAGAAGACGTATTCTGCTCAAGGTACCAAGGGAGAATCTTCGAATTCATCAACTGGAAAAATGTATGCGTTACGTACTTCAGATGAAGACTAGAAAACCAGATCTATGTGGATGCGGTGCAAAAAACCAGTGCACCAGAACAATAGAGGAGAAACAATTACGATAAGTTGTTCTCATTATTAGAACCAGCCATCTAGAAAGACTAATCTTATTTCGTATTTAAAATTTTTATTTCTATTGTATCAGCACAGTGACCATACATCTGGAATCCTTAGTTCTGTATTTTTGCACACTAAACCGTCAGTGATTGCTTCCAGCCTGTAACAACTCATGTGTTTACACTTATAATTGAATCTCTGAATTATTTTGTAACTGTATGATCTACAGTAATAAAATTTTTTGCTATGTTCAACTGGCACCCTCCTGGTAATTGGATAGTATAAAATAATCTTGCTAGGAGAAGAGTTAAAAATAAAGAGTGCGATGCAGAGACGTATATATCAGTGTACCCGTGTTCAGATGCAACTCTGCAGATTGTCAGCTTTGAGCCTTGCAGCACCGCCGCCACTGCCCCTGGGGCCGCGCGAAATCCCAGACGCCTCAGATCTCACTCGCCCGAAGGTCGGATGTTGCCAGATGCAGCCAACTTGTTCAGCACAACTTCAGTGCCGGGAAAGTACCGCGGACGACGCAGGCCACAGCCAACGCAGGTATTTGTAACCGACTGGACTCACTGGTCCGGGAGAGGTTCGAGTCCTCCCTTGGGTATGGGTGTGTGTGTTTGTCCTTAGGATAATTTAGGTTAAGTAGTTTGTAAGCTTAGGGACTGCTGACCTTAGCAGTTAAGTCCCGTAAGGTTTCACACACATTTTTTTGACAGGACTCAACACGCATTAACCTCTTGCAACTGCTAGGAATGTACCACGTATCTCGTAAATGAGAGACAGAAAAGCTGAGGGGGGGCGGGGGGGGGGGGGGAGAGAGAGAGAGAGAGAGAGAGAGAGAGAGAGAGAGAGAGTTTAGTCGCTCTCTTTGTAACACCTGAGATCACTAACAGTCTAGATAACTACCACTTATAACCGCGATAAGGCAACAGACCATATCCTGTCGATCGGTGAGGCAGCCTTGCCAGTCTTAAGAAAACTATCTCAAACTACTCGTATTATTGTTACAAAACAACATTTCCAGAAATACTTCGTTTTTAAAATCATCAAATCAGATGTGAATAATCGTACATCAATGTACTACTCCTTTATTTTCCTAAAATTCATTCCAAAACTACGAAATTGGTGGATTTCTATAAATTCCACATGAATGCGAAGAACTGCAGTAGATAATCATCCGCCGTTGGAGACAAACACATAAATCAGGCAAGTGTTCTCGTTTTGAGTGCTGGAAATGATATGACGTCCGTGTACATTAATTTCTTGGTGTTTACCTCGTTAACACTCATCGATTTAAGCTTTATCCATTTCCACAGACCAAGAGCTTTGTGGTAACCTACAATTCAGGGTATGGGTATGTCAACCATACCGCAGCGCTGGTAGTATGAATGGCTTCTCAGTTTTATTGCGTGACGAAGCGATGCTGTTGAGATTAAATCATTTACAAAAGTGCCGGATAGTCATAATTAAAGTACAGCTACTCACGTAGGACTACTGTGGGTTGTAATCATCGTATGGCACGAAACTTAGTAGATACGCTTGTGCGTTAACGCGGAATCGCTGTAGTGTTGAAAACAAATTAGTTCCAATTGTGCCCACAGATCCAAGTCTGATGCTGTACACTGTTTCTATGGCGGTATGACTTCCATGCTGTCATCTGACAAGCCATAATTTGAATAAATAGCGTGGTTATCGAGAGGAGAGACCGTGCGCTCTTAGTGACACTGTTTTATGTGAACGGCAGCAATTACAGTGCTGCATTGAGAGAGTATCGTCGACTGAAAGGTTTTAGAAGACACCCGATGTCACTAAACTGTTTAACCCTTTATGGCCTGAATTTTTTTATTTCTTGACTTTCACATTTCGAAATTTTTCTGTGGTATTCTAGTTGTTAGGAAATAGGTCTGGTATAAAGAAAAACCAGATCAAATAATATTATGCGAATTTTATTAATTTTTTTCAAAAATAGATTTGAGAGCCCCGTCAGGTCACAACAGTACATCCAGTAACAAACATTACTTCATGAAAAGTGGTACTCATAAAAGCAGTTTTTTCTTTCATTGGCACAAAAACGTACTTTACAATGAGAACATTTAGAATGAGGCTTTGACTCTATATTATGAATAGCGCAGTTTTCACATCTACCATGATTTGCAACGAAATTTGGCCAAGGAGCACCGAGATTTTGGGTTCGAATTTCATTTGGAGGTGAAAAACTTTTCTTCTTTCTTTTATTGAGTAAAGAGCTGGAAGACGTTTCTTGCTTTGGTCTTCCTCTTTTCTTCAGAATTGTTTTACCTTTTGTCAGAAGTCCCTGAGTTACCACAAGCTTGAGCTGAAGGAAATATATTCGTCCACTGAAATCTGAGTATATAACGTATGAATTCAGAACTGTTACACAGTTTTGTCTTCTAAATTTGGGAGAAACTTTTAGATTGCGATTGACAATTTCGACATTTCTTTCATTTTCAGCGGAGAGAGAGTCTGTATTGTCTTTGCGACCAGCAGCTTGCTTTTGTTATTTCCATCTTTTTGTGCGTGCACATTGTTGCTTTCTTGTTCGTCGTCTGTCGGGTCAGTTTCAATATCACTATTATCTTCAAAAGGTATTTCTTCAGCTTCTTGAGATCAAGTGGAAATATTGTATTGTCGACTGGTGTGGCATAATTTTTTGTTCTTTGCACTTGTACATTGTTGAGTTCGAATTTTTCTAAAACTTGTTCTGTGTCAGAATCACTACTTTTCTCATCGGGCGTATCGAAGTCAGATGGAAAATCCTCCAGGAGTAACTCCAGTATCTCTTCATCTTTCAACATTCTCGCCATAGCGTATGATGCAAAAACACATATCTATAGGCCTGATGGGACTTACAATTACCAAATTACCTTTACAAATTTATTCTAAGGATTTATAATATACAGGGTGATTCAAAAACAATACCACAACTTTAGGAATTTAAAACTCTGCAACGACAAAAGGCAGAGCTAAGCACTATCTGTCGGCGAATTAAGGGAGCTATAAAGTTTCATTTAGTTGTACATTTGTTCGCTTGAGGCGCTGTTGACTAGGCGTCAGCGTCAGTTGATGCTAAGATGGCGACCGCTCAACAGAAAGCTTTTTGTGTTATTGAGTACGGCAGAAGTGAATCGACGACAGTTGTTCAGCGTGCATTTCCAACGAAGTATGGTGTTCAACCTCCTGATAGGTGGTGTATTAAACGTTGGTATAAACAGTTTACAGAGAATGGGTGTTTGTGCAAAGGGAAAAGTTCTGGATGGCCGAGAACGAGTGATGAAAATGTAGCACGCATCCAGCAAGCATTTGTTCGCAGCCCAGGAAAATCGACTCACAGAGCTAGCAGAGAGCTGCTAATTCCACAATCAACTGTATGGAGAGTCCTACGAAAAAGGTTAGTTATGAAACATTATCGTCTGAAATTGGTTCAAGCACTGTCCGCAGCTGATAAGATTAAAAGAATCGATTTCTGTGATTTTACCCTTGCTCAAATGGAAACAGATGAATCTTTCGTTTCAAAGATTGTGTTTAGTGATGAAGCAACTTTCCACACTAACGGGAAAGTCAACCGTCACAATGTCTGTATATGGGGCACTGAGAATCCGCGGGAAACAACTCAGTATGAACGTGACTCGCCTAAGGTGAACGTTTTCTGTGCCATTTCAGCCAATAAAGTATTTGGTCCCTTTTCCTTAGAAGGTGCTACTGTAACTGGACTACAGTATCTGGAGATGTTAGAGAATTGGCTGTTCCCTCAGCTCGAACAAGAAGCACAACAATTCATATTTCAGCAGGATGGAGCGCCACCACATTGGCACTTATCTGTCTGTAACTACCTGAACGTCAACTACCCGAGGCGATGGATCGGCCGCCAGGCAGCCCGTGACAGAGCACTTCATCACTGGCCTCCAAGAAGCCCTGATCTTACCCCCTGCGATTTTTTCTTATGGGGGTATGTTAAGGATATGGTGTTTCGGCCACCTCTCCCAGCCACCATTGATGATTTGAAACGAGAAATAACAGCAGCTATCCAAACTGTTACGCCTGATATGCTACAGAGAGTGTGGAACGAGTTGGAGTATCGGGTTGATATTGCTCGAGTGTCTGGAGGGGGCCATATTGAACATCTCTGAACTTGTTTTTGAGTGAAAAAAAACCTTTTTAAATACTCTTTGTAATGATGTATAACAGAAAGGTTATAGTATGTTTCTTTCATTAAATACACATTTTTAAAGTTGTGGTATTCTTTTTGAATCACCCTGTATTTCACTTCTAGCCAATTATTAGCATAACTACTGAGTAACTACTGAGTAACAGGAAAAATATTATGAAGATCGGATTCTCACAGAAATTTCACGTAATAAAAACTGTACGATCACCCTGTAACTGCATACAACCAAATCTACATGGTTACTCTGCAATTCACACTTAAGTGCTTGGCAGAGGGTTCATCGAACCATTTTCATATTACTTCTATATCATTCCTCACTCGAATGGCGCGTGGGAAAAAGGAACACCTAAATCTTTCCGTTCAAGCTCTGATCTCTCTTATTTTACTATGACGATCATTTCTCCCTACGCAGGTGGGTGTCATAAAAATATTTCCGCATTCGGAAGAGAAAGTTGGTGATTGAATTTTCGTAAATAGATCCCGCCGCAAATAAAACAGCCTTTGTTTCAGTGACTGGCACTCCAACTCGCGTATCATATTAGTGACACACTCACCCCTATTGCGCTATAACACGAAACGAGCTGCCCCTCTTTGCACTTTTTCGACGTCCTCCGTCAATCCTACCTGGTAAGGATCCCATACCGCGCAGCAATATTCCAGCAGAGGACGGAGAAGTGTAATGTAGGCTGTCTCTTTAGTGGGTTTGTCGCATCTTCTGTGTTCTGCCAACAAAGCGCAGTCTTTGTTTCGCCTTCCCCACAATATTATCTATGTGGTCTTTCCAACTTAAGTTGCTCGTAATTGTAATTCCTAGTTATTTAGTCTTAGATTTGTGCGATTTATCGTATAACCAAAATTTATCGGATTTCTTTTAGTATCCATGTGGATGACTTCGCACTTTTCTTTGTTTAGTGCAAATTGCCACTTTTCGCACCGTACAGAAATTCTCTCTAGAACATTTTGTCATTGGAATTGATCGTCTGATGATTTTACTAGACGGTAAATTACAGCATCATCTTCAAACAAACTAAGGCAGAGAGCCGTACCCTGTAGGATTGATAATATTACCTACGTAAGAAGACGAAATGAATCTTTTAAATAAAGGACTCAAACATAGTACGCCCTCTCGTATCAATGGACAACTGATTAAAAAAACAACAAAAAACAAAAAAAGCAGTCGTTGAAGTAAAGTCACTGTGAGTATGCTAGGTTGCCAGGATCAAAGCAAAGAGAAATAGCCGTAGAAACCAGTAAGGTTCTTAGGTCCCAAACTAAATGGCCTAGATACAGTAATGGCAGTATTAAGGTACTGGAAATTATAAACATCGAACTACAAAATGAGAAAGCATTAATCACGAAAATGGATAAAGGCAATGCATTGATCGTTGTTTAGGATGACGATTACATTTCTATTATTTATTGTTGTTTCGATGAAGCAGGGATTAGAGAGATTAAAAGTGACCCAATGAAAAAATTTAAAGAGAATTTAAAAAAAAATTATCAGTCACTGTGATTTCTTATTTCCAGCGACACGTGATAAGAAACGTGTCATAATGATGAAAAATACAAGGGTTGGAACTTTAATAGTGGCGACTATTAACTTACAGCTCGTACAAAATAGATACGTGTTCCAAAGTCATACTGACCTTCAAAGTACTCACCAGCACTGTGTATAGCCCGTTGCCAGCGATGTGGAAGTCGTAGGATACCCTTAGCAGTGCCAGTTGTGTTGACAGTTCGAGCGGCGTGGTCTATTGCACGACGAATTTCCAGTTGAAATCACGAGAGCTTAAGTCAGGGGAGTGCAGTAGGTGATATAGCTTTTAGCAGCCCCATCAGTCAAACAAATCAGTAACAGCTTGCACTGTACGTGCTTCAGCATTGTTCTGCAAAATAATGGTCAGGTCCTGCAGAAAGTGTCATCACTTCTGTCTCTAAGCTGATCGTAGGTTGTGTTCCAAAAGTTCTACTCGATTCCTAAACTGAAGGAAACACTTCACGGCATTCGCTTCAGAACTGCTACATATTCGTCGTGCAATAGATCGCGCCGCTCGAACTGTCAACGCAACTGGCACTGCTAAGAGTATCCTACGACTTCCACATCGCTGGCAACGGGTTGTACACAATGCTGCTGACTACTTTGAAGGTCAGTGAAACTATGAAACACGTATCTATTTTGTTAGAGCTGTAAATAAATAGTTGTCACTATTAAAGTTCCAACCGTCGTACCTTGATTAAGAGTTCATATAAAGCTACGAGTTACCCGGTACGTCCGATTGAGAACAATTGTCCGAGTCCGTACAATAAAAATAATCGGTTCTTTAGCAGTAAACGCAAAGGGTATTACACGTTCACAAAAGTCTGTAACTGAAAAAACTGATATAACTTGGTGGAGAAATTGAAAGCGATCGACCTACCACTTGCTGCACGACTGGCGTCGTTGGATGTTGTAAACCTTTAGACCAATGTTTCAGTAGACCAAACACTTGATACGATTCGCAATAATTTATTGCACTATAAAGAACTTAGTATAGGAGAAGCAACTGAAGTTGTTGAGTAATTGCATGTATCCCTTTCTTTTAACTCCTTTATTTTCAATTGCAAATCTTACACCCAAGAAAAGGCAATGGCAATGGGTAATTCCCTTGTGGATGCGTTGGCAGAAATTTTTATCAATAATTTGGAATATAGATTTTTAGCTTCTGGCTCATCCCTGGTACCAAAAATTGTTGAATATTTTCGTAATGTGGAAGACATTTTGATAATTTTTGACGGGACTGAGGCTGCATTAGCAAATCTGTGTGCTTCCTTTAAAGCGTTACGTCCAAACATTAGTTTCACAATAGAACAGGAAGTTAACTGTGCAATAAATTACCTAGATTTCACAGTTGCGCGGCCCGAGGCGCACCTAGTAATCTTCGTCTTTAGAAAACCAACGTGTACCGATATAATTATAAATAATGAGTCATACTATCCAGAGACTTATAAATGGGCTTATTTTCGGTCAATGATTCACAGCCTTTGGAAAATAGGAACGAGTAATGAAGATAGGGAAAGGGAACTTAACAGAATTGTTGAAGTAGGAATTGCTAATGGATATTCAGGGCGAAGTGTCCGTAAGATGTTCACATCCATTAAAAGTAAGAAGCAAGCCATAGCTAAAGAGGACAATAGTAAATATATCACCCTCACTTACAATGAATTGCACTGTGAAACAATTGCTTATATTTAAAGAGTGAATATCAAGCCTGCCTTTTAAAACGCAAGTAAATACGTACAACAAATTGAGACACGATGTCAGATATAAAGGGAAGTAGTCGGTTAAAAAATCGTGGGCTTATAAGATACAGTGCGGAGAATGCGATCAGTATTAGATCGGCAAAACGGTGAGGGATTTCTATGTATATACGATACAGGAAGCATGGCTATGCTAGCAACGCCAGTGTGCTAGGGCAACACATACAGAAGGGGGAACACAAATTACTTTCTATCGATGAGGGTCTTAAGGTATTACAATTACCTCCAGGTAGTCGGTTTTTGGCTATTATGGAGGAATTTGAGAGCTATACTCATAAGATTTGTGAACCCCATCGTATGTTGAATAAAGAGGTATTTCACAGAAATGCCGACCGGTGTGGCCGAGCGGTTCTAGGCGTTTCAGTCTGGAACCGCGCGACCGCTACGGTCGCAGGTTCTAATCCTGCCTCGGGTATGGATGTGTATGATGTCCTTAGGATAGTTAGGTTTAAGTAGTTCTAAGTTCTAGGGGACTGATGACCTCAGATGTTAAGTCCCATAGTGCTCAGAGCCATTTGAACCATTTTTCACAGAAATTTTTATTTTGAATTATTTTGCGGATACACTCAAAGTATTTAAATAGTTCATGGTCTTCAGCTGCGTTTAACCCTTTTGATTCAAATATAATTGTCACTTATTAGCCTGTTTCGTTTTCTTCCCACCCCCCCCCCCACCAACCCCTCCTTAATTTATGACTTACTAAATGAAATTTGTTACACCTGTGGTCTATTGTTTTTAATGTGCTCTAAGCCTACTTGTGTAAATTGCTGGCCCATTATTTTATGGATGTTGCAGTGATTTTAAGTTCAGCCATGGTCTACAGTTGTTAACATATTTTAAATTTGGGCATGTAACTTACAACACTCCCTTCTCCCCTACCCCCCACCCCCAGACTTCAATTAGTTTGCTCTAACGATGTTCATATACTTTTAACAAAATGATCATGACATTACAGCTTAGTAACCGATTTTAAATTTTATTCCTAACCAAAATGCATGTAAATTTCTTTTCTATTGCACCAGGTGGCCCACGCACGCCGTGCTCCGTAGACGTTAGTTAATCGCAGATACTACAGACGCCGAAATGTTGTCTAGGCACAACAGTGAAGGGGACTCCACACCAACGGAGAGGAGACCCTGCTAAACGGAAGACCAGCGCTTGAAAACAAACACTTAATAGCTATTAGTGGTCCTATAACTCGCCCCTAGAAAACTTACTTGCTGTGGGAAGGGTGTTGTGTTCAATTCCTGGGATCCCGGCGGAGTTTCGAGTCCTCCCTCGGGCATGGGTGTGTGTGTTTGTCCTTAGCATAATTTAGGTTAAGTATTGTGTAAGCTTAGGGATTGATGACCTTAGCAGTTAAGCCCCCTTAGATTTCACACACATTTTTTTCAATTCCTGGGCTCGAGAATGATGTCTGTGTAGAAGAATGATTTTCCCTGACCAAACCACTACGCACAAGAGCCAAAGCATACTAATTATCTATTTCAAGGCATGTCAACATCTGACAGATAATTTATTAACAACACATAATACACCAATTTATGATTAACGACTGGCAGTTTTACATAAACGCTATCATATCTCTGACTGCAATAAAGAACAATGTGTTCCTTTAAACGTATGTTATAGACTGACAGATCTTTATAACTGCATTATTCATAATACAAATGCATATTAATACTCAAGTCCGCCTAGCATGAACATTTATTAGCATTTGTGCAAAGCAACGTTTACAGCAAAGCAACACTGGTGACCTCGGTTACGCAACCCATAAAGATTTTCTTCCATCAAAACTAGACTGTTTCTGGCGCAGAATGTGCCGTCAATGGTAAAGGTGCATCCATAAGAATACAGGCTACATAGTAGGAAATAAGGATGCAACATAATTTGTTCGCGCAGCCATCGGCAAAAGTGGAGGAAAACCGTTGTCAGTCATCGCTTGATCCATCTGACGTTTGTAGGGATGGATGTCCTCAAGGTGTCGAACTGTCGTGTGGTTCACACTTATGGCGTGTTCTAAAACTCTAGTACCCGTAGAAGGCTGCTCTGCAAAATGCTGATGTACAGCTTCTTCAACTTCTAGTGCACGGCTTGTCCGCGGGCGTCTATTGTGGTGACATTTAGGACGTGAGCTGCCCTAGTCACGTTAACGCCTCTCCAGTCTTGAAAACGTGGTATGGGAATACTCCTAATGGGGTAACGTTCATCAAAGAGCCGGCAAGCCTCTCTTGCATTTCTTTGAGCTTCCCCGTAAACGAGAAGCATGTTTGTGTACTCTGCAGGTGTGTAAACGACCGCCATAGTTCATACCCGTTTTACGAGATACACAAATGCCCTAAAACTACGTACAGTATGAGCTACGGGACACAAGACAGTACTGTTCTATACCGGTATCTATGTAAGAGTTTAGAGTGCTATGTGTGTCGTGTAACAGATGAAGCAGAACCACTGGTAAACATTCCAATCTTACAGTACACACAGCACGTCCTTTTCTGCTTGTCTGCTTTGGTTTTTATACATACAGTACCGTTTCCAAGGCCCTGGCTTGTTAACAGTCTCAGCGCGACTGCAATTCGCGTTGTCTCCTTTGCTCGTAGCCTAGCTAGTGAGGTCGAAACTTCCCACGCATTCCTCCACGTTTCGGAGATACTAGCATGCAAACGAAGCCTTTTCGAACATACGTTTATTTGCAAAATACGCTCACGCGTTACCTTTTGATACACCGTCTATATAGAAGGAAAGGATGCAAGAGATAGAGAAGCACGAATTTATGAGCCCGTAACAAATAATATTTCTGCCAGTCCAATCGAAGCGAAGTACCCGATCCAGGACTGGGACATCATTTGTTATAATATACATAATATAGTAATAACAACGCGTGTGTAGGCCATAGAGATCGAAGTGGTCAAGAGAACTATTACCACGACAAACTTCTACACAAAAGTAAACTACAGCCACGCCCTTACTGCGATGATTGTCACATGATCGCCCCCTCGCACACTCCTTCGTATGTAACGAGAAAGCACGAACCTGGAACTACACTTTCAAGAAACCCGCGGTGTTAAACACTGCACCGAAAACAGTGACAAGTTTCAAAACGGTTCCAGCATCTATCCTACCGTATAAATAGTTACACGTGGGTGGTACAGCTTTTTACTTACTGTTTAACTATCCTGCCTTGAAAGATTCGACATTTTATCTCGAGGAGGAACGCCTACAAATCAAGTAATGATTAAATCTCAGCTACGAGAAGCACAACTTTTTTTTTTCAAATTTTATGTTATCCACGAAATAATTTGATATACGTGCGCTGCTTAGGTTTCTTGCCAACGATTTCGAAAACTACTGTGCATTTCAGGGAAAAAAGTACCATATAATTTCAGTTCATTGCGTTGGAGCAACTCTAATTTGTTCAACATTTACTGTAAAAAGATAGTCAAATGTAATTTGCAGCTAGAGGGATTTGAGCTTCATCGGCGTCATATCAGGTTCAGTTACACAAGGAACCAAATTTTCAGGTTAGTCTTTTGAAGGGGACTAATTTCGATCCCCCACTGCAGTTTAACGTGTGAAAGAACATATTTTATAGTTATATTAACACTACCGAATAAAAGTTCCTGAAGATGCCTTTATGGCGAGAGAAACCATGGACTGGAAACGGAGGTAGGGATGCCCTGAGAAAAATAACTGAAACGTCATTATCTTTGCTGGCTACAAACGCGAAGGTCCCATTTTTTATTCCTGCTGACTGATTTTTATTTTTATTTTTATTTTTATTTTTTTTTATACAGTGGAATGATCTGAACCGCAATGAAATCGGACTTCTGAGCGCAAATCAAGCGCTTGTTGAGTAAATAAGGAACAATACAGATAAATAAACGTCAAATGAAGAGAACTGCACTTGGCTGGGAGTATCAGCACATTTATTTTTAGTCCAGCTTATACTTTGCACTAGCCACTACGAAGTTTCTTCCTGTGAACAGCAGAAACGTGGATAACAACTTGCATACAAAACAGTTCCGTGAAGCAGTCAGTGTAAACGTTTTCTACGATACTACGCTTCGGATACCAGCAAACATTTACCCAGGCATCTGCCTCAATTAACATGGCCCAGATCTTAAATTTCATCTTCGCATTTCGTCCGCTAACTGACAGCGAGACACCATTCAACCAACACTAAATTGGGTAGCCCAGATTTCTTCTCTCTCACAAAACACCAACAGCTATCCTACTTCTCACCATTGTTCAGATAACTTCACTAGTGTGTATGTGGCAGTTTCACCCAACACTAAGGTAATAATGAGACATCAATTTGCTTTCCGTTGGTTTATGTTTTCCAGAGTAATCATCATTTCTTGAAATCAGTAAAGGGATAAATGATAGGACAAATGATGAACGGGAATATTGTTACTAATTTTCAAAAATGGCTCTGAGCACTATGGGACTTAACTTCTTTGGTCATCAGTCCACTAGAACTTAGAACTACATAAACCTAACTAACCTAAGGACATCACACACATCCATGCCCGAGGCAGGATTCGAACCTGCGACCGCAGCGGTCGCGCGGTTCCAGACTGTAGCGCCTAGAACCGCATGGTCACTGCGGCCAGCCATACTAATTTTCTCTTTCCTTCTGAAACATTAGCTATCTGCAAAACAAATGAAAATTTCCAAGTGACACTATATGCATGTGATAGCGTGTAAGCTGCAGAATGTGTGGAGCAGACGTGAACACGTTAACAACAAATAAATAAATATGCAATACTCAAGTAGGCTGACGGAAACTCCAGTAAACACAATTTGTCAAAGTAAACAATTTTTCCCCATGTGTAACATCATCTTATTTAGACAATAAGTACAAGCCATAGTTACATTCTCTAATTCTGTCTCTTACAGAGAGTGTTGCACTTACAAGTGCGACTTTGAATTAAACCATTATTTTAAGAAATTTCTAGGAGCTCACACAGCAATGCACTAACAGCTCGGAAAAATCTCTCAACACCAGCAGTATAGTTCGACGTTAACGACACGTCCGGCAAAACAGTTTCGCAGCAGCTACGCATAAAAAAAATTTCTTTTTTCAAGGATAATGCCTTTATGGTTCTTTTACAGCTTCACATGATTTAGTAGCTTTGACACATGGCGAACTGGACTGCCGATACCAGTGATAATGAAACTCGTAATTTACAAACTCCGTTCTGAAGTCTCTTTGTGAAATTGTGGATTTAATTTCTTTTCTAAGCACCTAGAACTAGATAGGGCAGTATACTTCGAAACTAAATGAAACTGTGTTCTCTACCCGACTCCCGTATCGACCTGATATATTTAGGAACGTTCCTGGCACAGCTGAATTTTACAACGCTGTCCGTGAAATATGACGCCCATAATCTGTTACGATCCCGTATAATGTGCACGAAATATTCCGCATCACGTAGATACCATCGCCGTTCACGGCGTTTGCCGTCGCGATTGTCTTCACGCGGTCTTCGCTTTTCCTTCTGAATTTAATTGGGAGACTTTAGTTTCTGCTGTACACGTGCAACACAGTCACTGCATTCAAGAGCATTTCTGATTCATCTTACTAGATTATGTTACTGAACATTTCACAAAATAATTTATTAACAGTTCGGAAATATGCGTATTTCACTATTAAGAATGTAATCGGCTGAGCTATTTTGTTTCTGGATGATATATTGACGGTGACCGTTGCTTTAGTTTAAAAAAGGTTACTAAGTTGATGAAATACTTAAATAAGTTGTTATTTAGTACTCCTATCGTCCTCGAACACTCTGTTCATTTTGCGAATGTTATAGTATATATATTATAACATGTCTGTTACTACTTTTTGCGTCGAGGTTCCCTATAGAAAAACTTCACTTCAAATGAAAGGGAGAAGAAGTGAAAATTTACTTTCAGTCGAGAATGTTGGAATTACCAGAGACAGTGTCATAGCTGACGCCACGTCATGGACAGACACGCCCTCTGCACTGCCTTTATAATCTGCGCTTCCTCGAGTTCTCTTAGCACTTCGCTACTTTACCTCGGAGGATGTCTCCCGCAGTCGGACACGAACCGTCAGGTGAGAGTTTTATACATCGACCACGGCCTATCAACCCGACAGTTTTAAGTGAAGGCACACTGAAAAATGGTCGTATGTAAACATAACGTCGTATCCATACACATCATCTACATCTACATCTACATTTATACTCCGCAAGCCACCCAACGGTGTGTGGCGGAGGGCACTTTACGTGCCACTGTCATTACCTCCCTTTCCTGTTCCAGTCGCGTATGGTTCGCGGGAAGAGCGACTGTCTGAAGGCCTCTGTGCGCGCTCTAATCTCTCTAATTTTACATTCGTGATCTCCTCGGGAGGTATAAGTAGGGGGAAGCAATATATTCGATACCTCATCCAGAAACGCACCCTCTCGAAACCTGGCGAGCAAGCTACACCGCGATGCAGAGCGCCTCTCTTGCAGAGTCTGCCACTTGAGTTTGTTAAACATCTCCGTAACGCTATCACGGTTACCAAATAACCCTGTGACGAAACGCGCCGCTCTTCTTTGAATCTTCTCTATCTCCTCCGTCAACCCGATCTGGTACGGATCCCACACTGATGAGCAATACTCAAGTATAGGTCGAACGAGTGTTTTGTAAGCCACCTCCTTTGTTGATGGACTCCATTTTCTAAGGACTCTCCCAATTAATCTCAACCTGGTACCCGCCTTACCAACAATTAATTTTATATGATCATTCCACTTCAAATCGTTCCGCACGCATACTCCCAGATATTTTACAGAAGTAACTGCTACCAGTGTTTGTTCCGCTATCATATAATCATACAATAAAGGATCCTTCTTTCTATGTATTCGCAATACATTACATTTGTCTATGTTAAGGGTCAGTTGCCACTCCCTGCACCAAGTGCCTATCCGCTGCAGATCTTCCTGCATTTCGCTACAATTTTCTAATGCTGCAACTTCTCTGTATACTACACCATCATCCGCGAAAAGCCGCATGGAACTTCCGACACTATCTACTAGGTCATTTATATATATTGTCAAAAGCAATGGTACCGGGCGCTGATAACCACGCAGTTGAGCGCCCCACAAACCAAACATCATCAAAAGCAATGGTCCCATAACACTCCCCTGTGGCACACCAGAGGCTACTTTAACGTCTGTAGACGTCTCTCCGTTGATAACAACATGCTGTGTTCTGTTTGCTAAAAACTCTTCAATCCAGGCACACAGCTGGTCTGATATTCCGTAGGCTCTTACTTTGTTTATCAGGCGACAGTGCGGAACTGCATCGAACGCCTTCCGGAAGTCAAGAAAAATAGCATCTACCTGGGAGCCTGTATCTAATATTTTCTGGGTCTCATGAACAAATAAAGCGAGTTGGGTCTCACACGATCGCTGTTTCCGGAATCCATGTTGATTCCTACATAGTAGATTCTGGGTTTCCAAAAACGACATGATACTCGAGCAAAAAACATGTTCTAAAATTCTACAACAGATCGACGTCAGAGATATAGGTCTATAGTTTTGCGCATCTGCTCGACGACCCTTCTTGAAGACTGGGACTACCTGAGCTCTTTTCCAATCATTTGGAACCTTCCGTTCCTCTAGAGACTTGCGGTACACGGCTGTTAGAAGGGGGGCAAGTTCTTTCGCGTACTCTGTGTAGAATCGAATTGGTATCCCGTCAGGTCCAGTGGACTTTCCTCTGTTGAGTGATTCCAGTTGCTTTTCTATTCCTTGGACACTTATTTCGATGTCAGCCATTTTTTCGTTGTTGCGAGGATTTAGAGAAGGAACTGCAGTGCGGTCTTCCTCTGTGAAACAGCTTTGGAAAAAGGTGTTTAGTATTTCAGCTTTACGCGTGTCATCCTCTGTTTCAATGCCATCATCATCCTGGAGTGTCTGGATATGCTGTTTCGAGCCACTTACTGATTTAACGTAAGACCAGAACTTCCTAGGATTTTCTGTCAAGCCGGTACCTAGTATTTTACTTTCGAATTCACTGAACGCTTCACGCATAGGCCTCCTTATGCTAACCTTGACATCGTTTAGCTTCTGTTTGTCTGAGAGGTTTTGGCTGCGTTTAAACTTGCAGTGAAGCTCTCTTTGCTTTCGCAGTAGTTTCCTAACTTTGTTGTTGTACCACGGTGGGTTTTTCCCGTCCCTCACAGTTTTACTCGGCACGTACCTGTCTAAAACGCATTTTACGATTGCCTTGAACTTTTTCCATAAACATTCAACATTGTCAGTGTCAGAACAGAAATTTTCGTTTTGATCTGTTAGGTAGTCTGAAATCTGCCTTCTATTACTCTTGCTAAACAGATAAACCTTCCGCCCTTTTTTTATATTCCTATTAACTTCCATATTCAGGGATGCTGCAACGGCCTTATGATCACTGATTCCCTGTTCTACACTTACAGAGTCGAAAAGTTCGGGTTTGTTTGTTACCAGTAGGTCCAAGATGTTATCTCCACGAGTCGGTTCTCTGTTTAATTGCTCGAGGTAATTTTCGGATAGTGCACTCAGCATAATGTCACTCGATGCTCTGTCCCTACCACCCGTCCTAAACATCTGAGTGTCCCAGTCTATATCTGGTAAATTGAAATCTCCACCTAAGACTATAACATGCTGAGAAAATTTATGTGAAATGTATTCAAAATTTTCTCTCAGTTGTTCTGCCACTAATGCTGCTGAGTCGGGGGGTCGGTAAAAGGAGCCAATTATTAACCTAGCTCGGTTGTTGAGTGTAACCTCCACCCATAATAATTCACAGGAACTATCCACTTCTACTTCACTACAGGATAAACTACTACTAACAGCGACGAACACTCCACCACCGGTTGCATGCAATCTATCCTTTCTAAACACCGTCTGTACCTTTGTAAAAATTTCGGCAGAATTTATCTCTGGCTTCAGCCAGCTTTCTGTACCTATAACGATTTCAGCTTCAGTGCTTTCTATCAGCGCTTGAAGTTCTGATACTTTACCAACGCAGCTTCGACAGTTTACAATTACAATACCGATTGCTGCTTGGTCCCCGCATGTTCTGACTTTGCCCCGCACCCGTTGAGGCTGTTACCCTTTCTGTACTTGCCCGAGGCCATCTAACCTAAAAAACCGCCCAGCCCACGCCACACAACCTCTGCTACCCGTGTAGCCGCTTGTTGCGTGTAGTGGACTCCTGACCTATCCAGCGGAACCCGAAACCCCACCACCCTATGGCGCAAGTCGAGGAATCTGCAGCCCACACGGTCGCAGAACCGTCTCAGCCTCTGATTCAGACCCTCCACTCGGCTCTGTACCAAAGGTCCGCAGTCAGTCCTGTCGACGATGCTGCAGATGGTGAGCTCTGCTTTCATCCCGCTAGCGAGACTGGCAGTCTTCACCAAATCAGATAGCCGCCGGAAGCCAGAGAGGATTTCCTCCGATCCATAGCGACACACATCATTGGTGCCGACATTAGCGACCACCTGCAGATGGGTGCACCCTGTACCCTTCATGGCATCCGGAAGGACACTTTCCACATCTGGAATGACTCCCCCCGGTATGCACACGGAGTGCACTTTGGTCTTCTTCCCCTCCCTTGCTGCCATATCCCTAAGGGGCCCCATTACGCGCCTGACGTTGGAGCTCCCAACTACCAGTAAGCCCACCCTCTGCGACCGCCCGGATCTTGCAGACTGAGGGGCAACCTTTGGAACAGGACAAGTAGCCATGTCAGGCCGAAGATCAGTATCAGCCTGAGACAGAGCCTGAAACCGGTTCGTCAGACAAACTGGAGAGGCCTTCCGTTCAGCCCTCCGGAATGTCTTTCGCCCCCTGCCACACCTTGAGACGACCTCCCACTCTACCACAGGTGAGGGATCAGCCTCAATGCGGGCAGTATCCCGGGCAACCACAGTTGTAGCCCGATCGGGGGATGCGTGGGACGAGCTGGCCGTCCCCGACAAACCCCCATCCGGACCCTCACAGTGATGCCCATTGGCAACAGCCTCAAGCTGTGTGACCGAAGCCAACACTGCCTGAAGCTGGGAGCGAAGGGATGCCAACTCAGCCTGCATCCGAACACAGCAGTTGCAGTCCCTATCCATGCTAAAAACTGTTGTGCAATGAACGTCTGAACTAATCTACAGAGAGCGCAAACAAATCGACACAAAATTTAAACGGTTATTAAAATACGAGATTGCCTAGTAAATGCAGTAATGCTGCCACTTGCGCACTGCTGACGAACTGCTCGGCGGCGGAAGGAGACTACGCGATTTTACACTATTCAGGTACTAAAACGCGATGCTACAACTCTCAAATACTATAATACGCCCGAAATTTATGAATTAAACAATGCAAGTACCAAAAACACGCAAAGAAATTAAGAATTAAACTATGTAACAAATGAGTGAGCTAGGAGTATACGACTTGCTGCTGCAGCTGCTTATCCAACGGCGGCAGGGAGCACACTGACTGTGACCAACCGACACTGGCCGTTCAAAACAAAAACAGAAGACAGACGACTACGCGAATTTACACTATTCAGGTACTAAAACGCGATGCTACAACTCTCAAATACTATAATATGCCCGAAATTTATGACTTAAACAATGCAAGTACCAAAAACACGCAAAGAAATTAAGAATTAAACTATGTAACAAATGAGTGAGCTAGGAGTATACGACTTGCTGCTGCAGCTGCTTATCCAACGGCGGCAGGGAGCACACTGACTGTGACCAACCGACACTGGCCGTTCAAAACAAAAACAGAAGACAGACGACTACGCGAATTTACACTATTCAGGTACTAATACGCGATGCTACAACTCTCAAATACTATAATACGCCCGAAATTTATGAATTAAACAATGCAAGTACCAAAAACACGCAAAGAAATTAAGAATTAAACTATGTAACAAATGAGTGAGCTAGGAGTATACGACTTGCTGCTGCGGCTGCTTATCATGGGTGGATATGTAAATAATTAGAATTGCAATGCTTTGTGACGGGTAGAATGGTGAACTGAGTGCATTAGTGTTGCCCCTGTTTAGTGTTGCTACCAGGGCTGGTGAAAAATGTGAGGGGTGTGATCACTGTGCAGCACGGGGAAATACCGCGTACTCGTGTGGTTCAAAAAAATGGTTCAAATGGTTCTGACCACTATGGGACTTAACATCTGTGGTCATCAGTCCCCTAGAACTTAGAACTACTTAAACCTAACTAACCTAAGGACATCACATACATCCATGCCCGAGGCAGGATTCGAACCTGCGACCGTAGCAGTCGCGCGGTTCCGGACTGAGCGCCTGAACCGCTAGACCACCGCGGCCGGCATTCGTGTGAGGAAGTGTTACCAACTCCTGTCAGAGTTTGAAAAAGGCCTCATAGTGAATCTCCATTTGGTCAGATGCTCCAGTAGTGCAACAGCCATTTCTGGGGGCATTCGGATGAGACAGTGGCCCGATACAGGACTACATGGGAACGTGAGGCAGATACACACCACCACAGGGAAGGAAAGATGTTTTGCGCACCAAGCACATCGTAATCCCATGAACATCAGTACCTACCAGCCGAGAACAAGTAGCGGACTCCGTGCAAGATATGGTGTCATCCCTCACCACTGGTCAGAGACTAGCAGCTGTCGGACTAGGGAATTACTGTACTATGCGTAGGCTGAACACAGTCGGTTGCGTTTGGAAGGCTGCCGTGACCGTGAAGCACGGACTGCTGGTGAATAGCGCCGCATTGTGTGTAGCTGTGAATCGCGGTTCTGTAGCATGATAACCATCATCAGCTAATATGTCAGCGACCTGGGGAGAGGTCCTATTCTTCAAATGTTTTGGAGAGATGTCGTGGTGTGAAGAGCCATTGGGCTCATGGTTGGTGGTAACTGAGGGATCTCTGATGACATTACTGTACGCCATGGACACCCTGCGTCCACATATGTATGTTGTATGTTTCTTCTGCCAATGTTCATAGAAAAGCTTGACTTTGATGTACGTCTTAATATGACTTAAATGCTGTTACAAAATAAACCATTGTCTATGTTTGGATGATTTGAAAATGGGTTCAGATAAGCGGAAACTAGTCGTCAATTAAATAACAAACAATCTTGGTACAGTTATTGTTTTCTATATCAAACTGGTGAATTATTTTGAAATTTAATTCAATTTATAATTCTCTCGAGACGAGAAAGTCAGCTATAGTTACACGGATAATATTTTATAATACAGAAGCGCATTATTAAATTGTGTCTGGTTTTAATTCAAGAAGATATTGCACGAAAATGTTCAAAATCTGATTATTTTTGCCGGTCGGAGTGGCCGAGCGGTTCTAGGCGCTACAGTCTGGAACGGCGCGACCGCTACGGTCGCAGGTTCGAATCCTGCTTCGGGCATGGAAGTGTGTGATGTCCTTAAGTTAGTTAGGTTTAAGTAGTTCTAAGTTCCAGGGGACTGATGACCTCAGAAGTTAAGTCCCATATTGCTCAGAGCCATTTGAACCATTTTTTGATTATTTTGGCAGCTACTTCACAACATATATTTTCATTAATGTCCATTGTCATTCACAGAAATTTTTAAATTAACATTTTAAGTTAATGTGTTATTAGAATTAACTCTTTCAAACAGTAATGTCTTGTCATTTCATTGTTTTGCACTTAAGTTAAATTATATGTACAGTTTTGACTTCTTCCCGCAGCCCAGAGACCATGGAACACAATGAAATTAAGGTAACGTGACGTAAGTGAAGCTCGGAACAACTCTACAGAGTGATAATAACCAGTTTCAGTGCTTGCAATGCAACATAATACAGTGCCAGACCTGAAATGTGGATTCAGAATCACTTGGCCCCATTGTTTGTACAAGTTGTTTATGAGAGGGCTGTAAATTCCGTTCCAACAGTTCTCTCTTCACCTTACTCTCTCAGTTCAACGTTTCACTGAGAATTTGATGGGCGCTTATTTATAATTCTTCTCCCATACGATCCACTGTTCGAAAAATTCTGTATGGAATGTGTTTGGCCAACTTCCTATGTCTTTAACGTCCCCGTATCAAGACGAGAAATTTCTTAGAAATACGAAGACGCCTGTTGCAAATATTTTCTCTATACATTCGTTCGGCTTTCCGGACGAGATATCCTGGTGCTGAATACCTGCAAGTTTCTGTAAAGAGTAATGCTCCGTCATCAATTGCTAGTTATTAACTGTAGTCATTTACGAATTCTTTTTGGTCACATCAAGGATGATTCTGTATTGTTTTTCGAGGTAGCGCCATCACGCTGATGCGGTAGGGAACTGCTTTTTGTGGACCGTAATAAAATAAATGAAAAATGCTAGTTTGCTTTTGTTCTACAATATTAGTTTGTTGTGTTAACTGGTTTTCGGCTTGTAAGACCATCATCAGAAATTTACTGACTATTGTCACCGAAGAAGTTACAATGTTTATAAACGCAATTGGAAAAGAAGAAGGAAGTTACACATCTAAATTGAAGCACAAAGAAACAGTTAATGATGTCTTTGATAGTGTGATGGTAATGCATTGCAAAAAGTAAAAACCTGAACAAATGAATACAAAGGGAGTAAACAGGAAACAGCTTTAACACAAAACTGGAAAAGCATGCTACATAACAGTTAATAGTAATAAATGAATCGAATAAAATAAATTAGATCTTGACAAGACTACTTCAAGAGGTATAAAAATGGAGAGTGATACACAAACTAATTGAAAGACAGAATTATCAATTGTAGCTACTAATAAGATAAACAGAAATGAATAAATGCAGGAAAATGAAGGAACATACAGTACATACCATCTTTGAGTAAGAGGTAGTACTGTATCTTCAAAAGTAAAAATTTGAACGATATACAAATATAAAGGGAACAAACAGAAAAAAACATTAACACTATGCTCAAAAACAGTGCCTATATAATAGTCTGCATTAAATAACTGAACTAAGTAAAATAAAATAGTATTCGACGGAACAACTTCAAGAGATATTAAACAAGTGAAGTAATACAAGTACCAGTTAAAAGAAAGAGTTAAAAATGGTAAGTACAGACTACATTCATTACATAGGCAGCTTCAGTAAAATAAAAGAACTCAATCAGTACAGGAAAATGGGGAATGTGAGAGAACAGTTAGTATGGGAAGTAATGAAAAACTGAGTCAAATTTAGAAGAGGAGAGGTATTACGCTGTATCTGGTCATTTATCTGGAGTCGGAGGTAGATGTTTGTTGAACCCTGAAATATTCATTTCATATCATCCGTTCCTTATCTCAAAACGCTCACATCATGATTCTCTATATAAATTTGGTGCTAACCGATCCGAACAACCTGTAGTACAGGCGCTGGAAGTGGTAGAGCTGGGTGAGACAGCTGTCAGCCTTCAAGTTTCAGGCGGTAATTGTTAAGAACATACTGTATGCATTCGTCTCTATGAGCTAACGGTTCAAAGTAAGACATGAACGAAGATTAGAGTTCAAAGCCCCGTTCACAGCCCAGCACTAGTGACCAGGGTAGGGGTGGGGGTATCCATGTAAGCTAACTGTGTTGTTGGCGTACTGAAAAATACTTTAAATTGAAGAGCCAATTTACGAGGTAGTGGTCACATTTGGCATCTTTGTTTTGTGAACCATTAGGCATAAGTCCTATTCCATTTTCCGACTGAAGAGGGACATTTCGTAATCGCTATCTTAAAAATATAGAACATGCACATCATCAGAGAATCACCGCAATACGTGAGGTGGCTAAGCGAATCCAACGAGGCTGGGCTACTGTCGGTTTGTTTATATAGTCTCCAGAAGAGAATTTTGAGGATGAAACTTCCTGAAACACTTCTGGTTTGTGCTATATCCCATGGTTGCCGGTCACGTAAGCCGTGAAGGAGTGCCTCTGTGGAATTATAGACGTAAGGAAATGAAGCGCGAGTTAGAGTGGAAACACAACTGCACATCTCGGCTGGTAAGAGAACTAACTGCGAAAGACAAGAGATGGATTGAGTGCAGACACGACTCGCAAATATGAAGTGTCGGGAAATACCATTCACTGCAGCGTGAAAGATTCAGTTTGTAAAGTCAGACTAAGATTTATTGAAATTTTTTGCCGCAGACTACAGAATTGACCATTTTGTAACAGTCAAGTGTACCAAGGTTATTATACTCAGATAACCACAAAAGGAACAAATGCATGCATTCAGTAAGTATTATATATTTGTCAAATAGTAGTAATTATAAAACAAACGTAAACCATGCATCCTCTGACTAATACAACGTTTGTATTCTGTGATGCCACGCCAGGTCACTGGTCTACTATATCAAATGGTCCCTCTGACAATCCCTGCCACGGTGTTTCCTTCTTTCCAGTACTTGCTTAACAACTTCCAGTAAATTTTGAATAGACGTCATCTCATGTATCTGTTGTGTAAGTGCAAGACTTCTTCGGAAGACACCGCCATGTGATAGGGTATTGCGTTGCTGCGTCTGATATAGAGTACCATAATAAACGGATAGTGTTACTTTGTGCTTTGTAACATCTCAGACTTAGCACAGTACTACAGACTGAATACGATACTTCAGGCAAAAACCTACAATTACTCCGGTAAGGCATTGTAAAACTGTTATACTCACGAAAGAAAACAGTTATTTACGTCACTCGCGCAACTTTTAACATTGCTCGTGACGCATTTCGATTGTTTGAATCCTTGTCTTTACGTTGACATTATAGATTTTTAATTGACTGCGTCTGCGTAAAATTTAACGTCGAATGTATCACAATAACACCCGACGTCTCACTGTATCCAGAGGTAATCTATCTGTAAACTTTACCAGTAATTTATGAACTACAGTCTGCACGTGAAAATGAGTGTTGATCATGCAAAGCCTCAGACTCCGGTTAGGTTATATTAAAAGGATTGTCCAACGAACAAGAACGTTCTTAAGAGAAAAAAAAGAGCACACGCAGAGAGTTCTTAACTGATGGAAACTATCAGCTCAAACTGTGGCATTTCTGAAGAGAACCAGCTACCCTGTTGATAAGAGAGAGGGCAAACCTTCTGTAACATTTGCGGACCGATGTCAACAGTGCATATGAAGAAAGGACTGCCTCAACTACTAAAGAGATCAACGAAGAAAATATCGTTGGAACTGAAAATATCCTCCCAGAACGTCCCATTTCGTTAGGATGATGACCACAGAAGTGGTGGGCGTCATCTTCCTCCACGCATTCCAATTCCTTACACATAACGCTCACAGGAGCGTCTATGGTACGCGCATCATTCTCAAAATCATTCAGGATGCGACCATTACCAATGATCTCAGATTACTTTAAGAGCAAAGCAAGGACCCTCATCACCCTGTAATATCAGTCGAACCGCTTCGATGTACCTCGTGGTGCAGTGAAATGTCTCATCAAAGAACAATCCTTCTGCGGGGTGCTAAGACGAATAGAAGAAATATGAAGACATGCGAGCATATCCCTCAACGTAAACTAAGGCAAAGGCAAACGAGGATCATCCTAGCGAGGACACTATCCGCACCTGGAACTACACCAACGTGACGTGAGGGGTCCATGTCCTTCCAAGGCAGCTGTACACTGCCATCATCATGAACCAATACAGACAGCTACCACCTCGCTCTGCTAATGCCTCAAGCTCCCATGGTAGTATATCTCCCCAGTGAGTTGCGATGCTCATATAGGTTCTCGTGTAAGTAACGAGCTCGTATTACAAGTTGCGACTGCTCGTATGTTATTGTTCAAAACCGAATGTGGACGTTCTCTACTGCCCTCTAACCTCTGTATCTGTGAAACAGAAAGAAACAAAACAAAGCTAACAGTTCGACGTCTCGAGGGCGACGAAGTTATTTGGAATGCTACACAAACTGTAATTGAACTATAAAGAAACAGAAAAAGCACCAGGACCTTTCCCGAAGATTTACTGTGTCATTTAATTTATACAGTTTACAGTAACCACGCAAAAGCTTTACATGAGTAGCTAGACTTCGACTCAGTCGAATCTTAGACCGCTTCCATAACCATTGTTCCGTCTTGCACAGTTCGAGGTTACTTTCCATATTAACTGACAGAGACGAGTCACCCTCAATTTGATGACTATTTTGATGATTATCTTACCAAATCGAGGTACTCAGTTTCGAATGTTGATACAGTTAACTAGGAATGTGATCAGCAACGGTGATAGAGTGCTACATTCGCAAGTCGCAATCAAATGCCACTCTGTGCTAAACTCTCTCTCCTACTGTGACAATACGGCTTGATGGTAAAGTTACTACCACCTTCTGAAATGCTTAACAACGGTACCTGAACTAGCTATCTACAATTCTGTTGTTGAACAATGCATTTTAAAATAGAAATCATTAAAATTTTCAGCTCAAATGGTAAATTATCAGTCATTTGAATGCCGGTGTTGTAAGTGAAGCATCGCCATCACGTATAATTAAAGGAAGAGACATGGTTTTCATGAGAAACGCAATTCTTAACCACTTCATTTACATTTTACAGGGAATGTCATAACTCGGTCTTTCGTGTAACTTGGATAGCTTTCGTCTGCTCAAGAAGACTTTTCTGCAACTTTGATCTTATGACCTTTTAAAGAGACGGCTACACTCATAATGGTTTGTTCTGTGTGCATTAGCAACTGATTAATGTAGCCACAGAATTACCTGTACTCAAGTAAGCAATCCAAAAGTAGGTTTTACGTAATTTCCCAAAATTACTGTACGTGAATGCTCGGCTTAGTCACTTGAAAGAGCACCGCTGATTTCCTTCACCATGCTTCGAGAATTTAGGTTTACGTCCCGTGTCTAACGCTATCGTTGTTGGCAGCACTTTGTAACTTAATCTTCTTTCCATCTGCTATTAACAGTAACTCCTCATTCTCCGTCACAGGAGACGATAATTACATTCCACTACTCTTTCTACAAAGTTACTATGTTAGGTTCTTTGCAGAGTAACACTGAACGCATTCTGCAGTTATATATTTCATAGAAACAATATTTCAATTTTCTGTCCTCATGTTTGCATTAGCGGTGACATTCCAGGAGCAAAGGTGACTATGCCTGGAATGCGTCGATAGTATCTGACGTTTCTGTGATCGCCTCTCTGAATTACAGCAGTAGTTCGCTGTAGCTACACGACAGTGAAACTGTCGTCCAAGACAATCGTTTAATAATAGTACGCTTTTGTGACTGATTGTGATCATGCATAGCGTAAAACTTATAAAATACGTAAAAAAATTAATTTGCACGGAACCATTGCTTCATGGTGTTCAATTTCATATGCAACTAACGTATCATCAGACTGTGCTAGAATCTTAACTTACGTCTTTCCTTTTTACCGTCTAGAGGATTGGCAACAGAAACTGAAAAAAATTCCACGTACATATTCCAATGTTGTTGTTGTGGTCTTCAGTCCTGAGACTGGTTTGATGCAGCTCTCCATGCTACTCTATCCTGTGCAAGCTTCTTCATCTCCCATATTCCAATATGAAGTTACAATTTAGGTATAAACTATGGTTTGGACAGTAAAATTTTTCGTTAAATTTCTATTATGTCTCCGCAATATCCTTTCTTTCAGGAGTGCTAGTTCTGCATGGTTCGCAGGAGAGCTTCTGTAAAGTTTGGAACGTAGGAGACGAGGTACTGGCAGAAGTAAGGCTGTGAGCCGTGCTTGGGTAGCTCAGTTGGTAGAGAACTTGCCCGTGAAAGGCAAAGGTCCCGAGTTCGAGTCTCGGTCCGGCCCACAGTTTTAATCTGCCAGGAAGTTTCAAGTTTCTATTATGTAACTGGAGGTAAGGTACTTTCTGATATATCTGTGAGAATAGACGAGAAGTTGATCCGTAATGACGATCTTGAATATAAAAGACAAAGCAAGAAGTTAGAGGGCTTCAAATCTCCCATTAACGAAGTATTCAAGAGCTGTTATCGGCCGAGAAAATGGGAGAAGATATATGGTTTTACCTTGAAATATAACGTAGTACGAATAGTGAGTTCTAAAAAGAGATAGAAGTTGCGAGAGTACAGTACGACGTAAGTATGTAGTGAATTTCACCTAACAAACTGCGCTACAATTACACCAGCTGTTTTCTTTCCTTAAAAGGTTATGCATGTTCACTTCTCCATACATACGGGACATTTAAGAAGGATAGTTCTGTACCCCACAAGGCTAGTTAGTCGCAGATCGTTCTGTCACTAAGAGCTCTCATCCGTCATCTGGTATGATGAAGGTGTCCCTTCGTTTCGGCTGAGTTGTGCGTTCGAGACGCAAATTTCCCTTAAAAGCGAGCTGCGTGCCAACGCAAGGTCGGTGAAATGCGCGGTGAATCTTATCGCGTGTTATTGTTTATTTTTGACGTCTGCGGGAACAACGGTGAAACTTTGCACCCCATCGACCAGCTCACCGTTTCTATATTCTTTCCATGACAATGTGGAAAAGGCGGGTTCAGTTCGCCAGAGAAATCATGAAAAACTTTTCTCTTTTCTCCAGTACACACAAAAATGAATGAAACTACAACTCTTTGTGTGGTGGATCAGTATACCTACTTTTCGCACCTTATTCTGCGAGTGAATAAATCTGCAGAGATGCCTGATTAGTTAACCCGAAGTAACTTGTTTGTAAAATGTGTAATGAAAGTAGCAGCAATAAAACAGGATCAGTTTCATCATGATAAAATGAGGAAAACATGTATTAACATTGGTCAGGATATGCTTGGTTGCCAAGTTATCTAACCGTCAGTTATGGTTTCTATCTCATTCACACATGCTTTTGTGAGTTAAGAAGTTTTCTTGCTCAATGTATTGTTTGATTTACCGGTCGACAATCAGTAGTAGCGTGGGAAGAGACGTGCCTCACACTTAATGGAGCCCTAGAGCACCATAACGCACATTACTTTGTACGGTGACCACGTACCGGTGAACTATTTCTTCGTCATCAGTTGTCGCTTACCTTAAGCACATTGGAATTCGGTCTTGCCATTACGACAAGTAGTTAGTGTTACCGAACACATCTCACTGATGCTGCATTTCTTCTTGTGCGACTTGTGGATACATGTGACGCAGTCCACACGCCGCAAAGTGTATGCGACCGAATTTGTAACTGTAACTGCAGGGACTAGATAAAGCTTGTATTCCAATACTTGATGGCCACTTTTAATGTATTACGCAAAGAGCCTTTGTGAATGTGGTAGGATTTTACGCCATATTTACTAGCAAATTTCATGTCTTTTGTAAAGAAAATAATGTTATGAGATTTACCGTACGATCTCATACGGGTTTTCGGTCAAAAACATTTGAAGTGTCAGTTTACAAACGTGTACTACATGGCATAATTCCTGAGACCGTTCTATACATATTGCCTCATAGCCCGTGCTTTCTTTCGCCAAGTAGGAAGCTCCGGCCGAAGTAAACGTATTTCTGCAGCTTTACGGGCCTTGTTCTCTCGAGTCTCAGTACGTGTAATAAATTTTAGCAAACACACTCTTTTATTCGATTTAATATTGTCTTAATGTACAGCCCAGTGTATGCTTGTTCACATTTCTTGTGTTTTTGAAGCTTTTTTGTTTTTTTTAAATATCTCTCTTATACCGTTTGCACGTCATATCATGTTCATATTAAATTAATTTTTAACACATCTATGTCAGTCTTCCAGTTTCGTCATTTTTAGATGTTACACCCGAAGAGGTTTTTCACTTAAGGCTGGGCATTCTATGGTCTTTTCTCCACTCTGTCATCTTTCTCCATTAAATCAGTTTCTTTCTAATCTTTGTGTCAGATTAAAAGCTGTGTTGTACTGGGACTCATGCTGGCAATCTTGCCTTTCGTGGACAGTGCCCTCAGCAGCTCATGTATCCTATTACCGTTAGTATCATCTATTACCGATATTCTTTTTCCGCCATAGTATGATTCATATGTCTTAATATCATACATCACTTGGTATCTTCTCCTTCCTCTGCTCTTTGGACTACACAGTATCCTTTCTAATGCAGAATCTCACCACTAAAAGTGTTCAATTTCACGGTGCTTAGCTTCAACAGTCCGTCTACGTCACTCAATGTTCAGCGTACCTGCCTGTTATGCTGAGGACCCGGTTCGATTTCACATACTGCCAGGGTTTTTCCCTTGTTGAGGAACAGGTATGTGGTGCATCCATCTCGTGAGGCCAGATGAGGAGCTCCTTGAACAAGGAGCAGCGGTTCCGAGATATGCAAACCCGACAGTAAGCGGGATAGCGTTGTGCTGACCCCACATCGCTCCCTGCCTCATCCAACGACGCCGCTGCAGAGGATGCTGAGGCGGGCAGTCGATTCCGATTCGCCCATGAGCGCCATAAATCAGAGCTTTGCATTTCTTTACTTTCTTCAGTAAGTTACTATACATCTATTGTCTCCCAATTTCAAACGGCCATGGCGCTGTGGTAACACAGATCCCTGTCAGATAACCGAAGTTAAGTGCTGTCGGGCTAGGCTAGTAATTGGATGGGTGATCATCCGGTCAGCCGAGGACTTTTGGCAAGCGGCGTGCTCTCAGTACCTGTGCTGTGCGGCAAACTGAGTACCTACTTGATTGAGAAGTAAAGGCTCCGGTCTCGTAAACTGACATACGGTCGGGAGAGCAGTGCGCTGACCTAATGGTCCTCCATATCCGCATCCAGTGATGCTTATGGCCTGAGGATGATACGGCGGCCGGTCGGTGCCGTTGAGCCTTCATGGCCTGTTCGGGCGGAGTTTAGTTTTAATTTATTCTTTTGCAGTATAATATTATACTTGCAGGTAGCACGTTATAACACTGTTCACGATACATTTACAAGTCTTCCGTATTGTTCTTTGTATTATGTAGTAAGCTTTGCGAGCATTTCTGCAGTTCATGTTCTTGCTTTTACAACCGTTAATCGCAGCCATCAACGAGTTTCTGTAGTCACGTTCAGTAACTGCTAGGACTCATTCTGAATACAAAATTAATACAAAATACAAATTGTGGTTTTGTAACTATCTAGGTTCGTCATATAATTGAGCTTTATGTCTTTGACAATGAAAGACGCGTCATTTTTAAGCAGTAAGGTGGCTGTCTGTGAGAATAAACAAAACAAAGACAATTTCATGGGGTCATTCTTCTGTATATATGCCCGCATCTCGTGGTCGTGCGGTAGCGTTCTCGCTTCCCACGCCCGGGTTCCCGGGTTCGATTCCCGGCGGGGTCAGGGATTTTCTCTGCCTCGTGATGGCTGGGTGTTGTGTGCTGTCCTTAGGTTAGTTAGTTTTAAGTAGTTCTAAGTTCTAGGGGACTGATGACCACAGATGTTAAGTCCCATAGTGCTCAGGGCCATTTGAACCATTTTTTTAAATTTTTTTTTCTGTATATATACACAAGGTGAACCGAGGCTCCGACAAAATTTTGACTCAGAGGCTTACCACAAGATAAACATTTAATTATAATCTATTCCTTTTGTTACGCTAACAACTTACGTTTCTGTGAAAATACCTCCACAATAGTGATAAGTTCTGTAATATGAATCACCAAAATGTAAAAAACAATACACAGACTAATGCAACGACCCTGAGATATAGAAGTACTGCGATATGGTTCCCGTCGTTACCGAAACTGCTCCGAATGGAGTTTTTGTGCGCTGTTCGACTGCATTCGCTTAGCCCACACGTGAGGCGCATATCGTTCTACACTTCACTAGTAAACCTATCCATAATAGTATTAGCGTCGAGCTAACACTGTCGAAAAAATCAAACACGACACAAACAGAAGCAATACTGAATGCGAACTTGCGGGCGAAGAATAAAATGAGCACTACTCATGTCAACATCAAGTACAGCGAGTGAACAGAACGGGTCTGTTTCCAAATAAGAGACACTGTCGTGCAATATTTCCTTCGCCAGTATGGATATGGGAGTAAGAAGTCAATACAAATTCAATTACGCTGTAATGAGCTCTAGGACACCACGGTTCCCTCATACCAAAGTCCCAGAAAATATCCCTAAATGACTTCCTTAATACTGTTGGTAAAGTTCGGTTTTATGCTGTGTACAATCACATTTTTAACAAATACGTACAAAATTGCTAAAAATATGGCACGAGGTAAAAGACATTCGTACAACAACTGTGCTACATGAATAACTTGCTCAGTAGTGAAGGACAGAGTGCCCAGCACAACACTATTTCGCACAATCTGCTTGTGACTGTGAATGCGGGAATCAGGAAAAATAAGTTTTCAACAGTTATCTAAGTTACACGATATAGTTAACGTAGTATGAATTATGCTGCTCACCGCATCAACGCGAAAAGTAATGAGACAAATTAGATAATAATAAAAGGAAAATATGTTTTATATAGTCTTTTCTGATTTTTATTAAAGTCTTGTGTAGACTCAGTCTAAATAAGTTTTTTATTACCATTGCAATAGGCGGCGTATAAGCTATATTACTTGACTGACTGCGACTGCCGAGAAAAAAAGGCCTACAAACGTAAGAGACATGTAGAAAATAAGTACGTTATTAAGAGCGTCATACACGGAAACTGACTGGTTCTAAATTTTTACAAGCTGATTCAAGTAAAGAAGAAAACAACAAGCAGCCACGGTAAGTAATGCTATTTATTTAAACAAATAGCCCCGTTACCGTTTTCGTACCATCTTCAGAGCGCTGTTCATGTTTATATTACATTCATTGTTGTGTACAGTAGTTGTTGACCTTTAGCAACTAATTTAACAGCAACAAATGGAATGTAAACGTAAACAACCGTCTGAAGATGAGTCTGTCAATTGGAAACCAGTGACTGCGACATTCGCGTAACTTAACAGCGCTATTAACGCTGATTGGTCGCAGTTTTCCTTCTTGCAAGAATCACCTTTTACTTTGTACACAGCTACAGTCACAAAGATGTCACTTTCCGAAAAAATGACAGGAAGAACGTTTTTGTTCAAAGTGCCGCTAATACTGAGGTACTACGTTTTATTTATGATAATACAAGTACAGAAACACAATATTAGATTTTTAACTGGCTGAACTGTAGTCAGTTAAAAACACTTCTCATATATTTTAAGTTTTGGAAATCCAGAGAGAAGCACATCATGGCGCAAAGAGAATGCGCCATCTACTAAAGCGTATTTGAAAGAGTTTCTCCATAGGTTGGCACCTGGATCAAGACTAGGGACATGCGATATATTATCGAGAATACAATGGCACTGAAAACGCGTTTTGTAAAAAAAAATGGCACTTTAAACGTTTTCCATGACCACTTTTCACATAATAAACTTGAAATGTACGATTTGAGTAGATCCTGGGTCACATGTACGAAAGTGAATGTAAAGTTGTAGTATTTTCCTTATAAGTCTAGTTATTTCTAATCGGGAACCGACTATAAATAGTGAGCAATGTGAGGCAGTAGTAAAGGTAGTTGCTTCGCATTCAGGTGAAATTCGGCCCTAACCTCTGTCCGACCATCCAGATTAAGACTTTTCATGACTTCCCTAATCCACATAACGTGAAAGCTGTCATAATTTCAGAAGGTATCCGCCGGTTTTCTGCACCACTTTTGTTCAATACGATCTTATGCAACGTCGCTAAGTACTTTGTCATTGTCACGAAGTTAAATACTTAACTTCTCTCCCTTCAAAACTAAGGCAACGTACAACAGAGCCAACTCAGCAACTGTGCAATACATATTCTTATGACTCATTTGTGAAACAAATTTTTTTCGACGACTGCGACCGACAGTTACCTATCTTGCTTTCTTGAATGTTGAGATAATTCGCTGATATATTCATCGGAATATAATAGTGTAATGAGACATATTACTCATTTTTGAAAGAGTCATTTAGATGCTATAGGTAGTCAAAACGACCCAAAATTGAAGGCACCA
Source organism: Schistocerca cancellata (assembly GCF_023864275.1). Classification (NCBI taxonomy): domain Eukaryota; kingdom Metazoa; phylum Arthropoda; class Insecta; order Orthoptera; family Acrididae; genus Schistocerca; species Schistocerca cancellata. Next base: position 134,590,747 of record NC_064629.1, on the reverse strand, counting down.
AACGAGGTAGTGCAGTTACTAAGATACTGGGCTCGCATTCACGACAAGGGTGTGAAAGGAGATTAGATGCGCTGGCGTCCAAACAACCATCCCGGCATATGATAGAAGAGATTTAGAAAACTTCAGAATACCTAAGTGTAAATTACCAGACAGGCTCTTTGGAACCTCTGAATGAAGAGCAGTGGCTTCAATGACATATCAGATGACGTATCTCCTGCCCAAACATTTTCCCGTGAGAGTCAGATTAACAACTGATGTGTCGTTTGTACCATCTCAGAACAACAGAAGTACAATTATTGTATGCTGTTTTACGAATTAATTTCTTATCAGAAGCCTGACATAATTCTATCACTAAAATTGTCTCACAGAGAACTACAAGGTAGACGAAAAGTTCCTCCCTCAGGCTTTTATAATATTTTTAGTAAACAGATTTTTTTTCATAAAAACACATCTCTGTACTTGAGAATTTGGAGTCTCACCTGTTCGCTTTTCAGTGCTTTACATTGAGTCTCTCATTATGAAGACATTCATCAACTCCTCTGCCAAAGCTCTCCACAAACATTGCTGTCTTTTCAGGGGCAACTCAGATCGATTCCTCTTGAACGCGTCTAATTAATTGGTCGCTGTTGAAGGGACGAAGTTACTTGCAGACTACATACTGTGGTCTGGCCCACAGGTATTGTACAGGGTTTAGGTCTTAACTTTTTCCAGGCCAGTCAATTTGAGCAATTTTGGTGTTACACATTCCACTAGCAGGGCATTTTTCTACAGCCATAGAAATGACGAAAACTGCAAGTAACGACAGATCAGTATAGAGAAAAAGTAAAAAATTAACTTAAATAAGGATTGTATGAACTCATGATATGGATTCCTTTAAATCGCTGTCTTTTTTATCTGAATAATTAAACTTTAGAGAAAACATTAATTATTTTTCTATTATTTCATTAGGTGAAGATACAATAACATGTTAAAAAATATTAAATGACGAATTTTCGTCAAATTCCCGAGTACAGTTGTGTTAAATTTAAGAAAATGAAATTTTTAGAAGAAGTGCACCATCACAGCAGCAGACAAACAACTGCGGGAATGTGTTCACTATGATTCGTGAAGTAATACAGACTGCCATAAACTTCATATATCCAGCAACATCCGTTGATATAAAACGACACTATTTCCACAAAACATCAGATACCGGTGGTTCTGTTAATAAAAAAGAGAGGAAGTTTCCGTCCACGCCGCAGAATTAAAAAAAAGTTTCGACAGGAAAAAAGTTATGTCTTAGTTATGTCTTGATCTTAGCGATAAATAATTTTCCGGAAACGTATTAGACGCTATTTAATGACACTTCTGGGAGTATTTGTGTGGATAAAAACAGATCACCATTTTCGTCAATTTCTGAAATGTTCTTTGTGGTGGAAGAATTACGTGGTATGCACTGAATAATACTGACGGTACTTCATTATTTTTGGGCTTGTGTACGTCTTTTAAAGTGTTTGGAGATTTACTCTCTTGTCAGGAATCGGCATTATGAGAACGCGACTGTGATGTCTTACTGGAAGAAAGAACAGTCACCAATCAGTGTTAGTTCCCACATTAACGAGTAAAATATTCGTTAATTCTTTCAAACAGGAAAATTCATCTTCTGTCGACAATCCAAACTTAGTGTTAAATCTCAGGTACTGGTGTCAATAAGATACCAACATAATTCTGCTCTGGCTTAATTTGCTGCGAGTAGTCAACCGGCCTATTAAATAATTCTGGAAACATACTGACATTACGAATCTCCTTATCTAATGCCTGTATTTGATGTACGACACTGCCCCTTCGATAAACTACAGCACGAAAGCGCTGGCAGTTGAGTGTCAACAAAAAGGGATAAAACTGAGCCTTCGCAGCATTTGCATTGATAAGGAACCTGTAACGACTTTATTGCAAATTAACAAAGTAATTGAAAATGAATGGTTGGTATCATTTTCATTAAGAATTCATTTGTGTTTTCAGATTTAACAGTTCATTCGAATAAGTGAAGTAGCAATTGTCTATCATTCATTTCGTTGATCTTTGTCACTGCGACTGATGAAAGAGAATGTTTGTCTCTCTGTCGTGTGCTTATAGGCACAGGTAATGGTGGGATATTACAGTCAGCTTCATTTCTTAAAGACTCAGCGTAAAATGTTCCCTGTATATAAGTAAATCAATGCGCGGGACGGGGCACGGTTTTAGCAGAAGGGCGTGACGCTCATGGCGTAACGTGAACCCCTTGGCGTCATATTGACGACGAAGTTCCACCCTTCCGATATCGTTTGCATCACCAGCTGTCAGTAGCAGCAGCAGCAGCGAAGGCGGCGACACCATCTGTGCCTGTTATTAATCAGAACTTTATATCTCGAGCTAATAACGTGCTGCTAAGAAGTGACGGCGCATTACGAGACTTGCAATAAAGGTTATGAAGTGCGTCATCACGGTACTGGAACGGAGAGAAGAACAGAAATTAAAATTCGAAGTCCTGCTAATGAGAAACAGAGCTTTCGATACGATTGCACAAAACTGAAGGAATGATCTGGGCCTAGAGTTTCACAGTAAATGAGTGTTAATGATCCTGAATTTTATCTTCCAGAATTGTTTGGCCAAGGAAGATCCCAGCTGCGTTCTACCAAAGCTATATGCATACCACATTCGAACTCGTATGGGAATCGGCGAAAGGAAGCGAGTAATGAGGACAATGGACAAGGGGCACTACATTAGTAGTGTTTGGATAAGTCGCGAATTTGGGTCTGACGGGAGGCGTGCTACGGTAGTCCGTGCAGTTGCGATGACCACTCTTTCCGGACGGCGCAGTGGTCAACCTATCTGCCTAGAAAGCAGAAGACCAGGGTTCGAAACCCTACCCAGCACAAATTTTCAACTTTCCCCATAGATTTAACCCAATTCCCACTAGCAGACAGTGTCTGCGATTTCTTTGTGTCTTGATTCACCACGTATACAGAAATGTGTACGTCATACCATGCTGACTCGTCTCTGTGCTACAGTCGTATCGTAGTGATAGTTGACCAGTCTCCAACCATGACGAGATGTTTTGAATGAGTGAAAAGAGAAGTGTAAAACTGCTGACAAGGGCAACAGTTCAACACCCTCTTTATTTACGCAGGTCTGAACCGCACCGACAACATGTGGCCTAGGGTATCTTGTTGAAGGATAACATCACGAAGATGCAGAAGATTGGGCATAAGCATCGGCCTTAACAAGTCAACACGTATTGTCTAAGTTGTATGCGAGGCAAACCTGAAGTGATCGTTATGGGTACCCAATGGCCCCCACACCAGAACTGCAGGTGGTGGGCCCATATGACAACAACGAATGCAATATGGAACGTTCGTTCTCCATGGATTTTCCGTGTCCATTTGATGCTATAGAAGTACGTGGAACCTGTCTGGAAAGTCAGCGTGGTGTTTCTCCTGTGTCCAGTAATGTTGGGTGCACCAACGTCGGCGCGCCTCTCTTTGCTGTCATATCAAAGGAATCTACAACAACGATCGCTACGCTGTCAGTTCGTCGTTCTCTAGACGTGCAGGCGTCGTCCCACTCTGCAAACAAGACCATTCCAGGCCCACAATAATTTATGTGGCGGTGTATATCCGGCACAAGATTCCTCACATTCTTGAAGACTCCCCTCTTGCAATAGGCATATCACGATCCTCTCACAAATAACAAATATTCACATGTTTTTTCTGACTGAGATACTTGCCGCAAAATCTCTCCTCATACACGAAATACACTACTGGCCATTAAAATTGCTACACCACGAAGATCACGTGCTACAGACGTGAAATTTAAACGACAGGAAGAAGATGCTGTGATGTACACAGTTTGTAGACCATGTACACTCCTTCATCACTATCATATTTCCCGATGGCAGTGGCATTTTTCAGCAAGTTAATACGCAATATCACAAGGCCAGAAATGTGATGGAGTGGTTCGAGGAACACAGTGGCGAGTTCCAGTTGATGTGCTGGACGCCCAACTCGCCAGATCTGAACCCGATCGAACACATCTGGGATGTGATTGAACGTGGCTTCAGAGATCATGGCCCCCCTCCCAGGATTTTATGGGAATTGGGTGACTTGTGTGTGCAGATGTGGTGACATATCCCTCTAGCGACCTACCGAGCCCTCATTGCTTCCATGCCACAACTATTTACTGTGTTATCCGTAACAAAGGAGGATATTCCGGCTGTTAGATAGGTGATTATAATTTTCTGTCTGATAAGTTTCAATCGTCCAATAGATGAAATGCAAGCGTACGTTATGGGATATGTGGACAATATTGTAATAATCATATAATTATTTGAAAAGACACACTCCCAAGTTAACTATAGTTAATCGCAGGTGCCTGACTGCAACGAAATGTGTTTCAAGACATTGCATAGATATGCGGCATATTTACATTCTCAAGAAGGATAGTGGGAGAGATGCTAATATTGGCAGGCCCCTACCACTGTCGCCAATCAGTTGTAGATTTATGGAATACATTTTTTACACTCTTTTGTAATGGTGTCTGCGTAGCGTGACTTACTGAACATATAAAAAATACACCCGTAGTAATGATAAGAGTATACTGAAAATGATAACCGTAGAATATCCTATTCCTAGATGGATTAGATGAACAAGATGAGCCAAAACCAACGTCCAATTTTTAATCAATTCCGTAGCAATGGCTGTGGGAAGAACGTCTTCCTTGTGACACGGCCGCGCGGGGTAGCTCCGCAGTCTAAGGGCACCTTGCCACGGTTCGCGGAGCTCCCCTTCCCGCCCCTCCACACCCCTTCCCGCCGCCATCAAAGGTTTGAATCCTCCCTAGGGTATGGGTGTGTGTGTTGTCCTTAGCGTAAGTTAGTTTGCGTTAGATTAAGTAGCGTGTAAGGCTAGGGATCGATGACCTCAGCAGTTTGGTTCCAAACTTCCTTGTGGCACCTGAAGAGTATCTGGCTGGAATAAGACTGTATCTGCTGCCTCGGGCAGTCTAATCTATGGTGCACTGATGCTCGGCCTGTGGTGCTGCTTGACCTAGAGATTCTTGGGATGACTGAGATCACTGTCGCCGTCGTCGATAGCAGTGCTGCAGCCGGTCAAGATGGGTGACGATTTCGGTAGTGAAAGCAGTCACAATACGCCTCCAGCTTTGGAGCCGAGAGGTATGTGTAGAAATGTCGAGAAATGTGAAACTGCTGCGACGACTGCTGAAAGACAAGGATAATTTCCTCATTCAGTGGTACTGATTAGAAACAATGTGTAGATGGTGTTCCTGGGTAGCATGGACCTATGGTGGCAGCCATTCTGGATCCAGGCCGAAATGGTGGAACGAGGTGTGCCTAGTGCAAGGTCACAGCGGTTCTGGTGAGAAGCAGATGTAATGGTTGACATCAGGTGAACTAGGGGTAGAGGTTGGTGTCACTGCGGGGACTCTGCCGAAACCAGTATGTCAAAAATGTAAAATGTATTGAAAACTTCATCGAAAGCAATGATATCATAGCTTAAAATGTGCTACTCGCTAGTGAAAAATGCCAGGTTGTACTGTGGCTACGATTTCAAGCTGACGTGTAGATCCCCCGTGACTGATTGGTACATACGTTCAGAGGGCAGAGGAAGACAAGGATATACTCCATTAACACCATGCCTGGTAAAACACAGCAGTATTCAAACAAATGTTTAACATGAGGACACGTTTCCGTTTTTAATTACACTACTGGCCATTACAATTGCTACACCACGAAGATGACGTGCTACATACGCGAAATTAAACCGACAGGAATATGATGCTGTGATATGCAAATGATTAGCTTTTCAGAGCATTCACACAAGGCTGGCGCAGGTGGCGACACCTACAACGTGCTGACATGAGGAAAGTTTCCAGACGATTTCTCATACACAAACAGCAGCTGACCGGCGTTGTCTAGTGAAACGTTGTTGTGATGCCTAGTGTAAGGAGGAGAAATGCGTACCATCACGTTTCCGACTTTGATAAAGGTCGTATTGTAGCCTAGCGCGATTGCGGTTTATCGTATCGCAACATTGCTGCTCGCGTCGGTCGAGATCCAATGACTGTTAGCAGAATATGTAATCGGTGGGTTGAGGAGGGTAGTACGGAACGCCGTGCTGGATCCCAACGGCCTCGTATCGCAGGCAGTCGAGATCACAGGTATCTTATCCGCATGGCTGTAACGGATCGTGCAGCCACGTCTTGATCCCTGAGTCAACAGATGGGGACGTTTGCAAGACAACAAACATCTGCACGAATAGGTCGATGACGTTTGCAGCAGCATGGACTATGAGCTTGGAGACCATGGCTGCGGTTACCCTTGAACATGCATCACAGACAGGAGCGCCTTCAATGGTGTACTCACTGATGAACCTGGATGCACGAATGGCAAAACGTCATTTTTTCGGATGAATCCAGGTTCTGTTTACAGCATCATGATGGTCACATCCGTGTTTGGCGACATCGCGGTGGACGCACATTGGTTACACGTCTCGGTCACCTCTTTTTCGCATTAACGGCACTCTGAACAGTGGACGTTACATTTCAGATGTGTTTCGTCCCGTGGCTCTACCCTTCATTCGATCCCTTCGAAAACCTACATTTCAGCAGGATAATGCACGACCGCATGTTGCACGTCCTGTACGGGGCTTTCTGGATACAGAAAATGTTAGACTACTGCCCTGGCCAGCACATTATCCAGATCTCTCACCATTTGAAAACGTCTGGTCAATGGTGGCCGAGCAACTGGCTCGTCACTATTCTTGATGAAATGTGGTATCGCGTTGAAGCTGCATGGGCAGCTGTACCTGTACACGCTCTGTTTGACTCAATGCCCAGGCGTTGGGTTGGGTTGATTTGGGAGAGGAGACCAAACTGCGAGGTTATCGCTCTCATCGGACTAGGGAAGGATGGGAAAGGAAGTCGGCCGTGCCCTTTCACGGAAACCATCCCAGCATTTGCCTGAAGCGATTTAGGGAAATCACGGAAAACCTAAACCAGGATAGCTGGACGCGGGATTGAACCGTCGTCCTCCCGAATGCGAGTCCAGTGTGCTAACCACTGCGCCACCTCGCTCTGTTGTCCAGGCGTATCAAAGCCGTTATTACGGCCAGAGTTGGTTGTTCTGGATACTGATTTCTCAGGATCTACGCACCCAAATTGCGTGAAAATGTAATCACATGTCAGTTCTAGTATAATATATTTGTCCAATGAATACCAGTTTATCATCAGCATTTCTTCTTGGTGTAGTAATTTTAATGGCCAGTAGTGTATAAGACACATCCCATTCAAGAAGTGGCTCTTCAAATGAAATGGAATAAGCATGTGAGGATTGTGGTAGGGAAGTTGAATGGTTTATTAAGAGAATTTTGGGAAAGTGTGTTTGACCTGTAAAGAAGACTTCATATAGGTTACTAGTACGACCTATTCATGAGTACTATTGGAGTGTTTGGGATCCATATGAGGTCGGATTATAGGAAGGCATCAAAACAGTTCAAAGGCGGGCTGCTAATTTTGTTATCCGATAGGTTCGAACAACACATAGTGTTACGATGATTTTTTGGGAGTTCAAATGGGAATCCCTAGAGGGAAGGCGACATTCCTTTCGATGAACACTACTGAGAAAATTTAGGGAACCAGTGTTTGAGGCTGACTGGAGAATTTTTCTTCTGTCGTCAAGAGACATTTGACGTAAGAATCACGAAGATAAGATAGGAGGAATTAGGACTCGTAGGGAGGTTATAGAGAGTCGTTTCCCTCCCGTTCTGTTTGGGGGTGGGACAGGTAAGAAAATGACTGGTAGTAGTACAGGATACCCTCCGCCACCAAACGTATGGTGGCTTGCAGGGTGTAGATGTAGATGCAGAAGTCCAAATGAATGACTCCCCATGGTTGAGCAAGCGTGAGCCAAAAGGAAAAACCTTTTGTCAACGCAGGCCATAAGAAGCAAATTAATGGTTCGCGATCCGAGTCATTTCATGACAGCTATTTGGCTTCCGAGAAGCCCGAAATTAGAGCTTCAGCTACCAGACAAAAGAATGGACCACTCCTTAGCTTCCAAGTATTTTGAGGTCGGAAATACTTCTGTTGGGGACAGTACTAGAGATAAAGTGCGTTGCCCTTGAGTAGTTGTTCTCTGAGGCATGGGATAACTAGGAACTTACAGGTTGTCGAGATGAATCACGGCAGCCCACAATGAGAGTACTCAATGGTTACTGGATACCAACAAAGACTAGTTGGCGGTGTCGATTAAATGCACGAGAAAACTATAATTGGTCTAGTCGTTTTAATTAAATGTTCTAGTTTATTACCATCCAATCGATGAAGAAGTCACTTGTGACGGAGCAAACGATCCCATGGTACGAGGATGACAAATGAAATCAGCTGTAACCTCTGCAGGTGACCCACCCTGACACTGCAGATGGTGATTTCAACCCTGCTCCTCCAGAATGTGAACACACTTCCTTGACCTTTGCGCCACGCTGCTTGGAAAAATGGTTCAGATCTCCCTAAGCACTATGGGACTTAACATCTGAGGTCATCAGTCCCTAGACTTAGAACTATTTAAACCTAACTAACCTAAGGACATCACACACATCCAGGCCCGAGGTAGGATTCGAACCTGCGACCGTAGCAGCAGCGCGGTTCCGGACTGAAGCGCCTAGAATCCCTCGGCCACATCGGCCGGCCCTTGCTTGGACTCACACACAGATTAGTAATGGTGGCCGCATTGAAAAACTGCTTGAAGTCCATTTAATCACCTCACCTACATTTAAAATGAAGTTGTGATCCGAAAAAATAATAATTAATATTCATACGTAATTCAATCGGTACAGTGTGAGATATTTTGCTATTAGTAAAATAAAATAAAATTAGTTTCAGTGCTACTAGAAAAAAAACTGTCCTGCACAGAATAGCAATTCTGTGTACATGAATGAAGTTAGTAGCTTGGTAATCAAAATAAGTTCAAACGTGAATTTTTGCAAACCTTACTGTAGTAAACAGATGTTTTTTTTATTTTTTTATTTTTTGCTAAGAAACGTTCTCACCAAAATACCATTCACTAAGCCACTATTATTATAATAGTGGATGATAGTTTCAATAGAGATGACGGCTTACAGCTCAGCAGTCAGCTGCAGGATTAACGCGAGAACCGCAGTATTTCAATGTTCGCGTTCACACGTCACCGGAGTCAGCTGTTCTGATGGGACGGTGATTATACCGGAAATTCTGCAGGCGTGAACGTGACAATGACGGAGGGCTGCTCACCGAGAGATGGGGCGAATTTTGCGGTCGACGCAGACGGATATCCTCCATACTATGAAAACACAACTATCAAAAACGCGGGTACCGCGCGCTATTTCAGCTGTCACAGTGGCATTATTGTTTTTCCGAGACTGCGTGTTATTAAAGGTTAATGTTTTTGCCCGACTAGTGACGATGTTTCTGTTTTGTTTATTTACATCTGTTTATTTATTATGCGTTTCGAGCCTGTGCAGCTATTTTTGTAGCTGTTGGCTGTGTGTTGGATGTATGGTGCTACTGAGAATTATTTTCTTTATCTGACACAATGTTTAAGGTTTTCTTGAAATCGATTTTTCAGTTTCCTAGATGTCAGACAAACATAATGAGCCTGAAATTAGTCTCAACAAACCACCATGCAATAACAACAAAAATGAATGCATAAGTAACGTTTATATGATTTGAAGCAATATCCGTTCCTTGCGCTAGACCCAAAAAACAAATTAAAGAAATCATGGAACCGTAAATACGTATTTGGAAAATTAGCAGGGCATTATTTAACAGTAATGAAAATTGAGGCAACCAAATCGAGACCGAAATGGTAAAACACGGACCTGTTCTGCTCAGACACTCCACTGTCCTTAACACGGCACACTACGCGAAAGCGTCGTCTGAGAAATACTTCGTTAAACATCTACGTCTTTGAATAAGTCTAGCGAATGGATGTGCATATACGAATGCCATGTTGAACGATTATTTTTTCGTTCAACTTACTTGATATAAAAACTGTGCTGCATAAAATTTCAATATATCGATTTTTGAGTGATTACTTAATTTAATATTTTACTACAAATAGATTTCGACATTACACTGAAGTAACCGACTACAATCGAAGTTATTGCACTGATATATGCCTGAAACGTAATTGACGGTACATGCATCACACCATTATTCTATAATAGCTCACACTTTATTTGTAAATGAGAGGCCGGCGTCCACTTACACATATTGAGTGAAAGAAATAGTATGTTTGATCGAATCACGCCGTGTCCTTTCGATTTCCGAAGAAACTGTATAATTGGACCTGCAATCTGGCGACATTACATTTTACGTGAGTCTGCATATCAGTTGTGACCAAAAATGACTCACAGAGAAACTGAAGAGGACAAAAGTACGGCGACTATATTACAACATGTGTGCGTAAATAAAAAAAAAAAAATTGAATCTTCGACTATCGAGCATTAAAACGAGTCGTGAGACTGATTTGACAGTGTGACTGTTATTGTTATGAATTAAAGGTCACTTTTCCACGATAGAGAGTGTACATTCAGCTCAGTATCTGGTAGATCAGTTTTTCGAGCCTAGACAAAGGGGTCTACTCAGACGACAGATATTTACGGCTAAAAAAAAAAAAAAAAAACTACTCAAAAGGAAGGCTCCTTGAATCGTGACTGCGAGCTGCGAGATATATCTCTTCGAGCATGCACGTTGCTCCCCGTACCCCGTATATTTCAAATTTTAAAGTTACCTCCCGCCCCACCCACAGGGGGCTGGGTGGGCAGGCTAATTTTAGCACCAGCAGATGCAGCAGATATCGCCCTCGATAATAATCAACTTTATATTCTACACATTTTTTCGTGTGAAGCTTATTTTTCAATATATATATGTGTGTGTGTCTGTGTGTGTGGAGTCTAAGGCGTATATGTTTAATCAAGACGAGTTAACAGGTGAATGTATAATGAAATTATAGTGAATGTTACTGACTTCACAGGTACACTGTGAAACCCGGTAGCCTGCTCATAGCCTCATCTTCTAATATAAAGCGAATCACATCAAATCATTGCAAAGGCTAAATTCTCATTCGACGAAGTTTACACTGGGCAACACGATTAAAGGATTATTTTTTCTAAACGCTGCATTTGTCTCTCACTGCGACGTGGAAGTTTGAAATTCGGCTCAAAGATGCCTACAACGTAATTCTAAAGCCGCCCGGAGTGGCCGAGCGGTTAAAGGCGCTACAGTCTGGAACCGCACGACCGCTACGGTCGCAGGTTCGAATCGTGCCTCGGGCATGGATGTGTGTGATGTTCTTAGGTTAGTTAGGTTTAAGTAGTTCTAAGTTCTAGGGGACTGATGACCATAGTTGTTGAGTCCCATAGTGCTCAGAGCCATTTGAACCATTTTTGAACAAGCGCTGAAATCCCGAGGTTTTCTTATGCGAGGCCAAGGAAAACATTTCTGGCACACCGAAGCTCAGAATTGATACGAAAAGGCCTCATGAGGTGGCATAAAGTCGTCAGTGGGACCACCCCTTTCCTTGGGGCTTTGACTGCCACACATTTTGCGGTCTAAAAGGACAGTTTGCAATGTGAAGGAAACGACCACTCGCAGTGTCATGGGTAACAGGACGATTTTCTTCGAAACGTTTGACATTCCTGACACCACCCAGGAAGATTAAGTCCTTCCCTAAGGACACTGTGGGTCAGCAACCTGACTGAAAAAGTTCGCACCTTATGGGGTGCATTGCGACTGCAATTTTTGCTCTGGTGTACAGGGTGGAAACACAGTTCTGTTCATAGCCATTCAATGAAATTTGTGTGCTATCCGAACCGGCAAAGGATGCTTATGATTTTCAGCCCTCCTGTTTCGCCACTTCCTGTGGCATAATCATGGAAGGGTGCGGCACTGGTGCGTGTTTGAGTACAACGGCCGCGCGGGATTAGCCGAGCGGTATAAGGCGCTGCAGTCATGGACTGTGCGGCTGATCCCGGCGGAGGTTCGAGTCCTCCCTTGGCCATGGGTCTGTGTGTTTGTCCTTAGGATAATTTAGGTTAAGTAGTGTGTATGCTTAGGGACTGATGACCTTAGCAGTTAAGTCCCACAAGATTTCACACACATTTGAACATTTTTTTAGTAATATGGCGAAGTTTCCCTATAAGATTCCGAAGTTTGATATCATCGGTACAACCCACCCATATTTATTGAGCATTTTAAAATGTACCTGTACAGAAAGAAACTGTGCCAACGTTTGTAGGCGCTTGGAGACATGCAACGCCTTGACAAACAACTTGATTCCATATGTCTGTTACCACGAGCAAGAAGCACAGAGTAGCCTGCCTGCAGTCGCCTAGGACTCTCGTCATAGTTTGTCTCCGTACAGCTACATTTTTAAAGTGCTCAAAAAAAAAAAAAAAAAAAAAGCAGGTAGGTGGCACCGAAGGCGTGGCTGAACTGTGAAGTCTTAGAAGAAGCCTCTGCTGTTTTATTCACGCATATGTCTATGATGCTCTTTTCTATAATCACGCCATAGGAGCGCGCGAAACAAGGGGCAGAAAAAGCATTAGCATCCTTTGCTGCTTCTTACAGCGTGGACGGTGCCAAGTGGTTCCACTCTGTGCAACAGAGCGAAAATTTCACCCGGGCTCCATTCCAAAAGGATCCAATCATGTCCAGAGGGGTTTCTGGACCACGATGTCCCTCGAGAAAGGTTAAGTAGTCCGGGGGGTGTCATTAGCGTCAAGGTTTGTGAACACGTCGTCCTGATGCTCATCACACTGCGAGGTGTAGCTTTCGACTACGAAATATGTGGGAATCAACCACCCAATGGAAAAAGTCGTTTTACTAACGCCCTTCATGCCACTACTTAAAGCCTTTCTGTGTCTATTTCGAGCGGCGGTGTGTGCGAAATGTTTCTCTCGGCACAAGAACACCGCATGATTTCAACCCACAGCATTGCGCTTCTGTCCCCTATCACAGAAGCGTCAATAGAGGGGGTAAAATGTGAGTAACAGGGGGTGAGACGACCTTCCCATCGAATGACACGTCAACCGTGGAACTGGACTGAATGTGGTGAAATTGGTGTCAATGTGACATCATTAACTCCTTTACACCTCACATGAGGTGAGGTGAAGTACTGGATGGGCTAAACAAAAAGTTTCGAACGCTTGGCGTATTTTTTGGTTTAACAAAGGCATTTTACTGTTGATCTCACAATATTGCTCCAGAAGTTGAATCATTACGGAATAAGGGGAGTAGCTCACAATGGGTTCACCTCTTACTTTAGCAACAGGCAGCAATAGGTCATTATTCACAATGTTGATAACGGCTGTGATGTGGGATCTGAGTGGGGTACTATCAAGTGGTGGGTGCCCCAGGGATCAGTGTTGGGGCCGCTCCTGTTCCTTATTTATATAAATGATATGCCCTCTAGTATTATGGGTAACTAAAATATTTCTGTTTGCTGATGACACTAGCTTGGTAGTAAAAGATGTTGTGTGCAACATTGACTCGGTTTCAAGTAGTGCAGTACATGACCTCAGTTCATGGCTTGTAGAAAATAAACTAACATTATATCACAGTAAGACTCAGTTTTTATAGTTTCTAACACACAATTCAACAAAACCCGACGTTTAACCTCACAAAACGGGCACATGATTAGTGAAACTGAACAGTTCAAATTCCTAGGTGTTCAGATAGATTGTAAGCTGTCGTGGAAAGCCCACGTTCAGGATCTTGTTCAAAGACTTAATACTGCCATTTTCACTATTCGAGCGGTATCGAAAGTGAGTGATACTTCGACACGTAAATTTGTCTACTTTGCATATTTTCATTCACTTATTTGGTATGGTATTATGTTTTGGGGTAACTCTTCCCATTCTAGAAGGATATTTTTGGCTCAGAAACGGGCGGTTCGGGCAACAAATGGTGTGAGCTCACGAACCTCTTGTCGACCACTGTTCACGAGTCTGGGTATTTTGACATTGGCCTCTCAATATGTATATTCCTTATTGTCGTTTCTTGTTACCAATATTAGTTTATTTCCAACAATAAGCAGCTTTCACTCGGTTAATACTCGGCAGAAATCAAACCTCCATTTGGATCGGACTTCCTTAACTCTTGTGCAAAAAGGTGTGCAGTGTACTGCTGCATCCATTTTCAATAAGCTGCCACTCGAATTCAAAATCTTAGCAGTAATCCACGCGCTTTCAAATCGAAACTGAAGAGTTTCCTCATGGGTCACTCCTTCTACTCTGTCAAGGAGTTCCTTGAAAAATTTAGCTGATTCTCATTGTAATGCTGATAGCTTTTGCTTAAACTTATGAACTGATTTTCTTTCAGGTTCATGAACATTTATTTTTATGTGTTATTACTTTTATGTTGTAAGTTCATGTACTGACACGTTCCATTACCTTGGAGATTTTCTCCTCAATTTGGTCCTACGGAACTTGACATGTAAATAAATAAAATAATTAATGAACTTCTGAGCTCTGGACTTCCCTTCGCGTGTGTCAGCACATTGCTGTCTGACGTGTCGCTGAGACTGAGGGTGATGCAGCAGGGCCGGCCGGGATGGCCGAGCGGTTCTAGGCGCTTCAGTCTGGACCCACGCGAACGCTACAGTCGCAGACTCGAATCCTGCCTCGGGCATGGATGTTTGTGATGTCCTTAGGTTAGTTAGGTTTAAGTAGTTCTAAGTTCTAGGGGACTGATGACCTCAGAAGTTAAGTCCCATAGTGCTCAGAGTTATTTTTTTTATGCAGCAGGTTGCCACCATTACAGAATGATGTTCTAGACACCTTTTAGTCAAATTACAAAATTCTACGTGGCAGTGGGAGTCAATTAATGCGTTCCGTAAAAGCTATCCTTTAAGAGTGTTGCGCAGTGTCGAATGTTGCTAGTCCATCCTAGATCCTTACCACGTTTTATTAACAAAAAAGCTAAATAAGAGCAACAAAACGATAATGTTCTTGGGTGCATTACGTGTTCCCACCTCTCACCACATGAGGGTACGTCCAGCGTTGTCGAACATTATCGTTTAGGTGGTCCAGGTCGTACGGGGAGACATATTGTTGCATGAGTATACTGACATGCGAACCTTCGAACACAATACACTTACAGATCTTCGTTATGGTGACACTGCAATCTTCATCAGTCTGGGTCTTTTAGGTGTGCATTTGACCCCAACTTCATTTACGTTGGTGACAGCGTGCGACCACACTGAATAGTGCAGGTGGAGGAACTCTTAGAACAAGGGGTATTTTGTGAAGGAACTGGCCTACCCCTTCCCCAGACGTAATTACCATTGAGATCACGTGTGATGCATTTCGGATACTATTCCAGCACATTCACATGCACATATGCACCAACGACCTCCAGCAGATGTCAACCGCGCTGATGGAGGAATGGAACCCCCTACCACAAGAGCTCTTTACGGATCTTGTGTTCGGCACAGAAGAATGTTGGAGAGCTTGCATTGCTGACTGTGGTGACCACACGTCCTATTAAGGACAATGTCCAGGTTTCCTAATGATCAGAGGACCATCACGGACTTTAGTGTAATTATTCTCTTTGGAAAAAAAAAATTACATAGGTTCGATTTATTGCGTATTTCTCTCAGCTACCTTCAGTAACACACTCCATCAGGTCTAGGAAAGGTGTAATTTTCATTGAGCTATGATCATTTTGTACACCAATGTGTTTCTAATTGTGCTTTTTGCCATTAAGGCACCCAGTCTATTTGAACGTCACCGCCGCCTCTTCGCCACTTGGGGACACCCCCTCCCATTCACTTTACCCACCTCCTCCGGTAGCCACTTCCCCAAAATACCCCCAACATCAATGATTCCTCCCTCCCCTCTCTGTATGTGCCCTACACAATTTCAGAGTAATGTAGCTGCATGCTTTGTTGTTGTTGTGGTCTTCAGTTCTGAGACTGGTTTGATGCAGCTCTCCATGCTACTCTATCCTGTGCAAGCTTCTTCATCTCCCAGTACCTAATGCAACCTACATCCTTCTTAATCTGCTTAGTGTATTCGTCTCTTGGTCTCTCTCTACGATTTTTACCCTCCACGCTACCCTCCAATGCGAAATTTGTGATCCCTTGATGCCTCATAACATGTCCTACCAACCGGTCCCTTCCTCCCGTCAAGTTGTGCCACAAACTCCTCTTCTCCCCAATTCTATTCAGTACCTCCTCATTAGTTACGTGATCTACCCAATTAATCTTCAGCATTCTTCTGTAGCACCACATTTCGAAAGCCTCTATTCTCTTCCTGTCCACACTATTTATCGTCCATGTTTCACTTCCATACATGGCTACACTCCATACAAATACTTTCAGAAACGACTTCCTGACACTTAAATCTATACTCGATGTTAACAAATTTCTCTTCTTCAGAAACGCTTTCCTTGCCATTGCCAGTCTACATTTTATATCTTCTCTACTTCGACCATCATCAGTTATTTTGCTTCCCAAATAGCAAAACTCCTTTACTACTTTAAGTGTCTCATTTCCTAATCTAATTCCCTCAGCATCACCCGACTTAATTCGACTACATTCCATTATCTTCGTTTTGCTTTTGTTGATGTTCATCTTACATCTTCCTTTCAAGACACTGTCCATTCCGTTCAACTGCTCTTCCAAGTCCTTTGCTGTCTCTGACAGAATTACAATGTCATCGGCGAACCTCAAAGTTTTTACTTCTTCTCCATGGATTTTAATGCCTACTCCGAACTTTTCTTTTGTGTCCTTTACTGCTTGCTCAATATACAGATTGAATAACATCGGGGAGAGGCTACAACCCTGTCTCACTCCCTTCCCAACCACTGCTTCCCTTTCATGCCCCTCGACTTTTATAACTGCATTCTGATTTCTGTACAATTTGTAAATAGCCTTTCGCTCCCTGTATTTTACCCATGCCACCTTTATAATTTGAAAGAGAGTATTCCAGTCAACATTGTCAAAAGCTTTCTCTAAGTCCACAAATGCTAGAAACGTAGGTTTGCCTTTCGTTAATCTTTCTTCTAAGATAAGTCGCAAGGTCAGTATTGCCTCACGTGTTCCAATATTTCTACAGAATCCAAACTGATCTTTCCCGAGGTCGGCTTCTACCAGTTTTTCCATTCGTCTGTAAAGAATTCGCGTTAGTATTTTGCAGCTGTGACTTATTAAACTGATAGTTTGGTAATTTCCACATCTGTCAACACCTGCTTTCTATGGGATTGGAATTATTATATTCTTCTTGAAGTCTGAGGGTATTTCGCCTGTCTCATACATTTTGCTCACCAGACGGTAGAGTTTTGTCAGGACTGGCTCTCCCAAGGCCGTCAGTAGCTCTAATTGAATGTTGTCTACTCCCTGGGCCTTGTTTCGACTTAGGTCTTTCAGTGCTCTGTCAAACTCTTCACGCAGTATCATATCTCCCATTTCATCTTCATCTACATCCTCTTCCATTTCCATAATATTGTCTTCAATTACACTCCTGGAAATTGAAATAAGAACACCGTGAATTCATTGTCCCAGGAAGGGGAAACTTTATTGACACATTCCTGGGGTCAGATACATCACATGATCACACTGACAGAACCACAGGCACATAGACACAGGCAACAGAGCATGCACAATGTTGGCACTAGTACAGTGTATATCCACCTTTCGCAGCAATGCAGGCTGCTATTCTCCCATGGAGACGATCGTAGAGATGCTGTATGTAGTCCTGTGGAACGGCTTGCCATGCCATTTCCACCTGGCGCCTCAGTTGGACCAGCGTTCGTGCTGGACGTGCAGACCGCGTGAGACGACGCTTCATCCAGTCCCAAACATGCTCAGTGGGGGACAGATCCGGAGATCTTGCTGGCCAGGGTAGTTGACTTACACCTTCTAGAGCACGTTGGGTGGCACGGGATACATGCGGACGTGCATTGTCCTGTTGGAACAGCAAGTTCCCTTGCCGGTCTAGGAATGGTAGAACGATGGGTTCGATGACGGTTTGGATGTACCGTGCACTATTCAGTGTCCCCTCGACGATCACCAGTGGTGTACGGCCAGTGTAGGAGATCGCTCCCCACACCATGATGCCGGGTGTTGGCCCTGTGTGCCTCGGTTGTATGCAGTCCTGATTGTGGCGCTCACCTGCACGGCGCCAAACACGCATACGACCATCACTGGCACCAAGGCAGAAGCGACTCTCATCGCTGAAGACGACACGTCTCCATTCGTCCCTCCATTCACGCCTGTCGCGACACCACTGGAGGCGGGCTGCACGATGTTGGGGCGTGAGCGGAAGACGGCCTAACGGTGTGCGGGACCGTAGCCCAGCTTCATGGAGACGGTTGCGAATGGTCCTCGCCGATACCCCAGGAGCAACAGTGTCCCTAATTTGCTGGGAAGTGGCGGTGCGGTCCCCTACGGCACTGCGTAGGATCCTACGGTCTTGGCGTGCATCCGTGCGTCGCTGCGGTTCGGTCCCAGGTCGACGGGCACGTGCACCTTCCGCCAACCACTGGCGACAACATCGATGTACTGTGGAGACCTCACGCCCCCCGTGTTGAGCAATTCGGCGGTACGTCCACCCGGCCTCCCGCATGCCCACTATACGCCCTCGCTCAAAGTCCGTCAACTGCACATACGGTTCACGTCCACGCTGTCGCGGCATGCTACCAGTGTTAAAGACTGCGATGGAGCTCCGTATGCCACGGCAAACTGGCTGACACTGACGGCGGCGGTGCACAAATGCTGCGCAGCTAGCGCCATTCGACGGCCAACACCGCGGTTCCTAGTGTGTCCGCTGTGCCGTGCGTGTGATCATTGCTTGTACAGCCCTCTCGCAGTGTCCGGAGCAAGTATGGTGGGTCTGACACACCGGTGTCAATGTGTTCTTTTTTCCATTTCCAGGAGTGTACATCGCCCTTGTATAGACCCTCTATATACTCCTTCCTCCTTTCTGCTTTCCCTTCTTTGGTTAGGACTGCGTTTCCATCTGAGCTCTTGATATTCATACAAGTGGTTCTCTTTTCTCCAAAGGTCTCTTTAATATTCCTGTAGGCAGTATCTATCTTACCCCTAGTGAGATAAGCTTCTACATCCTTACATTTGTCCTCTAGCCATCCCTGCTTAGCCATTTTGCACTTCCTTTCAATCTCGTTTTTGAGACGTTTGTATTCCTTTTTGCCTGCTTCATTTACTGCGTTTTTATGTTTCCTCCTTTCATTCATTGTTATCACCATTTATTTATAAGCAATTTTCGTATGAGCACAAGCAGTGCATTAGCAATGGATTAGAGTCCGCCCATGAAATGCACAGTTCGAGACACGCCTGTTGATTGCTCCCAAGCTCAAGGCAAACAGATCTGCCATCTGGTATCACACAGCTGGTTTCAAAAGCTCCCTGCATATTTCGAGTCTTCGAGAACCACTTATAGTCGGTGGTCTGAGAATCCTGCCTGGACGCTTCTGCTTCTTTACCTCCTCCCACCACCACTCTGTTTGTGGTTCTGCTTTTTCTAACATAATTTTTAATCCATCTACGGCTGTCTCATGAGAGACGACTACAGGTCCATTCCATTCACCTTCCCTACTATTGATTACATGTGTTATTTTCAGTTATTATAGCCTTATTGTGTTACACCTTTGTTTTGAAACAATGTGACGGACCGTTACTGTTGTAATACGACTATCTCAGGTTATTTAATGCGTTTAGGAGCAAAATTTAGTATTCGTCCACATTTAAGAAGAGCTTACATTCGTAATACCGAGAGCAAATACTATTGTAACACAGTGTGGAATTCTGACAAGTGCACAATTTTTTAAAAGTTTCACTGTGGGAAGCACCGAGCGCAGTTGAGAAAGACTCCAACGCAGTGTCTCAGTAGGAAGGGAAGCCAGTGCTGTCAATAGCAAGGCACACTGCTGGGACATTGCCACACAACACCCGATCATAGAGTGTGACCATAACAGGATGACCACACTATAACGGTGAAGTGAGACCGTGTAACACGCGCGCAACGGCGCCTCCACAAAATCCAGGAGTTGCAGGAACTTAGTGTCTAGAGGAAATTTGCATCTAACTATACAGACACTACCCAGCCGAATACAGATACAGGGCTATTACAAATGATTGAAGCGATTTCATAAATTCACTGTAGCTCCATTCATTGACATATGGTCACGACACACTACAGATACGTACAAAAACTCATAAAGTTTTGTTCGGCTGAAGCCGCACTTCAGGTTTCTGCCGTCAGAGCGCTCGAGAGCGCAGTGAGACAAAACGGCGACAGGAGCCGAGAAAGCGTATGTCGTGCTTGAAATGCACTCACATCAGTCGGTCATAACAGTGCAACGACACTTCAGGACGAAGTTCAACAAAGATCCGCCAACTGCTAACTCCATTCGGCGATGGTATGCGCAGTTTAAAGCTTCTGGATGCCTCTGTAAGGGGAAATCAACGGCTCGGCCTGCAGTGAGCGAAGAAACGGTTGAACGCGTGCGGGCAAGTTTCACGCGTAGACCGCGGAAAATTGGCTCATGCCAGAACTGGAGACTGACAGCGCCGACTTCATCTTTCAACAGGATGGTGCCCCACCGCACTTCCATCATGATGTTCGGCATTTCTTAAACAGGAGATTGGAAAACCGATGGATCGGTCGTGGTGGAGATCACGATTAGCAATTCATGTCATGGCCTCCACGCTCTCCCGACTTAACCCCATGCGATTTCTTTCTGTGGGGTTATGTGAAAGATTCAGTGTTTAAACCTCCTCTACCAAGAAACGTGCCAGAACTGCGAGCTCGCATCAAGGATGCTTTCGAACTCATTGATGGGGACATGCTGCGCCGAGTGTGGGAGGAACTTGATTATCGACTTGATGTCTGCCGAATCACTAAAGGGGCACATATCGAACATACGTGAATGCCTAAAAAAACTCTTTGAGTTTTTGTATGTGTGTGCAAAGCATTGTGAAAATATCTCAAATAATAAAGTTATTGTAGAGCTGTGAAATCGCTTCAATCATTTGTAATAACCCTGTACTGCCCGAACTGTATTTTGTGCCACAGGTAGGCAAACTGATGAGAAAACATTGTCTCTCTCTATGCGGGAATCACATGAATGGTTTTCGATCACTAAGTGATGTAGATGACATGACATATGGAAGTTTGGATAGATCCAGAAGACATCACGGATAGCCGATGTGGTTAAGGCAACCGCTCACGGTAAGTGGGAAATCCGGATTTGAGTCCCGGTCCAACAAAAGTTTTCATGTGTCTGTAATAAAACATTCAGCTGATATAATGTTGTATACGGTATTTGCTAAAACATTTCTTAATTTGAATGAAGTCAGAAGCTGACTATCTGAAAGCAACAGTTGGGATACTGCAGTGCGGTTTAGAGCACTGACCGTCTGAAAGCAAGAGTTGGGACGCTGCGGTATAGCATAGCACACTGAGAAGCCTAGGAAATTAGGTCAGATTCGCTCATCACCACAGCTTGGTAATTTCATAATCACGAGCTATCCAATATAAATATTCGGAATTCTGAAGCACAGTCAGTGTGACAGACTTCAGCTACAAGACAGAAACTAGACTTAAGTATTCCACTGCTATGGATTACCGTTGCCGTCATTATTGCTTTAACTGATATGAAGACTTGAGCGCCTTTAGCCAATGACCATCCTGGAGTCAATTAAGGGCGACCCGCAATATAAAGACGTGAGCACCTTTGAGCAACGACCCACTAGGAGTCAATTGGGAGTGTCGGCAATTAACCTTCCAGGAGAAGTACATTTATCGTGCCCACTGACTGTACGTACCTGTGAGCAATTTTCCTTATTCACTGACAGTTGCCTCTTTTCGCAACACATATATCTTGTCTAAGTTATTGGTATTGATCCTCTGATGACTTTACTAGACGGTAAATGGGAGCATGATCAGCTAAAAATCTGAGAGGGCTGCTCAGATTGTTCCCGGAATCGTTTATATAGATTACGAAGAGCAGAGGATCTACTGTATATCATTTCCTTGGGGAACGCCGACCTATTTGTCAATAAACCGTTTATTGGTGTGACCTGTGCTACTTTCCAGTCTTTAGGTACGAATTCATTCGCCTAGTGAGCGGTTGTATGTGACTACTAGGTATGGGGAAATTGAATCAGCATACTCTTTGGTAATTGGTTTAATGTCTGGACCGGATTACTTGCTCCGATACACCGTAGATGTCTGCTTGGACGCTACTCATGTTGGCAGCTGTTCTTTATTCGAATTCTGAAAAATTTCCTTCGTCTTCTTTGGTGAAGGAATTTCGGAAAACTGTGTTTAATAACTTCGCTTTAGTGGTGCTGTTATCTGTAATATTACGATTGTTATCAAGCAGTGATAGTATTGATTGTGTCTTGCCACTGGTATTCTCTACAAACGACCTAAATCTCTTAGGGTTTTCTGCCAGATTCCGAGACAGAGTTTCACTGTGGAAGCTATTAAAAGTATCTCAATGCAAATGCTATATGATTTCAAAAATATTTTTCGTAACAGAATTAGTAATTTGTCTACCAGTACTAGATTTAAATTGAGTCATCTCGTTAATAATTTTTATCAGCAATTACAACGTTTACAAAGGTGATGCACCATTTTTAAGATGTAGCAAACTTACTTACTTCGATCCAAAATGATCTGCACACCTAGAAAGGATTATTTAGGAGTTTGTATACATTTTGACTGAATTATGGAGTGTATAGGAATCATCATTTTTTACTTTTGGCCCCTTAATGTATGGATGCTGTTCGATGGGCTAATGAGAATGCTTAAACATGTACCAGTGTAGACGAATTTAAAACAGTTTTCTCAGTTGAATATTGGTTAAAAGAAATTCAGTAAGATTTATTAATTGATTTCTGGGTTGGTTGTAAGTATCAACAAGATAATGGTGAAATAAAAAGCTTATGTGAAAGCTGTTGGATATGTCTGAAGTATTTAGATGAAGTTATTGAAATGGAAATTTTCGTGTCACATAAGCAGCGAAATGATAGCCGTCTCCTGGGATACTTTTGATCAACTTGCAAAATATTTAGAGCAGACAGAAAGGCTACAAACAAAAGATGACGTCAGAGTAGAAAAACAGCAACGGCAAGAGGGGACACGTTACGTTAATAAGGTATTGGTAGAAGGGCACAGTGTTTTACACACAGATCTTCTCAGTTGGACTGTGCAGTCAGCCATGTCAAAAATACCAAATTGAAATCAAAAGAAGTTTTATTTTAATTATTGTGTATAATGCTGCCCATTGCCTTAAAATTAGCTTGCAATGTTAAAAAACGTGTTTGTTGCACAATATAAATCAGGACTGCTAGTTTAACAAATACTCAGTCCACATCAGGATCTCACAAAACGTAGCATGATAACCATTTAACCTGTAATATTGCGTTGTTTAATTAACTGTCCATTGTGTAAACTGTAATTTCAGTGTTAAGAAGCAAGTTTGATGCGCAATACTCTATACATGTGGAATGTATCTTTGCTTATAACGTTTGCTTGCCTGAGAACTAGTGTCCCTTTTAAATACTGGTCAGTTGATTCCTGAAGATTGCCTAATAAGCCGGAGACTAGTTTGAAATAAACAGAAAACAGTAGAAGAGAAACAATGAACTTGTTACTCAGTCTTAAAAAAATGGAATTGTTGGTAGTTAACAATGAAACTCAGCACACTGATGAGTGGGAGAATATTGCATAGCCGGCCGGTGTGGCCGAGCAGTTCTAGGCGCTTCAGTCTGGAACTGCGCGACCGCTACGGTCGCAGGTTCGAAACCTGCCTGGGGCATGGATGTGTGTGATGTCCTTAGGTTAGTTAGGTTTAAGTGGTTCTAAGTTCTAGGGGACTGATGACCTCAGATGTTAAGTCCCATGATGCTCAGAGCCATTTGAACCAATATTGCAGAAATATGAGTTGAAGAATGTGGCAATTATGATCAACAGAAAATGATAGTCGTAAATTGAGTAAAGTCGTATGCACTCCAGATGGCTAAAACAATTCATAAATTAACATGCAAGACTCCAGGGAGGTTAAAGCGCCCAAAGAAATAGAGTGTAGTGATTTTAGGTTAGTATTCGAAGGAGAAGCGGAATGTGTACGAGCCTGCAGAAGTATATGCAGGAAACACTTATTTAGCGCATGTGAGGCACGGTATAAGGCAAAGAGTTTATATGACTTGTAACTTAAAGTTTAGCACATGAAAACCAAAGTATACCTCTAGTAAAGTCGGAAAATAAGGTGCTATCTGGAATGATGATCTTAGCTGGCAAAGTATAAATGACAATTTTTTAAAGGAGGACGACAATATTTTTGTATTCGCTGATACTGTTGTACGAGTAAGGGTAGGAGGTATTAACATAGAATTATTAATTGATAGCGGTTCGGAGGTGCCTTTGATAAACCAAAGCTACTGCCAAGTGCTTCCAAATACAGAGTATGGTAGCAATGCCAGTGGCTGGTTTAAGAACACTTGACACAATGGGAAAGCTATCTAAACCAGAATGGTACGAAGTCATGCTGCTTATTAATAAGCTCTGTACAGTGGATATGCACCACGAATATCTTGTCATTCTCAGTGTGAATATGATACCATGTACCGATTTTTTGAAGAAATATGAAAGTCAGCTGAGTTTTGAAATTTACCAGACAGAAGCGAGATTATAACGGGCTCGGTTAACAACACCTTTTCTTTCTAAAAACATAATGTACTGGGATCCTCAGATGATAGCGTTTCAGGCAAGGTCAGCGAGGACAAATGTATCAGGGTGACCGACTTATTTGGTATAAAAATGCAAAAAGGAGAGTGAATACTGAATTAAATAACAGAACAGATGCCGTATAGGTCCAAGTAAAGGGGGAGATAGGTAACAGAGTATAGGCAACAGCTAATGTTATTATCAAGATTGCTAAATCAAGGAAAGCTATACCTTTGGACTGGAACGTAGGAGGCTTCGTGTTAGTTAAATCAAAAATCAGCTACCACTGTAACTAGCAAAGTCCAAGGTTTTATGACAAGAATTGGTGAGAGAACCTGAAGGGCAAGTTCAGCCACCTAACTGGAGAGGTTTACAGTATCCTCCAGGCCCACAGGCACCATTCCATCACGAATATGAGAGATGTGTATATAGGTGTGTGTGTTAAGTGTTGGTGACTATATTGGTGTGTGTGTGTGTGTGTGTGTGTGTGTGTGTGTGTGTGTGTGTGTGTGTGTGTGTAGTGTAGTGTCATGTTCATGTCGAATGATGATGAAAGAAGGCATAGGTAAAACGCAGTACCAGCACATAACCTTGTCCTCTCGAAGAGTACCGACGGTGCGCCGAGCTTAACGTTCCAATCCAACAGACGGATCACCCTCAACAGTGTCACGTGCCATAACTTCAAGACACTGTGGAGAAGTATTGAATTTTATCCAGGACATTGGTACAAAGACTGGTAATCAGAACTTTCATGCCACTACATCTTCTCCCCTTTCCAGCCAAATAATAACAGTGAAAATTTCATCCAATGCCAGGATTTTAACTAGCTTACCCCCGAGTGGAGCGCTACAGCACTGGAATGCATTACTGACTTCTGCTACACAGGTGGGTACTGTTACTGATGAATTCTCGTTCAAAAACAATACTAAACCTGAAGCGGTTAGAGTTTATATATTCTCACTGTTACGATCCTGTAACTTCAGTGCATCAAGTACTTTGTTACTTATTTGTGGGTGCAGGTAGCATGCCAGGAGTACTGATACACGACAATAAAAGACAAATACTGGCGTCAGCCACATGAGGGTGCTGAACGAGTTCAATGGCAACAAGTGAAAATTTATGCTGCGCCGGGACTCGAACTCAGCTTTCCCGTTTTACATTAGTGGTAGCCATAAGTGCTACGGCTATCCGGACACACTTGCTGCCCAACCAAATTTCCCAACTTGTCACGCACGTCTTCTGTATCACCTCCCTAGCCACCCTCCTCACTGCTCACGTCATTTAGCATGATTTCCGCAAGAGGTCAGACCTAGGGTGCATTCACACTGAAGATATCGTGATATGCCACCAAACTCTATATATTTCTATTACAAGTGTGGTGTCTGTTCTTTTGGCGATGTATGAAACAACTGCCGCTACATATATACCAAGAATTCCTACAGATTCTAGGCCTTGCAAGAGCCTCTGAACACCAACATCGCAGCATTTATAGTACTCAGCGGTAGCCCTGTTGCCCCACTCTTGCAGATGCACACTGTAGTTAAACTAAACTAAACTAAACTCCTCCCGAACAGGCACTGAAGGCCCAACTGTAACGACCGGCCGCCGTGTCATCCTCAGCCCATAGGCGTCACTGGATGCGGATATGGAGAGGCATGAGGTCAGCACACTGCTCTCCCGGCAGTATGTCAGTTTCCGAGACCGGAGCCGCTACTTGTCAATCAAGTAGCTCCTCAGTTTGCCTCACAAGGGCTGAGTGCACCCCGCTTGCTAACAGTGCTCGACAGACGGGATGGTCACCTATCCAAATGCTAGCGCAGCCCGAAAGCGCTGAACTTCTGTGATCTGACGGGAACCGTCGTTACCACTGCGGCAAGGCCGTTGGCCACACTGTAGTTACTTGTTTTACATAGAGGTGGCCAGGGAAAGGGGTGGTTAATCCGTAAAATAATGTGGCCAAAACAATACTTAATGTGGTGTCACCGCCAGACACCACACTTGCTAGGTGGTAGCCTTTAAATCGGCCGCGGTCCGTTAGTATACGTCGGACACACGTGTCGCCACTATCAGTGATTGCAGACCGAGCGCCGCCACACGGCAGGTCTAGAGAAACTTCCTAGCACTCGCCCCAGTTGTACAACCGACTTTGCTAGCGATGGTTCACTGACAAAATACGCTCTCATTTGCCGAGACGATAGTTAGCATAGCCATCAGCTACGTCATTTGCTACGACCTAGCAAGGCGCCATTACCAGTTACTATTAATACTGTAATCATGTACCGTCAAGAGCGACGCTCATCATTAATGGATTAAAGTTAAGTATTCCACCAGCTACATCCGTTTTTGTAAAGTCTAATTTCCTTGTCCTGTTCCAGACCTCACGCCAGCCTGCGTGAGCTAAAACGCGTGCCTTTCGGCTTCCTCTAGTACCCGGTGTTGGCTCTCCTGCCAACCCACAACACTTAACATAATATTTAATGCAGAAGATCGTTGTATTGTGTAATTCGGCGTAAAATAAATACAACGGACTAGTTACAACAGCCGCTCACGTTTGGCGCCTTATATTTAGCGAGAGCACACGAAAAACATCAATCTTCCACACACCACTTTCCATAACTGCTTTTATGAGCTGTCCACCATCCGTGGTGATATTTGGAAGATGATTAGCCGAATACTCACTAAGTACTGGATATTAACATGTTCTAACATGTCTGCAAGAACAATCACCACACATTCACGTGATTCGCCTCGATGGGAGATGAATCTACAATCTTCAGTGCAGGTGTATATTTAGATTCGTTCTCCTGCAAGAATCTAAAATTAGTGACCATGGAAGACGCGACGTGGACTGCGGATAGCTGGCCCTAGGTGGGAGTGGCAGTCGGCCAGGGAGCATGCGGAGATAGTCCACACAGTTGCGGTAAACTCTTCTTCTGGATGGTGCAGTGGTTAATGCGACTGCCCAGAAAGCAACAGATCCTGGGTCTGAGTCCTGGCCCAGCACACATTTTCACTCGTCATCGCTGGCTCTGCACGAAGTCTAGTCCAGCTAATATCATTAGTTCCTTCCACTTCCTCTTCTTTGTCCCCCTTGTCCCCCCCTCCCCTCCATGTTCAGTTTATACAGGGTGGTCCATTGACAGTGACCGGGCCAAATATCTCACGAAATAAGCATCAAACGAAAAAACTTCAAAGAACGAAACTCGTCTAGCATAAAGGGGGGAAACCAGATGGCATGGGTGACCCGCTAGATGGCGCTGCCACAGGTCAAAGGGATACCAACAGCGTTTTTTAAAAATAGGAACGCCCATTTTTTATTTCATATTCTTGTAGTGCGTAATGAAATATGAATGTTTTAGTTGGACCACTTTTTCCGCTTTGTGATAGATGGCGCTGTAATAAACACAAACGTGTAAGTACGTAGTATCACGTAACATTCCGCCAGTGCGGACGATATTTGCTTCGTGATACATTACCCGTGTTAAAATGGACCGTTTACCAGTTGCGGAAAATGTTGATATCGTGCTGATGTACGGCTGTTGTGATCAAAATGCCCAACGGGCGTGTGCTATGTATGCTGCTCGGTATCCTGGACGACACCATCCAAGTGTCCGGACCGTTTGCCGGATAGTTACGTTATTTAAGGAAACAGGAAGAGCTCAGCCACATGTGAAACGTCAACCACGACCTGCAACAAATGATGATGCGCAAGTAGGTGTTTTAGCTGCTGTCGCGGCTAATCCGCACATCAGTAGCAGACGAATTGCGCGAGAATCGGGAATCTCAAAAACGTCGGTGTTGAGAATGCTACATCAACACTGATTCCACCCGTACCATATTTCAATGCACCAGGAATTGCATGGCGACAACTTTGAATGTCGTGTACAGTTCTGCCACTGGGCACAAGAGAAATTACGGGACAATGACAGATTTTTTGCACGCGTTCTATTTAGCGACGAAGTGTCATTCACCAACAGCGGTAACATAAACCGGCATAATATGCACTATTGGGCAACGGCAAATCCACGATGGCTGCGACAAGTGAAGCATCAGCGACCTTGGCGGCATTATGAGCGGAAGGATAATTGGCCCCCATTTTATCGATTGCAATCTAAATGATGCAATGTATGCTGATTTCCTACGTAATGTTCTAGCGATGCTACTACAAGATGTTTCACTGCATGACAGAATGACAATGTACTTCCAACATGATGGATGTCCGGTACATAGCTCGCGGTTGAAGCGGTACTGAATAGCATATTTCATGACAGGTGGATTGGTCGTCGAAGCACCATACCATGGCCCGCACGTACATCGGCTGACGTCCCCGGATTTCTTTCTGTGGGGAAAGTTGAAGCATATTTGCTATGGTGATCCACCAACACCGCCTGACAACGTGTGTCAGCGCATTGTCAATGCATGTGCGAACAGTACGGAAGGCGAACTACTCGCTGTTGAGAGAAATGTCGTTAAACGTATTGCCAAATGCATTGAGGTTGACGGACATAATTTTGAGCATTTATTGAATTAATGTGGTATTTACAGGTAATCACGCTGTAACGCATGCGTCCTCAGAAATGATACGTTCACAAAAGGTACATGTATCATATTGGAACAATCGAAATAAAATGTTCAAACGTACCTACGTTCTGTATTTTAATTTAAAAACCTACCTGTTACCAACTGTTCGTCTAAAATTGTGAGCCATATGTTTGTGACTGTTACAACGCGATCTATCACAAAGAGGAAAAAGTGGTGCAACTAAAACATTCATATTTCTTTGCGTACTACACGAATATGTAATAAAAGAAATGGGGATTCATATTTTTAAAAACGCAGTTGATATCCGTTTGACCTATGGCAGCGCCATCTACCGTCCCAATCATAGCGCGATCTGGTTTCCCCCTTCAAGCTAGACAAGTTTCGTTCTTTGTAATTCTTTCGTTTGACGCTTGTTTCGTGAGATATTTGGCCCGGTCACGATCAATGAACCACCCTGTATATCATCCTCGCTTTGCTACACAATCAGCTACTATCCAGTTTACGTGTTGTTCAGCCACTGAAGACGTGCAGGTATATGCGACGCTGTGAGCAATGGCACTTTACAACATAATCAACTCCCAATGTCCACTGCAAGCACTTTTTCTTCTCAATGCTCGTTTGAGAGCTGGTTGGGCTGGATATGCGTTCATTAATGTCAACAATTTCTTTCGAATTCTGCACCGATCATTATTCACATGACATTCGATGCTGGTTCCTGTCGACTGGGATCTTTTTACCACTGTCCTGTGCCATATTACATGTCTGTGGATTGCACACTATTCCAAATACACAGCTAGCACCTGTTGATACATCACTATATCAGGACACTTCACTCACAGTGTGGTCATGGGCACCTCCAAACACAATAGCTCCTTTGATCGATGTTACTACGCTGATCACATACAATCGACTGGGACACACACATCCCTTTCATACTATGACTTACGTCAGAGGTGGAGGATCGCTTCGTACCAGTTCTAAACCGTCTACAGCGGCCCAAAGTCACCAGCATGCTTTTTTAAGGGGTAACTAATATTTTGACCGGTGAGCTTACATTCTCCCTCTCCCTCACCCCTCTCTCTCTCTTTCTCTCTCTCCCTCCCGTTCCCTCCCTTTCTCTCCTCCTTCCACCCCTCCCCCTCACACTCTTTCTTTCTCTCTCGTCCCCTCTCTCACAATGACGTTAATACGACAGTGCACCTCATCTGACAAGTACCACAGCTCGTCCAGTCAGCTATTATTAAGGTCTCAGTTGTTATAAATTTTGCAATCATTTTCACATGTGTCAGATACGCTATCTGATCATAAGTGTCCACACACCAGTTAGTGGTCAGTAATGTAGAGTGTGTCACTCTTTCGCCATTACTCCGGCTTGAACTCTGCTGGGAACACTTTCATTGCGGTGTTTGAATGTCTGTGGAGGAATGGCAGCCGTTAATCCTGCAGACCCAAAACCAGGCATGGCAGTAATGGTGGACGCTGAGGTTTGAAGCGAAGTCAACTTTCTAACTCATCTCAAAGGCTGAGGTCACAACCACGGGCAGGGTAGTCCCTTTCAGGAATGTTACTTTCCACAAACCACTGCCTCACTGACTCGACTTTATGACAGGATGCATTTTCGTGCAGGTACAGTTACCGCCACCGAACATTCCCTCTACTGTTCCATTAAGTTTCGGGAGTGCAGCCGCAAGAAATCTTCTTCTTCTTCTTCTTCTTCTTCTAATATTTCTGCTGTATACCGTCCAGCCATCTTCAGAGTGAGTCGCAAGACTGCCGCTCCAGTGCTCGCTTCGTCCTTTTATACTCGTGTACCGCGTGACTGCGCATGCGGCCACAGATGCAAATGCTGACTTGAAACCCACGGTATTCTGGAGGTATGTTAATGGCACCTTTGTAGTTTGGCCCCATGGTAAAGACAACTTGCAAGACTTCTGAAGACATCTGAACTACGCCGGCCGGAGTGGCCGAGCGGTTAAAGGCGCTACAGTCTGGAACCACACGACCGCTACGGTCGCAGGTTCGAATCCTGCCTCGGGCATGGATGTGTGTGATGTCCTTAGGTTAGTTAGGTTTAAGTAGTTCTAAGTTCTAGGGGACTTATGACCACAGCAGTTGAGTCCCATAGTGCTCAGAGCCATTTGAACCATTTTTGAAGATCTGAACTCCCTCCACGATCAAAAAATGGTTCAAATGGCTCTGAGCACTATGGGACTGCTGTGGTCATCAGTCCCCTAGAACTTAGAACTACTTAAACCTGACTAACCTAAGGACATCACACAACACCCAGTCATCACGAGGCAGAGAAAATCCCTGACCCCGCCGGGAATCGAACCCGGAAACCCGGGCGCGGGAAGCGAGAACGCTACCGCACGACCACGAGCGGCGGACCCTCCACGATCAAATAAAGTTCACAATGGAAATTGAAAAGGAGGGATGCCTTCCATTGTTGGATGTTTTGGGTCGGCGTAGAGAGGAAAGCACTTTGGGACATGAAGTGTATAGGAAGCAGACGCACACCGATCTGTATTTACGTGCAAATAGCTGCCACCATCCTGCCCAGACAATGAGTGTTCTCCGAACTTTGACCCACAGAACGCATATTATTTCTGACGAAAGCAGTCTGCAAGATGAACTTTCCCACTTACGGAGAGTGTTTCAAGACAGTGGGTACTCCCCACAGCAAATACAGAAGGCACTGAAAATGAAACCGAAAGAGACCACAAAGAACGCAGAAGAAGACGAAGAAACCTTTAAATCGATGACCTTCCTGCCATATGTGGGTAGCCTCTCATCAAAAATAGGACGGATTCTCGGCAGACACAAAGAAAAAGTGATTTTTCGTCCTCCACCCAAGACAGCTGCACTCGTGGGCTCCGTGAAAGTTGATTTGCTGCTCCGAAAATCTGGATTTTACAAAATTCCATGTGAATGTGGCCTTCCTTACATCGGACAAACAACTCGTATTGTCCAAGAAAGATGTACAGAACACCGGAGGTACACAAGCCTTTTACAACCTAACAAGTCGGCTGTGGCAGAGCACTGTATTGATAATTGTCACAGTATTTTGTATGACAACGTTGAAAGTTTGGCAACTACATCATCCTTTTGGGACTCGATAGTGAAGGAGGCAATTGAAATTCACTTGACGACGAATTTAATTAATAGAGATAGTGGTTTCAATCTTGATAAATCATGGAATCCGGCACTTGCTGTAATAAACTCACAAAGACGTCGTCACAGTGCAGCTCACAATGATATATCGATATGCCAACACAGATCGACTGCGGAGTCATAGATACAACTCGCGCATTATGCAAGTCTCTGCCGCCGACCAACGTCTCTGGAGCATTTGCATCTGTGGCCGCATGCGCAGTCGCGCGGTACACGAGTTTAAGGGACGAAGCGAGCACTGGAGCGGCAGTCCTTATACTCACTCTGAAGATGGCTGGACGGTATACAGCCGAAATATTAGAAGAAGGAGATTTCTTGCGGCTGCACACCCGAAACTTAATGGAACAGTCTTTGCGCCGGCAAAACCTGAAGATTCACATTCCCTCTACTGTACGCATAACACAATGCTGCAAAATGTGCTCATACCCATCCACATTTAGAGTTTTCTTAAGCGCACGAAAACCACCCCTACACTGACATTACATGTGATGACAGGTAACGTTCAACAGGCAATGGCCAAACCCACACCTTTCTGTCGGATTCCCTTAGGGTATAGCGTGATTTATCACTCAATATCACTCTTTCTTAGTCTTCCACTGACCAATGGCGTCGCTCTTTACACCACCACAAGCGCCAATTAGCAGTCACTACAGAAATGTGTGGTTCGTAAGGAACATCTCGACCCTAGTACCACAAGAATTTTAACTCACTATACACGATCATTCAATTAGCTGGTCTGCTGGCAGGACTGTGGAACTCACGAGTGATTCCTTCTGCAGATTTCATGCTAAACAACTGGCCATTAAAATTGCTACACCACGAAGATGACGTGCTGCAGACGCGAAATTTAACCGACAGGAAGAAGATGCTGTGATATGCAAATGATTAGCTTTTCAGAGCATTCACACAAGGTTGGCGCCGTTGGTGACACCTACAACGTGCTGACATGAGGAAAGTTTCCAACCGATTTCTCATACACTAACAGCAGTTGACAGGCGTTGCCTGGTGAAACGTTGTTGTGATGCCTCGTGTAAGGCGGAGAAACGCGTACCATCACGTTTCCGACTTTGATAAAGGTCGAATTGTAGCCTATCGCTATTGCGGTTTATCGTATCGTATCACTAGCAGTCGAGATGACAGACATCTTATCGGCAAGGCTGTAACGGATCGTGCAGCCACGTCTCTATCTCTGAGTCAACAGATGGGGACGTTTGCAAGACAACAACCCTCTGCACGGACAGTTCGACGACGTTTGCAGCAGCATGGACTATCAGCTTGGAGACCATGGCTGCGGTTAACGTTGACGCGGCATCACAGACAGGAGCGCCTGCGATGGTGTACTCGACGACGAACCTGGGTGCACGAATGGCAAAACGTCATTTTTTCGGATGAATCCATGTTCTGTTTACAGCATCAGGATGGTCGCATCCGTGTTTGGCGACATCGCGGTGAACGCACACTGGAAGCGTGTATTCGTCATCGCCATACTGGCGTATCACTCGGCGTGGTGGTATGGGATGCCATTGGTTACACGTCTCGGTCACCTCTTGTTCGCATTGACGGCACTTTGAACAGTGGACGTTAGATTTCAGATGTGTTACGACCCGTAGCTCTACCCTTCATTCGATCCTTGCGAAACCCTACATTTGAGCAGAATAATGCACGACCTCATGTTGCAGGTCCTGTACGGGCCTTTGTGGATACAGAAAATGTTCGACTGCTGCCTGGCCAGCACATTCTCCAGATCTCTCACCAATTGAAAGGGTCTGGTCAATGGTGACCGAGCAACTGGCTCGTCACAATACGCCAGTCACTACTCTCGATGAACTGTGGTATCGTGTTGAAGCTGCATGGCAGCTGTACCTATACACGCCATCCAAGCTCTGTTTACCTCAATGCCCAGGCGTATCAAGGCCGTTATTACGGCCAGAGGTGGTTGTTCTGGGTACAGATTTCTCAGGATCTATGCACCCAAATTGCGTGATAATGTAATCACATGTCAGTTCTAGTATAATATATTTGTCCAATGAATACCCATTTAGCATCTGCATTTCTTCTTGGTGTAGCAATTTTAATGGCCAGTAGTGTGTTTTTACAACCTCTGTCGCTATGTTGGACAGCCGTTGTCCACGAGTACATGGTCTTGATTTAGGTGTAGTTTTTCCTTCACATTTTCGTTTCGCAATCACATAACTAGCTGTAGACTTGGGCTTCTTTAGCATGGTTTAATGCCTCTGATGGATTTGTTACTAAGGTGGCATTCGATGACTAGTCCACGTTCCAAGTCACTAAGCTCTCCTAAACGACCCATTCAGCCGTCACTGCTTCTCTACTGGCAACGCAATACTCCCCGCCTTCTTTTATACTGTGGGGCCCAGTGGTCAGTTCCGCATTAGATAATGGTGTCCAGATACTTTTGATCAGATAGTGTTCTGGAAATAATTAACAATCTATTGGAAGGAGTTTTACTAATTTAAAATGCTGACACGCAGCTGGATGTGGGGCTTACCTGAGCCGGACGTTGCGGTGCTCGTCAGTGCTGAGCGACATGGGCCAGGCGATGTGCAGCAGTGAATCTCGTACGATGATGTCCCAGGCGAAGCTGTGGTGTTCTGACACGCGCTCGGATCGCACGAGGCGCGCGCGTCGCTTGCTGGTGAGCAAGTTACGTGCGGTGCGCGGCGTGCAGCCGCCGTCCACTGTGTCGGCGCGAGGCACCTGCTTGCTGGCCATTGTCTGCAACACAACACACACTATGATTTTCATCATTATCAGTGGAACACATGAGGCAATACTGACCCTACGACTTATCTTAGAAGAAAGATTAAGGAAAGGCAAACCTACGATTCTAGCATTTGCAGACTTAGAGGAAGCTTTTGACAATGTTGAATGCAAAACTCTCTTTCAAATTATATCGGTGGCAGGGGTAAAATACAGGGAGCGAAAGACTATTTACAATTTGTAAAGAAATCAGATGCCAGTTATAAGAATCGAGGGACATGAAAGTGAAACAGTGGTTGGGAAGGGAGTGAGACAGTGTTGTAGCCTCTCCCCGATGCTATTCAATCTGTATATTGAGCAAGAAGTAAAGGAAACAAAAGAAAAGTTCGGAGTAGGCATTAAAATCCATGGAGAAGAAATAAAAACTTTGAGGTTCGCCGATGACATTGTAATTCTGTCACAGACAGCAAAGGACTTGGAAGAGCAGTTGAACGGAATGGACAGTGTCTTGAAAGGAGGGTATAAGATGAAGATCGACAAAAGCAAAACGAGGATAATGGAATGTAGTCGAATTAAGTCGAGTGATGCTGAGGGAATTAGATTCGGAAATGAGACACTTAAAGTAGTAAAGGAGTTTTGCTATTTGGGGAGCAAAATAACTGATGATAGTCGAAGTAGAGAGGATATAAAATGTAGACTGGCAATGGCAAGAAAAGCGTTTCTGAAGAAGAGAAATTTGTTAACATCGAGTATAGATTTAAGTGTCAGGAAGTCATTTCTGAAAGTATTTGTATGGAATGTAGCCACGTATGGAAGTGAAACATTGACGATAAATAGTTTAGTCAAGAAGAGAATAGAAGCTTTAGAAATGTGGTGCTACAGAAGAATGCTGAAGATTAGATGGGTAGATCACATAACTAATGAGGAGGTACTGAATAGAATTGGGGAGAAGAGGAGTTTGTGGCACAACTTGACTACAAGAAGGGATCGGTTGGTAGGACATGTTCTGAGGCATCAAGGGATCACCAATTTAGTACTGGAGGGCAGCGTGGAGGTTAAAATTTGTAGAGGGACACCAAGAGATGAATACACTAAGCAGATTCAGAAGGATGTAGGCTGCAGTAGGTACTGGGAGATGAAGAAGCTTGCACAGGATAGAGTAGCATGGAGAGCTGCATCAAACCAGTCTCAGGACTGAAGACCACAGCAGCATTATCAGTATTCCTGCATAGGATAATAAGCGTGATTAGGATACAAATTTCCAGAAATGAATGCGATGTAGTATTCTATCATCTAAATCTACATACATACGTAATATTCCGGAAGCCACGTACAGATGGTGAGGGAGGCTACATCGTATCAATATTACCAATTTTCATTCCTCTTAAATTCACGTATTGAGGGAGGAACAAAGGACTCGCTACGTGCCTCTGCATGTGCGCTAATTTCTCTTCTCTTATTGTCGTGATCACTACGCACGATACAGTATGTGATCAAAAGTATCCGAACACCCTGCTGAAAATGACATACAAGTTCGTGGCGCCATCCATCGGTAATGCTGGAAATCAGTATGGTATTGGCCCACCCTTAGCCTTCATGACAGCTTCCACTCTCGCAGGCATACCTTCAATCAGGTGCTGGAAGGTTTCTTGGGGAATGGCAGACCATTATTCACGCAGTGCTGCACTGAGCAGAGGTATCGATGTCGGTCGGTGAGGCCTGGCACAAACACGGCGTTCCAAAAATCCCAAAGGTGTTCTATAGGATTCAGGTCAGGATTCTGTGCAGGCCAGTCCATTACAGGGAGGTTCTTGCCGTGTAACAACTCCGCCACAGGTCGTGCATTACGAACAGGTGCTCGATCGTGTTCAAAGATGTAATCGCCACCCCCGAATTTCTCTTCGGCAGTGGGAAGCAAGAATGTGATTAAAACATCAATGTATGCCTGTGCTGTGATAGTGCCACCATAAACAACAAGGGGTCCAACCACCTCCACGAAAAACACGACCACACCATAACACCACCGCCTGAAAATTTTACTGTTGGCACTACACACGCTGGCAGATGACGTTCACCTAGCATTCACCATACGCACACACTGCCATCGGATCGTCACATTGTGTACCGTGATTCGTCACTCCACACAACGTGTTTTCACTGTTGAATCGTCCAATGTTTACGCTCCTTGCACCAAGCAAGGCGCCGTTCGGCATTTGCCGGCGTGATGTGTGGCCTATGAGCAGCCGCTCGACCATGAAATCCACATTTTCTCACCTCCTGCTTAACAGTCATAGTACTTGCAGTGGATCCTGCAGT
This sequence comes from Schistocerca cancellata, assembly GCF_023864275.1. Lineage (NCBI taxonomy): Eukaryota > Metazoa > Arthropoda > Insecta > Orthoptera > Acrididae > Schistocerca > Schistocerca cancellata. The sequence goes on along the minus strand of NC_064629.1, from coordinate 134,553,227 downwards.
TCCTGTATGATGGTGTGTATAGATGTCTGCCTATTACACAATACGAACCTCTTCATGTGTTGGCGCTCTCTGTCAGCCAACAGACGAGGTCGGCCTGTACGCTTTAGTGGTGTACGTGTCCCTTCACGTTTCCACTTCACTATCACATCGGAAACAGTGGACCTAGGGATGTTTAGGAGTGTGGAAATCTCCAGTACAGACGTATGACACAAGTGACACCCAATCACCTGACCACGTTCGAAGTCCGTGAGTTCTGCGGAGCGTCCCATTCTGCTTTCTCACGATGTCTAATGACTACTTAGATGGCTGATATGGAGTACCTGGCAGTAGGCAGCAGCACAAAGCACCTAATATGAAGAACGTATGTTTTTGAGGGTGTCCAGATACTTCTGATCACATAGTATATACGTCGGTCGCAGTATCGGTCGCGTACCAAAGTCTCGGTTCTGGTTCTGGGGGGGTGAAAATTGTTTCTATTCCTACCCCACTCCAAATTTATCTTTCCGTCACCCTGACTTTGAAAGTGTCACACAGACATACTACAACAACAAAAAATGTTTCAAGGAGCTCTAAGCACTGTGGGACTTAACATCTGAGGTCATCAGTCCCATTGAACTTAGAACTACTTAAACCTAACTAACCGAAGGACATCACACACGTGCATGCCCGAGGCAGGATTCGAACCTGCGACCGTAGCGGTCACGCGGTTCCAGACTGTAGCGCCTAGAACTGCTCGGCCACCCCGTCCGGCAACAATAACAACAACTATTATTATTATTATTTATTATTATTATAACAAAATGTATTAAACGTTTCAGTATATAGGGGCTGGACAAAAATATGTCTACACCGCGAGAAATGCACGCTCCAACAAAAATGCAGATGCTAGCCAAGCACTGTTGTAATTCACCACGAACGGCACCTGCGCAGTGACCTTCATACTTCGCAGACGTCGCGGTCAGAACAGTGTTCCTCGTAGTTCTGAGTGCATTATGTCACAGCGGATTGTTAGAGGTCCGTTGGTGTTTTTGTAACCAATGTGGCCGACACTATCTAATATTTTTTAACTGCAGACAGGGAAATGAAGAAATATCATGCGCTAAGTCATCACTCGAAATGAAGTGTGTGGAGAATGATAGTGACAGATGGTCATTTTGGGAGGACTGTTACGAAAAATAAGAGGACGACAGCTGTAAAACTCACTGCATAACGGAATGTCGCGCTCGCGAGCTCTGCCAGCACCATACCAACACGAAAGGAGGTCATAAGCTGGGAATCCAAAACAGTGCGTCGGTGTAGCAAATGACAGTAACTGGAAAGTGTGGTGCCCAAAACATAAAACCAGGATTAAAGAGCAATGAAAGAAAGTAATTTGGTCGGACGAGTCTTGCTTCACACTGGTTCTAACTTCTGGCCATCCCAAACCTACGATGCAGACTGCTTGCTGCCAAGAGTGAAATATGGTTGATTTGACTATTTTGGCTGAACACCTCCATCCTATTCTATGTAAAACATTTGTTCCATAATAGGTTAGCCTGTGTTCCAAGCCGACAGAGGCCTTGTTCACACAGCTAGCGTCGGCAACGTCTGGTTTTGTGAGCACGAGGATGAACTGTCGAATCTCTCTGGCCATCACATCTCAATATTATTGAGCCTTTGTGGTCTACTTTGGAGAGAAAGGTGCACGTTAGTCACCCACTTCCATGATCTTTATTTAAACTTGCCACTGTTTATCAGGAAGAATCTACATCAACATATTCCGCAAGGCAACGGAGGGTGCTTGATGGAAGGTAATATTTACCGCTGCTATTCATTTCCTTCCCTGTTCCACTCGCAAATAGAACACAGGAAAAACGACTGTCTGTATGCCTCCGTATGGGCTCTAATTTTTCTTATTTTGTCTTTTCGGCGCGGCTCCCTCCGTCGGAGGTTCGAGTCCTCCCTCGGGCAAAAAAAATATATATATATATTGGACTTAACATCTGAGGTCATCAGTCCCCTAGAACTTAGAAGTACTTGAACCTAACTAACCTAAGGACATCACACACATCCATACCCGAGGCAGGATTCGAACCTGCGACCGCAGCTGTCGCGCGGTTCCAGACTGTAGCGCCTAGAACCTCTCGGCCACCCCGGTCGGCTCCCTCGGGCATGGGTGTGTGTGTGTTGTCCACAGTATAACTTAGTTTAAGTTAGATTAAGTTGTGTGTTAGCTTAGGGACAGATGACCTAAGCTGTTTGGTCCCATACGAGATTACTACGAATTTAAAATTTTTATCTTTGCGGTTCTAACGCGAAATGTACATTGGCGGCAGTAGAATCGTTATGCAGTCGACTTAAAATACAGGTTCTCTAAATTTGTTCAATAGTATTCCTCGAAAACAACGTCCTCTTCCATCCAATGATTCCCATTTGAGTTCCCGAAGCATTTCCGTAATACATGCGTGTTGTTAGAACCTACCGGTAACAAATCTAGCAGCCCGCCTCTGAATCGCTTATATGTATTCCTACAACCAAACCTAGTGCAGATCCTCAATACTTGAGCTGTACTCCAGAATGGGACACACTGATGTCCTATGTGCTGTGCCTTTTACAGATGAACCACACTTCCCTATAATTCTCCCAGCAAACAGATATCGACTGTTTGCGTTCCCTATTACGATCTTTACATGCTCGTTCCATTTCATATCGCTTTGAAACGTAACGTCTTGATATTTAATCGACGTGACTGCTTCAAGTAGCACATTACTAATGCTATATTAGAACGTTTTCTACACTTAGAGCCAGCTGCAATTCGTCACACCAACTAGAAATTCTGTCTAAGACATCTTGTATCCTCCTGCAGTCTCTCAACGACGACACCTTCCTATACATCACCGCTTCCTCAGCAAGCATCCGCAGATTGTTGCAAACCCTGCCAAAAACCATCATTTATGTATATAAAATATAACAGAGGTCCTATCACACTTCGTTGGGGTACTCCTGGCGATACCTTTGTGATCAAGGACAACGTACTGGGTTCTGTTACTTAAGAAGTCTTCGAACCACTTACATATATAGGAACCTGTTTCGTACGCTCCAACCTTAGTTAAAAGTCTGTACTGGGGCACTGTGTCAGATGCTTTTCCGCAATCTAGGAATATAGTATCTGCTTGTTGTCCTCCATCCATGGTTTGCATGACATTGTGTGAGAAAGGAATAAGGTTAGTTTGCACTAGCGATGCTTTCTGAACCCGTTCTGATTCATGGACAAAATCTTTTCCGTCTCAACAGAATTTATTATATTCGAAATAAGAATACGTCCTACATTTCTGCAAAAAACCCATGATAAGATTATTGGTCTGTAATCTGGTGGGTCCGTTGTTTTACCTTTCTTATATACAGCAGTCACCTGGGTTTTTTTGCAGTTGCTGAGAACGTTTCGCTGCGTGAGAGATTCACGATAAATACAACCTAAGTAAGGGGCCAAAGCCATAAATGTACTCTTTCTAAAACCGAGTTGGGATTCCATCCGGAGGCAGTGACTTACTTATTTTCAACTCTACCGGTTGTTTCTCTGCACCAGGGGTTCTTATTACTATGTCCTCCATACGGGAATCTGTGCGATGGCCAAACAACGGTTTGATAGTACGATTTTACTGCGTGAACGATATCTTAAACGCGAAATTTAAAACTTCAGGTTTCCTGTGGCTATCTGCTGCTGCCACATCACACTGTTACACTAGTGACTGTACAGAAGCCTTAGACCGCCTTAGCGACATTACATAGGACCACAATTTTCTCGAATTCTCGATAAAATCTTTCACTAAGGTATGACGTTGGTAGTTGTTAAATGCGTCATGCATTGATCTTGTTACGGAGACACGAATTTCTACCAACTTTTGCCTGTCGTCTTTTGCGCGTTCTCTTTTGAAGCGAAAGTGCTACAACCTTCGTTTCTGCAGAATTTTCCCAATTTCGTTGTTAAACCACGATGAGTATTTCCCGTGTTTAATCCACTCAGAGCGCACATATTTCTCCAGAGCACGATTCACAATCCGTTTAACCTATGCCCATAATTCCTCTATGTCCATCATACTGGAAATAAGTAAAGGCAGTTCATGGTCTAAGTGTCTAATGGAATAAGATTCCCTTGAAAACCATACAGAAGCTGTATTCATCCATTCGGGGAAGATTGGAACTTGTATAGATTGATCATGGACTGTACGGCTGGTCCCGGCGGAGGTTCGAGTCCTCCCTCGGGCATGGGAGTATGTGTTTGTCCTTGGGATAATTTAGGTTACGTAGTGTGTAAGCTTAGGGACTGATGACCTTAGCAGTTAAGTCCCATAAGATTTCACACACATTTGAGCATTTTGTATAGATTGACAACGGCTTGCCTACGCCGTATCCGGCGTGGTAATGTGTTATGTTTTGCTGTTTCCTTATTTCTGTCCACCACTTGTAAATGTAATAAAAATGATTTGTTTACACCACTACTAAGTACATCCCTTCTGCATAATTCGCGATACATTTCAGTTCAGAGTAACACAGAAGTTGCAAATATTCGTCTCAAACTTTGAGAACGACATGTGACATGTGTCGTAATGTTGATTTAAAAACTAGAATAGCAACAAACTCTCACAATTTTGATAATATCAAAATTTACAAGATATAAAGTCGGACTGAGGATTCGATAATCACTATGTGTCTTATCACTGCGACTGAGAAAACACGTCTACAGACTATGAGCATGAAAGCGTAACTGAGGGCACTGCTGTTTGCTTCAGTCGCTTCCGCATGCCATCAGCTTTCAACGATTACATTTTTTTTTCTTAGTGCAGGGTTATTTCCCTTTCTAACTGAGCTTAGTGTGGCTCGCCGGTCGTACTATGGGCTCTCTAACCGAGTCGAGCTTGTTGCTGTCAGCATGTCACGGTGTTCGGTCAGCCTGTAAATTGACGCCTTTACCTAGCTGGAATGTTCTCCATAGGCAATCAGTACCCAAGCTTATTCATTCAGCAAGGAAAAGCGTTCTGTGTCAAATACAGTTTTTAATTTCTAGAGATCTTTGCCATTTTTTAGACTGTTCTGGAGCAACTTTATGCTCCGAAAATTAGCTGAAAAAATCGGAAACTGATATTTGTAAAAGTATAAACGCTACCTCTATTGGGTTGCTGCTTAAGGTTTTGTACAACACACCGTCGCTGTTACTCCAGACGCATGACATTATCTATCTACAGGGAGTTGCTACTTTGTTTGGGCTCGGCCATTCCATTCTTTCCCTTATGTTAGCATGAAGACACTATTTGTCGTTTCCGGAAATAATACAGCATAGGAATGATCGGTGTTGTTCAGGAGCCAGTTGGCGACCAGCAAGCACAGTTGCAGATATGGCCACCAGTCGTTTTTTGTGATTTTGGCTTAGAGCAAACGGTACTCATACGCCCGATTTTTGATCCTTCCCCATTGCACGCAAATGTCTCGCGATGATGGTATGATCACTGTTCACGACATTTCCCAGTTCTAGAATACACTGATGTAGATCAATGTGGATTAATGCGTCTAAACGATCACACACCGAAATTCTTCCTGAACTTTCTAACAACTGTACCAAAACAAAGGTCAAAATATATTAATGATTGTGGTGTTGCTCACGCTGCTAAATACTGCATTTTCGGGCAACAACTAAGTTATTATATGGCAGGTGTCATTAGAGCACAGTTAATAAAGTCATTTCATGTAATAATGAATAAACTAGGCACTCATCTTTTCGTGTTTCCAACGCTGGTCTCGTTGTAAAATCATGGCTCAATCGTCGAAAATCTAGGTGGTTGTGATACCAAGCTCGGATGCAAAGAGGCCTAGGTTTTATTCTGCTATATTCAAAAGTTTTGTAGATGCGCTTCACAAACCATTCTTGAAGATTACACTTTTGTTGGACAACGGTGATGTAAAAAAGTAATCAGCACTCCGAATTTAAGTTACACTTCCTTTTTATTGCTTTTGTTGCAGTATCACGTAGTACACAAAACATCACTTCACAATTCAAAATATACTTGAAAACATCTTCCTCACAGTCGCTGTTAAAGTTCACATTTTATAAATTGACTACAATATGCGTCTTTCCAACATGACGTCCAAGACTTGACTTTTTCAAGGTCCGACTCTCTAACTACTATCTAATAATCGCTTACGCGCCCAAAAATCAGAGTTACAAGTACGTCAAAGATCATAGTGACAAAAAAAAGAATACACATAAGAATAATATCATTGCAGTATAAACATATCGATGTATCACAAATGAATTCAAATCTGAATGTTGTCTCAGAAATATGTTAACTACTTTACAGAAACACGGTAGAATATTACTGGTATCGAGAGGTTCAGGCGAGGTGCCGTAATGGTTACGTAATTCAAGTACCATTACAACTTGGAGAATCACTAATGTCAAAACGATTCTCCTTAATATGACTAGGTTTTTTTCTTGCCGTGCTCTGTCCAATGGCATTGTCCCCATACATGGCGCAAACGTTTCTGGCTGTCACCACTGGTGTCACCCCTCTACTGAACTCAAAACAGAAATATATATAGGAAATTTTCCGATTTCTCTACTTGGCACTCCATTTTCTAGCGTTCAAAACTCCACTAAATAGCTCCAAATGACAAAATAATAGCAACAGTGAACTACAAATAAAAGATAACAATCGATAATTAAACCCATACAAACAGGTTTATCAACATGCAAAACAAAAACACTACGAACTTAGGCACTAACCTAAAAAACCTTAGTTTGGGAGCGGGTCACGACAGAAGTACCCCAACTGCCCGTCTTACTCTTGGATCTGCGTTTGGGTAGAAGTGTTCACACTGTTGTAACTACGACCGGAACGGGCGGTGGGTTGAAGTGACGGAAAGCGCGGCGGGACCTGCGGAGCGGCCCGCGAACGACAACACAACGGGAGACGACGGACACGACAAACGGGGGACAGAACGAACAACAACAAGATCGAAACAATGAAGTCACAAGCAAACATAACAACCACGTTCACTCGTACACAGAACAAGAAAGTAAGTAAGCTGTCTAACGCGAGGCGATGTGTCCAGAGACGTACGCAAGATTAGACTGGCTGAGCGAGAGGCAGGCGCTTAAGTACTCTCTGGAGGACGCCGCTATTGGCCGCTGGGACCACGTGTTCCACTGTGACGCCCCCACACTAAATGCTGGCCAGGAGGCGCGCGCCGCCACAGCTTAAGGCGCGGTGGTGCAGAGACCGCTAGGGGTCTTCGACGTCCATGACGTCTGGCGGGGATTCAAATTCCTCGGCGCGCGGTACCAGACACACAGTCACCTTTTATAAAAGTACCCAACAGGGTTTCGAGAAAAGTACGTCGTCTTTCTTCCAACGATTCCCATTTCACTGTACCCTGAGCATTTCTGTTACAGTTTAGTATGGGCTGTACAGATCTGTTAGTATCACAGTACTGTGCCACGGCATTCTTTCGATGTCTGCTGTCATTCTTACATGGGTAAGAACTCCAATCTTTTGAATAGTACTCTAGAATTTGGTAATATTAGCGTCCTGCATTCTACAGTTGCACTGCATTTTCCCAGGTCTCTTCCAACAAATCTAAGTCTTCCATTCGCAAGATCCGATATTTCGTGATTGTCCAATTTCACATCACTTCGAAGTATTACTCCTAGCTACTTACACGATATGACCTGCTCAAGTCGTTCACTACTAATCCAGTAATCAAATAGTTCTTATTAACAGAATCTTCCGTCGGTACTTGGTAGAACAACATTATAATAAATGAAAAGCATCAGTTTGCTTTTGTTCTACAATATTACTTTTCTTGTTAACCGGTTTTCGGCTTACAAGGCCATCTTCAGACATTTTCATTTATTATAATGTTGTTCTACCAAGAACCGACGGAAGATTCTATTAACATGATGAAATGTGCCACAACAGCACAATTATCCGTCTTTTATAGTAGATTACTGAGACAAATACTCAGTAAATGTCTGAAAATAGCCTTGTAAGCCGAAAACCGGTTAATAATAAAAGTAATATTGTAGAACAAAAGCAAACTGGTGCTTTTCATTTATTATAATGTTGTTCTACCAAGAACCGACGGAAGATTCTGTTAATATGATAAAATGTGCCACAACAGCACAATTATCCGTCTTTTATAGTAGATCACTGAGACAAATACTCAGTAAATGTCTGAAGATGGCCTTGTAAACCGAAAACAGGTTAACAATAAAAGTAATATTGTAGAACAAAAGCAAACTGGTGCTTTTCATTTATTCAAATAGTTCTTCGTTCTCTCTCTTCGTTTCAGTATTATCCTACATTTTCACATTTAATGACACCTGCCATCTGGAAATTTTATTGGATTCTTTCTGTCAATCCTTACAATCGTTCAACGAGGGTACTTTCCTGTATGTAAGACCATCGCTGGCCAACAATCTTATAGCGATGCTAATCCTACGTGAAAAATAGTTAATACACTATGTGATCAAAAGTATCCGGACACCCCCAAAAACATACGTTTTTCATATTAGGTGCATTGCGCTGCCGCCTACTGCCAGGTACTCCATATCAGCAACCTCAGTAATCATTAGACATCGTGACAGAGCAGAATGGGGCGCTCCACGGAACTCAATGACTTCGAACGTGGTCAGGTGATTGGGTGTCACTTGTATCGTACGTCTGTACGCGAGTTGTCCACACTCCTAAACATCCCTAGGTCCACTGTTTCCGATGTGATAGTGAAGTGGAAACGTGAAGGGACACGTCCACCACAAAAGAGTATAGGCCGACCTCGTCTGTTGACTGACAGAGACCGCCGACAGTTGAAGAGGTTCGTAAAGCGTAATAGGCAGAAATCTATTTAGATCATCACACAGGAATTACAAACTGCATCAGGATCTACTGCAAGTAGTACAGCAGTTAGGCGGGAGGTGAGAAAACTTGGATTTCATGGTCGAGCGGCTGCTCATAAGCCACACATCACGCCGGTAAATGCCAAACGATGCCTCGCTTGGTATAAGCAACGTAAACATTGGACGATTGAACGGTGGAAAAACGTTGTGTGGAGTGACGAATCACGGTACACAATATGACGATCAGATGGCAGGGTATCGGTATGGCAAACACCCGGTGAATGTCATCTGCCGGCGTATGTAATGCCAACATTAAAATTCGGAGGCGGTGGTGTTATGGAGTGGTCGTGTTTTTCAGGGAGGGGGCTTGCAACCCTTGTTGTTTTGCGTGTCAGTATCACAGCACAAGCCTACATTTGTGTTTATTCACCTTCTTGCTTCCCATTGTTGAGGGGCAATTAGGGGATGGCAATTGCATCTTTCAACACGATCGAGCACCTGTTCACAATGCATGGCCTGTGGCGGAGTTGTTACACGACAATAACATCCCTGTAATGGACCGGCCTGCACAGAGTCCTGACCTGAATCCTATACCACAACTCTGTGATGTTTTGGAACGTCGACTTCGTGCCAGGCCTCACCGACCGACATCGATATCTCTCTTCAGTTCAGCACTCCATGAAGAACGAGCTGCCATTCCCCAAGAAACCCTCCAGCATCTGATTGAACGTATGCCTGTGAGAGTGGAAGCTGTCATCAAGGCTAAGGGTGAGCCAACACCATAATGAGTTCCAGCATTACCGATGGAGGGCGCGACGAACTTGTAAGTCATTCTCAGCCAGGTGGCAGGATACTTTTGATCACATTGTGTATATTCTGTGAAAATTTGTCGTCCTATTACGGTTCCTTGAAGCACATCCGATGTTACATTCGTTTCTGTGGAATATTCAGCGACGAGTATAACGTGCTGCGTTGTATTACTGAAGTATCCATCAAGCCTATTACATATTTGTGGGCATACTCCACACGATGTTACCTTGGTTAGTTAGTATAGTTTCTGTCGCCTTTCAGATATCTAGGAAAACACAGGTAGGAAAGCACTGTGTGGACACGACTGAGTTTAAACTGTTGTGTGAAACCTCTGTCAGTGGAATCCGAGGACGTACGAATAGTTGTCTCTGCGATGTGGTAATATAATATAATTACGAACTTAGTTGTTACGACAGTCGTGTAGTCAACAACAAACAATGTGGAAGAGTCCATCATGAGGAGCGTGGATATAAAATTCAATAATCTGCAAATCACATTCAAGTGCCTAGTGCCTGGCAGAGGGTTCATTGAACCACCTTCACAATTCTCTATTATTTCCATATCGTACAGCTTACGGAAAGAACGAACACATCTTTCCGTACGAGCTCTGATTTCCCTTATTTTATCGTGGTGATCGTTTCTCCCTCTGTAGATTTTTGTCAACAAATTATTTTCGCATTCGGAGGAGAAAGTTGGCGATTGGAATTACGTGATAAGATACCGTCGCACGTTTTAATGATGTCCAGCCCAAATCTTGTATCATTTCAGTGTCACTCTCTCCCATATTTCACGATATTACAAAAAGTGCTGCCCTTCTTTGAACTTCTTCGATATACTCCTTCAATTCTATCTGGTACGGATCCCATATCAGGTAGCACTATTCTAATAGAGGTCGGACAAGCGTAGTGTAGGCAGTCTCCTAAGTAGATCTGTTACATTTTCTAGGTGTCTAAGTGTCGTGCCTCTTTGGTTAGCCTTCCCCACAACATTTTCTGTGTGTTCCTTCCAATTTCAATTGTTCGTAATTGTAATTCCTAGGTATTTAGTTGAATTTACGGCCTTTAGATTTGACTGATTTATCGTGTAACCGAAATTTAACGGATTCCTTTTTGCACTCATGTGGATCACCTCACACTTTTCGTTATTTTTGCACTATTCAAATATCTTTTCTAAATTGTTTTGCAATTACTTTTGATCTTCTGATGACTTTATTAGTCGATAAACGACAGCATCATCTGCAAACAACTTAAGACGTCTGCTCAGATTGTTACCAGATCGTTTATATAGATAAGGAACAGCAGAGGGCCTATAACACTACCTTGGGGAACGCTAGAAATCACCTCTGTTTTACTCGATGACTTTCCGTCAGTTACTACGAACTGTGACCTCTTTGACGGAAAATCACAAATCCAGTCACATAACTGAGACGGTGTTCCATAAGAACGCAATTTCACTAAAAGCGACTTGTGTGGTACAGTGTCCAAGGCCTTTCGGAAATTCAGAAATACGGAATCCATCTGAAATCCCTTGTCAATAGCACTCAATAATACATGCGAGTAAAGAGCTAGTTGTGTTTCACAGGAACGATGGTTTCTAAATCCATGTTTACTGTGTGTCAATGGGCCGTTTTGTTCGAGGTAATTCATAATGTTCGAACACAATATATGTTCGAATATCCTGCTGCATATCGACGTTAATGGTATGGGGCGGTAATTTTGTGAATTACTCCTACTACCTTTCTTTAGTATTGGTGTGACCTCTGCAACTTTCCAATCTCTGGGTACGGATATGTCGTCGAGCGAACGGTTGTATGTGATCGTTAAGTGTGGAGCTAATGCATCAGCAAACTCTGACAGGAACCTAACTGGCATACAGTCTGGACCAGATAACTTCCTTTTATTAAGTGATTCAAGTTGCTTCACTACTACGAGGATATTTACTTATACGTTACTCATGTTGGCAGCTGTTCTTGATTCGAATTCTGGAATATTTACTTCGTCTTCTTTTGTGAAGGTATTTCGGAGGGCTGTGTTTAGTAATTCTGTTTTGGCAGCACTGTCTTCGATAGTATCTCCATTGCTATCGCGCAGAGAAGGCATTGATTTTTTTCTTACCGCTAACATACTTCACATACGACCAGAACCTCTTTGGATTTTCTGCCGGCTTTCGCAACAAAGTTTCGTTTTGGAAACTATTATAAGCATCTCGCATTGAAGTTCGGCTAAATTTCGAGCTTGTGTAAAAGATCGCCAATCTTGGGGATTTTGCGACTGTTTAAATTTGTCATGTTTGTTTCGTTGTTTCTGCAACAGTGTTCTGACCAGTTGTCTAATTAGCAGACGCGATTTTCTTGTACAAAAAAGTACAGACATGCAAGAAACAATGTTCTCTATGAGTTGTAGGTGTAATGAGAGGCACCCAAGGCTTTTGTGGAAAATAATACGGGAAAATCGGCCACACGTCTACCATTCACACAACGTGCAACCTTTGAATGATGATAGCATTAGAACTCTCGCTCTGTTCAATCAGTTCATGTTACAGAGCTGAATGGTCCTTCCTCAATTCCTTCTGCGTATACTTTCCTCGGCTGCACCCTAGTTCCCCAGAAAGAGAACATCTAAAAGTGGCACTAGTTATGTATGTGACTTAGAGAATACTTCGCTTTAGTTGTAGAGAATCATAAACATTGATTTCTGGTGGTCTCTTGACAGGTTTGTGTCTGCTTCGTCCTTACTTAATTGCATTTGTGTGAAGTTAATATACTTCACACGTCGTCTGATGATAACCTCATGATGTTAATGCCCGTACCCTGCCTGATCAAAGGTATCCTGACAGAGATATGTAATGCAGAACTGGCCACTAGATGTCACGGGAGGCGAACGCGCCAGTGTAAATGGAGGTAGGGAGCATAGTCCTAGCAGCAGAGAAACTAATCGCGGAGTGAGCCACTCAGGAGAGCTCAGAGACCTCGAACGTGGACTAGTCATTGGATGTGCCCTGAGTAACAGATCCATCAGGGACCATTCAACCATTCTAATGCTGCCCAAGTCGACTGTTGGTGATGTGATTGTGACGGAATCGCGAAGGGACAACCGCAGTAAACCGAGACCAGGTAGATCTCATGTACTGAGGGACAGGAACCTTCGAGTACTGCAGTGGGTTGTTGCAAAAAATAACACAGAATCAGCTGAAGGAATCACTCGTGTGTTCCAAAGCACAACCAGCAGACCAACTAGCACACTGGCTGTGCGTAATAACAAAGGATGGGGTACAATGGTCGGGCAGCTCATGAAAGCCGCACATTTTTGCAGTCAACGCTAAGCGACTCTGGAGATGGAGTTGGGTTGGGTTGGGCTGTTTTGGGGAAGGAGACCAGACAGCGAGGTCATCGGTCTCATCGGATTAGAGAAGGATGGGGAAGGATGTCGGCCGTGCCCTTTCAAAGGAGCCATCCCGGCATTTGCCTGGAGCGATTTAGGGAAATCACGGAAAACCTAAATCAGGATGGCCGGACGCGGGATTGAACCGTCGTCCTCCCGAATGCGAGTCCAGTGTGCTAACCACTGCGCCACCTCGCACGGTTGGAGATGGAGTAAAGAGCGACATGACTGCAAACAAATAATTTGGAGTGAAGAATCGAGTTGTAACCTGCGGCAATCCGATGGTAGAATCTGAGTTTTCGGATCCCTGGAGAACGTTACTTCATATTTGCAGTGCCAAAATTAAGATACAGAGTAGGCTTTGCTAAAATATGTGGGTGATTTTCGTGGTTAGGGGGTATTTCTCTGATTGTACTTAAGAAAACGCTAAATTGGAAGGATCTGAACATAGAAGGACAGTTTGGAGAAGATTATTGGTTCAAATGGCTCTGAGCACTATGGGACTTAACTTCTAAGGTCATCAGTCCCCTAGAACTTAGGACTACTTAAACCTAACTAACCTAAGGACATCACACACATCCATGCCCGAGGCAGGATTCGAACCTGCGACCGTAGCGGTCACGCGGTTCCAAACTGAAGCGCCTAGAAGATTATTGCTTTTAGCAGCATGACAGTGCACTCTGTCATAAAACAGCATCTCTAAGGCAATGGTTTGTGAACAATAACATTCCCGAAATTGACTGGCTCACCCACAGTCCCGACCTGCGGTCAATGGAACACATTTGGAGTGAGTTAGAACGGACTCTGGTCCAGACCCTAGCGTCCAACTTCACTATCTTCAATGGTTTCGGCTCTTGAGGAAGAATGAGCTGCCATTCCTTGACAAACATTAAGAGACCTCATTGAAAGTGATCTCAGCTTAGGTCAAGCCGTCATTAACGCAAAGGCTGTATATACTTTTATTAAGATAGTGTAATAGGTGTCTGGACAGGGCTGGCCGTTGTGACCGCGCGGTTCTAGGCGCTTCAGTCCAGAACCGAGCTGCTGCTACGGTCGCAGGTTCGAATCCTGCCTCGGGCATAGATGTGTGTGATGTCATTAGGTTAGTTATGTTTAAGTAGTTCTAAGTCTAGGGGACTGATGACCTCAGATGTTAAGTCCCATAGTGCTTAGAGCCATTTTTCTTTTTGTCTGGATAGTTGTGATCAACATGATGCAGCTCCGCCTCACTTTGCACATTTTACTTATGAACACCAGCGTGAGACGTTCGATAAAGGAAGTACAAGAGATAGTGTTTCTGTGTTTCACCTAGCTCGCGCATCTAATCTGATTCTCACTGTCCTTGCAGTATCATGGGAAAAGTTTGTGAGCGGGAAATCCGTCGAGCACGAACAGAAACTCCTGGCAAGAATTCCCGCTGCCTGTAATATAGAGGTGTTTAGAAAATAACTTTTTGCGGTGAGGTTATGACTGCATAGCAGCTGGTAGACGTTATTTTTAACAATTAACAGAAATATATCTCCTTGTACTAAATACTCAAATAACTAAAACGTTACCAGAAATGTCTAGAATGTTTTGAATTTTTGTCATTATGATTTGGTGATTTCTTATTTTCGCTTATATTTTTCTGTTGAGTAGTTGATTATAGGGTTACCCGTCTCCAGTTGTTGCATTTGCCTTCTTAATCCTCCAAATAAGTTATGTTATCACAGATCCCTACATACAGGTTTTTGATAAATGTGCGCTCAACCTATTCATCATGTGGTGCGAGGCGATATTGAATTTTCTAGCATTAATTATCTTCGTAACGTGCATTATAGCCCGCCTATTGCGACAAAACATCTGATAACCAACGCAGAACAGGGAACTATCATCACAACAAATCAGGTGAGAGTTTTAAATCAGCATTGTGCACACATAAAACATAATCCGAAGCTGAACTAAACGCATTCTCTGAAAATTATTTCTAGCAGTTAGTCCGTGAGCCTACGCGATAGTAAATGGCAGTGAAAACACACTTGACCTGTTAGTAACAAATAATCCTGAGCTAATAACGAGCATCAAAATGGATACAGGGATTAGTGAAAACACAGTTGTCGTAGCGAGACTGAATATTTGAAACCCCAAATCTTCCAAAAATGAAAGAAAACATATCTATTCAAAAAACCAGACAAAAATTCACTTGACGCCTTCCTGAGAGACAATCTCCACTCGTTCCAAATTAAAAATGTAGCACTAAGTGTAGAATAGATGTGGACTGAATTCAAAGTAATAGTATCGACAGCAGTTGAGAGATTTGTATCCAATAAATTAACAAACGATGGAGCTGATCCCCCTTGGTACGCAATCCAGATCGGAACAGTTGCAGAAACAACGAAAAAAGCATTCCAAATTTAAACTAACGTTAAATCTCCAAGATTAGCGATCTTCTACAGAAGCTCGAAATTTAGCGCGCATTTGATTGCGAGGTGCTTATAATAGTTTCCACAACGAAACTTTGTCTCGAAACCTGGCAGATAATCTAGAGAGATTCTGGTCGTACGTAAAGTACGCTAGCGGCAAGACACAATCAGTTCCTTCTCTGAGCGGTAGCAATGGAAATAGTATCGATGACAGGCAAAGAAGAGTTACTAAACACCGCCTTGCGAAATTATTTCACCAAAGACGACGAAGTAAATATTCCAGAATTCGAATCAAGAACAGCTTCCAACATGAGTAACTTAGAAGCAGATATTCTAGTAGTAGTGAAGCAACTTAAATCATTTAATAAAAGCAAGTCATCCGGTGCAGACTTTATACCAATTAGGTTTCTTTCGGAGTATGCTGATGCAATAGCACCATACTTAACACTCATATACAAACTCCCGCTCGGCGAAAGATCCATACCCAAGGACTGGAAAGTTGCACAAGTCACACCAATATTCAAGAAATAAAATAGGAATAATTCACTACATTACAGGCACATATCATTAACTCCGATATGCAGCAGGATTTTGGAAGATATATTGTGGTCGAACATTGTGAATTACCTGGAGGAGAACGGTCTATTGACAGACAGTCATTACGGATTTAGAAAACGTCGTTCTTGTGAAACACAACTAGCTCGTTACTTACACGAAGTGTTGAATGTTATTGGCCAGGAATTTAAAACTGATTCCGAATTTTTAGATTTCCAGAAGGCTTTTGACACTGTATCACACTTGCCGCTTGTAGTGAAATCGCGTGCTTAAGGAATGTGGCCTCAGTTATGTGACTGGATTTGTGATTTCCTGTACGTAGTAATTGACGTAAAGTCATCGAGTAAAACAGAAGTGATTTCTGGCGTTCCCCAAGGTAGTGTTACAGGTCCTTTGCTGTTCCTTATCTATATAAGCGATTTAGGAGACAAGCTGAGTTGCCGTTTTAGGTTGTTCGCAGACGATTGTAACGAAGCAAGTTGTTAGGAGATGATATTTGTTGCAGTAAGGTACGCAGACGCTTGGTACGGTAGCTTCAGGATACTGTGTACCTTTTTCGCTTTGCTCACAGCCCAGCTGAGGATGCCTCTGCCGTGAGAACTGCGTAGTGTAACATTCAGTCAGTACGAAGATTCATACCCTCTACGAATCTAATTAATCCATATTGGTTATTATCCGATTTTGGTCAAAGTTGATACACAGCCTTTTGCTATTAATGGATAATGCTGTCAGAATTTTAGAATTTTGTTTATTATAGTACCGGAGATAAAGAAAATTACCTAATAGTCATAAAACCAATGCTTGTTTTTAAAACCATGTTAGAAACAAATACAGATTGACTTTCATTATCATTTGAAGCCATTACAAAGATACCAGGGCATAAAAATCAATTAATTAGAATTATCTTTTTTTATCACTTTAGTCACTGTGCATTAAGTAATACAAAAATCGGCCAAACTTATTATTTGATTATATTTTGTTGCGTGTGTGCGTGAGAATGACTGATAGAGTGTACGTGGGATATACGTTAAAACTTAATATGTCATTTTTCATAAAACCTTGTACAAATAGACCTAGGGAAAGTTATGGTGCAACCATGATTCACATGACGTATGTTGGCGTGAGCTTGCTTTTGTATAAAGGCAACCAGAATGAAAGTTAGAGGCGGAATAAGTTTATTTATCAATTTGAATAATATCTCGCATTTCACTTATTTTGATTAAACAATATACAAGAAACTGAAGTTTTATTTACTTTAATTACTATCAGATCAGTGATCGGATAAGGCAAGATTTGCCACGAGAATGATCTGGAAGGAACTTTATGATTGGTTGTTTAGATCAACAGCCAATCAGAATTAAGCTGTTCCCGCGCGAATCTAATGAAGTGGGCAGTGAGTACATAACTCGAGATAGTCATTTGCTAACTAGATAACACCATGTTAGATTGTTCCGTAAATATAATCTATAAGATGAAGAAATAGTGAGTTAATTTCGGTTAGAACGTGTCGTGACTGATGCAACTGGTGCTACGAACATTTTAATGAGAGTTTGGTGTTCATAAATCAAATAGTTTGAGCGTTATGAGCGCGTGAACTTTCTGGTCGTATTAACAATTCCGCGTGGCACTTTTCGTGCTCTGTACGGAATACTTTAGCGAACACTTCTTTCGTAGGAGACCACTGAAACGACCGAAAGTTTAACTCGCGAATAGTTGTGGGTCTATCACTGTTAGAACGTGAAAATTAGTCGGGTCGGACTTGCAAAAATTCTGGCTGCTTTTCGAGTGAAATTTTGTTGTACAGACAGTGAACTTTGAACGATAGAATATTACCATAGTGAATACGGACTTGATAGCCATTTCATGTGTTTCCATATGAATAAAAAGTCCATTCAATCTAATTTTAAATGCTTTCCGTAAGTAGACTGCATCTCCCGAACGCCCGATTTTCTAAAAATGAACTTTCAGGAACTGACTTTCAACTCGAGTTTCGCGGCCTCTGTGTGGTAGATATTAGTGGTTCCATCAACGCTGATTTACACTGCCTAGCACGTATCTGCTACTACAGAGTGAAGGGACGTCGGAAAAAAACATATCGAGGTAGGCGGACTTTCGGATAGTGAAAGAGAGAACGCAGACGACCAACCCCGCCCCACCGCATGATACTGTCGTTTATCGTTGCAAAATGATTTAGAAAAGATATGCGTATGGTGCGAAAATGGACAATTGACGAAAAGTGTGAGGTAATCCACATGAGTGCTAAAAGGAATCCGTTAAACTTCGGTTGCACGATAAATCGGTGTCCCGATGGAGGTTCGAGTCCTCCCTCGGGCATGGGTGTGTGTGTTTGTCTTTAGGATAATGTAGGTTAAGTAGTGTGTAAGCTTAGGGACTGATGACCTTAGTAGTTAGGTCCCATAAGATTTCACACACATCTGAACATTTGATAAATCGGTCAAATAAAAAGGTCGTAAATTCAACTATATACTTAGGAATTACAATTACGAACAGATTAAATTGGAAAGAACACATACAAAGTGTTGTGGGGGAAGGCAAACCAAAGAATGCGTTTTAGTGAAAGAACACTTAGAACATTTAACAGATATACTAAAGTGAACGCCAAGACGACGTTTGTCCGTCGTCTTTTGCATTACTACTGCGCGCTCTGAGATCCTTACCAAACAGAATTAACGGAGTATATCGAGAACGTTCAAAAAACAGCACGTTTTGTATTATCGCAAAATGTAGAGGGAGTGTCACTGACATGATACAGGACTTGGGGTGAGCATCATTAAAACAAAGGCGTTTTTTGTTGCGGCAGGATCTTCTCACGAAATTTCAATCGGCAACTTTTTCCTCTGAATGAACAAATAATTTTTTCACGCCGATCTACATCAGGAGAAACGATCATCATAATAAAAATAAGGGAAATTAGAGCTTGCACGGAAATATATAGGTATTCGTTTTATCCACGAACTGTTCGAGACTGGAATAATAGAGATGTTTTGTGAATGTGGTTCGATGAACCCTCTCCCAGGCACTTAAGTGTGATTTGCAGAGTATCCATGTAGATGTAGGTGTTATTTAATATAGAACATTAATATATAGTATCTGCGATTTATGTGAAGCAAGGGGACAGTAGATGAGAGTATCAGATCCCTTTAAGTACAAGGAAGATGAACTAATCCGATAAAATGTGGGTCTGGAAGAAACATACAACAACCCAATAGCCTTAAACATGTTAACAAGCATCCTTTTTCTCAGCTTACCATGCGTAAGTTATTCCTGAACATTTTGCTCATTTACACGTTGCCCGTCAGAATTATGTTCATAATTTAAGGGATGCCCTTCCTTTCCTACTTTTTGTTTCTTTGGGAGAAGCACTGTGTGCTTGCTTCAGAGCTAAGAATGGCTTAAATTACCGAACCATTGATTACTAATAAACAAGAATTCTGTATGAATTACAGATAAGTCTTTCGAAAAAGATGGAAAGTCTAAAACGAAGGACTTTCGAAAGAAGGCATTAATCATCTGTCCAAAGTCTACTTTCAAATTTCATAAAACTGATTTACCAGGAAACCGTCAGTATCCTTTAAGCTCTGTGTACAGATTTCTTTGGTTCGGTAATGTGAAACTAATTTACACTTCGTGCAAGTAAATACACGTAGCAATTCTTTCCTTATCTGATCGTGAATGGAACGAGAACAACTCTTAGTATTTGGTAACAAGAAAAAAATCCTCCTGTGTTGAGCATTCTCAAATAAATTGAGGGTGTAGGGAAGATTCAGATGAAAGCCGGCAGTGTGAATACGAAAGGAAGTCCCCAGTCGTGGAATAGACCGGAGACGTACTTGATACTCGGGGTTCCGTCGTTAATGTTTTTCCAGTTCTATACCGGCACAAAATACACCTCAACGCAGACCTTTCAATTTTATTCTATTCCACCAACAACTTTTTAATGATCCATGAGACAGGGAGAGAGGCTGCTTTGAAGAATGTCGTCACCTGGCTCTCCTGAAAGAACCGAAGAAGGTAGTATAGCGGCAGAACTCTAGATTCGCATTCGGCAAGACGGTAGTTCAGATCCCCGTCCAGTAAACTAGATTTAGTTTTCCCATAGTTTTTGTAAATCGTCTATGGAAAATGGTTCCTCTCAAAATGACACGGTCCATTTCCTTTTTTATAGTTCTCCAATCAGAGCTTATGTAAATTCGGTCGTGACCGCGATATCGATTTGGATATACCCTAACGTTATGCTTTTTCCTTTTCCATAAGGAAAACGACCCATCGACAGCCAGAAAAGCGCTGAGACGTGTCGTTGTAGTAGGCTGAATCGACATGCAGCATTTTATATGAGAACATGAAAGCTCGCGCGAGTGTGTGTGTGTGTGTGTGTGTGTGTGTGTGTGTGTGTGTGTGTGTGTGGGTGGGTGGGTGGGTGGGAGGTTGCGCGGGTGAGCGAGCACTCACAGAGGTAACTGATTTATTAACTTTTCTCCAGGGATGTGTCTCTTGCTAGAGCGACATGTTGTCTGCCGAGAATGATGCAGCAATAGAGAAATTCCTGTGTAACTGTGATTTGTGGAGAAGCGCTCATAACGTGGCAGCTGAAATTGAATTTAAATTTTATAAAAAAATTAAAATTAATCTTTCAACGCAAATGTCAACTTTAAGGACGGCTTTCAAGTCTCTAATACTCCTAAATGATAGTGCATAAATAAATATTTGTTAATACCTATTATATGACTGCAATATTCTTAGGATCAATAATTATATGTTAATATTTTGGAAGGAAACATATGCTATAGTTCAATTCTTTTGTCTTGGCGGCTCGCGCGTGCCGGCCCAGACGCGGGAAATTGCTGCGTTGCCAGTTGCAAACGACGCACGCGCCAAGAGAAGCAGCGCCATAGTATAGTATAGTTCGCAAACTTACGTTTAGGGGGGGGAGCACGCAGTTTATGAAGTAAATCCACCACGGCCGCATTAATCCTTTCGCTGGTATAGAGATGTGCTCCTCGCATTCCGCGCTGTGCGCGATTTTGTCATCACTGCACTGCTCTCCTGTGCAGACACATGGTGTTCCGACTGCTTTGACACACTTATCATTCGATTTCACAGAAACTACTTTGGCCCAAAAATTTAATTGTTACACATCTTCTTGACTGATACCTTCCCCCCCTAAATGACTTCATTTTGTTTCGATGTTCAACGCAGTTATTGTGCAGCGCTAAATGCAGTAAACCACTGCACGAAATTTTGAAGAGTTTGCAGAGCTAAAAGTCCATAGCGTATACTTTCCGTATGGTCGATTTTAGTTGCCACAATGTTGAGAATGAAATGTGGACAAGATACCTAAATTTCATATAAAATTTACTGTATAACAATATCTCATTTAATTTAAGTACCAGATAGGTGTCGTATGTAATATTGACAAATATTCCGTCTTTCGCGACTGTAATAAAACTTTTATTTATACCAGAGTCATTTCGCTATTTTCTAAAACGTTCTGATTAAAACAAAGTTGGCGAAGTACACAAAACTGAATTGTGGACGTAATAAAACGTAGAAACTAAAATATATTGTCAGTGAGGCGCAGTGCACAAACAATTTGTGTTTGTCACAACGGACAGCAAATACATGCCAAAACATAGATCAGTTGACGAAAACATTGAATATGATGTTGCCAAAGCAGCGAAGCAAAGAATTGCGTCAGACAATCAAGTAGCTCTGCAACGTACGCGCCGAAATTCTGCTTTAAATAATACTTTTAATACTGCCGCAAAAGAATATATCTCAATATGAAAAGTAAAACAGCGACTGCGGAAGAGAAGATGTACAAACAAAACAGATAACATGAGTATTGTATGTGTGCCTTTTCATTTTTTTTAACTGCTGTGAAAAGAAATATTGGAGGACAAAATTAGAAAAACCGAAAACTTATGATTATAATGAAGAGACAAAGCACTAGAAATTTCAAAAAATTACATTCAAACGAATAAAATTCATGAAGTAAGACACTTCGATATTCTTTTTAAATAAAGAAAATACTGCGCACGAAACAAGGGTTGAACTCTGAATCTTCTATCCTTTTTTTTTTTTTTTTTTTTGTTCGTTCGATATAGTTCGTTGCTTTTGGTCTGGGCGGACGTCACAAGAAATTTGTTCCAGTTGATCGGTGATTTCTTGACTCAGTTTTTTTATTACAGAGAGCAGACAGTTCTCTGACCGAACACGCTGAGCCTATCTACTTGTCAAAAAAATGGTTCAAATTGCTCTGAGCACTATGGGACTTAACATCTGTGGTCATCAGTCCCCTAGAACTTAGAACTACTTAAACCTAACTAACCTAAGGACATCACACACATCCATGCCCGAGGCAGTATTCGAACCTGCGACCGTAGCAGTCACGCGGTCCTGGACTGGGCGCCTAGAACCGTATCTACTTGTCAGCCAAACACCTTAGCCATTACACTAGCGCAGCTTGTAATGAAAGACAGCACCAGTAGGATTCTAACATGTCACGCAAAATACCGACAAACACTGTTGGTATGACTAAGAATTACTCAAGTTTCGTCGAACTACAATAGGAAATAAAAAATTACCGCTGTTCTTTATTGCAAAAAAGCGGGTCGTGAGAGTGATACAAACACCTTTAATTGCTATCGCCTGAATTGGGAGGCTTATTGCTTGTTGTGGTTTAATTAATTAATAGAATATGAAGCAATAGGTATAAAGAATGCTGCTTCCAAACTTTCAATAAAAGAACGTCTGCTATCAAGACATTGCTTTTGTTCAATTACTTTATTTATGACTGAACGTTTCTAAAACTGAAGACACTCGTCCGTGCTCTGCACTGCAGTCGAACTCTGGCAACGTCGTTCTCTTTTCATTGACTGATTGTGTTTTGTGACGTCAGATGCGCAGAACGAACCTAAACTCGGCCGCCGTCTTAAATGACGCGCACTATAGACAGGGATCCACTACGGACTCTAAAACTGATTGTTCTGATGACCTTGGAGAGCCGAGTGGAACGCAGGCATAGAAAAGCCCCCAGGCGAAGACAGGCTAGCAGTGTGTGCCAACGTGAAACTGTCATGTCCAGAGAGTTGAAATTAACAGTGCAAACACTGCATTAAGACAAGTGAGATTTGGAGTGGTTACGGTAGTTATGGTGAAATATCTTCTCTCAGACTTATGGCTTGCGGAATGCAAGATATTCCGGTCATAATCTAAGATGGAATTTTGAGCCAAGGCTATTTTATGAACAACGGCGCCTGCTGGCATTGTGGTTCCGTAAACACACTCCTAGAAATGGAAAAAAGAACACATTGACACCGGTGTGTCAGACCCACCATACTTGCTCCGGACACTGCGAGAGGGCTGTACAAGCAATGATCACACGCACGGCACAGCGGACACACTAGGGACCGCGGTGTTGGCCGTCGAATGGCGCTAGCTGCGCAGCATTTGTGCACCGCCGCCGTCAGTGTCAGCCAGTTTGCCGTGGCATACGGAGCTCCATCGCAGTCTTTAACACTGGTAGCATGCCGCGACAGCGTGGACGTGAACCGTATGTGCAGTTGACGGACTTTGAGCGAGGGCGTATAGTGGGCATGCGGGAGGCCGGGTGGACGTACCGCCGAATTGCTCAACACGTGGGGCGTGAGGTCTCCACAGTACATCGATGTTGTCGCCAGTGGCTGGCGGAAGGTGCACGTGCCCGACCGAGCCGCAGCGACGCACGGATGCACGCCAAGACCGTAGGATCCTACGCAGTGCCGTAGGGGACCGCACCGCCACTTCCCAGCAAATTAGGGACACTGTTACTCCTGGGGTATCGGCGAGGACCATTCGCAACCGTCTCCATGAAGCTGGGCTACGGTCCCGCACACCGTTAGGGCGTCTTCCGCTCACGCCCCAACATCGTGCAGCCCGCCTCCAGTGGTGTCGCGACACGCGTGAATGGAGGGACGAATGGAGACGTGTCGTCTTCAGCGATGAGAGTCGCTTCTGCCTTGGTGCCAATGATGGTCGTATGCGTGTTTGGCGCCGTGCAGGTGAGCGCCACAATCAGGACTGCATACGACCGAGGCACACAGGGCCAACACCCGGCATCATGGTGTGGGGAGCGATCTCCTACACTGGCCGTACACCACTGGTGATCGTCGAGGGGACACTGAATAGTGCACGGTACATCCAAACCGTCATCGAACCCATCGTTCTACCATTCCTAGACCGGCAAGGGAACTTGCTGTTCCAACAGGACAATGCACGTCCACATGTATCCCGTGCCACCCAACGTGCTCTAGAAGGTGTAAGTCAACTACCCTGGCCAGCAAGATCTCCGGATCTGTCCCCCATTGAGCATGTTTGGGACTGGATGAAGCGTCGTCTCACGCGGTCTGCACGTCCAGCACGAACGCTGGTCCAACTGAGGCGCCAGGTGGAAATGGCATGGCAAGCCGTTCCACAGGACTACATCCAGCATCTCTACGATCGTCTCCATGGGAGAATAGCAGCCTGCATTGCTGCGAAAGGTGGATATACACTGTACTAGTGCCAACATTGTGCATGCTCTGTTGCCTGTGTCTATGTGCCTGTGGTTCTGTCAGTGTGATCATGTGATGTATCTGACCCCAGGAATGTGTCAATAAAGTTTCCCCTTCCTGGGACAATGAATTCACGGTGTTCTTATTTCAATTTCCAGGAGTGTAACGAAAACTTTGTGAAAGCACTACAACACCTTCAACAATTAAGACAAAAATGTTTTCGTAACTTAAATTGTGTTTAGAACTGTGCTCTAATATTACAGTTACTTATTAATGTGCCATTTTTAATTATAGTTGATATTCAATATACATCGTAATTTCTTTCTCTGTCACTTACTGAACCCTGTTTCCTGGTTACATATTTCATAAAAAAGGATTCCTATATAGATTTACATGATTTAAAACATCGTATCTGGATCAAAGTTTTATGATAAGGCCTTTTTGTTGTAAGTCTAGGTAATTCTGTTCCAGCTTAAAGAGCTGTTATTTTTTCAACTAACTACTGTGGTCACATTGGCACCATGCTAAAAATTGACTTCGGTTTCAAGTAGCATCTTAATGTCAATGATTACAAATTTCAAAAACTTTAACGATGGTAGCCGTTGTGCTACGTAGTATTCTTACAGTTTGCGTTCATCTCGTCTCTAAGTAAAAGGTCAATTTGACAGAAGATAATCAAATTCATTTCAGTAAAAAGAAAACCGTTCCCGGAATAATAAAATTAAATTGCTCATTCAGAGCTGTCGACCGAAATCTTGCAAAACAAGTCCTCTTCGAGTCTTCAAACTGTATGTTGCTGCGCTGGGGATGAAAACAAGTTGTAAGTAATAAATAGTGAAGTTTGAAAGAAGTCAATGATAGTTTTTGATACCCACACGACAGTGTTAACACGAATCCAATTAAAACATTTTTTCTCGTTATTAAAAACATATCTCATGTCTTGCACCAGGCAACGCATTTGAATTGATTGACCTTCACCTTTTCTGTAATTTTTTAGAACGTGCAGTAAATTTATAAATAAGTTTCTGCACCGGCTGTCGATGATATGTCATGACGTGCGTTAACGGGTGTCAGCGGTTCTCCTACGCAGTTCAGTCTCGAAAATTGACTGCCAGTTAATTTTAAACGGAAAATACATCTCCGTGTTGCGTGTGTATGGAAATAATCCGAAAAGGGGAAATATGTACTCGTCTCGCAGTGAACTTTCGTTTAGGATTACTGGCTACTTTGCGCCCGACTATGAGGTCACGGTACATTGGTGCTGCTCCATCTGCAGGAAGCGTTTTCAGTTCACAGAGGTGAAATAATTTTCCTATTTGCATTAATCAGACACTTGTTGAAGAATGAGATTTCCACTCTGCGGCGGAGTGTGCGCTGATATGAAACTTCCTGGCAGATTAAAACTGTGTGCCGGACCGAGACTCGAACTCGGGAACTTTGCCTTTCGCGGGCAAGTGCTCTACCAACTGAGCTACCCAAGCACGAACGTCTCGGTCCGGCACACAGTTTTAATCTGCCAGGAAGTTTCAGACGCTTATTGTTTGCGGTACGTAAATAGTATGCCAGTGTGATATATTAAGTCTTGGACACTTCCACTGTGATACGGTGGCATGCGGATATTCTTGACTGAATCGACTGTAGACTTCGGGTTCAGATTTGCCTGTTTCCAGCAAGAACTGTTGGTGCGATTTGTACACTTCCCTAACGAGAATCACACCAAAGTAATGCACAGCATTTCAACCATAGCGAAGAGAGCCACCCACATTTAAAAAGGTACTTTGCTGTAATTCGATGTAAAGAGCTATTCTTTTCTAAGTGTAGCTAGTTTGATATTTTATTCCGTTTTAGGTGAACATCCTAGCATCCAAAATTAATTATCGGCACCATGCACATATGCCACGTAAACGTTTTATTAAAGTTCATTGTATGTTATAAGATGCATCCATCTCAGAACGTCGCAATATCGTGCTAAATTCTTCCGCGTATCGATCTTAATTATGTATAAGGGGGATACTGAGACACCCATTTAGACACAGGCGCTTTCTTTCAAAAAATGGTTCAAATGGCTCTGAGCACTATGGGACTTAACATCTATGGTCATCAGTCCCCTAGAACTTAGAACTACTTAAACCTAACTAACCTAAGGACATCACACAACACCCAGTCATCACGAGGCAGAGAAGCGCTTTCTTTGTAAGCTTACAGATTATAGAAGGGGATGTCAAATAGAGACGAGGCAAATGGAATAAAAGTAAGTAAACTGTTTATTATTTCATAAATAATCGTCATAACTGTCAATACATTTATCCTGCTGTGCAACAAGACGGTCAGTGCCTTCATTGAAATATCTGTGCAGTTGCATCTCTTCGTTCGAAGCAAATCGACAGCCAGGAATGTCTTCTTCAGGGCTGCGAAAATACGGAAATCTATTTCATTGATCGGGGCTGTATGGAGATGTGTATGAGCCTGCCACTGAAACTTCTGCAGCGTAGTCTAAACAACCTTCACAACATGTGAGCTCAGAATTTATTTGATTTCTAAGGTGATTCAGATGACCAATAGCCATTCATAAAAAGAACGAAACCATGACATCGCTTAGGGCAGGGCAAACGGGGATGGTGTTAGTTCCTGTTGAAGAGGAAGGAGGATTATTAGACTGGTGGGTCACGGTTTATGTACACTCAGTTAACGTCCTTGGACCACCTGGCGAATGAGTAGATAGTAGCTTTCGTTTGAGTGTCTTAGGGACGCAATGAAATTCGACTAAGGTCGTATGATGTTCTGGTTCTCTTGGTTTCTCTCGGAATATTACTTTCAAATTTTAGGCAATAAAGTACTTACCACACGTCAGCAAAAATTACCAGTCAGTCCTTTGATACACAAACATGGAAATGACGCTATACAAAAATGAAGGAATACTGCATATTAGCTCCAAAGAAATCTGATTGCATTGCCGGACTGGATTCCTCAAATCCCCTATCAGAAACCGATTGAATCTCTTTGGGACGAACTAGAGAACAGATTAGTGACAGAAAAATTTGAATACAAATCCAAAATCAAGTATTCACTAAGCATGAGGAACAATAGAGGCAGATGTTTATTAGGTTTATCAAAATGTAGTGGAAAATTCAAACACCTTACAGGAATGTAACCCGGTGACGTCTTCAAAAACCGCTGATATTTCGACACCCTGTTATATTTAAGGCACAAATGCAGCGAGAGGAAGTTTTGCAACTACATTTAAAACTTTGATATGCAGGGCCACTGCTCACTTAATGACACTATTTCAGTTACTCGAAGGACAAGCCAAAATCCCCAAGTTGTTCAATCCCATACGCTCAATGCTAAAGCAATGTTCTGCAATAGCAGAATAGATTCGGCTTCTGTAAGCGTGTATGACGCTCATGCTTAATACACTGGTCGTCTACGGTCGTGATGGTCTGAGCAGTTTATGACACAACCAGAATGGATGTGGTAGGCACTCACCTTATACAAATCAGAACCACTCTTTACAGATACTAAAAAGTCCCTAATCTTAGATGGTGGTCGAAAAACATATTCCGCGTCATGATTCTGCAGAATACAACAAATTGTGTTGGAAAAATTACCTGCATAAGACAATAAGGCCGTAGACGTTGGTGCCACCTCGTTATCTTCATCACAAACTAGGTTCGCCGTTGGTCGATAGTGCAACGCTCATCTGATTTGTCTTTCACTATAACCATTCTGGCGAAAGATGACTTTGAGATGGGCTAACTCAGCTGACAAATTTTCAGGGTATCAAATGACTTTTCCCCTATGAGCCAAGGTACGAAGTAGCCCTTCACGTTGAGCCGTATGGCGATATCAGCCTGGAAATGCAAACCAGTTTGAGATGAGTTCCTATAAAAGGCATGTCCTAACATGTCATCAACCTGCTTCCTGATCAGTATCTCAAGGAAGTAAGGCAGCCATCCTTTTTCCACCTCCATTTTGAAGCGAATATCAGTGTAGACTGAGTTAAGATGTTCTGAAAATCCGACTAAATTCTCACTTCCATGACCCTAAACAACAAAATCATCGTCTACATATCTGGAAAAAAATAACACGCAGATTTCAATGCCACCGCTTACAGGGCACATTCTTCGAAATCTTTCATTAACAGATTAGCAATAACAGGTGACAAAGGGTTGCCCAATGCAACTCCATATGTCTGTTCATACAGCTGCTCACTGAATAAAAATAAGTGGAGTCAACACATGTCGGAATATGTTCATTAACTCAGCACCGAACCAAACCTCAGTTAACTGTAACGAATGAGACAGAGGAAGGTAAGTGAAGAGTGAGACAACCCCTACACTTGCTAAAATATCAGTCATTCAAAGGCACTCCCTCTAATCGACGTGAGAAATCTGTCGATGTCTTGATGTGATGCACATTCACCGACCTGCTACCTGCCCTTGAGATGAACGGAGTAACAAGGTCCTATGTTACACTGTTTTTACTGTTATTACTGAAAATAGGCCAAGGGGCTCCTTCCTTTTGGGTCTTCGGAAGGCGTCATAATCTGGTGGGTACAGTATAATAGACTCTTGTGATAATGACCTTTCCTTCAGGTGGTTCTTAGTCTTCCTCTCCACCCTTTTTGTCAGTTAAGTACTGAGTCTGCGATACGTCGGATCAAATTGTAAACACTGTATCTTTTGAATGTAATCCAGCTTGTCCAACACAACTGTAGCACTGCCCTTGAGTGTAGGAAACATTACAATATCGGGATCCACCGTGAGTGAACTCAAAGTAGTCCTCCAGTTACTGTTGCGTTACTCCCGGGCGAGTGTGCCCTGCTTAACACACGACGTGCTTCTCTCCTAATCTCCTGGATGACATCAGGAGGTGGTTTAAAAGTAGCCTGTTCGGCATAACTGAAAAAATGAGCAACTGCTAAACGGTTGGGTGTCTGTACAAAATTTAAACCTTTCTCCATCACGGGTAAAGTTACGCCGTCCAAAGCTAAATTCATCACAGAGTTTCCAAATGTAGTATTACATTCTGAGCCACAGAAACGTTCAAACTTAGCCGAATGGCGGGTAGTTACAGAACTAAATTTCCAGTCAGACTGCGACCAAGAAGCACTGTCAGCAATTCCAAAAAAGTGCCGAAATTTCCGAAGCAACCATTAACGTTAGCCAAAATAATTCCTTGGAACCAACATCCTTTCAAGAACAAGAGCTAAACCAATGGGCTGCTTGACGCGATTAGCGGCAGGGAAGTTAACGTGATACACAACTTTGGCAAACGTTGGAACAACATTACGGTCTCGACACAGTAATAGAGAAGGTGCACACTGCAGTGTCACTCTACTACTGCGAAGTTTATCCGACTTCTGTAAGCAACGACGCAGCTCCTCTCCGAAGAAATAAACAATTTAAAACTTGAGTTTCTGCTGGCACTTAAACTGTTGAAGCAACTTCTGACGTGGCCATGTTTCGTTGTGTGGTGGTGCTAGTGTTCCACTGCGCTCTCTCGTATCAAGTTGTTATAATTAAAGTGGAGGTACTCACTGTGGTCCAACGTAGGCTGTAATTATCGTATGGCAGCGAAATTTGGTAGATTTACGCCGCAAAAAAGTTAGTTCCAATTTTTCACACCAGGAGCAAATTTTGCGCTGCGTATGCAAGAAAGACGTATAGAAATGTTTCTGAAAGATATAAACCGCCAATAACAGGTTTTATTTCACAATCTAGATTTCGGCCTTAGACTACTATCAAGCGTTACAACTGCAACAGATTAGAGCACAATTAAAGTACAAGTATCAGACAAAGTACCAGAAAAAAAGCAGGGGGAGCAGTTAAATTAATGTATGGGCTACATGATTTGTCCTCTTAAGGTATATAAACATTTCCATATGTAATAGGTTAGGAACGGGATATGGGCAGAAAAGGTCCAACAAGTGAGAAAGACATACTGTTGAAGAAAGGCGTACTGTTAGTATTACTAAGCGCCGCTTACACAGGTTGTTGAATATTAACACTGAAAACGTCGACGAGATGCTGTACAACGCCAGATATGCAATTAGTGACCAAAACAGGACCTATTTTTTCTTTTTTTTCAGCGTAAATCTTTCCCGCATTAACACATTATCTACCACGTTTGGCTGCCATACGATAATTATAGAACATACCGGATCTCTGTGAGTAGCTACACTCTAAGTGTAACCACCTGGTAGCATTAGCGACTGGAAAATAACAGAATGCGCACCTGCCGATGTATCGGCTGTTATCGAAGACGTCACCCAGCTGCAGTCACGTAAGTTGTTTGAACATATTATATGCCGGGAGAAACTCAAGTTTCATGCAGCGGAAAGTTTTACAGGGAAATTAAACACAGCAAAAGAATCAGGAGGACGCCCTACACGCTGTAAAATAAATGGCTCGTGTGTTCGTAAGGAACAGTGAGACTTTCGTCCACGTACTGTACCTTTTATGCCGTGCCGTGTAAGTATTTGCAGGCCTTTACATACCACGACGACCAAAGGCAGTTTCCGCTAATGTGGGGACTACGTGACTTCTCACATTGCACTTGATAGGCGGCTCTCTCTCGGTTAAGTCAACACGGGCAGGCGCCTCTCTACGCCGGATCTGCAGGCACTTACAACTTGGGCTTTAGGACGCCGAGCTCCAAGTACGGAAGTTTCTCACTGCCGCCCTCCACCGGCCCTTGCTAATTTCCTTCTCTCCGGGCAGTGCCCTTAAGAAGTCTTTACAGTACTTCCCTTGAACTAGCTATTCCCCATACTGCTGTTTCCACGAATGTTCTCGACTGCAAGAATGCGTGAAAGCTCAACACGCGCTGTGGAAGTCATTCTGGTACATCTAAATACTTTCAGTTTAGAAAGAAGCCTCTGAAATAGAGAAGTAAATTCTACCAGGTACAAAATAGTCATCAGCTGTCACAACAAAATATTATGGTGCACCATAAAAACCAACTAAAAACGCTCCGACATTCACAGGTCACTGAATTCTTATTCATAGTTCAAATCCCTGCCTGATCATTAATGTTCAGATGTTTCTTGAGTAGTTCAGTTTCCTTACTTACGTGTACCATGTATGATAACCACGTAAACTTTATTATTTGGAATTTGTAGATTTAGCAACCCATTCACATATTACAAAGATATGTACACTGGCCATTCACAAATCTGCACTTGATTATTTTTGCCAGAATTACTATAATCGACAGGATGAGTTGTTATGAAGAAACAACTTTAATCCATATTTGAAAAAAGCTTCTGCCGTCTGTAAAGCTATCTACCAACAAAAATGAAATGTCTAAGCCTTTTAAAGCTCTGCATTTCAATCCTTTCGTGCTAAAGTTAGATTAATCTATGTTTAGTGCAAATCATTATTATTACTATTATTGTGTTTTTTCTATCTCTTTAACTCTTTGACCAAAATGTATTTACAAATTTAATTAATAAATATCTGCAAAATAAACCTGTGGTTAGTATTCCCAAGTGTGTAAACAAAGTTATTTGCGGGAATACACACACATTCTTTGGGCAATGAATATTCTTGTCTAATCCTAGCATAACTAATGCATTTTGCATATCACGCGTTACCAAGGGGGGTGGGGTGTGGAGGAAGTTTTATGTGCACCATAAAAAATTAAAAGAACATAGTTCTTTAATTGTTTTTGACTTTTATTAACAACATATTTGTTGAGGAGGTGCTTATGTGTTTGTAAGGTCCAGAACAGGAAAATACCTTCTAACTCACTCTTAGCAGTATCAACGCATTTTCAGTAACGTTTACTACCAAAGGGGATTTACCATATTCCCACTCTTAAAAATAACTAAAAATGCACACTTCTTTAACTGTTGTTGACTTTTATACAAAAAGTACTTTTTAAAGAGATACTGATATGTAAGTAGTGTCCTGAATCTGAAAATATTCACTACAACCTTGCATGGGGAAGGTAACATCTACTACTAACAAGGGAAACTCTTCATCGCACCCTCTTCAGATTTAGTGGTAAGTTGGCCCATTGGATAGCCCATCAAAAATGAACACAGATCAAGCATGAAACCAGGAAAAAGGTGTACTGAACTGTGGAAAACAGAAGAAAAATAGAAACAGTGAACAGTCCAAATTTAATATGTGCAATATCTAGCAACGTTATTGACTGTTGTGTGGTCACGATGTTGGACCGTCGTGGCGTAATGTCAGTTTGCAACAGCGACGTGTAATGAAGGGACCTACAGACGTACGTACCTCCTCGTACTTGATCTACATAGATAAAACATATTATGCATCTTGCGTTCCGTTTTGGAGGTTTTTGCTCTTGAATTTCTTCGTTGTAACATAGTTCACACCTGTTTATTTGTTGTTTTCCTTTGCTGTGACAGGTCTACGCCGCATCTCGCCTGCTGTCACTATTCATCACATTTACTTGCGGCGGTAACATATTCTTACCACATGACTACTATTTTGTGATTTTCTCCGACAGCCATCGACAAACAGAAAATGAGAATATGAAGTGAATTAAATTTCCCATATCCGCTGAGAACTGTGATTGATTGGCATACATACTACTAGCGAAATTTTTAGTTAAACCTTAACACAAAAAACAAATTTCGTACTGCATCTAACACATTAAAGACTGAAAAAGCTATAAAGGTACCAGTGTTCTGACAGCATCCCCCAGATTCCTCTGTCTGATTATTTTGTTTTCTATTTTCAACTGGTTATTACGAGTATTATTGAATAATTGAGCAGAACTGTTGACACACAAATTCTACTGTAAATAATACGAGCTTTCTTTGTTCCGAGTCATATCTATTAGTCTAGGACATTAGTGCTGACAGACAATATTATCCTCAGTGACCCTCACAGATTTTATGTTATGTGCAGGCCCTGAACAGTCTGATTGCCCACGCCAGTCAGTAACTCACAGATCTGCATAATCTGTTACCTGCACAGTTCAGTGATTACCTTGTAGCTGTTCAAAAAACTATTACAATACGAGACGGAAAATAAGGCTTTAATCCGAATGCCAAGTAGAGGTAATGAGAGAGTGGAATAACTGTTATCTCTGTTGAATGTTTTTCCTGTGGTGAAGTAACTAATTCCCCTGGCATTATCCGTCATATATGTCCGATATTTACAATATAAAGCTAACTTCCACGTGTTTGGTATGAACCACGAAGAAGCAATCTTAATGCCGTGCGGCTGGTCCTGGCGGAGGTTCGAGTCCACCCTCGGGCATGGGTGTGTGTGTGTTTGTCCTTAGGATAATTTAGGTTAAGTAGTGTGTAAGCATAGGGACTGATGACCTTGGCAGTTAAGTCCCATACGATTTCACACACATTTGAACATAACGCCGTATTACAACACTCATATTGTTCTACCGCATGAATAAGGCTACACTGGAAGACGACCTCAGTGCTGCTTTAAAAAGTTTCATTAGCTTTCCACTTTTAGATGCCTGATAATAGTTTCAGCTCGATTCTTAAATGCAACTTGACATAAATAACAGTTTCCCACAGGAGTGTCGTTACTTATATTATTGTAGTAGTAATAATTGTTCGAAAGTTTATTTAAAATATCGGCAACCAAAGTGGACAATAGGTTACGGAAATGTATTGACCTAGTATTTGTAATAATCACTCGCTGGCTCATAAATCGTTTTATTAATGGCTAATATTAACAGCATTGTATCATACAGTTTCTGTGACGTACAACATCCACATAACATATAACGTTGAACAATACTGTCAATAGCACGTTAAATTACCTCCAAAAGAAAAGTACTTCGGAAACGCAGAGCAAATGCAACTTCTTTTGGTGACTGTAGTGCAGGTGCGAACGAATTGAGAACCCCATGGTTCCGTCTAACGTTACTCATTGCAGAATATTAACAAACGTTCAGTAGCCACGTTCAGTATTGTCTCCCGCAGAGGTTACTCGTAACTCAACTTCCATTATTTTCTCCAGTTTCAGGAGAGCTTTTGTTGACCGGCATAATAAATATGGAAGGTCAGCCTTGGGTTCTCAACGACATGTCTTCCATTAATTTAGGTATATTGTCTTCAAACAACCTGTGGGTGCCGGCTACAGAGAAGATCAGACAAAATTTCAGCATCCAAAGTGTGAGCGCAAAAACTGGGAAACGTAAGGAAAGAACGGGAGAGGTAGAGGGGAGGCAAGAAAGGGGGCGCATTTGAAGCAGCGTATAAAACTGTATTAAATTAAGAATGTCTGAAGTTCATTGACATAAGCAAAGTGCTCCATATCTCTTATCAGATTATTCTAGAATATGTGGCTGGTTAGCGATCACATAAAAATACTGAAATGGCGCTCTTGAATGCCGGAAGTAAACCAAAGTGATTTATCAGTCATCCACTACAAACAACGTGTATGCGGCAATTACATACTAACATATTAGACCTAGGAAGCCACTCGGTCCCCCACGAATGATTAATGTGCTCCTCAAAAATGATAGGGAATGACTAGTAGAGCGTATTACACTACTAGCCATTAAAATTGCTACACCACGAAGATGACGTGCTACAGACGTGAAATTTAACCGACAGAAAGAAGATGCTGTGATATGCAAAAAAAAAAAAATAGCTTTTCAGAGCATTCACACAAGGTTGGCGCCGGTGGCGACACCTACAACGTGCTGACACGAGGAAAGTTTCCAATCGATTTCTCATACACAAACAGTAGTTGACCGGCATTCCCTGCTGAAACGTTTTTGTGATGCCTAGTGTAAGGAGGAGAAATGCGTACCATCACGTTTCCGACTTTGATAAAGGTCGGATTGTAGCCTCACCCGATTGCCGTTTATCGTATCGCGACATTGCTACTCGCGTTGGTCGAGATCCAATGACTGTTAGCAGAATTTGGAATCGGTGGGTTCATGAGGGTAATACGGAACGCCGTGCTAGATCCCAACTGCCTCGTATCACTAGCAGTCGAGATGACAGGCATCTTATCCGTATGGCTGTAACGGATCGTGCAGCCACGTCTCGATCCCTGAGTCAACAGATGGGGACGTTTGCAAGACAACAATCATCTGCACCAACAGTTCGACGACGTTAGCAGCAGCATGGACTATCAGCTCGGAGACCATGGCTGCGGTTAACCTTGACGCTGCATCACAGACAGGAGCGCCTGCGATGGTGTACTCAACGACGAAACTGGGAGCACGAATTTTTTCGGATGAATCCAGGTTCTGTTTACAGCATCATGATGGTCGCATCCGTGTTTGGCGACATCGTGGTGAACGGACGTTGGAAGCGTGTATTCGTCATCGCCATACTGGCGTATCACCCGGCGTGATGGAATGGGGTGCCATTGGTTACACGTCTCGGTCACCTCTTGTTCGCATTGACGGCACTTTGAACAGTGGACGTTATATTTGAGATGTGTTAGGACCCGTGGCTCTACCCTTCGTTCGATCCCTGCGAAACCCTACATTTCAGCGGGATAATGCACGACCGCATGTTGCAGGTCCTGTACGGGCCTTTC
The DNA here is from genome assembly GCF_023864275.1 of Schistocerca cancellata. Lineage (NCBI taxonomy): Eukaryota > Metazoa > Arthropoda > Insecta > Orthoptera > Acrididae > Schistocerca > Schistocerca cancellata. Next base: position 134,517,149 of record NC_064629.1, on the reverse strand, counting down.
TGGATACAGAAAATATTCGACTGCTGCCCTGGCCAGCACATTGGCTCTGAGCACTATGGGACTTAACTTCTATGGTCATCAGTCCCCTAGAACTTAGAACTACTTAAACCTAACTAACCTAAGGACAGCACACAACACCCAGCCATCACGAGGCAGAGAAAATCCCTGACCCCGCCGGGAATCGAACCCGGGAACCCGGGCGTGGGAAGCGAGAACGCTACCGCACGACCACGAGATGCGGGCTGCTACTCTTGATGAACTGTGGTATCTTGTTGAAGCTGCATTGGCAGCTGTACCTGTACACGCCATCCAAGCTCTGTTTGACTCCATTCCCAGGCGTATCAAGGCCGTTATTACGGCCAGAGGTGGTTGTTCTGGGTACTGATTTCTCAGGATCTATGCACCCAAATTGTTGAATATGTAATCGCATGTTAGTTCTAGTATAATATATTTGTCCAATGAATACCCGTTTATCATCTGCATTTCTTCTTGGTGTAGCAATTTTAATGGTCAGTAGTGTAAAAACCAGAATTTATGTTTCCGAGCATCAAAGTTCGGCAGCCTCAGGTGTATCACATGGTCTCTCACATGGCTAAGAGCAATCATATTTTAATTTGGCTATTGCTGCCTGAAGTCTCTGGCCTCACAGAATTCCTTTGTCAGGTTGGAAAGTTAATATATAAACGGCCACATGAGAATGTCGTGATTTAAATGCACTGACAGCAGCGTGCTGACTCCGCGCCGCGATGGTTGCCACGGATTTTGACAGCGCATTCGACCAGGAGCGGCATCGTTTTCTGTTATCAGTAGTGAGCTGAATGGGTTTTCCAGCAGCCTTTATCGATGTCATCCGGCGCCTATATGGCACCGCCGAATCGCTGATTCAGGTCACTGGCCGTGTGGCGGGACCAGCGATGTTCCGCCGTTCCGTAAGCCAAGGAAATGCAATCCGAAAACAAAGGAAGTAGGTTACAGTACGCTTGTTCGCCCACTGCTTGAATACTGCTCATCGGTGTGGTACCCGTACCAGATAGGCTTGATAGAAGAGATAAAAAGTGGTTCAAGTGTCTCTGACTACTATGGGACTTAACTTCTGACGTCAGCAGTCCCCTAGAACTTAGAACTACTTAAACCTAACTAACCTAAGGACATCACACACATCCATGCCCGAGGCAGGATTCGAACCTGCGACCGTAGCGGTCGAGCGGCTCCAGACTGTAGCGCCTAGAACCGCTCGGCCACCCCGGCCTTTTCTTCTTTGCCAATTGCCTACACACAATCTTTACGTCACCCCCCCCCCACCCTCAGCTGGATGGTGACACACTCGGACGTCACTCCCACGCCCCCCCCCCCCATTCCCGCCCCCGTTCTGACATCTGAGATTCTCCGCGCTACTTTCAATATTGTGTCGCACAGTGGAGTAGGCGCATGGACGCGCACCCCCTTTCTTTCATGCACTATACCAAAGAGCGCTGGTCATTCCCCCAACTCTACTGTCCCCTCCTCTTTGGCTTCTACCCTCCCTTCGGGCGCTTCTTCCTGGTAGTGGTGCCCGGGGACACAGTGGCCAGGCCTCGCATGTTGACCCCTGCCCACTCTGCCTCCACTCTCCATCTGCCGGGCAGTTGCCTTCAAGTCTTATCACACCCCCGCACCTTCTTCCCTTTTTGTCTATTGCCTCACACCTCTTAGCTTACTTCAGTATTATTGTTATTATTTTTTTCCGACACCTTGCTATTAAAGACTTTTGCTCGCCTTGTTCGAGTGTAATGTCTCGTGTTGATTCCGCGGAAAGATGGAATTTCTGTTGTATTGATGCTTGTACAAATAAAGATATTTTGTTTATTTACCATGCTCCGGGTTTAAAAAAAATAAAAAAAGAACTAGAGGGGAGTGATTCAGGGATTGGAAGGGGTAGGCATCGTGGCCAGGCCTCGTGTTTCGACCCCTGCCCACCCTGTATTCACCACGTCAGAAGTAACCACTCTACTCTTCATCATTTCTTATAATTAAAAAAAAGGTAAGCAGGAAAAAAACTGGTAAGGCGACTGCTTGCGTTAAGCGGGAAGTCCGTGTTCGAGTCCCGGACCGGTACAAATTTTCATTGTCGTCATTCCATTCTGTAGCTGATGGTTGTCCTTATTCGCAATTGCGAATTCACTTAATGAATTTCATAACGGATGCAATCAGCGCAGTGCCTGTTCGTTTGGACATGCATGGATGTCAGAAAGGAACTTCGCGCTGTGATCAGATTAACACAGGCATTGCAATATCGTATATTACTGCTTTCACCACTCTAGCTCTCTATTCCCATTTTATTAGGTAGTACAGGCAACAGGTGACAAACACATTTGTTCTACAAAAATTGAGCCTACAGTGCGCGATTTTAACACACGTCGAATCCGCGTAGTGTGAGGTTTCCATTTAATATTCCAATACAGTACTCAATTGCGCTACTTCCGAGTAACACATAATTTCATTTCACTTCGCGTAAGATTTGCCATCTCCAAACTCAATATTCGAAGTCAGATTGCGTTATTAATGGGTAATAATTCAGTGTCTGCTGGTACATTTCAGAGTATAGGCCTTGATCATAATATTGTATGAACACACACGTATAGTTTCAAAAGGAGTGGCAGGCTTATAAAGTTGTAGGCTATTCTTTTGCAGCGCCGTTTCGAACAGACGGAAAGAATCATGATTTGGCGTCAAACTGTTCCCCTTGGACGATATGAAAGTTTAATTTAAAGCATCGTGATGAATTAGGAAAGAAACTGTAGTGACGAAGTTGCAAGCACAGCGTTTTAAAATGGTTTCTTCCACCTGCTATTTAATAAATGAAAAAAATATGCAGTTATCCATAATTCATCCCTGTAGATTACTTAAATTAAGTCTCTTTTAATATTAACGAAAATAGAAGCTGTGACGTACGTCGCAACAATAGGACGCCCTGAAGTTTTGAACAAATGTTCGTACAAAAAAAATACTTGTCTCTAATATTTACGTTAATTCACCCCTGAAAACGTCCTTGCAAACAAAGTTTCAGGTCTGTAACGGTACTGGAATTGTTTCAAATCTTAGATTACATGGGTACGCTCTTCAGAAATTCTAGAATGTGTGCAGAACGGCTTCCAGCTGATTCTGGAAACTTTCGGGATTAGTCTGAGCGCGGGATTAGCCGAGCGGTGTAAGGCGCTGCAGTCATGGACTGCGCGGCTAGTCCCAGCGGAGGTTCGAGTCCTCCCTCGGGCATAGGTGTGTGTGTTTGTCCTTAGGATAATTTAAGTTAAGTAGTGTGTAAGCTTAGGGACTGATGACCTTAGCAGTTAAGTCCCATAAGATTTCACACACATTTGAACATTTGATTAGTCTGATGTTTTGCAAAGTTTTAATGCATTCAGAATAATAGTAGTAACATCAGACGTATTGCGAGAACTTTTACGCGTATGTGACTGTTTCGATACGCGCATATCATTATCCACATCGTTCATTCATGGCGTAAGTGCGGACGAAGACACGGGATGGCTAAATATGCCTTCCCTAGTCTAATGCTCCTGTCACAAACATTTGAGTCGTGACGACCATTTCTGTGTAAGCTAACGAAAAGAGGCGGGCTGCATCCTTCCACAGTTCTAGGAATTCTCGGTACAAGGAAAGTGCACGGCGCACGAGATTCTGCAAGTACCGCCCATATTCCGTTTTGTTAGCGAGCGACCGCACTGTTGTTTTGGCAATGAAAAGCGCTTGCCACACCCTTCAGACTCGCACGCAGCACGTAAGAGCTTTGTTAGAAAGCAGGTGCGCTGTTTTTTTTCCGACGCTGTGTGCTGTCGCAGAGCACGAGGTGGATGCGGGTTTGTGCGAGACAGGCTACGCGATCCTGTGAGCACTGCCATCTGCTCCACCGGCTCTCCCAGTACGCCTGCCTGCTGCAAATGACGTAACACATATATGATGCAGCTATTTCTGGCATAATATCTAAAACACGTGCTGTTCGTTGCACTGAGGCCACAACTCGCGTCTCATCTGATTGGAGCTTTGCGCTATGGTGGCTCTTATTTGGCACATTTTCCAATTTTTTCTTCGGCTACCTCTCTGCACCTCCCCTCCCCCCCCCCCCCAGTTTGTTCTGTTATATGTAAGAATGAACTGTGTGAAATTTGGGCTCATTATGTTAAGGGAAAACAGTGCCATCTACGTCTACAAGATCGGAAAATTCATAAAAGTAAAACCGCGAATTTCCCAAAGCATCACTCTTGCAAGACTTATTTATTTATTGAACAATATATTTTGTTCTTTTATCTTCCTCTCGTCAAACGAATGCGTTCTCATCTCTCAAATCGCATTGGGTAGGTTTTATTTAATCGTATGGCTAGGTCCCCCCGTCGGGCATGGCGTTCGCCGGATGCCGGTCTTTCAATCTGACGCCACTTCGGCGACCTGCAGTCGATGAGGATGATAGGGAGAACAGCACATCACCCAGTCCCTGGACGGAGAAAATTCCCCGACCCAGTCAGGAATCGAACCTGGGCCCAGAGGATTGACAATCCGCCACGCTGACCATTCAGCTACCGGGGCCAGACATTGGGTGGGTGAGGTGATGAGTTAATGATTCCAAGGCAAGGTCAGAGTGAGCCGTGCGGTTCTAGACATTCCCAGCCGTCGTTCACTGTCGAGGGTAGATGGTAGATGGGAGGCGTGGTACAAACAATTTCCTTGTCCCATTCAATTACTGGAAGCAAACTGCCATGTGCCATTCAATCATCAAAGGTTTTCGTAGACTAAATGTGTATCAAAGCGTCGCACTAATTGTACGGAAAGTGTTGATTTACAGGGAAAAACACGTATTCCGACACACAAAGTGAGTCCCTCCATACCGAATTTTGAAACTTTTAATCAAGTACAGAGGCAACAACAAAAACAAACTGGAAGCTCATCGGGCATTCATAAGCGGAACGAACAGATTTTATTCAAACTGTTGACATTTTTGACACAGCACTTGCTAAAGCTTTAAACATCGCTACCGTTGAAGAAACCGCTTCTTCATAATTTCAGCTGTTGAAAGGACGCCTATGGATCATGCACAGAATCGATAACCAATATTTGAGAAAGAGGGAAGATCATCTGAACAAACAGAGACAGCTGGGAAGAGACGACGGTGAAGAGAATTTTAAATTCAGTATTTTGGTACGTGATTTATTTATATATTTATAACACAAATACATATGAAAATGATATAAGAGAAAGATCTGGAGCTCATTCAGCTTTAATAATTTGACCCATATCTCTTTCGTGTAACTTGCTATTTTTCAGATCTTTTTACTATTTTCTCTCAAACGTACTAGCCGAATCGACGACGTCAGGTTCAAGTAGTGTTCATTTAGAGTTACGTCAGTTCGACCCAGCTTCAGGAACAGCAACTTTGTCTCAAAAATTCCAGCATTACAAGCAGAAACGAGAAGAGGTCGTTCAACAGTCGTGATTTTCAAGCTTGCAGCTACCATTGGTAACTGTATGATCGGTGATAGGGAGGCAGTTTACATCCTGATAACTACAATCAAAGTGCTAGGACGAAGTACTGACGATTTTGCGGTGAACAGCCTTTGTACCACATGTCCTGAGAGCAACTCCGCGAGAAAAAGGCTACTGGAATCAAGATCCAATTTAAGGATAAGAAATTGCAAGCTGCTGCCGTCGACTCGGATGATAAATTACTACCAACATTAGCAAGTAATTATGCGATAGAAAGACTTCCTGAGATTATTTCGAACTGGGGAACAAAGCAACTTCTTGGAGTGTCTGCAAGAAAATGAAGAGTTCTTCAAGGCTCTACGGCTACTAAATAAATTTAAATCTTCAAGAGATGTCCAGCTCATGAAGGAATCCAACAAAATATTTGAAAAAAAAAGAAACAGAAAGAGAAGGAACATGTGCATCAAGTTGCATCCGAAGGTCGAAAATGTGATTCATCACGTTTGTCTCACAACTGCTTTGCATAGAACTGTTACTTTTTAAGTTATTAGAATTAATATAACAAAACTCCATAGTTAAGTTGATAGTAAATGCTTTATAAGATACTTCAACATAGTATTTCCTGGATAGAAAGTAAATCAGATTTTTACATACATTTTTGGATTTTTCTTTTGCAGAAGCCGAAGAGCACTGCTTGCCAATTTCCTCTAGATACAAAACTGTAAATAACACATTTTTTCGTGCAGTGCAACCAATACAGAGGAGAACACAAAGAAAAAATCAAATTATAAACCTAAGCGCCACCCTAATGTGCACCCGTCAGTCCAGGCTGAGAGTCAACTTCTGACGACTGAGATCTTGCAAATCTTCGAAAATTTCTCGTTCAATAAATATGGAGGAGCACTCGTACGCTCCATGACTTCTGTAGTAAAACTTGCGTATGGGAACAGAAAGAGGGTCATTTTGATCCCGTTTCCGATAAATGTGCCCCATTTTCATTATCGTTATAAGCATGAAGAAGAACAAACTACTTTGAGAGGTCGATAACAGTACGTAGAAGTGGTATTTACCATGTTTACGATATACATGGTAATAGCAAAATACCTAAGTGTCCCTAATTTTTAACATTTCTCAGACAGGTCGCTGCTGAGATTAGAGCCTTTAAATATGACAAATGAAGCATTAATATTTCTGTGTTAAAACATCCTAAGATATTGGGAATGTTAATATGCCTATTATCAGAACCTTATCTCCAATATATCTAAGCAATAACCAAAGCGTAAATAACTATAAAAAACACAACGATGTCTTCGAGTAAAAACGAATAATTACAGATAACATCAGAATAGAATCACAGGCTTCATGTAAACTGCTTACCTTTTCGTACAAAAAAAATAATACATACTGTAGCGTATTCTGCAACCTATGGTTCATTAATTCGCTGACTATCGAAAGCATAGTGATGACTGTTTAACCGCCAAGCCAGGCCAGACCACGGCGTAGGGCGTAAAAAGGCTCTGCTATGGCCGCTGGCGGCCTGATAACAATCAAGGTGTTAAATCTGTCCGTGTTATCGGTTAAAGCTATTCCCTCCCCCAGCTTTGTGGCTGGGAAAAACGTATATTATGCATCGCGTTATCAGTCTTATGAGATAGTACCTAATTTTATCTCTCCGTTAATTTGTGTTTCAATTTACTTCACTGCTAGTGTTCCCTCTTCCCCCTCCCTCCCCTCCCCCGATCACTCCCCGCCCCCCAAAGATAAATTCGCTTCTCACCGACTGAACAGGTTCGTCTAATACTTGTGCAGTGAAGTGATTCTGTCACTAACCATATCAAACCCAGCGTAGAACAGATACTGAGTGATAAGACCCATTACAGAGTCACTGAATACGGCTGAAAATAGGAATACAAAGAAAGATAGGAACATCTTTGTATTTAGCACGAGTGACAAGAGACAGATTTCAGATTATCTCACACGTCAACACGAAAACATGATATCCAGCACTGACAATGCTGAGCATCAATAAATGGAGTTCAAGGGCATTGTATTGCACGGGGTAGACAGATATGTACGAGCAAAATTGTGAAGGATGAACAAGACCCACCGTGGTTTTACATCCACGTTAAACAGCTGCTCAAAAAAAAAGAAGAGAACATCACTGCAAATTTAGGCGCAGCTAAAGCCTCACAGACAAACAAAACGAAACGAATGCGAAATTACAGGGAATAGGGACATGGGTGCGTCGTTCAACGAGTTCGAAACTGAAAATCCTAAGAAGTTTCGGCCTTATATGAAACCATTAATTGAATCGATGCTGTCTGTCCAGACACTTTGTGACCACAATGGTACTCAAACAGGGGATGAAACAGGAAAGGGAGAAATAGAGAACGTCTTCTTCCAAAGATGTTTCATCGAACGACAAAATGACTAATTTTGAAACAAATAACAAAGGAATAGAAAATCATCTGAAATCGCTCAACAGAAGAAAGGCCACAAGACCTGATAGGATTCGATAATACACAGAGAATGCGAAAGACCTTGTTCCTCCTCTAGTAACAGTGCACCGTAGGTCTCTCAAGGTACAAGGCGTTCCTAAGGATTGGAAAAAAAGCATGGCTCATCCCCGTTTTCAAGAACAATGGTCGAAGAGAAGTACAAAACAACTGACCTTTACACTACTTGATCAAAATTATCCGGTCCCCCCCTCCCCCCAAAAGACATACGTTTTTCGTATTAGGTGGATTGTGCTGCCACCTACTGCCAGGTTTCCATATCAGCGACCTCAGTAGTCATTAGACATCGTGAGAGGGCGCGGAACTCACGAACGTGGTCAGGTGATCGGGTGTGACTTGTGTCATACGTCTGTACGCGAGATTTCCACACTCCTAAACATCTCTAGGTCCACTGTTTCCGATGTGATAGTGAAGTGGAAACGTGAAGAGTCACGTACAGCACAAAAGCGTACAGGCCGACCTCCTCTGTTGACCGACAGAGACAGCCGACAGTTGAAGATTGCCGTAATGTCTAATAGACAGACATCTATCCACACCATCACACAGGAATTCCAAACTGCATCAGGATCCACTGCAAGTACTATGACAGTTAGGCGGGAGGTGAGAAAACTTGGATTCCATGGTGCTCATAAGCCACGCATCACGCCGGTATATGCCAAACGACGCCTCACTTTGTGTAAGGAGCGTGATCATTGGACCATTGAACAGTGGAAAAACGTTGTGTGGAGTGTCGCGTCACGGTACACAATGTGGCGATGCAATGGCAGGGTGTGGGTGTGGCGAATGCCGGTGAACGTCATCTGCCAGCGTGTGTAGTGCCAACAGTAAAATTCTCAGGCGGTGGTGTTATGGTGTGGTCGTGTTTTTCATGGAGCGGGCTTGCAGTCCTTGTTGTTTTGCGTGGCACTGTCACAGCACAGCCTACACTGATGTTTTAAACACCTTCTTGCTTCGCACTTTTGAAGAGCAATTCGGGGATGGCGATTGCATCTTTCAACACCGTCGAGTACCTGTTCATAATGCACGGCAGAGTGGTTACACGACAATATCATCCCTGTAATAGACTGGCCTGCACAGAGATGTGACCTGAATCCTATAGAACACCCTTGGCATGTTTGGGACCGTCGACTTCGTGCCAGGCCTCAACGACCGACATCGATACCTCTCCTCAGTGCAGCAGTCCGGTGAAGAATGGGCTGCCATTCCCAAAGAAATCTTCTAGCAGCTGATTAAATTCCAGTCTTACCGATGGAGGGCGCCACGAACTTTTAAGTCATTTTCAGCCAGGTGTCCGGATACTTTTATTCACATAGTGTATCTCTGACGTCGATATGTTATAGAAGTTTGGAACATATTGCATGCTCACTTATTTCTACTTCTGTGGAGACCTAAAATCTCCTCTGTAGGAAGGTGTGAGTGGGACGAGACCTAGAAAGCAGTGGATTCCGGCATCAAGGTAGATGATGACGTGTTCATTGATTTCGGGAGGCCGTTCGACACAATTTCGCACTGCTGCCTCATAAACAAAATGCGAGAGTGTGGAATATCTGAACAGCTGCATGATTCGATTGAATAGTTTGTAGCAAACATAAATCAGGATGTCATTTTGAACGGAGGGAAGTCTTCAAACGTAAAATTAATTTCTTGTGTGCCCAAAGGAAGGGTTACAGAGCCATTACTTTTCACTATATACATAAATGACCTAGTAGATAACGTCTTAAACAGCATGAGGCTTTCCGCGGATGATCCTGTAGTATACAGAAAAAATTGTAGCGAAATGCAGGAAGACCTGTGGGGAGCCGACGCTTTGTGCCGGTGGTAGCAACTAACCCTCAACATAAACAAATGCAACGCATCGCGGATACATAGACAGGAAGACCCTTTACTGTATGATTACACGATTTCAGACTATTTACTGGAAGCAGTTAAATCCATAAAAAATCTAGAAGTATGCGTTCGAAGTGACTTGAAGTGGAGCGATCTCACTCGCAGGTACGGCAGATGCCAGACTGAGATTCACTGCAAGAATACTAACGAAGGTAATCCATCAACAAAGGAAATTGTGGTGTCACCGCCAGACACCACACTTGCTAGGTGGTAGCCTTTAAATCGGCCGCGGTCCGTTAGTATACGTCGGACCCGCGTGTCGCCACTATCAGTGATGCAGACAGAGCGCCGCCACACGGCAGGTCTAGAGAGACTTCCTGGCACTCGCCCCAGTGGTACAACTGACTTTGCTAGCGATGGTTCACTGACAAATTACGCTCTCATTTGCCGAGACGATAGTTAGCATAGCCTTCAGCTACGTCATTTGCTACGACCTAGCAAGGCGCCATTACCAGTTACTACTGATACTGTAAAACATGTACCGTCAAGAGCGACGTTCACCATTTATGGATTAAAGTTAAGTATTCCACCAGCTACGTCAGTTTTTTTTACAGTCTAATTTCCTTGTCCTGTTCCACACCTCACGCCAGCCTGCGTGAGCTAAAACGCGTGCCTTTCGGCTTCCTCTCATACCGGTGTTGGCAACCCACAACAGAAATAATTTACAAAACACTCCTTCGAACAATACTTAAGTATTTCTCCCTAGTCTGGAATCCATACCAGATACAATAGATAGATGAAATAAAGGTTCATTTAGAGCGAAAGTGTCACGGAAATGCGCAGCCAGCTCCGATGGTAGAAGCTGCGGGAGTGGCGTACTGCATCACAAGAGGGTCTATTGTTAAAGTTCCGACAGCTTACGTCCCTTGAAGGGTCAGCCAACATATTGCTTCCTCTTTCTTGTATCTCTCTAAAACATCACGAAGATAAAATTAGAGATTCGAGCCCACACGGATGCCCACCAGCAATCGTTCTTCCCGGTGACCATACGCGGCTGGAACAGGAAAAGGGGAAGTGATACCAGTAATGTGTGTTTCAGGTCCACACATCAAAAAAAGTTTTGCATCGCCCCGTTTCCCAGAGCTCCTGAAGACAGAGATTGACTGTGAATATTGTATCACAGCCACAGTCCCTTTGACTGTTCGGAGATGTCACTAAACCCGCCCAAAGGTGTAAGCAACCATGCATAAGCAGCGCCTATAAGACGGAGGGGTCCAACAGCCTATCAGTTCCAGTCATTCCACCAGGAAGGAGGTACACGGCTCGTGTTGTCTGTAGTTCAACCATGCCTAGACGGTCAACACCCAGGTTCGATCGCGTCCGCATTGTTACTTTGTGCCAGGAAGGGCTCTCAACAAGGGAAGTGTCCAGGCGTTTCGGGGTGAACCAAAGCGATGTTGTTCGGACGTGCAGGAAATACAGAGAGACCGGAAGTGTCGATGACATGCCTTGCTCAGGCCGCCCAAGGGCTACAACTGCAGGATGACCGCTACCTACGGATTACGCCTCTGAGGAACCCTGACAGTAACGTCACCATGTTGAATAATGCTTTTCTTGCAGCCACAGGACGTCGTGTTACGACTCAAAATGTGTGCAATAGGCTGCATGATGCGCAACTCAACTCCCGACGTCAATACCTAGGTCCATCTTTGCAACCACAACACAATGCAGCGCGGTACAGATGGGCCCAACAACATGCCTAATGGACTGCTCACGACTGCCATCACGTTCTCTTCACCGATGAGTGCCGCATATGCCTTCAACCAGACAATCGTCGTGACGTGTTTGAAGGGAACCCGGTCAGGCTCAACGCCTTAGACCAGGGGCGGGCAGGAATCCTGCACGTTTGCGGTGCACTTGCACGCATGCAGTTAACAGTCGTTCTGCGTGCACACAGGGGCAAGCTGGCCACCCGCTTCTCTCCCCTCCCCACCTTACCATCTCTCCGCTCCTTCCTCTGAATTAGTTTTGTTTCCTAGCTTGCTTTATTGAATGAAGGAATAAGATTAGTAGGAGTGCTTGAAAGATATCGTAGTTTGAAAAAGTACCTATTACCTACTATACGTTTTATTTAATTATCACAGGTGGAGTGGAACAAAATTTGGTTAGTAGGAGTGCTTGAAAGATGTCGTGTTTTGAAAGAGTACCTATTACCTACGATACGTTTTATTTAATTATCACAGGTGGAGTGGAACAAAATTTCTACATACAGACAAACGCAAACAGTTACTTAAATTTTCATCACTGATCTTTCCTCTTAACCGACACTTACTAATTCAGCAAATGGTTTTCCAGCTCTCGCTATAGTAAGCATAATCTTATAACTTGCACGTACCGCTGGGCTATTATTGTTGTCGTCCTGAAAAATTGAAAACAGTGCTCCATAAAATGTTAAATCAGTTAGATGAGACACATGACGAAAGGAGGTCGCAGATCTCTCGTGGCCACAGCAACTACGACAGATTCATCTAGTATCGTCAGGTCGCTCTTCTTAAGCTCAATCAATTTCCCCATCCGCTCAGAATCTGACAATAAATTGTACTCGTCCTTGTGAAATTTGTTATAATGGCGTTCAATACTAAACTTCCGCTGACCAGTGAGAATACTGCCACATATTAAACATTTCGAATTTTCACGTTTTTGCACAAAGAAAAAATGATTCTGCCATTACTTTTTAAAAGATAGCAAATCTCTGCTTCTGCGTTTCCTTGTTTCACTCTACATTTTCCGGTTCTTGAAATACAACGTTCTCTACGTAGTGGTCGCTACGCATCGACGTCCGCACCTAGCCTGGTACTAGACTGCCGCAACCTGCCGGATGTCGCCACTGCCCCATTCGACGATTGCACGCGAGCAGCACACGTGCAGCGCTGTGCGCTCATGAGCCGCGTGCAACGTTTGCCCGCCCCTGCCTTAGACACACTGTACCGGGAGTGCAGCAAGGTGGAGGTTCCCTGCTGTTTTGGGGTGGCATTATGTGGGCCGACGTACGCCAGTGGTGGTCATGCAAGGCACCGTAACAGCTGTACGATACGTGAATGCCATCCTCTGACCGATAGGGGAACCATATCGGCGGCATATTGGCGAGGCATTCGTCTTCATGGACCACAATTCGCGCCCCCATCGTGCAAATCTTGTGAATGATTTCCTTCAGGATAACGAAATCGCTCGACTAGAGTGGCCAGCATGTTCTCCAGATATGAATCCTATCGAATATGCCTGGGATGGATGGATAGGGGCTGTTTGGGGACGACGTGACTCACTAACCACTCTGAGGATCTTCGCCGAATCGTCGTTGAGGAGTGGGACAATCTGGACCAACTGAGCCGTGATGAACTTGCGGGCAGTATGCCACAACGAATACTGGCAGGCATCAATGCAAGAGGAGGTGCTACTGGGTATTAGAGGAGCATGTTGATCTATATTCCTATTTTCTGTACAGGTTCCGGAACTCTCGGAACCGAGGCGATGCAAAACTTTACTTGATGTGTCTATATCAGCATGTCTGACAAGAAAATACCAGCTCTGAAGTGTGCTTACCAATTTGTAGATTATGTTCCTCAAGCGAGTTTCATGAAATAACCGTACGACAGGACAAACTGTTTTCATTTTCTATACTTTCTGAGACTTGTTTCTGTCGATGGGACTAGGGGTGGAAGATACATTAGTCAAGCGTATCTTTTTCCATGTTTAGGTGTCTTGAATTATAACAATGGTTTTGGTTTCGGGCTTGTCACGGTGCTTCCGTTTCCTAGATTCCTGCGTGTTATTCGAATCAAACGTTTCCAATGTCTCTTATATGGCAGTGATAGTGCAGTGGTAGGCGCAAATTAAACTTCCATGTGTTTATTTGAGCTAGTACTGACATACATAAGATTTTCCAAGTGCCAAAGGCTGTTAGTAATTTTAAGAATTAAATTTACGAAGGACTGTTAATTAACCGGTAAGTGCTTCGTTACCTGTTATATTCTATGCATCACTTTCTACGATGAAACTTAGACCACAGACTTCATTTCTTCCTCGTCTCACTAGATAAGTTATCATGATGAGAAATGTTGTGTGTTACAGCTTTTACATGTATGAAGTCCTCTTTGTTTAGTACTGAGAAACGTTTCTTATGTACATCGTATATGACATACTGATTAGCAATATTTCAATTTCTGCAGCAGTTACCAGATTCACTAGAATATGCAGTTACGTAAGTTCTAGATACTTTTTAGTTTTGGTAACAATTTAATAGTTTGACGTAGTCTTCTCGAACACAACTGTTGTTAGTGTGTCAGTTATTATGATACGATGTTTTTTTTTTAAAGGCATGTAGTTTTCATGTTCAATTCCCTAATGATGACTTTTTTTCATTTTCCATCCGCATCTACCAGTAATCAAAACGCCGCAATTTTTCTGATATTACTGGACACTTAATGTGTGGTCGCCTTGCAAATTTTGATAGCACAGGCAAAGGTATAACCACAATATATTTTGCATTTACACAAATACTCCCGTTTGGTGTCACCAACATTCGCTAGTACCATTTATCATCTGCTGTACTTACTGTCACGCTCTACAAATTACAGTCCGCAGCTCGTGGTCGTGCGGTAGCGTTCTCGCTTCCCGTGCCCGGGTTCCCGGGTTCGATTCCCGGCGGGGTCAGGGATTTTCTCTGCCTCGTGATGACTGGGTGTTGTGTGATGTCCTTAGGTTAGTTAGGTTTAAGTAGTTCTAAGTTCTAGGGGACTGATGACCATAGCTGTTAAGTCCCATAGTGCTCAGAGCCATTTGAACCATTCTACAAATTACAGTGGTCAAGGTTGAGGCGCAACTCATTACGTTCAGGGTGAACGCCGTAATAGTTTCAAGGTTTCACTCCAAATGAACCGGTAACTTAACTTACAAGATTAGAAGAATCTTCAGGCTCAGGAGGTGATTGCCAGGTAGACATTCAAGTCCGCAAGGGGGATGGGTGCTACATAGGAATCAGATGTTTGCAAAATATTCCCAGTCACTGTTTGCAAAGAAACTAAAATAAGTATGAGGTTAGTGAGCATTAATGCGACGTCGTAATTCTGAATGAGTCTTAACTCGTCTTTATGCTAATCTGCGAAACATAAAACGAATGAAAAGCTGTGTGAAATTATACAACCAAGGAAAAGAAAGAAATGGAATTAGTCAAAGTTGCTGTATCTGCCGGAAATAAATGAACAACATAGGCAAAATGAGGTCATATATAAATAGAGCAATTTCTCTCTCTCTCTCTCTCTCTCTCTCTCTCTCTCTCTCTCTCTCTCTCCCTCCCTCCCTCCCTCCCTCCGTCCCACCGTCCCTTACTCCCTCCCTCCTTCCCGCATCCCCCGTCACACATCCATTAGGCAAGCTGTTAGACAGTCTGAGTAAGATTTCACAGCTGAATGAGCTCGCTCAACTATGGGCAAATAGGATTTTCTTTACAGAAGCTGCTCGCCTTACGGATACGAAAATTTGTTAACAGATATAAGATATCAACCTTGTATAATCATAGTAGCTAACGCAAAAAAGTGCATCATTTATCCTGGAATAATTTCAGCTTCAGCGTAGTTACAGTTTCAATATTTGGAACAGCTGTAACCGCTGCAATGATGATTCGTCCGGAAATAAAAATTCAAGCAGTCATTATTTAATTATCGTGATGGTCACTCGGTAAACAAATACCAATTTCATTAAAGCCCAGCAGCCTATACCACAAATTCCCATTACTCCCTATGTATGATGCTTTTTTTTTTAAGTGTACGTGTACGTGCTCTCTCTCTCTCTCTCTCTCTCTCTCTCTCTCTGTCTCTGTCTCTGTCTCTGTCTCTCTCTCTCTCGCATTGGATCCTCACAGTGTTCGCTCTAGCTCCTGGAGGTGGATCTACCACCGTTAAATCCAAGATAGGGCCCGTAGGTGGAGCTACACGTGCATTCAATCCAAGGTAGCTTCCGGAGTTGGGTCCACCCATAGGGTCCACCAGCGTCAGGTATGGAAAGTTAGGTTCTGGGGGCCTCCATGAGAAACCGACACTCATAAACATAGCACAACTGCGCTGTGTGTGTTTACAATAATATATAGTAATTCCCTCAAATATTATTATTTCCATCTGTTACAAACATGCATCCTAAACCTTTCGTGGCTATGCATAGCTTAAGCAATAACACCGCAAATATTCTTATATAAAGGCATGCTGAAAAAGTAATATCTCTGAATTTTTTATGTCAAAACTCTTCCGGCTTCTAAAATAAAACAAACCTTACTGACATTCTATATCTTTATTCTTCATGTCTACATACTTGTTTCTCAACATCGTCACCCTGCCGAAGAACGCATTTCTTCCATCTACCACCGAGCGAGGTGGCGCAGTGGTTAGCACACTGGACTCGCATTCGGGAGGACGACGGTTCAATCCCGTCTCCGGCCATCCTGATTTAGGTTTTCCGTGATTTTCCTAAATCGCTTCAGGCAAATGCCGGGATGGTTCCTTTGAAAGGGCACGGCCGATTTCCTTCCCCATCTTTCCCTCACCCGAGCTTGCGCTCCGTCTCTAATGACCTCGTTGTCGACGGGACGTTAAACACTAATATCCTCCTCCTCCTCTTCCATCTACCAGACAGTCTTGACCGAAGAAGGGTTATAAACTTATGCTCTGTCTGCCAGTAGTTTTTAGTTATTGGCACATGAACTACGTGAAAATCTGTGTTACAAAACCGATCCCATTGCTCTGCTGATGTACTAGGTATTATCCTTAAGAAAATTGCATTTCAAAATCTGGGTGATGTGTATATGCTGAAGAAGGCTGTAGTTTTCAAAGGAACATTTCTAGTAGCGGCGGCAGTACGACACAGAACTAATCTAATAATAAAAGGGGACTGAAAGGCATATAATAGACCATCCCCAGATGGAAAATTATGTTACACAGCTGTTCTCATTGCTGTGCTGGAGCACTGGCTATTCTTGAAAAGCAAATTGCATTTTTCTAAGAGGAGGGTTCGTATATGCCATGGGGAGACAGTTTAGTTAATGGTACGATACAGTACCAAACAGTAATCCTCCACTAAAAGAAAGAGAACTTACGGCTGTATATAGTGCAATTTCTATGATAATCCACTAAAAATTGGCCTGGCAGGCCTAGTGTGGACTCCGACACAGACAACATAAATATTATACAAAGCGCTAAATTAAAGCGTTTGGAAACATATTTTTTCTCAGTTCAGTACCTTGTTAAAGTGATACAGCATGCACTGAAATTCTATATTAAGACAAGTAACGCCCAAATGAAATGATGTGTCGAACAGACTTGAAGCATATCCTA
Source organism: Schistocerca cancellata (assembly GCF_023864275.1). Taxonomy (NCBI): domain Eukaryota; kingdom Metazoa; phylum Arthropoda; class Insecta; order Orthoptera; family Acrididae; genus Schistocerca; species Schistocerca cancellata. The sequence continues at coordinate 134,499,955 of NC_064629.1, read as the reverse complement.
CAAAAGATTTCGTTCTGCAATTTGTCTAGTAGTGTGGAAATGACACATGAAAGCTGACTGCTGCAGAAGTACACTTTCCAGACAGTCAAGAATGAAAAAAGGTTTTAAACTATGCTCTGTCTGCCTATAGTTTTAACTATATACAGGCAGACTAGAAAGGACATTGTTAATGCAGAAGAATTATCTATTATACTGTACATAGGTGCTATACGTTTGATGGGGACACATTTCTTTCTCAGTCTTGTACCTTATTAAAATGAAATAACAAATCGAAATGCTATGTTGAGACACATAATACCTACAGGAAACAATGTGTCGAGCAGACTTAAACCACTCCACATTAAAGAGTTCATTCTGCAATTTTTCTACCGGTGCGATAATAAGGACAGATGAAAGTTGACTGGTGTAGAAGGACATCTGTCAGACAATCAAGACCAAGAAAAAGACTACTAGCTATGCTTTGTCTGCCTGTAGTTTTAATTGTGTATCTGTAACGGAGGAGGAAATTGTTAACACAGGCGACATATGTATTATACGTAAGTCATGTATGTAAATGGGCAAACATTCTTTTCTCAATCCAGGACCTCGTTAAAGTGACATAAAATGCATGGATATTCTATATCGAGAGGGATACTACCTGAGTTGCGTTTTAGTTGTAGCAGATTCTAAACCTGAAACATCCTTCCTGGGGTTCACTGCAAAACATGATTGTAGGTCTGAACATGAAAGACATGACTGAGCGACTTGCTATTACTCTTACTCATTACGCATACATCTCAGCAGTAGCAGGGTCACGGTTTGATAGAAGCTATGCCACGACTGGAATAGATGTGTAAGTTTACAATTTAATCCCTATAAGCTTCTCTGACTTCCCTGCCGTAATCATTAAAGTAAAATATATACCTCATCCAAAAAGTAATCGGTGGAAGATGCTGAAAACTAAATTTTATCGGGTTACAAACTGTATAGGTAAAATTCGGTGTCTGCTACCTATCTTGGGTCAACCAGAAACATTTCATTCATGATGCGGTTAATTGGTGGGGAAACCTAGTGAATCCTGGTATCCGGTAACTAAATGAAAAATTTAAAGTTCGCTTAACTGCGACCTGAGAAAAAAGATCGAGTATTACGGCCTCCTAACTCGAGAACAGCAACTGAAAATATGTAACAGAAATGATCGAGCACGTGGTTAAAAAATTCAAAATAGAAAATTTTTGAACTGCATGAAAGCAAACCAGAAGAAAAAAAACAGATGAGAATGAGAAGTGGAGCATATATATATATATATATATATATATATATACTTTCTTTGTTCTCTTGTAATGGCGTAAATGCAGATGGGAAAGAATATGTTAACTTCGAGAAGATAAAGATCATTTCCAGAGGTTGTATGGAGCACAACCATATGATGATACAATAAAGAACATACAGGGTGACAATTACTGATATATATGAAAACAACGTAAATTACTTACAAACTACGGCGTGCACACACTTCACTTAACATGTACACGTCACTACAGATAAAATGGCTCTGAGCACTATGGGACGTAACATGTGAGGTCATCAGCCCCTAGAACTTAGAACTACTTAAACCTAACTAACTTAAGGACATCACACACATCAATGCCCGAGGCAGGATTCGAACCTGCGGCCGTAGCGATCGCGTGGTTCCAGATTGAAGCACCTAGAACCATTCGGCCACAACGGCCGGCCACTACAGATATTCGGATTTAAGTTATGACATGTTAGGCATGCCTGCTGTCCTTGGCGATGGTGTGGCGCAGACGAATAGTGAAATTCTGCATGACCCGCGCCGGCCGGAGTGGCCGAGCGGTTAAAGGCGCTACAGTCTGGAACCGCACGACCGCTACGGTCGCAGGTTCGAATCCTGCCTCGGGTATGGTTGTGTGTGTTGTCCTTAGGTTAGTTAGGTTTAAGTAGTTCTAAGTTCTAGGGGACTTATGACCACAGCAGTTGAGTCCCATAGTGCTCAGAGCCATTTGAACCATTTTGCATGACCCGCTAAAGTGTCGGAACATCGATGCTGTCGATGACCTCCTGAATGGCTGTTTTTAGCTCAGCAATGGTTTACGGGTTATTGTTGTACACTTTTTCTTTAGTGCAGCCCCACAAAAATGAGTCGCATGTGTTCAGATCCGGAGAATATGGCAGCCAGTCGAGGCTCATGCCAGTGGCCTCTGGGTACCACAGAGCCCAAATCAGGTCCTCAAAGTGCTGCTCCAGGACATCAAACACTCTCCTGCTTCGATGGGGTCGAGTTCCGTCTTGCATGAACCACATCTTGTTGAAATCAGGGTTACTTTGGATAGTGGGGATGAATTCATATTCCGTTCGGTAGTCACCGTGCCATCAAGGACTATCTCAACGATTATACCGCGACTGGATATTGCACACCACACAGTCACCAGTTGAAGGTGACAAAGGATAGACAAATGAGGATTCTGAATCTCCCAAATGTGCCAGTTTTGCTTACTGACGAACCCACGCAAATGGAAGTGGGCTTCGTCGCTAAACCAAACCATACCGCGCATAATTCACATCATGCCCCGCGGCCAACCGCGCAGTTTGAACTTCCTAACGCAAACCGTTCAAATGTTACGGTTTTATTTATTTAATATAGTTCAATGATTGTCACCCTATTCCTATTACATGATTCTATGTATATCAGTCACAGGAAAATATTACAACTTTGTCAGAAGCAATATATGAAGAAGAAACGCAAGACAGGATAAACAAAACGCCTTGACACATGAGGTGAGGGGTAGGTGCTATCACCTATGAATTTTGTCAAACTTCTGGCGAATCATGAAGAAAGATTTGACGGAAGTAGCGAGACAGAAATAATGCTGCAGACACTTATGCTCTAGAAAAATAGTCTGGAATACTGAATAAAGGATTTCGTGGTGGTAACGTAGTCATTCACAGACTCGAAACTCATATCTCGTATCATAAAGCCAAGACTAAAACAAACCATTCCAGACATCTTCAGGACATAAAAGACTTGTAGCGTACCCAACAAAAGCACCACGCAAGGAATTGGTTCCTTAAGAGACATGGATTTGTAAAACACTGCAGCCTGCTAGTTAGCTTCCGTCATATGGAGAGAACAGCCAACATATAAACACATATTCCACAAGCCACTGCAAAATGGTTCAAATGGCTCTAAGAAACGTTTCTTATATACATCGTATATGACATACTGATTAGCAATATTTCAATTTCTGCAGCAGTTACCAGATTCACTAGAATATGCAGTTACGTAAGTTCTAGATACTTTTTAGTTTTGGTAACAATTTAATAGTTTGACGTAGTCTTCTCGAACACAACTGTTGTTAGTGTGTCAGTTATTATGATACGATGTTTTTTTTTAAAGGCATGTAGTTTTCATGTTCAATTCCCTAATGATGACTTTTTTTCATTTTCCATCCGCATCTACCAGTAATCAAAACGCCGCAATTTTTCTGATATTACTGGACACTTAATGTGTGGTCGCCTTGCAAATTTTGATAGCACAGGCAAAGGTATAACCACAATATATTTTGCATTTACACAAATACTCCCGTTTGGTGTCACCAACATTCGCTAGTACCATTTATCATCTGCTGTACTTACTGTCACGCTCTACAAATTACAGTCCGCAGCTCGTGGTCGTGCGGTAGCGTTCTCGCTTCCCGTGCCCGGGTTCCCGGGTTCGATTCCCGGCGGGGTCAGGGATTTTCTCTGCCTCGTGATGACTGGGTGTTGTGTGATGTCCTTAGGTTAGTTAGGTTTAAGTAGTTCTAAGTTCTAGGGGACTGATGACCATAGCTGTTAAGTCCCATAGTGCTCAGAGCCATTTGAACCATTCTACAAATTACAGTGGTCAAGGTTGAGGCGCAACTCATTACGTTCAGGGTGAACGCCGTAATAGTTTCAAGGTTTCACTCCAAATGAACCGGTAACTTAACTTACAAGATTAGAAGAATCTTCAGGCTCAGGAGGTGATTGCCAGGTAGACATTCAAGTCCGCAAGGGGGATGGGTGCTACATAGGAATCAGATGTTTGCAAAATATTCCCAGTCACTGTTTGCAAAGAAACTAAAATAAGTATGAGGTTAGTGAGCATTAATGCGACGTCGTAATTCTGAATGAGTCTTAACTCGTCTTTATGCTAATCTGCGAAACATAAAACGAATGAAAAGCTGTGTGAAATTATACAACCAAGGAAAAGAAAGAAATGGAATTAGTCAAAGTTGCTGTATCTGCCGGAAATAAATGAACAACATAGGCAAAATGAGGTCATATATAAATAGAGCAATTTCTCTCTCTCTCTCTCTCTCTCTCTCTCTCTCTCTCTCTCTCTCTCTCTCTCCCTCCCTCCCTCCCTCCCTCCGTCCCACCGTCCCTTACTCCCTCCCTCCTTCCCGCATCCCCCGTCACACATCCATTAGGCAAGCTGTTAGACAGTCTGAGTAAGATTTCACAGCTGAATGAGCTCGCTCAACTATGGGCAAATAGGATTTTCTTTACAGAAGCTGCTCGCCTTACGGATACGAAAATTTGTTAACAGATATAAGATATCAACCTTGTATAATCATAGTAGCTAACGCAAAAAAGTGCATCATTTATTCTGGAATAATTTCAGCTTCAGCGTAGTTACAGTTTCAATATTTGGAACAGCTGTAACCGCTGCAATGATGATTCGTCCGGAAATAAAAATTCAAGCAGTCATTATTTAATTATCGTGATGGTCACTCGGTAAACAAATACCAATTTCATTAAAGCCCAGCAGCCTATACCACAAATTCCCATTACTCCCTATGTATGATGCTTTTTTCTTTAAGTGTACGTGTACGTGCTCTCTCTCTCTCTCTCTCTCTCTCTCTCTCTGTCTCTGTCTCTGTCTCTGTCTCTCTCTCTCTCGCATTGGATCCTCACAGTGTTCGCTCTAGCTCCTGGAGGTGGATCTACCACCGTTAAATCCAAGATAGGGCCCGTAGGTGGAGCTACACGTGCATTCAATCCAAGGTAGCTTCCGGAGTTGGGTCCACCCATAGGGTCCACCAGCGTCAGGTATGGAAAGTTAGGTTCTGGGGGCCTCCATGAGAAACCGACACTCATAAACATAGCACAACTGCGCTGTGTGTGTTTACAATAATATATAGTAATTCCCTCAAATATTATTATTTCCATCTGTTACAAACATGCATCCTAAACCTTTCGTGGCTATGCATAGCTTAAGCAATAACACCGCAAATATTCTTATATAAAGGCATGCTGAAAAAGTAATATCTCTGAATTTTTTATGTCAAAACTCTTCCGGCTTCTAAAATAAAACAAACCTTACTGACATTCTATATCTTTATTCTTCATGTCTACATACTTGTTTCTCAACATCGTCACCCTGCCGAAGAACGCATTTCTTCCATCTACCACCGAGCGAGGTGGCGCAGTGGTTAGCACACTGGACTCGCATTCGGGAGGACGACGGTTCAATCCCGTCTCCGGCCATCCTGATTTAGGTTTTCCGTGATTTTCCTAAATCGCTTCAGGCAAATGCCGGGATGGTTCCTTTGAAAGGGCACGGCCGATTTCCTTCCCCATCTTTCCCTCACCCGAGCTTGCGCTCCGTCTCTAATGACCTCGTTGTCGACGGGACGTTAAACACTAATATCCTCCTCCTCCTCTTCCATCTACCAGACAGTCTTGACCGAAGAAGGGTTATAAACTTATGCTCTGTCTGCCAGTAGTTTTTAGTTATTGGCACATGAACTACGTGAAAATCTGTGTTACAAAACCGATCCCATTGCTCTGCTGATGTACTAGGTATTATCCTTAAGAAAATTGCATTTCAAAATCTGGGTGATGTGTATATGCTGAAGAAGGCTGTAGTTTTCAAAGGAACATTTCTAGTAGCGGCGGCAGTACGACACAGAACTAATCTAATAATAAAAGGGGACTGAAAGGCATATAATAGACCATCCCCAGATGGAAAATTATGTTACACAGCTGTTCTCATTGCTGTGCTGGAGCACTGGCTATTCTTGAAAAGCAAATTGCATTTTTCTAAGAGGAGGGTTCGTATATGCCATGGGGAGACAGTTTAGTTAATGGTACGATACAGTACCAAACAGTAATCCTCCACTAAAAGAAAGAGAACTTACGGCTGTATATAGTGCAATTTCTATGATAATCCACTAAAAATTGGCCTGGCAGGCCTAGTGTGGACTCCGACACAGACAACATAAATATTATACAAAGCGCTAAATTAAAGCGTTTGGAAACATATTTTTTCTCAGTTCAGTACCTTGTTAAAGTGATACAGCATGCACTGAAATTCTATATTAAGACAAGTAACGCCCAAATGAAATGATGTGTCGAACAGACTTGAAGCATATCCTACAAAAGATTTCGTTCTGCAATTTGTCTAGTAGTGTGGAAATGACACATGAAAGCTGACTGCTGCAGAAGTACACTTTCCAGACAGTCAAGAATGAAAAAAGGTTTTAAACTATGCTCTGTCTGCCTATAGTTTTAACTATATACAGGCAGACTAGAAAGGACATTGTTAATGCAGAAGAATTATCTATTATACTGTACATAGGTGCTATACGTTTGATGGGGACACATTTCTTTCTCAGTCTTGTACCTTATTAAAATGAAATAACAAATCGAAATGCTATGTTGAGACACATAATACCTACAGGAAACAATGTGTCGAGCAGACTTAAACCACTCCACATTAAAGAGTTCATTCTGCAATTTTTCTACCGGTGCGATAATAAGGACAGATGAAAGTTGACTGGTGTAGAAGGACATCTGTCAGACAATCAAGACCAAGAAAAAGACTACTAGCTATGCTTTGTCTGCCTGTAGTTTTAATTGTGTATCTGTAACGGAGGAGGAAATTGTTAACACAGGCGACATATGTATTATACGTAAGTCATGTATGTAAATGGGCAAACATTCTTTTCTCAATCCAGGACCTCGTTAAAGTGACATAAAATGCATGGATATTCTATATCGAGAGGGATACTACCTGAGTTGCGTTTTAGTTGTAGCAGATTCTAAACCTGAAACATCCTTCCTGGGGTTCACTGCAAAACATGATTGTAGGTCTGAACATGAAAGACATGACTGAGCGACTTGCTATTACTCTTACTCATTACGCATACATCTCAGCAGTAGCAGGGTCACGGTTTGATAGAAGCTATGCCACGACTGGAATAGATGTGTAAGTTTACAATTTAATCCCTATAAGCTTCTCTGACTTCCCTGCCGTAATCATTAAAGTAAAATATATACCTCATCCAAAAAGTAATCGGTGGAAGATGCTGAAAACTAAATTTTATCGGGTTACAAACTGTATAGGTAAAATTCGGTGTCTGCTACCTATCTTGGGTCAACCAGAAACATTTCATTCATGATGCGGTTAATTGGTGGGGAAACCTAGTGAATCCTGGTATCCGGTAACTAAATGAAAAATTTAAAGTTCGCTTAACTGCGACCTGAGAAAAAAGATCGAGTATTACGGCCTCCTAACTCGAGAACAGCAACTGAAAATATGTAACAGAAATGATCGAGCACGTGGTTAAAAAATTCAAAATAGAAAATTTTTGAACTGCATGAAAGCAAACCAGAAGAAAAAAAACAGATGAGAATGAGAAGTGGAGCATATATATATATATATATATATATATACTTTCTTTGTTCTCTTGTAATGGCGTAAATGCAGATGGGAAAGAATATGTTAACTTCGAGAAGATAAAGATCATTTCCAGAGGTTGTATGGAGCACAACCATATGATGATACAATAAAGAACATACAGGGTGACAATTACTGATATATATGAAAACAACGTAAATTACTTACAAACTACGGCGTGCACACACTTCACTTAACATGTACACGTCACTACAGATAAAATGGCTCTGAGCACTATGGGACGTAACATGTGAGGTCATCAGCCCCTAGAACTTAGAACTACTTAAACCTAACTAACTTAAGGACATCACACACATCAATGCCCGAGGCAGGATTCGAACCTGCGGCCGTAGCGATCGCGTGGTTCCAGATTGAAGCACCTAGAACCATTCGGCCACAACGGCCGGCCACTACAGATATTCGGATTTAAGTTATGACATGTTAGGCATGCCTGCTGTCCTTGGCGATGGTGTGGCGCAGACGAATAGTGAAATTCTGCATGACCCGCGCCGGCCGGAGTGGCCGAGCGGTTAAAGGCGCTACAGTCTGGAACCGCACGACCGCTACGGTCGCAGGTTCGAATCCTGCCTCGGGTATGGTTGTGTGTGTTGTCCTTAGGTTAGTTAGGTTTAAGTAGTTCTAAGTTCTAGGGGACTTATGACCACAGCAGTTGAGTCCCATAGTGCTCAGAGCCATTTGAACCATTTTGCATGACCCGCTAAAGTGTCGGAACATCGATGCTGTCGATGACCTCCTGAATGGCTGTTTTTAGCTCAGCAATGGTTTACGGGTTATTGTTGTACACTTTTTCTTTAGTGCAGCCCCACAAAAATGAGTCGCATGTGTTCAGATCCGGAGAATATGGCAGCCAGTCGAGGCTCATGCCAGTGGCCTCTGGGTACCACAGAGCCCAAATCAGGTCCTCAAAGTGCTGCTCCAGGACATCAAACACTCTCCTGCTTCGATGGGGTCGAGTTCCGTCTTGCATGAACCACATCTTGTTGAAATCAGGGTTACTTTGGATAGTGGGGATGAATTCATATTCCGTTCGGTAGTCACCGTGCCATCAAGGACTATCTCAACGATTATACCGCGACTGGATATTGCACACCACACAGTCACCAGTTGAAGGTGACAAAGGATAGACAAATGAGGATTCTGAATCTCCCAAATGTGCCAGTTTTGCTTACTGACGAACCCACGCAAATGGAAGTGGGCTTCGTCGCTAAACCAAACCATACCGCGCATAATTCACATCATGCCCCGCGGCCAACCGCGCAGTTTGAACTTCCTAACGCAAACCGTTCAAATGTTACGGTTTTATTTATTTAATATAGTTCAATGATTGTCACCCTATTCCTATTACATGATTCTATGTATATCAGTCACAGGAAAATATTACAACTTTGTCAGAAGCAATATATGAAGAAGAAACGCAAGACAGGATAAACAAAACGCCTTGACACATGAGGTGAGGGGTAGGTGCTATCACCTATGAATTTTGTCAAACTTCTGGCGAATCATGAAGAAAGATTTGACGGAAGTAGCGAGACAGAAATAATGCTGCAGACACTTATGCTCTAGAAAAATAGTCTGGAATACTGAATAAAGGATTTCGTGGTGGTAACGTAGTCATTCACAGACTCGAAACTCATATCTCGTATCATAAAGCCAAGACTAAAACAAACCATTCCAGACATCTTCAGGACATAAAAGACTTGTAGCGTACCCAACAAAAGCACCACGCAAGGAATTGGTTCCTTAAGAGACATGGATTTGTAAAACACTGCAGCCTGCTAGTTAGCTTCCGTCATATGGAGAGAACAGCCAACATATAAACACATATTCCACAAGCCACTGCAAAATGGTTCAAATGGCTCTAAGCACTATGAGACTTAACAAGTGAGGTCATCAGTCCCCTAGAGTTAGAACTACTTAAACCTAACTAACTTAAGGACATCACACACATCCATGTCCGAGGCAGGATTCGAACCTGAGACCGTAGCAGCAGTGCGGTTCCGGACTGAAGCGCCTATAACCACTCGGTCACAGCTGCCGGACAAGCCACTGAACATCGTAACAGTATTATCGACTTCTTTTCTATTTAATTCTCATAAATGTTTAAATAATGGTTGTCTATATGCCTGTGTACGTGCCTCAATCTTTTTTATGGTCACTATGTCATTTATAACTTTTTAGGTTGCTCAAATTCTACATAATACCATACAAGCTGCTCACGAATTCAAATCAGGAATCACCTAAAAATGTAATGGTGCTCCGAACAATATGTCGCTGTATGATAGTAAGTCGGCCACGAGGTCCTAACACCACTCTCCCTATGACTCCTACATTTTAGAACACATCAAATTCTAAATCTATATTTATACAGACACTTGCGTAGGTCGTCTGCTGCCATAGCCAATCAACGTTCGATTTCACCATACTGCCCAAACGGCTCGTTCACCGTACGTCTCACATTGATTCTGCGGTTACTTCATGAGGCACTGCTTGCCGGTTAGCACTGACTACTCTACACATTCGACGCTGCTGTTGGTCGTTAAGTGAAGGCTGTCGACCAATGCGTTGTCCGTGGTACTCGCGGCACAGTTTTGACACTGAATCTCGGATTATTGAATTCCCTAACGAGTTCCGAAATGTAATGGCCCATGCGTCCATCTCCAACTAGCATTCCGTGTTCAAAGGCTGTTAATTTCCGTCGTGCGGCCATAATCACGCCGGAAACCTTTCCACATGACTCATCCTGAATACAAATGACAGTTCCGTCAATGCACTGCCTTTCTGTACCTTGTTTACGGGATACTACCGCTTGGCTTTTGTCACCTCATTCTAAACCTAAAATGTGCAGAGTTGCGCCTGCCCACAGATAAACCGATATGTGGGTCTCCGCATTACTTTTTCAGTCCGTTTTTAAATAAAGTGGATTTCCTCTATAATTTCTATCTTATTGTAGGAAACTTGTTTACGATGGGCATTTAGCAATGTCTTGTGAGCGTAGATACTCGGATATCCCACAGTTATTTCGAAGTCTAATATGGGCAACAACTTAGTGACATTATCATTTTAACACACTATGCTGTCACTTTTTAATACCGGTGGTGGTAACAGTTACCTGTAAAAAATTAGCGATTTTGTCTTCGCCTTTATGATGACTCGAACACTGCTAGGGACACTTTCAATGAGGTGTCTGAATGTCTGCCGAGGAATGGTTACAGGTTCTTTCTCAAGAATTGAAACCAGAGAAAGCAGTGTTGTTAAACGCTGGGTTCGGAGTGAAGTAGACGTTATAACTAACCCCAAAAAGGTTCCACTCGGTTCAGTTTGTGATAGATCCATGGTCCCCTACTCAAAGCTAAGCATGTTTGTCCTCCGTTGCTATTAAACGTGAACAGAAGTGTATGACAGTGGTAATGACTGTCTGCAATTTTGTTTAACGAGAATATATAACTCTAATTAATGGAACTTTCGAGACTCTGATTAATGCAAAATCTCTCTTCTTTGAATCTAGCGTTGTTTTGTAGCTAAAATGAGACTGAAAAAATTCTCATAGTGGCGAAAACCAATTAGCACTTATCCATTAGGTCACTGTCATTTAAAATAAAGGTAAGGCTGCTACATTATTCCATCACTAATATTACCAAAATTTTATTGGCGTTTTTACAAGATCAGTATTCTGGGCAGGCCAGTCCGTTTTAGGAATGTTTTTGTTGACGTACAACCATTGTTCAAAATGGTTCAAATGGCTCTGAGCACTATGGGACTTAACATCTATGGTCATCAGTCCCCTAGAACTTAGAACTACTTAAACCTAACTAACCTAAGGACATCACACAACACTCAGTCATCACGAGGCAGAGAAAATCCCTGACCCCGCCGGGAATCGAACCCGGAAACCCGGGCGTGGGAAGCGAGAACGCTACCGCACGACCACGAGCTGCGGACATACAACCATTGTGTCTGAACTATTCCTCTACTGTACACAGTACACGATGCTGTAAAATGTGTTCATATCCTTCCACATTTACGAAAAATACCTGCACTCAATACCACTGCGTACTCCGTTCATCACTACCGGCGCTACACATATCTTCAAGTAAGGATTTCCAGGTATTCGTAAACCCAAACACTTCCATCGAATTGCCACAGAGTATAGCGTGATTCATCAATTTAGACCACTCGTTTCCACTTAATACAATTTCCAGTGGCGCCACTTTTAACACCACGTCAAGCACCGTTTAGTATTCACTACTAAAATTTGTGGCTTGTGTGGAACTGCTCGATCGTTGTATCTCATTCTCTTTAATTCAGTACACGCAACCATTGTTCTAGTTGGACTGCTGATAGCACTTCGGAACTCGCGAGTGATTCCTTCCAATGATTTCGTGTGATTTGTCATAGCCACCGTCTGTAAAGCCCGTCAGCACAAGAGGTCTGCTTTGTACAGGCTTAGATGTGGTTGTTCCTTTGCATTTCCATTTCATAGACATATGACCAGCAGTCGAAATGGACAGCTTTAGAAGAGTTGAAATTTCACTGGTGGATTTGCTCCTCAGCTGAGAACCAGTCACTAGTCTATGTTTGTAATCACTAATCTCACTGAGAAACTCATTCTGTTGTTACTGTCTCTCTACCGACATTACAGTACTCGCTGCCTCCTTTCATGCTGACGGGTCCAGTCCACGTAAAATCTAGTGGTTAATTCCGCATTACATAGGGGTGTTCGGATACTTTGGATCGGATATCGTAGGCCTGTGAAAGTACGGCCGGCGAGCCATTCCCCTTCAGTACACATTCGCCCCTTTTCAGCTCCACTGGTACGGTGCCTTCACTGCCTCACTGGTAGAGAGGCTATATAGGGTTTGTATAAAAAGTAATGAGAGTGAGCTTGTGAATCAAAATTTATTGTTGATATCGCTACAACCACTTAGTTCACTTCAACGTATGACCCTTGAGAGCCAAAAACCCGCTGCATACGAGATTTCCACAGTTCAAACGCTGAGTCCGGAATGGCCTTCAAAGCGTTCGTCGTGGCGGCTTGGACCTCCTCCAGGGTCCCATGACGGTGTCCTATCAGGGACGTTTTTAGTTTGGGAACAAACAAAAGTCTGGCAGGACCAGATCGGGACTGTAGGCGGGCTGGGGAATCGTTGGAATTTATTTCTTGGCCGGGTAGCTGGCCACCATGAAGCAGGTGTGACTCGGCGCATTGTCATGATGCAGGTTTCAATCATCAGCGATGGATGGCCTCACGCGATGGTCCCTGGCTTTCAGGCTCTTGAGCACTTCGCAATGAAAAGCACCATTGACAGTTTGGCCTTGGAGCACAAACTCATGAGGAACCACGTCCCTGACATCAAAAAATGCAATCAGCATGGCTTTCACGTTCGATTTGCATATGCGAGCCTTTTTTGGACAAGGGGATGCTGCGGTGTGCCATTCGACTGTTTGCCTCCTGGTTGTCAGCTCCAAGGCTCTGCAGATTGTTTTGGCAGGCGTCCATGAGTGTTCGCTTTTGAACGTCTGACAAAATCTTCGGGACCATCTTGGTGCAGATCTTTCTCGTCGACAATTCTTTGATGATGATGTTCTGCACTGTCATTTTATCAAGTGCGAGGTCGTCTGCTATCATTCTGACACTCATCCGACGCTCGGTGTTATAAAACGCCCACACGGTCGATGTTTTCGTCAGTTTCGCTGGTTGACGGGCGTCTGGAGCGGTCCTCGTCCTCAACGTTGTCCCGGCCCTCTTTAAAGCTCTTCACGCTCCTGAAATCCTCGACCTTTGACAGGCAATCATCGCCGTAGGCTTTCCGACACATACCCAACATTTCCGTACCCGATTTTCCTAGTTTCACACAAAACTTCACAGCGTAACGTTGGTCGATCGTTTGTTGCATGTTGCGCCACGATCGACGACTTTGCGATGTCTCCACTAAACTTACGATGCTGCCGAGACAAGAGCCCACATGCGCGTTTCCGGCCAGACTCCCCCACCACCAATCCCTCCGGGCGAGGGCGCCGTGCGAAGTACAGTTACGTCAACAAAAAATCAATCTCATTACTTTTTATACAGACCCTGTAGCCACATCCTACTTGCAGCTTGTTTCTCAGTAGGGGCGGAGCGGGGTGGGTGTGGGGACGTCTCTTTGACTATTTCCTCAAGAGATACGCTGCCATACCTTCACTCGTTATCTCACTCTGAAAAAGCTGTCTTACTTTGAATGGTCAGATTACTCAGGCGACTCATTCGGATTTATTCTCCTTAATATTGTGCGACACCTCCGTTTTCATTTTGGTTATTACTGCTACTGTAATTCTGGTTTCGAATCTGGTTATTATTGCGTCTGCTTTTCTACTGATGTTCTTGAGAATACGGAAAAGAGAGAATACTGAAAACGCTGTTTTCAAAGACAAATGAGGGATTACGTATTTTTTTGTGTGCAACTCCTATGTGAACTGCCGGCCGCTATGGCAGAGCGGTTCTAGGCGCTTCAGTCCGGAACCGCGCTGCTGCCACAGTCGCAGGTTCGAATCCTGCCTCGGGCATGGACGTGTGTGATGTTCTTAGCTTAGATAGGTTTAAGTAGTTCTAAGTCTAGGGGAGTGATGACCTCAGATGCTACTCCCATAGTCCTCAGAGCTATTTGAATCAAAGTCGTGCTATTAAACAAGACTTCCCGAACCGTGTACGTTTTGCGGATGAGGCATCCTTTAGACGACAGGGTATGTTCAACAGCACAATCAGCATGTACTGGCGCGGGGAAAACCGCAAACTGCCTTTGGTCGTGGTCACCAACGTCGGTGCGCTTTCAACATTTGGGCCGGCTTGGTAGGCGATAACCTGGTCGGTCAATATACATTTCCCCTGGAATGGACAGGGACACTTAATGTTTTTACGAGAAACTCTGCCTGAGTTGTTGGAACATGCTCCACTCAATGTGCGACAGCGAATGTGATACCAACACGACGGTGCACTTGCGCACTTCGCACATGCAGTGCGAATTCATTTTGATGAAACCTTCGTTCAGGACTGTATAGGGCTCAGTTCCCAGATATCCCACCCACTGGTTTCTTCTTCTGGTGCCACCTGAAATATGTTGTCTATGAAACACCCATTGAGACTGATGAAGAGCTGACAGCGCGCATCATGCAATTTCCACTTTGCCAGGAGTGTCTGAAAGAGTGCGACAGTCACTCCAGTGTCGTTTCGTGGAGTTCATTCAAGCACGAGAACGTAATTTCGAGCACTTTTTGTAACTGATTTCAAGTAAATCTTATGAAAGTTCACCTCGACTTCTCAACTACCTTGGTGCCACATACACAGGAAAACTTTGGCCTTCAGATATGCTACCATGACGGCTCGGATGACGTGTGGCCACCACCTTGGCGGCGCGTGACTTTGTTCAACGACGCCTAGCGCCGTACGCCAAGGGATGCGGACTGGGTTACTGTGTGAAATATGCGTGTCATGACCCCGTCTACCAGGCTTATCATTTTCTTCACTCGTTTCAGATACACCCTGTATATGTGAAGTTATGATGACTTGTAAAGCCACGTTCGAGAGAGCCCTTCTCAGCATATAGCGAGTCCATGAGCAAATTGACTTGGTGTGTAACATCTTCTAAGGACCATAGCTTGGGGTTACGAATAAAGGCTTCGACGGAATCTAACACGGAGTGAACAGCCTTTGATGCTTTGGAGGTAATGCACGAAAAAAAAAAAATGGCTCTGAGCACTATGGGACTTAACATCTATGGTCATCAGTCCCCTAGAACTTAGAACTACTTAAACGTAACTAACCTAAGGACAGCACACAACACCCAGCCATCACGAGGCAGAGAAAATCCCTGACCCCGCCGGGAATCGAACCCGGGAACCCGGGCGTGGGAAGCGAGAACGCTACCGCACGACCACGAGATGAGGGCGGAGGTAATGCACGAAGCAGCTCAGTACTTAGGGGCAGTACGTGTGAAATCTCTGATTACCTGCTGGCGTAGGATATAATGTACCGTACACTGTGAGAATAACGAATAAAGGCTTCAGCCGCGTCGCAATCTTCAGACGTCGCTATTCCTTCGACCTTGAACAAACATTCTGTCTCAATAACCATGTGTTTCTATTGATCCGAAAAACACTTCCACGCTAAAGGAATTATTACGCGGGTGTCTTCCAAAAACGAAAAAGAGACAGAGAGCTTTATCGATCAGCTTATTGAGACTGGAGCAGAGATGTGTGTTCTGCAAGCTCGCAGTGACAAACTGAAACGTGGGCGACTAACGTGAGATTGTGACTTTGGCCTTCGAGCGCTTCATGCGCTGCATTTGTGACCGAGAATGCCTATTTAGGAAAAGCTCTGTTCATCCTGACTGGGGAGGGGCTAGAAAAGGTGCACTCTATACAGTCAGCGTTCTTACTATCTGACAGGGAGACCGCTTTGAGAAGGTACATCTTTATCTGAGGAAAATAAATCTAAAATGACTTGTGGTATGAGAGTTGCCACGTGGTAAATAGAAATTCTAATCGAGTATGATCCACGTGAAAACCCGAGAGGCGAACATAAATTGCGGATCGTGAACTGGAGACATTCAGTGTTGCCATTGCTCCATTGAGCGAACCAAGAGAGTCAGGTGATGACCAGTTGCACAAACGACACTGATGGAATCCTGCATCGATGAAATTGGGTTTGTCTTTATGGAAACGCTGCTTGATGGACTTGAAACACTCGTGAAATTACGACTCAATCTCGGTAATAACCGACGACCTATTGTCTGTCCGCTCCGATAGCTGAGTAATCAGCGTGGCGGTCTGTCACGCCAAGACGCCGGGGTTCGATTCCCGGCTGTGTCGGAGATTTTCTCCGCTGAGGGACTGGGTGTTGTGTTGTCCTCATTATGATTTCATCATGATGAGTGGAAGGCAACGGGAAACCACCACTGGAATCACTTCCCTAGACGCTCATGCGATGGACCTCTCTGACGAGGCTTCCCCCACGACAAGAACTACATCTACGTCTGCATCCATACTCCGCAAGCCACCTGACGGTGTGTGGCGGAGGGTACCTTCAGTACCTCTATCGGTTCTCCCTTCTATTCCAGTCTCGTATTGTTCGTGGAAAGAAGGATTGTCGGTATGCCTCTGTGTGGGCTCTAATCTCTCTGATTTTATCCTCATGGTCTCTTCGCGAGATATACGTAGGAGGGAGCAATATACTTTCTCGAAACTTTGACAAAAGCCCGTACCGAGCTACTGAGCGTCTCTCCTGCAGAGTTTTCCACTGGAGTTTATCTATCATCTCCGTAACGCTTTCGCGATTACTAAATGATCCTGTAACGAAGCGCGCTGCTCTCCGTTGGATCTTCTCTATCTCTTCTATCAACCCTATCTGGTACGGATCCCACACTGCTGAGCAGTATTCAAGCAGTGGGCGAACAAACGTACTGTAACCTACTTCCTTTGTTTTCGGATTGCATTTCCTCAGGATTCTTCCAATGAATCTCAGTCTGGCATCTGCTTTACCGACGATCAACATTATTTGATCATTCCATTTTAAATCACTCCTAATGCGTACTCCCAGATAATTTATGGTATTAACTGCTTCCAGTTGCTGACCTGCTATTTTGTAGCTAAATGATAAAGGATCTATCTTTCTGTGTATTCGCAGGACATTACACTTGTCTACATTGAGATTCAATTGCCATTCCCTGCACCATGCGTCAATTCGCTGCAGATCCTCCTGAATTTCAGTACAATTTTCCATTGTTACAACCTCTCGATATACTACAGCATCATCTGCAAAAAGCCTCAGTAAACTTCCGATGTCATCCACCAGGTCATTTATGTATATTGTGAATAGCAACGGTCCTATGACACTCCCCTGCCGTAAGGCAGAACACAAAGTTCAAATTATGTGGACGTACATTTCCCGTCTTTCACTCCCAGGACAAACATACTCTGAGTGGCTTTATATAAGTGCCTGAAGGGGAAAAAGAATTTTTTTAAACAAGTGAAGTTGTTGCGTTCCTTATTGAACGAGAGCATTATGTAGAAATAGCCATCTCCGTAAATGACTTCATTCGTGCTGGGATAGCCACAGGGGCTGTTACCGAGCACCCCGGGAGGGAGTGGCCTCACGCAGAACCGCATGCTTTAGCTGTGTGGCTCCCATGATTCCAGATTGTCCTTGTTTACGATGCCAAAGTTCTGTAATAAAGATACGCCAAGACTGTATGCCTCGCGAAGCTAATTTAACTGAAATTACTTCAGTTTTTACGATTATTCGTGGGCCAAGGTACAGAACATATTACCACGTAAACTTTCTCCCGATGTCGGACCGTAAAAGAAGAGGTGTAATCCGAAATCAAGAGTGAAGTCACGTCGAGTTACGTCTTTGCCAATAAAGACACTGCGGGCTAAAAGGAAAACTCTTTTAGCTTTCTGCGAATGACGGAAACAAGAATCGCAACACCGAGAAGGAGTTTTGCGACATAAACGAAACTTATATGGATATGGTGTCTGTTCTTTCGGACATAGCCGAAAGAACAGACACCATTGATGATCTGCAGCCGTCTCGAACGAAATTAGAATTATATTAATACCGTCAGCTGCGCACTGGCGCAGAGGCAACGGAAAAAGCATGCGAAGTTCAGAAGAACGCGAAATCCTGAAGATTGGCTAAAATTTACAGACGTGCGAAATTTGGCACGGACTTGCGAGATGCCTTTAATAGGTTCCACAACGAAACATTGTCTCGAAATTTGGTAGAAAATCCGAAGAAATTCTGGTCGTATGTAAAGTACACAAGCGGCAAGACGCAGTCAATACCTTCGCTGCGCAGTGCCGATGGTACTGTTACCGACGTCTGTGCCGCTAAAGCGGAGTTATTGAACGCAGTTTTCCGAAATTCCTTCACCAGGGAAGATGAATGGAATATTCCAGAATTTGAAACACGAACAGCTGCTAGCATGAGTTTCTTAGGGGTTGCGAAGCAACTCAATCGCTTGATACGGGCAAGTCTTCAGGTCCAGATTGTATACCGATTAGGTTCCTTTCAGATTACGCTGATACGATAGCTCCCTACTTAGCACTCATATACAACCGCTCGCTCACCGATAGATCTGTACCTACAGATTGGAAAATTGCGCAGGTCGCACCAGTGTTTAAGAAGAGTAGTAGGAGTAATCCATGTAACTACAGACCTATATCATTGACGTCGTTTTGCAGTAGGGTTTTGGAGCATATACTGTATTCAAACATTATGAATCACCTCGAAGGGAACGAGCTATTGATACGTAATCAGCATGGTTTCAGAAAACATCGTTCTTGTGCAATGCAGCTAGCTCTTTATTCACACGAAGTAATGGCCGCTATCGACAGGGGATCCCAAGTTAATTCCGTATTTCTAGATTTCCGGAAAGCTTTTGACACCGTTCCTCACAAGCGACTTCTAATCAAGCTGCGGGCCTATGGGGTATCGTCTCAGTTGTGCGACTGGATTCGTGATTTCCTGTCAGGAAGGTCGCAGTTCGTAGTAATAGACGGCAAATCATCGAGTAAAACTGAAGTGATATCAGGTGTTCCCCAGGGAAGCGTCCTGGGACCTCTGCTGTTCCTGATCTATATAAATGACCTGGGTGACAATCTGAGCAGTTCTCTTAGGTTGTTCGCAGATGATGCTGTAATTTACCGTCTAGTAAAGACCAGTATAAGTTGCAAAGCGATTTAGAAAAGATTGCTGTATGGTGTGGCAGGTGGAAGTTGACGCTAAATAACGAAAAGTGTGAGGTGATCCACATGAGTTCCAAAAGAAATCTATTGGAATTCCATTACTCGATAAATAGTACAATTCTCAAGGATGTCAATTCAACTAAGTACCTGGGTGTTAAAATTACGAACAACTTCAGTTGGAAAGACCACATAGATAATATTGTGGGGAAGGCGAGCCAAAGGTTGCGTTTCATTGGCAGGACACTTAGAAGATGCAACAAATCCACTAAAGAGACAGCTTACACTACACTCGTTCGTCCTCTGTTAGAATATTGCTGCGCGGTGTGGGATCCTTACCAGGTGGGATTGACGGAGGACATCGAAAGCGTGCAATAAAAGGCAGCTCGTTTTGTATTATCACGTAGTAGGGGAGAGAGTGTGGCAGACATGATACGCGAATTGGGATGGAAGTCATTACAGCAGAGACGTTTTTCGTCGCGGCGAGATCTATTTACGAAATTTCAGTCACCAACTTTCTCTTCCGAATGCGAAAATATTTTGTTGAGCCCAACCTACATAGGTAGGAATGATCATCAAAATAAAATAAGAGAAATCAGAGCTCGAACAGAAGGGTTTAGGTGTTCGTTTTTCCAGCGCGCTGTTCGGGAGTGGAATGGTAGAGAGATAGTATGATTGTGGTTCGACGAACCCTCTGCCAAGCACTTAAATGTGAATTGCAGAGTAGTCATGTAGATGTAGATATAGATCAACGGGGACAGGTGAAAATGCGTGCCCCGACCGGGACTCGAACCCGGCATCTCCTGCTTACATGGCAGACGCTCTATCCATCTGAGCCACTCAGGGCACAGATGATAGTGCGACTGCAGGGCCTATCTCGCACACGCCTCCCGCGAGACTCACATTCTCACCTTCTATGTCCACACACTATATTCGTAGTGTCTCACATCAACACACTCATTACTCGTGGAAGACATTCTTCGAAGTTCCGTAAGAGTTCTGGGAGTAAGTGTGCATCCGCACTGAAGAAGAAGGTCATGGCCGGTATCGCCAGAACTATATATTTACATGGATATGGTGTCTGTTCTTTCGGACATGTCCGAAAGAACATACACCATTGATGACCTCAAGCCGTCTAGAACGAAATTAGAATTATATTAATACCTTCAGCTGTCCGAAAGACCAGACACCATATCCATATAAGTATATAGTTCTGGCAACACCGACCACGACCTTCGTCTTCTGTGCGGATGCACACACATTACCTGGACTCTTACGGGACTTGGAAGAATGTCTTCCACGAGTAATGAGTGTGTTGGGTTGGGACGCTACGAATGTAGTGTGTGGACATACAAGGTGAGAATGTGAGTCTCGCGGGAGACGTGCGCGAGATAGTCCCTGCAGTCGCACTATTATCTGTGCCCTCGGTGGCTCAGATGGGTAGAGCGTCTGCCATGTAAGCAGGAGAACTCGGGTTCGAGTCCCGGTCGGGGCACACATTTTCACCTGTCCACGTTGATCTATATGAACGCCAGTGAGCAGCTGACGGTATTAATATAATTGTAATTCCGTAAACGAAACTTGGTAGGCGTGTTTCTACACCTGAAAGATGATGTATGTTCAAATTTCGTATCATTCGCGTAAGAGTGGTGCTAGCAGCACCGCTATGACGATGTAAATTAGGTTACATGTTGTGACGATTGTGACCGTTAGTTAATTTTGAGACTAGATGTGGTAAGTTGGCGGCAGTCAATAACGCCTTTAAGGTTAAAAAGACGCCATTATTAACACCTCATTGAGCTTGAACGAGGTCGTGTAATAGGATTACGAGAAGCTGGAAGTTCCCTCTACGAGAAGGCACAAAGACTTGGCATGAATGTAATTACTGTACATAGCTGGTGACAGTGGTGGTCTAGAGACTGTACGGTCGCAAGAAGACAGCGCTCCGGAAGGCCACGAGGCATTACCGGGAGGGAAGACCATCGTGTTCGGCGTATGGTTCTGCACCCTCGTACTGCATCTGCAGTAGCAATATGACCAACACTCGGCACCATAGTGACACAACGAACTGTTACATATCGCTTACTTCACGGACAGCTGCAAGCCAGACGTCCTGCAGCACGCATTTCACTTATCCCAAATCCACCATTAGCGACTCCAGAGGTGTCAAGCGAGAGCTTTTTGCAAGCCAGCGTGGAGGTCTGTTGTGTATTCTGATGAAATCTGGTTCTGTCTCAGTGTCAGTGATGGCTGCGTGTTGGTTAGGAGTCCGGCTGTGGGCCTGAAATTAATATGTCTCCGTGATAGACACAGCATGTTGTTCTCAATGGAGAGACGTCTACAGACCTCTGGCGTGCCACAGGGGAGTGTTATGGGACCATTGCTTTTCAAAAAAATGGTTCAAATGGCTCTGAGCACTATGGGACTCAACTACTGTGGTCGTAAGTCCCCTAGAACTTAGAACTACTTAAACCTAACTAACCTAAGGACATCACACACATCCATGCCCGAGACAGGATTCGAACCTGCGACCGTAGCGGTCGTGCGGTTCCAGACTGTGGCGCCTTTAACCGCTCGGCCACTCCGGCCGGCCATTGCTTTTCACAATATGTATAAATGATCCAGTAGGCAGTGTCGGAAGTTCCATGCGGCTTTTCGCGGATGATGCTGTAGTATACAAAGAAGTTGCAGCATTAGAAAATTGCAGCGGAATGCAGGAAGATCTGCAGCGGATAGGCATTTGGTGCAGGGAGTGGCAATTGACCCTTAACACAGACAAATGTAATGTATTGCGAATACATAGAAAGAAGGATCCTTTATTATATGATAGCGGAACAAACACTGGTAGCAGTTACTTCTGTAAAATATCTGGGAGTATGCGTACGGAACGATTTGAAGTGGAATGATCACATAAAATTAATTGTTGGTAAGGCGGGTGGCAGGTTGAGATTCATTGGGAGAGTCCTTAGAAAGTGTAGTCCATCAAAAAAGGATGTGGCTTACAAAACACTCGTTCGACCTATACTTGACTATTTCTCATAAGTGTGGGATCCGTAACAGGTCGGGTTGACAGAGGAGATAGAGAAGATCCAAAGAAGAGCGGCGAGTTTCGTCACAGGGTTATTTGGTAAGCGTGATAGCGTTACGGAGATGTTTAGCAAACTCAAGTGGCAGACTCTGCAAGGGAGGCGCTCTGCATCGCGGTGTAGCTTGCTGTCCAGGTTTCGAGAGGGTGCGTTTCTGGATGAGGTATCAAATACACTCCTGGAAATGGAAAAAAGAACACATTGACACCGGTGTGTCAGACCCACCATACTTGCTCCGGACACTGCGAGAGGGCTGTACAAGCAATGATCACACGCACGGCACAGCGGACACACCAGGAACCGCGGTGTTGGCCGTCGAATGGCGCTAGCTGCGCAGCATTTGTGCACCGCCGCCGACAGTGTCAGCCAGTTTGCCGTGGCATACGGAGCTCCATCGCAGTCTTTAACACTGGTAGCATGCCGCGACAGCGTGGACGTGAACCGTATGTGCAGTTGACGGACTTTGAGCGAGGGCGTATAGTGGGCATGCGGGAGGCCGGGTGGACGTACCGCCGAATTGCTCAACACGTGGGGCGTGAGGTCTCCACAGTACATCGATGTTGTCGCCAGTGGTCGGCGGAAGGTGCACGTGCCCGTCGACCTGGGACCGGACCGCAGCGACGCACGGATGCACGCCAAGACCGTAGGATCCTACGCAGTGCCGTAGGGGACCGCACCGCCACTTCCCAGCAAATTAGGGACACTGTTGCTCCTGGGGTATCGGCGAGGACCATTCGCAACCGTCTCCATGAAGCTGGGCTACGGTCCCGCACACCGTTAGGCCGTCTTCCGCTCACGCCCCAACATCGTGCAGCCCGCCTCCAGTGGTGTCGCGACAGGCGTGAATGGAGGGACGAATGGAGACGTGTCGTCTTCAGCGATGAGAGTCGCTTCTGCCTCGGTGCCAATGATGGTCGTATGCGTGTTTGGCGCCGTGCAGGTGAGCGCCACAATCAGGACTGCATACGACCGAGGCACACAGGGCCAACACCCGGCATCATGGTGTGGGGAGCGATCTCCTACACTGGCCGTACACCACTGGTGATCGTCGAGGGGACACTGAATAGTGCACGGTACATCCAAACCGTCATCGAACCCATCGTTCTACCATTCCTAGACCGGCAAGGGAACTTGCTGTTCCAACAGGACAATGCACGTCCGCATGTATCCCGTGCCACCCAACGTGCTCTAGAAGGTGTAAGTCAACTGCCCTGGCCAGCAAGATCTCCGGATCTGTCCCCCATTGAGCATGTTTGGGACTGGATGAAGCGTCGTCTCACGCGGTCTGCACGTCCAGCACGAACGCTGGTCCAACTGAGGCGCCAGGTGGAAATGGCATGGCAAGCCGTTCCACAGGACTACATCCAGCATCTCTACGATCGTCTCCATGGGAGAATAGCAGCCTGCATTGCTGCGAAAGGTGGATATACACTGTACTAGTCCCGACATTGTGCATGCTCTGTTGCCTGTGTCTATGTGCCTGTGGTTCTGTCAGTGTGATCATGTGATGTATCTGACCCCAGGAATGTGTCAATCAAGTTTCCCCTTCCTGGGACAATGAATTCACGGTGTTCTTATTTCAATTTCCAGGAGTGTATATTGCTTACCCGTACTTATACCTCCCGAAGAGATCACGAATGTAAAATTAGAGAGATTCGAGCGCGCACGGAGGCTTTCCGGCAGTCGTTCTTCCCGCGAACCATACGCGTATGGAACAGGAAAGAGAGGTAATGACAGTGGCACGTAAAGTGTCCTCCGCCACACACCGTTTGGTGGCTTGCGGAGTATAAATGTAGATGTAGATAGACACACTGAACCTACACCTCGCGTTACGGTCTGAGGTGCGATTTTGTATGACAGCAGAAGCGCTCTCGTGGTTTTTCCCACACATCCAGACTGTAAATGTGGACATCAGTCTATTGATTCGTCTTGTTGTGCTGACATTCATGAACAGCATTCCAGGGGGTGTTTTCCAACATAACGCTCTCGTTTCCCACATACCGCTGTTGTAACCCAACATCTCAACAGAGTGCCGACATGTTTAATTGTCCTGTTCGACCACCAGATCTGTCTCCAGTGGAGCACATATAGGATATCATCTGACGAAAATCCAGGGTCATCCACAAACAGCATTAACCGTCCCTGTATTGCCCGCCCAAGTGCAACGGGTATGGAACTCCATCCGACAGACTGGCATCCGGCACCAGCGCATCACAATGCAAGCACGTTTGTATGCTTGAATTCAATATCCTGGCTGTTACACCTATTATTAGGGTATCAGCATTACACATTTGCAATGGCGTAACTCTCGCTTACATTAACCTGTAATCTTGCAAAGTTAATCACTTAAATATGTTACCTAGACAAATGTATTCCCGAAATTTCATTACTCTGCATTAACTTTTTTTTATGTTGCAATGGTTTTCGTCGGTGTATTTATGGCTCACATGTCGTTTACTTGTTTCACCAACTGACGTTATATCCCCATCGCTTACATATTTCGCCTACCACACGGAGACCTTGATTTAACATTTAATTTATAACATTTTATTTTTTAACAGGGGATTTTGACATGTATTTTCGACATAGAGTGAACAGCCATTCAACAAACACTCAAAATGGATGGCCTGTCGGAAGCTCATGGAAACGAAGTGAAGTATACGTGACCGGTATGTCGGAATCGTCCAAAAACGGAAACAGACTAATGTGTAGGAAAGTAACTGAAAATGTCTGACGTAAACAGGGAAAAACGTTTGGATTGTGGCTCAACAAGAGAAAAATTTGAATCAGAAGCACCATTTTAGGATTATCTGGAGATGTACAGAAGACGAAAGCTGGCGACTGAATTTAAAAAAAGAAATATAGGTTCAAAGTATTCTTCTTCGGTTCTTATTCTTCATACCACGCTGTTTTAGGCGATTTATTTTCTGTTACAGTTCTCAATTTTTCCTCTGTCGTCCAGGCTCTCTTTCTTCCTTTTGGTATGTTTTTCTTTAACTCTGCCACTAAACTGTCAGGTACCATTGTTCGTAGTTGTTTGATTTGCCTTCATTTTTTTTTTCTAACTTGATTTACACGGAGCACATTTTTACTTCAAGAAATGATCTATCAGGAACTGCTCCAACTACCGAACTATTGCCCTCATATCTCACGCAAGTAAAATTTTGCTCTACATCCTGAAGCAACGTTTGAAGCCGTACATTCAACCTCACATATCCACAGAACAAGCAGGTTTTGTTGAAGGGAAAGGAACTGGTGAAAAGGTCCTCAAAATAAGACAAATAATAGAAAAATCGCTAGAGTTCAGTGTTCCTGTTTTCATCTGCTTCCTTGACTAGAGGAAAGCCTTTGACTGTGTCGTCTGGGAAAAGTTGTGTCAGGTGCTTGCAGAGTTTGGTGTCCCACCCCACTTGATAGCATTGATCAAAAGTCTAGACAATAATCACTTCGCAGTTGTAAACACAAGTGGTGGCTCGTCTGATTCCTTCAGAGTATCAAAAGGTGTGAGAAAGGGTTGTGTCCTACCCCCACAACTGTACAACATCTCTGCAGAACATGTCATTAGGAAAGATCTCGATGACACTGTGCTTTTAGCCAACAGCGAAGATGAAATTGCTGAGCTACTAACAAGAATAAAGGGCATTAGTCCAGCATATGGATTATACACCAACCTCAGCAAGTCCAACCTCATGATGAATGATCGCGAAGAACAGATCCAGCTCACAGGCCGATTAAAGGAATTGGAAGTCGTCTATCTTGGTTCAACTATCTACAGCACGGGAAGTTGTGAAGATGAGATAAGAAGACGGATCACACTAGGGCGAGTGGCTATGAAGAAGCTCACCAAGGTCTGGCAGAGCAGAGCAATAACAAATTGCACAAAGATCCGGCTAGTTGAAACACTCGTGTTTCCTGTCTTCTATTATGGTTGCGAAACATGGACACTCAAGGCCAGAGACAAAGAGCGCATTGATGGGTTTGATCTTTGGTGCTGGTGTACGATGTTTCGCATAAAATGGACCGAAAGAAGAACAAATATGTCCATTCTTTGACAACTCGATATCTCTTCGAGTCACCGAAAAAATTCTACAGTTTTCTGGCCATAGTGTGAGAAGAGATGGAGAAAATCTAGAGAAAATAATCTTGCAAGGGAAGATCTCGGGCACGAGACCAAGAGGAAGAGCATCGAGCAGATTGATAGATCAAATCAAGAAGATCTCCTGTCTACCTCTTCAGCAGGCACTAAGAGTAGCTGGCAACCGTCCGAGATGGAGACGCTTGGTTCATGGGGGTCACGACGCTTAGCAATGAGCACAACGACTTATGATGATGATGATTTTTACTTCACTTTCAGTATAATTATTCCTGAATCTGTTTATTCTTTTGATTGTGTTAACACTTCTTAAAAACCTCATGTCTGTGCACAGGTATGCATTTATTTCTTTTTGTTAAGTACCCGTGTTTTACTTCCATTTAATAGGGTGGTGGAGAAACAGTTTAAAAAAACATAAATTACGTTTGTTTCACGTTCAGAATATTTTCTAATCGAATTCATTGTAAACATTTACAGAATAAGTTGGATATAATTTTCCTTCCTTTGCGCAGTTATGAATTTCAAGTCGTTCGTACAAACTGAATGAAGTTCCTACAGTATGAAGACATTCGCACCTGCCAGATTCAGTACTAATATTGCAACGTTTCTTTAACGATAACTCGCAGTATTTATCTTGAAAACATAACTGTTTGCAGTGATTACAACAGATTAAGGGTTATAAGTATCTACTATAAAGATAGCTACTACTGTACATCAAATATTACTGTCTGTAGCAGAATTCCTGAACATATTCCAAGCTCAGCCGGTATAGAACAGAAAAAAAACACATTGCTCCATGAAAATGAATAGCTTTCTAGAAATCATCGGTTGTTAAAAATCTAAATACCCGTCTCAGGCGCGATATAAAAGTTTAAAGAAAGACTTAGGGCCAGCGACTAAGAACATTAAGTTTATTTGGAATATCAGCCAAACATGTGACAGAATTTAGCAATTTTCGACATGTAAACACTACTCTTAATTTTATCCGTTCATGATTTAATATGTAACACAACTATTTTCCCTAGACTTTCCATAAGTGAAGCTTATGTCTATGTACTTTCAACAGCAAAAATATTGGTTCACTATAGACAAAACGGCAGAAAAATTTGGCAACTGAAACATAGAAACTGGGCCATGACGTTACGTCAGACAGAGGAAGCGAGCCATTGATTTAGGGAATGCGAGATATCCGGCGGTTACTCTGCGTTCACCTAAGCCCCAGGTGCTAAGGATTGATTACTTTAAGACACAGATTAGGGACCTGAATGCGCGTTAGAATCGCAGCAACAGTTCCTGGATACCATCAAATATGAGGCACAGAGCCTATAAAACTTTCAAGGATGTCCTTACAGTGGCTCACTACCTACAGTTCAGGGTTAACTAATAATTAATGACAAATTTTACCAACAAGTAATATAGCTGGTATTCGCTTTTTGCAGCTTGATAAATTTGCATACACCCACAACATTACCTTCCACGAGCGTACTGACTCAAATGTTCAAGGAGACTGGTCTTACATCTGTTTCTCGTGGTATGGTGGTTCGAAGAGTGGCGTAGTAATCTGAAGTTGCAGAATTCAAAACTGTATGATCCCATTTCGAATTCACTAGCATGAAAAAGATAGCGAAATATCGGACAGTGATTACCAGAATTATCAAACTGAATGTGAGAGTAACGAAATAGCTGACCTACTAGATAACGGCTTCGCTGTAATGCACAGCCGGCCGAAGTGGCCGTGCGGTTCTAGGCGCTGCAGTCTGGAACGGAGAGACCGCTACGGTCGCAGGTTCGAATCCTGCCTCGGGCATGGATGTGTGTGATGTCCTTAGGTTAGTTAGGTTTAACTAGTTCTAAGTTCTAAGGGACTAATGACCTCAGAAGTTGAGTCCCATAGTGCTCAGAGCCATTTTTTTGTAATGCACATATTTTTCTTCAAGTGGCTGAAGTCACGAATGATATGGTGATTAGTGTCAGAGAAAATATTGAACCATAAAAGTATTTTTCCAAGAGCTATTATCAAAAGGCAGAACAGGACATGAAGTCATTACTAATTCAAGGTATGAAATGTTACAAATTCGTACAGATACACCCCGTAGTTATTATCCCTAAGTATTTATAAGCAGTGATTTTCCTAGTAAATTAACGACAGAATACTTCGATTGACATCGAATGAGTACGGATGTAACTAGTGCTTATACGAATATAAACATCCATTAAAGCTGTCATGAATGGTCAGTATTATCAAATCAGTACCATAACGTTACTGAATCACCTACTTCTCATAAAATATTAATTGTAATAGAAGAGGTTCGTTACACACTGATGTGTAGGTGAGGAAGTGATAGAGAAGAAGAATCACATGTTTTTATAGCTGCCAAAAGAAAGATCACGCTTTTGGTACTGGTTTTACTGCAAATAAGAGAAAAAATTTTGTTACGGACTTCCAGGAAAAATCACTCAGCTTGTGCAGATTCATATTCGGAGGAAAATTTCTTGTGTGTGCTTATGACTCAACTGAAGAGATGAGTGAAGAAGAGAAGGATGCTGTAAATGGTGAGTCAGATAAAGTATACACTGTATGTCCGAGAGGAGATTGTAAGATCATTTTTGCAGATATGAACTCTAAAATAGGGAAACAAGATGAATATCAGTCTTGTATTGGAAAATACAGCCTACATGGAACTCAAATGGCAATGGGATCAGACCCGTAAACTTTGCATATTCAAGGAACATTGTAGTGGGCGCTACAACTTTTAACCACAAAGGGGTACATGAAATGGCATGGGAATCTCCACATGGAAATACTTTTAACCTAATTGACCATCTCCTAATAGATGCAAGACATCTGTGTAATTTAATGGACGTAAGAAGTTATCGGTGTGCTAATGCTGACACCGACCATTACGTTGTAATAGCAACAGTCAGAAGCCGACTGATTAATGCAAGGAAGGTACGTCGATTTCGTGTAAGAAAATTCAATATGGACAAGTTGAAGGACCCCGAGTCTGCTCTAAGAATCTCTAATTTACTCAAAGGAGACCTGGCACAACTTCCTGACAATGAGAGCATGGAGGAAATGCGGAACAATCTAAAAGACATCCTTACAAAATCTGTAGATGACGGTCTAGGAAGAGTAGATCGGACCATACACAACGGTTGGTTTCATGAAATGTGTACACTAGTAACAGGCATTAAAAATAAAGCCACCAGGAGAATGCATCAAGTAAACCATACCTATAGATCTGTAGAATATTATAGCAGAGCGAGAAGAGAAGAAAGGTGCTGCGCAAAAGGAAAATGAGAGAGCATGAAGTGAAATAACTGAGAGAAATGTATGAAAAATATCAGCTGAAAGGGGTGAATGAAGCGAGATTTTTATATTAGAAGTGAAATAAGGGCCACAAGGATTTCCAGCCAAGGATGAATTTATGTAGAAATACAGATGGTTCAGTTTTGAGTAGCGGCGAAGCAATACGTAGAAGATTGGCTCAACACATTGATGAACTGTTGAATGAAGGTACAGCCGAGGACCAAGGAAACTTACCTCCTATAAATACAAGTAACTCGGAAACAGAGGAACCAGTCCCAACTGCTGAGTAAGTGGGGGCAGCTATCAAGAATCGGAAGAATAATAGGTCACAGGAATGGATTTAATACATGGAGAACTTACTAAAAATCCTGGAAAGGAAAATGTCAAACATTTACACAAGCTTGTTGTTAAGATTTTGATAGAAGAAAGTATCTTTGATGATTAGAGCGTAGGTATCATATGCCCAATATACAGCAAAGCCTGTCCTATGGCGTGCTCTAACTACAAGGGAATATGCCTATTAGCTACAGCATATAAAACATTCTCCACAATCCTTTTTAATATGCTTTCACCCTATGCTCTTGGTGATTATCAATGTGAGTTTCGTCGGTGGAGATCTACCGTTGATCAGTTCTTCACATTATGGCGAATACTAGAAAAATGTAAAGAATTTGGGATTGATATACATCATCTCTTTTCAGACTTCAGATCAGCCTACGGAATTCTTGATACAATGGAGCTGTATACGGCAACGGAAGAGTTGAACGTTCATAAAAACATTGATTGCCTTAGTGAAAGCTGCTACGGGAAACTCCCAGAGCCAAATTAAAATACGGAATATAGAGGAAGGCAGAGAGACGCATTATCCTGCTTTGTGTTCAATATAGTCTTGGAAGAAAGGTTGTAACAAATTAAGCTTATCAATACAAGAGGAACTTTCCAGTATATACCACTTCAGGTGTTGGCATATGCAGATGATATCACAGATTGGATCAGAAGGAAACTGTAAGGCCAATGTCAACTTCGAAATCCAAAAACAAATATTCTCTGCCAACATGTGCTACCATGGCCTCAGAAAACATCTAAATTCTAAGTTGCTGTTCAGGAAAAGTTAAGCTATGATGTATATAATTTTAGGAAGGCCGACCTACCATACGGTGCTGAAACATGGACATCAAAAAATCCGACGAAAGGCAAGTCAGCATATTTGAGAGAAATATCTTAGAACAAATTCTTGGGAGAGTGGATGAAAACGGTGGCTGGAGGAGGAGATTCAACTACGAATAATACACTCCTGGAAATTGAAATAAGAACACCGTGAATTCATTGTCCCAGGAAGGGGAAACTTTATTGACGCATTCCTGGGGTCAGATACATCACATGATCACACTGACAGAACCACAGGCACATAGACACAGGCAACAGAGCATGCACAATGTCGGCACTAGTACAGTGTATATCCACCTTTCGCAGCAATGCAGGCTGCTATTCTCCCATGGAGACGATCGTAGAGATGCTGGATGTTGTCCTGTGGAACGGCTTGCCATGCCATTTCCACCTGGCACCTCAGTTGGACCAGCGTTCGTGCTGGACGTGCAGACCGCGTGAGACGACGCTTCATCCAGTCCCAAACATGCTCAATGGGGGACAGATCCGGAGATCTTGCTGGCCAGGGTAGTTGACTTACACCTTCTAGAGCACGTTGGGTGGCACGGGATACATGCGGACGTGCATTGTCCTGTTGGAACAGGAAGTTCCCTTGCCGGTCTAGGAATGGTAGAACGATGGGTTCGATGACGGTTTGGATGTGTCCCCTCGACGATCAACAGTGGTGTACGGCCAGTGTAGGAGATCGCTCCCCACACCATGATGCCGGGTGTTGGCCCTGTGTGCCTCGGTCGTATGCAGTCCTGATTGTGGCACTCACCTGCACGGCGCCAAACACGCATACGACCATCATTGGCACCAAGGCAGAAGCGACTCTCATCGCTAAAGACGACACGTCTCCATTCGTCCCACCATTCACGCCCGTCGCGACACCACTGGAGGTGGGCTGCACGATGTTGGGGCGTGAGCGGAAGACGGCCTAACGGTGTGCGGGACCGTAGCCCAGCTTCATGGAGACGGTTGCGAATGGTCCTCGCCGATACCCCAGGAGCAACAGTGTCCCTAATTTGCTGGGAAGTGGCGGTGCGGTCCCCTACGGCACTGCGTAGGATCCTACGGTCTTGGCGTGCATCCGTGCGTCGCTGCGGTCCGGTCCCAGGTCGACGGGCACGTGCACCTTCCGCCGACCACTGGCGACAACATCGATGTACTGTGGAGACCTCACGCCCCACGTGTTGAGCAATTCGGCGGTATGTCCACCCGGCCTCCCGCATTCCCACTATACGCCCTCGCTCAAAGTCCGTCAACTGCACATACGGTTCACGTCCACGCTGTCGCGTCATGCTACCAATGTTAAAGACTGCGATGGAGCTCCGTATGCCACGGCAAACTGGCTGACACTGACGGCGGCGGTGCACAAATGCTGCGCAGCTAGCGCCATTCGACGGCCAACACCGCGGTTCCTGGTGTGTCCGCTGTGCCGTGCGTGTGATCATTGCTTGTACAGCCCTCTTGCAGTTTCCGGAGCAAGTATGGTGGGTCTGACACACCGGTGTCAATGTGTTCTGTTTTCCATTTCCAGGAGTGTATTATCTGTATACGAAACCAAACATTTCCAGCTACGTTAAGATAAAAAGGATTGAATGGGTAGGATGTGTACTGAGAGCAAACGACAGCGCAGCTCCTGAAGGAATCGAAGGGTAGGAACACCAAAGCTAAGGTGGAGGAAAGGATCAAATGGTTCAAATGGCTCTGAGCGCTATGAGACTTAACATTTGAGGTCATCTGCCCCCTAGAACTTAGAACTACTTAAACCTAACTAACCTCAGGACATCACACACATCCATGACCGAGGTAGGATTCGAACCTGCGACCGTAGCGGTCGCGCGGTTCCAGACTGAAGCGCCTAGAACCGCTCGGTCACTGCATCCGGGGGAAGGGATCAAAAAGGACATAAGGAAAATTGGAATTTAAAATTGGACGAGTTTCACATTAAACAGGGAAGCATAGTATAATCTCCCACAGAAGACCAAGGCTCACAGAGGGCTGTTGTACCAACGGTGATAAATTTTTCTCATAATGGCAAAACTGCCTCATGTAGCGAGTCTGCATTCCTTATCACACTAGGACTGCACTGATGATGGTTACTATGACCAGTAGCTGCGAATGTAAGAAATCGTCTACGACAGTTATTAAAGGTTCTTTCGTCATTTAGAGCCAAACAAATACAGAAAAAGTAACATGCAGTGAACTTTCTTTGATTCCTAAAGGTATGACCTATTCCAGTCTCATATCACCTAAACCCGTTACTTTAGCATTTTTCGACTTATTAATGACAACAATGGGGTTGCTATTCTCGATATCTATTTGTCATTGCCTTATCTTATATTTATGTGACCCACAATGTTTCAGTTAAGCAGTAGCTGGTGAGCAATAGTATGAAGAGACGGGTTGATATTCCCAGAACCCACCTCTAAAATGCAGTAGTCCACCGTTACAATGGTCAGTAAGAGTTTTGACTAGCTTAGGACATGCTGAAAGCGGGTTTAAATCAAACGATTTCGTTTATCTACCATTAAGCATTTCAGCTACATCTCTCTATCAGACAATTTAGACTAAACAGAGAACGATATTCACATAACACGACATCAGATTACAGGAAAATAGCTTACGTCTCATCCACATGCTGGGCATTGATCGTCTGAAACTATTGTTTGTCGTTTCTACGCCAAGGTCTAAGTCTACTACAGACCGAACTAACTTGTCTACCTACTTAACAAATCGATCAGTGCCAAATAGTATACAGGGTGTTACAAAAAGGTACGGCCAAACTTTCAGGAAACATTCCTCACACACAATAAAGAAAAGATGTTATGTGGACATGTGTCCGGAAACGCTTAGTTTCCATGTTAGAGCTCATTTTATTACTTCTCTTCAAATCACATTAATCACACACAGCAACAGAACGTACCAGCGTGACTTCAAACACTTTGTTACAGGAAATGTTCAAAATGTCCTCCGTTAGCGAGGATACATGCATCCACCCTCCATCGCATGGAATCCCTAATGCGCTGTTGCAGCTCTGGAGAATGGCGTATTGTATCACAGCCGTCCACAATACGAGCACGAGAAGTCTCCACATTTGGTACCGGGGTTGCGTAGACAAGAGCTTTCAAATGCCCCCATAAATGAAAGTCAAGAGGGTTGAGGTCAGGAGAGCGTGGAGGCCATGGAATTGGTCCGCCTCTACCAATCCATCGGCCACCGAATCTGTTGTTGAGAAGCGTACGAACACTTCGACTGAAATGTGCAGGAGCTCCATCGTGCATGAACCACATGTTGTGTTGTACTCGTAAGGGCACATGTTCTAGCAGCACAGCTAGGGTCTCCCGTATGAAATCATGATAACGTGCTCCATTGAGCGTACATACTGACGAAACTAAAATGAGCTCTAACATGGAAATTAAACGTTTCCGGACACATGTCCACATAACATCTTTTCTTTATTTGTGTGTGAGGAATGTTTCCTGAAAGTTTGGCCGTACCTTTTTGTAACACCCTGTATAATCAAATTACGCCTTCACAAAAAAAAATTAATTTTGTTGGCGGAAGCAGATAAAAGCTGGTATTGCCAAGTGCGTAATTTAAGAATTCTATAAATTTTTCTCTTTCATATCTAGAACGTACTGAATTAAGGTTACGGGAAGTCTTACAAAGCAGAGGTTTTCTTAAGATTTCCTTGTCGGTTTTCGAAATGGCAATTTAATGAACACAATAAAAGTAGATGCAATATAGTAGTCCTCCAGTCACTTTGGACCCCACAGCTAATACAGTCGTCACTTCAGAAGGCAGTCACGTTACCACTGCGCTAGCGAAACACTGCTGTATTCCATACGCCGTCATCGCCATAGTGATAGGTAATGTAGACAGTATGCAATGAAAAAGACGAGAGTAGTTGTATTTTCTCCATGAAACGAACTTCCCAGACTCAAAACAATATATTTAATAAACTGATGTCACACCTTACCTGAAAATCAGTCTCATTTTTTAATGCAACAGACAATATAATATAAAGTGAATTTAGTGGGATAACTCTGTGCCACTCCAGGAATTTACTTAATGCTCACAGAGTTGCCAACTTTTCTAGCCATAGATTTAATGTGTTTAAACAGCCGATGGCTCCCAGAGTAGGCTTGAAAGTTAAGAATGTAGATCACATCTCAAAGATACACTGCCGAGTTGGACATAGGGCCGAAATAGCATTAGCTAATGACTTACTCTCATTTCTCTAACTAGGCTTAGGGGCAAGAGCATACTAATAACACACACCTGTACTGACTGCAAGATGAAAACCATAAATCAATGGCTGACACATTTATCATTATTTTTCTTTCTTAAGCATACTGCGAACTGGAAAGATTACCCAATACACGTGACTATCATTTTTGGAACATGCACGTTGGTTGTAATGTAAGCATTATCCTTACTTAACACATCTCTGATCTTTATAGACTACAAAAAAAGGTATTTCTTGAGATCATTGTCATTGGAACTACCCCCAAACCACAGGGACACAGGAATGCTAATGAGAAGACAATAACAGAGCATATATTGCAAAACGAGACGATCCTCAGATAAATTTCGTAAGCTACAAGTAGTATAAAGTAGTGAACGAGGAACACAATACTCTGACACCACAGTCTTTAATATGTAATTCTGAAGTAAAACTGTTAGTCAGTGTGTAATAATGAGAAGTAAGCAAAGTAGATTCTACCCATAACGGTTACAAAAGAACAACTACTGACGCTTTGTTCATGGGACTGAAAATTTTCTTGTGAATAAAGTATTCAATTTGCAATATGATTATGAAAGAAAAGACAGAAATAACAAGAAGGGTTCATTTACTTATGCGCGCGGCACATTTTTAAAGCAACGCCTCGCAGCTAGTTCAGGTTTTCCTTAAGTTATCGCCTGAGGGTTTGATATTAACGACTTCTCAAGGGGATCAAAATATTTATATGAGAATCGTGAAATCATTGAGGAGCAATTGCTGGAACAGACTGCTATGTTACGTGGCAATTTCCGAAACACAGCAGGGCTCATTTTTTGATTCCAACCCTTGAGGCGTTCTGCATGCCCCAAAATAATCATAAAGGCTATAGATTACTGTATAGGTTTAATGACGCCTTGAGCTCATTTTCTTGTCTGCAGAAACAGTTCACCAGCTATCCAGCTATTCTTTACCTGAAAGCACTTGGATAGACAACTAGAGGAAAACCAACATAAATGAAAACTAGCGATTTGCGAGGTGACATCAGCATGGACAAACATGAAAATATCACTGAACAATTCAAAAATGACACAGAAATATATAGAGCTCAATGCCTAACTCGTATCCTGCAATGTCATCGGAAATTTCTGCACAACAAAAAGCATGTCAAACAAAATAACATGATGTATTCCTAGTTCAACGAGCCTCAAGACGTCCATGAACGCCCACGGCTGGTTATTTACTCTGTAAGGCTACCTTCGCTTAGTTGCAATATCTTCTTCTGTCTTTATACACTATACTCTCAAGAACAAAACTGCTGATCACCTGTCAACACCTGAAGCTCACACGGTCAAGTCAATCCCTAGTGTGCCAAATCATAGTACTTGCCTCCAGATGTCTTATCCTGTTTATCAAACTCAACGACCGCACACACTAACGCAACTTATTGCTCTAGTATACTCATACCCAAAATGAACCTGACCAATCCCTATGGATCCCGAATGCCCGTTTTGATAGTTTATACCACCGAAATAAAATTCCCTCCATTTAGATACTTCTACACTCGACGAGAGTCAACAACCGACTCATCGAGTCCACAAGTTCCCAGCGGTCCCTAAAATTTTTAGTATCCATGCATTTTGGTTATTGCGCGGTAGCTACAGTTTGTGTGGCAATGTACCGTACTCACGGCCGTCCAGGCTATCCTAGCTTCCTATGCCCCTAAAAGTACTGTTATATACTGTGCTGCATTTTAATGAAAGCTGAAGTAGCTTTCTCAACGTAAATATCAGAAAAGTTCTCATGGCGTCACGGGAAATCGCCACTTCATGTCCAGGACAACCGGCAAAGACTGAACGTTTCAGTCCCCTTACTAACTTTTCACGGAAATTGATAGATGTGATTTAGTGATTTACTTCTACAGAGAGACACATGATTACAATTTCTGAAAAACAGGATAATTTATTCAGCAGAAATAAGTTCACAAATTGAGAATGCCATGTCCGCAGCTCGTGGTCGTGCGGTAGAGTTCTCGCTTCCCACGCCCGGGTTCCCGGGTTCGATTCCCGGCGGGGTCGGGGATTTTCTCTACCTCGTGATGGCTGGGTGTTGTGTGCTGTCCTTAGGTTAGTTAGGTTTAAGTAGTTCTAAGTTCTAGGGGACAGATGACCATAGATGTTAAGTCCCATAGTGCTCAGAGCCATTTGAACCATTTTTTTGAGAATGCCAGTTACGCGTTGATCAACCTGTGACCTTTATGCAGGAAATTAGTCGGCCTAACACTGACTGGCAGAGTTGTTGGATGCCCTTCTAAGGGACATAGCGCCAAATTCAGTCCAATTGGAGCTTTAAATCATCAAAATCCCGAGATGGTTGCAAGCCCTCCCCATAACGCTCCAAATGTTCTCAACTTCGGAGATATCCGGCGACCTCACTGACCAAGGTAGGGTTTGGCATGCAAGAGATCAAGCGGTAGAAACTCTCGTTGTCTGCGGGCGGCCATTATCTTGCTGAAATGTAAGCATAGGACGGCTTGCCATAAAGGGCAATAAAACGGGCACTAGAATATTGTAGACTGACTGCTGTGCTGAAAAGTTCCGAGAATGACAGCGAAAGGGGTTTTGAGGTAACGCGCGAGTTGTGGCGCCCTGGAAATATTCTATGTCCGGAGTTGGGGCGGCCGCACAGGACGCTCGGCAGGCCGAACACGTGGTGCCGGACGTTGGCCGATGCAAGAGGGGTCCAGCGGCAGCGTGGCTGGGAATTCCATGTTGACGCAGTGACGAGGACTGTGCTTGGTGTCGATGAAGGAGATTTCTACGCCGGGAGTGCCAAAGAAGACGGACTTTGTGAAACCTTGATGGTAGACGTTTCACAGTTCATATAGAAATTAATTGTAGCCATAGTTACTTGCACGACGATTCTGATGGTGTAATCAGATTTTCAATATCTGTATTAGTTTAAAGTTTAGTATCTGACTGTAAATTAGAGAAGTAACACCCAGCAACGAATTTCCAAAATGTAAACGCTTCCTGAGATTTCGTCAATCGACGTGTCTTCAGAAAGCTATCAGTGTAAACCTAAATTGGTATAAATTACAGGCATGTAACTTGAACGGTACATGAGTTATAGGAGGTCAAAGTGGCCGATTACTATCGATCGCGTCAGGGCATTAGTACTCAACAGTTACACGAAAAAACGGTAGCAGCATGCTTATAAATATACTTATTCATCCATGTCTTTGTTTACATCAGATAAATACTATTCAAGAAGAAATAGGTTAAATATGTACTGTGTTTTAGTAAGCACAGAGACATTAGGCTACTGGCCTACCTTTTGTTCTGTATCTTTGATATATGTTTATTTAATTTGTTTGTGTATCTAATAATGTGTGATAAAGCGTGTTTGTGGTCCAGCCGTAGGAATATTTATTTAGTTTCAAGTTATTTAAATGTAACTCCAGTATTTCGTATGTATTTAAATATGTTTGTGAGTGTACGTTGGCGTGAAGACATGGCGCGAGCACTCGAGCCAATCACAGCACTCGTGAATGACGAGACTGGATGGAAGCGAGTGCGGGAGAGTAGGACAAGAGTAGTCCTGAGCAGTGGGTAGTTGTGGGGAGTACGGCACACGACACGGGAAGTGCTGGACACGACGGCGTGACAGATGTGGACTCGGTGAAAGGACTTGGAGAGTGGAGCGGTTTGCACGTGGTCGCGAGAGATAGAAATAAGTTGGAGTGCCGACTTGTGAACTTGTGAGATTTCCGTGGTTTCTACAGTGAAAACGTAGTGCGCGTTTGGAAGTGAATATCTCGTGAGCTATGTTGTTGTTCACAGCAAATTACGCGAAGTAGGAATCTATTGTTTCCCTGCTATTTAACTCATATTTTATTTAATTGCTGCACCATCGACAACAATAAGTGTTTTGCAGAAATATACCGCATTCTTAAAAGTACTTCTGCTATCGTACTCATCATTTAAAGTCGTTAAGATAGTACCTGCAGATTTTATTTAATTGTAATCTTTCATTTATAAATTTATATCTTAGATTCATAATTCGCAATTGCCGAGTGATAGAAACCTTCGACCATTCGATTCATGTGTGAATTCTTATCGTATTTGGCCTCTAATGCGGCAACTACGTATCCCAGCCTCTAGACAACGAAACCAGCCAAAACGTTTAATATTTCAACACTGAGTCTGTGGGTGCGTAGTTGAAGGCCACCCACCTCACATCACATTTCATTTATTATTCGAAAGCCCGCAGGGTCCTGCCACCTTGGTCCATACGGCAGCCAACAGTCAGGCTTTATGGGACGTCTTTAGACGCGTCTTCGCTGCTCATCGTGCTCAGCTCGAAGCGGGACTAATCAATGAACGTAATTCTACTCCATTCTAAGAGATTCCAGGCCAGACTTATCTGGAGACGCCATGGATAGTTGTCGGGTACCAGCCTGACTCTTTCCCGGCATACGGCCTGAAAGTACCATTTGTTTTCATAGCAGGACCCCTTTGCTTGTCATCTACGGCATCCTTACAGCATGGTGATAATTCGAGGAATTCTGCGCCTCGTTTTGTTACTCTTCGTAGCATACAGACTTGGGCTTACATTTCAGCAAGATCATGCCCGCTTGCACACCGCGAGAGTTTGTACTGATTGCCTGCGTTTGCGCCAAATCCTACCGTGACCATCAAGTTGAGAAGTTTGGAGCATTGTGGGCAGGGACCTCCAATCAGCTTGGCATTTTGGCTATCAAACGCATCAATAGCACGAAATTTTGTACTATATCTCT
Organism: Schistocerca cancellata; assembly: GCF_023864275.1. Classification (NCBI taxonomy): domain Eukaryota; kingdom Metazoa; phylum Arthropoda; class Insecta; order Orthoptera; family Acrididae; genus Schistocerca; species Schistocerca cancellata. Next base: position 134,459,844 of record NC_064629.1, on the reverse strand, counting down.
CACGAGGACATCCAACTATCCTATCAGCCAGTCCCAGGCCGAATAGCTGCTTGCAGGAGGGCCAGATGTGGACCAACGTGTTCCTGACATTCTCAATTTATGAAGCTCTTTCTGCTGAATAAATCATCCAGTTTTTCAGAAACTACAATCATTTGTTTGTCTGTAGATGTAAATCACAACTACACGTTTCCGTCCCATTCTGATAGTTCCTTAGTGGTGTGTCTTTTTTACTGTCTTAGAGTATATAAAAGGAAGGCAGAGATGGAGACTGAAAGGTTGGAAAAGGGACTGAAAATTAGAAGACTGAACAGAGGTACTTACTGGCGAAAATCCAATTGCAGGAACAGAAGAGTCAAAGTTAGTTTGGAATCATACGATGGTGGCTATAGCCTTCGTCAAGCAGGAGAAGTTAGCGGCTTAATAATGCTGAATTAAAACCTATGAATTGGAATGGGTGTAAAGAAACAATTGCTGTGAAGAATTAATAACGTACTTAGTGATAAACAAATGTGTATAAAGACTGTGGCCTATCAGTGAGCTGTGCAGTTCAAAAATCATTACGTAAATATTTTACATGGAAAAAAGCATAGAACGGATTTAGTGTGGAATGAAATATTAAATAAACGTGGACGACTTAGAACAAATAAATGAGATCTGTACACTTTACTTCTGCAGAACTGTGTTTTCGCTACAATTTTATGCTGAATAATATTCAAAAGTTGTCCTTGAATTGTTTGAAGACTTCCGTCTATACCAAGTTAGTCAATGGACAACGTTCCGCAGTAAGATTTTAGTTGCGCTAAATTTCAACTAATGTTCCTCAAAATTTACGCTGCCATTTCTAGCAGATTAAGACAAGCAGCCATACCGTGGGAAGACCAGAAACCACTAAGCATCAGACTGTAGCCGTTAACGTCAGAAATATAGGTAACTACGATAAGCGCATCTCTAGTCACGGAAGAATACAACAACAAACCGCAGTGTACGAAACGCGAAATTTCTCAGTTCTATCACAAATACTGCTGCTAGTCACTCAACCGAATGTTACAATTAAATTATTGAAAAGATACGAAAATATACAACAGGAAGTGTTTGTATGACGGATACAGATTAAAAACAAAAGTCTCGCACAGAAACAATAAATCCACACATCAAAAAAAGTTTTGCATCACGACGGTTCCCAGAAATCCTGAAGATAGACGTTGACTGTGGATATTTTATCACAGCTACAGTCCCATTAACTGATCAGAGATGTCACTAAACCCGCCCAAAGATGTAAACAACCATGTATGAGCAGCGCCTATTGCCGCGCGGGATTAGCCGGGCGGTCTGAGGCGCTGCGGTCATAGACTGTGCGGCTGGTCCCGGCGAAGGTTCGAGTCCTCCCTCGGGCATGGGTGTGTGTGTTGGTCCTTAGGGTAATGTAGGGTAAGTAGTGTGTAAGTGTAGGAGGAGGAGGAGATTTAGTGTTTAACGTCCCGTCGACAACGAGGTCATTAGAGACGGAGCGCAAGCTCGGGTTAGGGAAGGACGGGGAAGGAAATCGACCGTGCCCTTTCAAAGAATCCATCCCGGCATTTGCCTGAAGCGATTTAGGGAAATCACGGAAAACCTAAATCAGGATGGCCGGAGACGGGATTGAACCGTCGTCCTCCCGAATGCGAGTCCAGTGTGCTCGGTGTAAGTGTAGGGACTGATGACCTTAGCAGTCAAGTCCTATAAGACTTCACACACATTTGAACATTTGATTTGAACAGCGCCTATTAGACGGAGTGGGTCCGATAGCCGGTCAGTTCCAGACATTCCACCAGGAAGGAGGTACACGGCTCGTGTTGTCTGTAGTTCAGCCATGCCTATACGGTCAATACCGCGGTTCGATAGTGTCCGCATTGCTACTTTGTGCCAGGAAGGGCTCTCAACAAGGAAGTGTCCAGGCGTCTCGGAGTGAACAAAAGCGATGTCGTTCGGACATGGAGGAGATACAGAGACAGGAATTATCGATGACTTGCCTCGTTCAGGACGCCCAAAGGCTACTCCTGCAGTGGATGACCGCTACCTACGGATTATGGCTCGGAGAAACTCTTACAGCAACGCCACCATGTTGAATAACGCTCTTCGTGGAGCCACAAGACGTCCTGTTACGACTCAAACTGTGGGCAATAAGCCGCATGATGCGCAACTTCACTCCCGACGTCCATGACGAAGTCCATCTTTGCAACAACAACACCACGCAGCGTGGTACAGATGGGCCCAACAAAATGCCGGATTGACCACTCAGGATTGGCATTACGGTCTCTTCACCGATGAGTGTCGAATATGCCTGCAACAAGACAAACGTAGGAGACGTGTTTGGAGGTTACCCGGTCAGGCTGGGCGCCTTAGACACACTCTCTAGCGATTGCAGAAAGGTGGAGGTTCCCTGTTGTTTTGGGGTGGCATTATGTGGGCCGACGTACGCCGCTGGTGGTGATGGAAGGCGCCGTAACAGCTGTACGATAAGCGAATGCCATCCTCTGACTGACAGTGCAACTATGTTGGCAGCATGTTGGCGAGGCACTCGTTTCATGGACGACAATTCGCGCCCCCATCGTGCACATCTTGTGATTGACTTCCTTCAGGATAACGAAATCGCTCGACTAGAGTGGCGAGCATGTTCACCAGGCATGAACCCTATTGAACATGCTTGGGATAGATTGAAAAGGGCTGTTTATGGACTATGTGACCCACCAACCACTCTGCGGGATCTACGCCGAATCGCCGTTGAGGAGTAGGTCAATCTGGACCAACAGTGACTTGATGAACATGTGAATAGTATACCACGACGAATACAGGCATGTATCAATGCAAGAGGACGTGCTACTTATTAGAGGTACCGGTGTGTACAGCAGTCTGGAACACTACCTCTGAAGGTCTCGTGAATGGTGGTACAACATGCAATGTGTGGTTTTGATGAGGAATAAAAAAGGCGAAAATGATGTTTGTGTTGATCTCTGTTCCAATTTTCTGTACAGTTTCTGTAACTCTCGGAACCGAGGTGATGCAAAACATTTTTGATATGTATGGATTGCTTCCTTCTTTAATGGTTTTAGGGAATCTGTACTTATTTCAGGTTATCGTTTTAATGTGCTCTATAAAATAATTTATTACGTTTGTTTGTACGCCCTTAAATGGTCTTCGATCGCTGATTACCTGATACGCAAGATATCAACTAATTCTGGCACAAAGGTGTATGTATGTGTACAAAATATGAATTTAAAAATGAGATGCAAGAGAAGGCATGCTGATCATCTAATCCATATTAGTTTCGTTTGACCTTCTGTTTCTAGAAAAGTGGTTCAAGTTCAGTTCTGAGGAGGAGCTGAAGAAGCCCTTTTTTAACTTCCACACAGAATTTTACTAAAGACAGTGACAGTGGATTAGTAAGGAATGTTCAAAGTAATAGGCCCTGGTTTGATTAATCCTAAAAATGAAACAAATGAAATGAGGATCGAGGACCCTGATCGTCAATGAACTTGAGTGGTGCGGTCGATTAAATAATCACGAAATGTTGTATAAAATATTGACGTACGTGTCGGATGGAATATGTAGGTTTCCCCTGAAGGCGAAAAAACACACACACTCTTGTAGTACATGAGTCCCTACCAATACTGATAACTCAGGTCACAGGTAAAATGAGTACGTGAAACATTCAGCATGTTTCAGAAAATATTTGTGATTTATCAATGTCACTGCATACACGATTATGCGGAAAATGACGTTGAAATTGTGTCTGCACGCGGTAAATTGACTGCTGTCGCTCCATCGAAGTGGCTGCAGATTGTGTTGATGATGTTGAAAAATACGTCGGTATTAATCGCTAATACCTGAATGCAGACTGCATATATGCCGTGATAGGTTAAATCGTGTTAAACAATGTAACAGGGATCTTCTGATAATGGTGAGTTCAGCTGCACTAATTTTCTGGCCAATAGGCTTCCTGTTTACCCTCGTAGGGGACTGATAACATTTTTCATAAGTGTGGCTACACCTAGGGTGAGAGTCTATACCTACAGCCATACTCTGCTAGGAACTGTGAAGTACATGGTAGAGGGTAAGTCCCGTTCCACTCACGCATGGATCGCAGTATGAATGAATGTTGAAATGCCTCTGCGTGCACTGTCATTAATCTAAGCACGTCTACACGATCCCTACGAGGACGATACGCAGGGGGTTGTAGTACATTCCTAGATGCAGCCCATAAAGATGATTTCTTAAACTCTGCAAGTAGGCGATCTCGGGATAGTTGGGGCTCTAAAGATCTTGCTGACCTGTGGCCGCAAACTCTTATCATCGTCAGAGTTGGCGTTTACATGCAACTGCTCTCCAGTTCAGCTTCTACAGCATTTCTGTGACAATTTCCCACTGACAAACCCTTCATGTTGCCATTCTCTGTCTACGTTCAATATGGGGTGAGTGGATTGCTGTAGCCTGTTGTAGGGTTGTGTACCACTGAGGCTGCAGCGGGGACGAAGCCTCTCCGTCGTTTCTGGGTCCTCGGTTCAATGCAATACAATACAAGTCCATGCAGCATTATGCCTTCCTGCACTGTCTACATCTACATCTTCATGGATAATCGGCAAATGACACGTAAGTGCCTGGCAGAGGGTTCATAGAACCACCTTCACAATAATTCTGTATTATTCCACTCTCAAAGAGCGCAGAAGAAATGAACACTTGTATCTTTCCGTGCGAGCTCTAATTTGTCTTATTTTATTAAGATGATTTTTTCTTCCTATGGAAGTGTGCGAGATTAAAATATTTTCACATTCGAAGGAGGATAGGTTTGTGATTGAAATTTTGCGAGATCTCACCGCAACGGGAAACGCTTTTGCTATGATTATGTTTTCTCCAAATAGTGTAACGTGTCAGTCATACTCTCTCTACTGTTTCTCAATAAAACGAAACACACTGCTCTTCCTTCCGATTTCTCGATGTTCACCGTTAATCGTATCCGGTAAGGTTAACACGCCGCGCAACAGTACTCCAAATCAGAATAGACAACCGTAGTGTACACAGTCTCTTTAGCAGATCTGTTGCACCTTCTAGGGTTCTCCCAAAAAAAAAACGCAGTCTTTGGTTAGCCTTGCCCACATTTTCTATGCGTTCCTTCCAGTTTAAGTTTCTCGTTATTGTAATTCCTAGGTATATGGCTGAATTTACGGCCTTTAGATTCGATTGATTTATCGTGTAACCGAAATTTAACGGATTCCCTTTAACACTCATGTGGATGAACTCACACTTTTCATTATTTAGGATTAACTGCCAATTTTCGCACCATACAGATATGTTTCCTAAATTGTTTTACAATTTATTTCGAGCTTTTGATCACTTCAATAGACGATAAACGACGGCATCATCCGCAAAAAACCTTAGAGGGCTGCTCAGATTGTTTCCTAAATCGTTTACATGGATACGTAATCGCAGAGGGCCTGTAACACTACCTTGGGGATCACCAAAACCATCATATTCGACAGTGTTCCTGGGTGCATTTCATGTCCCCCCCCCCCCCCCTTTCGCCACATGAGGGTGCAATCGGCCCTGACTTCATTTATATGGATGACAACAAAAGACAATATCGTAGGTAGAGGAGCTCTAGGAACAAGAGGAGCAAGAGGATATTAGTCGAATGGACTGGCCTATCCATGTCCCACACACAAATCCCAAAGAGCAGGTGTGGGATGCTTTGGGGAGACGTGCTGCAAAACAGCCACATGCACCAACGACAATCCAGCAATTGTCAACCACGCTTGTAGAAGAATTGAACGCCCTACCACAAGATACCCTTACTAACCTAGCGGCCAGCATGACGGCACATTTGAGAGCATGCGTTGCTGCCTGTGATGATCATACACTTTATTACAGACCATGCCTCTTGTAACGTCCACGGGATCACCATAAATAGCGGTGACTTCGGTATAACAATTCTTGGAATTGAATTATCACTTCCGCTAGTGTTGTTGCGTATTTCTTTCAGTTACTTTCTGTACTGTAGTGTAGTGTACTGTACTGTACTATACTGCAGTGGTAATTTCTGTATGTGGTCCAGGCTCCATCGAGCTACACACTATTTGATTATAAGTATCCGAAAACCTGGCTGAAAATGACTTACAAGTTCGTGGCGCCCTCCATCAGTAATGCTAGAATTCAGTACGGGGTTGGCCCACTCTTAGCCTTGATGACAGCTTCCACTCTCGCAGGCATACGTTCAGTCAGATGATGGAAGGTTTCTTGGAGAATGGCAGCCCATTTTTCACGAAGTGCTGCACCGAGGAGAGGTATCGATGACGGTCGGTGAGGCCTGGCTAGAAGTCGGCTTTCCAAAACATCCCAAAGATGTTCTATAGGATTCAGGTCAGGACTTTGTGCAGGCCAGTCTATTACAGGGATGTTATTGACGTGTAACCACTCCTCCACAGGCCGTGCAATATGAACAGGTGCTCGATCGTGTTGAAAGATGCATTCACCATCACCGAATCGCTCTTCAACAGTGGGAAGCAAGAAGGTGCTTAAAACATCAATTTAGTCCTGTGCTGTGATACTGCCGCTCAAAACAACAAGGTGTGCAACCCCCCCCTTGAAAAACCCGGCCACACCATAACACCACCGCCTCCGAACTTTACTGTTGGCACTGCCAACGCTGGCAGATGACGTTCTCGGGCATTCGCCATATCCAGACTCTGCCATCGGATCGCCACATTGTGTACCGTGATTTATCACTCCACAGAACGTTTTTCCACTGTTCAATCGTCCAATGTTTACGCTCCTTACACCAAGCGAGGCGTCGTTTGGCATTTACCGGCGTGATGTGTGGCTTATGAGCACCCGCTCGACCATGTAATCGAAGTCTTCTCACCTCCCGCCTAACTGTCATAGTACTTGCAGTAGATGCTGATGCAGCTTGGAATTCCTGTGTGATGGTGAAGATAGATGTCTGCCTATTACACATTAGGAACCTCTTCATCTGTTGGCAGTCTCTGTCAGTCAACAGACGAGATCGGCCTGTACGCTATTGTGGTGTACGTGCCCCTTCACGTTTCCACTTCACTATCACATCGGGAACAGTGGACCTAGGGATGTTTAGGAGTGTGGAAATCTCGCGTTCAGACATATGATGCAAGTGACACCCAATCGCCTAATCACGTTCGAAGTCCGTGAGTTCTGCGGAGCGCCCCATTCTGCTCTCTCACGATGTCTAATGACTACTTAGATGGCTGATATGGGTGGTAGTAGATAGCAGCACAATGCACCTAATGTGAATAACGTATGTTTTTGGGGGTGTCCGGATACTTTTGATCACACAGTGTATGTTATTTCTCCGTGATGCATTATGCGAAAGTTATTTTCGTCCTTACGTTTCGCACGTGAGTGTAATTCGTATGGGACCTACTCACTTGAGCAATATTCTAGGATGGGTGGCCGAAGTGATTTGTAAGTAATCTCCTTAGTAGGCTAATTCCATGTCCCTCGCGTTCTACCAGTGAAGCGATGTCTGCTACCTGCTTTGCCTAGGAGTATGCTTTATGATAGTTTCATTTCATATCTCTGCAAAGTATTTCATCCAGGTATTCCTATAAGTTGACTGATTCCAGTTGGGACTCTGTGATACTATAGTCATATCATAGTACTCTTTTTCTGAAAATTTGAAGGAATTTTCCTGTCGCTATACCACTTTGAATTCCTATCAAGATCCGACTGAATTTCTGTGTAGTTTTCTCAGACAGTTCATTTATAGGTAACAGCATCATCTACCAAAAGTCTAAGCTATGCAAAGTCATTAACATACAACAATAACAGCAGATATCCCAGCACAATGCCCCACCCCGAGTTACTCCAACTTCTGTTGATGACTCTCCATCCAAGACAAAATGTTTCATTCTCCCTATCAAGAAACCCTTTTTTTTTTTTTTTTTTTTGACACCCCATTCTATCTAACTTTCAATAATAAGCGTAGCTGTGGTACTAAGTAAAATGGTTTTCGTAAATCAAAAAATACTGCAGCTGCCTGACGACCTGGATCAATGGCTTTCAGGATCTCACGTCATGACACGATCGATATTTTCGGAATACCTGTTGGCTGGCATGGAGGAGCTCCTTTTGTTCGTGATACCTCAGTAAGTTTGAGGACCGAATACGTTCAGAGATCCATCATCAAATGAATGTCAGCTATGATGGACCACAGTTTTGCCGATCACATCTGCTAGCCTTCTTGTAAACGGCTGTAACCTGTGGGAACGATCTGTTTTTCGAGGGATGTATGGTAGATAATGGTAAAAAGTGGGGCTAACTCAGTCGAAAAATTTGTATAGATTCTGTTTGGAATTTCGTCTGGTCCTGGAGCTTTATTTAGTTTTAACGATGTCACCTGTTTCTCAACACCACAACAACACACTAATATCTACATCACGTACCTTGGCGGGTGTAAGAACATTAAATTGCGATAATATCTTTGGATTTTACTTTGTAAAGGAACATTTGAAAACGGACTTCAGCATTTCTGATTCTATATATGTAAGACAATTCTCATATATTATCGTCTTAAATATGAAACTTCCTGGCTGATTAAAACTGTGCCGGACCGAGACTCGAACTCGGAGCCTTCGCCTTTCACGGGAAAGTGCTCTACCATGTCTCCGCAATATCCTTTGTTCCAGGAGTGCTAGTTCTGTAAGGTTCGCAGAACAAAAAATGTTTCAAATGGCTCTGAGCACTATGGGACTTAACATCTTAGGTCATCAGTCCCCTAGAACTACTTAAACCTAACTAACCTAAGGACATCACACACATCCATGCCCGAGGCAGGATTCGAACCAGCAAACCGTAGCGGTCGTGCGGTTCCAGACTGTAGCGCCTTTAACCGCTCGGCCTCTCCGGCCGGCGTTCGCAGAACAGCTTCTGTGAAGTTTGGAAGGTAGGATACGAGCTACTGACATAACTGAAGCTGTGAGGACGGGTCGAAAGTTGTGCTTGGGTAGCACAGTTGGTAGAGCGCTTGCATGCTGAAGGCAAAAGTCAGGTTTCGAGTCTCGGTCCGGCACACAGTTTTAATCCGCCAGGAAGTTTTAAATCAGCGCACACTCTGCTGCAAATTGAAAATCTCATTCTCCAAACTACCTTAAATATGTACTTGTACACAGTTGCTGAATTCTCTGAACACGCTAATGTCGACTATAGTGATTTCTGATTCTCCTTTGTTATCCTCAATTTCATTTACTGTTTCGTGTATGGGTGTTTGGACACTTAACTTTGGTACCACTGAAAGTTATTACGTATGACATGCATTTCTTAAGGTGAAATATCCTTTGATTATATTCTGCTAGGGTAGTGGTAGAAGGCTTCATGCATTGCCCTCCTGATAGCCAAACGTGTTTTGATTCCTTAGAAGTTTCTTTACAGTGACTATATATCATGGAGACTCCCTCCTGATAGCCAAACGTGTTTTGATTCCTTAGAAGTTTCTTTACAGTGACTATATATCATGGAGACTCCCTCCCTCCCCCCCCCCCCACAAGCGAGTATTCACACACACACACACACACACACACACACACACACACACACACACATCACTATCTGTTCTACTAGGTACATATTTAGAAAGTGGATAGTCAGTTATTCTTCTGAATCTGAGCTGCAGTTTCTTTACAAGCTCCTTTCCAGAGCTACGTAATTCGAGTTTCTTGTTAAGATATGACTCTATTGCTTCTTTATGTAATTTATTGAACATTTAAATCCTTCTACTTGTTTTAGTTACGCTTTCAGTGCGGCCACAACTACCTTAGAGTCACTGATACTGGCTTCTGTGTGGACATCCTCAGAAGGATCAGGTCAATTTGTTACCACCAGATCCAATATATTTCCTTCACAGAAGGATACAATTATGCCCACTCTTGATACTGAGTGTTTCCCACACAATATCGTACGCAACATTAATTTCTAGCTCAGTAGATTTGTATTTCTAGTCAATACCTACACCTGCACCACCTGCATTTAACATTTACCTTTGCTTTCGATATAGGCTTAAATTTTGCCTAAAAGTCTTCCCTTTGTTAATTTCGTCTTTAATTTTTCTTAGCTTATAATTTAAATGCTTATATGACTTGCATTCTTATCCATAATACCGACAATTACCTTCTTACAAATCATGAATACACTACTGGCCATTAAAATTGCTACACCACAAAGATGACGTGCTACAGACGGAAGAAGATGCTGTGATATGCAAACTATCAGCTTTTCAGAGCATTCACACAAGGTTGGCGCCGGTGGCAACACCTACAACGTGATGACATGAGCAAAGTTTCCAACCGATTCCTCATACACAAACAGCAGTTGACCGGCGTTTCCTGGTGTAACGTTGTTGTGATGCCTCGTGTAAGGAGGAGAAATGCATACCAACACGTTTCCGAGTTTGACAAAGGTCGGATTGTAGCCTATCGCGATTGCCGTTTCTCGTACCGTGACATTGCTGCTCGCGATGGTCGAGATCAGATGACTGTTAGCAGAATATGGAACCGCTGGCTTCAGGATGGTAATACGGAACGACGTGCTGGATCCCAACGGCCTCGTATCACTAGCAGTCGAGATGAAAGGCATCTTATCCGCATGTCTGTAATGGACCGTGCAGCCACGTCTCGATCCCTGAGTCAACAGATGGGGACGTTTGCAAGACAACAACCATCTGCACGAACAGTTCGACGACGTTTGCAGCAGCATGGATTATCAGCTCGGGGACCATGGCTGCGGTTACCCTTGACGCTGCATCACAGACAGGAGCGCCTGCGATGGTGTACTCAACGACGAACCTGGGTGCACGAATGGCAAAACGTCATTTTTTCGGATGAATCCAGGTTCTGTTTACAAAGGCTCAAATGGCTCTGAGCACTATGCAACTTAACTTCTGAGGTCATCAGTCGCCTAGAACTTAGAGCTAATTAAACCTAACTAACCGAAGGACACCACACACATCCATGCCCGAGGCAGGATTCGAACCTGCGACCGTAGTGGTCTCTCGGCTCCAGACTCTAGCGCCTAGAACCGCACGGCCACTCCGGCCGGAGTTCTGTTTACAGTATCATGATGGTCGCATCAGTGTTTGGCGACATTGCGGTGAACCCACATTGGAAGCGTGTAATCGTCATCGCCATACTGGCGTATCACCAGGCATGATGGTATGGGGTGCCATTGGTTACACGTTTCGGTCACCTCTTGGTCGCATTGACGGCACTTTGAACAGGGGACGTTACATTTCAGATGTGTTACGACCCGTGGCTCTACCCTTCATTCGATCCCTGCGAAACCCTACATTTCAGCAGGATAATGCACGACCGCATGTTGCAGGTCCTGTACGGGCCTTTCTGGATACAGAAAATATTCCACTGCTGCCCTGGCCAGCACATTCTCCAGATCTCTCACCAATTGAAAACGTCTGGTCAATGGCGACCGAGCAACTGGCTTGTCACAATACGCCAGTCACTACTCTTGACGAACTGTGGTATCGTGTTGAAGCTGCATGGGCAGTTGTACCTGTACACGCCATCCAAGCTCTGTTTGACTCAATGCCCAGGCGTATCAAGGCCGTTATTACGGTCAAAGGTGGTTGTTCTGAATACTGATTTCTCAGAATCTATGCACCCAAATTGCGTGCAAATGTAATCACATGTTAGTTCTAGTATAATATATTTGTCCAATGAATACCCGTTTATCGTCTGCATTTCTTCTTGGTGTAGCAATTTTAATGGCCGGTAGTGTATTTACCAAATATAGAAACCGGTGCATTTCAAGATTCATTTCAAAATATGTACGAACCTCCTATACAAGTTTTTCTTACTATTATAATTACAAACGAAAGGAATGGTAGAGGAAATTAAAACAATTTCCATAATCACAGGTCCTGAAGCAATGCTTTCCTCGATATGACGTATTACGACTGAGTACGTGAACTCCTTTCCCGAGGATCCAAATGGCATATACGCACATGGGTATAAACAACATTACAATATGTGTTCCACATGGTTACCAGTAATGTCATGGTAAAGCTTCAGCACATCTCATCCATGCCTGTACACGTCAAATAACCTATGCATGTTACGAATCCACTGACAAAAATTCACAGTGCGTACTCGAAGTTCACCGTCACTATAACAGCGCTTAAATAAACCAAAGTTTTCAAATATTCCCACACATAAAATCCAAAGGATATAAGTCGGGGCTGGCCGTTGTGACCGAGTGCTTCTAGGCGCTTCAGTCCGGAACCGCGCTGTTGCTACGGTCGCAGGTTCGAATCCTGCCTCGAGCATGGATGTGTGTGATGTCTTTAGGTTAGTTAGGTTTAAGTAGCTCTAAGTCTAGGGGACTGATGACCTCAGATGTTAAGTCCCATAATGCTCAGAGCCATTTGAACCATTTTTGTAAGTCGGGGACCTGAGACGCCTTCGTATTGGCGAACCGCAGTTGCCACAGCTATTGTCGACACGCAATTTACCAGTCCTTAGTTATCTGCAATGATGATAAAATGAAACTAGGGCAGTATATCTCGTTGTAATTTACGTGTCACTTGCAGTGTTTTTAAATAAATACAGGGCTTAGACATTAGCAGTGTAGTAACATTGGCACGACTGCATTCGTGCAAATGCCGTAATGGGAAAATCATTTGTTACCGGACATATGTATATTAGGATTATTTTCTTGTTCCATTGTCCTCTACTCACCGCTGTCTTGACTGTTTCTAAGAGTATGCGTCACGTAATTCCTCTGTGAAATAGTCTCCATTAAAGGTGTTCTCTATGTCCTCTAGCTCGTTTTACAAATTAAAATATGCATCCAATTGCAACTGAGGAGTCACTACGTTAAGACTCAGGGGTCACTAACTTGTTTCAGCAGCGCGAAAAGTCAGTAATTAACTGTACATCCTTCACTACATTCGGCAAATGTAAGTTTCATCTTGTGGATACACCAATAAAAAAATTTCATAAAGGCTACCGAGAGTTCATGAATTGCGGCCCTAGCATGCAGAGACTTTCTCCTCGCGTTCCTTTTAGCGGATTTTCGCTACAAAACTGGATGCAAACAAAAGCGAAATTGGCACCAAATTTCATGCTTCCTCCTTGCTGCGAGTTCCCTTACGAGCCAAGTTTCGCAAGGGATCCATTTTCGCCACGCGTTGGCTGGAAGCAACGACACCAGATGGCCAGTAACAGCCAGGCTGTTGCTCGCACGTTGTAGAAACGACCACGGCTCCAGAGTAACGCTCCATGATACATTCATTTAACTGAAGAACGTATCACTCATGTTGCACTGTCAAAATTGGTGCAAAGGAATTTTGAATTTGTAATTACTGAGACTGGAGATATCAGTGGGGAATGCATGCAACTGCAGGGTGTCCAACAAAGGTCTCTTCGATTTCACAATTAAAATAGACATGCAAACACATATCTAAAGAAGAATGTAGCGCACGATATGTTAATAGTGAAAGCTGTAAGAATTTTATACAGAAGTTTCGAAATACTAATTATAAAAGCTGCAAACAGATGGTACTGTACTCTGTAGAGTTCCTATCAGCACACGCAAATAAACTCGTAGGCCTTCTGTGCTAGCAGTCTTTGCAGTCACATCACAGTCTTTTCAAAATAACCGCTCACAATAGAGAAGTAGCGCGAACAAACAATGCAACTTGGCTTCGCATCCTGTAGAGCCTCAACAGAAAAAGGGATAAGTTGCAAACTCTGGTCGACGATTCAAGTACGTCCTACGTAGCAGGATAGTTCCGCTAAACAATATCTTTCAAAGAGCACACAAAAAGCAGTCAGAAGTAGTCGGATAGGATGAACAAGGATACCAATCCTCGTTTGAGCCAGTAGATTCGGGATAATTCAAAACAAGGACTCTGTTCCCGAAGTATTCCTCAAGAAGACTGAACATCTGTCCAGTGCGATTTGGTCGGACTCATCGAACAGAAACACTCGGTGCTTGGTCGATCTTCCAACTCTTACATTGTGCCGATAAATTTTCCAGAATTACAACTTGAAGATCACTAGTTATCGATTCACGCATGAAAAAAGGACCGATAATGCCTCTGCTGCGTATCCCAACCCAAGTAATGACTTATGGAGAATGCAGTAGTTTCACTTCGCATAAATGAAAATTTTGGGAGCCCCAAATCACCAGTTTTTTTCTATTCTTGAATCCATTCAAGTGAAAGTGTGCGTCATCTATGAACTGTATGCAGCCAACATCAAACCCTTCACTAACAGTCATTGTCAGAGTCTAGATTGCAACGACAGCCCTCTGTCGCACATCAGGCACGGGTATCATCTGGTGATTTTGATTGTAAACATGCAGACTGTTTCTCAGTATTGTATGCGTGCTGAATCGCTTCAAACCTGTCTCTATTGGACCCGTCAGTCGGATTTCTTCGAATGTTCTTCGATAAGTCAAGTAACCGTGGTGACATTTTCAGGAGTAACTACATGGCCTGGCGTTGACATCTCCACTAAATCATAACTCGCACTGCCTGTACACTCGAATCTGACGAATAACTTGTCAATGGTTTCCGCATAGCTTCCATTTGGAGCATTAACTCGTGTTTTAAAACTACACCTTACACTGTGTTCTAATCTGTGATATTCCAGTACCAGAAACAAGCGTTGTTCAGAGAAATACGTGGTTTCAAATTTTTCTTTTGGTACACTAACGTCCTTTCACGTTTCAAAGGCGGGACTAATCGCCCAGGGCTTCGGAGTTCTATTCAAAGGCACTAAATACCGCGATCACAGCGCGCCATCTGTTTGCATCTTTTGTAAATACAACTTCGAATCGTCTGCAATAAATTCTTACAGTTTTCACAATAAACACACCGTTTTTTTGCATTCTTCTGTCGATCTTTGTTTTCATGTTGTATAATTATAAAATTATGGAATGCCTTGTTGGATACCCTGGAGCTTCATTAGTGTACAATGACAATCGAATTATTTGCCTGTTCATCTCCAAAAGGCCTCTTGTCGCTCTGAATACCCTGTGCAGAAGTATTACGATCCGATTATGGCCACGTTGAGCATCTGTTCTAATCTGTTCTATGTCCACATTACATCGACAGTAAAAGGGCTTCTACTTCATCCACATTTGTTAAACTGCAGCTGAAATATGTGTGCTGGGAAAAGTAACAGCCTGGAAAAGTAAGCTGAATACAAGAAAACACTCTCGAACCAGTTAATTTGCAGTTTGGAAACCATCTATGTCATTCTTAACATTTACGGTGCACAGAACGTAAACATGAATCTTTTTAGCACAATCAGCATGTATTAGTAAGTATAGAATTGTTTAAATACTTTTAACACAACAATGGTCTCACTTTATCAGAATCGAAAAGAAATATTCGGGTATAATTCCTGCCAACGACGAGGCCATTAGAGACTAACTACAAACTCCGACCGGACAAGAATGGAGAAGAAAACTATGTACTTCACAATACATAACAATATTCATCTTAAATGATTTAGGAAAGCCAAACGGCAACTTTCGTTCCGAAAGCGAGTGCAGTGCATTAATCACTGCTCTTGTTCACTAGGTTTTATACTCTGGGGTCGTAGTTGTCCTTCATCATTAATAATGCATGGGACACAAAGACTCTGATATTCATCATCTTCAAAACCTACTGTTGCAGCCAAGAGGCTTCAATACTGATTTCTGATCTTTCATGTAAACTCCATAACAAATGAACGCACAACAGGGGATCTTATGTTAACATTAAGTATCGGAATTATCGACCTTCATGTAAAATTTGTAACTATTCTATACTTCACGTGTTGCTTAATTATATATGATTCAATCATGTACTCTAATTCTGAAGACTCAGTTCCCAGATTTATTCCATTAGGTGAATATATCCAAAGGCACATGTAAAAGAAGGTTTAACAAAGGACACTGTGGGTTACATACACTACCGGAAAAAAATTAGTACACCTGGAAACACGACATCGATTTTGATCCGATGACGGCATAGTCACCTCGGGGTAATAAATGTACTGATAATGGTTTCAAAGTCGTCCGCCAACAAATAGCGAAGTGGCATAGCTATCAGAGGACCATCTGTGTCTACCCTTTAATAGGGAATGCTCACAGGCAGAAGGCTCAATGTGGTGCAAACGTGTAAAGCAAGCAGCCAACGTTTCCACAGAGAGCAGCTTATGCTTCCTACAGTGAAATGAACTAGTTTAAAAGGGGTCAAATTGTGGCCTTCAGAGAGGAAGAATGGTTCTTTCGGGGAACTGCCACGTAAGTTGGGCGTGCTGCGTCAGCTGTGCAACGATGCTGGTATCAGCCGTCACGTAACGATTCTCACACCCATAGATGAGGTTCTAGACTTCCACGTAGCGCAGACGCCCGATGGTATCGTCGTATCGTAAGGGCAGCTGTGACACATCGTACAGCTGCAACAGCAAGGTAAGAGGGCTTACGTATCCCCGAAACCAACGGCACCAGGTTTTCCCTCAACCGCCACCTGTCCCAGTACTAGCCGGGACTCAACGTTGATGGAAATGATGGAAATAAGAAATGTAATACGAAGTGGCCTCCAATTGAAACAATGGCACTGGGCCATCGTGCCAGTTCACGTTGACACGTGCTGAGGGTCAAATTGTGGTTATCATACAGGTCATCGTAATACAGTTCACTCTTTTCATGAGATATGGAATTTGAGTAGTTCTATTCCATAGGTATACCGTTTCGTTGACTTACATTGTCTTTCACCAAAGTAAAACAGAAGCTAGGAAAGGAAAGCATTATGTAGGGCTCACCCCAGGCTGCAAGGCCTGCAAAGAATGCCTTGCTGACAGAAGTCGGAACTGGAACCGCTGGAGCGGAGTGTGGGAGAGCGCGTGTCAATTTGGCTCGGCATGCAATTTGCCATTTGTCGCTGTAGTTGCGGCTCCTCCCTACGCGTTTCTGGCCTTCCAAGTCAGGGCGGGCTTTAATTACGAAACACAAACCGCTCTTGCGAAGTGAGCCTTGCGTCGTCCTCCCAGACACCCTCTCCCACACACTACGAGCTGTAGAGCCTGGCTGGCGACTTCACAAAAAAGACTCCTCCACAAAAGAGTCATTTCTTGTTTTCGTATTCTACCGCATTATCAGCCAAAAAGTGAGTTTTATCTTGTGAAATATTAATCGTTATTAGATATAGGTCCCTCGCGTATACCAAGCGTATGGTTTACCCGCTCAGTTACTCGATAACAGAGTGTGGTAGTACAGTTTCGATCATTTCGGACAGATGCTGTTGTAACTGGAAACATATTGAGGAAAGAAATAATTTAAATTATGGTACTTGTTCTCTGTTGTTTGATGAATATGTAAAACAAGTATTATACCATTACAGGTGTTGATTTCAACACCTCAAAAAGTTACAGCCTTGAGTAAAACAGTTCGAAAATGTACCGTACTAGGTACAATTCTGATCAGTTCTCGGTACAATTCTGATCTTGACGTCTTCCACATAAAAGTCCTTTTTCACTCGGGCACCGACGCAGGTACCGAACATTACATTTTTGGCACCGAATCCAGTCACCCTTTGCCAATGACTCTGCGCTATAATAATTCAAGAAACAAAATCCACAATTATTCTCGTTGTTTGCTTGTGATTTGAAGCTTTTCATGCGTCTTTCATCATTTCTCATAGACCTACATATGTGTTTACTGTTCTTGTTGCATTTGTTTATTTCTTTGTTTGGTCCCTGTAGAAAAAGATTTCTGTTACTGCGGAGATTTTTCAGGTTTTCATTTCAAGTAAGTCGAATTTATGTCTGTGTTCTACAAGAAGATACTTTTTTCTCTAGATCTGGCAAAATTTCCTTGACAGCATCGTGCTGAGAAATGGTACTGGATGCTGGTGGTATCGGATTTCCTGTGATCTTCAGTTACATCTTTTAAAGATACGCGCTCTTCGCCCAGAATGTTGGTAGTAGCTTGATTGGTGAGGGATTAAGGAGGACCTTCGGATAGCACTGAAGGTGCAAATTGTTCTTCGGGAACAATGTCTTCGCAGAAGGGCGCTATTCCTGTGCTCTGGAACCCCTTGACTGAAGACCCAACAGACACCGTTTTGCCCCAGGCATCGCAGACAATAGTGCAGAATCTTTGTTTTGTAATGCTTTGATTAGGTTTACAATGAATCCACTCAGTTGCATTTCTGTGATACTGAGCCTTTAGAGACTTCAAGAAAGTTCTGTCTAATGGCTGTAGTATATGTGTACTGTATGGAGGCAATCCCAAAATTTCTATCCCATTTTCCCGAGAGTACTGTACAGCATCCAAGCTGGTACGACTGCCTTAGTTGTCAACAATAAGAACTGTAATACTACCCACTGTTTTGTATTTCTTGAAGTGTCGAAGCCAGATCATAAAAAATTCTTCATTAATGTACCGTGATTCACTCATCTCCTTAATGGAACCGGGAGGTAAGCCATCTTGAAATTGAGGGCGTTTTCTCACTTCTTTGGAGATAACCATTGGCGGTACCAGATGCATTCATGCATGCAGCAACAGTCACATTTTGCCCCTTTTCCACGTTTGTTAGTGAAACAACCCTCTCTTACTTTTACAAGCAACTAGCTTTGGGGTCTGTTAAGAGGAGTGGGGTTGATTAGGTGGAAGAGACCAAACAGTAAGGTCATCGATCTCCTCGGATTGTGGAAGGATGAGGGAGGAAGTCGACCGTACCATTTCAAAGGAACCATCCAGACATTTGCCTAAATAGATTATAGGAAATCACGGAAAACCTAAATCAGGATGACAGGACGCGGGATTGAACCGTCGTCCTCCCGACTGTGTGTCCAGTGTACCACTGCGCCACCTCGCTCGGTGTTAAGAAGGAAGCCGGAATCCTCCACATTACAAATACATATTACAAATACACTCTGTTTTATCAAACAAATCAAATTCCTTTAAGATTTCTTCCAAATTCTGGAAATATTTACTTACTTCTGCATTAGTTAAGCCTTCAACTGTGGCTCGTGGAAGACCTTCCGCGTTTCGCAGCCTAAGGTTAGCGTGTCTCTCAACTAGTACTCTAAACCGATAGGTTCCAGCAACCTTGCTTTCTAAATTCCATGAATGTCTCAAATTATTTTTCATAGCCAATCGAAATGCGGCGCTTCTTTACTGTTAACTGGAGTCGTGAAAGACCGATCCTCGCTGTTCTATAAATAAAAGCTCTCTGGTCCTAACCATTTTCCATCTCACAATTGAGTACCGTTGATAACCAATTCTGTTTCCTATAGCTGGAGGTAATTCAGCCTGCATTTTCTTTTTAATTTGTGCTTTACCATGCATAGTGCTGGAGAGAATATCGTATAATTCTGTTGCAGCTCGAAGGCTCAAATGTCCATCTATTACACTCTTTATTGTGTCACGTAATGCAGTTCGACTCCATTTATTATAAATTTTCTTTTCTGGTCGTTTTCGGGGCATCTAGGAGAAAAACAAATATGGATTTGCTTTAAAAACTCGCGAATGAATATATGTTTTAATGCACAGAACTGATTTGTTGTAATTCTGTACAATATACCTACAGTAACCAAAAAATTTATATCTCTTTAGCACAAACTGGTCTATTCAGGGGAAAGATAGGAGCTGCAGAAACCTTCAGCGATGCAACGCCACACAACGGCAAGTGCTACCAAATCTACAAAACCGAAAAATGGCGCGAAATCTTATGCTGATCGGAATTGTGCCTATATCTAAATTGTACTACATTACGCTACTCATGCTGACGTAAAAATATTTTTTCACGTGTGTATTACCCGACAAAGTGAACTGAAGACCTGGCACAGTGTTGCACCTGGGAACCAAGTAATAATAGCGGACGCAACACTATTCTTACAAGTGGAGCGCTCTGACACGCTACTCTTCTATACGGCAATGCCCTGAGAAACACAACACTCAAACAATGATCAGCACTTTTGTTCGACAGTGTTCCTCGTATGTTATCACTGCACCAACATTTATTCACTGGCCGCTTAAACTCTGATACTTTATTTTTACGTAAAAATTTATTGTAGTACGACCTTCTTGAAAGAACGCCGTTACTTTCGCAACTGTTAATTGGTTTATTCCGGAATCTTTCAAAACGAATAGAAAGAACAGTTTCCTCGATAAACGTAAAACCAGTTGTCTATTATAAAAGCTGCGAATTTTTCGCAAACGTGGTATTTCTTTGTACGTATTTTTCACAATATCGAATAAACTGCGTCCTAATAATACGGGAACAGGTGCGAAGGCACTATGGAGATACTGCAGATTGCGCAAATATCACGAAGTGCGTTGCATGGCGTGGGTGAGACGTGGAAGCTTAGAGTGCATAAAATAGAATCATCCGATTTAAAAAATCATAACTATTATGTTATTTCAGAGACGTGCGTGAACAACGCAAACTCTCGAGTTTTACATGGTTCCAGCTAGGTAGCAGCAGTGTGCGCCCACTTCAGTTCTAGTAAAACTGGGACAACAGAAAGAGTTTTGGGTTCTGCGTTTTGCGCAGTGCAGGTCGGAAATAACTATTCAGCGTGACTTTCGTACTACATATAGTGTGGATCCTCCTACAGCACAGAGCATTAAACGATAGCATGAACAATTCCGAGAAAAAGAGGTTGCTTGTGTAAAGGCAAATCGCCGGGCAGTCCCCGACTGTCTGACACAGACGTTGAACGCATCCGCCATAGTTTCACAAGGAGTCCGCAGAAATTCGTTCGACATGCAGCTCTGCAGCTCAATATGACTCCGATATCCGTCTGTTGTGTGTTGCGTTGAAGTTTGCATATGCAACCATACAAAATTCAAAAACTGCAAGCTCTTCGCGAAGATGACAATGCGGCTGATCCCGGTGGAGGTTCGAGTCCTCCCTTGGGCATGGGTGTGTGTGTTTGTTCTTAGGATAATTTAGGTTAAGTAGTGTGTAAGCTTAGGGAATGATGACCTTAGAACTTAAGTCCCATAAGATTTCACACACATTTGAACATTTTTTTGAAGATGACAGCCGGCCGGGGTGGCCGAGCGGTTCTAGGCGCTACAGTCTGGAACCGCGCTACCGCTACGGTCGTAGGTTCGAATCCTGCCTCGGGAATGGATGTGTGTGATGTCCTTAGGTTAGTTAGGTTTACGTAGTTCTAAGTTCTAGGGGACTGATGACCTCTGATGTTAAGTCCCATAGTGCTCAGAGCCATTTGAACCATTTTTTTGAAGATGACAAACAACAACGTGTGGAGTTCGTAATATCGTTCTTGGCAAGATGGAGAATGACAGTTTTGTTCCACGCTTAGTGTTTAGTGACGAGGCAACATTTCATTTAAATAAAAGGTGAACCGTCATACTGTGAGAATGTAGGGTACGGAACAGTCACATGTACAACATGGGAGGGACTCCCCAAAATTTAATGTGTTTTGTGCAGTTTCACGGCAAAAGGTGTATGGTCCATTTTTCTTTGCCGAGAACACTGTTACAGGAAGCACGTATCTCGATATGTTTCATAACTGTCGTTTCCCCACAGCTGGAGACTGATTCGAACGACTTCATTTACCAGCATGATGGGGCACCGCCACACTAGCATCTGGAAGCCCAGCGATTTTTAAATCAAAGGATTACTGAACTGTGGATCGGTCGCACTGGACCAAATGATTCAGCCTCACATTACTGGCCTCCAAGGTCACCGGACCTGACTGTATGTGATTATTTCTTGTGAGGGTTTATAAGAGGGACTGTTTATATGCCGCCATTACCAACAACAATAAATGAACTGATACAAAGAGTAACAGCAACTGTGCAAGCTGTAACTTAAGACATGCTAGTTGCAGATTGGGAACAATCACAATAACATTTACCGCGCATCTCAAGGAGGCATACTGAACATCTATGAAAAGGTATGACAAAAACTTTTTGAATTTCCCGTCCATCAAAAAACAAAATTCATTGTATATGTTTATTAGTTTCAGAAATATAGACGTGCCAAACCAGATGATTCTTTTTGATAAACGCTTTCCATTTCATCAGTGGGCTATTTCTCATGGATACTTCACTTCTTTTCCATGGGGTAGACACTTAAATCCCACTGCGCCCAACATAGTGTCCCTCCTTCTGTAATTTTAGAGCTGTCCACTTACACTACTTCAACATTTTGCTTCCATGTTCGATCATCTTTTTTGTCAACGCTGCAATCCGTCGCTCAGGTGACAACGTACACTGCTTTAAGCTAGAACTTGGCTGAACCTAGTAATTTGACAAAGATAGTTCCCACTATGGCCAAGTGTATGGTTCACTATACAGAGTAATGCATATCAAGTTTGTTGTTTTAAAATAATAATCAAAATATTAAAGACCTTCGATGAACGAACGACTTGTATGTGAAGTATAGCTTCATTATCCTTGGGTCGCCGGTAGTTATACTATATCTGGGCGTACTATGTTATACAACGTACTCTTTATGCTTGTTATCCGTGAATGTATTCTGTAGTTTCAAAAGCTATACCGGGTCTCCCAAACAGTAAAGTTCAAAACTATGTACTGTATATTGTAGAAAACATAAACTGGGTACTTTGGTGTGAAAAAGTGCGGGACAGAAATCAATATATTATTTTGTATTCACATAAATAAGACACATCTTCTAGCAACAGCACAAGCTCATATTAACTGTTCAAAGCAACGAGCGTTAGTCCAACTGTATGCACTACAACGTTTCGTAAAATTTTTGCTTTTTCTCAAATATCTCTGTTGCCGAATCAAAGAGACATATTGGAGCCAACCAACTAGCTGTCCCCCACTCCCAGTTGGGAATTTACGCAACCGCACGGGGAAAATCACTTCCAGGAAAACCACAGCGACAGAGAATTGTTACTTAAAGTACAGCCACCGGCGAGTATAACAGAATATAAACAGTTTACAAAGATTGCCCCATACCCACTGCTCGTTTTATATGAATTATTTATTTCCACCCGCTAGTTACACATCTCAGAAAACTATGGCAAGGAAGTATTGGTATGGTAGAGAATGTGGAGTCTAATCGAAGCTCGAACAATTTTTTTTTAAATAAAATGACGATTGCTACAGTTGGGTCAACAACTTCCACAAAAAGGGAATGAACAAACTGTCGGAATTCTAACTGCGTATGGAAAGAATCCAGAATCTCCGTATCAAGTACTAACGTATTTACTACATAGAGCAAGCAGACTTTGATATCACTCGAATCAAGGTGAAGTTTCATTCAGCTACGATTAATACGTATGTAGTATTGGTGGGTGAAGGTCGTTTAATTCCAGTAAATTACTTCTACGTTATGCTAAATATTTTTTTAACAAACAGTTGTCTTCTTAACGAAATATGGAAATACTTGGGTTAGGAAAAGCTATGCACGTACTGAAGTATACAAAAGTTGAAAAACATTTCTAGTTTCTCACAGCAATGGTTCAGCATTCCGATAGCCCCAATTTTTTCTCTCAGAAAGCTGGATTATTTTTCAGTTTCTCCCATCTTTAAATAATTATGAAACTAATAAAAGACGCATTTGAAGTACAAACCACCAATCAATTGTACAATTTTGACCGTAGGTGAATCACGTCATATTTCTTTGATGTCGTTTCGGAATTTTTCAGTGACTTTCTAGCAGTGTAACAGTAAAACCAATTAAACTAAATTCTGGTGTTAACAGTAATTTTGGAGGTGGGTAAATAAATAATGACACTAAAATATACAGTGATCCGTAATAGCCTTATATACTCGTATGATCTCTATTTGTTTAGAAATTTGATGAAATTACTTTACAATCAAAGATGACTTTAGCCCGATTAAAGAAGCCGATTTCATGACTTTTTTGTGTGTATAATATAACAAACTGAATTAAAAAAGTATTATTAAATCCTAAAGATCAAATAAAGCGAATAGATCTCTGTTACGGGAGATATATTTTGTTATTGCACGGTAAACCCACGTGTAAGAAAATGCTTTCAGCTGTAGAGTAAATTTTATTTTACATGGATATAGGCCATACTGAGGATGGGGTTGGGATCAGTTTTTGTTATTTTCTCCCAGACATAACTTGGGCAAGAGGCAGTCACGGATATTTTACAACTGATTCGTGCGCAGCTCAGCTGGTGGTGAGCAATTGGCGGCACTGTCTGTAGATCTCGGATTTTTGAGTTCGATTCCCGGCGGAATCGGAGATTTTCTTCGTTCGGGGACTGAGTGTTTGTGTTGTCCAAATCACTTAATCGCGTCTTGAAATACACGGAAGTCGCCGATGTGGCGTCAAGAAGACGTGTGCCAGGGGGCAGTTCAGCCCCAGTTGGGGTTTCTCGGCCGATAACGTCATACGATCATCACACTTGAACAAATGATTCAAAATTTCAGATAGAAAGCCTTTCCAGTCGGGCCTCTAGCCGGCCGCGGTGGTCTAGTGGTTCTAGGCGCGCAGTCCGGAACCGCGGGACTGCTACGGTCGCAGGTTCGAATCCTGCCTCGGGCATGGATGTGTGTGATGTCCTTAGGTTAGTTAGGTTTAAGTAGTTCTAAGTTCTAGGGGACTGATGGCCACAGAAGTTAAGTCCCATAGTGCTCAGAGCCATTTGAAATTCAGTCGGGCCTCTTAAGGTATAGAGCTACTTAGCACAAAATCGCTGAGAGATGCTTGTCTGGAGAAATTACACTCAGCATACACATATGTGAAAAATATTGTTGCATAAAATGCCCGAACGCAGATTGTCAAAAAAACCTGCATGGAAAGCTTTGATTAATAATGTAAAGAGCCAATCAGTTGCTGGAAGTTTATTAATTTAAACTTGAACTAGGTTTAGATACTACCTTGAGTATCATCTCCAGAGGTACATGATGATATTTGGTTACATTAATTAAAACATGGTACATAATCACGAGGCAGTCAGATCTAGTCACACACAGCGATTAAAATTAAAATTTTTATTAAAACTGTAAAAGTGAAGCACATACGGCTGTTGAATAATTTTGATCACTGTACGTCACTTAAACTGGTTAGCTCGTGATTCATGCAACATTTATAATATGAGGGATTTCAGTCTACAGCAGCCATTTTCAAATCTTTAGTGATCACACGGTGGCCGATACTGTAAGAGCAGGGAGATCTGAAGATTGTCGTTACAGACTGCAGCCCGTTATCATAAATATTATATGTGCAAACGTTACCGAAAATAAACTGCACTAAATATACTAATCTTTCCAAACAGTATGTAGCTCTCAATTCATCTCTTTCGTATTCTTTTCCAAGAATATTAGTAATGAATTACAGTGTAATTACCTGTCCGCATTCGCCCAATTTGAGTTATGTTTCCTGCATGTTGTTTAAACAACATTACTCAGATGCCCTTCTCCGTCCTTGTCGAATTGAGCAAAGTTGTCTCTAATGACCATACACCCTACTGAATTTTGATCTCATTATACTATTTCCTTCGATAAATTCATTTTACCCTTGACATATGAAGTATTATTATTGCATTTCGCAGAAAATCTTCAGTGTTTCTACACAGTACTTATATGACATTATTGATTCCAGATTTGTCTTTTATTCCTACAGTTTGGGACTGCTACATGTATAACCGGGGCGAAAATTTTCAATAAACGCAAGTGTAATACCAATATCGGTAATTGCAGGGTAACTACGTACGATGTCGAATTGTCAAGAGCCTCTAGATAAAGTTAAATTGATTTATAGTGGTCATTCGTCCAGCCATAGCCTGCTTAACACAAATGAAATAAAAATGCTGTTACGGAAAGCCACATTTTAGACTACTTCACTAACACCTTCTGTGGTAGCGCAGTAGGTAAGAAAAGGGGCTCGCATTCAGTTACCTCTCTGGCCATACGAAAACTAGCTTTCCGTGTTTCCCTCAATCTCTTAAATGAATTCCGGGATGGCCCTTTGGAAGAAGTCATGATCGGTTTCCTAGCTTGACCGTATTTTAAATGTTAACATGAAATTGACGGAAGAGCACTAATAACGAATCTTGAAATATAGTAGAACAATGAGGTTATACTGCTGACCATAAAGAGCTTCTCACTAATGAAAGAAAAATCGTAAATACATGTTTAAGACCGTAATTAATAGACTGGCATCATTGATTTTCCGTTAACAGCGAAGCACACAGTTTGAGCGTCAAGGCGACGACAGATAAAAAAAGAAAGGCTTTGTCCGCACTTGGATACTTACAAATCAGACTTCACGGCAGAGAGAAAAGCCATCAGCGAAATGAGTACTCGTCCACGGACAATGTACGCCGCAGCCCTTGCACCTTGCTTGACAAAAAGACTGAACGTACTCAACTGCTTGTTCTCTGTGGTTGCCGACGCGCAAAGATTAGGGCAGGTTTCTTGTAGCATACAAAATAACTGTTCTCAAAAAATGTAAGATAGAGCGGCATGGTTCTGCTCCTCATGTTACTCACGTGAAACCAACAATTCGTTCTCACCATAGGTCATACGATAACGAAGTGACAATACGTGGAAATGGCACATCGATAGGAACACTTATATACATTCAGTAGAATAAGGCTTCAGTGTCTTGTAAGGCTACTATGATCTAACTTAGCAAGATAGTAAATTGAAGCCGGAGCGAAAGAAAAAGACATTCAAACTTCGTCTGGCAACACTTGCCGTGTCTATCGTGTACAGTACTTGAAATATTTCAGTTATGTTTCAGAACACGAGTGAAACTGCTAGTAAGGAATTAAAAACGTCAATCGTAAACCTTTCGCAAATGCACTAACAGAGATAAACTGAAAGGTAAGAGCTCAACTGAAACGACAAAGTAGTAAAGAGCAACAGAAATATATAGAGAATGGTCTAGAAATATTTCTGTGTGATTTACATGATTCCAGACAACTTGAACTAACGAGTCGGCCGGTGTGACCGAGCGGTTCTAGGCGCTTCAGTCTGGAACCGCGCGACCGCTACGGTCGTAGGTTTCGAATCCTGCCTCAGGCATGGATGTGTGTGATGTCCTTAGGTTAGTTAGGTTTAAGTAGTTCTAAGTTCTAGGGGACTGATGACCTCAGATGTTAAGTCCCATAGTGCTCAGAGCCATTTGAACCATTTTTTGAACCAACGTCATCCCGAATGGTAGTCCAGTGTACTACCCGCTGCGTTACCTCACTCGGACTAAATAAATCGAATTAAGGTGTTTCTTGAGTAGTTAATTAAACAGTCAGAGTTTACGTGGTAAACGTCACGCAAAAGACGTGTGTAAGGAAACGAATCTTTAACATGAATTTAAAGTTTCTGTATTTCTGGCTGTTCGCCTCATCTTTACCTTGAGCTAATTTAACTAGAAACTGCGTTCTTCAGCATAAGAGGCATTAGCTGGGTCAATGCAAACCACCGTGATTAATTTCTGCTTTACGAGTTCTCATTGGCACCGTTGTACAGCGGATGACTTTGAAGAGACAATTCTGTATTCAGAAGACTAAGTTCTTAAAAGGAAAGGAAGATTGGATAATGATTATGCAAGAAATCGATTATATATATTTCAATTGGCACTCGCGTTAAGTTATTTGGGAAAACTGTGAATATTTAACTGAAAATAGGTTTCTTCCTTATTACATCCCCCTTAGCATTCTACATTTACATATGAACAGGTATTCAGCTTCGATAAACTGAAATGGAAAACGATTGTCTGAATTTTATGAAGCCCTGTCGCACGTTCTCTCTCGTGTCAGTTCTCACAGATTCCTTATGATGGCGAAAAGAACAGAAACATAGAAGGTCAGGTGGACACAAATAGCACTGCATATCATTTCATGATCAATTATTTAACGAATACGAGCGAATGTGCAGAAGCAGCCACTCCGTTGAACAGCTACTGATCGAAATAATAAATGAAATACCGTGTGGCACAATGGCCCAGTGCCAATGTTTCAATTGGAGGCCACTTCG